>NC_142146.1:51916864-53195864 GCF_024610735.1 Ursus americanus | reverse complement strand
AAGAGGGTGGGCGGCTACTGAATTCGCACCTCATTCCGGGCGCCGAGACCACCCCCACCCGGCCCCGCCTCGCCCCGCCCCCGCCGGTGGCGGGGAGCAGGGCTCTGCTGTCGAGCTGAGCTTTACTTTCTAAGGAACCGCAGGCAGCTCGGAGGTCTCACTCCCGCCTCCGCGCCTCCCTGACCGGCCCCTCCTCGGCTCGCCGGAAGGCTTGGGGTGGGCGGCGCTCTCAGCTTGTGCCGGAGAAGATGGCTCTCGCCGCCCCCAAAGGTGTGCGGGGCCGGGGCGCGGCGGCAGTAGCTGCAGGCGCCGCCGCCGCCCTGGGGGAGGGAGGACGCGCCCTCCCGGCGGCGGAGCCGGTCCCGCCACCGAGCATGCCCAGAGGCTGCCGGGCGCGGCGTAGTCCGCTCTCCCGGTTTTCGCGGCAGCAGGCTGGGGCGGGAGGCCGGGCGGGGATGGGGTTGGAAAGGTCGGGAAAAGGCCGAGGGAAGGGGGCACGGGGCGTTAGGGATGTCGACCCGGCCAATTAACAGGGGCGGCCCCTGGGGAGGGGTGGTGGATTTTAACCCGCAGACGCACTAATATTTTCTGGGCGCGTCTCAAGCCCTCTTTCCGGGGCTCGTTATCCACCCTAAGCCTCCCTGTACCCCAAAGCGGGCGTGGCGCATCCTAACCCACGCGGAAGTCCCCGAGTGATCCGGTGAAGGACCTCCCCCCACACACACGCGCACAGACACTAGCCCATGTGGGAGCCCGAAGTGACGTGTGCTCAGTGGTCATGCACCATCATTTCCCTTCCACCTTCCTCGGCCACTTCCTCTCCCTCCACCGCCCAGCTCCAGTCGCCTTGCTGGCTCCTCTTCCAAGTTCAGGCTGTGGGCGGAACCTGTTGCTTTAGCTCACGCTTCCTTCCCCCTCCCGGCCGCACGCTGAGGATGACCTCAGAGAGGTGTGTGTATGGGGAATGGAGGGGTTAAGTGTAAGATGGAACTGATAACCTGGAATTTTGGAGGAGGATCTGTTCCAAAGGTTCAGGCGAACCTCTAAGGGCCCCTTTGGCCACCTCCTTAAAGGAGACCTTAAAGGAGGGGAAGAGGTGGGTATCCGGTGACCTGCTCCTGGCACGTGCACTGGCTCTACGCCCTCAAATTTTCTGGAAACCGAGTCAAAGAAACATATGCTGGCGTTTTCAGAATACACACTGGTTCCCTGAGTTTGGCAGCTCGTCTAATTAGGAACAAGGTTCGACGAAGTGAAAGATACCAACACTTGAAAAACACAGATGGGTCATAGAACACCTTTTCAGGATTAAGAATTTCCTGTGAACCACCCAGTTCTGACTTGTAAGAACTGGTAAACTAAAGAAATGCCCTCTTCTCTCTGCTCATGAAAAGCAACACTTGGAACTTAAATGTTCTCTCACACAGGCACAAAACTCTGAGGTGATTGATGTGGGAACTAGTTGGGGGAGGGGAAATCCTTTCACATTGTATGCTTGTATCAAATAACCATGGCACACGCTCTAAATATTTACAATTTTATATGTCAATTATACCTCAATAAAGCTAAAAAATTTCAAAAAGACAAAAAAACCAAAATCAAAAACCAGCACTTAATTTTACAACAGAGTGGGGAGAGCCAGTTTCCCTGAACTTCCAGATTTGGGCTGTTACTAATTATTCCTAGTAAATTCAAGCCTGGATCAGGCCACTGCCCTGGCATTGCACCCTCCAGATGGAGGAACAGGGGAATGCTTGGAATTCTTTAGCAGGGAGTGGCTGCCACCCTGACATTTCTTCTAGGTCCTAATTGGGACTTGGTGCAGGACCCTCTGTTTAAGTGACTTCAGTGAAGTGTGACTCTTTCCTGTCCTAGGTAGGCCTGAGCTGGGAAGATAAAGTAATCTTTTAACTTGTCTGGAAGCAGCAATCCTATGAATACAGGGAAAGGGGCCATTGGTCTGGCCCCTTGACAGCTCTTCTGTAAAACAGGGCTGATTATAATTTAAAATGTCTTTTATGGTAACATCTGTAAACAGCCTGCCTTGTGCTCCAAATATGGTTCGATTTTGAGGTTGCTGTGAAGCACTGGGTCAGCTGGCTGCCCCCCTGTGGGATGGAGGTGATCCTGAGAGTGTTCAGAGATGTGGGTAGGAAACCTTGTGTGTTGGGCACTAGATAGCTGCTTTTCAAATCACTCTGTGACTTGGCAAGGTTTGGGTCAGGAAGAGCTCCTTGCTCTGTGGCAGGACACGGGCAGACAGATAAGTACTGGTCAGCTGGGGATGATGAAGAAGAGCTGTGGTCTCAGTCCCGATTTTGAAACATTAGGACCTCCTTAGCCACCCACCCAGACTCCCGCCTGGGCTCCGACTCATCCCCCTGCTGCCCAGATGGTCTGTGTTCGGGGAATGCAAAATAAGGCCTTAGAAAAACATTTGGCAAGGTAAATCCACGGCCAAAAATGCATGGCATTTCAAAGCCAAACAGAAACCTCTTTGAATTATATGTCCTTTTAAATTATTTTCTGACCAGATATTCTGGATCAGATGGGAAAGTACCAGGTTTCCTTTTTTTCTTTCCTTTTCATGCAAGGTGCCTGGCTAGCCCAGTTTCCATGCTGTTTCCAGCTTTCCATCTCCTGCCAAGAACTGTCCCATTTTGGAACAGGAGGCCCTGCCAATTCCTAGGCCGGCGACAGTCTACAGATATGTCCAGCAGGATGGAGAGATGATTTGGAAAGTGATTGAAAGGCGCTGTCTTCCTGTTTATAGGACTGTTTTCTCAGGTTAGAAGCTTGGGGCTTATAGACTTAGATTTGTGCCCTGCAGTCTTTGTACATTAGACATTAGAGATGT
Organism: Ursus americanus; assembly: GCF_024610735.1. Classification (NCBI taxonomy): domain Eukaryota; kingdom Metazoa; phylum Chordata; class Mammalia; order Carnivora; family Ursidae; genus Ursus; species Ursus americanus. The sequence goes on along the minus strand of NC_142146.1, from coordinate 53,193,007 downwards.
GAGTCAAGTGGGTGTCACCAGCACCTTCTGCCATCAATCACCAAGTCCTGTCCCTCTCGAATACTCACTGCTCCCACCCCAGTCTAGACCACTCTGTACTGAAATTACTGAACGGTCTTCCTACTACCTGTGCCCATTGTCTGCAGGCAGCCAGAGTGCCTTTCTGAAATGCAAATCTGAGCCAGTCTCTCCTGGCTTTCTCAAAACCTCCTCATTGCTCCTAAAGGAACTGCTTCCTGTCCGACCTCCCCCACCTTCTTTTGGCAAATTTCTCATTATCCTTTAAGTCTAGGCTTAAATGTCACTTCCTTCTGGAAGGCTTCCTGATTCTCTATGCCCCCCAAAAGGGATCAGGTATGTTGCCCATGTTCCTGAGACACTCACCGCACTCATTACACACGCTGTATTGAGGTTGCTGCTTAATCTCTGCTAGACTCAAGAAAACCATTTTATGTCAAGACCCAGGCCCCACATACATATAAAAATATGTGAAAGTTTCCTAAAACCCTTGTTTTGTAAAATCCTATCCTAATTCATTAAAAACAAAATCGGCCCACACGTCACCATTGACTTTTTAACCCTTAAATCGATCAGGGCTCCTACTGTGAAAAAATACTCTAAATTCTGTGACAGGAGGAGCTATTTCTATTTTGTTCACGGTAACTGGAATGGACTAGAAGCTTCGTCCGTATTTGTTGCTGGAATTATTAATAATAACACTGAATTCATTTAATTCTCCAAAACTCTTATGAAGAAACTAGTATCCCCATTTATAGGTATGGATGCTGAAAATAGTAAGGCTCAGTAAGTTGCCTAATGTCTAAAAGCGGGAAAGCTAGGATTTGGACCCACGTAGCTTGGCTTCAGAATCTTGGCTCTTAGTCACTCAGTGAAAGGCTCCATGCCCTTCGGCCTGTATGCATATGGATCGATTTACCAAGCAAAGTGCCAGGAAGGGTCTCCTTCTAGCAACTGCAAAGGAGTCCTCAGTCTCCTGCCCTGCAGAGGCTCCTTGGGCAGTATTTATGTCTGTGCGGAGCAGAAGGCAGCTGGCAAGAGCAGCTGCTCTCGTCTGCTCACATGCGCCCCACCTCCTCGCCTGTCACCAAGTTCAGCAATGTGCAGCAAGTTGGGAGCCTTCCTCGTGTAAAGGCAGAGCACAGACACCTCAGAAAAGGAAATTTCACATCGTTATGAGCTACATGCTTTAAGTTCCCCCCGAAACAAATCCTTTAAGAAGGTAGCCATCATAAGATTGGGATTTTCATTTTTGTCTTGAATAGAAAACCAGAATAATACTCAAAGGGTAGGGATGAGAGCATGTTTCTCAGAGGCCAGTGCTATTTATAGAATTTTAATCTGTCAGGGCAACATGTGAGAAAAGACATGACTGAACTATTTAAATCATAAGGAGTGTAGATAGCTGGGAGAAAGGTTTATTTACAAAATTTCCAGACTGATTCAGAAATGATTGCCCCTCACGCTGAACCTTCTCTAAGTTGTGGCATTTAGAGTAATAAAGAAATAGCTGGCAAAGAGGTTGTATTTCATCTTTATTACATGAATTACATGCAAGTCACATGCAGTACACAGATGCTCTCCCATTTCATCACCTGAATTTAACTACACGGGAATATTTAACAGCACCGTGGGGCCAAGTGTCCTGGATATAGAACATCTGGGCTTAGTTTCCAGCCTGGTCTCTAACCAACTTTGGGACCTCAGTTTCCTGACGATGGGGCTAGACAGCACGACCCCGGTGTTAAGCAAATAGGAAGATTTAATTGAACAAATGAATAAGTGAATGAATGAACACACTTCTTCTACCCTAAAGACCCTTAGGATTTCATCCTAGATACTACGGGAAATATGGTATAGAAATATCTCTCAATGGTTTCATCACCTTCCCTGTTGGGAGATAAGAAATTGGTTTCTCCACTAATTCAAAACCAAGGTCTACATCTCCATTAGGCAGGTGGAATGCACCGGTATTTCTCCTGTAGAGCCAATGGTTGACTTAACTTTTAGTCTGTATGGGTAGGTAGTTTGGAGATGGATCCTATATTCACTGAAAGTAATTTTTTTCTTTCTTTCATTTACAGAACTCTATCTTAATGGAAAACATCTCTTTAAAATACATTAACATCTTAAATGTTTTGATTCTCTAGAAAACCATGAGAGTGCACTTCTTTCCTGCATTTTCCTCCATAAAATTGAAATGGCAAAATCTAGGCAACCTCAGCCCTTAAAAGATAGCTCCAATGACCTATTTTCTAAACCTGAAACCAGGACACTTGGCTTGAGAGATACTACAGTGCTTACAAAAAGTAGGTGAATGTATGAAATGAAGATTACTCTAAAAAGTCGATAGGCATTGGTGAATAAGGCAACTCTGACTGCAGCATGGGACGGCGTCTTTCTTTATCAGGGAAAAGTCACACAGAGGTGTCAGTCAGGACCTCAACATATGGCCACACAGATTGTGCCCTGTCCGGTGCCAGGAGGATTGTGATCTGCACCACAGGAGACTGCCAGGAGGGACCATTTGGCACGTTTTGCCTAGGTGGTGATGTAAATGGCGCCCCCTAGGGTTAGGCAGTGCACAAGCTGCGCAACAGTACGCAGAGGCTCTATTGGAAGGAAATTGGTTTTCTGTTGACGAGACTGGAAGAGGAAGGCTGCTATTCTTTTCCTGATAAAGTCATACCTCAGATTGGATGGCACTGACAAAAATTCAACTTATTTAAACTCTCGTCTTTGTTCTTCCAAAAGTTCTCTGTCATCATATTCTATTCTGCTTAAGTTCCTGGCAATTCTTGAAAATGCACGTCTGTAAGCAACTCTGAATTTAATTTTTGGGCTTCATCGAAGGGCCTACGTTACATAAAAGGACATTTAGGAAAAGCTAGGGAAGTTTGCAGACCCACTGAGTGAGCTCAGGGAAGCATTACAGGTGCTAGGCACTGATTAGGCCCCCAGGACGAGCTAAACTGCCTCCGCAACTGTGGGCCTTGTGCTTTGACGTGCGAGGCTTGTCAAAGAGAAACACGCTCACAGGATGCTCTAGGAAGTAAAAACTCTGTTCTGGTCACTTCTCGACATAACTTTGGAAGTGTTATCAAATCAGAAAATAACTGCTGGCACCGTCAGCGCCGTGCGAGCAGGAGGAATGCATCTGAACGTGAAGTAGGAGGCGGCTTGGCGGAGCCGGAGGGAGCTCTTCCAAGAGCCTGGGCTCTGCCTCTGACTAGCTCGGCGTGTATGGGCAAGGCAGTCCTTGCAGCTCTTTAGGCCACCGGCCTTATCAGGAAAGGAGAGTTGCATGAAATTGTCAGACGTCTGGAGGGTTAGGCAGGCGAGGTAAACGAAGTAGCAGCGTGGGGACAGGGAGTTTCAGAGTAAGTCACTGAGTCACTGGACAGCACAGCACAAAGGCGTCCACAGTAAAATTCAGAACGAAAAGCATTTTTATCTTTAATTTATCCCTGGATCACCGCTTGGACCTCTGCTCTCAGCTCTAGATGCCCAGAGTTCTAAGACTACATGAAAATGGAAGAGTTAGGGAAACCATCATCCTGGCTTGTATAGGATGGTCCTGCATTATACCTGTTGTCCTGGCATAAGTATGAACAGCACCTTTCTTCACTCTCAAAAGTGTCCCAGTTTAAATGATAAATTATATGATCACTCAAGGTAAGGGGGAATATGAAAAATGTCCATATTCACTAGTAATCAAAGAAATGCAATTTCAATAATAATGAGGTAACATATTGCCTATAAAATATTTTAAAATTATTTAAAACTATAATACTCAGTGTCAGAATGTGTATGATCAAACAAACAGTTATATACTATTGGTGAGCTTATAAGTTGTTTGATACCAACTTTCTGGAATACTATTTGATAATATTCTTTGATAAATGTCTTCCCAAAGTTTATACCCCATAACCCACTAAAAACGCAAGTGTTTATTGAGCACCTATTACATGCGAGGCACTGGGAGATACTGTGGTGAAAAGAGAGGAACACTACTTGCCCACAAGGAAACATCAATCTAGTGGAGAAACAGACATTACAAGAGAAAAAAAGATACACAATTTAGATTACAATTTGTCATAAGTATCCCAAAGTAGACTCATAGGATGCTGAGAGAGCGTGTAAATAGTATGCGTGTTGGGGGACGCATCAGAAACAGGACCGGTCAGCTGAAGAGGGAGGGTGTTCAGGGCAGAAGAAACCCCCTACGCAAAGCTTTTCAGGCTGGAAGAAGCTTACCTCCATCGAGTAGCTGCAAGGAAACCACTAGGTCAAAGCAAGAGGGTAAGGGGAGAAGTGGCAAGAGAAGGGGTTGCCATTAAGATCTTCATCCTAACAGCCACTTAAGGACTGTAAAAGCAGATAGACAGTTTTAGAAATGTTCTCCTTGGCAGAGCATTAAGGGAGCGGACAGAGCAGGACCAGAGTGGATGTAAAGAGACCCACTAGGAAGCAAATATGTAGTCCAGGGAGGAGATAAATGTGGCTTAGGTGGGGGTAGTGGAGATGGAGAGAAATAGAAATATTAAAGATATATTTAGATGAGAGAATTAACAAGACCTGGTGACTGAATAGATGGAGGTGGTGAGGGAGAGAGAGGTCACCGATAGTTTCCAGCTTCGTATCATAAGCAATCGAGTGGGAAGGTGATGTTCCTTTACTGAAATGGGCAATAAGGAAGGAGGTATGGAAGGGAGCAGAAGGGGGGAGATACTGAATTCTTTTTGGACATTTTCTAGGTGAGATGGTAAAAGACATACAAGTGGAGATGACAAGTAGATATCTGGATATGTGCGTCTGGAGCTTAGAAGAGAGATCTGGGGCTGGAGATGTAAATATGGGAGATTGTGTATTTGAAAGCTTGGGTACAGGTGACATCCTCTGCAGACAGAGAGAATGAGAAGAGAAGGCCAAGTTTCTAGCCCCAAGGAACTCCATCATTTATAGAGCTAGAAGAAGAACGAGTTTGTAAGAGAGACAAGGAACAGAATGGGGGGGGGGAGGAGACAATAGTTACTCTTTTAAAAATCTAGCCTAAGGACACAGAGCTGAGGATCTAGATTTATGCGTAAAGACTCTCATTGTGGCATTTACAATAGTGAAAAATTAGCTTCAACCTAAATGTCAAAAAATGGTAAGATGTTTAAATAAATTGTGACACATTCATTCTGTGGAATAAATGCAGTCAAATAAGATGCTTTTGAAAATTATAACATTAAATGAGTAAAAGAGGATATACTATCATACATACAACGTGATCCATATTTTGAAAAATTAAATGTTTATATGCCTAGAAAAAGATGTAGCCACATGTTAACGGTGGTTAATGACAGATGTTAATATTGCAGGTGATTTTCTACCTCTGTATCTATTTGGATTTTTAAATTTCTTTACAATACTCACAAAATGGGTAGTAATATTTTTATGAAACAAAAAAAATTATCATATTTATTTTACTTAAAAGGAATGGTTCTAAATTTGTTGAAGAATTCCATTAAAAACAATTGTTCAGGGGTGCCTGGGTGGCAGTCAGTTAAGCCTCCCACTCTTGGTTTTAGCTCAGGTCATGATCTCAGGGTCATGAAATCTAGCTGGGGGTGGGACACTGCACTCAGCTCGGCGTCTGCTTGAGTTTCTCTCTCCCTCTCCCTCTGCTCTTCACTTCTCCCCCCCCACCCGCAGCTCTCTCTCACTCTAAAATAAATAAATAAATCTTCTTAAAAAATTGTTCAGATGAGCTAGAATTTATTTGTATAAATTCTGTGATGATTCCTTTTATAGGGGCGCCTGGGTGGCTCAGTCGTTAAGCGTCTGCCTTCGGCTCAGGGCGTGATCCCGGAGTCCTGGGATCGAGCCCCACATCAGGCTCCACCACTATGAGCCTGCTTCTTCCTCTCCCACTCCCTCTGATTGTGTTCCCTCTCTCACTGGCTGTCTCTCTCTGTCAAATAAACAAATAAAATCTTTAAAAAAAAAAGAAAAAAAGAGTCCTTTTAAAAAATAAGTAATTTTCTGGTTCCATAAATCACTTATTAGTTTGAAGTTTTTGACTGTCAGATTTTATTTCAAAATACAGATTGGGTCAGCACACTTCTGAAAAAAAGTTCGGGGTTTTAATGGACTGAAGCAGGGGTCAGCAAAATTTTCTGTAAAGGGCTAAATAGTAAATATTTTTGGCTTTGTGGGTCATATAGTCTGCTGCTTTTTTTAAAGCAACCCTTTATTTATTTATTTATTTATTTATTTATTTATTTATTTATTTATTTATTTTAAAGATTTTATTTTATTTATTTGACAGAGAGAGAGACAGCCAGCGAGAGAGGGAACACAAGCAGGGGGAGTGGGAGAGGAAGAAGCAGGCTCCCAGCGGAGGAGCCCAATGTGGGGCTTGATCCCAGGACTCTGGGATCACACCCTGAGCTGAAGGCAGACACTTAGCTTAAGGACTGCACCACCCAGGCGCCCCGAAAGCAACCGTTTAAAAATGTAAACATTCTTAGCTCTTAGGTCATATAAGAACAGGCTGCAGGCTGGATTTGGCCCACAACCCATAGTTTGCTGACCTCTGGACTAAAGGATGAATGCACAAGAACAATGCATGATACATTTTCATTAAAAGCTAACATAATATTGGGACTATAGCTAGGTGCATCTTCAATTGTTAGAGTACTAGAACCAGTTTGGGTTCATTTTCAACACGAAGCAGAATAAGTGGGAAAGATCTAAAAAAACAACACTTTTTTAAAGTTTATGTATCTTTAGTAGAAAATCGATCCTATGCAAATATGCCAAGAAGTTGGTATTTTTCACCTACAAAGTCAAAGCTAAAGGAAAATTTATTTATTTGTAAAATGAAAATTTTTTCATATTTCTTCTGCAATCTTAGATGGTATTATGAGGAGAGTGTTGTTGTTACATACAAGAATCTATTCACTTGTTCTATTCACAGCCTATTCACTATGCCACAAACCTGGGGGCCGTCCTTGTTCCCCTCTTCCTGGCCCCTCCGCCTCCAGCACCAAATGTACTTAGTGCTCTTAGTGCTCCAAGCAGGTCCCTGTTCCTGGTCACCACACCTACACCCCCGCCGATGTGAGTATTGGCTACAAAGGCTCACAGCTATCCTCTATGGAGCAGTTTATCCATCTGCCTTCATCAAGCCAAGCATACCATCTGATCCACATCCTGCTTGGCATTTCCCCTTCCCTATCCTGCTTCTCTCACTTGCTTATAGATTTCTCTCTGAATAAATCACCTGCATCCAAATCCCTCTCTCGGCTCCGCGTCTAGAGAACCTGACCTAAGACACCAAATCTTAGCGAATCTATTTCCTAAATATATTTTACTTTCTGACCACTATATCTGCTTGGAGAAAGGGTACTGGACCACATTACACTTATAATTGTATTCCAATCCATGAATAAATTTCAAAATTTAGTGTATGATGTCAGTAACTTTATGAATATGAGGAAATAGTTCTTATAAAATTCTGTATCAATGATCTGATAAAAACACCCGTAAGGATAAACAAAGAACTTGGAAGAGGTTTAGCTTTCAGTTGACATTACTATATAGAATTATTGCTAATATTGTCAGTACCAGTGAGTGGAAACAGCTGCATCTCCAATACTATCAATTTTGCTAATTGTTACTGCTTATATTTTTAAAATTACACTAATAACTAATAGCCTATAAATAATCTTCTATAATAAGACCTTTCCTTTTTATTATTCTATAATAGGCTCATTGATGCTTAGTATGATGTGACTATTTGCTGACTCTGAAGAATACCTTTATTAGGATATGCATATGTGTTCAATTTATCTTCTCAATTACAGCTACATTAAAACCTTCAAAATTAGGTTTGCAAAAACAGTCTCTGTACAAGCAGTGGAGCCTGAATGACTTGTGACCTCCTGCTCGATTGCATTCTGGCTAATGATTCACAATAACCTTCAAGAATAAGCACCAAGTAAATCAGAGGGTTTTGCATGGCTGGTGGGGAAATGGTCACATAGTGCCCAGCAGTGAGGGCTGGACCTCGTGCAGGGTGGGAGCCGGAAGCACCATGAACACAAATCCACGGCAACAGTCAGGGAGCTGATGTGCGAAAGCAGAGCATTTTTCCAAGAGAACATTCGCAGTTTTTCCCAACCTCATCTGAAATGATTCTCTCTTCACTTCCATTCTGGAAGTAGGAAATTAGCCACTTCTGTATTTTGTCAATGAAATACAATTTGCTTCAAGTCATTCATAATTATAACTGGTAAATTTATTATGAAAAACAAAGCAGACCATTCTGGAGTTTAATAATCACTGAAACGGTTTCATGTTTAGTCAGCCATTATTAGTAAATAAATTACTCAGCAAGAGAGGCTAAAATGCTCTTTTCTCCTCCTTCATGGAGAATTGGTTAAAAACAAAACAAACAAAATAGAAACCTCTCAGTACGCTGTAATTTAAATAAAGGCAAGTCTAGATTATTTCAATACCTGTAATGAGCCTATTTCTTAGGAATTTCTTTTCACTCTCATAGAATGACTTCGGTGAGTTATAGCCACATTCCTCAACCTGAGCAGAGGCGTAATTGCCCAAATCCCTCTCCCATGCTCAGTGGAGGAGACAGGCTCTCCCTTAGGAGCGCACAGTGCTGGAGAGCAGGGGGGCTGGCCTGAGCTCGCAGGTGGGGTCAACAGGCAGTATCTGGTTCTCTGCAGTCAGACCAAGTCACAATCACTAGGTTGCCACCTCAAGAACTTTGCCATGCTATAGTCCACCTCTACTCCTATTTACATAATATTTTTCTTTAAATCAATTCATTTTTAAATCCATTCAAAAGAGAAACTTCATATCATTATGATAAATGGAATATAACTATTATCTTGTAAAATAAGTACATATGCTGCATTTTATCAATTTTAAGCCACTTTCAAAAATAATTAGCAACATGTCTATTCTTAGCAGCACATAAAATAATGTGTTTTACATATCAATGATATGTTAGGTTTGATGGAATATTGTAAATCCTATAAAAACAATGTTATTAAACTTGTAAAAATGAAAAGTAAGAGTGCCAAACAAAAAAACAGAGTAAGTCAAATTGACATATAAAATGTATGGCTGAAAATAAGTTTCTTATTGAGAGGAATGGCACTTTCTGATCCAAATAGCTAGATATCCTAATTGATGGTTTCAGACAAAGCTGAGGATCCACATCAATGAGACAAATCTGTTAGCTTCTGTGTTAACACACACTAAAAATCGGAACTTGCATGAGGATGTGGTTGGACAGCTCAACAGATACTTAACTATTTCATCTGTAAAATATAACACATTTAAGAGTACATATACTCTGCTACTTCAGGAAGTGACATTTCAGTACATCACTGAATAACAAACAGAGGTGCTTGTGGAATTCAGTGTTTGGGACTTCCTCCCTATTGGTGTTACTCCTGGCTATCCATACTTCTAATGGGCATGGTCGAGGGTTCAGCTACTGAGGGCTTGGAACATTGATGGTTATGTTTGAGCACCTTGCCTCTGGTCTGTGAGGTCCAGTAAAGTTGATTACCATGGCACTACCTATATTTGTTTCATCCTAAGCAATATTCTCTGCGAAATCACAGGTAATATGTGCTCGTTTCCCCCTCCTCAAATATACAGGAATATAAATACAAGACTATCAAAAGACACTTGGCTGAGTATCTCCTAAAAATTATTGTGTATCACACTCTGGGAAACAGTCACCTGGAAGAAGCACCAAATAGGAAGGACTCAGCAGAAACAGGGACAACTGAGTTACAGCTAGAACCAGATGGGTCAAGTGGGTTAAAAAGGGCAGTTAGGAGGCAAAGACTGGAAGGACTGCCCAGGACCAAGAGCTTTGACCCAGACCCCTGGAGAAGGCCGTTGGGTAGGGAGATGCTACCTTAAGGAGATAACAGCATTCATTTATCCATTCCTCTGCTCACTCAATTACTCATTCATTCAAATACCTACTATGTGCCAGGGACTGGGTTAGACTTTGGAGAGAAAGAGTTGAAAGAGGTCAAAGAGCTTACAGTTTAGAAAAGAAAGAAAGAATATCCATGATTTCATTTGGGTTTCAAAGTATTTGGGTGGGCTTGGTCAAAGAGTACTATGAAAAAAGATACTGGAGGGAGCATTTAATGCAATGTGGACAGCTCAGGAAAGCTTCCCAAGGAGAGATGCTCAAATTGAGTTCTGAGCAAACAAAAATTGCATAAGTTCCCCAGGGGCCAACTGATGAAAGGACAGTCCAATCTCAGGGAATAGTATGGTCAAAAGTTTGGAGGTGTAAGAAAGCATGGTCTATTACTTACAAATAAAAGAAATTTGGTGTAACGAGAAAAGACAGTGTGAATATGTGCAAGAGAATAGTAGAGAAAAGGCTAGAAATGGTAAGAAAGCAAGAGCTGGATATGAAAAATACCAAGCTTGGATTTGAACTTGAAATTGATAGGGACCTGAAGGATTGTAAACCAGAAATGGCTGGTTTATATATGAGTTTTATGTTTTGACTGATGCTGAGAAAAAGTGAATTCTGTATGGAAACATAGGCTGAAAGCCATAGCTTGAGTGCTAGACAGTCTGCACACAGAGATCTGCATCATTTTAGAAATGATTTCAAATACAGCCAAGGGATAGCAGGCTACTGACAGAGCAGAAGTGCAGATGGTAAGCATCGCGGATGTGAGGCACTGGACAAGCCACACGCCAGCACCATGAAACCTCCCAGGTGAGAACGAGAGTTTGCAAAGAAAGGAAGAGGAGAAAGCAAGTGCTAAACTTCACAGTGAATTTAGACGAATGGCTGAACCAATAAATGACAATGACAAGGACAGCTGGAGTCCTAAGATAATTCATAGGATCGATTCTATATCTCTCTATATTCTTTTGTTTTTTTAACAATAAATTTTTATTATGGAAACACTTCAAACATTTACATAATTGAATAGTATAATGAATCCTTATGTACCCATCACCCAGCTCTGACAACTATCAACCCATGTCAATCTTATTTCCCCTATAACCCTCCATACTCCCCCCACTTCCCCTAGATTATTTTGAAGCAAACCTCAGACATCATATCATTTGAAGACAATGGTCTTTTTTCTTGACCCAAGCCTGTGTTGGAATCACGGGATATGATGACTCTTGTACTGTGGCTAATTAGAAAAGCACTGAAATTAACAAATATAGAAGCAAAGTCTACCTAATAAACAGAAATTAAATATAAGACAATACAAAAAATGATTATCAGTTACTTAAAGAAAGGGGTAAAATGGAATAACTTATAAATAATGCTAATTTGGTAAACAAGGTTATTAGCAAAATCTTATGACATGAATTAAACTAATGAAGTTAAATATATAAGCAGGAAACATAAGGAAATTTAATTTAAAAATATGTAAAGCACCGAAGAAATAAGCTATGAAATAACCATGAGAAGAGAAAGAAAAACCTGAGAGCAGAAAGAGACCTGGGCTGAGGGTGGGATGGGGAAGCAAATTAAGTATAAGTTCGAATATAGCCTAGCCCATTTAAAAGAGAGCCCAATCATTTTCTCCATTCTGTAATTACTTCCTGAGCACCTGCCATGTGCAGCGCGGTGTTCACTGCTCTGGAATGTCAGGTGCCTTTAGTAAACTATCTTTGATGCTTACAGAGGAGGCAACAAGTGACCTGGGGGCAAGCAGCTGCATCTACCTGATTCTGCCTGAACCTCATCCAGATCCTTAATATAACACCTGGCTTCTTGAGACATGGAGGCAACTGGAAGGGGTTCAAAGAGGTGGAACAGAAAATAATTAGAGGAGGAGATGGATTTTAACAGAAAGATCAAAGGAACCAAATATAGGGAACTTGGCTAAGCTAGGGCTCAAGAAAAAATGAGCTATTTGAGGCAGAGTGAAGCAAAGAGTGAAGTAAAGAGTGAAGCAAAATAAGAAATAGTGAGCTGGTGCACTGAGCCTAATGGAGAGCCCTAGCATGGGCAGCAACACAGGGTAAGGCAGGCAGAGGACAGGGCAAGGTGCTCACTGCACATCGCGGTCCAACAGCCCCGCTGAATACATTCTGATGTTAAACAGGCTTCTGTTCAATGGCTACCTTGTGTTGGAACAACAGCTTCCAGAGAATACAAATTATTTTTCATCTTTCAACTCTGGGAAAGAAAGTGTGCTTATGGGGCGCCTGGGTGGCGCAGTCGTTAAGCATCTGCCTTCCGCTCAGGGCGTGATCCCAGCGTTCTGGGATCGAGCCCCACATCAGGCTCCTCCGCTATGAGCCTGCTTCTTCCTCTCCTACTCCCCCTGCTTGTGTTCCCTCTCTCGCTGGCTGTCTCTGTCAAATAAATAAAAAAATAAAATCGAAAGAAAGAAAGAAAGAAAGAAAGAAAGAAAGAAAGAAAGAAAGAAAGAAAGAAAGAAAGAAAGAAGAAAGAAAGAAAGAAAGTGTGCTTAATCACTCCTGCCCTGGCCAGCAGGATGGGGGGCACAGGGGACTTATTTTCTCTCCGATGTAATTCGTGGATAAGTCCTAATGCTCCTCACTCCCACAGTTGTTCTCCAGTCAGCGAAAATTTTACCAGTGAAGGCAGAAAGATAAAGTAGGAGGGAGGAGAGAGGAGAAAGGGGAGAGGGGAGCGGGGAGGAGGAAGTGGTGGGGGGACAGAGAGATTGACATCTGTACTGGTTCTATGGTTTCTTTTAAAAATTTTCACTGAAGGTCTATTGGCTTTATTTGGGCAACTGTCTTTAGTTCCCAATTTCTTTCAGACACTGGGTCTTCATTTATGGGAGGGAGTTAACTTTATCTCTTTACTTTAAAATATATCATACATACAAAGCAGGATATAAACACATATATGTGCAGTTTAAAGAATAATGATAAAACGAACACCAGCCTTCCCCACCTCTCCATTTTAAGTCAGATCATCTTGGCATCCTTGTAGCCCTCTGGGTATCCTACCTTGATCACATTTTTCTCTCTTCCTCTCTCTCCCACTTCACGACACTATCGTAAAATTTAGTTTAATCCCTTGCCTTTCCTTATGGCTCAACTGCAAGGTATTGTTGAGAGTCTGGCTAAGTTACCCCGTGGTATTACTGCCTCGTCATCCATTTTGTTGGCCGAGTGACCTGTGGGGCCTTCAAGTGACACTAGCTACTTGGGGCAATCACGTGTCCTGGCTAGCAGCCCACAGTCATGAGCAAACGTACGCTCCTGATATGACACCTCTAATAGCCCTTGTGGTCAACAGTCTCCCCCGCTTCTCGGGGGCTTTTCCTGGTGTGCCCCTTAGATAAGACCCTGTGGAGCTTACCAAAACTCTGCTTTTTCTGGTTCGAATGAGGTTTAGAATTGTCATTAAACCTGTAGTTGAATACTTACCGTGGTCCTCTCCCCCACCCCCATAATAGCACTAATAAGGGCCAAAGGGACTTGCTTCTTTACACAGTGGACAGGAAAATTAAAAATCGTGGAGCTCCTGACACTTGTTGCTCAAGTCGGAAACGGGGCTTAGGAAAACGGATGCTACTCAGCATTTTTTTTTAATTGGGGGTAGAATTGGATATAACATTATATAAGTTTTAGGTATGCAACATTATAATTAGACATCTGTATACACTACCCAGTGATTACCAAGTCTAGTTACCATCCACCACCATACAATTGATGGATGTGGCACATCACTGTGACAAAGTGGAGGTATTTGTTACTCTCTGTCTCGTGGCCAGTGTCTTGGAATTCAGTATGCTTTGGGGACAGCACTATCGATGCCACACTTTTGGGGGCAGTGTCTTCTTGCCCCAGCCCTGGGGTAGATCCAGTGGCAGCATCTTCTCCTCAGTGCCTGGTTCAAGGAAGAGGCACACTCAACTGTGTTCCCCTTTTCCTTTTGACCCCTTTCTTTCTCCCTTCCTCCCTCCTTCTCTCCCTCCTCCCCCGCTCTTTCTTTCTTTCTTTCTTTCTTTCTTTCTTTCTTTCTTTCTTTCTTTCTTTCTTTCTTTCTTTCTTTCTCTTTCTTTCTTTCTTTCTTTCTTTCTTTCTTTCTTTCTTTCTTTCTTCTTTTCTTTCTTTCTTTCTTTCTTTCTTTCTTTCTTTCTTCTTTCTTTCTTTCTTTCTTTCTTTCTTTCTTTCTTTCTTTCTTTCAGATTTCTTTATTTGAGAGAACGCAAGCAGGGGGGCAGGGGCAGAGAGAGTCTTTGTTTTGCTTTTAATTTTTTATTATGTTATGTTAGTCACCATACAGTACATCATTAGTTTTTGAGAGAGTCTTAAGCAGACTCCATGCTGAGCACGGAGCCTGATACTGGGCTCTATCTCACGACGCTGAGATCATGACCTGAACAGAAACCAAGAGTCAGTGGCTTAACTGACTGCACCACCCAGGTGATCCCTGACCCCTTTCTTGAGGCTGGAATCACTTGTACGTGGTCCTCCCTGGTTAGGCTGAACTCATCAAACATTTGGCCACTGCCCAGAAGTTTTCACAATGTGCCCTATCTCAATTCCCTCAAACCCAAACTCCTGGAACTAGACCAGGCTTAGGATTTGTCCTATTTCAGGCCGCCTCTCCTGTGAGTCCCCACTCACTCCCTTCTCAGCACCACCCCTGCTTAACCGTGTTAGTGATTTGGCTAGACAAGCCAGGGGTTTCATCCCACATGGCCCTCCCTAGGTTCTTTAGCAATTATGAGGCCATGGAGTTTACGAATTTTAAAGAAGTAAAAGGATCAGAGCTTTTAAAGACAAGATGACGGCAGTTTTAAACTTTCTGATTTTTTTTTTTTTTCTGGGAACAGCTTAAAGAGGCATGAAGTTATAGAGAGAGACATCTGGAAATTTCTACTCAGCATTTTTTTTTAAATTGGGGGTAGAATTGGATATAACATTATATAAGTTTTAGGTATGCAACATTATAATTAGACATCTGTATTCACTACCCAGTGATTACCAAGTCTAGTTACCATCCACCACCATACAATTGACCCCTTTACCCACCTACTCAGCAATTTTGTACTAGCTCTTTACAAATATAAGACATTCCATAAGGGCTAGGTAAAACTCTAGAATTTCTAAAATCCTGTGAAACTGGTATAGCTCAGGGGAGACATAGGGTATTAGAAGCTGTGATATCTGAAAATTGCTGCCATAATATCTAAAATTCCCTTTTTCTCCTCTCTCTCCCCTTCTCTCTCTCTTTCTCTTTTTAATTCTAAAAAGTCCGGGATGTTATGGGCAGAATATATGGCTTTTAGCACAAGCTGGCTCTTGAGCCTCGAACTGGCTTCGGCTCATTCTTCTCTATTTTTATGCCCGCTCTTTCCTTTCCTTCAACAACATACATTTACTGGACATCTAGTAAGTGTTAGGTATAGTGCTAAGCACTGGAGATTCTAAAGAAAAATGAAACTATGGCATTGGTGGCTCTCTTCAGAGGAGCTTAAGAGCTAGTAGAGGGACAGAGATAAGTAAAGAAAGAAAGAAAAGCATTAGTGTTCTGGTTGTGTTATGGGAGCCAATGGGGACAGCCTGAAGACAGTTACTAGTTCCGAAGAAGAGAGAGAAATAGGACTTGGGGCGGTGGATGGTTTGGTTTGCAAGAGGTCTTAGGGAAGCAGTGAAGATCTTCAGCTGAATTATGAGGTATGGTCTCAGAGCACATCAGAGTCTGAAAGAACTTCTGATCAACCCTATTTCTCAAGTTCAAGAAGGTGACCTTGTCCAAATTTGCATGGCGAGTTGGTAGCTGGGGCAGGACTTACTAATGCAAACCATTTGCTCTTTTCCTTCCTAATACATGATTCTGGTTTCCCCTTTTGTGGTAGGCAGCAAAGTGACCCACCTTTTGCAGGACCACATGTGTGCCCACAGATGAAGGCAGAACTTCCTCTTCCTTGGTTTTTACAGGAAGTGAGATCACTTGATATTTTCTTTCCAGGAAGCTTGGCTTACGGTGATTGGGTGACGGGTTTAAAGATGTAATTTGGTGGGGGGGGGGGTTCCTATCTGGTTTCTGTTTCTTTTCTTCAGCTTCATCTAGACATGGACAGGCAGGATGTGGTCGGGGAGTACTTGGCTTCATCAGTCCTAGCTGGAGGCTCTGGTGTATTGTTCCACGTACTGTGCATCCAGTCCCCTGGGTCCCTTTGGTGACTACCTCCCTCTGTTCTCAGAACACAAAAGGCTGGTGGGAAGACCCCCTCCTGACTTCCACACTCAGTGAAACCATTCACTAGTGTGGGTATGGCCTCCAGACAGCTGCCTCATCTCTCTTCTCCAGCCAGCCCCTTCAGGTCAGCCTGGAAGCCAGGATACTCCACTCCCCCACCCCCGCAGTACGTGAGAGGTGGGTTCCTCTGGAGATGAACCCTGAAGCATTCTGGGGGCCACTTGCATTGGGGGTGCAGTGAGAAGAGATGGTGATGAGGAGAGAGAAGACAGCAGTGAGGGGGATTCTCTAAAATTCCGGAAGCTGAATTGCCTTTGTGGGGGAGGGGCTGACGCACCTGAAAAGTACTTGCAAGGCTTTACTGCTCAAGTAAATTAGTCCTGCACTGCCCGCAATCTCTTCAAGAGATGTTGATGTTCACTTAATGTTCCCCTTTCAGCAGAATAAATGTAGACTTGCTCCCTGTTATTCATGCGATTAGGCACTGATTTTGTAAAATGATATAGGCAGGCTAATTCCTATTGACCCTTCAGAAAAAGAAATCATATATTGTTATTCAAGAAGCACATGTAATTTTATCTCTTTTTAAAAGCTCAGATCAAATAGATTACCTTTCTGAGCTAAGAACTTGAAATGCGCACGGATCCGCAAGGTTAAAGAGCAAGAGGATAAGGACTTGCATTTGAAAGAGCAAGGTCTTCTGTCATTTGGTGCTGCAAAGATTCTCTTAAATGAATATAGAAGAAACCAGCTGATTCTGAAACTGAAAAATCTCCCTCCAGAAAAAAGGATAACAGAGGTGCGTCACGGAAAACAGCATTTCACATTTATCTAGCAGTCTTCTTGAAGGTGAAAATACTTCCCCAAACCCCACCATTCCACCCCTGCCCAGGCTGCCATCACGAATACTCTGGACTACTGAAAGAGCTGCCTACTGACCTTCCCTGCTTTCACCTTCATTCCTATGGGAGTCACTTTCCACTCGTAGCCAAGGTGATCTTTTAAAGATCATTTTTTTTTAAAGCTTACAACGCTTCAATAGCTTCCCAGTGTATTAGGATACAGTTCAAACTTCTTATCTGGGCCTTAGAGGCTCTTGGGATTTCTCAATAGGGACAATATCTACAGCACAGCATGAGCAGGACAAGTCCCTTGTGAGTCCATCCCAAGCAGTGCAACATGTTAGCAACCCTGGTCCCTGCCCATGAAAACTCAATTTCTTGAGTGTGTTCAACTCCAGCATTTTGAATCCAAATCACCACCTGCGTATCTTCAAACACCCTGGGTTTGGGGGGGGGTCCCATGACCCCCCAGCTGAAAACCCCTGTTAACCTACTTGATCTGGCCTCTGCTTACCTTCAACCTCAGGATCTTTGCACAGACTGTTCTCTCCGCCCAGACTGCTCCATTCCCAGACTACTCATGTTTGGCTCTTTTTCCACTTTCATGTCTTAGCTTAAATGTCACTTCCTCAGAAATGCCTTCCCTGACTACCCCATCTAAAACAGCAACACACACACACACACACACACACACACACACACACACACACACAGTTACTCTCTCACCATGCACACTTATCACTGTATACAATTTTCTTCTTTATTTGTTTATTTGTTTACTGTCTGTCCCTCCTTCTAGAATGTAAGTTCTATGAGAGCAGTCTGTTTTGCTTGCTGCTATAACCCAGCACCCAGGCATAAATATTTATAAATATCTATTGACTGAATAGAATAGATGCCATGAAGTTATACGTCATTTAATCACATACATACTAAACGTTAGGAAGAAGCAGAAAAGCATTATCAAACTCATTTTTCAGATAAAGCACTGAGATACTAAAAAGAACAAATCCCACGCTGAATATGAACGATGGAGGGAGGAACAAAAGTAGAAATGTCCTTACCTCCTTATTAAGTCACAGTGGATTATTCAGTATAAGGCAATCCAATACAGAGGTCACGCAAAAAGACACACAACATACAAAGACCATAATTAACATAGTTCCCTTGTCCCCGCTGCTTTCAAGCTAAATGCCCACGTGATGACCAGTATCTATATACCAGCTGCATTTCATTTTACTTTACAGGTTATCATACCTTCTCAAATCCAGGCTCAAAGACTTAGATTCACCCTCAGAGAAGGGGAGGGAACAGGAAATATAAGTTTTACTGTTCCCTATGGGACAAATTTGGATACTCATCTCTCATCTAACTCTAGTAGCTAACAAAACTGATCCGTGAGTGAAGCCTAGTGTAGGGATGCCAAATACCTGGCACCCACGGCGCCCTCTCCACTCCTGCAGCCTCGGCGTGTGCAGCGCACCGATTCCGGAACTCCCTCCTGCGGAGCACCCAGTCCACGTGGGACTCTTCAACCCAGTGCTCCAGGCCACTGCTACCAATGCATCAGAGTTGACGTACAAGTTAAACATCTATCGCCAGCCTTGGAATAGCGGAAAGAGCCGATCTTTCCAGATAAATCTGAGTTTAAATACCATATCTGTTCTTTGTCACTTATGAGACCTTGGCTTTTTACCTTCTTTCTGTTTGTTTCATGGTATGAGACTTGTAGGGTTGTTGGGGAAATTACAAATAATGGATGTAAGGTGCTTAGCACAGTGCTTGTTACAATTAGAATTCAATAAATAGTAATATTTAACTGCGGTTAGGAGAAGGCTCTATTTCACTCCCGAGAATGAAGCAGGTGTAATTTTGGAAGGTGGGAGGGGTGCAGGTCACTAGAAACACTAGAGTGAGGTTTAGTATTGGAGTAGAGGAGTGGTTCCCAGATCACTAGTGAGGTTTAGTATTGGAGTAGAGGAGTGGTTCCCAAAGTGGTTCCCAGATCACTAGTGAACTTGTTACAAATTGCAGATATTCAGTGCCCAGCCCGGACCTACAAATCAGAAGTTCTGGGCATGGGTCCCAGCTTTCTGTGTGCTAACAAACCCTCCAGGTAATTCTGATCCCACTGTCTCTCGCTTAGGAACCACTGCAATACAGAGAAGGACAGGGAGGGAAAATAGCAGTGAGGAGGTCAGGGGAGAAGAATGTCTGCTCATCTGGTGATTCATTAGAGGAAACAGGAGTGCTGCCTGTCAAAAAGGCTGTGACCCTATCAGCAACCCCCATCCCAGTGGCAGCTTCCTACAGGCAGGCTAGCAACTTGCCATAACACACAGGACAGAGCAGAGCACGCTAAGAGAAAATGGGCTTGTGATACCAAGTTAGGTAAAGGGATAACTTCCCAAAGGCAGCCCCAGTGCAGGTAGACAATAGACTGAACTTGAAAGGCTCTTTCCTTGAGCAGGGGTAGGTGGCCATTGTTTTTGGTTATTTCGGCTGCAGCTTTGACTGAGGGCAAGAAGTTGGTCTAGACATTCCCTCAAGCTTCCCGGCTTGGCTTGGCAATTTCATGAACAAATTGCATCGACAGCTCAGGTGAATGGGGGTCTCGGGTGGGGGCGGGAGGAGGTGTGTCAAGAGATGCAGCTCCCCCAGGACTTCTCTACTCCACCTGTTCCATCTAGACCACTTGCTTTCCCCCATGCCACCTCCTTCTGCCAGACACAGAAGTACTTCCCATGCAGTCAAAAGTTAAAAATATGTTTAAAGAACGTAATCAGTCTGAAGTTCTGTGTGACCCAGCAGATTTTAAACCTGTTTCCAAAGTTAACCCCTGCAGCAACATCTAGATTGCCTTACCACCTACTTCTCTTTGGTTCCATCTCATTAGAAACTTAAGTTTTCGTTAAAAATTTAATTTACACATCCTTAGACACATCCTCACTTGCAGAATGTTCTAAAGGGTAAAGACAAGATCTAAGGCCAGTACCTTATTAAAGTACAAGGAGGATCTTGTTAGAGATTATCAGACATTCAGATCCAACATAATTATTGAGCCCCTACACTGCCAACTTTCCTGCCTTTCCCACCATCGTGTGCATACATATCATTGTCATTTCCATAACGCAGACTGGAGAATGGAGGCTCAGACACAGGAAGGAACTAGCCCAGGGTCCCGCAGCTACTTTAAGTGGTCAGCTGTGGATCCTAAACACAGTGTCCTCGCAGAGGTGGTTAATCCACAACTAGAGATCGGCTACAGGGGTGACCTTCCCTGAATTTAGTTAAAATGACAGTTCTCAATTCCCAGCTGATGTATGTGTTGTGACTTGTACTTCCAATGGAATGTTTCTGCTGCTGAAATTGATCACCACCTTTCCAAACTGGTGGAGAGAATGTTTCCATTTTAAAAGTATGTTTTAAGCCCTCTTACAAGTAAGGCAAACTGTTCCCGGCTTGAAGTGAACAAGGAAAACTATAAAATTAACATTAACCATGTTCTTAATGACAGCTGTGTCAATGTGTTAGGAGATTTTACCAAAAAAATAGCAATTGGTTATTAGGGAAACACTGGGAACAGGTGCTCGTAATAACAAAATAAAATTCCTTCAAAAATGCTTCTAAACTTACTTTTGGTTAGATCACCTTTGCTGAGATTCTGAGAGGGCTTGCTATTGTTCTTCAAACATACAGAATATTTTTATACCAAAGGAAAACAACCAACTGTTCTTCGTATCTCTGAACACAAAATACGTGGAAGTGGGTTTGCTTTAAGGAGAACTTGCAATGAACCTGGTTAATAACTAGGAGTGGGTTTCCTAGGAAGATGGGCATCTCTTTTCTGCAGGAGGGTAGGAAGAGGGGGTGAACTAACGATGGTTCTAAAGTTGTGCTGTGGAGCTGGTTTCTGAAACACATTTCCTCCCCCAAGGAACAATACAGTTTCCTAAATCATAGAAAAGGGGGGGGGGGGAAGAAAAATCACATTTATGGAGACTCTTCTCGGTTCAGGTTCCTCTAATTCTTTTGACATTGTTAATTATTTACTCTCTTTACAAATAGGAAACCAAGGCTCAGACTGGCAGTGTAACTCGCTTAAGGTTATGGAATAAATGAAGGGACTGAAAATTTAACCCAGATCTGTTCAGTTCCAGGTCTGATTTCTGCACCCCACTGAAAGAGCCTCTCAATAAGGCAATTTTAATGGTAAGGAAACTGAGGCACAGATAAAATAAAAAGCTTGCCTTCAGTTGTACAGTCAGTACGAGACTGAGGGTCACTGTGGGAAATGTTCAGGAAGCGACATCGTTTTTCCTTTTACATGCCTTGATTTAGCTTATGAAAGATCACAGTATGTTACTTTGAGAGATTTTCCAGCTTTGGGGATGGGCTTTTGTTTTTCTTGGCAGCATTCATATTTGAAAGCAGTATATTTGACACTGCTTTCTGGATTTAGCTTGATACAAAAGGAAGCAAAGTTAGACCCACGCACCCTGCTCTCTTCCAAACTGTGAACGCGTTAACTTTTTGCTCAGGACATTAGCGTTTCCGAAGGAGTAAGGCCCAAGTGGAGTCTTGTGATTTTTAGAATCAATAGATCTTGCTATTCGGCAAGAAATAATCACCATTTTGTGCACCCATCAGAAGTGAGAAGAGAGGAACTCTTGCACTAAAGAATCCCTGTTGATAAAGCAATCTTTTTTCATGAACATTCTGTCTTCAGAAAACAAGGGATAGAGCACTTGTTAGTTAATAATAAAAAGAATTCATCAGTGAATACTCAGATGAACGAATATTTTTTAAAAGCACGGAGTATGTAAAGAATGTTAATCCAGCCTCTGTGTTCACTCCCCCACACAACAACTGTAAAGAAACCACTGGCCTCTGAGTGATGAATGGCCCCAGACTCAACTAGGGGGGAAGACAACCCCAAGCCCGATAATTTGGCATCTCCCTTTGTAAATTCCTGGGTGGACTTCTTTTTTGGCTCTAGCTGATGAAAGGGCTCAGTTTAAAGGCTTTGGGATACACTGTAAAATGACCATCAAGTATTTCTCCTCATATGCCATGCCCAGCTCTTTTTATCCTATCAGTAAAATCCCAGCCCTAACTGTATACATCTCAAACTTTCACAGACACATTTCTAGCACATTGCTGTTAAAAAGTTCTATTGGTTAATTTCAAATTAATATCTTAGGAGGCTCTAGGCCAGGGGGGAAAAGAATCAGGAAGCTGAATTAGTAAATGACAGAGCAATAATCAGCTTAAATGAGACTTCTTCCAGCCCTTGCTTGTGGATGACACAGAATTTGCAAGCTTAGAAAATCTTTCTTCTCTGCAGGTGGTACTGTGGGGATACCAGAGAGGAGTTTCCACAATCACCCTCTTACTCATTTGTTTAGTCCTCTACTGCAGTACTCCATATATGTACCCGTACCCCCATCCTCACTCCGTGCTCTGTGCAGTCCAACCCTACCTGCTAAACAGCCAGCTGCATAAAGGGTTAAGGCTGCAGCCTTCCATGCCAGTAGACATGGCAAACATTCGGATATACTTTCTCATCTGCAGTCAGCCCTGTAGCTTCGGCTCCTGCAAAGCCTTTAGCACTCGCAGAAACATTATTTCCTCCCAGCTCTGTTTGCTTTAAACTTGCAGTAGACCAGGTTCTCCTGCTCAGGATCTTCAACTTAACCCTGTAGGATTTTACCTAGAATCTGTCCCTCTTCCTCTGCTGAATTTGTTCCCTCTGCCCTGTTCTGGAATGCCTCTGGGCCCGGTGTAACCTTGATGCCTCTTCCCCACTGGAAGTTAGAAGCATCCTCGCTGGCTGCATTACTGCACATTACCCTAGTAACCTTGTTTTTTCCTTCAACTTCAACTTCTCCAAACATCACCCCTGCTGACCCTGAAATTCTCTAGCTCTCTATAACAGCTTTTCCAGCCCTCCGTGTCATAAGAGATAGTGTAGAGGGCAAATTGGGGAAAGAAGGTTTGGGAACTCACCTGCACAGCTGCAAGGATCAGACACAAGGACGGGGCTGCCGGCAAACTTCCCAGGGACTGTCTGCAGCCAAGTCTCTTGGCCTTAAAGGGACAGGGCACTTTTCACCATATAAGGAAGACAGTTTCACTTGTCCGCTTTGGGGCGTATTTGGGCAAAGCAGCTCCTTCTCTGGATGACTGCAGAGGTTTAAGCCATCCGGGGAAATCTGCAGCCTATCAGTTCTGTACCTAGTAGGAAGCTTAATAACAGAGGCATAAGGCACAAGAATGGTGCTTGGCAGGCCATTTTCAAAGGCCAGAAAACCCTTTATATGGGGCTTGTCTCTACAGGAAAGGTTTAAGGTGACCGGGAAGATTTTCTCAATTAGATGAAAGGGCTTCTGCTTCTGTTTCAGGTTTGGCTTCCTGGAAGCCAACCATCCCTGCTCATCTCAACGGGGAGAAGAGCTGGATCCCCTTCCTCCCGACTTTGAGACGAAAGAGAGACTCAAGAGCGGTAAAGCTCGCGGAGAGTGAGATTTTGATTAAGACACATTAGCAGTATGCCCTGACAATGAGTGAAGTGGGGATGCTTTTGTTATTTCAGCTGGCGGAGGCCCTTCCTAAACAGATAAACACAGACAGTTCTCAACCAAGGCCATGTCCACTCCCCAGAGACCTTCTTGGGCTCCCGTGGCTGAAGCCCAAGGCTGAAGTTGGAGGGCTGCCTCATCTTTCAAATGTCAGAGATGAGAAGGTATTTTAGCAAAAGCAAACATTTTTTTGCTGACGATATTCAAAATGCAAGTCTGTCCTGTTGGTTTGGTGTGGATTAAAAGCAGTTATAAAATGTTAGATTCTAAGAAAAAAGTGGAGTTTAATTTAGTTATCAATTGGGTGGTTATACACTTTTTTCTTCACTGCCAACTGGATATTGTCTCTTTATTGCCTGGCTACTATGCCTAATACTTAGTATCTGTACCATATATTTGGGATCTTTTTAAAAATTCAATATGGCACCTGATTACATCTTACCTTCTTACAGAGATTTCGATTCTTTAAGGACAAAGACCATTCATATTCTTCTATACGCTGCTTAACACCTAGCATGGAACAAGTATATAATGGATTGGGTAAAACTTGCTGAATTAAATCAATTGGATGGGGGTGCCTGGGTGGCTCAGGTCATGATCTCGGGGTCCTGGGATCTGTGTTCACTGGAGAGTCTGCTTCTCCCTCTCCCTCTTACCCTCCCGCCACTTGTGCGCACGCATTCTCTCTCTTTCTCTCTCAAATAAATAAATAAATAAATAAATAAATAAATAAAATCTTTAAAAAGGAAGTTAAAAAAAAATCATTTGAATGGAATCCAGGTTTTTGTATGTCTACACAGTTTTATGAACAAAATGGGTTTTTACTAAATTGTTATTGTCTAATAAATCCATGATTTCTTTGCTTTATCATTTCTTTTATATGAAGTAGTATTTATTTTCCATACCATCAAGTTTTCCTCAAGAGCAGAGGTTAAAATAATTTCTCTAAAAGGTAGTTATGGTGATAAATCCTTTGATCCAAGAATCTGATTCCAGGGAACTTAATTTAAGGGAATAATTAAACAGATGCAAAACATTATATAAACAAAGATGTGCATTGCACGGCTGTCTGTAATAGTAAAAATTAGAAATGACCTAAAGGCTTGAAAGTCACTTATACGTCAGTAATGATAGCTGACACTTATTGATTGCTCCCCATGTTCCAGGCTCTGATCTAAGAATTTTACGTAGATTAGCTCATTTGATCATGACAAACCTGTGTGGTAGGACTTGTCATCATCCCCATTTTATTGACTAGAAAACTAAGGCACAGAGGTTAAGAAATTTGCATTGGGGTATTCTGGCATTAGTACTTATAGTTCTAGGGTCACTCTAGGTTCTCACCATTATAGGAGGCACTAAGGATAGACAGACTATAAAATTAAAAATGGCCTTTGTGTTATTAAATATAATAATTATGAAAGCTTCATACAAACATGGAAACATGCTTATGCTATAAAGCTGAGAGGAGCAGAATATAAAATACCTATGATTACCACTAGCTAAATATCTACAAGGGATGGAGAGCAATATACAAAACTGAAAATAGTTGTATAATAATGTTGGACTATGATATGATTTTCTCTAAAATCAGGCTAAATGTTTTCTACTGTTTTTATTTAAAAATTAATACAAAGCTAATTATTGCCACAAAAACTTTGACCTTGGCATTCTTATTGCTCTTTTTCCCTATTTATTTAGTAATCATTTTATTTATTTATTTATTTTAGTTTCAGGGGTAGAATTTAGTGAGTCATCAGTTGCATAAAACACCCAGTGCTCATTACATCACATGCCCTCCTTAATGCCCATCACCCAGTTACCCCATCGCCCCCACCTCCCCTCCAGCAGGCCTCAGGTTGTTTCGTAGAGTTCAGCACCTCTTACAGTTTGCCTCCCTCACAGTTTTCATCTCATTTTATTTTTCCTTCCCTTCCTCTATATTCATCTATTTTGTTTCTTAAATTCCATATAAGTGAAATCATATGGTATTTGTCTTTCTCTGATTGACTTATTTCACTTAGCATAATACCCTCTAGTTCCATCCATGTTGTTACAAATGGTAAGATTTCATTCTTTTTGATGGCCGAGTACTCAGCCATCAAAAAGAATGAATATATATATAAATATATATATAAATACATATACCACTTCTTTTTTATCCAGTCATCTGTTGATGGATATCTAGGCTCTTTCCATATTTTAGCTATTGTGGGCATCCCTGTTATAAACACTGGGGTACAGGTGCCCCTTTGAATCACTATGTTTGTATCCTTTGGATAAATACCTAGTAGTACAACTCCTGGGTTGTAGGGTAGCTCTATTTTTACCTCTTTGAGGAAACTCCACACTGTTTTCCAGAGTGGCTGCACCAGTCTGCATTCCCACTAACAGTGTGAGAGGGTTCCCCTTTCTTCACATCCTCGCCAACACCTGTTGTTTCCTGAATTGTTCATTTTAGCCATTCTGACAGGTGTAAGGTGATATCTCATTGTGGTTTTGATTTGTATTTCCCTGATGCTGAGTGATGTTGAGCATTTTTTCATGTGTCTGTTGACCATTTGTATGTCTTCTTTGGAGAAATATCTGCTCATTTTTTAATTGGATTATTTGTTCTTTGGGTATTGAGCTTGGTAAGTTCCTTAGAGATTTTGGATACTAGCCCTTTACCTCTTAAGACATTTGCAAATATCTTCTCCCATTCTGTTGTCTGTCTTTTGGTTTTGTCAGCTGTTTCCTTCGCTGTGATGATCATAGTTCATTTTTGCCTTTGTTTCCCTTGCCTTTGGAGATGTGTCTTGAAAGAAGTTGTTGCTGCTGAGGTTGAAGAGGTTGCTGCCTGTGTTCTTCTCCAGGATTTTAGTGGATTCCTGTCTCACATTTAGGTTTTTCACCCAATTTGAGTTCATCTTTGTGTATGATGTCAGAAGGTGGCCCAGTTTCATTCGGCATGTGGCTGTCCAATTTTCCCAATGCTATTTGTTGAAGAGACTGTCTTTTTTCTTTGGATATTCTCTCCTGCTTTGTCGAAGATTAGTTGACCATAGAGTTGAGGGTCCATTTCTGGGTTCTCTATCCTGCTGCATTGATCTATGTGTCTGTTTTTGTGCCAGTACCATGCTGTCTTGATGATTACAGCTTGTAATAGAGTTTGAAGTCCGGAATTGTGATGCCACCAGCTTTGGTTTTCTTTTTCAACATTCTTGGGCTATTCCAAGGTCTTTTCTGGTTCCATACAAATTTTAGGATTGTTCCAGCTCGGTGGAAAATGCTGGTGGTATTTTGATGGGGATTGCATTGAATGTATAGATTGCTCTGGGCAGCATAGACAGTTTAACAATATTTATTCTTCCAATCCATGAGCATGGAATGTTTTTCCATTTCTTTGCGTCTTCTCCAATTTCTTTCACAAGTGTTCTATAGTTTTCAGAGTACAGATCCTTTACCTCTTTGGCTAGGTTTATTCCTAGGTATCTGATGGGTTTCGGTGCAGTTGTAAATGGGATCAGTTCCTTGATTTCTCTTTCTGCTGCTTCATTGCTGGTGTATAGAAATGTAACTGACTTTGGCGCATTGATTTTATATCTTGCAACTTTGCTGAATTCCTGTATCAGCTCCAGCAATTATTTGGTGGAGTCTTTGGGTTTTCTACATAGAAGGTCATGTCGACCTTCACTCTTTTTATTGCTCTTAACTCATCCATCCTTCTCTTGTCCTCTAAATGATGCTACAGGCCTTGTGTCATGAGGTTCCCTTGATGGTGCCATTATCCCTGAGGAAGCTCTCGGACAGCTGAATGATTCACTGGAACTAGAGGTGGGGCCCACGTGTATCACAAAGTGCACATCTACATTACCATTTGCCGTTGAATTAACCGTCTCTCGAAGTGCTATCTTACAATGTCCACTTTTACATAATATTTTATGATTTGTGGACCTGGCTGGGATAAAGCATTATGCTATAGTGACGTTGAGGAAACGTGTTTCACCAAATTTTTCCTTATGTGGGAAGGCTTCCAGCAGTAAGGGTTCTATTTCTGAAAATGTTTATCAGTAAACAGACAGATATTTTTCAGAAGATGAGTTTATTTGATGAATAAAGGAGAAAACTTTGGTACACGTTAACAAGCAATTAAAAATTATATAAAATGCTCACCGCTGTTGAAGGTTGTATTAAATTAATGCTTTTATACCTTATAAGGTATTGCAAACTCAGAGAAGGGAAGCTATAAAATGCAAACTGAAAATTTGCATCAGGAGGCTTTAATATTTTTAGAGCCCTTGACCCAATATCAAATTTTCTTTCCTAAAATTATTTCAGAGATTTTCTCTCATGGGAGAAGGAGAGGAAAGGGAGAGAAAATCCTGTGAATCCAAATGAATGGATACGTAAACTAAAATTTTAATAAGCTTAATATAATGTTGAAAGGAAAGTAATTGTTCTTTTTCCTGATCAAATGTTAATAGTGTAAACTAAAATTTATCTGTTAAAGATGTAAATTGATCTAATCTATTTAATATTCTTTTTAACTAAAAATATATAATGTAATAGTATATTACCCATTTTGGAAAACCAAAAACAAGTATAAGAAGAAACCAACCAAACAAAACAAACTAAACATTAAGTTTAGTACAATGGTCATTAATCATTTTGGGGTCACAAATCCTTTGCACATTATGGTAAGAGGCATCAGTAAATAGCATTTTACGTGTGTTATTTTTATGTTTACATTTAAGGTTAAGTTTATGCTTAGGAATGTCATAGTTCCTTCGTATACTTACATTTATTTTATAGTTTCACAAATTAAAAAAAAATACGTAGATGCTGGTGTTAAAAGTATACAAAGTGAGAAGGGGAAATCTTCCCTAAAAGTTGCGGGAGGTATCTGTTAGAGGTTATGGGGGGAGCTACAGAAACACGTGAAATTAATCCCGTCATTTCTCTCTTATGCAAAATTCCCCAGGAGCCAATACACAGGAGAAGCTGCAAAACGGGAACCAGAGAATAATGTTGCTAGTGGCTGTAAGTGAGCTCTGCACCCCAATGAGGAGCCGCAAAAGGCCAGGTTGGAGCCAAGGTTACATCAGCGAACCTGCTGATTCACAGCCCAGTTCAGAAACGGCTGATCTCCCTCCCTCAGGAGGCAGCATGGAAGGAGATGGGAGAAGCAGCTTTGGCTTGAAAGTAAACAAAATACCGTCTTACTCAGGCATCTATTATTTATGGTTTGGTATGTTTCCTTCCATACATTTTCTGTGCTTACGCAAAAAATTACTACTATTACTACTACTACATACATTATTCTATCATTTGATTTTTCACTTAATAACATTAAAACATGAACATCTTTTAGGTGATGTATGCATTTATTGCATTCGTTTTCAGATCTGCAAAATACTAGCTGTACCAGAATTTATTAAACATCTCCCTGCCCTGCCGATGGATATTTGTTTCCAACTTTTGTTATTATAAATATTTATTCACACTCTAAATAGTAGGTACTATAGAGAAAGGTAACGTTTTGGTTGCTGCCCGCACCCCTGCCACCCTGTGCCTTTCTACCCCTGTACATGCTGATTACACACACGGGCACAATTTCTCTAGGATATGGGAGAAGCTGACCAGCTAGGGAGACGGCAACGCTCATCCACATGTTGGTAGGTACTGGTAAATTTAACAAATGCTCTTTTTTAGGTCTATGCTCTTAGTCCTTTTTTTACTTAAAAATGATTTTTTTTCTCTTAAAAAGTTAAGACATATACATAATAAAAACACCAAATGGCATAAAAAGGATATATGAAAAAAGATAAGTCTTTTTTATCCTATTCCCCATTCCACATCTCCAGCAGCAGAGTTTTCTGGGTGCTCTTTGAAGTGTGTGTGTGTGTGTGTGTGTGTGTGTGTGTACGTTGTATGTATCTCTGTGTGTATATATGTACACATACATATAGATATGTCATTTGTGTGTGTGTTTCTGCAACTTGATCTTTACATTAATAATATATCTTGAAGAATATTCCATATTCAGGCCTACAGAGCTCCCTTATTTTTTCAAATAGGACACCATAACGGCATCCTTTGGGAATAGGCCATAATCGAACCCATCTTGTATTGATGTACATTCAGATTGTTTTGAGGTTATCGCAATTATAATAATTCTGTAATGAAGATCTTTATTTGCTACATGTGTTTTCAACAATAACCAGAAAAATCTTGTTGACATTTTTACTGGTATTATATTCAGTAAATAATTTAATTTTAAGAAAGTTAACATCTTTATAATACTTAACTTTTAACTTAAACATAGCAAATGCCATTTTATTCTCTCAAGATTCAGTCCTATACATCCTGCATGTTTATTGTTATTTTTATTCTAAGGTATTTTATTCCTCCAAGTACTGTTTTAAATGGGAATTTTTTCAATATATTTTCTAACTTGTGGTTCTTATATAGTAAAGTTACTGGTTATTAGTTACTGCATTTAACAACAAGTTTGCCGACTGTGCTATTTTATTTCCAATAGTTTTCCATGTGGCTCTCTTTTAGTTATGTGTTCACATCATTCATAAATAGTTACCGTCTTGGCTTATCCTTTCCAATTTTTTATACATTTTTTTCTTTTTTCTAATTGGGTAGTACTTAAACAATATTAGTTAAACGTGTTAACAATATTATCTTTTTTTAAAAAAAGATTTTATTTATTTATTTGGGAGACAGAGCGTGGGGGCTCTAGAGCACAATCAGGGCGGAGAGGCAGAGGCAGAGGGAGGCAGAGGCAGAGGCAGAGGGAGGCAGAGGCAGAGGGAGGCAGAGGCAGAGGCAGAGGGAGGCAGAGGCAGAGGGAGAAGCAGGCTCCCTGCTGAGCAGGGAGCCCAAGGGAGGCCGGGCTAGGACACTGGATCATGACCTGAGCTGAAGGCAGATGCTTAATCAACTGAGCCACCCAGATGCCCCAATCTTTTCTACACTTTAATTGGAAAACTTTTTGTATTTCACCATTAATCAAGTTGCTTTCTTAGAAAAAATTAGGATAAATGGATAGCTCCTTACCACTACAAAAATAACATATATAAAATTTCAATTTGACTAAGAGTTTATATGGAACGAGTTAATTTTTTTTTTATTTTTATTTTTTATTTATTTGACAGAGAGAGAGACAGCCAGTGAGAGAGGGAACACAAGCAGGGGGAGTGGGAGAGGAAGAAGCAAGCTCCCAGAGGAGGAGTCTGATGTGGGGCTCGATCCCAGAACGCCGGGATCACGCCCTGAGCCTAAGGCAGATGCTTAACAACTGCGCCACCCAGGCGCCCCAAGGAACAAGTTAATTTTTAATGACTAAACTTGGTAGCTCAAACACCCCCTGTCCTGACTGCTAGGGAAAACTCTCCTTCTAACTGTCCCTCAGCTTTTTCTTCACGTTTGTAGGTGCTCTCAGAGGCCATTTCAAGCAAACCCAAGGCAGGCAGGGCCTCCTTTTTTTCTGTGCCCTGCTATCACTAGCACAATGACTTTCAGAAAATGCTGTTCAGCCCAGCTATCCTCTGCTGGTGACACTGCAGCTAACCCATGCTGGTCTCACTGAGGATGAGAGAGAACTCCTCTCCCTTTGGCCATTCCAACCAAGGTGAGACAGATTCTCCCCTTCATCTCACAAGACAGCTGATATCAGGATTAAACATAACAAGACGTTACTAGAGTAGGAAGTGAATGGAAGAGAAATAGTATCACACATCCCAGACTAGCCTTAGGGGCCCCTGTGGGGCTGGTAACCTGCCTCAATCTTCATCTGCTTCTAGATGTCAAGAGAATCTTTTCCTCTTGGAGTTTGGACAATACTAACTACCTGCCCAGAGAGAGGAGGAAGATAATCTCTGACATAAATGTAAGGTCCATTTCCAGAGCTCTTATTTTCTGTCCAGGATTGATAACTTCTAGAATGACAGTCAGAAGATCCATTCCTTTCTAGGAAGCGCTCATCCCCCATTCACAGACATACGGTCTGTCCCTAAGGCACCAGCAAGACAATCACAGTGTAATCCAACATCATGAAGATTTTACATGTGCCCTTGAGTGTTAACACTGGGTGAAGGCCTCTTTAAATTGCTGCTATAGATTGACTTTGGTGATGCCACAGGTGCGACCTGGGCTGAGAGGGCAGAACTGGGAATTATCTGGACACCCGTTTGGAGGAAGGACTGACCAGAGCATGCTGCAGGGTATAGGAATCGTCCTGAACAAAGGCTCATTGATTTGTTGACTATTGTGAAGGCTTTAGTAGCAACACTTCATTTCTTAAAAAGTTATAGGCACAGAACCAATATTCCTTATATGTATTCCACAGTGTGCCCTGCCCCCAGTCCCACCTTAGCCAGGAAATTGAGGTCCAATCTAATTATCTCTTTTAGGATACTTGATGCTTTCCGTAAGATCCATCAATTCCTCAAGCCCCTATTACATTGTTTGAACTCCTTTTTACTGAATAGATACATGAATATTATTGATATTTGGGGTTTCATTTTCCTGTCTTTTGAGTCCATGCTCCTTCTGAGGGTAGGAATTTACTCATCCTTTGACAAGATTGTTGAAAGTCATGCTGGGCTCTGTTCAGAATCCTGGGGATACAGCCACGGACAAAATGGGCAAAGTCTCAACATTCCAGGAGCTTACATTCTTGTGGGAGACAGGCCGATAAAGAAATAGAGGAGAAAATGTCAGGTAGTGATAAATTTCGTGATGAAGGTAAAACAGGGTTATGCAAAGGGAGTGACTGAATGTTGATCAGGAAAGGACTTTCTCAGTTCTTGATTTGTAAGCTCGTCACATCTTTCCTCCTGGTCCCACAGCACTTTACCTTGCAAATGGTTGGTGCTCAAGAATTAGAGAATCGTTTATTTATTTATGTTTTGAAACCTGACACAAGTTTCTTTTGTATGGCTTTTAACTTTATTGGTTCAGAAACCAGAATTTGGTCTTTAATCTCCAAATCAGATGGCATTCTCAATGGCCTTCTTAAAATCTTTATTTATTTATTTGCTCAATAGCCTTTTTGTGTAAGCTTGCCCTCCTCTATTTCCAGTATACTGCCAGTTGTCACACCAAAAGCGCATATGCAAAAATAAAGTGATCTCACATTCTGGTCAAGAAACATCTGCTAAATAGTTGGCGTTATTCTTAGACAATCTTCTCTTGGAGCAATTTTGGAAACTCCCTAGTTGTACTTCTGTAAAGGTTTGCACCTGGGCAATGGCACGGAGGTTTTTATGAGGAATGCTATTATAGACCTCTCGCCAGCGCTGAGAGAGGAGAGGCTGTCGGGAGCTCTGTTTTATGGTACAGTAAGGTTAGCCATTTACTGTTCCCATAAGCTATTTCACTTGCAATAAAGGTCAATGGGCCTTTTTAGGAAGGAGAGCTAGACCCCTGCCTAAAACTGCTGTCTTCCACAGTCAAAAAGACAGGCTTCTTTAGATTCTTCTGGAAAGTGGTAGAGGATGTTTATTTAGCTGGCGGAGTGGTTCAATATGACCAGCTGATGAGCGAGGCAATAAGAATTCGCTGACTTCAAGGTGGAAGACTGAAATCCTAAGGTAGCTTGACCACAAAGCTAAGGAGGGTGTGGCTGGCAGCGGGTCTGGTTGTTACCTTGACATGTGAACTCTACCAAGAAATACATTTCTGTACCTGGAACTCTCTATCCCTGCACTTCCTAGTAAGTAGGTGTTATGCATGACTGTGGTTTGCAGCCCCTGGCAGCTGCAAAACCAGCACAGCAGAAGCAGTCCTGCTAACAATGTATTCCTCTTTTTTTCTTGTTAGCTTTTAAATGACATCAAATTGGGTGGGCGTTTCCCTAAAGACAGCATAGGGCACTGCGCTTCAGCATTTTTGTTCATCTCCTAAAGGAATTTTGAAAGACCATGCATCCTTTTTCAGTTTTATGTTGTAATGTAAAAAAAAAAAAAAAAAAAAAAAAAAAAAAAAATTCATCAGAAGCTTGAACAGTAGCAAAGAATATAATCTACAGTCTGTTGTAAATATTGGCTTTTTAAAGGGATCCTGTTCCCCAGCTTGTTATAATAAATCCAATGGAATGTAAATGTTACAGCAACCTGATACCCGACATCAGCCAGCAGGTAAGAGTTACAAATTTTACATCTTTTTGGTTCCCTCTTGAATTCTTATTTCCATTCCTTCACAGAATTTCATCTTAGTAAAATGTATTTTTTGTGCTTAAGAGTATTTAATTATTTACTTTTTTATACTTCTCTATAAAGATAAAATGGAATTTGTGGCCATAAGACCCTGTTTAAAAAAAAAATGCATCTGGTTGGCTGTCATTACCATCATTATTTGGAGTACCCGTGGCAGAGACAGTGCTGTGTTTACCAGTCCCTTTTCTCTTCCTATAGGTAAGGAAGTTTATATTTCTGTTTCCCATTGGGAGTATGAGCCAAAATGATGTATTGCCTCCTGTCCTAGACAGTTAAGAGTGGCTTGAGTTCTATGCTCTCTTTTTCTTGTCTTCCCAGTTGGAAGCTGGGAACTCTGAGACAGCGGAGGTGCAAGATGGAAGCAGAGTCATCTACCGTGAAGGAGAGCCTCCTTGTCTGTACCAGACTGTGATGTGAAGGAGCAATAAACTTTTGTTGTGGTAAGCCACGGAAGTTTTAGGTTTATTACACGAGTCTGATCAATACATGGCAGAACTGATCAAAACGACATGAACATATTGCTGCTTTTGACAGGTCATTATTAAGAAAATAATTTCATTATAGGAAACGCATCTCTCAATAAAAATATTGAGAAATCTTGTTCATGTAGATGGGAATGCAGGCAGGTATACAGCAAATGTCACTCAATTCCCATTGAGTTATATGCATACCTGAGTGCAAATCACCATGGCACAATTTTGTAAAATGGGAGAAACACTACCGGAAAAGGGAGGTAGGAAAAGATTTCTTAGGCAGTCCATCTTAGGAACAAGGTACGTGAAATTTGGACTGGAAATTAGTTCCCTTTAAAAATATCTATGTCTATGTACCCTTTTGAAAGTCTGTGAATGCCCTATGTGCCACTTGTACCCCACATTAAAAACAAGTCTAGGAATGAAGGAGAGTCATGAGATGGAATGTCCCTTGACCAGATCCTCTTTTGGCTGCAGACATTCACCCAAATCCTTGGTCATCTTTTCCTGACCTTCCTTCTGATTCCCACCAGCTCACAATAAAAAAGATACTGGTTAAGATTAAAGTCTGCAATATATGAAGTTATTTTAAATCCATCAGAAAAATATGACTACTTTAACAGAAAAAGATGGGCAAATCACATGAACGGGCAATTCACAAAAGAAGAAACACAAATGGCCAATACCCACAGAAAATGTTAAAGCTCACTTGGAAATCATAGACGTGCTACTTCAACAATGAATACAATTTTGGAAATCAAATTGGATAAATTAACCTTTAGTGGTGGTTGGGAGAAGAACGTCATTTCTAGAGAGTAATTTGGTAATATGCATCAAAAGTCTTTAAAAATGTATAAAGTTGAGCTAGAATCCCACTTCCAAGAATTATCCTTTTTTTTTTTTTTAAGATTTATTCATTTATTTTAGGGAGAGAGAGAAAGAGAGAGAGCAGGGGGAGGGGCAGAGGGAGAGAACCCTCAAGCAGACTCCCTGCTGAGTCCAGAGCCTGGCGCTGGACATGGGGCTCCATCCCAGGAGATCAGAACCTGAGCTGAAAGCAAGAGTCAGGTGCCCAACCAACTGAGCCACACAGGCGCCCCTTCTAAGAATTATTCTAAAGAAATAATCACGAATAGGTTAAAAAAAAAAAGATTCAGCCTCAAGCTTTTATCACAGTGTTTTTAGTCAAGGTTCTTTTGGTTGCAAGTATTAGGTTGCAAGGCATCTTTCATTTAAAATGCCTCCTCTCAGCTACATTTTGTGTGTCTCATAAGTTAAAATTCTTGATTGATTT
This sequence comes from Ursus americanus, assembly GCF_024610735.1. NCBI lineage: Eukaryota > Metazoa > Chordata > Mammalia > Carnivora > Ursidae > Ursus > Ursus americanus. The sequence continues at coordinate 53,157,369 of NC_142146.1, read as the reverse complement.
AGACTAATTGCTTGCTGAGTGCCAGTAGATTGGCTTTATCCAATCAATTGTTGTTTATCTGTGAAGGGAACTGTCATATGCGTAGGGTTACTTCTTACAGGGGCTATATGTGGGGTTAGGTTTAGGTGCCCTGTGCTCCATGAGAGACAGCAAATGATATGCTATGCTTATCTAGAATCCTAAAGAATAGAAATCACTTAAAAGCCCAACCAGTATGTGAACTATGTACCTGACGTCATGTAGTGAGATAGTCATTAAAGATGTTCTTGTAGAAGACTATTTAATGACATGGAAATATACTGGTGATATATTTTTATTTCTAGAGAAAAAAACAGTTTAAACTCATTTTTAAAAGTTTTTTTTTTTTAAGATTTTATTTATTTATTTGACACAGAGAGAGAGAGTTTAAGCAGGGGGAGCGGCAGGCAGAGGGAGAAGGAGAAGCAGGCTCCCCACTGAGCAGTGACACTGATGTGGGGTTCGATCCATGACCTGAGCCAAAGGCAGACGCTTAACTGACTGAGCCACCAGGGCACCCCTCATTTTAAAAAAGTTTACATATAGAAAGAAAGAAAGTGCTATGTATAGAATGTGTCCCCTCCTCCCACTCCAATTCATACCTTGAAGCCCTAATCCCCAGCGTGATAGTATCTGGAGGTGGGGTCTTTGGGAAATAATTGGGTTTAGATGAGGTCATTAGGATGGAGCTCAAATGATGGGATTAATGCCCTTATAAGAAGAGACAGAAACCAGATCCCTCTCTCTCACCACCATGTGAGGATACATCAAGAAGGGAGTTTGCAAACCAGAAAGAGGACTCTTACTAGACACTGAATCTGCAGGAACCTTGATCTTAGACTTCTCAGCTTCTCAGTTCCTCCAGAACTATGAGAAAGAGATGTTTATTGTTTAAGCCACCTTGTCTGTGGTATTTGTTGTGGCAGGCTGAGCTAAGAAAAGATACACATCAAAACTTTAGTGGTAGAAATGTTTGGAGGGTGGGATTACTGCTAATTTCTATTTTCTTATCTTTATGAAGCTATTTTTTTCTTAATTACAGTTAACATATAAAAGTATTTTAATAAGAAAAACATTAAGGTTAAGGAGTTCTCCAATCTCAAAGAGGACTGAAGAAAACCAAATTAAAACCTAAATTTTGGATGAACTAAGTCAAGAACTCAGACAAGAGGCTGCAAAATATTTACTCAGTCGCTGGAGTGCTGGCTGGACACACAGGCTTTGGTCGCGAGCAACAGCAGAGTCTAGAAGTGGGAGAGGAAGAGATGCTTTCGAGAGAACACACTTCACCTACTCTTTGTGCCCCCCACTTTCCAGGAGCTGGATGTGAACTCTAGAGCCCTTCAGTTATATTTTTTGATTTCTGTATGAAGGCACCTAGTTTAGGGAAAAGAAGACTGGACACAGAGGACCCAAATCCAGTCTGATGATTTACTAGTTGGGTTACCTTAATGAAGCCACTAAACCTCTTTGAGGCTCTTTGGAGATTATAATAGGTAGCCTACTGGGGCACGTGGGTGGCACAGCGGTTAAGCGTCTGCCTTCGGCTCAGGTCGTGATCCCGGCGTTCTGGGATCGAGCCCCACATCGGGCTCCTCCGCTATGAGCCTGCTTCTTCCTCTCCCACTCCCCCTGCTTGTGTTCCCTCTCTCACTGGCTGTCTCTATCTCTGTCAAATAAATAAATAAAATCTTAAAAAAAAAATAATAGGTAGCCTACTAAGCGTCTGACTCTTGATTTCAGCTCAGGTCATCATCTCAGGGTTCTGAGATAGAGCCCTGGATCAGGCTCTGCTTGCCCCTCTCCATTAGCTCTTCTCCCATCCCCCTGCCTCATGCTCTCTCTGTCACTTAAATAAATAAATAAATAAATAAATAAATAAATAAATAAATAAAATCTTAAAAAAAATAGTACTCTGCTTTTGTCATATGGTTTTGTGACAACTGAATAAGATAACACGTGAAAACGTTTGCAAAAATGATATGCTACAAGTGTGCATGCACACTCATGCTCACAGGTTTCTCTTTCTCTGTATACACACACACACACACACACACACAAATGTATATACTACAAATGTCAAATATATATCAAACTGTGGAAACAATAATTAGATGCCTAAAGTGCTGCTTTGACTTCAGCCAAACGTAAATGAAATTACAAATCACTGTGGATTTGATGAGCTGCCTTGAAAAGACAATGTCTTGTTGAGCCAAGTACTTTGAGAAGTGCTGACTATTACTCTTCTCCATAAGATAAGAAAGAGAAGGTTAGAGAATATTTACTTGCTGGTGAGAACCGGAGCACAATAAATCAGGAACATTGTTGAAAGATAAGCTAGAGGAACAAAGGTCTTATTCAAATTTAAATATTTGCCTACAATGTTTTAGAATAAATTATTGCCCTCTTTTTGAATGTTTATTGAGAAAAGGATGACACTAAGATATTCAGATATTAGCAATAACTATGACCATTAACCACAAAGCCTAAGATTACCACAAAGCTTATAAAATACATCTGATATAGGAGATATATTTGTTTCTTTGGCTATAATATGTTATGGGAAATTATATTTGTTTCCAGGCTGAATATGAACTCTGCTTTGGACAGTCAACCCATTCCGCAGTCAACAGACTCACCAGCAGTATATACTGGATAGATTCTCATCTGCAACTAACCACCCCCCTCAGGGTATATACCAGATAGATTCTTGCATGAGTTCAAATGCTTCAGACTCTTGGTTCTAGCTTTCTCTTGGTAGACCACCTGAAACAAAGAGTGCTTCTAGAATATTCAACTCAAAAACAGAAGTCTGATTTATTTCACAATGAAATAAATTGAATAAATTGAAGGTTACATCCGAGGAACTGACGGTGCAAGTGAGAGGACAAAACTAAATTTTTACTGTATGAATTTGTGTGTTGTTGGAATACTATTTCATCAAGCATTTACTAGTAATAACTACATTTTAAGTGTTTTGGCTATAGCACACACTATATAAACTGTTATTCATGTATCTGCGGGTGGGAGGGTGCAGGGCTTGAGCTTTCCTTCTTCCATGAACAGAAGTGGACCAAAACCTACCCTCCAGTTACTTCCCATGAAGCTGAATCTGTTCACAGGTGTATCTTATCAACTCCCACATTATTGGCCTGCCCATTAATTTAAAAATAATGATTTAATTATCAGTATTTAAAAGCTCAAGTGATTTCTGCATAAAAATACAATATGGTGCTAAAATGGATTATTACTCTGCATACATTCCACATGTCCCCCACCCCCTTCCTTCACACGCCCCAGAGGCTGAGCAGCTAAAAAATGCCCTTTGTAATCTGGGCTTCCGGAAGTGATTTAGCTTTAGCTTTGAGCGGATGCATTCAAGTGAGATTTAAAAGGCAGAGATCCCAGCTGCCCCTGGTGGCAGGCAGGATCAAGGATGCTTTGGGATTTTCTGCAGTAGCATTCTTGTCCCCAGTTTTGTGGGGATCAACAAGTGAGGTCAGCAGCACCTTTTAGCTGCTGTTATTTTTGTGGCCGGTATGGACCTAACAGGTGAAGCTTGGCTCCTAACAGTAACAGCATCAGTAGCTTCCTAATCTCTACATTGTTCGTAGAGTTATGGTGCAGGGGAAACTTCCTGATTTCCCATATCTCTGACCAGCAGAGTTGGCAGCTTCCTTGGGGGCGGGTTCTTCATTGTTCCTCTGGCAGTGAGTCCTGGAAGCCCAGCCTCAGCACACCGTAAGCGCCTAATTCCCTGTTGGAAGCCCTTTGCCCTTTGTGCTTAAAATAGCTGGAGTAGTTTCTGTTTTCTGTAACAAAACTCTGACTAATGCAAAGGAAAAATAAGAAATCTGGTAACATCTGGCCCTGATTTTGGTTATGGTAACAATAGGCTTGTAACGAGCAGTAGGCTCCAACTTGCAGAAATCCTACCATACCTCAGTGCAGCCCCCAACTGGAGGCCATTTATAAAGCACCATTTTTCACTATATTTGTAGTGTGTGCTTGTTTTTAACAGACACCCCACTTTTCTTAGTTATTGTACCTCCCTGGACCTGGTAGGAATTTTATTTTGCCACCCGACTAATACTTACCTAAAGCTTGTTTGAAAAACATTTTTTGAGTTCTAAAGAACACAACTATTCCATTCTAAATATACTCCAAAATGCCCCCACGTCAAAACTAGAAAGCTGTACACCTAAACTGCAGTATTTAGGCCCCGGATAGAACTGTTTTTGCCGAACTATGAAACTAGTTGTCTTATTAACCTTAAGGATGCTGTTGAGTGAAGTGTAACGCCTCTTCTACGAGGACACAGCAAAGAGGTTTCTTTCAAGGCAAGTGTTATCTTATAACCATGTAAGAGATCACATTTCACTTTTGCATTGGCTTTTAGAAAGGTGGGGCTAAAGGCTACCTGAGTGGTTGGCTTCTCATAGTGTTCGTGATGTCAGACTCGTACACCGCGTACTAACCTCCTCCTGTGTCTCATGGTTACTACTCTGGTTTTCTCTTCACTCAGACTTCTTCACACACACACACACACACACACACACACACACACACACGTATATTTTTAAGATTTATTTATTTATTTTAGAGAGAGAAAGAGCGTGTGCGTGGGGAGAGGGGCAGAGGGAGAAAGAGAACGTCTTAAGCAGGCTCCACCCTCAGCGCAGAACTGGAGGCAGGACCCTATTCCAGGACCCTGAGATCATGACCTGAGCTGAAACCAAGATTCGGATGCTTAACCGACTGAGCCACCCAGGCACCCCCCAGATTTCTTCACATATTAAAAAAATCCTACCGTACTAAGTTTGAAATCCATTTTAAATCCTTCTTGTAATATAATGAAGAATAAATAAGTATTTAAATAAACTGCCTTCACTTCCCCTGCTCTATTCTCTTTATTATGTCTAATAGACACTTGTTCCTAGTTCTGTCTGCCCTCATACGCGTGGCTATGTACTTTTGGCAACGTCTTAACGGGCCAAGGCTATTCATGGCTATGCTCAGGATTTTGCAATCTAACAAAAATTTTAAAGATATAGTCAAATCGAAGAATGAGGAACTTTTAGCAAAAACCAGTTTGTTCAGTGATTTTTTACTGAATAAGAATCCCAGGAGATTTCTGTGTAAACCAAATGCAGGACAGTCTTTTTGGGAGGCAAAGTATATATACAAAATATATACATCTTTGGAAATATCCAGTATCTATCTGATCTTAAGCTCACGTGTTTTTTTTCCCATTTTAATCAAACATTTTATTTTGAGATAATTATAATTCACATGCTATTGTAAGAATAATATGAACAATCTTATGTATCTCTTACCCAATTTTCTCCAATGGAAATATCTTGCAAAACTATAGAACATCATATCTAGGATATTGATATCAAAACAGTCAAGATACAGAACATTTTCTTCACCAGAAGGATAACTCTGTTGCCCTTTTATAGCCACACTTCCTTCCTTCCCAACCCCACCCCTGACAACCACTCATCATTTCTCCATTTCTATACTTTTGTCATTCCAAGAATAACTAATTTCTTTTGATGACATAAATGTTCATCAAGGTGACTACATGACATTTACCACCATCCTCCCCCGACTTTAATTCATTATCTGCCCTTCTCTAACCTACTCTGTGCCTGAGAAGGCTGACCTCTCTTGTTCTGTGGCATCCAATTGGAGTCAACCATGAGAAGCACTGGCAGAGGATGGAAGGAGTGGGAGAAGAGAGATATAAGAATATTCATTCCCTTGTGCATTCACCCTCCCCCCATGCCTTATGGTGGTGGTGGTGGCGGTGGGGGGTAATGGTGGAGGAGAAGGGAAGGAGGAGGAGGGGAAGAAGGAGGGAAAGAAGAAGGAGAAGAAGCACTACCACCACCCCAGAGAGGAAAGTTCCCAGATGAGGAAATGGACAGAGACTTTGGCCAGTTTAGTTGCCTGCCTTCAAGGCGTGAAGCTATCTTGAGTAGTGAATTAATCAAATGACTATGATGGACTGAAGATCAGAATTTGAGATTGAATTCCTTGATCTGGCACAATTCTTTGATCTAAAAAAGATTCTTGATCTAGGTAAGGGTAAGATTTAATCAGATTCAAAGCAAAATGGAGAATCACCGGATTTCTTTTAAAGTTTGCAGACCACAGTTCATACTCCCTACCATTAATGGTTTGGTGCTCTCAGCCTTACTGCTGGGTTACTCAGTCCCAGAATCTACTAGTTTGCAGTTTAAAAGGCTTATGTTCTGCCTTCAATGAATAAATTGTCATTGTCATGTCATGTCTATTTATGGATTAGAGCCAAAGTTTAGGAAACACTATGTATTAGGCGTGAGCTGAGCATTTTATATTCATTATTTTATTTATCTTAGCCAACAACCTTGTGAGGCATATATTTTCCTAATTTGACAGATAGGAAACCTTAAGTTCGGAGATCCTAAATAATTTGCCCAAGGACACACAACTCATAAGTGGAGGATATGGAATTCAAGGGTACCTTTTAATAATTATACCATAGTGCCTCTCAATGAGGTGTATTGTTTTCCACCTGGAAATGGAAAGAGGGGGCTGCTCCTTCCAATGATCTTGATTGTGCTTCCCTTCTTTCTTCTCCTGGATAGCTCCCACATATTCGCAATTTCTGATCAAAAGTCATATCTTCAGGGAGCTATCCCGATCTTCCTGCCCAGGTATACCCCTCATGAACACTCTGATACCACTGTGGATTTCTCACTTGTAACACTTGTCACCATTGAAATTTATATTTGCTTGTGTGATTTTTTTTGGATCAATGTCTATCTTCTCTCCTCTAGACTGTAAGCTGCATGAGAGGGGCCATTTTGCTCCATTACGTCTTTAGCACTTATAGCACAATGGCTGACATACAGTGAGTGATCAATAAATGTTTATTGATTGAATGAATCCTTTCATCTTCATTTCATAGAATTATAGATCTTCAGAGTCAGAAGTCACCCCAACTGCTAACTATCCCACTTATCCATCAGAAGTCCTATGGCATTACTGTAACCAAGTGGTCAACCAACTGTTCCTGAACCATCTTTGGACCACTCTGACTACTAGAGCCAGCCATCGTTCAGGAGAGCATACTAATGAGTTGCAGCTCTATCCACCTCCCCCCTAACCCCCAAAAAAGAAATCTTCACCCGAGTCTTCTCTTCTTCATGCTGCATGTATGCAGTGCCTTAGACTATTCTCATATGATCATCTTGTCCACCTTCTTCTGAATGTGTGTTTCTCATGCTCAGTACTCAGGATAGAGATCTGAACTTTAGATATGTTCTGGCCAGGTTTAAACTAAGATTATGCTAACTGAATCTCATCCCTGACTGATATAAAGTGTGAAGGAAACATCAATTCCATTTAAAATATGTGTAATGGAGGTAATTGTTTAATCACTATCGAGTGTTTCCCAAGTACCTGTGCTGGGCCTCTCTCTTCCCTGCCACTCTATTCCCTTGCCTTGCTAGAAGCCAAGGATTCCTTCACACCTACTTACAGGATGGGTAGGAGGCTCATGGGTATCTTGAACAATCAAAAAATGGGACTTATTTACATGGGGCAGTATAGATGGAATTCAGGAAAGTTTTGGGGTACAAGTGAATGTTCTTAGGCTGGACAAACCATAAGTGGCATGAAGACACCTGTTGATAGAAGGAAGAGCAAAGTAGTTCTTCTGTCTATGCCTCTTGCAATGGTCTTTAAAGTGGTGATTAGTGATCTCAGCTTCCTCCTGGTACTGGACACCAACAATGGTGGGCAGTCTTCTGATGTTGACCATGCTCACCTCCATCAAGCCTCTTCCTGTTGCGCTTCATGGGTACCCCAGGTCAGGTCCTTTTCTCTTTCATTTCCTGACCTCAAGTGCTGTCCCAACTCTATATTTGTTGGTCCTCCTTAGGACTGGTGGGTGGGGGCCGGTGGCTTGGCCCTTCAGCTAATCTCTTTCTATTTTTATGGCATGATCTCTGTGCTCCCTCAAGATAGCCCTTTGATTTTCAAAAGTTGCCTCAGAGTTGCAAAGCTGAACGTGTACAATTATTTTTATTCTCAATCTAATCATCCTACTTTCTTTGAGAAATTACGGTCGCATAAAGGAAGTTGGCAAAAGAAAACAATAAATTAATTTTTAAAGATATTATCTTGTTACAATTGTATTGCTACTAAGCCCTATCTGTACTTGTGCCTTTGATTCTTTTGGCCTCAAGACCAGGATTCAAATACTTTTAAATGGAGGTCTTTTTGGTGTTGAAGAAAGAGATTATTTTCTGTAAAAGAATTCCTATTTTAATTTCCAACTGAATTGCCTAATATGAAAAAAAAAAGTCTTTCACTTAAAAAAATGTCCATTACTTCAAGAAATATTTATTAAGTTACTACTGGGTGCCAGGAAGTTTGCTTTTCCATTTCTGTTATTTAAAGAATAACAGGTACCTGGGAATCATAGGAATCAACATACTAGTTGGTTGTAAAAAAGACGGTCTGTGTTCTAACTAACATCCTAGTGGGATTTCATGGATATGGATATATTCATTCATTTATTTGTTCATTCAACATGTTTTCTGAACCCTAGCTCAACATTTGGCACTAAACACAGGAAAGAAATGTCATCTGCACTCACCGTGCAGTAGACAGTTAAACAGATAAAACAGTAACTACTTTAAAGTATGTTTAAGGTTATTTAATGTAGACAAAGAAGGTCTTGAGAGAGGGCATCATGGAGGACTTTTCAGAGGAGGGGAAGCTTGGGCTTTACTTTCACAGGTGGGAGCTTAAGAAAGTAAGGAAATGTGGAAGGAACACTCTTAGAACATGCAAAACACAGAGGCAAGAGAAGCAAGACTATGTTTACAGAGTGACAAAGTACACAGATTTAGGTCAAGTAGAATGGCTTTTGTCCAAATACAGTTCAACACACAAGAAAAAACTTAAATTCTCTGGATTCCTGTGTTCCTTCTTTCGTAAAAGTTTGACTGTGCCAGTGGAAACCATTCAAATACTTGCTGGTATGAATGACCTACATTACGCGGAGAGACGCTGGTGCCTCAGAAACGTTGCAGGGCACTGGAGAGCAGAGAGGTGGGGGTTGGCTCCAGTATTGCTTGGGGATCCAATTTCTTAAAATATGGTGGTAGGTCTTGCTGTGGGATCTCTACGTCAATCCTCCGGGTTTTCTGTGACATAATTTACCCGTATCTCTATGGGGGGTCAGCTACAAAGCTTGGGCAAAAGTCATCCAAGCTACTGGCAAACATCACTTATTGTCAACCTTTGACTCCACTTTTCCTCTTCCATGTGTTCTTAGGTTAGTAAGGGAGAAATGATTTTGGGAAGAGAACACTTACAGAAGAAAATCTGAAAACACTTTCCTTCAGTGCAAATGGTTAATGGAATAAAGTTTTTCATTCAATCTGTAAGCAGCTTGACACCGCAGCTCAAGTTCTTCATTCATTTGATTCTTTTTGGCTGATCCCCCTTTGTTGTGTCAGGCCAAGCAGAGAGGTACTACACTGGATTTGATCACTGACTGAATTAAGATCAGAGTTATGAATTCAGCTCAAGGTCCCAAATAATAGCCTCTTCCTTTATGCCTCAGTACTCAGAGAATGGCAAACAGAGAAAGAATAAATGCACATACTCAGTCAATTATACTGACCATTGTTTAAGGAAGAATTGTCATTTCTATAAATAGAAATGCAAGAAAAATTAAATCATTGACTGCTTTTAACTGACAAGTCTACTTGTTTCAAAAGGTCATCACAAACTCCTGCTACACTTTGGTTTTGAAAATAATCCTTTTAATGAAAATATGAAAAATATACAAAAATATGAAATATATGTGGAAGATACATTTTTAAAGTTTTGAAATGTATAAACCATGTATAATAAAGTTTGTATAGTTGAGCCTTGGAAAATTAAGTGCAAGAATGCAATTGCTCTTTTGGTTTCAAAGGCTGCCCTCATTTTCTGAAATTTTCAATCAGAAACTAACATCAGGTTCTTAATTCACCTGCTAAGAGGAATCTGGGCAATTTATTTTCAGAGTGCATTTTTTCCTTCCAAAATTCAGTTTAACTTCTTGCTTTTGGTGGCTGACTTTTTCAGATGTAGGGAGCTCTGTACCACCCATTTGAAGTTAGGGCATGACTGTATGGGGGATAACTTTACAAATGTTCTCTGCTTAACAGCAAATATTTTTTTCCTTTACCAGGTACAACACTTAGAGGTTATTTGCTGAAAAGATCTCAAAGCATTATAAACGTGTAGGTTTGCCATTATGAACAAACATCAATTCAGAAACTGCTCTTTTAATAGAGTAATCTGGTCCAACTCACTGTAGATAGTTTTGTATATTTAGTACCTTTTTATTTTAACCAAAGAAATCTCAAGATCATTCCTTGCTGCCCTAGGGTCTCCTACAGTCTTATTACTACTGCATGGGCTTTTGTATCTATTAAAATAATTATATTTAAAATCTCGTCTTTACATACAAAGAAGTATCAAGCCACAGCTTGTAAATGCTTGTGAAGGTGGTCATTGGTTATTCAGAATACTACCTTGTTTGTGATTCTTTAGTACAGGACAAGGGTCACAGGCTTCCATTCCCATGGCAGACAGGCAGATAACCCAAGTGTGCAAGGCAGGCTATGTGCAGACGAAGGCCACCTGAGGAGTACGTACTCCTTCTAAAGCAGCAAGGCTTCTTTAATTCTGGTTGGCTGCGCTCATACAGGAAAGTGAGTCCAAAATGCTGTATTTTCTGTATTTGCTGACTCTTTCAGATAACCCCAAATTCATACTTCTATTTAAAATCTCTGGATTATTTGTTTTTTGAGTGTTGAGTTTGAGAAGTTCTTTATAGATCTTGGCTATCAGGCCTTTATCTGTAATGTCATTTGCAAATATCTTCTCCCATTCCGTGGGTTGCCTCTTAGTTTAGTTGACTGTTTCCTTTGCTGTGAAGAAGCTTTTTATCTTGATGAAGTCCCAAAAGTTCATTTTTGCTTTTGTTTCCCTTGGCTTTGGAGATGTGTCTTTAAAGAAGTTACTGCGGCCGATTTCTAAGAGGTTACTGCCTATGTTCTCCTCCAGGATTTTGATGGATTCCTGTCTCACATTGAGGTCTTTCATCTATTTGGAGTTTATCTTTGTGTATGGTGTAAGGGAATGGTCCAGTTTCATTCTTCTATATGTAGCTGTCCAATTTTCCCAGCACCACTTATTGAAGAGACTGTCTTTTTTCCATTGGATATTTTTTCCTGATATGTCAAAGATTAGTTGACCACTGAGTTGAGAGTCCATTTCTGGGTTCTCTATCCTGTTCCATTGATCTATGTGTCTGTTTTTGTGCCAATACCATGCTGTTTTGGTGATCACAGCTTTGTAATATAGCTTGAAGTCAGGCAACGTGATGCCCCAGCTTTGATTTTCTTTTTCATCATTCCCTTGGTGATTCAGGGTCTTTTCTGGTTCCATACAAATTTTAGGATTGTTCGTTCCAGCTCTTTGAAAAATGCCAATGGTATTTTAATCGGTATGGCATTGAAAGTGTAAATTGCTCTGGGCAGGACAGACATTTTAACAATGTTTATTCTTCCAATCCATGAGCATGGAATATTTTTCCATCTTTTTGTGTCTTCCTCAATTTCTTTCATAAATGTTCTGTAGTTTCTAGAGTATAGATCCTTTACCTCTTTGGAAAATAGTATGGAGGTTCCTCGACAAGTTAAAAATAGAGCTACCCTACAACCCAGCAATTGCACTACTAGGTATTTATCCCAAAGATACAGAGGTAGCAGCAATGTCCACAATAGCCAAACTGTGGAAGGAGCTGAGATACCCTTCAACAGATGAATGGATAAAGAAGATGTGGTACATATATACAATGGAATATTATTCAGCCATCAGAAAGGATGAATACCCACCATTTGCATCGACATGGTTGAAATTGGAGGGGATTATGGTAAGTGAAGTAAGTCAAGAAGAGAAAGATAACTATCTGTGGTTTCACTCATATGTGGAACATAAGCAATAGTACGGAGGACCATAGTGGGAAGGGAGGAAAACCTGAAGGGGGAGAAATCAGAGAGGGAGACAAACCATGACAGACTACAGACCCCAGGAAAAAAACTGAGGCTTTCAGAGAGAAGGGGAGTGGAGGAGGGTAACAGGGTGATGGGTATTAAGGAAGGCACGTGTTGTGATGTGCACTGGGTGTTATACATAACTAATGAATCATTGAACACTACATCAAAAACTAATGATGTACTATACAGTGGCTAACTGAACATAATAAAAAAAAATAAAATAAAATCTCTGGAATAATGTTAAAATAAATGTTAAAATGCCATGTGAGCCAAATATCTATAGGCTACCTGTGGTCAACCTCTAGTATAAAACTGTGTTAACTCTTGCTTTGTTTGTTTATTAAACAGGCTAGGATTCCCTTTACCATGGACCATGTCTTACCCATTTTCGGTTTCCCCAAAAGTCTAGAACAATGCCTGGCACATAGTAGAGGTACAAATATTTGTTATTAAACCAAACTGAGCTCTGGATAAATGAGGGCCAGAGAACGGTGCTTTTTCAGAGCTGGACAAACTTACTAAATATAGATACTTTCGAAAGTTAAATATTCATTATAAACCATGTCCATTCCATGCAGAATGTTCCTTTTAGCTATTCGCAGACTTTAAAGCTTACTTCTTTCTTTGTATTTTGTCAAGAGAAGATTAGGTTTGGCTTTATGTACTCTTGTGAAAAAACAGATGGACAGAATGTCTTAAATAATTTATAGAAGATAGTGACAGGACCAGGTATTAAGTAAAATCTCTTTATTATTTTGACTACTATTAATTTCTTGAGATATTAGAAATATTATGACTGAATTAAAAATCATTTTAGTTTAGTCAGAATTCACTCATAAAGTGAGAACTGAGGAAAGTTCCTCTAGTGCCTCTGAAACCTGGAGTGATGAACCCATGCTTCAGGAACACTGACCAATCCCACTATAATGACCACTGGGGATTTCAGCTTAGCTAGGGAAATTTTTTTCTTTTTAAAGACTTTTTATTTATTTATTTATTTGTTTGTTTGTTTGTTTATTTATTTCTTTATAGAGTAGAGGGAAACGGAGAGAGAATCTCCAGCAGGTTCCACACACAGCATGGGGCCTGACACAGAGGCTTCAACCTCATGACCCTGAGATCATGACTTGAGTGGAAATCAAGAGTTGGACGCTTAACCAACTGAACCATCCAGATGCCCCAAAGATTTTATTTTTTTAAAGTAATCTCTACACCCAACATGGGGCTCAAACTTACAACCATGAGATCAAGATTCACATGCTCTACCAACTGAGTCAGCCAGGTACCCTAGGGAAATAATTTTTATAATTTGTTTTTTATTACTCCAAGTAGGCAAACTCTCTCAAGTCCATATATTATACAAATTCAACATTGATTTCTTTCCTAATTAAGACTTTTAGGAAATCTGTCAGGATTTTTGTAATGGCCCCAATGTTTACCCCAAGGCACCTCAAGGTGTGGATTGGGATTGGGATAGGTACTATTATCATCATCAGCCATATTTTACAGATGCGGAAGTTGAGGTTGAGACATGATAAACTTCAGAACTAGTAACCACCACACTATTCTGACTTTCAGACTGCTCAAAGTCTTTCTAATCTCCCTATTACCCTTTCTTCTATGGTACCATATGTAAACAGTTTACATAAAAAAATAGACGAGAAGGCAAAGAAGATCAATGAGGATTAAGATGACCACTACGAAGCCCTGAGAATACAGGAAAAATTACAATAAAAATGGACAATTCACAATCATAATCACCAGTTTTTAAATATATATATGGAAATGATAACACTGTACATTAATTATGCTTGAATTTAAAAAGTAAACTAAAAAAGAAAATGACATCACATAGAAAATATCTAGAACCCTTCATGTAGAAAATATGCCTCTTTTTAAATATTTACCATATATTAGATTACACAGGAAAATAGAAGTTTAAATAAAAATTCTTATAGAATGGAGATCTCACAGACCATTTTCTCTAGTGACAGAACAATTAAATATCAAATTATCAGTTAAAAATCTCATTTATATGAATGTTTAAAATCACACCCAAAACACTCAGGGTTCAAAAAGAATACATGGCTGATAGTGGGGAGACTGCATGTGTAAGGGGCCAGAAGGGATGTGGGAACCCCACTCTCCACTCAGTTTTGCTGTGTACCTACAACTGCTTTAAAAAGTTAGTTTGTTCGTGTTTTTTTTAAAAAGGATATACATACATACTCTCACAATGAAAATGACAAAATTTTATAGTTTAGTGACAATGAAAGTTTATCTAAAATTAAAAAGGGGGAAAATCCACAATTGCTTCTCTAGATAGCCGTAACCACTCTAGAAAGTCTGTTTTATATCGTAGAGGGATATATCAAATGTTTACTCTGCCAGGTCTTTTGCTTAACATGACTATATTTAATTCTTATAGCATCTTCATGAGATATCTCTATCTCTACGAGATAGAAACTATAATCATTCTTATTTTAAATGAGGAAATTGAATCTCAGAGAGATTAACTTGCTCAAGGTCTCAGAGTAGAAAGTAGCCTTACACTAAAATCTAGGTTTTCTGATTACCATACCATATCATACCACAGACTGTCTGTAACCTGCTTTTTTCTCACTTTTAATTTACTCTCCTGTCTCAATACTGCATCTTTTTCAATGAATGCCTAGTATTTCCACCATTACAAGCAATAGAACAATGGACACCCACACGCATATACCTATACTCTCTTGTTCAATTATTTACTTGAAATGACCAGATGTTGCATTATTACATCAATTACTTCTCTTAAAATCAATATCTATAAAGTATATTTTATTCTATAATTCATTTCCCCTTATTTCATGCCATTAATTTGTTGGAGAACCTGAATCATTTGTGGTTGAAGAAACAGGATCACTTGTCTTATAAAATATTCTATATTCAGGATTTGGCTGATTATTTTCTTGTGGTATCATTTAACTTTTTCTCTAATCCTCTCTACTTACTATTTATTAATTAACATCGTGTTTTGATTAGATTCACATTCATTTTCTTGAGCAAGAATACTTTATAAGAGCCAACTGCATCTTCCTGATGACTGTAACTCACTTCTGATGTTTCAACATTATCTTTTGTTAAGACTGCAAACTTTCTGAAGAGTGGACGTGGTTACCTCTTAGGTCTTTACCATGTGAAATGAGATGGCCTGGCATTATAGAACACCAGACCAACAATACTTGTTTTATTTACTAGCTGTGCATAGCAGGCACATGAGATCTCTGCCTAGTACATTTTATCTACGTTTCCTTTCCTTCTTTGACCAATTTGGAAAGCCTCTCTTATGTGCCTTTCATGAGCCATTGAGAGAAGCTCCAGCACAAATTACTCACCACCAGTTTCCTGGGGTCCATTTCCATTGTCTTATAGATATTTCCACACTATTTCTTTCTGCCAGCACTAGATACTCTTTAAAGGAGAATTTCCACATAACCCTGTCATATCTGGTCTTAGTGAAGAAGACTTGGAGAGAATTCTGCTAAGATTCTACTGGCTACCATTGTCACCATTCATCTTTCCACGTCCAACCTTGCCTCTCCCCTTGGACATGATACTTCATGCGGTCTTACCATTACAATTTGAGCAGCACTCCAGCACAACTTTGTCTCTCCCTTGTTCATCTCTCAAGTCTGAATTTTTGTGGATAAACACCCTGATGACTCCATTAAACCCTCCTCAAAACCTGCTTCTTTTGGGTTCATGCCAACCCTCAGAGTGGAACCTAGCCAGAGATCCAGATATAACATAGTGGTTAAGAGCACAGGCTCTGGAGGCAGGCCGACCTTGGGTTGAAATTAAGCTATAGCACTTTCTAGCTGTCAAGTTTAATCTTCTACAAAATGGAGATATTAATATTTGCTATATAGGGTTGCGTTGTGAGGATCAAATGAAATAAAGGGAAATGCCTAGGCTAATGCCTGCCCCACGGTAAACACCCAAAGATTGGACGCATTGTTTTTAGTGTTATATTCCCATACTAATGCTAGGTCTCTAGCCCTTTAGTTCCACTGGGCATGGAGACATAGTTAGGAGGTCACTAATTGGTATTTAATAGAGAACAGATACAATAAAATAATGAAGCAAAGTCAAGTTTAATAAAATCTACATAGTTTAAAGTAATATAATGTTCCTGAGGATGGAATAATAAAATTATAGAGCTGGAAGGGGTCTCAGACGTAACCACCAAATCCAATCCCTCATTTTACAGATGAGACAACTGAGGCCCAGATGGATGGAATGATCTTTAAGTTCCTCTACCTACTGAGTCCGTACGTTGTAATGTGAACCCATGTCTGACTCTGGCCAGCTTGTTTTCCTCCACAATTCACTCACTTGATAATGACTCACTTCATTATCTTTTGGCTTTGTACTAACGACTGAGATTATGATGCAAAAATTGGGGGAAAAAAATCTCTGAGGTGTATTTCCTGTTTTCCAATGAAATGAAAGAACCAAGAGAAAAAAGAGACATACTTAAAAAGTAGTGGGGGCATATTCTTTGAGTAGTTGAGCTATTATCCATTACCACTGCTGGCAGGCACCGTTTGGTTCCAGAGAATGTATTCCTACATTTAAATGTTATGTTCAATAAAAGAACAAAAAGATTCAAAGACTTCCCTTTGAAAATAATTACAAAATTACCATGATAATACACTAGAGGAGTTTTGTTGTATCCCCACATTTAAGCTCTGTGAGGGGAGCAAGTGGAAAATGGAAAGCAAGCCACCATGACAGGCCATTGCTGAAAGCAGGATCCCGTGGTGCCAAATGTGCAGTTTAAAGGTTGCTCGTTTTTTGTTTCTCTTTAACTATCCCTTTAATCTCTTTGTCTCTTGCTAATTATTATGCATAGACAAATATGATTATCAAATTTTAATTGCACTGTCACAGACACCGTACAAATGATGATAATAAAATAGCATTTGCAATCTGCTTTGGTAATTTTTGGACTGTAACTGTGCCTTAATTTGTACAAATGCAATGCATTTCATTTGTCTTCAAAGTAGTTATTATTCTATCCAACTTTTTTTTTTTTTTTTAGATTTTCCATTCCAATACTGCTTTTCTAAAAACTTGGTTGATGCAAACCAATACCATAACAATTTTTATCTTTAGTATTTCATATTTAGGCAGTTTTTCAAAGTAGGCTGGATTGTATCTCACACTGTTCATTTAGTTGTTCAACAAAGTTATCAAAGCACCTACGCTGTTCCAGACATAGTTAATATTAGACCCTGCAGATACAGAGGTAAATAATGTATGGCCCTTGCCTTATTAGACCTACTACTATCTATGGGATCATATCCATCCTCTTGGCCTTAATTACAATCTGTATATGTGCTCATGACTTTCAAATCTCCATTTCCAGGCTTGTTTCCACCTTCTTCTCTGATCCCTAGATCCATGTATAAGAAAATACCTCCTGGACCGCTCTACTTGTTTGGTTTAAAGATACTTCAAATCAGTAAGTTCGAAACTGAGTTTATCATCTTTCTCTTAAACCTGTCTCTCCATCCAAACACTCTTAATTACAGGCATGGCTCCCATAATCATCTAAATCCAGAAATCCAGGATTACCCTTGACTCCCTCTTCCTCTTGTCTTTTTTCTAATTCGCCAGTACATTCTACCAGCTCTACCACCTAAGCAGCTTTAAAATTAGTCCACATTTCTTCATTCCTACTTGTCCTGTCTAGTCTAGTCCACCATCATCTCTCATTTGGATTGAACAGTGTCCTAATTAGTGCCCCTGTATCTAGTTTCTCCCTGCCCCCAAACACTCCATTCTTACAGGCAGCCACAGGTTACATTTTTTTTTTAAAGCTGTAATTGGCTTTAAGAAATGACTCACGAATCAGACAGCATCCCAACTAGCAGGTAGACGGGGGAGCTCTCCACAGTAATCAGTCTAAAAGGCAAGTCTGATCATGTAATTCCCTTCTTCTCATCTTTTAATCACCTTCCTATTATTGGGGGATAAAAATCTAAATTCCTTAAATAAAGTTTCCTGAGCCCTCCACTAGCCAGAGCCTCCATCACTTCTCCATCTTGGTGTCTTGCCAGCCTCTTGCCTGCTCCATTTGAAATGAACTTCTTTTTACCTGAAAAGAGGCCCCATGCATGTGCTCTCTCATTTCTAAGCCTGCAGTGGGCTTTCCTTTTCCTAGAACATGCCTCAGCCTCCACTAAAGGATAGCTCTTTGGGGAAGCCTTTCCTGACTAGGTAATGTTAAGAACCCCCATTACCCACAGAACCTTGTACTTTCCCTCCATGGATACTTGCTTTATTGTTGTTCCTCAATTGTCTTTCTTCCTTGGTAGACAGTAAGACTGGAGAGTAGAAAACTTGTCTAGATTTTCTACTGTTGTATGACACACATAAATAAAAGTTGAATAAATGAATGAGGCTTACAAAATAAATACGTTATCTATGATAGATGCTCTAATAGAGGTCATCACAGAATGCTGTAGAACTTAACTGAGGGACATCTAGATTGGACTTGGGGCTCAAGGAACACACATACTGCTTGTTGTACAGTGCACAACACATGGTAAATTGAGTTTGAAGTGCCAATAGGATTAATACGATTTATTTTGACTCTTCACGGTGAAGGGTGGCAAAATATGCCACCCCAAAATGTGCCTTGTAGGCATCGGGATTATTTTGAGAAACAGCAGACACAGGAGATGCTTTGAAAACAGTGAAAGTTGCCCTTATATAAGGAAAAAAAAAATATATATCTTCCTCCTTTTCGTCTCTCTCTGTCTCTCTCAGAGAAGGATGACTTTAAAATCACTAGAAACTCTCATCAATGGAGATTTAAGAGAACTGAAATCTCCACAGCAAACTCAACTTTTCATGCTCACCTCTCCATCACTGGCCTCTCCACACACACTTCTTTTCTTTTCTTTTTTTTCTTTTTAAGCTCAAGATGGTATTTAAGCTGCCTCTGTGAGAGTTACTCATTTTCCCCTCAGTATCTCCCATGTATACATGAGCTTTACACCTTAACCAACTCCTGTTTGTTTTTCTCTTGTTAATCTGTCTTTTGTTACAGGGGCCTGTATAGAAGAAGTTAGAAAGATGGAGGTGAAGTTATTTTTTCCTCCCCTACAGTGGGATGAAGGGCATCCCAGGTAGAGGCAACAGTCAGCACTTGTGAAATAATGGAGGGGTGAGTCAGAAGCAGGAGTTGCAGGA
The DNA here is from genome assembly GCF_024610735.1 of Ursus americanus. Taxonomy (NCBI): domain Eukaryota; kingdom Metazoa; phylum Chordata; class Mammalia; order Carnivora; family Ursidae; genus Ursus; species Ursus americanus. The sequence goes on along the minus strand of NC_142146.1, from coordinate 53,137,987 downwards.
GCTGCACACTGTTCTATACGGGTGGAATAAAGAGAGCATGGGTGGATAGTGGATTGCTGAAAAAGGAAGCTGTGAATGGAGGCAGGACCTAATAATGAACCATGTGTCCTAAGCCAAGGAGTTTGAATGTTATTCTGAAAGCTATGGGGGTTCAGGCCAGGAGGTGACATACACTTTGGAAAAAAAATATCATGGCTGCATTTGGAGGGATGATTTTAATGGGTGAAAATGGTGATGGGTGGTGGTGGATTTGACTAATTAGTTGGGGAGGGAGAGAGTAATAATTCAGGCCCAAAGCGTTAAGAACCTAAATGATGCAGTGGCAGTGAAGATAAACCCATAGGGCTTGGTGATGGAGCGGATAAGGAAGAGTTAGTGAGATTCTGTTTCAGGTGAATGTATGAATAGTGGTCCCCTCACTGAAAATTCAGTCTGGTTGGGGGTTGTGGGTGGATAAAGAAGGTAATGGGTCTTATGGAACATGGAGACATTTACCAAGAGAAGCAATAGGACAAAAGTGGCCAGATCCTCATATCGTTACCACAAAGCTTATTTCACCAGAATGTAGCCAAGGAGACTCAAATCGGAATCCCTGATTCCTTGAACACCATCAAGCCCTCAACTGTTCAGAGACAAAATTTCCATGGTGCCTTGGGTCTCCCTGTTTCTCGAACACTTCAAAACTCTAGTGAGAAGAGGGATAAAGGTAGAAAAAATAAAATGAAACTAGGTATGAGAGAGAGCAGCAAGAAAGTTCTAGGAATAGAAAGCTGGGAGCAATGTTGAGGTGAGAGTGGGGATCAAGTGGAAATTTCTTTAGTAATGGGAATGAACTAGGAAAACAGGGAGGAACGAGGACTCTGGAGGAAGGGTCATTTGTAGGACAAGACCTTGGAATGTGAGATGAAAACCTATAGATGAAAACCTTGAAGAAGAGAACATGGTAGTGGCCATTTTGAAGCGAGTGTAAGGGTTTGGTAGCTATGGCCTAGGAGTGGGAGCATTTCTCTAATACTGTTCACCATGCTATGGGTGCTTATTAGACCCCATTCAAGGTATTTAGTTACAGGGTCAGCATAGGGCCTCCAGTGCCCAGCACATCCCCTTCCAGAGGGCAGGAACTCTATAAATATTTGTTAGATGTATTGATAAATGAACTCCAAAGATACAAACAGAGATTTCATTTAGGAGGAAATCTTGTCATGGAAAACAGAGGAGCAAGAAACTTTAGAGTAGTCATGATGGAGCCTGTCTTTCATGGTGGGACAAATCTGCTAAGTAACTTGATGGCCTGCTAATTAATTTCACTACACAGCAATCAGTCAAGCACTGGGACCTGGTGTGATAGATACACTGGGCACAATCAACTAAACTATCAAGAACCACAAAGCAATTGAGAAGCTCAGTTGGAAAGGATGGAAGTAGTGCTGTGTGAACCCCAGATACCTGGTTTCAAGGCAAACTGAGCTGAAATATCCCCTTATTCTATTAGCCTGGTTTCTGAAATTAGCAGTAGGCTCAAGAGGAGACATTTCTCTTTTGAACTAGTGACAGGACACCTGCTCAGTCATAAACTTAGGGGATTCAGGTTATTCCAACATGTGATCATTTCATTTTTTTAACATGCAGCTGGTCATAATTTTCATTACAAAAATGTTTTAGTACAATGTCTGGGAGTCGAAAGTCCTGCAAAAGGATCTGTTGATATCCAGCTTGAAGGTTGAGTATATCATCACATGATGAAAAGGAAAAGCTAGTTCTTATAGAAAAGATCCTATGCACACACAGGTGTGTGTGTGCACCTATATTCACCTACTTGTATGCACCATGGCCATGGGCCTGAATTTACTAGCACAGGCTGAATAAAGCACAAAGTGAGGATTCAAGTGAGACAAAGCTGTAGTTGCTGTGGAAACCATGGCACTGATCTTCATGACACACGTACCCTGAGCTGTAACATTCTGCAAATGACTTGATAATGGATGAATCTGCTTTCTGGAAACAATTTTTAAAACTTATTAACTGAAATACTTAAAATATGGGAAGTTTCTATGGTTTTTGCAAATTTCAGCTCCAGGTGAACTTTTTTTCTGCATACTTGTATCTCTGAAAATTGGTGGCTTTTATTATTGTTTGCTTTAAATGCAGATGTACAGAATAGATGCTGATTCCATGGGACTGATGTGGGGTCTATCTATAGTCACAATCAAGACTGTGCAAACAAAATCATGGATATCTCATGTATTCTTAATGCTTTCTCCAGTTGTCTTGAAGTTTCAATCCTAACTGAAAAAGGCGCTGTACTCTCTAGCCTAAGACATTAATAGCCAGTGTACCAAACATGGCAGCTCAATTACATATGGATTGGGACCCAATTAATCCTTTCTGATAACTTTATCTACTTGGTCTATACTGATGACAGCTGGCTGGAAAATCATCTACGAATTTCTTTCCAAATAAAAAGTTGGCAGATTTCATCTACTCTCTCTTTATATATGTATTTTTATCCTTGAAGGAAAGAAAGATCTTAGAATTTGCATTTTTTTGTGTGAGTGAAAACTGTTTCTGCTTCAGTGAAACCCAAACTTTTTAATAATGTTAAATATTGTCATATTTTTAGGTAATGAGTTATTTTTGAACTGCCAATTTATGGCATCAATTCTCATCAAGAAAAAAATCCCTCCCTATTGACATTTAGGGGTGATATAAGCATGGTAACAGCATAGCACTCAATTTCAAGATTTAGAAAAATTGATCTATCTTCATAGCTACCTGTGTAAGTAAATGTAAATTTTTATCCAAATCTTCAGTTATCTCAATAACACTAGTTTTGACTTGTGAGAGCTGTATGGTAAATTAATATAATTTGCCAGTGTCCTGCTCTTGAAGCCTATGGGCTGACCTAATCCTTATATAATAAAATACTACGGCCCCCACATATTTGCCACAGGGTAATTTTGTTATACCAAGTTCATTGTTAAATATGCTTTCTTTTTGTAGAGACTGAATAAGAAAAGCTGTTGATGTAGAATAGTATTTTGAAATGTTACTGGGTTTATTTTCCTATCTTAGTAATTCCCCTTTATCCTCAGCCTGAGAAAAACACACAACTTAGAGAAGAGAGAATAAAAGAAGCTGGTGAGAACGCAGTCATACTCGTAGCTTTGAGTTTTCATAGAAAGTCTTCAGAGCCAGAGCTTTTGACTCTGAGCACAAGGTTCTTGATACAAGAAAATTTTTCTATGTTATTGTTTGTTTGTTTAATTCCAAAAGCTTGGATATCAATGCAAAGTATGGAGGTCTCAGAACACAGAGCTGATACAATAAACATAAAACGGGAAGAATTCTTCAATAAACACAGAGTATTTTCCTAAATTGTAGAGAGGAGACCAAAGCAAATCTGGGATGGAGGTTAAATTTGACAAAGAGGGAGAAGAGAAGAGAGTTCTCTTCTTCATTTTGCTTGAGAATTGGTAGGGAGGGCAGTGGGATCGTGGAAGACAAAACACTCAGAGAAGTTCACAGATCTGAGTGTAGAGGGGATTTAGCCCCCTTCCTGTCTGGGAAAATACAGCTTCCCAGGTGAGGTTTTGGGCAGAGAGAACCTGAGGCATATCATATGGCTCCAGAGCGTAGCCTAGCAGCTGGGAATTTTCCATGTCTTCTAGAAGGCACAGGCTAGGACTAGGTGCAGTTCTGTGGACCTAAAGGGACCCTATAGTTGGGATGAACAAGAGTTAGAAAAACAGTGCAGAAGTGAGTGTGGGTGCTTCTGTAGCACATACAGTGAGGAGAGAGGCTAATGAATGTCTGCGAATGAAAAAAGTACGGCCAGTATCCAGAAGGAGACAGATCCCATAGACCAACCCCCCTCTTAAGATGTGTAAAGCCCTGGAATTCATGTTAGTTCAGAGTTACTGACTACTGAGTTACTGAATATTTACCCAAAGAGACTGAGTGTAACCTGGAGGTGACTGAGTTACCTTTAATTAATACATTTGAAATTTCCACCATTGGCAGAAATACGGGCCTAGGAGCTAAATTCAATTATAAAAACAAAGATATTTATCTTTTTTATATTCATTCTTGTATTTTTAATTTGGAGATCCTACCTGACTTTTTATAAACTGCTTTGATAATTTTTATAGATTGCTCCTTTCAGACATTTTCTCACTTTAAACATTTCTTTAAATATAATGTGTTTCCTTTTACTAATCTGAATGTGATAATTCAACCTCTGAAGTTTCTGACTGTCTGACTCTGCTGTCTGTTCTTTCTGCTGCTTCTTGCTCATGGTGCTTTGTTTCTCTGCGTGCTTGGTTACTTCTGCTTCTGTGCTGCTCATACCACTTGAGAAAGCATACGTGAGCATTCTCAGAGGATTAATAAGATGACATTATCTTCCCCTTGGAGAAGGCTTGGGATTACTGTCAGTCTGATACCACTCTAAACTAAATTTTTTGCAGTGATTCAAATTTGGGGCCGCACAGACTTCAAATGTTCCTATGGCTACAACCTCTCAGGGCAAAGTTCCTTTTTCTTTTCCTCCTGCCCTGCTCTGTCCTAGGTGAAAGCAACTCTCTGTGGGAGGGGGATGGCAGGGGCTGGACTTCTCTCCGGTGTGGCCCTTCGTGTTCCCCTTTAATATGAAGTTCATCTATTACATTCTCCACATTTGTGGGCCTTGGGATTTGATTCCTACCCTCTCACCCCAGGAATCCATTGAAGCCACAGCTCAGTTTCACAGTCCAAATAGGCAAATGGCCTTGGAACAAAAGCAGTTTCTAGTGCTTGGCCTACTTTTCTGTGTTCCCATTTATTCTAGGTTTTGGCTTGGTAACGCCTTACTATGTTTTGGCTTATTGATGTTTTTAATAAAGATGAAAGCATATTTTATTCAGTATTTTTAGCAATGTTCAGTGGGAGAATTGCTCTGAATAAATTAGCTCATCATTGCTGGGCATCGGAATAGTCATACCTGAGTTATGTGAGTATAAAATTTCAAGCTCACTGTATCTATTGTGAGGCAAGAAAAAAAAGTGTTGTGGATTTCAGAAGGGATTAAGAAAACTGATAGAGTAATGCTTTCCCTTTTTTGAGTTCCTTGTAGTTTTTGCAAGTAAAGCAAATTGGTTAGGTATGTTTGGGAATTTAAACAAGCTCTTCTCACAAGAGCGGTAGGACTATTTAAAAAAGAAAGTGTAAGAAAAATTGTACATCATGTTGATTACAGAATTAAAGAATTGTAAATTTATCTCCCCTCCCCCTAATTTTGGGTTTTTGATTCTAAACAGTCTCTGAAACATAGGCAGGAAACAGGTAAAGAAACCATTATTCATAATTAAAAAAAAATAACCAGAAAAAAATCCTTTTAGGTTTTAACATTAAGATATGAAATAGCTTTGTCTTGAATTGTGCGTCGTGTTTCCTAAAATGAATTTGTTTTTTAATTTTTACGCAGTCCTATGGAAGGATGCAAAACTAATGGGAGACCAAGATCCTATTGTGAAATTTATCATCTCTTTGGGGAGGATATGCACACAAAAATATAAGCTCTACAAGGAGTAGGGACTTTGATTTCTTTGGTTCACTACTGTATTTTCAGGGCCAGGTGCAGGTCCTGCTACATAGTGGTGGCTCAATAAATATTTGTTGAATAAAGGAAATCGCTGAGATGGTTATAATATGACAAGGAAATTGACCCCACTTGCAGTGAGTTCACGTGAGTTCAGGATGATAAGAAAAACCCTGAGGTTGGCAGGTTAAGTAGGATCCAGCTGCATCTTCAGCAAGGTTTTGAAGTTTGATGGATGGGTCATGGGTTGTTGACAAAGAAGCCTCAAAGTGGGTGAGAGGAGAAGGAATTTCACAAAAAGGAAAAGTTTTTGCAGACAGGAAAGGGATGTCAAGATTTAATCTAGGACAGTTTTTGTTGTTGTTTTGTTTTGTTTTAGATACTAAGTGTAGACTTTTTTTTTTGTTGATGCATCAGTCTTATGTAATACTTAGTGCTTATTATATCACATGCCCTCCTTCATGTCCATCACCCAGTTACCCCATCCCTTCACCTGCCTCCCCTCAAGCAACCCTCAGTTTGTTTCCTATGATTAAGGGTCTCTTATTGTTTGTCTCCCTCTCTGGTTTTGTCTTGTTTTATTTTTTCCTCTCTTCCCCCGTGATCCTCTGTTTTGTTTCTTAAATTCCACATATCAGTGAGATCATATGATAATTGTCTTTCTGTAATTGACTTATTTCACTTAGCATAATATCCTCTAGTTGCATCCATGTCATTGCAAACGAAAGATTTCATTTTTCTGATGGCTGAGTAATAGTCCATTGTGTGTGTGTGTGTGTGTGTGTGTGTGTGTGTGTATACACACACCAGATAGGTCACCAGATGGTGACTCCAGTCCAGTCATTCCTCTATCATAATATCGCTATCTCTATCCCTATCTATCTATCTATACACATATACCACATCTTCTTTATCCATTCATCTGTCATGGGCATCTGGGCTATTTCCATAGTTTGGCTATTGTGGAAATTGTTGCTATAAACATTGGGGTGCAGGTGCCCCTTCGGATCACTACATTTGTATCTTTGGGGTAAATACCCAGTAATGCAACTGCTTGGTTGTAAGGTATCTCTGTTTTCAACTTCTTGAGGAAACTCCATACTATTTTCCAGAGTCTAGGACAGTTTTTTAAAAAAGATTTATTCTACGCACACTGGGGTCTTGTCCTCAAATGATGTTATGAGGAAGCACATGGAACTCTGATTGGAGTGGAGATGGAAAGCCCTTGAACCCATCTGCCACCTTCCCTCCCCCAGTAGTAGCCCCAACGGTGCTCTTAGGAACCTCCAGGGCTCCACTGAGCACCATCTGAAGACAGCTTATGTTGGCCCAAGTGGACAAGAGCATATTGGAGGAGTTGGGGACAAGGCCAGTGAGAAGCACTAGGAAAACAGGAGGACAGCCTTTGACCACTAGGGTTCAGGTCTGATTATACTGAGGTGATCTAAAGGAACCAGGCTAGGTTCTCACTGAAGGGATGACATGATGAATCTAGAACCTCAAGGAGGACTATTTCAAAAATGACGGAAGGGAAATACAAGGTCAGGATGGCAACTAAGAGACAGTTGCGATGACCCAGGCGTGAGTGATGAGGGTCTGAACTTCAACTTTCACGTGAATTAGCCAGGTAGCTTATTTAAAATGCAGATTCCTAAATCTCACTTCCAGAAATTCTGAATCAATAGGTTTGAGACGGAGCTTGGGAATCTGAGGGTTTTTTATCCAAGTATAATAGACACACAATGTTACCTTAGTTTCAGGTGTACAACCTGAATGTCACATCACACCTGGTAATTCGACAAGTTTATATTATGCTATGTAGCTACCATCTGTCACCATATAATATACAATACCATTGACTATATTCTCTATGCTGTACTATTCCTCCCCATGATTTATTCATTCCATAACTGGAAGCCTGTACCTCCCACTCCCCTTTATCCATTTTGCCCATCCCCCACCTTCTTCCTTCTGGCAATTATCAGTTTGTTCTCTGTATTTATGTTTCTGTTCCTGCTTTTTGTTTGTTTATTCATTTGTTTTTTTAGATTCCACATAAAGTGAAATCATATGGTATTTGCCTTTCTCTCTCTGACTTATTTCACTTAGCATAATACCCTAAGGTCCATCCATGTTGTTTAATTGTCAAGATCTCATTTTTTATGGCTGAGTAATATTCCATTGTATCTATATACACCACATCTCCTTTATCCATTCATCCGTCAATGGACACAGGTTACTTACACATCTTGGCTATTGTAAATAACCCTGCAATAAACATGGGGCTGCATATAACTTTTTGAATTAGTGTTTTTGCTTCTTTGGGTAAATACCCAGTAGTGGAATTACTGGATCATATGGTATATCTATTTTTCATTTTTTGGGGAACTTCCACACTGTTTTCCATAGTGACCGCACCAATTTATATTTACAAAAAAAGTATACAAGGGTTTTTTTTCCTCCACATCCTTGCTAATACTTGTTATTGGGAATATGAATTTTAACAAGCACCTTTGATAATTCTGATGCAAGATCAAACTTTGAGAAATATTATTATAAGTGAATATTTCTCACTTCTACTTTCCTCCTTTTTGTCATTTTATAGTTAAAAGTATATAAAGAATAAGGACGAAGGAACTACTTCAGTCAACACTATATTAAACTGAAGGCATTAGTGGAGTATCTGAATGAAACAATTGTTTGAATGTCAGCTGTGAAATTTGAGCCCAAAGGACATTTTATGGGGAGTGTGTTGGTAGAAATTACCCCAGCTGCCAAGGTGCCCAGATCAAGTAGGCACGCTCAGATGCTATGCTTTGTCTGTTGTGTTTAGGTCACCAGATGGTGACTCCAGTCCAGTCATTTTTCTACGATAATATCCTTAGGGAATGTCTAGAAGAAGTACATAGTTTCCTTCTAAAATCTAGATTATCAAAGATTTAGCATATTCCAATCATCTTCTGTTATTAATGTATCACAAATTCATTTAAACTTTTTTTGATTTTCTTTTATTCCCTTTTTCAAAAAAAGATTTATTTATTTGAGACAGAGAGAGAGCAAGAACATGTGTGCATGCAAGCAGGGGAAGGGGCAGAGAGAGAGGAAGAGAGTCTCAAGCAGACTCCTTGCTGAGTGTGGAGCCCTACGTGGGGCTTGATGTGGGGCTTGATCTCACGACCCTGAGATCATGACCTGAGCTGAAACCAAGAGTTGGGCACTCAACCGACCAAGCCACCTAGGTGCCCCTTCTTTCTTTTTCTGTAGTTCACTGACATCATTGCAACACGCATGTGAATGGGCATTAAATCATCAAGCACACGAGATGCACCAGCTGCTTTCTCATGTTACTTATCTGCAGCTGAGGTATTTCCTGAAGAGGCATTTCATGCTCAACTGGCTTTTCTGGCAGCAACTACTGAACCTTAGCAGTTGTCTTAAGAAGACACTTGGTATTTACCTAACATGGGAAAGGAAAAGGAAAGGACAGAAAATGATTTATTGAGTGCTTACTATGTACTAATCCTTTTAAATACATTATCTCACTGAGAGGTGGTGTTATTTTTATTTTAAAGATGAGGAAACAGCCTCAAAAAGGACAAGTACAGGTTTAGAGAAGTGAGATGAGTTGTTTAAGGTCCTTTACAGAGGAAATTAAATAGGAAAGGAAACAGAAAAGACTCATGGCCATGGACAATGTCCCTGGCTATTGAGAATAATGTGTATGCTCTGCTGGAGGGTTTAGGCTAGCATGGAAGCTTCTCTGTGAGAGTTCCAACATCCTCTTCTTGGAAGTCCAGGGGCTGGGCTCCATGAGACACTCAGATGAGAATATCTCAGGCTACCCTCTGTCCTTCCCCTTATCTCCCTAGACATTCATGCAGACTGTAGGCGCTGGGTTCAGCTTTACCTTTCCAGAATCTATCTAGTCCAGACCCTCACTTTATAGATGGAGTGAACAGCAGGACAAAGGGAATGGTGATTTGCCCAAAGTCATACTGAAAGACTAATGAAGTTGGGAGTAGAAACCAGACCTCCAGTCCCTGAGCACCTGCCCTGTTATTACCTCTATTCCAAAACTAAGACAGTGTAGGCTTCCATTTGCTTCCTTGGGGAGTCTAGCTATGAAATCCTTGGGGAGTCTAGCTATGAAATCAATGGGGGAGTTTAGAGATGCTTTTGGGCAGGAAACGAAGATATAGAAAGTGTTCCTAGACTAGGAGGGCTCTGGTTGGAGAGTCATTGGAATAGTGCTTCTCCACCAGGTTCTAGGAAACCTAAATCTCCCTCAGATTTTCACAGTGTGTTCCAGGAAGATTTCTGATCTGTGGTGATCAAAGTCTGGGAAAGCTGAATTAAAGTACCTTTTCTGAAAGACCTCTCAGGGCCTTTAATCTACTAGTGTAAAGCTCAAACTTCAAGATATGTTATATTAAATATAGAGCTTTCAACATACATTTGCAGACAGGATTCCCTTCTCACTGTTCTCCGCCCCCGCCTCCCCCCGCCCCGGGACAGTACAACTAGCTCATGGGAACGTCTATGGAGCCTGATTTGGATAACACTAAGTCATGCCAAGTTAGGTAACTAAACTGGAAGATTTTTTTAAAGTCCAACAGATGACAAGTCCAGGGGCGCCTGGGTGGCACAGAGGTTGAGCGTCTGCCTTCGGCTCAGGGCGTGATCCCGGCGATCTGGGATCGAGCCCCACATCAGGCTCTTCTGCTATGAGCCTGCTTCTTCCTCTCCCACTCCCCCTGCTTGTGTTCCCTCTCTCGCTGGCTGTCTCTATCTCTGTCGAATAAATAAATAAAATCTTAAAAAAAAAAAAAAACAACAGATGACAAGTCCAATGAAAAGAAGAGAGAAATAGCTCAGAAAGAAGGGAAACTCCCCCTGCAGTAAATGTGGTACCTCAGCAAGTCAATGGAATATTCTTCAGGCATAAAAATATGATATTTTGAAAACACTAAGATAATGTGGGTAATGTTTATAGACTATCATTAAGCAGGAAAAAAACCCTAAAAATACAAAATTTTCTCTATGCTATGATTGAAACTATATGAAAAATTACATGTGTATGTGAGCAGGAACTTGAGGGAAATATGAAATAACGAAATCAAATCTTGATCAGGGCCATAGACTCAGCAAAGGCTGTTAAAAAATTCTATTACTTGTGATGATGTCAGTTTTACAATAAAAGTAAAATAAAGAGATGTCACCTGAGAATTTAATTTCTCCTTTTTCATTAATGATTTTTTTCCCTCTTCTTTTTCTGGGAACCCAAAACTTCTGCAAGAGAATAGTAAGTTTGGAAAAATGGTGCTATGCTTGCTTCCTCCACCAAAAAAGAAAGAGAAAGGGGAAAAAAAAAAGCAATTTCTGATTGAATTATGCAAACTTCGCTTGCCGCATAGAGGAGTTTAATGCCCATGTGCCCGGACCACGTGTGGTATATGATTAAAACTTGGCACTTACAGATTAGGAGACACCGAGAGATCAGTAGTCATTTCTTGTACACAGGACTTTTCTGCCTTCTTTCAAATAAGTTAGAGCAGGGAATTACAGGGCCAAAATTCTGAAAGTTGATATTTGGAACATATGTAGCTTTATACTGGCTTTAGGATCTTTAGTTATAATCATACAGAATAAAAATAAAATTTAAAAATACCTATTTTTAGACTGAGCATTCCGAAATCCAGGAATACTATCTCTCCCAGGTTGAGCGATTCATGCTCTACCGTGTGAAATCCCCAGGACGTTAATCACTGCGGTACGTAACCTCAGTAATACAAGGTGAGGCAAAGCGCACACTATTTTAACGTATTTATTCAAAAACATGTATTGCATGCCGACTACGTGCCAGGTGCTAGGGATACAGTGGTAAAAAATCCCTGGCCTCGTGGGGTTTTTATTCTAAGGGCAAGGCATAAAATAAAGTAGGCAGGTAAGTGAAGCATATATGTGCTAAGGAGAAAAACAGAGCAAAGATTGGAACTGGGCAACGTGGAAGGGAAGATCTCACAAGACAGGGGGCATTTGAGTGAAATATCCGAAGGGGGGGCGTTGTGTATCGCTGGGGTGGAGCACTGCAGGCAAAGGAAGCAGCAGGTGCAAGGGCCCTGGGGTGAGAGCGCCTGGTGTGCAGGTGAAAGAGCCGAGCCCGGGGCCTGGCGGGCAGGTGGTGAGTGCAGCGCTGCTCTGGGGGAGAAGAGACGGTAAGGAAGTGCACGTTTTCCCAAGTAGGTAAACAATGGTGAACTTTCCCTGAGCCCTATACTTCTGAAAACAGTGCTGGTTAAGAAATCCTCCCCACCTCCTTTTGTGTTCTGGGAAAGGGCTTACTACAAAGAACCACCCTTCTCCATATGACTTAGATACGGTGCGTGGACGACCCCTTTGTTTCCCCAGGACAAGGCCAGACACAGACCCTTCTGGTTCCCATTCTTTGTGTCATAAGTGATTCGGTACTGTACCCCCAACACTAGCTAGACACAGAGGTAAACATTCCCTGTTTCTGACTGACTGAAACTCCCCTTATGACAGAAGCGTTCCAATTGGAAAGTTACGTTCCCTGTAACTTGTCTGCCCCTCCCTATACAAATCGAAGGCCAAACTATGCTGCAAGGGGCTCTGATTTTTGCACCTGGGGTGCTCTCCTGATAGCAATTGGGAGCATAAAATCAAATTCCTTTCTTTTGTCTTTGACAGCGTATTAGATACATTATAAACCCATCTGAGGAATTGTTTTCCCCTTATAACATGTTTGCCAACAAGCCTTCTCTAAATTTAAAAGTAACTCTCTTGGGTTGAAATCACCTTCATGCAGACTTCAAGAGTAGAGACAGTCACGATTCAAATTTAATTACTAAATTCTACAGTCGTACTCGGAGAATTAAATTGGGAGTCAGAGGAAATAGTTCATCAATAGAATCCTTTGGGCAATGTTCGCTATTGAGAAAGTGAATTTCTCCTGTTTTTCCAGCCAGTGTCATTGATCCAATAAATAACCAATTAACCTTAATTAGTTTATTTTTTCTTATTGGGATATTTATTATGTGAGGGTATTTTAGTATTTGGGTCTTTCTTATAAATAGATAAATTATAAAATTAAAAAAATGTTGTATCAATGCCAATAAATTTTTGCTAACACAATTTTTTACCAAGAAGAAGGAAAGAGCCTTTGGTACTTTGTTTCTAAAATTTGTCTCTAACATCTGGCAGCTGAAATTATTTTGTTTAACTAGAATTTTTTGAAGTAGTTGATTGTACTTGATGTGGTAAGGAGACTATTAATCATTCACACCTTAGTATGAATTAATTGCTGTAGACTTTTAACTGGAGAAACCATCTTCAGGGAAGAAAGGGGACTCTGAAACAGAGTCATGGGTGGAAGGGAGAGTGGGATGAGTTATGGGAATGCCGGCTCAGATGGGAATGTTGTTGTATAGCTGAGATGTTGGGTAGCTAAGAACAGCACAAAGCCACGGATCCAAAAGAGGAGATGAGATGGACACAAAAGACAGATAAGATTTATTCATTTAATGTTCCTGCCTCAATTCCTAGAGCTTGCACAGGTTTGTGAAATAACTAGAGTACTAAAAACACATCTGATATAGGTCCCTCTTTCAAAGACGGGTTTTGAGTAACTGAAGATGTACACATTGAGAATTCTCTGTGTCACTATAACTGATAGACTGGGGTGCGGTCAGGAAGCAGCTCGCCAGGTAGTGCAGACCCAGGTGATGTTATAAAGAGGATTCCCACCAAACCAGGAGACCCACCAGGCTCCAGTGAAGATTCCCTAGCCATCTCTCTCCCCCTGGTGGGCCCCAGGTCAAGAGTGCAGATGGAGGCTCACATACCATATGTTAAAATATTTAGAAGCTGTCAATTAAATATATATGTTAACTAATGTATCTCCCATCTTAACAAATATATCTTCAAAACTACCTGGAAGATTAGGTTCAAATTTAGGATTCCATAGTGTGGGAAGACCTGGCTCACTGGTGCTCAGTCTGCAATATGACTCCCTTCTCTTTCTACCCTTGCACCATGGGGCTTGTGGGTATGTGTGCAGACCTCTCCCCAACCCCTTGCTATATGTCTGAATCCCATGTCAACAGCTCCCACCACCTGCCCCCCACCCCACAACTGGCTACTCCTTAGGCCTCTGAGCACGTACACTGGTGATACTGTCCGCTCCTGAGAAAAAGAAGGAGGGGTAAGAGGGCTGTGTAGTTCAGGGAGGTAGGTTTGGGATCATCTGAGCAGGGAATGTCTAGGTTCCTGGATACTTGGATCATCACCTAGAAGGAAGGGCTTGGGTTTCCGGCAGACAAGACCCCTTGGTCTCTTGAACTCCTCATTATGGGAGGTGGGGATGTGGCTAGAAATATGGCTACAGGATGGCCAGAGAGGGATCCTCGAAAGCATGTGGCCCTTTAGGGACCTTCTCAAGACCTTCTTGCCAGGGTCTAAGGGCAGTGCTGTGGGTAGGTATTACCCCATGGCAGTCCTTGTCTTCTACTGTTGTGCAGTGTGTCTACTTCATACCCAGGAGCTGTTCAATGAACGGACTTCATCCATAATGTGGATTGAGCTCTCAAGGAACCCTTACAACTGACTGTATAAAATCTTGAGTTAAAAGTTGGCGGTATTAAAAAAGAAAAAAAAAGTTGGCGGGAAGCTGGTGGCTGAACAGTTGTAGAGCTTGGAGCACACAGCCTGGTAGCAGCTCTTCTGGACAGTGCTGCCCAGTCTATCCAGCCAGTGAGTCACACCTTCCCATAAGCCGTCCATTTCTCTACTCCTCCCTCTTGACACCTGCTTTTTGAGGGCCTTGCCCACAGCGAGAGATACTGGCAGGGTCTTTCCATTCTACTCAGGGAACTCCATGTGTGAAAGGAATGCCTACTTGAAGACCTGGAGTTTCAAAAATGATCTGTATTGTTTGTTTGTTTGTTTTAAGGGCTCTGAGAAAAAACTCTTTGTTGCCAATTCAGACCAACAAGATAATATTCTATGTCATGAAAAAAAGCTCCTTGCAATAAGGGCTCCCTAAAGCTTTCATTCTGACAGTGAAATAGACAATTCTGAAGTGCTCAATGAGTTTAATTTGCTAAATAGTAATTAGCTATGATTTAAATAGAAGATTATTGAAGAACGGAATAAAATAACACTGTTTATCTTCAGCATAATAATCTGAGTAATTGAGTACTCTCGAACTTCGATGTAGAGAGAGGGAGCTACCATCTGTTTCCTTAGGAAGACTATTCTGGAGAGGAAGGCTTGTAAAGGGTAAATCCTTCTAGAGCCTAGTGCCGCTCCGCGCCCACAGCAGCACTGCTAATTCCCTATGTAAATATTAGCACACACTTCGGAGTCCAGACCTGATTCCAAGTTTCCTGTCATGAACAGGAGCGGCCAGGCATCATTTCTCTTTGCATAGGTTTTGATGTCCAAGGCGGAGGGATTGCTACTCTCTCTCAGGTGTGCTGCGGCAGAGTTTTATGAAAGTAAAACTGGCGCTAATTAATAAGTGAAGTTGGTCGGGGCGAGCAGCGCTCCTGAACGGCCCTCACCGGAGCTGCCCAAACACACCGAGCGATCCGAACCCACGGTGGCGACCAAGCCCGTGCAGACCCACGGGCCGCTTCCTGGCCTTTTGCTAGTACAGTCCCAAAAGATCTCACAGTGATGCACATTGTGTCCCTCCTACTTAGGGTAACTATTTTGAGAGTGTGAGGAACAAAGACCATGATGTGCCTTACACATAAGCTAATGTACTCATCATCATAGTGGGGGTGGTGTCATCCTTCCACACCGATGAGTGTATCAGGGAAGCGGGGGTATATGTCTGTGGCTCTGCTTTTCCTTAACTTACAGGGACTATGGAACCTAATACATGCCATTCTCCCCTTCCCCGTTAGCATCAGGGTTTGTCAGAGCATAGAGAAGCTGTGCCCTAGATGCTTAGCAGTTTTTGAGTCTTGGACAAGACATACACAAGTGGGTCACACTAACAAGTTCAACATTTCTGTCTCTATACATCTAAAGACATACAAAACAGCTGCCTCTGTACTGTGTTCTTGTTTTCTCCATCTTGACTTCTGCCCTAAAGCCAGGTCCTCGAAGCACAGACCCCCTAAAGTACAAACCCATGTCTGTGGCTGGGGCTCCATTTGGAGCCTATCTGGTCCATAGTGTCCTCCTCTTCCCTCCTGCTGCTGTTGGAACAAAGCTGCTCCCAAACTTGAGCTCTGCAGACCCTGTTACCACGTGGGGCTCTTCATGGTCTCTTCCTGATCCCGGCCCCTACCTTGCGAGTTATCATTGGTAAGGAGACCTGGGCATGTCCTGGGGGGACAGGTCCCCTCAGTCATGTCCTAATTGGAAGCTGCCCAGCCTATGAATTTTTTTCCCTAGGTTCTTATTTCCTGGTCAGTGGCATTGCTTAAATATATATCATTCTTCCATCCTCCTCTTGCTCTCAATTCAAATCTTTTTTTTTTTTTTTTTTTTTTTTAAATTTCAGAGATAGCTTTTCCCAACCCTTTCTGGAGATTTGAAGCCTGATCCTATATTTAAGTACAACAGCTCAAGGTTCTGCTATGTGGGGACAGGTCTTCTCCAAAGACACCTGCTATGAGTCTGGCCATGAATTTCAAAGACTGTCTGGATTCACATTTGTTGTGTCTGGTTCACCTACTGCATATGCCGAGAATAGATACTGGGAATTAGGCCCTTGGGGGTAAAACCGCCCCTAGTTAGGTATCATTGTTCATAGAAAGTGGCTAACCTGGACTTTGAATCCAAATCTGTCTGTCTTCAAAGCCAACTCTTTTCTTAGCGAGAAACCAAATTAACATGTAAACATCAGCACTCATGTGAAGAGACTGCCTTGCATGGCAGTAGAAAGATTCAATGTATTCTGGCTGTTACAGCAATTAATGTCATTTCAAAGTAAAGGAGCTTATAATAAGAATAGCTAACATTTATTGAGTGCTTACTATGTTCCAGGAAGTGTGTCAAGCAGTTTATACACATTGGTTCATTTAATCATCTCCACAACCTTACAAGGAATGATATGCCTGCAGACTCAGCATATAATAAAATAGATTCAGAAAAGGAAATTTTGCCTTTGCAGCAGCATGAGAGCATTCTGCAACAGCTAATAATTTTTCAAAGTTCAAGTCTGGAGTCCTTGTGAGATATTAGATTTTAGTGACATCTACGATTCCAATTATCCCCAACTATGGAATATACCTGGTCAGGCCTGAGCTGTCAAAAAAGGATTGTTGTGAACGATTTTCATGGAGTCAGCCAATTAGTTGATAGGATGACACATCCTTTTTGGTACCAGGCACTCTCTCAGTGTGGAGCCGCATGTCACCCCCTCCCAGGGGAGTGCCTGGGGATTGCTGGGAAAATGGAATCAGTTAAAAATTGGCTTCTTGCATTTGTCAGACTCTTGGTTCCTTAACACTGTCTCTCCTAAAAAGTTATGGGTTTTGAAAATGTTTTCTAAATCAAAGTCATAGTCTCAGGAAAAAAAAAATGTGATTGCAAATGCATTAGTTTGAGTTAAGCCAATGACTTAATGGTAATCATTTCAGGAGGAGAAATTAAAGTCCAATGCCAGCAGAAGAAAGCTTAGGCATCAGCACCACACTCCAAATAAATGAAGGCTGGCTCAGAAGCTCACCTAATAACTTGATAATACACCAAACTGTATTATGGTTCCCACGGACAAAAATTCTGACTCACAGATCAATTACTCAGGCTGAAAATCTTTATTGAGTATACTGTTGAGGGCTGGTTTATGGAATAAAATGGTTTCAACGTGGAATAGAGCGCAAGAAGAGCCTGAGAGAATGCAGCAGGGATGCTAATTCTAAAGCAGAAGCCTCTGGACTGGTGAAAAAGAGAAAGGAGAACAAAAACAAGAATCGATGAGGAGAAGCCCAAACTGGCCAGGGTTCAGAGCTGGGGGCTATGTCACCAGATCCATGAAGCCTCTCCTGAGGTTTCACTCTGCCCACAAGACTCTCAGCACCCTTCCCCAAGACAGACTGGGATTTTTGGGCATATGGAGAATTCGTAGGCTGTACAAGAACGTGGGGGTGAGACTGGGGAAAGCTTGAAGTGTCAGTGAGGGAGGGCTTCTGGGAAGTGGGAGAACTTGTACAGTGTTCAAAGCTCATCACAACCTGCTCCTTTGGCCATCAGCGGGCTAGCATTATGAACACGGGATCTGTGAAGTTGATGGGGCCCACGCTCAGAAGGGCCCACACTTGGTCTCACGTTCTGCTGTCACTCTGTTGACATTTTCAATAATTTTTAAACAACGGTTCCCACATTTTCATTTAGCACTTGGACCCCCAAACTACAGAGCTGGTCCTGGGCAGCATGTGCTGTCCCGGTGTGCCTCTGTGACGTGCCATCTCTATGTTACTCCAGGACCCTAGGGAGGATGGGGCCGTTTAGGAGGGGGCTTAGTAGTAACTCAAGGGTTGTGAACCAGACATTGTGCTGAAAGTTCTTAAAGGAAATAGTGAAGTATCTTATTTCTTTAATTCTGAGATAATATCAAATACGGCACTCCCTTAGTTAGTGGCAGCTTCTTTTTTTTCAAAGAAAAACAAATGCACTAGCTAAACGTATAAAATATCCAACTTACGCTAATTTCAGGAAGACGAAATTGTGAATCAAAAAGAAAAGAGCATCTTAGAATAGCAGAAATCATGATTCATGGTGAGTTTTCATTAACCCTCCGACTGAATTCTGGACAGCAAACGGAAGCATTCACCTTTCCCTGGTTGGTCGGTCTCTCTTTAGAGAGCTTTCTGGACTGGTTAAATCCAACTAAAAATTGGTATATTTTGTGAAAGAGCAATATTACGTGTGATTAGTTGAAAAACGAAACCAATGCGACACTGAGGCTCTGAGGTCCAACTCTGATGTTGTTGAAAATTAGTGAGAAGAAGCCCTTGAGCTTCTCTTTGTCTTGGGTTTGTTCTGCCTAGCTACACAGACCTGATGATTTTAGTGCCTTGAACGTTCTAACCCATCGGAAAAGCAGGCAGATACATCACCAAGATGTTGCCCACAAGTGGAGCGTCGAGCTTTTCCCAGATACAAGCTTTCCCTAAGTCAGATCATTTTCTTAAGAGTTTTGGTCGACATCCTCCCTCAAGGTGAATGCTTCTCTAGCTGTTCAGCATTTATGGTCTGATAAATCTCTCCTCCCTAGAGAGCCCCTTAGCAAGGAGCTAGTTGCCTGCAACAGACACTGCCTCCCAGGCTCACTTATGACAAGCTCAGTCCCCCCCTTCCTCCCATATGCCTCTTACCAAGAGACTTGAAAAGATTCACCCACTGCTTCCTCCCACAGCTCGAGGATGAAACGCAATGAGTTAACTCTGAAAAGGGCCTCAGCATTTGCTCTTTACCTCAATCACCAAGAACGCATTAAAGCTACCGGGCGCCTGATGCAGTGTCATAGGATTGACTAAGACTCGTATTTACCCACCTGCAAAGCCTTGTTAAATTCCTGCTGTGTGTATGGAGCAGAGCAAGGTGAGGGGGTGGAGAGAATCTGAAGACAAATGACCCTGATGGGGTGAGAGGGCTCTTCATCTAGTAGAAGGTCTGTGCCTAAAATCTGCACCAATGAGGCCGGTTGCCCAGTTCCTCCTTCCCGGGATCTCCTCACTACACGTCATTACACGGAGTGCTAGCACTTCCCATCCCTGTTACCCATCTTACAGCCTTTCCTACTGGACAGACACCGGGGCTAATACTCTTCATAAATGATGTGAGCAGAAGGCGATGCACAAATACTTAACGATGGTGACGAGTCATGACCCACTTCCTACTTGGGTGCAGTCAAAATGAGCCTAGCTCTCTTTGGGTCCATCTAAGAAGAGACTTATTGTAACTATGACAGTGACAATAACAACAAAACTACTGCTGCTTCTACTACTCCAACTCTGAGTATCTCCACGTGGCTTACACTCTCCTTCATTTATATGCATTGCTTCTTACCAGTTCGACAATACTGCGAGGTATTTATCATGATCCTACTTCTCCCGAAGAAGAAATGAAATGCGGGGGGGGGGGGGGCTGGAGTTCAGGCACAGCTTGCCCTCACAGTCCCCATGGCAGCCGTCCTTCAGGGACAGCTCTGGTCTTGTGCTGGCCCTCCTCCCCGCAGGAGCGCCCAGGATGAAAGCTCAGGTTCTCTGGGAGCGTTGAGGAAAGGGCTGTGGGAAGAACCAGGACTGCATTGCTTGGAATGGAAATTGCAAATGTTAGGGCAGAACCTACTGTCTCATAAGCATGGTTTTCTCCTGGGTAAGCATTAGCATTCTGGAACAGCCAGAGCACTCGCTTCTAAAAAAGCACTGCAACTTTTTTATTGAAAAAGTCTAATGACAGGAAGGGAGGAAAAGGAAGATGTTCTCTTCTGCAGAAAGAGGAAAGAGAGAAGGAGTCTAAGGAGAGCATTTCTAGAAAATTCACATAGTAGCCTGAACTATTTTAAATAGCTACTCAGCTCTTTCCAGCTCATGGGAACTGCTAGGTTCTGAACACCCTGAAGAGACTATTTTCGGAGAAGCCCAGTACTCCAGGCCCTACCAGAGCATGCAAACTTGACATCGCTGTTATCAAGGCCCTCGAGCAAGCCCCGCTGAGAAAAGACATTTAAGGAAGATAACGCGACACTGTACCCATTCATCGTCCCAAGTGTCTCAAGTTCCACTGAGGTCACTAGGAGATACTGGAGGGGGCTAATTTCAGTTTAGTTAAGACAGATCAAGTTGGGTTAAAATAAGTTTTTTTGAATGCCTACCTTGTACAAAGCATGCGGGATTAAAATAAGATCCAGTCTAGTGGGGTCTCAGCGATTTAACCCCCTACACCCCAACGTTTGCTGCCACACTGCATCATGAAACCCTTTGCTATTACTAAGCATCTATTCCAATAAACCTTCTCTTTCACTATTTTGGCGCCAAGATCACCCCAAAAGGGCCCTTCCCATTTTTTCCATTAAAGTAGTGTTTTTGAATAAAACATATAAAACACCACGACAAAGTGAAGTAGAACGGAAATAACACCCGAGTGCAGGATACATGAAGAGTACGCACCATCTTGGGCGATTATGTTGAGTTACACGTGTACGTGGATACTGGGACGTGATGTAAAACAGATTTCTCACATGCGTCGTGGTTTGAAAAGTTGGAATAGTACTGCCTTGAGGGAGTCCTCCAGCCTCTGTTTTCCCAGCTCTTCTCCTCTTCAAGCCAGACCCCCTTAGCCTTTCCTTTTGGAGGTCATTGCCGTTTTGTGCCTGCCTCTGGGACTCAACATTTCAAACGCTCCTTCCTTCCGGGAGGTAACTGACTCAAGACTAGGACTTTGGCTCCTGTTCACGTTCACTGTTCATGTTCACTACCTGTGCCAGCTCATTCCTCACCCCGCCACCCCCCACACGCACGGGACTGTGGCCCGAAGCTCCAGCTTGGCCAGAACACCGGATGCCCTGGTCATCCGTGGAGGGGTGAATCAAGAACCTACCAGACTAGGATCCCTCTGCATTTGCACCACAACTATTGTCAAGCTAATAGCCACTTCTTTACAATGTATCCCACTGTCTGCAGAGAATGATGCTTTAAACAAAACAAAACACAGGGGCACCTGGGATGGGCCCTGTGGCAGGCTCCCCGCTCAGCAGGGAGTCGCTTGTCCTGCTCCCTCTGCCCCTCCCCCCACTCATGCTCTCTCAAAGAAATAAATACAATCTTAAAAAGAAAAAGCAAAGGCTTGCCTGAGGGGGTAGAACCTGGGCCTTGCAAAGGGTCAAGAGCACAAAGGCTGGACATCTCTTCGAAGATCTCCGGAAGGCTCCTCACACGGGCCTCTCTGCCCTGTCTCCTCATGCATTCTTCTTCGGCCATCTCGGTATGTGATTTCAGAGTCTGATCCTAGCCTCAAGCTGCAGCTGCCCACCTGGGCTTCAGTCCGGAGAACTAATATGTCTTGAGAGCTTACTGTGAACCAGATGCTACGCTGAGCACACCACCACCGCTATTCCATATATGCTCCCAGCCAGAGCATGGGCGGGCACCATTTCACCCCCATTTTACAGACAAAGGAACAAACTATTCTGTGGCTGGCCCCAGTTCAGTGGGATTTGAACCTGGCCAGCTGGCTTCCATGCCTGCAAGCTTCCTCACTACATGGAGCAGGTCTGGGATAGCCTCAAGGAGAGTTGGCAGGCCTGCCACATACGGCTGTGCAGATTATGTGCTGCACAACTCCAGGGGATGTCATTCACGTTGCCATCTACGGAGTTGCTCAGTGTGCGACCCGCACATCTGTGTGCATCAGCTCAAAGAGTTTAATTGGGCTCATACAACTCTCTGCTTTTCATCAACTAACTTCTGACCGGGATTTGAATTGTTTGAAGAGGAGGTGGCTATGGAACAGTGAGGTATTTCATTGTTTCTATTTCTCTTCCAGGCCGAACTATTCCTCCCGGCTGTACCTTAAAGTCTTAGGATATGTGGGTGATGCGAAGAGCCCCTCTCCGCTCCCTGTGCGCAGTTGCACAGAGGCTGGGAGGCAGGGGGAGGGGGAGAATGGGCCCAAGGAGATGGTAAACTGAGCAGGCAATCAACCATCTGAGAAGCTCGTTTCGAGTTTCTTCTGGCTTTATTTTGGGCATTAATTGGAAATGTCTGCCCCTTCACAGTCTTTTTTCTCACTAGAAAGGAAAGAAGGTTCTAGCTGAGCCTGGGGATGCTGAGAAGGGATGTGATACCTTTTCACACTATTGGCATTCTCCACTGCTTCTTCCTCCAAAGCCTCACATTGGGCTGCTTGTATATGCGACCTGTCAGCTGCAAGGAGAGTCCTTTCATCCTGGGCTCCCTTCTCTGGAGACCACCAAGCAGGGGTTGGAGAGGATTGTTTTTATTATTTTTCTGTTTTTCAGCTTTATTGAGATATAATTATTTATCTTTGGCCAATACAAAATGGGAACACAGAATCTTCTGAGAGCTGCTTCTGGGAAAGGGCGGTGGGGGGGCAGGGAACAGAGTTCTGCCTTGATCCCATGGCACTGGCTCAATGATCTTGCTGGGGTTGTAATTGCTCAGAAAAGGTTTGTTGTCACTGGAAATGATAAGGGGTTAAAAAGACCCCACTAACGAAAAACCTTTCAATTGGCTCTGCTGTTGAGAAGCCGTGTATCTGAGATCTGTGGTTGCACACACAGTATCCTAATCTGGGCACCATTACCCAGCCTTGGGCAATTTACTTCTCCAAATCTCAGGTTACTTATAAAATAGGAAAATAGGGATGATAATAACATATTAATGATAATATCTGTATCCTGGGAAACACCAACACTAAGTGTACGGGGGAACTCGAAGCCAGCATCTGGTCCATGAGTGACAGAGAGAGCAACGCCACCCTCCTCCCTGGGCTCAGAGGAACGTGGGGTTGGATCAGCTGATCTCATGCGGACTGGTTTCTTACGTGCCCCTTGTATCTCAGCTATTAAGGGAGATTCAAGGGTGTTTGTGACTACCTGATTATCAATTCATGTACCGTCTTTAGAACCCAAGCTGCTTCCCCCAAGGTGTGATCCCACCAGAAGTGCTCGATACACGGTAGTATTCATTACCAAAGGTTGCCCAATTAACAAGTGTCCAAGCATTGTGACAAGTGAAGGTGATATTAGAAATTTAAGAAATAGCTGCCTGTTAGACCAAAGGAACTACGGCTACTTTATTTCTTTAGTTCATAAGGCAAAGTATGAAAGTCTTATTTTTCTTCATACTTATTTGTGTCCCTCCCTTCCCTAACACTTTCCCCCCTCCTCCCATTCTCCCAGCTCCCCTCCCAAATAATTGCTTTGTAAATTCAATTTTAAAAAATCGGGCTCTTTTGGGCCCATTTCTCTGACTGTTCAGTTGGCAATTTAGTCTGTGCCACAAGGAAATTTACCTCATGCTATCTATGCTAAGAGGACCTTCTGTTATTAAGAGTTGTGGAAACATGGTTGCCAAGGGCATGACCATTAGAAAATGGGTGATGTGAATTACAGATCAGTGTCCCTAAGGCTTAAAAGTAGAAAAGAGATGGTTATCAATGAATTCTCTCTGAAAGTAAAACTTGCTTTATGGTTAGCATGTTACAGATTACAAAATACTAGCTTAAGGCAGTGATTCTCAACCCTGGCCCCATGTTAGGACTACCTGACAAGCTTTCAGATAATACCCATGCCAGAGTCTGACTCCCAGATTTAATTGGTTTGGGGTGGGGATCAGATACTCATTTTTAAGGCTTCCCAGCTGATTCCAATGTGCAGGCTAAACCTTTCAGTACGGTCTATACTCCTGGTTCTCAGACCATTAAAATCAAAGTACTAGAATCACCTGGACGGGTTGTTAAAACACTGATTGCTGATCCCTGTCCACCCCCCACCGAGTTTTTGATTCAGTAGATCTGAGATGGGGCAGAGGATTCCCAGGTGATGCTGATGGTGCAAACTCCAAGCCATACTTTGAGGACCACCTGTACACACACACAGTCGCTCACAGTCCACATTCAGGCGTCCTCGATAGTCTTGTATTAGAGTTCTCCAGAGAAACAGAACCAATAGGATGTATAGAGATACAGCAGACCCTCCTTATCCGTGGAGGATGTGTTCTGAGACCCCCGGTGGACACCTGAAACTGCAGATAGCACCAAACCACATGCACACTATTTTTTTCCCTGTATGGTTGACCCTTGAACAGTTCGGGCGGGGGGGGTCAATGGCACACTGTGCAGTTGAAAATACACGTATAACTTTAGACTCACCAAAAATTTAACTACTAATAGCCTACTGTTGACTGGAAGTGATAACATCACCAGTCAAGTAACACATATTTTGTATATGTATTATATATTGCATTCTTTTTAAAAAATTTTAATTTATTATTTTAAATTCAAGTATAATAAAGAGTGTTATTTTAGTTTCAGGCGTACAATATGATGATTCAATATATATTATATTCTTATAATAAAGTAGGCTAGAGAAAAAAGGTATTAAGAAAATTATAATAAAGAGAAAATACATTTACAGTACTGTACTGTATTTATTGAAAAAAAAAACCCACATAAAAAAAGCCATGGACCTGCACCTTTCAAAACTGTGTTGTTCAAGGGTCAAGTGTACATACACACCTATGATCAAGTTTCATTTATAAATTAGGCATAGTAAGAGATTAACAACAGTAACTAATACCCAAATAGAACAAGTATAACAATATACAGTAATACAAGTTTTGTGAATGACTCCCCCGCTCCAATATCTCATTGTACTGTATCTGCCCTCTTCTTGTGACGACGTGAGATGATAGAATGCCTACGGGCTGAGATGGAGTGGAGGGAATGAGAGGCACTGTGGCACAGTGTTAGGCTACTACTGACCTTCTGATGAGACACATCCGGAAGAGGATCATCTGAGTCCAGACCGTGGTTGACTGAGGCTAACTGAGGACGGTGAAGGTGAAACTGCAAGTAAGGACTACTAGCTATAAGAGGCAATCTATTATAGAAATTGGTTCACATGGCTATAGAGGCTGAGAAGTCCCACCACCTGCTATCTATAAGCTGGAGAACCAGAAAAGCTGCTAGTGTGATTTAGAGCCGGATTGGGGATGGATGGGGGAAGCTGCAGGTGTAAATCTCAAAGTCTGAAGGCTGGAGAACCAGGAGCTCTGCTGCCAGGGGTGGGAGAAGATGAACATCTGAGCTCAAAAAGACAGACAGCTGTCTGTCTTTCCTCTGCCTTTTTGTCCTAGCCAGGCCCCTGTGAATTAGGGGATGATGCCCACCCACATTGGTGAGGGCCATCTCTTTATCAGTCTTTGGAATCGAACGCTAATCTCTTCCAGAAATGCCCTCATGGACACACCCAGAAATAATGCTTTACCAGCTATCTGGGCATCTCTTTGACCAGTGATGTGGACACATAAAATTAACTATCACAAGCCTTATTTTTGCTTCTCACTGTGTTTACGCCCTCTTCCACCCACCCAGAACTTACGTTCCTCTAATAAATGCACTGTGCTCCTTCTAGTCTACAGGTCTCTGAACACACCTTTCCTTTTGCCTGCAATACCTTCCCACGTCACGAAACACACATCCTTGAGAAGAGGCTATATATCAATTTTCACTAATTGGCATTATGTTTCCTCCAGCAAATGTAGAGTAGGCAACTTGTACTGAATTTGTAATGTTAATACAGACACTTCTGTGACATGTAGCTTTTCATTAAATGAGGTTTTATTTCCTGCACTGACATAAATACAAAAATGAACTATGGCCATACTTTTTTTTCCAACACGTGGGATGTTTTAATACATTTTACATGATGTCATTATAAGCCTTTAAAAAAATCCCTAATTTGTAAGAAACAAATAAGGAAATAGAACTGCTGTATTATTAATAATGGAACCACAGATGTGACATTGAGTCAGTATACATCAGTATAAGTAAATATAAAATAGATTCGAGGTCTCTCCACCTTCCACGCACACTCAGCCAGAGACTCATTTCTCTTGTGGTGACTTTGCCTCTGGGGAAAGGGCACAGACAGTGCTGATCGGGAAAGAGATGAATGAAATGCCCTTTTCTCCTGCAGCTTCTGTGCAAGTTTTCCCGGTCAGTTGGTGCCTTATTACCCTTCGTGGCTCCCATTGCTTCCACTGAATCCCTTCAGATGGGCCGAGTAAAAAGAGAAAAGCAAATAAACCTCAAATGATGGAATAGGAGATATTGCCCAATTTAAACTTTGGTTTTTTTCACCCTGAGTTAGTCATTTTAAAAGTAAGGAAACTTCTTATAAGGTCTGTCAAAAGTGAGGTCTAAAGCAATTATTTTTGCACCTTATATCCCACTGTAGCTTGTTGAAATGAATAATTTTGATGTGTTTTTTGTGAGCAAGGAACTGCTGGAAAAATATGATTAAAGCGTTCTATCTATTCTCTCTCTTTCTCTCTCTCTCTCTCATCTATCATATAGTATATATTCCTCCTGTTGCAATGAAACTGGCTTTAATTTTCCTGTCCTAGTGTTTGTCCACCTGGAGAGAAACAATCTGAGGTGGAGAATTAATATTGGAAAGACTTTGTCCAAACACTCAAAATAGCTACAGCATATAGACGTAATTAATATGTCTGTCTTTGTTCTAAGAGATGTATATATGCGTGTCTCAGATATTATACATCTATTACCTGATTTTAGTCTTACAAAACACTGAAGAGATGATAGGTGCTGTTATTGTACATGTTATTATTTCCATTTTACACATAAGGAAATTGAGGTACACAGAATTTAAGCAACACACCCAAAGTCAAGCAGCTAATCCATGGCCCAGCTAAGATAGGAGCTCAGTCCATCTCTGGAGTCTATGCACTATGCTACCATTCTAAACTGCTTCACCACGCGGTCATCTAATGAAAGAAAAATAGATTTGCCTAGACAATGGGATTTTCACTTTTCATTGAATTGTGCTGCTTTTATCTACACCTGGGATCAGCTGGTCTCCTTTCCCCCTTTAGCTAAAACAGTAGTGGGGTGCTATTGTGGGGGATGTGTGTGGGTAGAAAGGTTATCATAGCCCCTCAGGTGAGGTTTCCCTAAGATCTTCTGGAAGGTGGGGACTGAAAGTGAGTTTTTTTTTGTTTTTGTTTTTTTGTCATTGTGATATTCTTGATCAGAAAAATCCTATCTGACCTCCAAGACTTCTAGGTCTCTAGGGACATGTGCAGCTCAGGACCTAATCCAGAGAGATGGCCCCTCTTGGTGTGAGGATATATTAATGTCCTTGAGGCCATTCACTTAAGTTTAACTCAGTCAAATCTGAGGTAGGACTTTGAAGGTGGGGAGAGACGTCAAAGCTTGACTCATCCTTGAGGCGTGTATGTGAGTGTGTCAGTTGGTAGGATGAGTGGGGAGAGGTTCAGGGGAAGTTCTGAGGTAAGCTCTAACAAAAAGTAGAAGACAGATGGCTGTGAGAACAGCTGAGTGGGAGGACCCCCCTTCCCCACCCCCTGCATGTGACCTCTGCTTCCTGCAAGTCTATTTTTCATATATTTGAAGAAAACACCTCCCACACCTGGATCATCTCTAGAATCCCTTGTGTATCTAACTCCTAAACAGTCCTCAAGTTTCAATTTAGTATCTTTTCCAAAAAGCTCCCTCTGACTACCCTCCCCTTCTCTGAACACCACTGGGACTTCCTCACTGTTGGATCCAGTCAGGCTACACTGAACTCCCATGAGAGTGTCTCTACAAGTCCAGATTCTCTACTCCCGTCGACAGATGTTCTGATCCTGTAGGTCAGGGATGGGGCCTCACCCTTGAAAAACTTCCCTTCCCAAATAAGTGTTGATTATGTTTATAGGCAGCGGTGTGCTGGGAAACTGGTTTGCAGTAAATGAATGAATGAATGCCCAGATTTTCATGACATAAGTACTTCCACCAGGACCGATTTCAAGTTATAAGCTTAACAACTGCTGACAAGATTCTTGCATATTTAACAATTGGCTTTGTGAACTGGTACAGACTGCTTTCAGCACACCAATGTTAGGCAATTAGAAATCTCTAGCACAATATTTTTAAAAGTTCTATTTTCTTTGACTCAGAAATTCTAAGATATTATCCTACCAATATACTTACATATATAGGCCAAGATATATTACGAAGATACTTGTCACAATGAAATACCAGAAATAACCTAAACGTCTATCAAGAGGAGATTGGTGAAATACATGAAGGAGCTTCCCGATCAGTGAAGCACTATGCAGCCTTTAGAAGAGTAAGGTGACCCGCGTGTGCAGCCGTAGAACCTTATCGACTGTTCACAAGACGCAGTAAGTGAAAGAGCAAGAACACTGCGGTGTCATTTCTTTTCGAAGAAGTGGAGAAGATAGAAAAGTGTATAGTTACTTTTTTTGTGCTCAAAATTTTCGGAGGGATGTGAAGCAATTATTAACAGCTTTGGTCTAGAGGGTAGAAAACTAGGATTTTGAAGGGTTTGCTTCTTTTGAAACAAATGCATTATTACTTTTTCCCCCAATGACAAGCAGAGTAGCCTCTTGATTTTTTTTTTTAATCAGAAAACAAACAAAAGCTGCTCAGATGATTCTGATGCATTGCTAGATTCAGAGCGCAACTGTGCTGCCCAGTTGTGGGGTTTGCACGTGGTTCCCGGGAGTTAGGTTGTCTCCATATCTGCATGCCACAGTCCTGAGCAAGGGCCATTGAGCCATCAAGTGCTGTGACTTTGGGAAATGAATTAACTCTCTTGGGCATTTTTTCCTCACTCATAAAAGGAAGGACTTGTGCCAAGATTCAGGGAACATTAACTCAAAGCCTCTGGGACCAGATTATGAGTGGGTGTCCTGGAAAACCACAGTCATACTGTCTCACCTCCCCGTTCCTGCACCCCCGCCACGCACACCTAAGGGAAACATTCACATTCAAATTAAACTAAACAAAATACTATGCTGGCCAACAAGACATATTTCACTTGTGGGCCACCCTGAATTAAATAGTCTCTAATGTCTTCCTAGACTAACAATACTTGTCCTATGTATGATTATGTTGCAAGCTGTTAATGACTAAAATATATATCTGTAATACACATTATCATATACACGATGATGCTAAGATGAGGATAATAGTAATAGTAATAATAATAACTTGAAACCAAAAACTCAGAGCTCAAGTCTTAGTCTTCCTAAGTGTATATAGGTGTGTGTGTATAATTTTATTTTTTTGTAAAATAGGAATCACAATATTTTCTTTTCCTTTTTAAAAAATATTTTAAAATTTATTCATTTGAGAGAGAGTAAGAGAGAAAGCACAAGAGAGCACAAGCCAGGGGGAGGAGCAGAGGGAGAGGGAGAATCACTCACCATTGACTCAGGAAGCCCGACGCGGGGCTCGATCCCATGACCCCGGGATCAGGACCTGAGCTGAAGGCAGATGCTTCACTAACTGAGCCAACCAGGGGCCCAAGAATCACAATGTTTTCTTACAGGAGTTTTGCTATATAACGATGTGAAACTTTTCAGCACAAGGCTCAGCACATAGTAGGTGCTTAATTTAAAATCTGCAAATATTATTTGATTATGAGAATGTCTATTTTTAAGCAATGTATAAGGTGTTTAACAAATGTATTCCTATAATTTTCACATAGCTGGGCATGAGCTTGAAAATTAGGTATTTATTTCAGTTCTTAAAATGTGGAGAGATCGTGGAAAGTGCCTCTAAAACATGTAGAAAGGATTATATAAATTTTGTGGTGTAAACAAGGAACTAAATAGCTAATTTAGCTTTCCTTCATGGAGTTGAATCCTTACAGGAAGGAGTTGCATTCTGACTCTTGAAAATCTGAAATCTTGGATGGCTTCTTACTGAATAATAGTTGTCCCCTCTCTGCGTACCTAGAGCCCCCTATGCCTACCCTGTCACATCTCAGGGAATGGCAGCCAGATTCTGTGTTTCCTTGCTTCTGTCACCCACCGGGCTGAAAGCTCAGTGAAGAGAGCAGTTCTGAGTTTTATTACATACCCGCAGGATCTCCCAGGTGCCTGACATTAGTATACACTCAGCACACGGATGGACAGATGGGTGGATGGATTGCCCTTTCCTAGGCTGCAGACTGCTGCCTGACCTGTGGCTGATTTCTCTAATCTTCCTTTTGTTTTAATCCCCTTGGGCCCGTGTCTAAAAGACAACCTGCAGCAGATAATTTATGGATTGATTCAAGTACCTATTGATTTATCTTCTCGACTGAACCTCTGAAAGAAAACTTTAAATTCATGGTCTTCCTGAGGTCCAGTCTTACCCTGATCACTTAAACCCTCATTCTTCATTAATTTCAGCCTTGAGCATACTCACAGCAATTTTCTTTTAAAATATTTGTTTTCCTGCACTATTAAAATATATTCATTATATGGGCACGTGTACATGTTATACGTATGTGTGTGTGTGTGTGTGCATATGAAATATATATATATATAGATCTAGCAGAAATTCAGTCTCACTCAGACGTATTCGGTTATGAGAATCTAAGCACAGCTGACAGACTTGGCTCTTCAGCGCACTATAGCTATGTTTTCAAAAGTAATTTAAAAGTAAACAGACAACGGAAAGAGGTATTAAAGCAGAAAGGTAGCTGTGTTGGCTTTGGCTTTTACTCCTGGCCTACTCACAGTCATCACCCGTACCCTGAGCTTCCTTTCAGATCATTTCATATCTGATTCCCATCGTCACTTGCGTGGTAGAGATAAGGAGAGACTACACTAAACCGTTGCCCCTCGTGCTGCTTCCTGCTTTCCTTTCTTCTCAGTGACCATTCCTTTAGGATTTGGAGATTTGAGTTCAAAAATAGACTTTAATTCACTGGGCATCAAACATTCAGTCTTAACTCTCCCCAGCAGCTGCCAGAGTCAGAAAGAACTAAATGTGGTGTCAAAAGATTTCAGTATAATCCCCTCAAAACTACTAGACGGTGTCCTAGGTTGCTTGAACTTGCGCTAACCTTCCAATGCACGGAGATCACCAGACGACAGAATGTATGATTCCGTCTTTCCAGGACCTTCCCTTCCCTGGTTTTCATGCTTCAACCTTTTGCGAGAGGGGGAAAAAAACCCCACTGGTGTCTTATTTGAATTATTCATGCCCCTTTCTGTTCTGCCAATTCCAGCACACATTTGAAATCATTAATATGTCATGACTTTCCTTTATCTACCTTTCTCAGATTTTTTAGAATCATGAAGAACCACAAAAAGGCTAATGTCTTCATTAACAAGGATATTATTTTTATATTTTTAGTTCATTATTTTCAGTCTTCTTAGCACAATTTTAGAAGTACTGAATGTTCAATGAGGTAGGCACTGAAAATCGTGCCCGTCAGGGGGCTGTCGTGAACAATCCTAGTAGGCACATGGTGGCACTTTGAAATGAAGCCTTGTGGTTGGACAGTGCTTGGGGCTGTGCCACGTGGGTAAATATCTCATCCACTTGTTACAGTCTCATAACCAGCAAAAGAAAAGATGAACCAGTTTGATATGCCGAGGGTCCAGTCTCATCCCAACGACTCAGTTACTCATTCTCCAGCAATCTCTCTTCTCTGATGAGCTTCTTCTGTGTCCATTCTGAGCCAGGCCTTTTGCTGGCACGCAACAGAGAGCAAGGCAGGCATGGTCTCTGTCCTCATGGAGCTCTTTACTCTGATTAATCAGATCACCATAGCATAAGGGGCTACACCAAGCCCAAAGGCCTGAGGTAGCAGGAAATGCCAACAAGAATGACAAGTGATTTGGCTCATGCAACTGAAATGGAATTATTTAGTGAGACAGAGAAGACTATAGGAAGAACAAGTTTGTAGGGAAAGACTGGAAATTCAGTTTGGGGCTTGCGTGATATGCCAGGTCAACATCCAAGTGGAGGTGTTGAGTAAGCAGTTAGTTGGATGCAGGAGTCCAGGTTGGGGTGGGATGTCCAGGGGTTTTAAAGATGCCTCTCTGGAAGTAGTCAGCATGTAGATATTTAAAGTTGTGAGACTGGGTTAGATCTCCAAAGGAGTGAGGGTGAACTTTTAAGAATGGAGGCTCGAGGGCTTAACAGGGGCAGTCCAATCCACAAAAATCGGGGAATGAGAAGAAGCCAGCAAGGCCATTAGGAGTGGGGTGTCCTGGAATCAATGGAAGACAGGGCATCATTCCTTCCTTTCATCTGTCTCAAGCTTTCTCAAAGTTTAATACACATAAGCATATCTGAATAATGAATAACTCACGGGGATGTAATGTACAGCATGGTAAGTATGGTTAATAAAATTGTGTTGCATATTTGAAAGTTGCTAGAAGAGTAGATCTTGGGGTACCTGGGTGGCTGAATCAGTTAAGCGCCTGCCTTCAGCTCAGGTCATGATCTCAGGGTCCTGGGATCGAGCCCCGCATCGGGCTCCCTGCTTAGTGGGGAGTCTGCTTCTCCCTCTTCCCTTCCTTGTGCTCTCTCTCTCTCCCTCTGTCTGTTTCAAATAAATAAATAAAATCTTAAAAAAAAAAGAAGAGTAGATCTTAAAAGTCCTCATCACAAGAAAAAAGAAAAAAAATTATAATTATGTATGATGATGGATGTTAACTAAACTCATTATGATCATTTCACAATGTACACAGATACTAATTAAATCATGTACACCAACAACTAATATAATGTTATATGTCAATTATTCCCCGATTTAAAAAAAATCTGAAACAGAATATATAAAAGTGACGCATTGAAATTCATTTGCAACTTAAGGGATTTTCAACAGTTATTTTTAATGTTTGCCATTTTTCGTCTTTTTCACTGACTTGAGAATCCAGCGCTGCTCCTCAGGGTCTGATTAGGAGTGACTCCACGATACTGGCATCTGGACATTACAGTCATGGAAGAGGGACCGTGAAAAAGCCAGATATCATGTGTGTGTTTGTTTGTTTTCTGAATCAGAAAGAACATCAGTATTAGGAACGGCAGAGTTTTATGAATTCCCACACGCTCCATTAGGACTGCAGGGCTCCCATGCATCGTTCTCACACACTGACAGGCACTTTGCTGCCCTTTCCAGGTGGGAGGAAGTGGGCCAGGCACCTTCTTGGAACATTTGCCAGCCTTTAAGGGCCTTAGCCCACAAGCCACTGATTCTGCCAAGACAATGCTAGAAGCAAAATGGCCTTTGATGGGACCCTGGAAGCTTCCTAGCTGCAGGTCAGGGTGAAGGGCCTCACTCAGACAATGACATCCTGATCCCACACGTCTGTCCTGCTTCCAGCTTCTGTCTCCTGGAGAACAAACCTGTCACCATAGTAACTGCAGCCATACAATTACCTCCAGGTGCCCCTCAAATCCTTTCAGTGGCTTCTTCCCCACTGATGGCACTTACTAATTCAAAATCAGATCTCACAATTGTCTTGTCTTCAGGAGGCTAATATCTCTTTTAATCCCCACTTTTACACTTACAACTGGAAGGTTCAGGACCCTCAGCACTGTTTCCTGAAGAGTTAAATGGCATTCAGGCAGTAGGAAACTTCTGCCAATAAAATCAAAATCTAAACCAGTTGCCTTTTATTATCACTTAAATTATTCTCTCCACTTGACATGGATTTATTGGTCAGTTTAGACTCTGTGACAGATTTGGCTGTAGTCACATGGAGCGTGACTAACAGCCTTAACTACAAGCTTGTAAACGGAGCGTGCTGTACGTGTACATAATCGCCATCTAATAATATCTGTGGGCTAATTATATCAAGGCGAAAGTAAATGAACACCACAGCGCCCGCCATGCACGGGTCCAGAGAGAGCTGTGAATGTGCTGCGGCAGCTGACCCGCGCTCTCAGGTAGAGTCGGGTAATTGTGGAGGTCACTGATCTGCGTCCTGCACTGTTTACTGGCACCATCTCTGTTTGAGGATGGTTCCTTACATCTCTTTTTGGTGATTCCTAATCTCAAAGTTTATTTTAGCTAAACTAATTGATGTAAGCTTCTAGCCCTTTCAATATGTGTAGGCCTATAATAGCGCGTGAGGCAATACAGGGGAAACCCATGATGTGTCTAGTCATTTAGTCATTTATTTGGTGTGTACATTCAAGACTGGCACTATGCTCAAGGAAGGAGCCCCCCTGCCCCACCCGCCCCACCAACTTACACACTGTGAACACGACTGGGCAGGCCATGTGACTCAAAGGTCCTCAGATGTCGGTGAAAGGAAGTAGGAAAACACATTGCCACCTGGGCTTTGTGGAGGGGAAGCTCCACACGGGTAGCTCTGGTGGCAAAAGACCTGACCTGGAATCCTGTCCCTGATACTCTGAAGCTGTGTGACTGGGCAGTCTACAAACTCTGAGCTTCAATCTCTTCATCTGTAAAATGGAGGCAGTACCTTATATTTGAGACTTGAACGAGCTAATGAATATAGTCTTATGCAAGATGTTTTATATTCGATTTTCATAAAACCTATGAAGTAGATAGGGTTATTGTTCCCACCTTATAGATGAGGAAGTTGAGGTTCAGAGAATCGCAATGACTTGCTCAAGGTCACACTGCAAACAAATGGTAGAGATGGGATTCAAACCCAGGACGCATCCTGTTGACGCCTATATTGCATTGCCCTGAACAGACACTGTGAGTGACTAAAAGCACAGCCTTCTCATGTTACGCAAGGAGGCAGTTCACGGGCAGCAGGAACTGAGGAGATGTAACATGGCGGGGATGTGGCTGGTACCACCTCTTCTGGTCAGCACCTCCCATTGTCACTGATGGGTGACAAATCAGTATATCGCTTTGAATGTGTGCAGTTTGTCCTTGCATGATTTATGAAGAATTTTGATACTCGAAGTTTGTTACTTCTTATTTTTTGAAGGAGAAAGTAATTAAAATCGAAGTGTCCTGTAACTCCATCCATGCTCACACCACAACTCCATGTGGGCCTTGACTTCCTCCTCTTATCTCCCTGACACTCACACTCAGCTCCTCCTTGCACCTGCTTCCAATTTCCCCCTTCCCACAGAGACCCATATCCTCAGATGATGGGCACAGAGACACATACAGGCCCACGCACTTGGAGAGTAAGGGGGTAGAGACAAGACCACTCATGTGAATTAGGGTTTGTAGATTGTGAATTGTAGACCATGGACTGTTAGGAATGAAAAAGACTTCAGAGATAATCTGGGCCAACTGGCTAGTTTTATAGATAAGGAAACTGGGGCCCAAGGTGACCCAGCAAGTTCACTGGGTTTGCAGAGTCAAATGGCAAACAAAAAGCGAGTGTCGAATCTGAGAGAGTAGGAAAGTGAACTGGAAAACAGGGGAGGTTGAGGGAGGCTGCCAAGGGAGCGCCCATGGTGCCAGATAGTAAAAGTGGTTCATGGTTTACTAAGGTTAAAATTTCCTAACTCAGAATCTGTAGTGGGGGAGAGTCTCTGCTATTTTTATGTGATTTGCAGGAGACTATCTTCTTAATTATTTATATTAGCAATTTATTTTTTAATTTTAATTTTTTTAAGATTGTATTTATTTATTTGAGAGAGAGAGAGAGAGAGAAGGATCAGGGGAGGGGCAGAGTGAGCGAGGGCCCTGGAAGCTGGCCTTGGTCCCAGGACCCTGAGATCATGACCTGAGCCGAAGGCAGAGGCTTAACAGACTGAGCCACCCAAGGCGCCCCTATTTAGCAATTTAAAGAACAAAATTCTCTGATTTGAGAATGATAAAAGCACAAAATAGTGACTGACACCAAATATTAAAAACAATGTCCTGAGAATATACAATGGTATATTTTTGACTTCTTTATCAAAATCTGAGCTTGGACTCTTAAATTGGTCACTTTTACAGAGGGAGGATTTAATGATTATTAGAAGCTAACCCTAAACAGTTAACCGTAAACAGGGTACAAACCCTGTTTGTACCACGACTTCTAAGATATCTCATCCTTTTATGTGGCTACCTCATTCTTGCCCTTCAGGTTTTAGCTCAGCGGTCATTTCCTTTGAAAGGTCCCCTGGCAGTCATCACGGTACCCCCCGCATGCATCCCTGTGATCGCTTTCACCCTTAGTATGTCCTTCACGACACTCGTCATAGGCTGCAATGGTCTTGTTTATGTATCTCTTCCTTATTTCTTTCCCATTAGGATGTAAACGCCACTGGGCCACAGACCACCCCTGGCTTATCTATCACCTGGCAGAGCAGACACCCAATGGAAACAAAGCAGGTTCACTACTGGCTGAGGTAAAGCTAATTTTTGAAACCTGAAGATTAGCAGTGATTTGGTTGGTTTTATTTCCGTTGAAGTGTATGTAATTCTTAACGGGGCTATTACTACATTAACTGTGTTAAAGACCCCCTATAACTGTCTGAGCAAAAGATCATAAATGCAAATATAATTTTTCCTTCGATAATGCGCCATAAATATCTTGAGGATCCTAACAGAACCTAGTGAAGGTGATGGCCTGAATAATAAAGAAACTGCTTTTACTAAGCAAACATGGGCCAACCACCCGAGGAAGGCACAAAGGCGCATTTTACGCGGTCACCTGAAGTTAAATTGTAGCATGTATACTTCCAGCTCTACTTACGGTAACATTTTGCGTAGTTTCACGATAAGATGCTTTAGGCTTTCAAACTTTACGATAGAGTTTTTAGGAAATTAAAAGTTTGCTGACTAAAAAGTAATAGAAAATGATAAGAAAAATTCGGTCTAATGCTTTCATAATTATACTA
Source organism: Ursus americanus (assembly GCF_024610735.1). NCBI lineage: Eukaryota > Metazoa > Chordata > Mammalia > Carnivora > Ursidae > Ursus > Ursus americanus. Next base: position 53,101,083 of record NC_142146.1, on the reverse strand, counting down.
TTTGCCTTTTGTCTTGCGATTGCTCTTTTCCTCAAAGGTGCTAATGGAAATCGTTAAACCTTTTGGGCACTTACAGAAACAAAAATGCATCTTAATGTGGTTGAGGCAGTAACCAAACAAGCATATCGTTAGTGTTGATGGTGGCGAAACTGCCTAGGATTTGCGCTCTTACAAATGCGAGAAGAGACGGCCACGTTTCCTGTTATAAAAGGCGTCCAGGAGTTTGGCTGTCTCTCCTCTTCACCTATAAGAGATTCAAAGGCTTGCTGACATTTCCAGATTTACCTGATATACTTGACTAAAAAAATTCTCCCTGTTTTTTAAAAAATTTCAGTCAGCTGAGTTGCAAAAGTAACACATATTTGTTGCAGCAGCTCAAACAGAAGTGAAGTATCTCTGTAACACTGTCTGTGTTTCCCCTCGAATCACGCTCTTCACGTAACTGCTGCTAAATATTGAGGTGGTAAACTCCTTATTTTGCCCTTTGTTTGTATAAACATAAATATTAGATATACTAATAAAAATAATAGCAAATAACACTCTTGTAGTGCTTAGGTTAGGTTAGGAGTTTTTGTTTTTTTTTTTTTAAAGACTGGACATATATCATGCTATACATATAACCCTATGAAATAAGTATAAGGAACTGTTCCATTTTACAGATTAGGAAAGCTGAGGCACATAGAAGTCAAGTAATTTGCCAAAGTCACACAGCTAGCGTGTGGCCCACATACCGTTCAAAAGCAGACAGTCTTAATTACGAAGCTATCTCTTACGCTTAGCTTTCTGGTTGCTTTTGTATAGAGGATTGTACCATATGTTTCCTATAACTTTTTTGCATCCTAAAAAAAGTACCATTGGCTTTTTTCTAGGCAATGAAGATAGATCTAAGATAGTCTTGTGCCTGGTGGCATCGCTCTCCATTGGGCAGATGTATCATACTTTGTTCAACTACTCTCCTGTGATGAACACGCAAATTGTTTCTATTTTTTTTGCCATTACAAATAATAAACAATAAACAGGCTTGTACATAATTATCTATGCACTTGCACTTTTATTTTTCTCAGAATTGGGCTTTTGGGGGTCAAAGAATATGCACACATTTTAAATCCAAATAAATACTACCTGTTTATCTTCCCCAAAGGTGGTGAAAATTGAGACCTGTACCAAAAGTGAATCATAGTACTTGTGCCCCATATCCGCTCTAGGAGTCTTCTTGCTACCTAATACTTTAAATAAAAGGGATTTTGTGATTATGTAACTTTTATAATAAATCTTTGATTTTGTAGTTTTGATATTCTGTCCTATTTCGGAGAAAACCTTTGTGGGCCAGTCATAAAACGATTATATAAACATAAGTAAAACAGTTAAATGGTGGAATTACGAATGGCTGTTTGGAATCTTCCCCTTTTTCCTGATTTCAGATGTATAGTTTTTATTTTTCCCTGCCAACAGCGTTCATTTCTTATTATTCATTCTCGTCTCTCTCTATCATGCTCCAGGGAGGATCAAGGGGGGATAGACCACCATCTGTCCTAGAGAGTTTATACCAGATGATCTCTTAAAGTCCCTTCCAGCTCAATGGTTCTTTGAGAATATGAATTTTAAAAAATCAAGTTACAAATCCAAGATTCTGGCTTGTGATTTTATGGGGCTTGAGCGTGGTTCTATTAAAAAATCTAGCCATGCTATTAAAACAAGCAGAGTGTACTCGTGTCGGGAAAACAGAATTTCTGGAAATATGACAGCAAGCAGAACTGTCTAGAGGTTGTATATTCAGGGTTGTTTTAGGTACTCTCCACTTTGGTCCTTTCCGTTCAAAGCCTGCCTTAAATATAAATATCTGAATCAGAACTATAACCACAGCGATAAATTTTCACTGAGGAGACTCTTCTTGAAACGGACTTCATTAGAGCAGATGCAAATCTCTTAATCAAATTTCTATATAATGTAGTTACGTCATCTCTCTTTTGTTCAATTTTAATTTTAATTTTACTGAAATTATTTGCATTGGATTCAATTCTCTCCCAATTAAATTGAACGGATTTGGTTTATCAGCTTTCTGTCTATATAAAATTGCAATGATCCTGTCATTTTTTTGATGGACACTATTTCTGCAGAATTCATTTTTGAGTCTACTTTTGTAAGTCTAAATTCTGTGATGAAGATCGGGTTCTCTTGTCATTTTTATTCAATATTACATTTTATAACATGCGGTTTTAGCCTTTGTCAGTTTTGTGTTGACTTTTCAGCCATCAACATTCATTGTATATCGTGAATTTGAATAAAAGGCTGGTGGTTTGCCTGTCTCTTCTAGCTAATCCATGATAAAACTGTGAGCACTTTTGTTATAAAGAGGGAGAGAGAGCAACAGAGAAGGGAGACAGATGCAAAAAGAGAGCATCACAGTCCTGAGGAATCACTGCGGAGCTCCTGAGTGCACAGAGGGGCCAAAACATCTGCAGGTTTAAGGGTTGGAAGCAAATGCACTTGGAGTCAAAATGGCAGAATCGAACCATCCTGTTTTCTTGTTGCTGATGTGAATGCAGATATCTGAATCTCTAACTTCTCTCCTTGGAATTCTTTCTTCTCTGGATATTCAAGTCTCACTCTGTCTTCCACTTCCAGAAAGTTAGAAGGTGGAGGTGGCATATGTTAACTAGGATTCCTTTCAGGTCTGAGTGATGGAAAATCCAGAGTAGATAGAACTCTGTTCTCACTGATCTGCGGGCAGGTTCCATTACTGGTGGAATCCTAGTGTAACTAAGAGAGCAAGGGAGCCTGGTAGAAGTGTCTCTTAGGGTCAGCTCCTAGGGCACAGAGAAGGGCAGAAAATGGATTTGGGGGTTTGTGTGCAAATGGAGACGATCCAGCTTAAGAAGAGAAGACGCGAGCTGATTTAAGATGAGACAATATTCGATAAGTACCATAAGTGACAGTTTCTATAATAATCCTATTAGCTCCCAATGATTGAATAGTTAGTTGCCTAGCCCTGCGCTACATATGTTCCAGGCAGTGTCCCATTCAGTCCTCATGACCATCTTGTGAGGTAGGCATAATCATTCTTACTTTAAGGGCACCTGGGTGGCTCAGTCGGTTAAGCGTCTGCCTTTAGCTCAGGTCATGATCCCAGGGTCCTGGGATTGGGTCCCACATTGGGTTTAGCAGGGAGCCTGCTTCTGCCTCTCCCTCTGCCCCTCCCCTCTGCTTGTCCTCTCGCTCTCTCTCTCACTCTCTCTCTCTCAAAATAAATATGTTAAAAAAAAGAAATAGGAAAAAAGGCAGAGAGATGCAAAAATGAGCTAAAGATTACACAGCAGTGATAGACATGAGGGTTCTAAACAATGTTTTTGAAGATCTTATTTATTTATTTGTCAGAGAGTGAGAGAGAAACCGCAAGCAGGGAGAGCAGCAGGCAGAGGGAGAAGCAGGCTCCCTGCTGAGCACGATGTGGGACTCGATCCTAGGACCCTGGGATCATGACCTGAGCTGAAGGTAGAGGCTTAGCCGACTGAGCCACCCAGGAGTCTGAGATGGTAAACAATTCTGCTTCGCCCCTAGTCATGCTCTCAAGCACAGTGTGATTTCCTACCCGTGGGTCGGCAGGAGCACAGGGCTTCAGGTGGAGGCATGCAGCTGCCTCACTCTAACTTCCTGTCAAGGGTCTGCCCGATGCTCTTTCCTCTCAGTTTTTTAAGAAAGGGAAATTGGGGGCTGGGAGCAGAGAGGAGTGTGTCGGGGACCATATGACAATTTTGGGTTTTCACCATGCATTCCTGTTCCCCTCAAGAAGCCCTTGCAGCTTCCTCTCTCAGCGCCAGGTTGGCCGGCAGCCACTTTCTGAGAAACCTGAGCTATGCCTGAGCCATAGGCAGGCCCATCTCGTTGGTCTGGTGGGGTTTAAGGAAAGAAGTGGTTTACCTCTTACCTGCCTCATGAGCTTACTTCTGGGCAGAGATCTCTGGAGAAATTGGTTTCCCCATGACCTGTAGGAAAGAAAGCCTATTTGTTGGGAGGAGCTTCTAGAAGATAGAGAATGTATTTAAAATTACAAAATCTTTCCTGCTTCTCAAAGAAACCAAACTGGAAGAAATCCTGACTGAGTTCGACTCGTTTCCATTTTTGTTTCTGTCAGCAACTACATGCAATCGAGCTTCTAGACAGGACATAGGGAAATGAACGGTGCTGAACAACTGTATTATCTTGGACCAGTCCAGTGGGCAAAAGTAGTAAAAAGCATCAGAACATTAGCTCTAATGACTTTTCAGAGCAAAGTGCAATGGCTATGAAGACACACAATTAGTAAAGTCATTTGTTCTGACAGACGCTGGCGGCCAGTACTTTGTATAGGCCAGAGCTGTCATTGACTTCTCCATATGAAGTTTACTGTTACCAGCGAAAATTCTCACGAGCACATTGTGTGCCTCTACTCACAAAGAACCCAAGAAAGACCTACGGTTCCTTTTCCCCACAGCCCTGTCTCCTTCAACTCAATGACAATTTCCCAAGAGACCACTGGGCACTTGGGATCTCGGCCTCATTTCCCATTTAACTCTCAACTCCCTGACAGGTTGACCCTCTCCTCCTCCAGCCTCCCTAATTTCTCCACTGAGCTCATTTTACTTGGGAATTTTCTTGACCTCAGGAGCATTTGCCATTGTCCACCACTCCCTTATTTCTGGATTTTCTCTTTTTCTTTTCTGATTTTTCTCTGCCTTTCTGCCTTTCCCTTTTTCACTAACTGCTCTTTTCTCTCTTGCTACCCCTTAAATTCTGATTTGCTTTCTGGTTCTTTCCTTAGTTATTGAGTCTCCTCCGTTAACACCCTCTCTATGTTCAGTTTCCATTACCTTACCTTCTAGTCCTCACCTAGCAGCCACACACTAAGGTATCCAATCTCTAGCCCCAGTCTCTCTCTTGTGTTCCAAGTCCATATAGAGACCCAGCTTGCTTCTGGATGTAGCAGGCGTTACTGGTGCTCTGCCCAGACTCCCTGGGGTCCCTTTTAGTATTTCTGTGTGTCACGGGTTCATGCCCCACTCTTCAAGCCCACCCTTGTGGCTTTTTCCAAGGGCTGTCTTGGATTCCCAGAGCAGCTCTGCCTACACACAGGGAGAGTTGTAACTTTCCAGGTGTCTACGTGCATGCCCACCCCTTCCCTCAATCTGCCTCATTGTCACTCTCCTTTAAAAAAAAAATTATTTAAATTCAATTTAGTTAACATATAGTGTATTATTAGTTTCAGGGGTAGAATTTAGTGATTCATCAGTTGCATATAACACCCAGTGCTCATTACATCAAATGCCCTCCTTAATACCCATCACCAATTACCCCATCCCCCCCACCTCCCCTCCAGCAGCCAGTTTGTTTCCTAGAGTTCAGAATCTCTTATGGTTTGCCTCCCTCTCTGATTTCATCTATTTGATTTTTCCTTCTGCCTCATTGTCACTCTTAGCCAAGGACCGTTGGGTATAGAGTACGAAAGCCCAGCTCCCTGGTACTGAGTGCTGCGCTGGGGCTGCCAGGCAGTAGAAGCCAAAGTGGATTTAAAAGTGAAAGTAATTCTTGGAGGGTAATACCTATGAAGGTAAAGGACAGAGGAAGTGAGAGTAGGCAGAGAAAACCTTCACGGGTCTGACATCTGTGAAAGGAGAGAGCGAGAGAAGAAAGGAGGATGAGACAGAATGGCCTCAGAGTGCAGTGCAGTACCGAGAGAGTCTCAGCTAGTCCAATGGGATGCTCGTACGCAAAGACGACACAGGAGTCCCGGAAACGGTGAGTCGTTATGATTGTACCTCTGTGCTCAGTCGGCTACAGGCTGCTTGGGAGGCACGTGGTCTCTCTGCTGGAAAGCGAAGGCTGAAAGTACCAATAACTCATTGCTAACAGCTACTTGCATTCTTGAAAAAAGGATTTAGTTGCTTGTTCAACTGGTTGCCACAGGTGGGGGAGCTGTGGGATGTATCTGACCCATCAGAATTTAGGCTAAAGCCTGTGTTGCCTCCCCCACGCCCTTATTCATCTCCCCTGGGAGCACTTCCTTTATAAATAACTTGCACATGAATTCTTGACTCATAAGCTGTTTGGGAGAACCCAACCTAAGGCATGGACAAATCCAGTTTGATAGTCTACAGAATCTTTAAACACAGCATTATCAAAACTGAACACCTTGTCTTTTCATTTAGATTTTTCCTTCTCTGCAACAAGTGGCACCTCTGCCTCCCAGTTCCCCAGCCTGAAACCTGGGCACCACCTTTTGATTCCTATTCTTATTCTGCACCACCAGTAAATGACGGAACCCTAGTTCTTCTCACTCATGAATAATTCTCAGATCCATAACTCCTCCCCAAGCCTACCGACATGGATGCCATATCACGATCTTTTTGCTGCATTATGGCAACAGCTCCCTCACTAGTTTTGGCCTCTAGGATACCCTGCCCTAATCTATCCTCCACGCCGCAGCCAGAATGAGCTACCTAAAAGTACGGGGGGCGCCTGGTGGAGGCAGAATCTGTAAATTGTGGGAAGAGTACAACGGTCATTCTGGAGGTTGCAAGCAGTCTTCCCATTCTACGGTGCAAAATAAAATTTACTTTGAGAGTAGCCTATCCCTTGTTCCGAGAAGAACCTTCTGAGTTGTTTCTTGTGCCTGTGTGGATAAAACAATTTTTTTTTAAAGATTTTGTTTATTTTTATGAGAGAGAGAGCGCACGTGTGCACGAGCAGCAGTGGGGGAGGAGGGGCAGAGGCAGAGGGAGAAGCAGACTGAGCAGGGAGCCCACGTGGAGCTCATTCCCGGGATCCTGGGATCATGACCTAAGCCAAAGACAGCGGCTTCACCCACTGAGCCACCCAGTGGCTGCCCGTGTAGATATGAGGCCAAAGCCAACTCACTGTTTTTGAAAAAGTCAATGTAACGGGTACTTCTTGGCTCACCAAGGTCCTGTGGCAAGGATACTGTTGGTGAGTATAATAGGTAGCATTCCACGTTTCAGAAAAGTCTGATCAGAGAGCCAAGCTGGGAGGCGCCTGGGTGGCGCAGTCGTTGGGCGTCTGCCTTCGGCTCAGGGCGTGATCCCGGCGTTCTGGGATCGAGCCCCACATCAGGCTCCTCCTCTGGAAGCCTTGCTTCTTCCTCTCCCACTCCCCCTGCTTGTGTTCTCTCTCGCTGGCTGTCTCTATCTCTGTTGAATAAATAAATAAAATCTTTTTAAAAAAGAGAGAGAGCCAAGCTGGGGTGGCAGTGGGGGTAGGGTATTAATTGGAAGGAAGGACCTTTTTCAAGTTCATGCTTGAGTCATGGCTTTTCCAACTCTGGCCTGTGTGAATTGTCCTATCCTCTTAGGAATTTCTAAAAATGAAAACTAGGCTTTTTTCTCCATTAGAATAGTGATTTGTTAGATGAAACAGAAAACAATTTCAAGTTATATGTATGTGTTTGGTTAAGGTGGACATTCTCTACCTCAAACTTTTGGGGGCTGCTGACCTAGCTATGCTTTGGGGATCAGTCATTTAGGGGGTACAAAGATTAAGTTCAACAGTTGCATTACAGTCCTCTTCCCAACTAGCGTGTTAGCTTCTTGGGGGCAAAATCTTTGTTTGCTTTGGTTTTTATTCCCTCAAATTCCCAGCATACCGTAGCTGGTCAATATATTTGTCTGAATAATAATCTGATTCTACTACTCCATGTTGCAGAATGCTTATATTCCAAGTACCACAAGATAAACACTGAACTTGAAAAAGGAAAACAAATAATCTTGTGATTTTATAAAATAATGAAATTAACTTTTAATCTGAATTTAGTGAGCATTATTCAGTCTGCAGAACTGTGTTCTACTTTGTTTATTTTGGAGCAATAAGTACCTTCACAGCCCTGTTTATTGATCAGTATGAGATGAGCTAATCTTGTTTCAATCCTTCTGTGGTCACTAGTGCGAAAGAAAAATGGCTCATACAAAAGTCCAAAGGGATAAAGAGATCAAGAAGGAAAGTGGCTGATGCTTTTGTATCATACTAGCATTACTGATAGCCCAGATAAAGAGAGAAAATAATTATTTGTAGAATACCAGCCTATAATGTGCAGCCTGGTATTGACACAGTTCCTGATCAATAACAGACCAGTTTTACCACGTTCGGTAGGCTGTGATGATGGGCCAAAGCATGCAAAATGAAATTTAATTGGAACAAATGAAAAGTACCAATCAAAAACTTGAGATATGTAGCTTAACTTAAAAAGACAATTTAAGAGAGTTTATTTGAAGCTCAAGATAAATTAACAATGCAATTTTGCTGCTGAGAAAACAAATTCTATCTTAGGGTACATTACTAGAATATAATGCCTGAGAAAAATGAGTGGACAGGTTGTAGTTTCTGCAAGTGCATCAAATCGTACCAGAAATATCGTGTTTCATTCCACGTGTGACTTTTTCAGATGGCCATTGACAACCTAGAAATGTTCCTATGTTGAGTGGGGAAAGGGCAGAGTTCAAATTCACTGTAACTCTTATTAATAAAAGGGGGCTATGATGCATCCTCTGCCCTGTTCATCTAACTCTGCCCATAGATTAAGTAGGGAAATATGATAGATCTCTTAGAGTCAAACCATAAAAGATAACACAAACTGGATGAGAAGAGAGAGAGATCCTAAGGCTTTATGAAACAGTATGTTAAGTGTTATTTATACAGTATTAATATACATTAAACAAGCCTGAGGAAGAAAGCATCTATTAGAGAGGTGGGAACATGGAAAACATGAGTCATAGAAGAAACAATGAGTCATGCCTAGCCAAGCCCGGTCTGAGACAGAAGGGGTCTAAAGTTATGGAGTTTTGCAAATAATCAAGGGCATTTCTATTGTGACTGAAGAATACGACCAGCTCTCATAATGTGATGCCATTAAACATTCAAATCATCTATTTCTTTGTGTTCTGATTCTGTGCTCACCAAGCTACCTTCTGACTACAAATTGACTTCCCACGTGGGCTTGCCTACAGGGCGGGAATGCGCCAGTGTGCCATCTGAGTATTCTGGGATATGTGACAATAATGGCTCTCATTGTAAATGAGTCTGTTGGCATTCTGTATCTCATGGGCTTGGCTACTGTGAGTCTGCCCTGGAGGGTCAGAGCCACTTCTGATGTGCCTACAGAATCGGGTTTCAGAAATTGCAAAGCAGAGCCACAGACTCTGGATCACAGTATAGTCACCAAGGTAACAAATTCCACTGCATTGAGACTTCTTGGGAAATACGAAAGGCTTCTGGAAACCAGGACAATAGCCTTCTTGAGAATACCCATAGCAGTTCTTCAATATTACTTCTTCAAATCTTGAATTCTCTTCTTGAAGGAGCTAGATTTGATTCAATAGCCAGCACATAGAAGTTTCATCAACTAACAGCCCATTCCTGACCACCCTAGGTCTGACCACCCTCTCATCTTCATGGTCAGTGCTTATTCACCTTCCTATCCCTCCAACCCCGCTAAAACAACTACGACTAGCCCCTTCCTCAGCAATCTCCTCACCCCCACCCAAGAGCAGTTATTCTACTCAGTGTTATAGCCATTTCTCCATTCTCCTCCTACTTTATGCTACAGACCTCACACTTCTATTTTGCTCCTGAGTACTTGTATTCCATACTGTCTCCCATCTGCCAAGTACCCTTGGCTTGCTGACTTCTTTTTTTTTTTTTTTTTAAGATTTTATTTATTTATGTGACAGAGAGACAGCCAGTGAGAGAGGGAACACAGCAGGGGGAGTGGGAGAGGAAGAAGCAGGCTCACAGCAGAGGAGCCCGATGTGGGACTCGATCCCGGTACGCCGGGATCACGCCCTGAGCCGAAGGCAGACGCTTTAACGACTGCGCTACCCAGGCGCCCCCACTGCGCTACCCAGGCGCCCCCGGCTTGCTGACTTCTATAAGGTCCAAGAGGCTGTCTCTCTCGTTGGCTCGGCAATCTGCAGCCTATGGGCAAGTAGTGCTCTGTCCCTGTCCAACCTAATGTTTTACATTCTCAGATACGGTATTTAGTTTTTATTTCCAGCCTGAACCTTACAGCTTCTGAACCTCTGCTTGTCTGAGATAGGTGATCAGACAGTGCCATCCATAAGAGCCTTGCATGGGATAACCCTTCATCGAATATTTGTTTGTTGACTGAATAACCATAGCATTTGAGAAATCTATAAACACTCTGGAGAAAGTTAAACAGATGAAAAGCCTTAAGAAGATGCAGTTGAAGTCTTCATGCATCGAGTGTTATGTTGTGTGAATAAGGAATTATGTTTGTTATGCATAGAACCCAAGGGAGGTACAGATAGAAATTTCATGGAGGCGGAGGTGAGTGTATATATAGGGGCAGGGAGGTTTGAGCACAATGCAAAAACCTTGGTACAATATTACTATTATTCCTATTCATAGTAATATTACCACATTGACATTAAAGTTTGTTTAGCACTTTATAGAATATGAAGGGCTATTTATATGTATTGTCTAATTTAATCCTCCTAATAAACAATTAAATAATTTTATTGTGCTTTGCTATTTTACATACAGGAAAAGAAGCTCCAAGAAGTTAAAAACCACTGATCATAGAGTCAGTAAATGGCAGAGATGGGATTAAAAATCAGGTTCTTGGGTTTTAAATCTCCTCCTCCACATTTCCCCTCAGCTCTACTGCTTACACCATAAAGTAGCAAGAATGAACTCTGTTTGGAGACCCAGCTCAAGTTGAGATCATAAATGATAAAAATCATTTAATGTAAAAGTGTAACAAAATCATTCCCTTCTTTTGCTTTAATGTGGACTTCCTTGTGCTACAATAAAATGTCCATAAAGAATTTAGCACCATATTTCCTTTTCTTAGAGACTGCCATTTGTTTTTCTTCCTTGGCAGTCTTATCCACTGTGCGGAGTGGGCCTCTGAGTATTTCCCAGTGTGCTGCAAACTGCACACGTGCCACCCATTCGGGTGAATTACACACACTTAGGAGCCAAGGCAAATGTCAGATGCTCATTCCGTAATCTACGCTTGCAATTTTTCTGAATTTCCTTTGAAACACTGCCCTATTTGGGTGTCATTTCTGAGATAGGTTATGGGTTATAGTTGCCATTTTCAAATGAAGATTTGAAAATAAAAGCCCTATTCGCATCCAGCCACAGAAAACCATTTAAACTCATCTCCATGAAATTGATGTTAAAATTTAAGACCATAACTGTATTAACTCTTGAACAAATGAGAAAATAGACAGAAGACTTTGGGAGAACATAGGTCTATGCAAATAAGGAGGAAGTCATAATTACTAAAACTTACACAGAGGTAAATCTTCTAAATCCAGCTTTGCAGCAGCAAAAATCATTAATGCTAACTAATTAATTATCCAAAAGAATATAAATCCAGATTAGTGATAAATGGTTCTAAAAGCAGAAAATTTCTGTCAAAATTCCAGGCAAAGGGGATAAGGTAGATCTAGGAATATCAACTGAAACAGGAAACTTGATTTCATGCTATGAGGCAGATTCAACAACACGTTTGGCTGCTGTCTGGATATTTTTTACATTTGTTCTCTCAATCAGGTCTTCCAATAAATCTATGAGGTAGATACTATTTCTTCCATTTTACATATAAGAAAACTGGAGCTCATATGTTAGGCATCTTATTCAATGTCACATCAGTAGTAAGTGCAAGGCATCGGGATCTGATTCTAAGTCAAATGTCTGTCCACTTGCCACTTTCTGAACAGAACATGCAGATTAAACCACTGTCTTTCTAATGTTTGAAAGAACTGCTTCAGAACTCGTTAACCTTGTATGTATTTCTGTTCAGAGGAAGCTACCAGCTGGAGAGGCTGCTCTTTTGAAGGCATTTCTGTACCCACAGAGGCACGGAGTGTGGCTCTTCCTGGCCATTCAATGGTGACACAAGCAACATCCAGGGTGGGCCACGATTTCAGGGAGACATTTCAGCCATGGCAGATCGCAAGGCTGTACTTTTTTTCTATCTGATATTTTTGAGGAATCTGCTTTCTTGTGTGGGGGCCAAAGATTAAACTATAGGCCCAGGTTTCTTACAAATGAAGGCAGAGAGTTCTAGAAGCATCAGTTGCCTATCTCTGCTTTTCCTTCATGCATGCGCATTCTTGCACAGAGTCTACTCTGGCCCCATATGGATGGAAAAACATGTTCCCTGCTTCCCTCTCAAGAAAAAGATAAGGTTTATCCCCAAAGATGAAGGCCAGAGGATTACCCAAATCACCAAATGGAGAAGATTAGACTCGACCCCCAGATCCAGAGACCTGCATTGTGGAACTGACCTGAGAAAGGATTTGCAGGTCTATCGTACAGAGTCACTGGTATAATCAGGATTAGAGCACCTCCATTTCTCATTTGTACCTCAGAACTCAAGATAACTTCAGACCCTGGGAATCGATGTTCTGTGTGCTGGAAAAGTGGACAGGACTGCGCAAACAGACTTTTTGTTGTTAGTGTTATATTATTGTTAAACTATTTTATCTTTAATCTCCAAAATATAAGAAGCATCACAGCATCATTTACCTCTATGGAGTTGAATAAAGTTATCAAAGTGTAGGAGATTATTTCTAAAATTATTGCATATTTACTCCAGAGAAGATAGTATGCTAGGTACTAAAAGGGAAGGAGAGAGAAAGAGAGAGAGAGAGAGAGAATCTTTAAGGATTTAAAAGAGTAGCAAAAACATTTGCCATTTATTGAACATCTGTTATATTCTGGGAACTGTACTAACAGCTTTAGAAACGTGCCATCTTCACAACAAATTAAGAGGTAGATGGTGTCCTATTTTGCAGAATATGAAAGTGAGACTCAAAGATGAAGCGAGTCAGTTGTTCCAGGTCACACAGACAGTTAATTATGGGGTGGAGATAGGAACTCCGGGTTAAAGTCCTCCGAAGGCTCTGTCCAGCACACCACACCGCTTTCCAAGCTAGGTGGAGAGACCTATGATGAGGATCTATGATAAAATAAAATCGAGTTTTAAAAACCATAGGCTCATGTTTCCCTTTAATATGTAAAGTGTTATATGCTGATTATACAGATGCCGTCAGTCCTCTTCGGGCTTACCGTCATAATTCCAGGACACACTGGTTTAAACAATCCCAGGGATGGCAATCTTTGATCTTTTTTCTTTAGGAAAAAACCTTTTTGGTGTGGGTCTGATTTTTGGAAATAGTCAAGTTATTAATGGTAAATGAATTAAACTGAGTAAATGAATTAAAAAGAAAAAAGGAAAGAATATAAAGTGTGATCATAAAATAATGAGAATATAATTATAAATACTTCTTGGAGTGTTTGTTACTGAAACAGCACCACTATCTTAACTGTCTTACCTCATGTGCATGTTAAAAAGAGAGAGAGAGAGAGAGAGAGGGAGAGAGAAAGATTTTACAATATGGAGACCATATTCAAGATCCAATGAGTGGTAGAGAAAAGTGAGTGATGAAGGTGAGATCTTGGAGGGCTGAGATGGGTCAAGTTTCATAATAATAACAACTTGATCTGAAATGATTTTCCCTGTAAACTTTTCCCTCAGTTATCCTTTTTTTTCCCACTGAACAAAGTGAAACTGACAACCTCAAATAAACATACCAAAACTCAGGATTTAATTTTTTTAAATATTTCAATATTTTGAATAAGAAGTTACTAAGAATCATAAAAGATTAGAAAGGAATAAATTTAAGATGTAAATGTCTGATTCATTCAGAAGAGTCAGCACTTTAAAGCAATTGTCTCAAAGTAGGGCACTCAAGGTAATCCACAAGGGTTCAGGAAGAATATTGTAACTTCCACTTCTATAAATTTTTTAAAATCTCTTTAGAGAAACTTTAAAAGTCTCTATTTTTATATATATTTTATAATCGATATAACCTGTTAGTTCAATATTACATGAATATAATTGATAAATAGGCAAACATAATATACAAATATAAGAATATACTATATCTATAATATCTATACTATATCAATAAAACTATATTAATTAGTGAGGTGTTATGTGATCAAAAATCTTTGACAATCACTGCTCTATATCCAGTCAAGAAAGAGTGAGTAGAGCAGGGACAATACATACAATATAGTGCTATCAAATGGCAGACGCAGCACCCCCTTTATGTGATTATTTTTTCCTGAAATAGAGCCATAGGAGGCTGTCGGGAATAAACTTTTCAATGCTTTGGCTGTTTACCATCTTAAAATCTTTCATGTTCTTTCTGCACTGTGACTTGGACTTAGACTGATGTAGTTGAATGAGACACTCTTGCTGGGTGAAAGCCAATAAAAGAAAGTCTCAGTCTAATGTGCTGCACTCGAGGGTGGAGAAATATGATTATGACCTAAGTGAAATGGATAAGACAGGCCACAATTAATAAGACGTTTGATCTCCACAGCTGAGATGCATGCTGAAGAATCAGTTTCATTGACTGGTGCTGGGAAGTCACTACGATGCCATGTTTGGTATTGTCAAGCATGAGATAAAAAAAAAAACTTGTAAAATAACTGTTAGAGCTGAAAGAGCTTAGAGGTCATCTGGTCCCCCCTCTCATTTTACTGTAAGGAAACTGAGATCCACAGAGTTAGAGTTAGAACGTTATATAAGATTAGTTATACGAGACTTCATCTCATTAACTCAGGAGGAAAGGATAGTCCAGTGTCTTCCAACTCCTGGTTGGGCGGAGAAAAAGGAAGTGGTACTTGAGAACAAGAAAATGTTTTACTTTATAAGGAATGCAAATTCCACATGACTTATGTTAGCATGTTTTTCAAAATTTAGGTAGGAAAACTGTTGTGAGGACACAAGTTTGAAGAGTCTACTTTGTGATATATGGATGGAGTACATGTGATGCTCCAGAAAATATTTACATATAGCAAATCTTAGTTTTATTCTATGGATATAAGCCATTTAGCATTTTATTCATCCTCGCAGGTCAGAAATATTAAATATTATAGAAATGTTTAGTAATGGCCAAAGTTGGAATTTTCCCAAGCATTTTTATGGCTAATCCTTGGGAAGTTTTCCGTATATTTTTTATTGAAAGCAACTGAGAACATAATGCAATGATAACTCTCAAAAGGAAAGTGTTAATTATTTTACTCTGTATGACTTTTCTAGAAGAAGCTTTTCAGCCTGTATGGCCATTAATTTAAACATTTCCTCTGAGGATTTCCAGTCTAAGTGTATGCTTTTGCAATATCACATGCCTTTCCCATATTTCCATTCCCTCTGTCTAGAATGTCCTTGCCTGGCTAATGTCTCTATTTCCTTTCAGATACAGCTCAGGGGTTGCTTTAGAGACTCTTTCCCTTGGCTACTCCTGCATCTCCGCCTTAGCAAAGAAAATGAGTCTTTTTCTTTTGGAGTACTTATCAGGCTCTGCTGAAATTATCTGTGGAATTGTCTATGCCCTATGCTAACTCTTCAGTGCCAGGATAAGAACAGAGAGAATTCTCTTTATTCATCTCTACATTTTCAGTGACTAGCAGCAGTCTATCTAGCACATGGTACCTGCTGAAACATGTTCTTAGAGAAACACAGATTATTTTCAGAATCTTATTAAAGAACAACTAAATATATCCTAAAGTCTAATGTAGACTAGTTACAGTAATTTACTATTTACTTTAAATGATCAACAGCTCTTGCATTAAACAAACCACTCAGTTGCTTTGATAGAAATATCCTGCATTTGATTCATATCAACAGTGTGTTATCGATAAGTCTGCTTAGAGCTTTGGAGTGAGCTAAGAGATTTCTAGGTAATTATCTTTTGAGAACACGAGTTTCTAAAACTACAACTAATAAAGTATTGGAAAGGCAAGATGATACTCTGGCCTCCGTCTCTTCTTTGAAAATTGTTTATTTTGGTCTGTTTCTATCATCTTACATTAATACCTATAGTTCAAAGGGAATTATTACTTTAATATACTAGATTTTTTTTTTTTTTGTCCTAGGCAGCCATGCAATACATGCTTTAGAAATGTAGTCCCTCGATAAATGTATTTCATGCCAATTTCCCTCTGGATGAAAAATAAATGTTTTAACCCATGATTCCATGTTTCTGATCCTGGTGGGTCGACACATTATAGATGCATATCATTTCTAAATTTAAGTTAAGGAAGGAAAATTGCTGTAAATTTTATGACCTAGATAAAAGTCATATTCTTTTACAATCCCTTATCCTTATAGCTTGATAACTTCTTAGGTTTTGAGAACTGATCTAAAAAAATCTAATTTCCTTCTGACTATTTATGGATCTCTCTGCCTTTCTATTTTTCAATTAGCACTGGCAGGGAAAACAAAGGCTTGCCAGTGTGATGCTTGAGGTTTGATCTTCTTGTACTAATTTAAACCTAAAGTATTGCAAAATTAAAATATTGACAATGAAGTCCCCATTTTTCAAAGAAAAATAATTTTAGCGTGAGTCTTCCCGCTATATTCCATATCCACCTAACAAAGCTAACAAACTAACAAAGGATATACTTTCATCCTTCTCCCAAATATCCATTATGCCAATGATAAAGTTTTCAAGAAATAAGTCTGATCTGTGCATGTTTGTTCTTAAGTCCCGTTGTCCTACCAAACGACCAGATTTGTGTTTATGAAAACTATCACTCGGGGCGCCGGGTGGCACAGCGGTTAAGCGTCTGCCTTCGGCTCAGGGCGTGATCCCGGCGTTCTGGGATCGAGCCCCACATCAGGCTCCTCTGCTATGAGCCTGCTTCTTCCTCTCCCACTCCCCCTGCTTGTGTTCCCTCTCTCGCTGGCTGTCTCTATCTCTGTCAAATAAATAAATAAAATCTTAAAAAAAAAAAAAGTATCACCCTACCTAAATTTTAGCATGTTTAATTTCAATGGGGAACACTTCTTATGTCAAGATTAAGGAAGCCAGACTTAGAAGGCATGTGCATGAGTAACTTATAGACAGGAAGTGAATCATGCAGGGGTGATATTTCAGAAAGCCCAGATACGGCCTTATCAGTTGTTCAAACATTTAAATACCCCCATACTGATTAATTATAGCTGCTTTCCAGGCTTCCCACACACCCTTCGAGTCCCTTAGCCCCCTGCCAGACAGCCCCCTCCTATCATTTCTCTCATGGTCCAGTAGCGAAAGGTGGAAAGCAGGTGCCAACCAGCAGCTCCAGCTCTATTCCTGCTCTGATTAGCCTTTGGGCATTTCCAGTTTTGAAATATTTGGCTTTTCACCCTTAGGCAAACGATATAAAGAGGACAACAGACTCATTGGAAAATATGGAGTTTCCAACTGGATCTCAACTCCCTGCAAAGTCAGAATTGTAAAACATGCAGTAAAAAAAAAAAAAAAAATAGTCGAGACTCCATTTTGGAGCCCAGGTTGGGGAATGTCTTCAGAAGATTCTTGTTCTCCTCATGCTACACAAGCCAAGGTTGTGTGCTGGGCTTACTGCTAAAACACGTGTGCTTTTATCCATCAGGTGGAGCCTCTCAAAACACAGCCATGGAAGCTTAGTTCCTTTGTTCGCCACCCATAATTTTCAGCTTGTGTTGTCAAATTTGCATTTGAAGCCCCTATTAAACCACAGCATCAAAATAATGATGACAGTCGCTGCAAAATATAAGAAATCAAAAGAAAAGAAAAAAAAAATACCCAACCTCTGAAGAGAAGAATGGCTCCAAATGCGGTAATTATGCAGAGCTGTGAAGAGCCTCATTCACATATAATGCATACTTGGCGTGAGGGAGGAAGTGCTGTACAAACAAATCTGAGCAGAACCCACAATTCCCATCCGCCAAACACTGTGCAGGGGCTGCTCTTGCAGTCTAGACGAGAGTGACTCAGAAAAATAAGTAATTTGTAGTGGAGCATAGGCACTCAGGGAAATCTGTCAAAATCAGTGTGGAATTCGTAACAAAAGGAAGATAAATTTGGTTTGTTTGTCTTTGTTAAACACAACCACTAAACTGAGAGAGGTGGGTCTCTGTTTCCAACTGTTCAGCATTTCCTGTTTGTTTACTCTGGCTGGAGAAACTTTGATTCTTACAGATTTTGATGAAATCTGATATACTTGTTAAATGATGAATATTTTAAATCCAAAATAATACATTTACATAGGTTTTCTTTTCTCTGTTTCTTATTTTTATTGTACCAAACTGAATAAAAAGTAAACCAATCCTTTTTCCATTCCTCATTTCTACCTCCTAGAGATATTCCATTTCAACTCTCTTTACCACCTTTTCTTTTGGAATATACAATCTTTCCACATTTCTACCTAGCATGCTTGGTCAATTTGCCTGTTACTAAGCAATCTGACCTACCCCCCAAACCCTTGAAAAACAAATCCCCCAATTTCCCCATATCCTATTTCCTTCACATGTTGCAATATTTTTGATAAATCTATATGTAGTGTTTATATTTTTTCAGTAAATATTACTCTACTGCTGAGCTAAGGAGTCTCCTAAGATTACAGATTTATTTATTTTTTTCAGGAGTTAAGACTTGCCCTACCCTGCCCCCCTCCCACCTTATGCCTAGGACCACTATTACATTACTTTTCTCCCACTCCAAATTTTTCAGATCTGTCAAATCTATCACTAATACTTTCCAAATATTTAACTATGTCAGATAATCTAATTGTTCTAATCCTCCCTCTTTAACAGAAATTTTTCTTCCATAACCCTCTGTTGGCTCGTCCAACTTTGCTTCCCTGTAAGCCTGTTATATGCTGGTGTCCAGGACTTCCCTACATCTTTCTTTGACTTAGATTTTCTCATTTCTTGAGCCCTGTGTCTCCCTCTTTTTTGGTTTACTCATTTATATTGCCAAGAATGGATTCTCAATATACTTCCTCATCAAGAATGTATATGGTTTTTTTTTTTTTTTTGGCCCTAAAATATGGAAAAAAGTCTTTTCTTGCCCTCACGCTTCAGTTTTGATGTGCCTCGGTTCAAATTTCATGCTAAAATTGCTCCCCTCAGGATTCTGAAGGCATTACTCCATTCTTTTCTAGTTTTCAGGACTGCTGTTGAGAAGTCTGATGACTTTTTTTTTTTTTTTTTTGGATCCTTTGTAGCTGATCTTTTTTCCTTCTCTTGAAAACCATTAAGATTTTCTTTTTCCTTCCAGCGTTCTGGAATTTCACGGTGGCATGCCTTATCGTCGGGGTCTTGTTTTCACCCTTTCTTCCATTTATTGTGCTGGCCAACGGTGGCACTTCCCAGTCTGAAGACTTGTGCTGTCCAGGTCTGGGGCATTTTCATGTGTATATCTTGATATATTTCATCCCTTTATTTTTTCTCTGTTCTGTCTTTTGGGACCTTCTATTAGCCGTATGTTGGGCCTCCTGATTTGGTCTTCTCATTTCTTTTTTTATCCTTTGTTTTTGTAGTTCTCTTTCCTGGGAGATACACTCAATTTGACCTTCCAATTCTTCAACTTAATACTTTTATTTTTGGCTTTAAAATGTCAGGACCTTTCTTGTTCTTATTGTTCCTTTTCCATAGCAATTGTGGCAGACATATCCTAATTTGACCCAATGAGTCATCCTGTAATGAAATCTCCTCCTCTTGAATTCAGGCTTGCCTCTAGCCAATAGAATATGGCAAATGCAATGGGATAGTCATTCTCTTGATTTGGTTATGTCATACTATAAAGGTGGAAGTTAAACTCCTAGAACTATGTTCTGTTATATAAGACTCTGTCTTTGTAGAGTGAGATATTCTCCCTGGTCTTGCAGAAAGGAGCTGTCATTAGTGAGAGGGTCTAGGGGAGTGTGGCACGGTAAAGAACTGCAATCAGATTCTAGAAGCTGAGAGCAGAGCCTCCTGCTGACAGCCAACAAGAGAACAGGGATGTACGTTATACGTGGACTGACCACAATCCTTTATTCTACTATTAAGGTATTTAATAATAAAAGATAAAAATTTGTTTTAAAAAGAGGGAGCAGGGACTAACAACTTCTTACAACCACAAGAGACTGAATTCTGCCAACAACCACATGAGCTTGGGTGAGAACTCCAAGCTTCAGAAAAGAACACAGCTCAGCTGACTCCTTGGTTGCAGTCTGCTGAGGCCGTGAGCAGAGGAACCTGCTAAGCCATGCCTGAACTCTTGACCCGCATAAACTGTGAAGTAATAAGCAGATGTTGTTCTAGGCTTCTAAATTGTGGCGATTCGTTATATAGTAGTGAATACCAAATATGGCAACCTACTATTCTAACCTATTGTTGCAACATCACATCTTATCTTTCTGAAGATTTCTTTGCTTTCCTAATGATTTGTTTCCTCTGCTTAAAAAATATATATGTTTTTTATTGCTTTCATGTTGGAGATTTTCCATAAATCTCTGATAAAAATTGGATGAAAATTCACAATTAAAGCAAGGGACAAAACAGCTACTTGAAAGTCCTGTGGAACTTACTGGCCAGAGTGATACATCAGCTTTTTGTGTCTGTTTGTTAAGGAACCTGTGATTATACTAATTATAGGTATTTACCTCTGGGTTCATTTAGCTTTCAAGAGAGAAACTTTTAATCCCCTGCCTGGCGGTGAATGCCTGGTTGCTGCATTCTGGGGTCAAAGTAAAGGGAAGAGGTTGTTTTGAGTGTACTAAAATGCTGATTTTAACATAATCTTTCTATCTTTAGTTCTGAGCTTCACACTTGGTCTCCACAAAAAAACACTCACCCGGGTTTTTAGTTTTTGCTGGTTTCTGTGTGTCAATATTCTCCCCTGGCTGATTTCAAGTTGCCAATGTGACCTGAACATGTGGACAGAGTTGGGAAGAGATGTGTACGACTGGCTGCTGAAAGCCCTCCTGCACTGTCTCTAGCACACCAGCGGGTCCTTGAGTCCAAAGAGCCTCCATTTCAATTTCCCTAGAGAATAAACCTTTAGATATATTGTATGTGTGTCGGTCACTGCAATAGAGAGCTGGATATTGCAAAAACGACATGGAAAAATGAGGGCTTAGTGTTAAAATTTCCCAGGTCCCAACTCTTAATTTAATTTTGAAATCACAGGACCTCGGGGTTTGAAAACAAAAGAATGAAATTTCAGGGTGTGGCCATGAGTTTTCTCAGACAGGAGAAGATTTTCACATTGGTGCTTATTCTCCGGTGTCGTATTGGATGACTGAAGTAAATCCAGATTCAACCTTCCGGGTATAATCCTGGAAGAAAAGACGACTTCTGTCCTTAGCGCCTTAATTAGAAGTCTCACCTGTGTGCCCTTTAACAGTTAAGGGGCTTTCGATTAAGGGTCCACGCATCCTGGACATGGTTTAGACCCGTCTTCCTTTGTGACCATCATCAGCATAAGTGACAGATTTACTGGAGTTCACCACATCTCCCTTGTCCCCCAGCAGTTCAGTTGGCCCCCAAATCAAATCAGGTTAGAGCAACATCCCGGGCAAACTAGCAGTGCCCCCAAGTCCTTGCCGCATGATCCAATTCCATAGCAAGGCCCCCGTTCCAAAACTTTTGTTCCAAGTTTGGGAGACATGGCTACAATACAATAGAACACTGTTTGTGCTTTCTCTCTGACAAAGGAGAGGGCAGCGGGGGCCAGAGGCAGTTTACTAAGACAACAAAACGAGCTCTCTTCTTTCCCTAAAGTAAAAGGGGAGAAGCCTTGGCAGCACCCTGAGGGAGAGGGAGTCCGGGGAAGAAACTGGTTAAAGTCTCTATCCCTTCTCCTCTCTTCTTGAGGGTTTCTGTCTGGCCCTTCTAATCTCTGCGGAGTCCACCAGGCCAACTGGGCAGCCGCATTCCAAGGAAGAAGTGCGTCTTTGAAGCTGGAAGCTGTTGATGTCTCGCCCTACGTCTTGCTAAAGCTCTGCAGAATAATCAAAATGACTGAGACTTGGGCTGCCTTCCTTCCAGAAGAGGTTTCCTAGGGCAAGACGACACATGGCCACATTCTGTGAGTCCTCCAAACAAGCCAGTTGCAAGGTGGTTGCCAGGCCAAGTAAAAGACAGATGGTGTCCTCTGCATTCCCAAGGTACCTTGTACATAGAGAAAGCACAGCGTATGTTTTCTTACCATATTGGTTTTGTTTGCTCTTTTTTTTTGAAAAGTGAAATTTTGAGTTTTTTAAAACAAAAAGTAGAATATGTATGCATTAGGGAAAACGTAGAGAATGCAAATAAGTGCAGAGAGAGAGAGATTAGGTTATGCCATACTGTAAAGGTGTACCGCTTAATCCTAAAAATATTTTTTCATTGTAGTGAAATACATACTATAAAATTTACCATCTTAGCCATATTTAAGTGTTGTAATTCAATGGTATTAAGTACAGTCACAGTGCTGTACAATCATCACCACTATCTATTTCCAGAAGTTTTTCATCATCCTAACTAGAAAATCTACAACCATTAGTCAGCAGCTCCCTACCTTCTATTCCCTCCACACCCTGGAAAGACTTTCTGTCTTTATGAATTTGCCTATTTTAAATAGTTCATATAAGTGGAATCATACAGTATTTGTCCTTTTTGTCTGGATTATTTCACTAGGCATAATATTTTCAAAGTGTATCCCTGCTATACTATAAAAACTTCATTCCTTTTTATGGCTGAACAATACTTCATTTTGTTTATCAAAATGTTTTGTCGAACAAAATGTTTACCACATTTTGTTTATCCATTCATCTGCTGACTGACCTTAGATTGCTGCCACCTTTTGGCTATTACATACGAACATTAGTCTGCAAGCATGTGTTTGAGTTCTTATTGTCAAGTCTTTTGCATCTATACCTAGGAGTGGAATTGTTGGGTTGTATAGTAACTCTACGTTTAATTTTTTGAGAAACCGCCAAACTGTTTTCCAATAGCTGTTCCATTTTACATTCCTGCCAGCAATACACAAAGCTTCCATGACTGTTCCAATTTCTTCACATCCTTACTAATACTTGCTATTTTTTTCTTTTCTTTTTCCTTTTTTTAAAAAATAATAACCATTCTAGTGGGTGTGAAGTGGTATTCCACTATGGTTTTAATTTGCATTTCCCTAATGACTAATGATGTTAAGTAACTTTTCATGTGCTTATTAGCCATTTGTATGTTTTTTTTTTCAGAGAAATAACTATTCAAGTCCTTTGCCTATTTTTTAATTGGATTGTTTTTCTTTTGTTTGTTTCCAGTCACTTTTATACATTTAAAAAAATTCCATAGATGAGATCATACACTATGTAATTTTGTAGCCTGATTTTCCACAAAACTATTAAATTACTTGTTTTTCTCCTTTATCACACTGAGCCCTTGAAGGGCAGTGACCGAGATTATGTTCCAAACCTCATATTTTAGTCAAAGAAAAATTATAATGCTTTTTCATGCCTCTGTGTCTTTGCACTGCCTCTGGCTGCCATGGTCTTCACAATTGTCTTTATTTGCCTGGTGATCTCCTACTCGACCTTCAAAACCCAGACTTCCCTGACTATTTATTTATTTATTTATTTATTTATTTATTTATAAAATATTTGATTTATTTATTTGAGACAGAATGAGAGAGAGAGAGAGAGAGAGAGAGAGAGGAAGTGTGAGCGCATAATTTGGAGGAGGGGCAGAGGGAGAGGGAGAAGCAGACTCCCCACTGAGCAAGGAGCCTGGAGGTGGGGCTTGAGACGGGGCTTGAGGCGGCCTGAGTTGGATTCAATCCCAGGACCTTGAGATCAAGACCTGAGTGGAACACAGCCGTTAACCCAATTGGGCCACTTAGGCCCTCCTGACTTCCCTGACTTTTAAAGCAGAGTTGATAACCCCCTTTTTTTGGTCTCACCACTTATCACAATGTATTGTAATAATTTATTTTTGGGTCTATCTTCCCTCCTAGTCTGTGAGGTTCTTGAGGGCAAAGTGATTGCTTTATTGATCTTTGCATCTTCAGTACCTGTTAGGGATCCTGGAACATCACAGATGTTTAATAAAAGTATGTTGAATGTTGTGTGAAGGAAATGTGGAAATTTATTTAAAAAATACAGTATTTGCCTGCAAACATAAATGAGGTTCAATTACTTCCTTCTGTACAGGGATCAGCGAACAAAAGTAGCAACAACTAACAACTGATAAAAAGCTTTGTGGTTTACGAAGGGTTTTCATACGCTCTATTTTGTTTCATCTCTGTAACAACCTTAAGGAAGTGGAATTGACCCCACTTTCCATATACAGAGGCTCAGGGAGGTTGTGACTTGCCCAGGGTTACACAACTGGTTAGTGTTGTACTGTAGCAGGTTGTTTTCATTCTGAAAACCATACTCTGGTGCTGATTGTAAGTGCCAAGGCTGCCAATGGACAAGATTTATCCTTTAAGCTAATTTCCCAACCTCTGAACACCTAAGACTTAGTGGGAATAAAATGTTAATTCAGAAGCTCAAAGAGAAACTGAAAGTATTTTTTAACAAAATGGGATAGAGGGAATAAATCTCTTTAAAAAGCAAATCTCTGAAATAAACAAATAGAGAAAATTTACCCAGAAGAGGGAAATTCAATATCTTCTTAAAGATTAAAAATAATTTGAAAAACACAAAGTCAGGTGCTGCTTTGAGTTATCTTTAATATTTCAAATTTTATGGCCATGTTATTAAGCATTTATATGATTTGTTATTTTTGACCCTGTTTTATTGCCTTTGTTTTATACACAGAAAATGCCTGTTGATAGTTGTGTCCATATGTGTTGTTGGCTTTTCCTAAATTCTGAGTTTAAATGAATAGGTTTGGGTTCACATATCTGTTATATTCCATTCTCATATTTTTCCATTTCTAGAATTTTCATGTGATTACTTTTATAGAGTCCAATTCTTTGGTGACATTCTATATCTTATGTATTTTTTGGACCTAATAATCATTTTTTTAAAGTTGGTATCTGAAGAGTCAAATATCTGCATCACCAATGCATCAGCATTCATTGTTTTGCTTTGTTTTTCTTCTTTTCGTGGTCTTATTTCTTGCCATGCATGGTAATTTTTGATTGAATGTTAGATACTGTCAGTGAAGCATTGTAGAAGCTCTGGATGATGTCATCTTTCTTCAGAGAAGGTTCTATTTATGCTCTGGAGGCAGAAGCAAATCACCACGATCCAATCACTTGAAACTGGGTTTCAAAATTCCTGAGTTTTTTCTCATTTGGTCACTAGCACTTCTTGAATGTAGTTCTCTGTGTGCTGAGAGTATTTAACAGGGGTCCTCTTTGGTAGGACTTGAACTTCATTTTTTTGGTCTCTTTGGTATTATGACAGTGCCAAAAACTCCACTCAATTTCTCACTTATGTTCGGTTTGGCTTCTTAGACTTTTGCTCTGTGTACCTTAAGAATTAACAAATACCCTAAGATGAAAACTTGCATAGAATGTTGGGCTCGCTTTTATGTATTATCCTTCTTTCTTAGGATCTTGGCTCCTGAAGTTCTGTGTTAGCAAGCCCTTTTTTGTAGTCCATTGAGCTCTATGGGCTTATCTACCTTTTAGAAGCTGCATTCAGCCCTAAGCTTTTTAAAAATGAGCAAATGGCCTAAGGACTATAGCAAAGCACACAATATTGGGATAATCTCAGTGAATTTCTCTTTTCTTCAGGATCTTGGTCCTCTAGTCCTAGCAACCCTAGGTGATTAGAGTGTTGGAACTTTTGCTCCCACCCCACTCCATCCCCCCAATCTCAGGGAAGGGGAGAGGGGCTAGAGTTTGAGTTCAACTGCCAATGGCCAAAGATTTAACAAATCGTGCCTATGTAATGAAGCCTCCATAAAACTCCAAAAGGACTGGGTTTAGAGAGTTTCAGCGTTGGTGAAAATGTGAAGGTGCAGGGAGAGTGTTGTGCTCAGAGGTAGCCGGGAAGCTCTGTGCCCTTTCCTCCACACCTCACCCAGTGCATGTCTTCCATCTGGTTGGTTCTGTTATATCCTTTTAAAATAAACTGGTAATCAAGTAAGTAAACTGTTTTCCTGAGTTCTGTGAGCCACCCTAGCAAATTAATAGAGCCCAAAGAGGAGGTCATGGAATCCTCTGATTTATAGTTGGTTGGTCAGAAGCTCAGGTGACAACCTGAATTGCAATTGATATCTGAAGTTGGGGGCAGTCTAGTAGGACTCAGTCTCGAATCTGTAGGATCTGATGCTATCCCCAGGTAGTTAAGAGTCAGAATTGAGTTAAATTATAGGACACTAGCTGGTGTCAGAATTGCATGATGTATGAAAAACCCACACATCAGGTGTCAGAAGTGAGGTAATACAGTAAAGTATTATGAGAGTGAAGGATGTGCACACAGAAACGTGTTTTTGTTTTAGAATAGTATTTTCCTCATAAGGTTGCTATAAGGTTTAAATGAGGTAATGTGCTAAGAACAGTGCCTGGCATACAGTGAGTGCCAAGTAAATGTTGCTTTCTTGCCCTATCCTTGCTTAAGGCCATCCCTATGGATTAAATATATTTGCCTCACTGTATAGTTTGAGTTAAAAAAAAAAAAAAGGACAAATAAATATTTTAGAAGAACTTAAAAGATTCTTTCCTTCCACAGTGGCTCTGAGAAGCCCATGGTCTATAATTTCCCTGGTGATTACAAAAATCCCACTGCCAAAAGGCAGCTGACTACCAGCACTGTGTTCCCCCTGACACTTGCCAGTCTCAAGGTGTATACAACAGAGACGGCAGGAATGCAATCTAGACCAGATTTCTCAGGGCCTACCTTAGAACCATACAGCAGCCTACAGAATGCCAGCATGAGAGGACATTTCTTGTAACTGGATGGTCTTGTTAGTTTGACCTGAGTGTGAAAAAGTCAATTACTACCTATACTCTCAAGCACCATTTTGCTTGCTAAGCTTTGTTTGGTGGAGGAATTTAATCTCTTACATTTATTATTATATAATATAACGGGTCACTCGTGTTCTGGTGGACCGCCGATGGGAGTTGGTGAAATCATGTCTGGGTAGATCCTCCCAGGAACATAGGCAGGACTGATGGATTTCAGGTCCCATCCGATGCAGTAGCTGAAAGGGCACACGGACCCTGATGTGACTGTGAAGATGGACTCAACAAGGCTTCATTTCCAAAATAAGTAAGTTGCTTCCTTTGATTTTTTTTTTTTTTTAGAAAGGAGGGGGAGGGTCAGAGGGAAAGGGAGAGAAAATCTTAAGCAGGCTTCATGCCCAGCGCAGAGCCCTGTTTGGGGCTCGAGCTCACAATCCTGAGATCATAACCTAAGCCGAAATCAAGAACTGGGTGCTCAATCAGCTGAGCCACCCAGACGCCCCACCTTTGATTTTTTTTAAGGTAAGAAACTATGGGCTGGGATCCAGAGTGGAAAATCCTTCAGCGCTAGCTTTAGGAAATGCTACGAGTTTGGTATAAAGTAACTATGATCAGTGTTGATGTCAAATCCTCCTGGGGTAACTACTATTAACCCAGAGTGGTTTTGACAGCATCTCTCTCCTATTCTACCAAAGACGGTTCCTGCCTTTGCCAACCTTGTTCTCCTCTGCTGTGCATGTCTGGTGAGAAGCACACTGGGCCCACATGTTGAAGTGCTGAGGCAGAGGGTGGGGAGTGAAGGCAGGAAGGAATCTGTAAAGCCTGAGAGTGGAGGATGAGTTTCTTCTGGGAGTGGGCGGGAGGGGGAGAAATTGAGAGTCGAAGAGAAAGGCTCTGGAGCAGCTGTGGGGTTGAAGCCACAGTACACTGATGAACCAGCCCTTAGAAACAAAAAAGAGCCCTGATTGGTAGCATTTGCCAAGTTCCACAGTGTAAAGAATCTCACCAATGCTAAGTCAACTAGATAGAAAAATTCAGCATACCACTGGGTGGGAGGGAAGTAAAGAGGAAGGAAAAGATTTAGTGTTTTAATTGCCTTTAATGTTTGTTGAGAAATAGGATTGAAGAATCCTGTTACCTTGGGCTCTTGAACTATGTGTTTAAAATACAATGCTATTCTTTTTTTTTTTTTAAGATTTTATTTATTTATTTGACAGAGATAGAGACAGCCAGCGAGAGAGGGAACACAAGCAGGGGGAGTGGGAGAGGAAGAAGCAGGCTCCTAGCGGAGGAGCCTGATGTGGGGCTCGATCCCAGAACGCTGGGATCACGCCCTGAGCCGAAGGCAGACGCTTAACGACTGAGCCACCCAGGCGCCCCAATACAATGCTATTCTAACTGGTCCAAATGAGTCTCCTGGTTAACAATGGTGACTCTCAGAAGGAAAGAGGGAAAGAGACCAAAATGTGTTGAGTCCTTGTTATGTGTCAGATGGTTCACCTACTTTATGCCGTTCACACCACGCAATAACACTAGGAGGCAACAATACTAGAATTGGTCTCATTCTACACATGAAGAAATGGCAGGTTCTGAGATCTGAAGTAACTTTTTTAAGGTCATACTGCTGGGAAGTGGGCAGTTCAGGGCCTGAACTGCCATCCTTGTGTGAGGGTTTTACAGGCACAAACCTAGCACCCAACAAAAACTTCGAGTTTAAACTCAGGCTACTCAGGGAGCTTTGCCAAAACCCCACATCCTGAACAAGCCCCTCACCTGTTGTGGTCCACAAGCTTTTTGCCTAAGGACTTTTCTAGCCCGTCTTTGAGGCTCTGAGCCTCCTGATGGTGGTTCTTAAGAGTTAAGCTCAAGGATGCTTCCTTGACCCAAACTGAGCTATTATTTGTAGCTGTCTTTTCAGTCTCTGGGTAAGGAGGTGCCTGTCTTCTACCTCCAATGTCCATGGCCTCAGGAATCACATTTTAAATGTATAAGTTCGTGGTCCATGAATTTTGGGTGAAAAACATATCCCTGCATCCAGCTATTATTTTGTCCTCTGCCAGTTTCTTGTTTTCTGTGTGATTTCTAATTATCCTGCAGGAGTTGTCTGCCCTGAATACAGATCACCTCCACACTGAGAGGATCCAGACCCTCTTCTACAATGTCCCCGGTTCATGGTTCATATTATTACCATCTGCAAGTTAAAGGAAATCGCTGATTTATCTAAGGAAAGTCTCATGAGCTAATTTAATGTTGTAAAAAGTTAAAAGGACCTGGATGAGTACTTGGGAAGGTAGAGAGTTTAAGTCTGTTAGAGTTTGGCTTCAGAGTCAAAGACTACATAATTTTGGTTTCATTTAACAGCTGGTCTTCAAACCTCATGGTCTTAATCTATAATATGGGACTACAAATGGAGCACACCTTAGAGGACGGTTGTGAAGATGAAATGTAGTAACACATGTCTAATGATTAGCACAATGCCTCGTCAAACAACTATTAACCATTATTATAATTGTTTCTTCAGATGTAGCACCATACGTAATTTTCACAAGTGCCTTTGACGTATGCGACGCTCAATAACCACTTACGCTTTGGTTGTCTAGTTACACATTAACTTGGAAACACCAACTTCCTGCCTCATAGGAGCATTCTGAGCTTCCTACAGGTGAGAAGTTAACACGCAGCTGGGGGGAGACTCTACTGGGGGGAGGGGAGGATTTTGCTTACTGGCCTAGCATTCCAAAGTTGTCTATCCTTGCGGGAGAGAGAGCGTGGGGTGTGCGTAGAATAGATTCTTTTAAAATCAAGGCAGAGCTTAAACATGTCCCCAGTAGGGTTTTCTGGGATACATTATATTCTCTCTGCAGGATTCTTTTACCCACAACCTTCCAAATTTTATGCCTTGGAAAAAACCAGAAGTTAACGGCACCCTACAGTGTGCACCTGAACATTCACAATTCCCACTAAAGATAATGTAGGAAGCAGTTGCCACATAAAGTGGGAAACTATTGTTTTTACTTTCTCTTTCGTTACTCAAACAACATTATAATGACATTAAATAAATATTTGAAAGAAATACATACTTCTCAAGTTTCCCACATGTAAAGATCCCCCTTTCACCCCAACACACTTTTTTCATATTTCCTTTCAGTCCATAAACACTTATTACTTTGACACAATTAGAATATAATAATAATAATTAGTATATAATTGTGTAAAAATAGCATAAAACAAATGGCATAAAATTTTTGTATTTTTTTTTTTAAATATCTATTACATCAGGAGCATTTGCAAGTCGACTAAAGCTTCAAATGTATTATTTGTCATGCCTGAACATTATTCAATGGAAAGAATTTAACTATGGTTCAACCAATGTTTTTCTAAGAGGGTATTCAGGCTGTTTCCAACCTTAAGACGACACTATTAGGAACGTCTTTGGATGTATATGCATTTACACACACACACACACGCACACACACCACCCACACTCACACCCATACCCACACACACATTTCCTCCATTTGCATTATTCCCTTGCAAAAAATTCTTATATTTGAGATTACTGAGTCAAAGGGCAAGAACATTTATATAGAAACTAATGTTTTACAGCATTCATTTGTGAGGGCTAATGAAATTACAAAGGTCTTTAAGATCTTGGATAAAGAGAATTCTAGCTATACAAGAAGCCTAATACATGACTCTGAAATAAAGCTATGTTCGGCTTCCAGGAAAACCATCAGAAACAAACAACATTTCCATCAGATCAAACACCTTTTCTTTGGCTACAGAAGCTATTGTTTATATAATTATGTGAGTTGGAAATTGGCAGAGCCCTTTGACCTGGACTGGGACTCTTCCAGGCGGACAGATGTGTTGACATTGCAGGCCTGGACGTGTGCCTTGCACGGCCCCATTAGTGTCCGGTTGGCTGTGCCCCTGCAGTGTGCTCCGACAGTGCACTGCCTGCTTCCGAAGCACCACGTCAGCTCGCTAGGCCTAAGCCTGAAGCGAAGTGAGGGTCTGGGAAGGCTGACAGAAAACCGAGCTGCTTTGGGGCTGTTTTCTGAATCTCTGGAACTGCTCCCTTTCTCACTCCTGTGGTAAAACGGGATGCTGCTGCAGGGGAGGGAGGGGGCAGAGGAGGCTGCACTGGGGCCTGCGGCTGGGAGACAGACGTCCCTGCAAAATACACACGCACACCCCTTCTGCTTCAGCCGCTTTTAAAACAAGAAGCAAATATAGCTGTTACCTTCTTAGAAAATGAAAGGATTAGCATCCTTACCGGGGGACACAATGGTTCACTCTGAGTTGGCTTTACTCTAGGTTCCAGAGATGCCAGTGAATACCACGGAAGAGGGAGAACCGGGGGCAGCTGAGTTATATTGGAACACGAATTCCAAAGATTAAGAACCTTCAGTGCCTATGAATAGCTTTTCTGCCCCTCAGAGGCCCCGAGTCTTTTCAGCCACCAAGGAAGAAGTCTTGCATGTCTGAAATTCTCCAATCCTCTCACGTTATGGCATTCATTGTCTGCTCAGGACTGACACCGTTGTTCCTTCTCGGGGGCATGTAAAACCCTTACTGATGCCTGTCCTCTTGTCACCTTTCTATCTGCTGTGGAAACTTCCTGCCTCGAACCTGCAGGGTTTTAGGTGCCCGCGTGGGGCACACCTGGCAGGGACAGGATGATCCCACATCGGCTCGTGCTCCTCAGCATGTCACCTGACCGTGCTTTTCTTCAGAACACAGGGGGCAACAGATGACGCAGTGGGGATATGTCAGAGAGGTGCTGAGCATTTGCTCACTGAAAAGAGCATATTAAAATGTAATATATTTTATGTGCCTAACATAGTTGTGAAAATAGCAGAAGGTACAAGCTTAGAATTATAATCGGATTGCCAGGCTAATTCCATGCTTAGGTAGTTTAAAGAATGTCATGATAAGAAGGATTTTTTTTTTTTTTTTTTTAACAAAACCTGAAGCTACAATCAAGGAAAGGAACAGGCTTTGCTTCTCTGGATGTGGCCAGCTGCTCTCTATCCCCAGTAAGTCACCCAGAGGCACTGCACACCCACTAGCGTACAGATGGGCCAGGCACGAGGACACAGCCCATAGCACCCGCTCTGCCTCCAATGGTCTGCTCACAACATCCGCCAAGGGCATCACTTCCCAAGAATTACAGGATCAGTTACTTGAAAGAGTCGGGGCATGAAAGGAGAGAAGAGACATGGTTGCTCTTTTCCTTTTACTCTGCATCCTTCCAGCCAACACAAAACTCCCACGGTGCCATTGTCTATTTCCTTCCCCAGCTGAAACTGGGCTTTACGCACGTCATAGTTTCCAGATGAATTAAATCTTCAAAGGAATATGCCATGTCACAGAAGTAATCATGACGTATTACAGTAGTTCTAAGTCTCATTTTTCTCCTCCTCTCTGTTACGCCATCCCTGTTCTGGACTAAAACAAAAGCATTTTGTTTTTCACATGAAGCTTTCAAATGAAGAATTTTGCTTCAAAATTAAATTAATCTCGGGGCACTTGGTGACTCAGATGGTAAAGCGTCTGCCTTCAGCTCAGGTCATGATCCCAAGGTCCTTCATGATCCCAGGGTCCTGGGACCAAGCCCTGCACTGGACTCCCTGCTCAGCAGGGAGTCCGCTTCTCCACTCCTGCTCTCTCCCTCCTAAATAAAAAAATAAACTCTTTAAACAAAGGTAATCTCCAATATCCTGTAAGGCAGGGAGGAAGCACAAAGGGCAAGAACCCTTGGAACAGTGACAGGCATACTGACCCATCTCTAGCTCATTTTGTGATCTTAAATGTGTGGCCTTAGAATGGATGAGTGCTAAACTCAGACAGTATACCCATCCATAAAATGGAATACACACATCTTTCATTTACTAGATACAGTTTGTTATGAAGATAAATTTGGTTTTATTAATGCCTTTGCAACTTGGCAAAGAACTGCTTTATACACCATGGATTTACTGTTTTAGTATTCCTCCTTTTTAAGAATTTATTTTGAAGAATGATAAGGCAGATACCAAATATCAGAAACCTCTAATATATAACGTTACACAAAGCACTGTTACTTGTTTGCTTTTCTCCTGGCCAAACAAAACTAGAAAGCAGAGCATAATAGTTCAGTCATGCTGCAAACTTTGGACTGCAGCCTAGATTAAAAACGACAACAGTAACAACTAACAAAAAGGGTACAGTTTCCTTAGCTACAGGAATTGTCTTATGGGCTCCAATAATTTCTTGGCAAATGAGAAGTATGAAGCAATCTGCAGCCTTTGTTTGGCAGAGGCCAAAGGTCACCCATTTACAGGGATGGAAGACAGTTTTCCTTGAAAGAGATGGGTGCGGAGGTTTGGAAGAAAGAGGAGCAAGCATGCCCAGCCCACTGATGCTGGCAGCTCAGTGGGGATCTGTCTCTGGCTCTGCTAATCCCTCAGTTTTCGTAAGCGAGGGGGGAGGGGGCCAATGGCAGTGCTTCAAACAGCACCCCAGAGGTGAAGACTGTCAGGCATGCAGGCACGTCTGCAGCCCAGAGCCCAGGGTTCTGTGTGAAGCCACGTTGCCACACTAAGGATTTCTCTATTTCCCGGCATTATAAAAAAGGCTTATAACCCAGGCTACTGAAATCCTTCAGTCATTTGCTCTTCATGGGCATTTTTCCCCTTTTCTATTAAAAAAGAAGAGAGAAGACATACATTCACATTTTTTTAAAGAAAGGAAACAAACAACAAAAAGGAAAAAAAAAACAAATGATATTTTTATCCAAAGGTAAATGTTGATGGAAACTTAACTTTCTATATTTTCTTTCTTCTTTCTTAATTGAAAGACTTTCCGTGGTTTACCTGGTATAAATTTATAGCTCAGCCTACCAACCCTGAAGTAAATCTGCATACGTATTTTATTGGAAGTCACCTTTAAAATTGCTGAAATGGCGCTGTTTACTCTGCCAAGGAATGCTGCAAAGGGAGAGAGGAGATGCGGTTTATTTGGCCAATCAGAGGAATGGAAGAGCTCTGGAGTGCAGCTTCTGGCTTCTGGGATGCTGTTGAGAGGCAACCAGCGTGGTAAAAATGAAAAGACTTGGGAAATAGTATATTCCATCTCCATATAAAGCATTTCTGGTGCTTTGAAGTCAGGCAGACATCTGTTGGTCAAGTGACCTAAACATTCTGAATCTGTTTCCTTATTTTGAAAGCAGGACTTATAATATATGTGTGTGTATCTCTCTTTATGTATATAGATATATATCTATATATGTATATCTATGTATATATCTATATATGCACATATATATGCATATACATATATACCCACATGTATACCTATATTATATTTAGATTTATATATCTACACAGGGTCACTGTGAAGATAAATAAAGTGTATAACCCAGAGGAAGAGCTCGGTGAAATGCCATCACTATAACTGTCATTCTTTTAATTTAATTCTGAACTCACAACTTACTTGTGATATCTTGTTCTCTTTTCACATTTCCAAATTATGACTGCTTCTTTCCCTGTTCACATCCTGGATGATAACAAAGATAAGGGGGAAATCGTGAGCTCTTCTGAAGCCACAAATGGGTGGTTGTTAATGCGGCTCACTGAATATTTCTGGCTCTCTGTTTTCTGGGCACATGGTGGAATTGCACTTTTTGGATCCTAGTTAGGATGGGACCACATGATATTTAGTTGTTGGTGTAAGACCTCTAAAGCCCCAATGCTCTAACGTGGCATGTCCAGTACAACTTTCTATAATGATGGAAATGTTCTCTACCTACATTGTCCAATACAGTAGCTACTGGCCATATGTGGTATTGAGCACTTGCAATACGGCAAGTGCAAATGAGAAATAAATTGTAATTAATTTTATTGAATTTTGATTAATTTTAATTTAAATATGAGCAACCCATCCCATGTAGCTAAGGACTGCCATGTTGGGTAGCACAGCTCCAGAGAGCGGCTATTCCATCAGCTTGAGTCCAAGTGGGAGGACATAATGATGTAGAGCAGAGTCCCAACCAGCTGGCCAGGGACGTGTAGCATGAGTGAGACGTCACCTCTGTTGTTCTAAGCCATTGAGATATGGGGGTCATTTGTTACCACAGCATAGCCTATCCTTTCCTGACTCACGTACCATAATAATTCCTCAGCCACTATTCCCTCTATATGGCACTGTGTCTAGGTCTGGAGTTCCTGAGAGGAATCATCCATGACCACAGCCCACACATGGCTGATCATCTCCTCGGTAATTTCTGGTGTGGTTATTATGCTCTGTCTGAAGATGACTAGACCTCCTCTGTCCTAGATGGATATGAGAGACAGTATCAGAAATGTCACCTTGTCCCTGGGCTTGGGAGCCCCAGACTCTGCTCGTGATATTCTAAGTCAGCTCTCAGGAAGCGAGGAATGTGTCACTGGCTCTATGAGAAGGCTTGTCCTCTGAGTTTCCACATTCCCACAACTTACCATGGAAAAGGAAAATAAGTCCAGATGTGAGAGAGTGAGGGATGGGATTCTGACCCTCTCTGGAGCTTCAGGCCGCTGTAGGTATAGAGGAAGCTCCATCTAGAGGATTAGGCACCGCCGATCATCCCGAAGCCCCTCCCAATAGACTATTACATCTGGATGCTCTAGCACTTTGAAAACATTACTTCGACGTGGTTTTCTGTTCTTTCAAATCTATTTTTATCATGAAATTTTCTTTCTTGGTAGATACTATCACCACTCACATTTTCACCCAAACTAGAAATCTGGGAGTTATCCTAGACTCATTTTTCCTCATCTCCCACGTCACATCCATTCTATCAGGCACCTGCTTCTTCCTCACTTCACACCACTGCTGAGGCCAGTGCGTGCGCTGGGCAATCTGTGCACGGTACAAGGGGCCTGAGGCCCGGCTGAGGGTGATGAGGGTTATTCGCATCCCAGACAGTGGGCTTTGTGGCCCAGAGGGGAGCCTTTTTCTGAAAGTGTCTAGAGGGGTACCGTCTTCTAAACCTCATAAAGGTGCCAGGTAAGCCAACCGTAGCTCTCTCAATTGCTTTAGTTTACCCTCAACATCTTTCAGTCTGATTAACGAACCACCTCCTAATTGGCCTCCCTGCCCCTTAGTCTGCTTTTCCTCCTGTCCATGCTATAGCCTGCGTGATCATTCACAAACACAAATTTGACATTTAGTGACAAATGTGACATGGCCCCCTCTTGCTTAAAAACCTAAAGGTCTGTTCTCTGCCCTTATAAACTATGCACTTATTAATATGGCCTATGAGGCCTGCTGCGATGGGGGCTCGGTTACTTCTCCAGCCTCTCCCTCCCTGCACGCTCCTCCCCGCCCACCAAACATTAGCTGAATTCCTTGGAGAACCCAGAACAGGCGCTGTGATCTTTGTCCCTCTCTACCTTCTGCCTAGAATATACCCACTCCCCGACCCCAATTTCTGGGTTGCCTTGAACACTCTGAGACTTAGCCAAAGCATCCTACCATTGACGTAACTTTTCTTGTCCATCAACAAGGGGAACTGACCCTTCCTCTTCCACACCCTCACTGAATCTACTATCACGGCATTTGTCTGGCTGACCTCCTGGATGTGTCGCCTGCGCTGAGCACAGCCTGGCGGGAGCAAGTTCTTAAATATCTGTTCAGTAAATGAATGCGTGGATAAAACACTGTTCCATTTGATTGTCAGGGGTTGAACGCAGAGTTTTGCAGTGAAATTTAACCGAAGTTGAACTTATTTTAATTCTAAGCTTCTGCCTCACCTTTTCGTTTAAACACGGTGGTTGAAACTACGAAATTGCCTCTCTGAATCTGGTCTCTTTCAAAGACTTGTCCGAATTGCGAAGGGTGGAGCTGGGAGGAGTGGAGGGGGAAGGCAGCGTAACTGAGTATGCTGGTTTTATTCCATCACTTCTCTCACCTGATCTTCCCAAAATGCAAATGGAAAAAACAACACTGTGTTATGTTTAAAGAGATAAGGCCGCTGTGACCCACAAACGGAATGAAGAAAATAAGATAAGGACATTCGCCTAGAATTCTTAAGGGACACTGAGCTCCAAACAGCAATTAAATTGTAGTCAAACAGACGAGGGAAACGTTAAGATGAGAAAATAAAACCCCATGAAGGAAAGGGCAAATCCTAATTTAACCTGAGAAATCATGGTCTTCAGATTTACAGTTACAGGTAGTTGTCTTCCCCATTAAATAGAAAATTTCTGCCTAAAGTTCTCAATCAATTGCTATAGAAAAGGCATTTAAAATTCTACATGCAATCATCCTCCTCTCAAAACGCATGCTGTGCTGGGGAGGCTGAACTGTAGAGGTTTTGGAGCCGTACTACTTGTATTCAAATCCTGGGTATGACATTTCCTAGCTGTATGATCTTAGGCAAATTCTAGGACTTCTCTGAGTTCCAGTTTTCTCATCTGTAAAATGGGGATAATATGGCATCTACTCCATGATGTTTTAGTAAAAATTAAATACATACAAGCTTAGAATAGTGTCTCAGTAATTGTTAGCTGATATTATTATCATTATTATATTTTTTAAATTTTCATTATTATTTGAAAGCCAAAGTCATTAAAATCTGCAAAGCAATGTAATTCCAATGCTCTCAGACTTTTCTCTTTTGTAAGTGACTCTGCATGAAATCCAAATGTTTGAATGCTTACCTTTTCAGAATCAAATATGTTATGTACTCAGAAAAGTGAGTGGAAATGGCCACATTCACTTTTTTAAACTTCATTTTGATGGCTTACAACTCCATCCAGCCTGGGAATGGGGGGACTGGCCAGTAGTTATCTGAACCGGACGCAATCCTTCAGTAGTGGGTCTGGTCGGCTACTCTAACCTGACAGTTTGTCCCGTGGCAGTGACTTCTGAATGCATGACCTTTGGCCTCTGCTAAAAGTAGTCAACGTGCACCTGAAGTTCAATGTGTTGGTCATGCCAATCACCTTAACGGAAAGCGGAAGTTAATGTAAATACTTTCAAATAGGAACATCTTCAATGATGTTTAATGTTTTAAACAACATTAGATGTACAATAAATGGCAAAACTGGAAGAAACAAGTTGTACACAAAATGAGATCACAAACTACTGATTACTTAATTAACCTAATTTTATATGGAAGTTATAAAATTTTGTTTGTGAGTTGCCTGACTGACTTATTCTTTTACGATTGTTTTGGATAAAGTGTCTAGTTCAACGTTAAGTGTAACTTAAATATTCTCTCTGATCAGCAGCACAAAATATGGAAAAATCAGATTTTCACGTAGATCCAACAGTGCCTATTATACTCCATCCTACAGAATATCAGAAACAAAAGAAAAATTTTTTTCCTCAGTTTATAAAATAAACCAATTTTTTATTATTTATTAAATTGACAGCGTATCTTATGGTTTTAACTATGTCATTTGTATGATTAATTGTCTAGCTTTTCATATTCTGTGTTCACAAAGGAATCTTGCCTGGGTTTCTTTCTGACTTACTTTCATCATCTTTTTACTTATGCTGACCTGGAATTTAGTTTTAAAAAGTTTAAAGAATTTAATACTTATCTGGTTAATCATAGAATTATAGAACTTTAGAAACAAGGGGGAAATAATCTATTCCAACCTTCATCTGAAAGACACAGAAACTTAAGTCCAGAGAAGACATTTTCCTGGCTAAGGAAATAATTTCCAGGCTTTCAGATATACCATGTCACTAGTAGAGAGTTTTTAGTGACTACTGTTTTGACCCAATATTTTGAACACAAGGACATTTTTAGTATGAACATTTCAGTCAGAATTATACCAACATTGAATAATTTGGTTCCAGAAAGCATTTTCTGGAGTGAAAACCATTAGGACAATTTAATTTCTTGATTAATTTTCTGTAGAGTGCATGTAATAGTTTTCATATTTTCTACTTTCATTTTTATTTTACTAAAATTATTTTCACCAAGATCAATTCTTTTCACTTAAATTTCATGTCAACTATTCATTTTGTCATTGATATGTTATTTTTTTTTTAAAGATTTTATTTATTTATTTGACAGAGAGACAGCCAGCGAGAGAGGGAACACAAGCAGGGGGAGTGGGAGAGGAAGAAGCAGGCTCATAGCGGAGGAGCCCGATGTGGGGCTCGATCCCAGAACGCCGGGATCATGCCCTGAGCCGAAGGCAGACGCTTAACGACTGTGCCACCCAGGAGTCCCGTCATTAATATGTTATTTTAAAAATGATTATAGTTTGGTCATAATGAGTTGTTCTCTTAATGGCCATTACTTCTACAAAGTGCAATTTTCTTGGGTCATTTTTTTCATAACTAAATTTTCTCAGGAATATTTGATTTTTCCACTAATTTTTAGTTAACACGTTTTATTAAGTACAGTTTTAGTGCTTGTAAAGTTTTGATTCTAACAATAATATTAATCATTCCTACCAGGATTAATTCATAATGAACTTTGTAAATGAT
This sequence comes from Ursus americanus, assembly GCF_024610735.1. NCBI lineage: Eukaryota > Metazoa > Chordata > Mammalia > Carnivora > Ursidae > Ursus > Ursus americanus. Next base: position 53,061,883 of record NC_142146.1, on the reverse strand, counting down.
CTATAGTTTTTGTTTATTTCTTAGCTAATCCATGAGAAAAAAAATTTTTTTTTAAAGATTTTATTTATTTATTTGACAGAGATAGAGACAGCCAGCGAGAGAGGGAACACAAGCAGGGGGAGTGGGAGAGGGAGAAGCAGGCTCATAGCGGAGGAGCCTGATGTGGGGCTTGATCCCATAACGCCAGGATCACGCCCTGAGCTGAAGGCAGACGCTTAACCGCTGTGCCACCCAGGTGCCCCCCATGAGAAAAATTTTAAGGAATTTTATGAAGAGAGAGAGAGAGAATGATTCAAACATATCCAGGGAGTTGAAGAGAAAGGCAGAGAGGAGTGGAGAGAGGAGCAGAGTGGGGCCCAGTGGCAGAGATTAGAAAAGCAGAGGCTCTTCTGGTATATTGATGGACGTCCTCTTCAATGTACTGTTGGGATCAAACTATTCATATGTAAAACAACAGAGTGGATTCATCTATGCTCCTTTGGCAAAATACTGGCAGAAGCTTGTATTACTTGTAATCCCCCACACATTTAATGAGCACCTAGTGTCCAAGGCACTAGAAATCCAAAGATGAAAAGATAGCATCTGTGTTCCAGAGAGACTTAGCTCATAGAACTGCGCACTGAATGTGTCATACAACTTCCCAATGGTCTGATCTCTGACAAACATAAGAACTGGGGCTGTCGGCTCAGCTCCCAGAACTTGACTGTGATGAAGGAGTTGAGATATTTTTCTAGTAGTTCATGAAACAGTCTATCCAGAGTTTAAAGTGAGAAGAGGCATTTTGCTTTCGAACTGCATTTCTGCCCAGCCTATATAATCTTTCTGCCACATAGCCCATGGCCAGTCACTGAAGTTTCTTCCCTATAAACCAGCTTCTGGGAGGAGAAACTCCAACCTGGAAATACTCTACAACCGTTCTTATTATATGAAAAGTGCTTTTCATTCCCATAAGAGTGTTTCGCTAACATTGCAGGTGCTTTCATTTCTTGGGAATAATGACATTTGTTTGCAAAATGACCTGGGATGCTTAAAGGAGGGCAAATGTGTGAAGGCAGAGACCATCATTTAATATAAAGTCTATATTTTCTCTTTCTCATATTACTACATATTGTTCCATATTTATGGAAGGTTGTTATGAAAGTAAAGATCACACTGAGGAGCTATGTGACCTTTGAGTTCTAAGATGGCACTAGCCGAAGGGCTTGGGCAAGTCACCTGAACACTTCAGCTTATTTCTTCTTCTGTAAATGGGGATAATAATTCTTACCTTGCCTGCTTCTTAGAGCTCTTAAGAGGGTGAAGTGTCATAAGAAATATGAAATTATGTTGAAATCTGTGAAGTGCTAGATACGCTAGATACATCGTGCATGGCGGTTACTGTTCAAAACATAAATACACCTGCCATGAAAGGTTAAGCTGGTTTCCAAACTCTTTCTCTGGGTGTTCCCCACGCTCTTTGCTGAACAATGACCAGAATCTTATTATCTCAGTATTACTGCATTATTTACAACACCGATCTCAACGAAACTACCTTCCACACAAGCGAGAACTAGCAATGAAGATTCTGAAATGCCATTCCATACCAAACCACTGGTCCAAACAAAGGATGAAATACCCCACTAATGATGGCCCAGAGTAAAATAAGCTGTCCTCCAGCTTTCTAAAAAGGCTGCCAATTGATTTGGTGGCAAGCTCCACATGGTATGTGTTTGACGTGGAAAAGGAGATGTGAACACTCTAATGGAAATAGAGATGAAAAGTCTTAGGAAACATCCACTCCAAGGGTCTCTGAATAATAAGAAACCAGCCTCCTAGAGAGAGAAACAAAAATAAACTGAATGAGCTATGAAAGGAATAACAACAAAAAACTGAAGCCAACTTAGAAAAAAAAATAACAGGTCATAAAATCCACAAAATCTTGGATTCATTCCTGGCTAATGACCAGTGAACGGATAATTCTTGTTTTCTTATAAATTCTTAATTTCTAAGTCAGTCACCAATGCCTATCAGTTTTATTTCTGAAATGTATCTCATATCATCTGCTGCTCTCTGCTTGCCACTATACTCTACCATCCCAGTCTGGACAACTCTACGCTCGTGCCCACCTCCATGTCACCTCTTACCTAGGGGCAGACTGGTGCAGAGGGGAGAATATCAGCTTTGGAGATTGACACACCTGGATGCGAATTCCAACTCTGCTGCTAATGATCTATGAGACTCTGGATATGCTTAGCCTGTCTAAATTTGGGACTCTTCATCTCTAAACTAGAAATAATAATAATATCTCTGAACATTATTGTGAGGATTAAATGAGACAATCTTCAGTAAAATGCCCAGTATAGTATCTGGCATAGAGCACCCTCTGACAGTATAGGTTCCTCCATCTCTTATCTGTTTCCAGTCTCTCTCTGTTTCAATTCTCCCATTACATACATGTGCTTGATCAGGTCATTCTTCTTCCCAACTTCTATGGTTTTGCCACCATTTACTGAACAAATTCTAAATTCCAGAATATGGCTGAATGAGTTAGGGAATAGGGTAAGCTGCTGTAACAAAAAGGCTTAGAAGTATAGTAACTTAAATAGGATAGATAGTTCTGTCTCTCATAACATTCAGGGGTGAGTGGTCCAGGGCTAGCAGGACAACTCTACCATTTCTAGGTTTTAAGTGGCTACTCCTCTTGTTTCCATCTTCCAGTCAGTGGGAAGGGGAGAGGACCAGGGAAACTGATATACATGCTCTTAGTGGAAGATTCTGGAGGTGGCACTTATCACTTCTTATAATCTCACTGGCTAGAACTTAGTCACATAACCACATCAAGCTGCCAGAAAGGCCAACAGAAACGTTGCTCCTAGTACCTTTGCATATGTGTGTTTCTCTTCTGCCTATCTGGTAGTCTCCTACTTATTGAAGGATCACTTTAAATAGCCCTTCCTTTATGGAGTCTTTTCTAATGCCCTCATCCCATTGGAAAATTTTATCACTATACTTATCTTCCCATGGGCTTTATCTAAAACTCAAGGACTGAACTTTAATTATTTTTGGTTCTCTCTTCTCTCTAGGCTGGAAGATCCTCAAGAGCAGGGGTTTATTTAATTCTAATTTTGAATCTCTAAAACCTAGTACCTGCTGCGCTCATATTTTGTCTAGATATGATGAATGGAGGAAGTTTAAATAAAAGTAGAACAATCAAGCTAGTGATTTGCACATTAACTGCTACAAAGGTTAAGATGGCGGATCATTGGTTCCCCCATCATTGCTGGTAAGCTGACAGCAAATACATGAAAGAAGTAAAAGAGAAAGGAAGTTGGAGTCATTCATGGACTTATTTAGAACACCAGCCTCCTTTATTCACAGAGTCTTAGACAATCAGTCTGTTCATTTGTTGATGGGGAAGTTGAGGTCCAGAAAGGTAAGAAACATATCCTTGGTCACCCAGGTCTTCAAAGCAGAAGTAGACTCTTGCTGACAATTGCCAGATTTTTTTTGTAAAACTATTTCTATCATATCTCATTGCTCTAAAAAGAATTTCATATGTGATTGCAAATATTGAAATATTTAACAGGTTGATGGTGAAGTTAGGTGGGTTTATTTTAAAGAATTTTCAAAATCTTGAGTAAGTTAGTGAGGATTTAGAACTCAACCATAATCTGACACACTACAGCTTGAAATGGAGAGTAAAAGGGAACAGTGTGTTGCGTATAGCAAAATAGTATCTGTCTTAGTCCAAATAGTGTACTAGTTTTGTAGTCTAGTAAAAACTGTAAGATCACTATTTACTTATCACTGTTTCCTTTTATATATGTTAGGGGCTAATTTCTGGAAAATATAAATTTAAATGATGTGCTTATAAAATGCAGAATATTAGCACTGGAGACAGTATAAAATTTTCCACAAATTTAGATTTTATTACAATTCCATAAAGGTAGGAAATTGAACTACTTGGGTCCTGTTGACCAACAGCAGATCCATATTCTTGAGTTTCTGGAATTTAGTGCTTAACTTAGATGGGCAATATAATTACTCTGTCTCACTGAGACTTAAATAGCATTGGCTTGATGGGGCGCCTGGGTAGCTCAGTCAGTTAAGTGTTCAACTCTTGATTTTGGCTCAGGTCACGATCTCAGGGTCATTAGATGGAGCCCCACGTCAGGCTCTGTGCTGGGCATGGAGCCTGCTTAAGATTCTCTCTATCCCTCTCCCTCTGCCCCTCCCCCAATCTCTCTCTCTTTCTGTGTCTCTCTAAATAAATAAGTAGATAAGTAAGTAAGTAAGTAAATAAATAAATAAAATAGCGCTGGCTTGAGCCACCACCTGACTCTCTGAGGGCAGTCCAGTGGTTTCCACAAGTGTTCTGTGAATTCCCGAGGGCTCATATTCTCTTGGTCACTTAGAGCTCCTAGTGTCTTCTGCTCTGGATTCTCAATCATGCCAGGGTTTCTCTCCTTCCACAACTGCTGTCTTCCCCCGCTTCCTGGAGTATGGGCATGGGGCAGAATCACTTTTGCTATTTTTCCTGGAGAGCATTTTGGGCTGCTCTAAGCATCCTCTCTGGGATCCTGTAGCTGTGCACTCACCTGACGAGAATCTCCTTATATGATCAGAGTGGACAAGAATGGTTGTCCTCAAGTAAATAATTCTTATTGATTATTACAATAAGCCTTAACCTTAATTCATCAATTTGATTAACTCTACTTCCTTAACTTTAACACGACTGTTTTTTTCTACACACGTGATTCCATTATTGAGTCCCTGTGATCTCATGTCTTAACTTGCCAAGTTTTTATATACTTACCCTCAAGTGCAGACTGTGTTTTCTAGTTCTGCCATTGCAATTAACTATGAAGTGACCTTAACCCTTCAGATACTCCATTTCCTCATCTTAGGGATGATGGAGTTGGTCAGAAAGATCTCTAAATTTTCTTCCAGTTCTAAAGTCTGTGATATGAGCCTCAATTCCTTGCCAGTTCTGAGTTCATTCAGGAGTCAAAACAAGTTCAAACCCATACATTAATTAGTGGGGTTTTAATTCATTTTTGCTAGCATTTTAATGCCTGTGCGTGTGTCCCTGTGAAATCTAATTTAGCAGATTAGTAACATATCTGATTAAAATCCTTGTTAAAAGGATGGTGCTTCCCTAAGGCCTCTGTTCATTGTTTCCCAGCCCACCCTCCTTCTAATGCTTTATCCTTTTAAATCTTGTCTCCGACTGTGGAACTGAAGGTTTAGCCTCATCTAAATGTTGGCTTCACCGGTTTGGGCCTCCCTGCTGGTTGTTTTGCAGCAGCCCTATTAGGTGCATGTTTTGTTTACCCTGTGTCCTTTGATTATTTTTCTCTGGCAGAAGAAAAAAATTAATTAAATCAGTGACTCTGTCATTGAATGTCACTGAAAATTTACTGGGTCAAGTAGTGGCTTGTTCTTATTTCATAATCTGATCATTGTAATGGCTTGAGGTTACTGATCACCAACTATAGGAAATTAACTTCCTTGGGTTGTGTTGATACCATGTTCAGATAACCTCTTGGAACATTTTAATGTAAAAACTGTGATGATCTGGATCTGGATCCATGTCATGCCAAATACTCTGATGGTGAGAAACGTCTAGATTGTCAATAACATGTTAGAAAAACATGGCAACAATGTCTGATATTTTTACCTTTAAATTGTGATTGGGTGCTGAAACCACTTCAAATGTAGATGTAATTCATTTGCTTGTTTCTTACCTGTCATCGTAAGATCATAATGAACCTCAGTCGCTGGTTTACGTGACTAACGTCCCCAGTAAGCTGTGAGTGGGCTTCTCGGGCTGGCCATGGTCATCTGCCTTTAATTATGTCAGTATGCCCAGCCCCTGGCACACCCCTGGCACAGTGGAGGCCCTCAGCAATGCTGCTTAAACGAGCCATCTCATTGTTGGTACTTGCATCATGCTGTTGTCCCCGTGTGACTAAGGGGCTATCAGGGAGAGGAACATGTGAGCCTCGCTTATCTAAATGATTTTCTTGGGTGTCCACACTATATCTACTCAAAAGAAGATGTTACAGTGGCGATCAAGGAATTCTCGGGCTGCCTAGTACTTCATTAGGGATGTGGGGTTGAGAAAAGGCATAAGGCAGAGAAAAGACAAAGACAGATATTGGCTTGTTATTGCATTTCCCTCAGATGTATCAAGAAAATTGCCAAGAAATGAGTCATGGTTGTGTTTACATTTCAGGTGAATTTTTCTCTTTCAACCCTGTACTAGATCATGGGGCCATAAGTACTGGGTGGAGTTAGAAATGATTCAGTTATCAGGAAATTTCTTAAAACATGATAGAGACTTCTCCCAAACCAACCCCTGGTTTTTGTTTTAGGGCTGTGTGTATTTGTGTGTGTGTGTGGGGGGGTATTTAAGAAAGGTCTGTATGATATAAAGATATTTTATAATTTTATAATTTACAACTATACCTTATGCCATTTGATTTCCAAAATAAATCTATATGGTGTTCACTGGGTTGTTGATGTTTTCCCCCACTTCATAAGAGTAGAAAATAATTGATGGTAGGAGGAAATTGAGGTAGGTTAGGAAATGACTTGTCAAGATCTCAACCCAGGTTTTGAATTCAAGCCTGGGACTTGTTTTTACTCTGCCATGAAGCCAAGTGGGTCCCTGGATTTGATGTTGGGTTTTATTTAGTGTGTCCCAAGGACAACTGAGTGCCAGGCATTTTCATGGCAGATACCGACCTCACTGCAAAGATATTCATTAATGTTTCTTTCTAGGTTAGGACAAAAGCAGTTTATCTTTCCATATCTAACTTCTGGTATTCTTTCTCCAAACAGTAATGCTTTAAGAGAATAATTCCTAGGCTTGAAAATCTGAAATTTCACCTTAAGGAACTCTGTGTCTGATGGTGGAACTCTAACCATTGTCTAATGCCTTGGGACCCAGGTTTGCATGACTTTTGAAAGGAAGTGGACCTCTTCAGGGCGAGGCTTTATACTCTGGTCTCCCCTTTTATATCCTTCCTCACCCTCTGCAGCTCCTACTACCTGCATTCTGTCATTTCTCAGTATCTGCTTATCTTTCCCTTCCCTTATACCGTCAGACATTTAGAGCTTTAGTGTGAATTTACGTCTGTCCTTCATCTCACTCAGAGCTTGTCTGTTTTACCTAGTGGGTCAGCCGTGACTCTGAATCCTGGTTAGTTAATTGTGGATCTTATCTTCTATGAGTCTCAGATTCTTCACCTGTGAAACAGGGATAATATATACCTATGGTGCTGAGTGTCACCCAAGTGCTTCTTCAGACCCACTTCTCACTTTTCTCTAGTTTGCTAGAAGACATCAATAGGCCTCCCTGCCCTCTGGCTTCTGGCTGGGTTTAGCCAGTGGAGAGCACCAGCAGGAGTTTGGAGATGGTAGGAGAGAGGTAGGTTATTTGTTCCCCTGGCTCCCACTCTGGGTCACTCCTATCTGGCCATTTCTCTTGTCAGATGGCCCTCTCAATACATCAACTCTCTGGGTTCTAGTAACCATTCTGAACTCTTATCCCTGCAGGTCTCACTTTTGCTACTTCCAGAATATTATAATTTTCAGTTTTCCTAAACCCTGCTATACATGCTTGTAAATAATGTCTTTATGGTCTCTTCAGTACTAGTTTATGTGTATCAACTCTTTCCTATCAGGAAGTACAACTGTGATGATTAAATGAGAATATATTTGTAAGATATATCACAGGATGCCTAGTATATATCAAATAGGTGCCATACCCTTTCCTAGCCCACCCTCCTTTCAATCTTTCACCCTTTCAAATTTTGTCTCTGATTATGGAACTAAAGGCTCCAGTCTCACATAAATTTCAGATCTTATTGGAAAAGTTGATGGAGCCCTTTGAAGTTGAAGAACCTTAACCAATGTTCTGAAATTGCACATGTGGGGCTCTCTGCTAAGCCTGTAGTTGGCTTTGCCATCAAGGAAGGAATAACACTCACTGAATAATGAGAAAACACTTCCAGACAATTAATATAGATATTCTCCTCCGAATTGCTTGATTTGAAAGCCATGGACACATATCCCTCCATTCTAAGGACAGTTAGAGAATAGAAAGAAAGTCAGTAGGCCTGAGACTTGTTCTCAGCAGTCACACTGGGTCAGCAGTACAGGGACTGCTCTCCCTGGACCTGCATTTACAGCTGCAGGTTGGATGCATGCAACTCTCATCACTAGCAAATGAGGCCCCAGGCAGTGACTAATTGAATCTTATTTGCTTCATTGCTCACTGGGTGATTATAGTACTTTCCCTGCAATTTATGACAAATGCTGGCCAAAGAGCCCTTCAGAAATTGGTAGACTTTGGTTGTGAGGCTCCTTAGTAGACACAGGGCTGGAGATCTGACACTTGCCCATTTTTCATCTCTGCAGATCCAACAACACAACAGCCAAGTAAGCGAACAGCCACGCTTGGTGCTTTATCAGACTGTTTCCATTACTGAAGGGCTGAGCGTGCCGAACAATTTGTGTATTTGGGGCAAACATATTTCAGAAGTGAATGCACTCAGCCATCTGAGTTTATACTGAGAAATAAAATTATGGTTGAACATAGAAACAACTGGCTTCCCTTTATGCTGAAGACACTGATAAGGACTTTTCCAGAGACGAGCACCACAGCTTTCTGTACTCCGGTGGTGCTCAGGAGTCATGGTTTATAGATTCCCACGTTGGTTGTTTGGGATGGACACAGAACTCTGGGTGACTGCGAGCTGGTTTCTTAGAAGCTAAGCTTTGAGAAACATTACACGTGACGGCAGAAGTCACTTTGGCTGTAATTTCAAGAGTCATATTCTACCTAGAATGGACAGAGTCCAGTATTTTCATTACTAACTTTCCTCAATTAATTTTCCTTTATCTTAGCAGGCAAACATGTCTTATTGTTGCTCCGTGTCAGATGGTAATTAACCCATTGACATAACATGAGAAAAAAACGTTCGAAGACAAAGCAAACATGCCTGGGAAAAATTAATTGGTGATTTTCTCTTCTTAATTCATTTCCCAACCATCAGAGCCTGCCTTTTGTTTGGCTACTTTCCTTTTTTTACAAAGTTGCCATTTTTTTTTTTAGCCCCATAAACACAGGAAGCCAACGAGTTAATCTAACCCATACTTCGACAAAGAGATGCTGGCAGCTGCATCCCGGGCTTCCATAGGTTTCTGGAAATGTGTCAGAGTTCTTTCCACACTCTGAAAGCAGCCAGGGGTCAGTAGAGGGCACTCCTTGAGCAGCTCCAAGTGAGTGGGGAGCTCTCGGGAGAGATGCTACAGAGGCAATCGGGAGAGAATCACATCTGTCAAGTTGAACCAGGAGCTCTGGACATAGCCCTCTGGCTTGTGCCCTCCATTACTGCAGAGAGAAACATCCTGGAAAGAAATGAACAGGGTGTCCAGAAACACTATCTGCGCAAATACTTTGACAATACAACTCCTTGCCTTTTCCATTCTGATTCCCGCTGAGAAGAGCACAGCATTTCCAATCACAGTCCTGTTCTCTTTCAGATCTCTTTATCCACATAGGGAGGTAGGGAAAAGAGTCAGGGTCTGTCTGTCCATGATAGCCCTCGTTTATCTTTGCATTGGGTCACCTGATCTGCTGAGAGAGAATTCCTAGGGACTTATTGCTTCACTATCTCTCCTAGAAAGAGCGACAGAAATGAGGCCCTGGAGGCCCAGAGAGGTTGAGCTGCTTTCCAGACTCACACAGCTGATTAGTGACAGAGGCAGCTTCCTCCAGAATCCTTACTCTTGTCTAAAATCTGGGATATCCTGGGCTATGGCAGTGGACCTTAGAGATAAGGGCCCTAAATCAGATTAGTCCTGTGGGCAGGCTGGGCTGGAGGAAATACTGTAAAGAGGGCAGGCTGCGTGTCTAGGAGGGGTGCTTCCTTGTGGAGGCTTCTTTCAAGGGCCGTGCCCTCTGACATGTCCCTCGACTCCAAAGTCAGGTTAAGTGCCTCTCTGTGATTCCACTTAGGCACCTACGCCGGAATGTTTAATTTGTCTGTCTTCTCCAACTGAATAATATTAATGGCTAATTTTTATTGAATATTTACTATGTGCCAGGAACTCTTCTAAGGAGTCTAAAATAGCATCTTCTTTAGTTTCACAACAATCCTATAAGGAAACTTCTATTATTATTCTCATTCTGTAGATGAAGAATACCAGGTAAGAATCTTGCTCAAGGGCATACAGCTAAAAAGTGACAGACTTTGGGGCACCTGCCTGGTTCAGTCAGTGAAGCATGTGACTCTTGATCACCGGGTTGTGAGTTTGAGCCCCATGTTGCATGTAGAGATTACTTAAAAATAGAATCTTTAAAAACAATAGTGACATACTTTGGACTTCTCATCTCCCCCAGGCAAGGCCTTTCAGGGAAATACTAAAAAAACTGTTCATTTTTTCCCTCTATCTTGTTTTTTAAATAGTTCAGGTAAGATCATCCACTCTGGAAGAGGGGCCAGTAGGGACCATTTTTGCTATTAGATGAGCATAAACATCAGCCTCCTATTATTTCGTCTCAGTTCATTTAGTTCAGTGTGTACCGAACATCACATGGGGACAACTGGCCATGACTTGCATTATGAGAGAGGTTTGGGTACGAAGTGTTAAATAAACTAAGTGGAGGGAGCCACAACTGCCTGGGGAACAAGAGAGATTTCATAGAAAAAACAACCTGCCACCTGGGTCCTGAGCATGTGTAGGGGTCCTCCAGGTACAAGAGGGCATGGGACCTGCACAGAGAGGAACGGCAGGTGCAAAGGCATGTGATAGGAAGGGCCTGACGCGTTCATGGAGAGGAGAGGCCTGGTGGTTCTGCCTCTGTCACCAATCAGCTGCCATCAGGAACGCATGGTAGGGATTTTGAAGACAAGGAGAGAAAGGAAGGGAAAAACCCAGTTGGGAAAGGACCTTAAACTGTGTCAAGAAGCTTGAAAGGCTTGTCCAAGCTATTATTTCGAGTGTAGGATAAAAATATAATTATTTGAGAAGTTGAAAAACTTTATAACTTGAGGACATTTGGATCAAGCACAGAGCCACTGAAACCAAGATATTTTCATACCGATGATTGCATTATTTACCCCGAGGTTCCCCAGTTGTCTTTTTCTATTATGCTCTGGGCTTTTACGTTACAATGCATTAGGGGAAGGTCAGTTTAAAGATCTTACTACTATCCAACAGTACACAGCCAAGTATCTCTATAATCTCTCCTGACTTACATCTGTTTACCAAGGCAGGTTATGCTTTTGTAGTTCCTGGTAATGGTTAAATTAATGTCATTCCAATCAATGAAAATTCTTTATATAAAGTTGATCACATTAAAATAAAGCAAGCTGAAATATTCTCAGAGTTCTGCTTTCAAATGGAAACAAGTTAGCTTCCTCGGATCTGAAATGTACAAGCACACAGGAAACTCATCAAAAGATGGAAAATCATGGCATCACCAAAGTCAGGGTTAATCAGACAACCAGAATACAACCAAAAGGCCTGACGAACTGAACTGAAAAATTCAACTGGGACCTCAGTCATGACTTGCCCAGCGGGGAAAGCTGAGGGGAAGGCCCTTCAACTCTCTTGTATTTGGAGTCTTTGGCTTTACATATGAGAGATCTGTACTAATCTCTTATACATACCAATAACAGGGTCTTTCTACATCTGAGTTCCCAGACCTACTGAATTAGAATCTCCATGGGTAGTGCACCAGGCAGAGACTAGGTAGTGAGGAAAATTCTGGAGCAAATGCATGTTGGGAAATACCCTGCCCACAAGTAAATCAGAGAGAAGGGACCTGGTAGCACAGCATATTGGAATTACAGATTTTTATAGATTCCTTCTCTTCAGCAAGTCAAAGAAACAGGAAGCGGAGGGATGAGAAGGTTCCATTTCAGTCCAGCAGAACCCATATAAGATGAAAGCTTTGCTATCATGGGTAACGGGGACAGCAGCTAGCACAATCTACCTGCTTTTGCTGTCGATGTGAGCAAGGGATTTGACCAGCCCCCAAGCAGATAGAAAGTTGGGCCAAGGGTAATCCACACTCAATTTCTACTGGCAAATACCCAGCCAGGCTCTAGGAACCAGAAGAAAGTTTTAGAGCACCATTTGGGGGCTTTGGCAGGATACAATAAGACATAGCCTCTAAGAAATGAGAGCAGAAACCATAAGGAAAGGTAAAGTAAAAGCAGGATGAGAGCGAAACGGAAATGGGTAAGCTGAGTCAGGATTGCAAGGGTGCTAAGAATGCAAGGGCAGAATGAAATGCGTACGGGACACGGTGAAGTCAGAACTGAGGTTATAAAATCAAGTCCTGGCAAATGTGGGAAGCTACCCCAGGATGCAGAGGAAAAGGAAAAAAGAGATAAAAATGACGAGACAGACAATGATAAATGTGGAGGACAATACATGTTTGGGCATCACGCGCATAGGAGGGGCTCTTAAAAAATGTGGATGGATTCCTGGGTTTTTACCTCTGACCTAGTGGGTCAGAATTTCCAAAGCTAGGCCCAGAATCTCTATTTTTTGAAAAGTTTCCCCAGTGGTTCTGATGCAGCCTAGTGGCATTTGCCCTTGGACTGGCATGTGGGAGCCAGCGACTTAGAAACAGGACAGCGCAAGCTTCGACTCCCCAGGTGTGGACAGCCACTCCCTCTGTGTGCTGACTTGCAGGCAATAGCTCTAATGAGGATAACGTTTCCTAAAGTTAGCTGCTGCCCAGTAAATTTCCTAAGTGCTGGTACCTTTAGTCACGCCTCTTTGCTTGTTTCTAGAAGAGTTACTGAAGTGCTTTAAAAAGGAGATTTGGAATCTGTGATGGAAGGGCTCCAAGCCTCACCATCGCAGCTGAGGACAGCAGCCCTGGGGTCTGGGGGGGAGGAAGGCCTCGGACCAGCCGCTGGCCTAGCGCCTAGCGTCAAAGCAGGATCTGTCCTTGTTTGTTCTAGCCACCCCACGAATGGAGGCTGGACAAGGAGCCCAGCAAGCTGGAGCCACCTGGGAGGGAAGGCTGAGCCTTACAGCATCCAGAGCAACTCTGCTGCGGTGCTTTCCAGTTGTAAGAATTTAGGTTTAAATGTTAACAAATGTCTTCCGGAAGCAGCATTGTATAAACTGAGACCCAGGCAAGAGTGAAGAATAGAGCTAGATGACTCACCAGGAGGCCAGACCGCCAGGAGTGATTTGCATTGCCCCTGCATTCTTTCAATTCGAGGCATGGTTTTTTAATTTACTTTTATCATTGGGTCCTGATTACATATGCAAATCAGGGCCCAGTCAGGGCTAAGCTGGCTCATCCCTCTAAGCTCATCCCTCACAGGGAGAGGAGAAGGGCACAGCCCAGGAACCTTTTGCTTCCGCTGCTGTTGCTGCTCTTTATCTTGGGGGGAAGGAGGCAGGATGGCTGGGGGAACAGACCCTCCTGTGGCCAAAAGCACCTGGAGACAAATATCCTTACCATTCAGTTTCTCTTATCTGATCACCTACACAATTAAAAAGCCTCAGGCTTATTTGACAGATTTAAGTTGAGGAAAAACCAAAGCTGATTAATTCATTTCTGGAGTTTCAGGGACTGTTTATCCCAGCTGAATGGAGCAGCTAGCCTCAAAGGTCTATCCTAGTCCGTCTGTCCACCCATTCATCCATCCATCCAGTAACATTATGCTAAGCACTGGTTAAATAGAGATGATGAATAAGAAATCGGGTCCCTTTTAAGGTTGTTCAGCCTAGCAGAAAAGACAGAACTATAAAAATTATAATAAAACATTTTAAATGCTAACACATAGGTATAACTCATTAACTTTGGAAGGTTAAGTATACGGTATGGTTGTACAAGCTACACTCTCAAATCAGACTACTAGGTTCAAATTCTGTCTTTTCCATATGTCTTCTGCATAAACTTGGGCAAAATATTAACCTTTCTGTGTCCCAGTTTCTCATCTATAAAAGTAGGGTAAGTGAGAGCTACCTTCTAGGAGGATTAAATGAATTACTATATCTTTATTCTAAAAACTCAGAAATGATAACCTTAAGGCAAAAATAACCAAATAGGGAGTTTGCACAAATATTTCCAACTCCTGCCCAGCATCATTCTTGAACCTTCTCTACATCATTTTCCTCCAGTCTTTCCAAGTAGTGTACAGCTAGATTCATGTGCTAAGCTCATGAAGATAGTGTAAACACATTATTTTTTTTAAGATTTATTTATTTATTTGAGAGGGGAGGAGCAGAGGGGGAGGGAGAGAGAAACTCTAAGCAAATTTCGTGCTGAGTGCAGAGCCCGACGCAGGGCTTGATCTCATGACCCTGAGATCATGACCTAACCTGAAATCAAAAGTTGGACTCTTAACCGACTGCATCACCCAGGTGCCCCAACACATTGGTTTTCCTCTGTGAAAGACTACCCAGTTGCCTCTGGAACAGTGTTTTTCTCCCTTTTCAGGGTCATGGATCCTTTTGAGTATCTGTTCATTAATTTCATAACTACTTAGTGAGTACCTAACTCTGTGGTAAACATTATTCTAGGCACACAGGGAACAAAGCAAACGTTGCTGCCCTTGCAGGGCTTATATTCTGGGGGTGGGGGGTGGGGTCGACAATAAGCAAGAAATATAATATTCAAGTGAATTATCTAATATGTAAGAAGTGATACATGCTTTAGAAAAATAAAAAGTGTGGATACTAAGGAGGTTTGGAGTGTTGGTGGGGGTGGGGAGGTACCTAATTTAAAATAAGGTGATAGGAATAGCCCTCACCGACATGGTAAAATTTGAGCAAGAATGTGAAGAAGGTGAGGGAGCTGGCTGCAGAGATATATGAGGGAAGAGGGTTTGAGGCAGAGGGAACAGCCAGTGCCAAAGTCCCAAAGCAGAACATGTCTCGGGTGTTGCAAGGAGCTGAGCAACGCAGACGAGTAGGAGATGAGATCTGACTACCTGAGGAAAGCTAGCCACCCTTTCTTTGGAACAGTGATTTCCAAATGTTAGCATGCATCAGGGCTTATGAAAACACAGCCTGTGGTGGTCCGACCCCCAGACTTTCTAACATTTCTAATAAATTCCCAGGTGATGTTGATGTTGCTGGTGTGGGAAACATGCCTTGAGAACTTTTCTTCTAGAACATAGTTACCCTATTTTACACATGTTTTCATGGTATTCTGGGACTCCTAAAGTTTGCCCGGGATTACAGCTTAAGAATCCTGGCCCTAGGGAATTTTGCACTGGATCACTCACCCACAGCCCACCCTGAGGCCCTGTATCAATCTCATCTTTCCAACCAGGTGAAGAACGTATTTGACCTCTGGCTCAAGTTAGGGTAGAAAACCTTCTGATAATGTTTCCGATTTAACTTCTCAGCACAGTGGTATCCCTTTGGTCCTGCCACAATCACACTTTATTCTATTCCCTGAACAAGAATTTGTGGAGTACTTTGTTACAAACACAAATTTGGGCCTCTTAAAAGACAATGTTAAGGGGCACTAAAACCCTTTCTATAGGGCACAAAATTGGCTTGACTTAATACCTTCTGAAACAGCACATGGCTCTGTTTGTGTCTCAAGAGAGGAAGATTAAAGACAGACTGCCATAGTGTTTCTTCATCAGGATGGTACTCCGAAGTTAAGGAAAAAGAAGCAAGAAATCCTCTTGACTGCTAAATAATAAAAGATTTTTGTGACCGTTTTTAAAGAGAAGCTGAAGTAGTATTCAAAAAATCAAAGTGACCTGGTAGTCTTTGTTGTGAACAGATAATAGGGAGAATACCAAGCGCAAAACTGGAAAATGTGAAAGCTAGAATCAGATAACGTCATCACTGGAAGAGGAGGTCCGAGTTATGTGAATACTTCATATTTACTTGGTTTTGCAAATGAGATTGGAGTTGGATCCATAGGCTGGGCTTCGGCAAGTATGCATCACTAGGACACCTTAGAGAAGAGGGACTCAGGGAGAGAATAAAGAGGCAACCGGCATGTTAGGACTGCAACTAATGAGGACACGGACATGCTCTGATGGGTGAGCGAAGACAACTGGGGAATGATTAAAAACATGCACAAAACTAACGTAATCATTTCCTCATGACAAACACTCACTGTTCCTACCATGGAGAAGCCCATGCAGCCAAAAGCATTCATCGACTCAGAGATACTGATTAAGGAATACCAGGCCTTAGGGAGACTTAAATTATAAGGCAGTGCCTCATGTTCTGGAGCAATTACCAAGTCATTGTCAGATACGTGTGTTTCTCTTCATCTGTCCCTGCTTTGTTATGCTTTGGGTTCGGAGATACTTCCCCTTTTCCAGTTGAAGTCAAAGGAATAATATGTTATCCTTCTCAGCTAAGCTCACGTCTCAAATAAGTGCCCATAATGTTTACTGATATTATACCTATCAGTAGAAATAGTGGAGTGCGACTTTTTAATTATTCATCTTTTGTGAAGGTCTTGCTACAGGAGTATCAATTCCAAATGAAAGCACTATTCAATCAATTGGACTACTTTGTAGATTTGAAATATTCAGCTACAGGAAGTCAGTTTGGTGACTGGGAAAAGTTGCTTGATGTCGGGCTATGACGTGTGGGTTGGCCTTTTCCAAGGCTGTGTAACCTTAGGAAAGTCACTTAAACTCCTTGGAAAGTGCATAATGATTCTAGTAAAGGGGTTGTTGGAAGTAAATGTTGGCTTGCATATATGTGTTTTTAAATCCTCAAATGCTGCACAAATGTTTGATATTCCTATTACCTATGTATGAGGATCACAATTGACACAGTTTTGCAGAAGTGTTGCTGAAGGACACACAACTTTTAAATAAACTGTTTACACATCAACAAATTATTGCATTCAGAGTAAAACTGATTTAACCAGTTGGATAGTGTGCTTACTGACTAAAACTGAATATAGCTCCCTCTATCAGAAAAAAACAATTACCAACTGTATTAATTAATGCTAATTTGCATTTAGTGAGCTGCCCTGAATTAAAATTAGTTCCCATGAGTTAAGAATGATGGCTTTGAATTTTGAGAGTATGCTTTTCCCTTAAAAAAAAAAAAGAGTGTGCTATATATATTACATGTCTATTTTACAATGTAGCCCTGACCATCTCAATCTTGTTATTCGTTGACATAGGTAATTCAGACACAGAGTCTCACTTAAATTACCATATGATTAATATTCAGGGTACAACTATAAATAGGACATTTTTTTCTGATTTTACAAATTTTTCTTATTTGGTCATATTGCAACACTAGATAACCTAGTGTAGTTGAAGGTGTCTAGATAGTTGACTAAATTTGGGCTTTGCATCTGGATTTTAACTTCACAATTCATATTCAAAATATTTAAAAATATAAGGCTAAGTGTTACATAAATATGATCCACAGTTCAGTTTTAATTCATCTTTACTACAGCATGTGAAGATTTTGTATAGGGAGAAAACCCCTTGACTCTCCAGTAGTATTTTTCTTATAAACATAAGTTCAGAAAAGAAAGGAATAATGAGCCCTACATGAATAAGTTGGTCATAGCACAAATAATTCTTTAAAACTTAAGCCTTTTGTTTTGAAATAATTGTAGATTCACATCACCGATCTATGTCTACCTCTCTGCCAATACTACAAAGTCTTGATTATTGTAGCTTGATAATAGTTCTTGAAATTGGGTAGATTGTTGCCTCCCACTTTATTTTTCTTCTTCCAAATTGTTTTAGATATTTGAGCTCTTTCTTCTTTCCATATGAATTTTAGGATGACTGCTATCATGAGGTGAGGGAGGGAAGCCCAGCACCTAACTGGGCCTTCCCGTAACTTGTTGGGGTGATGGGACTGTGTTCATCTTACACCCTCAAAAGAGTGGAAGTCTGGGCTCTTCCCTCCTTCTTTGCTGGTATGGGTGGGCACGGGGCTCCAGTTTTTTCAATAGCGTCAGGCTAGGGTAGAGGGGTTACTACCTTAAGCTTTTCTGTCTTACAAAGTTGCCCTTGCTGTTCCCTCGGCTGGAGAGCGCCAGCCTTTGTTGAGGCTTTTCTTGCCTGCACCCACCTGGTGTTCCTGGTTGCCTATTTCTTCAGCTCCAAGTCTGGGGTATAAAAGGCAAAAAGCAAACACGAGAAATGCAGCTGTGTTGTTCAGTCCTGTGGGTCCCGAGATCCCTAGCCATTCTGCCTTCTTTTCTCCTCTTCCAGTGTCTTTTTATATTTGTTTTATTATAGTGTTTAGGATTTTTAGTTGCACTTACAGAGAGGATAAGGGATAAGTATGTCGACTCCATGCTCCCAGAAGCAGAGGTCCTCTCCCTGATAATTTTAAATATTTATCTACAAGAAAGTGCTATCAACATTGCTTAGCCCTAAACGTGAATTGTAAAATGAAGGTAGTAAAGAGGGGTGAGGCATATTCCATGGCAGGCTTTTCAGAGCAGTAGGCTGAAATTCTAAAAAATAAAAAACCCAAAAAACAAAAACAGACACAAAAAACCCAAACAAACCAGGTTTTCAGAATTCCCTGCCACCCTTCCCATGAAATGTGACATGGATGCTAATTCGGTTCACACTTCCTAGAAGTAACAAGGATCATGGAAAGTGCTTAAGAGGGAGCTCTGGTTTTGACTCTCTTTTCGCCACTAATTTTAATTCTGGAAAAGAAAAGCATCTCTACCAGAGGTTCAAACTAATCCTGAGCCATTGATGAAGCCATATGGAGATCACTGGGCACTTACAATTTATGTCTTAGTTCCTTGGTAAGGTGGTCAAATTCTGCTGCTCTCAGGAGAGTGGTAAAAAACCCCTGCTGAGGCTCTGACCTGACCAAACTGAATTTCCATGGAAGTGAGCATCTTTTCTTTAGCCTTATTTTATTATTATTTTTTGTCGAAAATATTTGATAACGTTCATGGGACTTTCTGTATTTCATCCAATAAAGATTTTATGAGACATCTCAATATCCTTGTAAAGAGATAGTCGTTATTATGCTACTCTGGAGTGTCGGGAGCAGTTCCACCTCCCTGGGTCAGCCCTCTCCATCACAGCTCAGGACGGGTACCATCCTCATCTACTCCTTCTTCCAGTTGGGACCAATTACTGTCCAGTCATATGAGCTCCAGTATGAGCCAGAGTGAGACGCCCTCTGTCAGTGCAGGTTCTGGAAATGCCTGGCACTTATGGATGCTTAATTAATAACCATGACAAAATAGGGCTTTGGATTTTCAGGCTGTTCCCCACAGGTTCCTCAAATTGGAATCCTGGCAGCGCCCTCAGGATAAAGATGCTATTTAATAGATGGATGGTGAATACATAGATAGGATGATAATGTGGGTCTATGTATAATGTATGAATATGGAAATTTGCTGCACAAGTGGTATATTTAGACCATAGCAGAATCTTAAATGTTTTGAAATGTATAGTAAGTTAGACTATATGCCTTCAATATCCTGAAAATCGGCCAGTTTCTGTTATTCTGACAAGTTAGTTTATGGTTGCATTCCTCAAATCTAAGCACAAGTTATTTTGTATTGTAGACAGGAAGTATGTGGAGGAAAAAAACAGCAATAATTTCCATTTCTTCTTTTTTTCCCTTGCCCTCATTTTCTGTGTCCTTCACTTCATTGATCTAACCTCCAAGGTTAATGTTTAAGAAATGGGAGAAAAAGGAAACTCAATACTATCAACTTCAGTATTTAAAAATGTGCCTTTTAAACAAAATAGAAGAGTCACAGAATTGTTTGGAATTAATGCCTAAGGTATCTGGATAAATATTCTTAAAGACCCAGGTCATAGTCTACTTCTTCCAAGGAATTTTCCCTGATCATTTTGAGCTAAGAGGACCTTACCAGACTACAGTCATTCCTCCCTCTTAAATCCTTATTGTCACCACCACACAGGTGATATTTATCATTTCCTATTTGGGATGCCTGCCATTCGTGTTCATATTTCATTTCCCTGCTAGATTGTGAAGTCCCAGAGTCCAAACACATTAGACTCCACCTATAATGCCTTTCATATAGCAATACCCCCAAATATTTGTTGAATACATTTATGAATAATTTACAAGTTGAATCAACCCCCGAAGATACTCTGTCTTTCAGACACATTACACTATCACTGGATTTTAAGTCATCTACCCAGACTTTATCCTTTACATTCATTAATTCTTTATATTCATTACTGTTTGTGTGCTAGTTAATAATGGGGGGATTAACTGAGAGCCATGAAAATCTCTTGAATTAGGAGAATCCAGAAATCTGGATTTTTTGCCAATATTTACAACCACAAAACCTGTTTATAATGACATTGAATCCATGCTGAAATCAGAAGTACTACACTTAACAATAAATTTGTCTTAACCTAATGTTTGACATTGTGATACCAAGATAATAAAATCCTTTACTTTATATTCCTGACTCCATTTGTATAGTGATTAAGGCACACAACTGGCTATTGTTTAGTGCAAAACTAATGAATTATGTAGATCAATGCTGTCCAGTAGAAATGTGGTAGACAAAATGATGTCCCCTCCCCCAAGATGTCCAAGTACCAATCTCTGGAACCTGTGATTGTTTATCTTATGTGGCAAAAGGGACTTTGCAGATATGGTTAAGTTAAGGATCCTGGATGGGAGATTATCCTGGCCTATCTAGGTGGGCCCAGTGTCATCACAAGGGTCTTTATAAGAAGGAGGAAGGAGAATCAAGATGAGAGGAGATGCGATGACAAAATCAGAAATGTGTGTGCGCACATGTGTGAGAGAGAGACAGACAGACACAGACAAAGACAGAGATTTGAAGATACTGTGCTTTGGCTTTAGTCAGGGGCCATTAGCCAAGGAATTCAAGTGCCTTTAAGAAGCCCGAAGAGGAAGGAAACATAGCCTCCCTTACATCTCTGCTAACACCTTGATTTTAAAACTTTTGTCCTTCAGAACCTTATGTAAGATGGTAAATTTCTTTTAAGTCACTATGTTTGTGATAATTCATTCAGCAACAATAGAAAATGAATATAGAAACAATGGGAGCCACAAATATGAGCCACACATGGAATTTTAAATTTTCAAGTAGTCCTGTTAAATACAGTAAAAAATAAAAGGTGAGATTAATTTTTTGAGAGAGAGAGAAAAAGTAAGCGTGTTCAAGTGGGGGTGGGAGTGGCAAAGGGAGAGAGAGAATCAAGCAGGCTCCATGCCCAGCACAAGCCTGACAAGGCTTGGGGCTTGACCTCATGACCCTGAGGTCATGACCTGAGCTGAAATCAAGAGTAGGTCACTTAACTGACTGAGCCACCCAGGCACCCTGAGATTAACTTAATAATATATTTTAGTTAACCCAATATGAAATCTTATTTCAACACAGAATCAAAATTAAAAGTTAATGACGTTTAATAAACATTTTTCTTACTAACTCGTCAAAATTCAGTGTGTACTTTATAGTTATAGCACATCTCAATTAGGATTAGCCACATCTCAAGTGCTCGATCACCACATGTGGTTCATGGCTCTTGTACTGCGTAGCCTAGACCCAGATTATTCAAGTATAATCCATTTTATCTCAGTCATTTAGGTCCTTATCTCTCAAAGTGAGGTTACTGACAAGTTTGTTAGGTAGAATCTCCATGATCCCCTCCCACTACCCATCTATGGAAGCAGAATATTCATTTTAACAAGAACCCTGGGTGATTCACATGCTTGTTAAATTTTGAGAATCAATGCTCAAAATGTTGGATAAAACCTTTTTTTTTTTTTAGCTTGAATTATCGATGTGAAAAGTTGCTTAAATATTGTTCTAATCACCTCTTTCTCAAATGGTCAGTACTTTCTGATCATTTCTTTGTAACATTTTAACTTTTTGGGAAAATCCAGGATTTTCTGTGGAGACTTCTGCTGTTCATCTGGTTCTTCACTGTGAAGCACCGCTACTGAGGTAATCACCCGCCACAGGATGAGATTTGGTCTCTCGTCTAGCTGCCTTCTAAGTAGAATAGTGAATGAGTCCATTCAAGAACTGGTGGGACAGAG
Source organism: Ursus americanus (assembly GCF_024610735.1). Classification (NCBI taxonomy): domain Eukaryota; kingdom Metazoa; phylum Chordata; class Mammalia; order Carnivora; family Ursidae; genus Ursus; species Ursus americanus. The sequence goes on along the minus strand of NC_142146.1, from coordinate 53,039,866 downwards.
TGAGTAGACTGGTAGCCGCGAGTGAGAATGCATGAGAACAAATCCCCCCAGTTTTTCATAATGGTGTGGAGGGTAGTCCTTGAGAAATCTGTGGTAGAGTTTCATCATTCAAACCTGCTGTTCTTTCATAAAAAGGAATGTCAATAATGTTGAAGGCTCAAATAATTGTACATTTTCTAAGTTCCTTAGAGTAGCCAGCATCTTTTCTCTGGAATTTTATGATTTTTCACACTTTAAGATGAGTGAATCATCAGCAAATTGAATGCAATAAAGTTGGATGCTTAGAAATGTTAGTGGAATTATTTGACAAAATGAGTGCCATTTAAAATTTCTGGTGAACTTCAGTAACTAGGCAAGAGAAGGAACGGAGTGTAATCCCACAGGGCTCACATGTCATCCTTTGCCTAGTAATTCGTATTTTATTTTATTTTATTTTATTTTATTTTATTTTATTTTATTTTATTTTATTTTATTTTATTTTATATTTTGCTCCTTGGTTGAGGGGAGAGGAGACAAGAAATAAATCCTTAGCTGACAGTAGGGAAAAACAAGTTCTATAACATCTTGTAATACCTGAAAAGTGCTTTGGAATAATGACAGTGTTATTATTTAATCATGTGACCAAGACAAGGGAAAGGGCTGAGGAATTTTAAAATTCTAATTTAAAAACTAGAGTTCTGTTTTTGGTGATACTGTAGTCTAGATTTTATATGTGTACCTTTCAATTACAAAGGACTTAGACATGTTGAATAAAATGCAAGAAATATCTCCTCAAATGTATACTTGAGGTCATAGGAATGTAAGGGAAACCCCAGGGGCAAAACCAGAATCGAAATGGTGTCTAGAGGAAACTGCCGCTGCTCTCAGGGTATATGCCTATGGTAGTAGAGTAGTTGTTTAAACAGATACATGCAGAATGTAGGGAAAAGGAGGCAAAGCTTTTAGTCCACTTGAAATCAGAGGTTGAAACTGAGACCCCTTCATAAAGCCATGATCGCAGAAAGGCCATATTTCAATAAAAGGATAGACTAAAAAAATTCTGAGGGCAAAAGGAGCTGACAAAGTCTCTCACTAGAATGCCAGACCTAGAAAATAAAAAGAATGGGGGATAATCAGCATTCAAAAAGATGTTGGCTGAGAATTTTTCAGAACTGATAAATAAACTGGAACCTCAGAAGCAGGAGCCATAATGAATCCCAGCAGATAAATAATAATGAATCCACATACAGACACGGACACATTAAAGTATAACTTGAATAAAAGAATAAAAGAACTTCAATAAAAGTTCATTAAAGAGCTTAATAAAAGAACATAAAAGACAAAAGGAGAGATCAAAAAAGCAGCTGGGAGAAAAGATAAATTATTTCAAAGGAATAACAATTAGATTGATAGCAGAATTCTCTAGAGTAAACATAGGAGTGAGAAAACTGTGCTCAGAGTGCTAAGAGAAAATACCTATCAACCTATCATTCAAGTAAAATGATGTAATAGTTATTTTATGGTAAAAAAAAAATCTGTGAAGCAATCACTAAAGGAACCCCCAAAGAATGTACTGTCTAAAAAAATTAAATTGAATCTACAAGAAGAGTTGCAGGTATAGGAAGGACAAAAGAACAGAATAATTGGAAAACATAAGGTTAAATATAATCAAATACTGATTGTATAAAACAGTAACAAAAATTGTATTAATGACTAACTCATGGTGGAGAAACATAGTGGCAAAATACTGAAAATTAATACCATGTGAAAAAGGATGATCAAGGTTGATTTTATTAGGTGGAGTGCAGAAGTATTGATTAACTTAGATTTTATTTTTTTTGAAGATTTTTTTAAATTGATTTTAGAGAGTGAGAGAGAGGCAGTGAACAAGCAGGGAGAGGGGCAGAGGGAGAGAGAGAATCCTGAAGACTTCCCACTGAGCGTGGAGCCCCATGCAGGGCTACATCCCAGGACCCTGAGATCGTGACCGGAGCCGAAATCAAGAGTTGACCACTTAACTGACTGAGCCATCCAAGAGTCCCTGATTAACTTAGATTTTAAAAGTGAACATTCCAAGCAAGGAGATGAAAGAAGGAAAAATAAAATAAAAATAATTCAATCTAACTAGTGAGGAAAGAAGGGGGGAAAGCACAGAAAATTTCAGGGAAACTAGCACAAAATAATACGGTAGAACTCAAATTTAGTGAAAACTACAATGAATCTACATAGTCTAACCCTGCTAGTGAAAAAACAGGTTGTCAGACTGGATTACAAGAAATCCACTTGTAGTCCACTTTTGAGGGACACATCTAAAACATAGGCACACAGGAATGTTGAAAGGAAAAAGATAGAAAAGAATACATTGGGTAAATTCTAACCAAAAATGAGCTTTTGCTGCTAAATTAATACTAGATTAAAATAGTTTTTAGGGCAAAAAGCATTATCAGAGCTAAGGAGAATCACAATACAATAATAAAAGGTTCATCTCAGTAGAAAAGTATAAAATCTCTAACTTGCATTTGTGTAATAAAATATTCAAGGATAAAATTTACATGTTATAAGGAGAAACTGACAAATCCACAGCTATTGAGGCAGACCTAAATATATTACAGTAATTGATAAATGAAACAGACAAAAACTTGGCAAGGATAGAGAAAATTTTAACAACCTAATTAACAGCCTTGATCTACTGGACACACACAGACTTGTACCCACTAATTAAAAGACACATTTCCCCTCCAAACAACATGGAGTATCAAAAAAATTGACCACAAAGTATTAATAAATCTATTGCAGCAATCCATTAGAAAGTACATCATGACAACTAAAAAATTCACCAGTAAAATTTATCTTATAAAATTTAGGAAGTAAAACCATACACACACACAAAACTCATCATACGATTATCTCAAAAGCAGAAGAGGTATTTGATAACATTCAGTGTCCGTTCTTAATAAACATACAGTATCCGTTCTTCATAATAATTACACAGTGATGAAATGTTAGACTCATTCCTTTTAAAATTAGCAATGAAAAAAGTACTGATGGCCTAGTCAATGACTTAAAATGAGATAAAGAAATAGAATGTATATGAATCACAAAGAAGAAATAATATTGTTTTTATTCTCAGGAGATATGATTTTTTAGAAATCATATTGATATGATATGAAATCTATGATATGATTTTCATAGAAAACCCAAGAGTATCTACAATAAAATTATTAGAATTGGTGAGAGTTCAGAAGGCTTACTGGGTATTAGATCAATGTAAAAAAATTGCACTCCTTATTCACCAGGAATAAACAATGACAAAATATAAAAATATAAAAAGAAGCACCATTTCAAATCAACAGAAAAAATGGCTCTTAAGAATAAATCTAACAATGGATGTGCATGAAATACATTGCAAAATTTACAAAACTTTAGTAAATGGCATTAAGAAATACCTAAATAAATGAAAAGATAGGCCACATTTGTAATAAATACACTCAGTATTATAAAGACATCCATATCCCTAAATTCAATGCAATTCCAATAAAAATGCCATGAGGTTTTCCTCTGGAACTTGACAGAATAATTTTAAATATTTTCATGGGTAAGCAAAGGGTCAAGAATAGTCAAGACAACTTTGAAAAAGAAAAAAAGAAATTGTCCACTTGTTCAAATATATTATCTCAAGGTTTATTATAAAGCTATAGCAAAGAAAATAATATGCTACTATTGTAGGGAAAGAAAATTTGACCAATGGGATAGGTTAAAGTATCCAGAAAGATATCCACACTTGTATAGAAACTTAAAAAATTATAAAACTGCCATTTCTCTAAGAAGGGAGGTGGGACTAGTTGGTCAACCATGTGATAAAAGAAAAAAATCTCTACTACATACCATCCCAGAAAGACATAATTTCTAAAATTAAAAACTAAAACTTTAGATCATTAAGAGAAGCATAGAGGGAGCAAATATCTTGTGTATAGGAAATTATTTCTTAAACAAGACAAGAAGCATAAAACATAATGGAAAAGATTGACAAAACTGAATATATTAAAATTTAAAACTTCTATGCATCAATACATACCGTAAGAACAAAGTAGAGAAGCCACAGACATGGAGAATACAGTAGCAGCTTATTTAATTGACAAAGGATTTAATACTCAGAACATATGAAGAAGTCCACGTACATAAGAAAAAACTGAACAATTTAATACAAATTTAGAACATGAACAAGATTTACAAAAGGAGGAATCCGGAGAAACAGAGGAAAAGATCTTCAAACTCACTACTAAGGAAATATCTATTGAAACTACAACAGATAGTATTTCATATTTGTCAGAAAGACCGAAGATTTAAGTCTGAAAAAATCAAGAATTGAAAGGATATAGAACAACAGGAACTCAATAAAAGCTCATGAAAGTACAAACTTGTACACTTAGGAGCAATTTGGTAATATCTAGCAAAATTACATATACTTATATATTACATCCCAGCAATGCCACTTCTGGGTTATATATCCTGAAGAAACTCTTGCACATGGACTCATGGAGACGTGGCCCTCTGTGGTATGCTCCTGGTTACCTCTCTGATGCTATCTTCTACTATTCTTCCTCTCACTCAGATAGCATCAGCTATGCTGGCTTCCCTAATCCTGGAACACACCAGGTACATTCCTACCTCAGGGCCTTTGCACTTGCTGTTTTCTCTGCCTGGATTGCTCTTCCTCAAGGTATCTCCATGTCTCCTTTTGCATTTTCTTCCAGTTTTGACTTGAATGTCAACTTCTCATTACAGTCTTCCTATCTCCTCTAATCTCTATTTCCTTCCCCAATTTAATTTTTTTCACCTTAGTGATTATGCACACAATGTAAATTTTGTTTATTTACTTTTTTATGGAATGGAAGTTCATAAAGGCAGGGTTTTGGTTTGTTTTTTTCACTGCAGTATCCTTAGTATCTAGAATAATACCTGGCCCATAGTAGATGTTCAATAAATACTTGTTATATGAATAAATGTGCACAAAATGTTTATTACAGTATTGTCTCTAATCCTTCCAACACTTTGTGAAATAGAGTAGGACAAATAACATACCCATTTGTACACTGAAATGGAACTGAGATACGGATGAGAGGAGCTTGTGCGAAGTCACAGGGCAAGTGTCCAGCAAAGTCTCAAGTATAGGAAGCTGCCCTATCTCTGACTTGAATAAATTCCACATTTCAATACGTATGAGTAAGAAAAATATTAGAATGGCAAATAGGTTTATTCCCTTAAATATTATGTGATCTCCAGAAAATATATTACTTTGGAGAGAAATTTTCTATGTATTTCATAAATAAGAATTACTTCAAGCAAAACAGAACACAAAAGCCTCTCAGTCACGCTTGCCCTGATGTATATAAGGTAAGTGGTTACCCTACTGTGAATTTTACTGCAAGAATTCTAATAGTAAGATGTTCATTATATGAGGCGTGTGGAGAATGTCGAGAGCATTACATTCATTTACTATGACCACATAATATGATATCATTTCACCAAACAGAACTTTCTATTCCATTTTGTTTAAAGCCTAAAATGAAAACAAGAAGAATGCATTTTTAAGGATTATAATTGAGCTTTTCCTTATAAAATACAGAGGCCTGTATACTCCAAAAAATACCTAATGGTTATTAGTGTCGATAGAATTTATAAGCCCGTGTAAAGATTAAGAAGCCCCCTTAGTGTAAAAACATTTAACAAACACAGTCTATCTGTATCTACAATTGTTGTCTGTCTTTGTGGAGAAGAAGGGAAGGAAGGAGAGAAGGACAGAATTGACATGTTGCTATCATGGCGGAACATAGAAAAATGGGCTGCTAGAAAGTTAGAACACACACCAACGCCTGAGGCAAAGTCCATAGTCAGGTTAGGTGCTAATATCATATTACAAACATCTAAAGCCGGATTCTTCAAGGGAGGTGGAAGGTGGGATGGATGAGTTGAGGAGAAATTCTAAAAACTAAAATAGCATAAAATTCTTGCTCTCAGTGGGCTAATGGCTGGTTAGGAGTGTATCACACAGACAAAAATAACTTGCCTTCTCCCTAGCTGGGGTTGATGAGAGGAAGTAAGCTATACTAACCCTTAGGACATAGGAATTATATTCCTTAAAGAAGCACTTCCACATGCACTCGCAGAGACATGAGTGGGTGGCTACCGACCCAGAGGCTGAGCACTGGGAGTTGGGTGTGATGTGGCTGTCCACCAGGCTGGATGTCCGCACTGACTGCCTACTCATGACTGGCCAGTGGGGAACCCCAGCTTGCGAGAATTCAAACACCAACATAACATGCTTTAAGAATTATTTGGAATTATCTATTAATGCTGAGCATATGCACATAGGTGATCCAACAATCTGACCACTAGATATGCCTAAGAGAAAAATGTTCTCATGTTCTCCAAAAGACACGTATAAGACTGTTCATGTCAGCACCACCCATAATAGCTCCAAACTGGAAATAAACCAAATGTCCAACAAAATTCAAATGGACAGGAACAACTGTTCAAGAAAATACTATATAGCAATGAAAATGAACAAAGTACTGCTGTATGGAACAACGTGGATTAATCTTACAATTATAATGTTGGGTGAAAGAAGGCAGACATGAAAAATATACACTGTATAGGTGACAATACTCTATGGTGTTAAATTTCAAGGTAGTGGTTCCTCTTGGTGGAGGTGGGGACAAAGCAACTGGAATGGAGCATGGTGAGTGCTTCTGGGCTGCTGACGGTGCTCTGTTTCCTGATCCGGATGTCGCTTTGTGAAGATTCATCTAGCTGTACACTCAGAATTTATGCACATGTCTGTGAATTATACTTCAGTAAAATTTTTATATTCAAAAAACAACATATGGACAAGTATATGTGACTGCACAGTACAGCAGTTTGGCAAAGTGAATTTTGGGATGGGGCTGATAAAGAAAGATTGGTTGAGGAAGGTGAATTTTGAGAATTTCAGCTAACGAATGTGGGTGGTTTAAAGCAGAAGGAGTAAGTGTGTTATATATTAGGGAGGGGGAAAATGGGGCATGCAGAGGGCATGCAGATTTCTGCTTTGTTGAGGCAGAAATCCAACAATTATACATGAAGAGAAGTGCATATGATGAGACACAATGAAGAGGAAATTTAGATTTTGAATTGCAATAGGGAACTCTTGTTCTTCCTTTCACTATTTTTAATTTTTAAAAAATAATTTTATAGGTAGCAAATGCTACTTTTATTTACATATAAATATAATAATTAAGTACTTCTATATCAATGTAGGTAAATATGTATAATTACATACATAATTGTATAGGTAGCATATGCTACCTATTTGTAGAAAAATTTTTAAAAATAGAGAAGTATAAAGGAAAAAAATCACTTAAAACTCCATTCTTCTCATAACATTGTGGGAGCCTCTGAGTTTCTGTACTGAAAACTGTGGAGATAACTTGAGGATTAATATTAATCCTATGGAAGTTTAACATAAAAGGAATTTAAGCAATAAACTCAGATGAGTCAGGAGACCTTTAAGCTTTGCATACTTCCCAACTCTAGCTTGCTGCCACGGAGCTGATGTTATGTTAAGAACAGCATCTGCCTGATGCAATCCCTTCTTTTCTTTCCCCTTCCAACAAACTGAGTTATAATATCTCTATTAAAACGAAATGTCTAAAGATCTCTCACCCAGTTAGAAATCACACCCCTCCCAAATAAAGGCATCCATGGGAAAGGTGAAGAATGTTTGCTTTCTCCTATACATTTTACCAAATCCAGAGTTTGGGATTTTGGAGGTGTGGCATGGGGAGCAAAGGATTTTGGCCATGGTCTAGCTACACTACCAAAGACGGGGTTTCAGTCACAGAACAAGATAGGATGAAAGAACTCCGATGATAAAAGGTAAAAATTGCAGCAATTGCAGGACCAAATTCATTAATTTTGTCTCTCTTGGTATAATTTCCGTATCTTCTGCCATGTGGTTGCTTTTGGCAGGGGAGAAATTGGGAGCAAACTTGTGAAGTTATTCCAAGTTGAGAACTTACAGAGTCTTCATGAAAGTACCTCCTGGGCATGGACTAAGGTAGGACTTAACTCTCAAGGTGTAGGGTACAACCAAAATAGTCAACAAAATCTCCTAATATCTGGACACTGTCCTGATATATTTTTCCAACGGAATCAGACAGCATAGCTCAAAAGGATCCTGAGAGCTGAGACAAATTTACTCTCTCTCCTCAGTATGTTTCTATACACAATGGACGGATAATGAGTGGATTCTTTCTTTCCTCAAGGAGGACACTCACCTACATTGGAGATGGTACAAGCCCTGTTACACAATTTGGCTATGTGCTATACTTTCCTCGGCAGTGAGCACTTTAGCTTTAATTTTCATAGCAAGGATGGTGTTTCTTTACTATATAGATAGGAAATTCTTTAATGAAAGAGGAATACAGCATAAGTTGTTGAAAACAAAGAGGATGTAATAATCCAAGGGCATGGCAGTTGTTTGTCCATGAACTGGAAAGAGGAACAAAGGATTGAGGGGATTCAGAGCTGATTCCAAGGTCGTGAATTAGGAAATGCAAAGCCTGCTTAAGGAGCATTCAGAGACTAGAGGTAACATTTTGAACCTCATCTCAGGGAATGCAAGGAAAGCACTTGTGTACCCTTGTAGGCTTAGTTCAAGGGTATCTGATGCTCATGTGGTTTGCTAGGAAAGAATTCCTGTGCTTTTCACAAATATAAAGCTCAAGTTTACTCTGAGGAAACAATTACTGGGAAAGGTAAAACCACTGTGGGAGAGGGTAAAGGACCTCCTATTCTCATATCAACTCATATTAAGAATAATGGCAGAGTTCTATTGTTCCAGAGGGACTAATTTGTCCCCTTGTTTCACTGAACAGTTGCTAGGATCCCCTAGGTGCTTCAGAAAAGTGTGTCTCAGACCACCGTCTACTTAAGCCCATTAAAATTGATGTGTCCTTCAGTTCATGCAAACTCATTTCTAAAGTCTTACATTTACAAATAAAGTATGGATTATTTGCATCATGAAAGAATTCTTTACACAAAGATAAACTATAAGATTTCTTTAAATAACAAATTACCCTGCTACGTTTTACAATATGATTTTATGTGCTGTAATTTGATCTACATACAATTTTTCTAGGAGTACGTCTTCAGGGTCAAGAGTGGAATGCCTGTATATTCATGATGGTCGTCAATGTGGCTAAATGTCCCAGCATGCAATGTATTGGTCTAATGAATTATTGCAGTACCAACTTCCTGACCACTGCAGGGTGTTTAAGAAGGATACCAGCCTCATAGAAAGCTTTGTATTCTCAATGCTGATACAAGGGAGGAAAACCCAAAGGAGAAGGAGCAAGGCAAATTTTGCATTTGACTTATAAAAAGAGATACTCTCCTGGTTGGCTTCTGTACTAAGTGTAGTTGTTCTGAGCGCTCCCTCGCTGTAATGCCTGCAGACATATTTTACCTATGTAAGAAAGTGAGAACCATGAAAATAATGGCTCGGGTTGCTGTTAGCCTCAAATGGGGCAATGCGTGAGAGTGCATTTACAAAGAACCATGCTATACAAATATCGGTCATTATTATTATTCTAGTATCCCAGAGTTAATCATAACAAAAACACTTGACTCCGGTTTGTAAAGTGAGTAAACATTGGGTTTGTTTCTGCTTCCAAAAGATGGCACTGAAAATAAGTCTTCAACAGGAAAACATTTTCCAAAGTATCAAGTTCCAACTTAAAAAAAAAAAAGGAAATAGAAATGGAAAGCCTATAGGCCCATTAACCGAAACGCTGATGGAATGTTACAAAATGTACACATCACCACAGAGCTGTCCTGAGATGCGCATGACTGGAGCCCTACTTCCATCCGCTCTGGAAGCGCAAAGAGCAATGAGCCCAACGAGCTGTCTTGCAAGCGCTTCAGGCCCTCTCACTATTTTGGGCACAGCTTATCAGCAGGAAAAATCATTAAGCAGCAGGAAAGAGAAACAAAAAGCATAATAAGTGAAGCGGGGGTGACTGCAGCAATGGGGAGAATGAGAGGGGTGGGAATTTACATGAAGAAGCAGCAAGTTTGATGACGGGACTTGAACACGCATTGATGTGAGGGAAAGGAAGCACAGGGATGGGTGCCTGCGTGCGGACAGACAGACGCAGTAAAGAGAAACTTGGAAGAAAAGTGATTCAACACCATAAAGAAGAAGAATGATATTAGCTATCAGAAAACAAAACCAACATATAGAGAAAAGACATGCAATGGCTGTAAAGAGGCCACAGGAGTCAGAAACTTTCCATTTAATTTGCGAAACAATGGGTCAGAAAGCTACTTCCTATAGGCGGTTTCCACTTGAAGAGTAGAATTCACTCTCAGGAGCCATTAGAGCACCATTAGAGAGCACAGTGAAAGTAGCTTGCTGCCCAGCCTGGAGGAAGAAATGCACATTTCATGGTTCTTTTCTTCCACCCAGGAGTGGTTAAATATTTGGCAAGATATAGTTCTTGTATTTACATGTTTTTCTAGGGCACCATAATATTAATAAGTATCAGTGACCCAGCCCAAAAGAGCTCACTGGTAGTATTATGATCTGCTCTTTAGTTTTGTATTGAGACTAGTAATCACATGGGGACCATATTCAGAACCTGCAGAACTTCTACCTTGACGCTCCACTGTGAGACAAATGAAACAGTGACTCATCAAGCAGGGACAGTGTGTACTTTATTTCTTATCCAGGCTATTAGATACGAACAGGCAGGAAGTGAAGATGACTTATGCAATAGAATGATTCTCCTTTTACTCATTTATCTACAATAATCAGTCACTTAGAAATGTTCAACTTTTCTTGTGTTAAAGCCAAATGTCCCTATAGTGTGACTGGCCACAGAGGTTCATCTCTAAAACCATTATTTGTATGACTTTTTGGCAAGCATGAAGAATACTCTCACCTAAGAAAAAAAAATCAGAAGAGTTATATGACTCTGGGGGAGTTTGGAGAGTGGGCTTGACTGGGAATGGTATGAGGGAACTCTCTGGAATGATGGCAAAGCTGGACAGAATTTAATATAAGATAGAATACTGTATCTTGATAGGGATTAGGATCACACGGATGTATATAGTGTTAAAACTCAGCAGATTAAAAAACTCAGCCAATTAAAAAACTCAGATATACACTTAATGTTTGTACATTTTATCATATGCAAATTTTACACTAAAATCTATAACTAAATATTAAATTTTAGCTAATCATATACATTCCAAAATATTTAGGGAAGAAATATTTTGATGTCTGCATCTTGAAATGCATGAAACAGTGGGTTTATTGATAGTTAGAAGGATGCATAGATGGATAGATATGTGACAAGGCAAGCACAGGAAAATATTAGTGGTATAATCCAGGTGGTGAGTATATGGGTGTTAACTCTAAAATGTTTTTGTTTGCTGTATGTTTGAAAAAATTTATTTAAAAATGCTGGGAATAAAAAAAGAAGAATCCTCTCTCTTTGAAAAGGACTCTGTACTGAAGACAACTCTATAATATCAAAGAATTTTGAACTTAGACCTGGACCTTGAATGCAAATTAGAGACCAAATCAGTAGTTCTCCATCTAAGCAAAGTTGGGTCTCCAACTCTTGGGAAGATACTTTCAGTTCTGAGAGAGAAATTCCTTTTTAAAAAATGTACCAAACACTGGTATCCCAATCTATCAGGCCCACAAAATATTCCTTTGTCCTTTGGGATATTCTTTTGTCCATTACTTTTGGAGAAGGCATTGAACTGAAAGGGCAGCATGAGAAATATCGTTATTATATTCATGAAAAGTATGTGGTTACCATAGTTATAGATGATACAGAGTTGTAAAGGAAATGAATGGAGCAGTTTCTGCTCTTTATGGGGTTGTAATGGGGGCAGAAGAGGTAGATTAGAAAATAACGTTAAATGACCTAATAACCAAAATTGCTAAATAGAAAGCGTTTTCTCCTATAGACTGTGTTGGTGTTGTTGCATTTGTGGAATCGGGGACTTTGGGGCAACTGATGAGACCCCTGGGTGAGGAAAGGCACCCATTTCTAGATGTTTAACTCCTGGGCTCTTCTCTTTCCTGGGTCCTAAGCCTATAGCTACCCTCCTTTGCACATTTCCTCAAATTTCAAGGATTTACTATCCTTCTTTCCTCTTATTCTCAGATTTCTTCTCCCCTCAAGCTGGGATACCAATTTGGATGTAGTTTCTCCCAGGTCTCTCTCCTATTGTCTTAGAAACAAGAGGAAGCAGGATTTCCTTTTAAGGGGTCTTACCAGCTGGTATTGAGGCACCATAGAGAATTACCTTCTAGTTTTATTCTTTAAGGACAGTTCCTTATACCTCCCTATGGCTTTCGATGCTTATCTTCTTCTGACCTCTTGGTATCTGGTGCTACAGACTCTTTCTTACACAAACATCGCAGATGAGGTGTAGAGGGAGCTTACAAATCACATCCCATTTGGGCACATGTTGTTCTCAAACGGGTGGCTACCTCTTGGGGATCCCTTGGCCAGTGACTCTTTGCTCAATAGCCTTCATATTCTACCCAGGAACTGCCTTGCTAAGCCTTTGCTCACTTGGAAAAATTGTTTGTACGAAAGAGGTGTACTTATTTTTACTTGACTGATTTTAATCTGGTCTTGGGAAAGGCTAGTTTATACCTCTTCCATAGGGAAAGGTTATTTACTGTGATTTCTTTTTCTTCTAAATTCTTGGGAGTATATTAGTGTAGTTCAGAACAAGGAAGATATTTTTAAAGGATCTAGTCCCCAGCTTCCCCAGTTTAATTGCATATGAATTTAGATTCTCAAATGTCTACTATCCCAGTGTTTTATTGTTTTCTGGATAAACCAGTGACCATTCTATTCTTGCCTTGTCCTGCAGATTAAGCAAGGCAAATTAAACAAATAGAATCATTCCTTGGAGCAATCAGGAGAAGATGTACTTTGATTCAAAATGCCATAGACCTTCTGGACTAATTCTTATTTACAAAAATTTTAGTTTCTTTAAAAATTGTGAAATGTGCATATAATATTATTGAATTTTTACACCCTTATAAGAATGATTATATAAGTAAGCTTTAACATTTTTAAGGGGAGTTCTTTGCCATAACATGTATCCTAGATCTTGGTTTGGAAAATAGTCACCATAGAGATAGACACATGTAGCCCAGATTACAACATGTTCTTGGTTTTCTAATTTGAATTATAATAATTACATTTATTTTGTATCATAAGGATAATTACGAATTTCAGGTCAAGTCATGCCCTCCAATAGAGAATGAAAGTCTAGTTTAAAACACCAGACCTAACTCTCACTCCCAGTACATATATATATGTGATATATACACATGTGTACACACACACACACACACACACACACACACACACACACACAATTTGTTCATCAAGAAAGAACAATTATACTGGTTATAAATTACCCAGTATTGTTTGTGCCAAATGACATTTAGCTTTGCAGAGTGCCCAGTTCCCACATACTGTGACCATTAGAAAACCACTCATAGTTTTAAGAAGTAAATGCTTTTAGCTTTGAACCCTGTATAACAAAAGCCAGAAGTAAAAAGAAAATGCATCAAGTGCCAAACAGCAGTAAGCCTAATGACCACAAAGACCATTAGGAAATGGGTAAACAAAATTAACTCTCGGTGGGAGTTTCAGGCTCTCCAAGCACACATCTTTGGCTTCATTAACCGCCCACTACAACCAAGGCCAGAGTCACTATCAATACTGAATCTCCCTTGTATCTTTTGGTAGACACAGAGGAGAATTGACTTTACCCACAGACCTAGGGACCTAGATGGGAAAAATGGTGACAGTAGTATTCTAAACTCAACTAAGTTTCACTTAACAAGAAAGCAGCGGTCAGGAAGGACAAGTTATAAAAAGAAAATAAAGCGTCTTGTTTCTTTCAATTTGTGTGTGTGTGCGCGCACGTGTGCGGTGCTGGTAAATATCGGTTTTGCTTTTATTCTTCTTTTCCTTACTTTAATGTATCCACATAAATTTTGGTACCTTCCTTTTCTTCTCCCTCTCCTAGGATTGCAAGTTCCTTTTGATTCAATGAAGGAAGTAGAAGTGGGAGCGTACAGAGGGAAGTAGGCCTAGTATTTGTAGCACAAATTGGAAAGTAAGTGCAGATGCCCTAGTTTAAAAGGTGATGAAGCAGGAGAGACTGTGGACTCTGGGAAACAGACTGAGGGCTACAGAGGGGAGGGGGGTGGGGGAATGGGATAGGCCGGTGATGGGTATTAAGGCGGGCACGTATTGCATGGTGCACTGGGTGTTATACGCAACTAATGAATCATCGAACTTTACATAAAAAACCAGGGATGTACTGTATGGTGACTAACATAATATAATAAAAAAACATTTAAAAAAAAAAGAGGAAAAAAAATTCAACAGAGAGAAAAAAAAAAGGTGATAAAGGAACTAAAAGAGCAAAGAGGGAAATGTGAGGCAGCCCCAAAATGAGCAGCTTCGGAATGCCAACACCACTCCTAGGAATGGAGAGACAGAAAAGAGAAGCAGTGCATTTAAAACCAGGAAGCTAGAACCATAATGGTTCTGCTCAGAGGAAGCTGGAACCACTGAGCAGAAATAGTTGCTGCTAGGGTAGCCACCAAACCATGAGAAGAGGAGAAATAGCCTGGCTTTTCATTTTCTTTTGTATCCTATTTGCTTCTAGTATCTGCCTCAGGTAGCTGGAAGACAGCAAGAGGGATTTCCCAGGGTCAGTACCCCTGCAATGTAAGGCAAAGCAGGGGAAGGTGGGAAATTTATTTAAGGACAGAAACACAAAGAAGGGTACAAAAGCTTGACTGGGTTTAGTTTCTCTTTCCACTGGCCCCACTCAAAGCCCCTGGTTATGTAAAAGCTCTTCTATGCATAGATGTGTTAGGGAAGACAGGCACAATATGTGAAAGGCCATGGCTAACTCTCTTCTATGGTTTTATGACATCCAGTTCTCAACAGAACAGCACAATCAGGATACAGCAGATACTATGAATTCTAAGGAAGCAAAGGGCTTTAAAAATATAACTCTTGTCACATAAGGTTGAGAGTGAGAGCAGAGATTAAATAAAACAAAAAAGTTAAAAATTCTATTAATCAAAATAAAGTCCTATTTATCAAATTTTTTATTTTCTTTTCCTGGGAAGAGTAACTGAATAATGACCATAATTCAAAATATCAATAAAGGTCACACATTGAACATTTAGACAATCATCAGTTCTTGCCAAGAAAAAACTCAAGAGTTATCTTATTACTGAATGTGCGCTCAACGTTTGTGCGGGAGACTGAAATCCAAAAGGTAATCTTGTTCTCTCATCCCTCATAAGATAAAAGGGCCAGTTGCCTTCTTTCCCTTGCTTTTCCCCTTTCACCTCTATTTGAACAAGTACTGTTTCATAAATGCCAGTTTTATTTGCTTCCATTAAACCAATTGTGCTTTCAAGATTTGGCTAAAGCACATATCCAAATAATCTCTATGTGTCTAAAAAATATTTGTAATTAGACATGTTGGTTTATGAGAAAGGAAAATTATTTTCCTTGCCCACACATAATAGGTATTGTCAACCACGCACTGTCTTTCAGTTTTCTAATTTGTAATGTGATATGATGACACTTTTTGACAGTAACTAAAATGATCTATGGCCATAAAGATATAGCCTCATGGTTATAAGAAAGATTTATGATTCTGGTTATGAAAGATATTTTACTCCTCAGCAACATTACAGGCATGGCTGGAAGCCCAACAAAATCGAAATAAATGTACAGAATGAGCAAGCTTGTCAGGTAATAAAGGAAGTTCTTCAAATCAATGGTAAGGTTACATAAGGGGCTGGGGTTTGATTACAGGTATAGTTTTAATGCCATTTTATAATTATAGCCCAACTATTTCTAGACCTGCATCTGCTTCTATTTAGGAAAGTAATTTCCTTTAAAAAAATAACTGAAAGGCAAGAAGGATGGATTAAACTCCTTAAAAATACTAATCGCATAATCCTCTGCCCTAGCATTTGTTTTCAGGGGCATGTTGACTTTATGTAAAGAATGTTTCCAGAAATTGCCTCTATTCACCCCTAGCTATTCTGTAGAATGGTCTTTTAAGACCGAACGTACTGCAACTTAACATGGAAGTAATGTCACATTTACATTCAGGCTTGGAAACTAAAACTACTCCCTTTTGTTGATTCATTCATTACCAGAGAGTGATGATTAAGAAACTCAAGGTCAGCTGAGTTATTCCTCAGTCATTGTCCAAAAATGAAGGATACTAATGAAAATGCAATGTGGCGGCCTAGAGGAATATCGGTTCACATGAAATTACTATACCAGAAGCAAGTGCAAATTAGGTAATTTCACATTTCTCTCTGTCCGTATCACAAAACGTCTAGCCAAAAGCTAATTCTGTAAATAATTTAATGCCATATTACACTAATATCAACTGGGGATAACTTGCCTCCAATCTGAATTCTGGCATCTCTAATGTGGTTTCATGTACCGACATAAGCAAATCAATTTGACCTCGTGATTACTTTTTAGCCAATTTCATTGAAATTTGTTAAATCTTTTTTTTAAATAGAAAATAATCAGAAAGCTACAAACAACATTTTGATAGCATCATACTGATAAAATCTCAATGGTGGTGAAATTCAACAAATGCTGAATTTGAAAAATACATGAGCTGTAAATACTTCTATTGAGCAATCCAGAGGCTTCAAAATAAAACTATTTTGTAATTCATTATTTATTTTAAAAATTAGCTGTGGAAGAATAATTTTTATATTTAAATTCTTTTAAAAGTAAACCTTGTCAGGGCAAGATTCTGTTTTCATTTGGGCAACTGAATTCAGATGCTGGTGAAACAGCAGTGGTCTTTAAACTTTTTTGGGGTCATGGACTCTCTCAAGAAACAGATAAAAACTTTAAGCCCTTTCCCCAGAAAAAATGCTTAGTCACACATCCACACAAAATTTGGTATAAAATTTCAACTCATACCTAGCTGCTAAAAGGGGTCTGTCGACTTCGTATTAACAATCCCTCATGTATTAGATAACTTGGAGCCATTCTTTAACTTGAGACTTTATGAACACAATAGAAAGATCTCATTGAGAATAAATAAATAATTTTTGGAATAAAATAATAGAAAATTAACTCCCATACACACACACACACACACAACTTTATATAATGTTAATAATTATTTCCAATAAGTAGAGATATTATACGTGGGGGTTGTATTAATTTCTAATGATTTACTGTCTGGTTCAGTAAAGATTTTTCTCCTTTGACTACTTCAAACTTCTGTAGCTTTTGACGTGTGCCACATGCTCGTCTTGTGAAATGCGGATGTCTGTCAGGGTGCCATTTCCTTATAATACAGTTTTTCATAATATAGTTAACTAAGTCTGCTTCTACAGCCGTGAGTTGTACAGTCCACCACAAATACAGGATTGTGTTCAACTGAATTTGTTACCTTATAATATGGTCAACTGAATGCTTGCTCTTTTTGGTCTTTTTTTTTTTTCCTCATCAAGTCACGGCTTTTCACTTGATATGGGACCTGCTTCTCTGCTTTGGGCCCATATTTCACCTCAGGCACCTCCATGCTATGCCTGTTTTACAAAAATGAGAAGGTGGTTTTATGGTTAGCTCTTTTGATAGCTACTCCCTAGCTGAAACTGACTCACACAAAGACGGAAAAGAAGATTCCATTACACTTTCCTTCTTGTAACAGCCGTGTCACTGCTAAAAGTATATGAGATTTACAGTTCAATACATTTAAAAACTTTTCATCTGAGTGAGAGCAGAGATTCTGTCTGTCTTGTGCATTACTGTACCCATGACTCCCAGAAGGGTTCTTGTCATTTATTCATGGCCAAAATAATATTTGCTAAAGTTATATAAATGATAAAGTAAAAGATTTTGCTTTAACTTTTTTAGTGGCTATATTTAAACAAATTGAGTCATAATTCAGAGAAAAATTAACACTTGGTTCTTTAATATATGTCAAAGTTTTTAGTCTGTGTTTCAGTTAAACTTGATAAAAATTTTAAGGCTTTAAAAAACATTTCATCATTAAAATATATTGGAGACTCCAGCTATGGTAGACTAAAGTTCATTTGTTGAGCCCTACCACTGAGATAAGTAGAAAAATAAAGATTGAAAAATTGATTTGAAAAGAAGAATTTGAGAATTTGAGAATTTAAGATCCCAGAGACAAGGAAAGACTACAGAGATGAGTCTGGTATTTGGCAAAGCATTTGGCAATTTTAAGGTAACAGCTGAGAGGCTGATAAGGCAAAGCCCAGAATTTTGGTGGTCTCAGGGGACTGAAGCCACCAAAACTTGGAGTTCAGTACTCACCAAAGAAGAGTACCTGCCAAACATTCCAGACATTTAGTTGCAGTCCTGAAGGGCTGTATCTCAAGATTAAAGTAAAATAGAAATTGACCAACCCTCACAAAGGCTGGAGCTCAGCTTTAAATAAATACAATGCTTGCTTGAAAAGTAAGTGACTCCTCTTCAAACACCCGCCAGAAGAAAAGCAAATCCTCAGTGAAGGACAATATCATTACCCACAGCTTTAAATGATGTTAATTATCACTAAAAATTTTCATATACAACATTCAGCAATTAATAAAACATACACAGGCATAATAAAAATAAGAATTGAAAAAACAAAAAGAAAAAATAGACACTAGAAAAATAGAATCAGAAAATCTTATATTGCAGATATCAAAAAAGGACTTAGAAATTAAATAGCAAGATGGAAAATTTTAGGAGAATACTGGAGATTATTTTTTTAAAAAGATCAAATACAAAGTCTAATACTGAAAGATCAAAATAAATGAAAAACTCATAGATGGATTTAACAGAAGATAAGATACAAATAGAGAAAGAATGCCTGAGCTAACAGATACATTAGACAAAAACATCTAAAATGAACCGTAGAGATAGAAAAGAATGTAAACTACAGAAAAGAACTGCAGTAACACATGGGATATGATAAAATGGTTTAAGATACATATAATTGGTGTTTCAATAGGGAAGAAGTATTATTTGAGGGGACAATGGTTAATAATTTCCCCCAAATTGACAACGGATAAAGCATTAGATTCAAGAAGCTATGATAAGTAAGGTGGTAAATGCAAAGAAAACTACATCTAAGGACATCACAGCAAATTCCTGACTGAGGATAATAAAAAAAACCCTTCAGATTCTGGAGAAATAAGTCATATTACTTCAAAGGAGCAACTATAGCAATGGCAGTAAAGTTTTCAATAGAAACAATGGAAGCCAGATGATTGGAATAGCTTCAAAAACTGGAAGAAAATAAACGCCCTCTGGAATTCTATCCTGAGCAAAAATATCCTGCAAAAATGAAGGCAAAATACTTTTCTTCAGATAAAAATATGATAAAACAAAAACCAAAACTAGATGAATTTTTTTTTTAAAGATTTTATTTATTAATTTGACATAGACAGACAGCCAGTGAGAGAGGGAACACAAGCAGGGGGAGTGGGAGAGGAAGAAGCAGGCTCCCAGCGGAGGAGCCTGATGTGGGGCTCGATCCCAGAATGCTGGGGTCACGCCTTGAGCTGAAGGCAGACTCTTAACGACTGCGCCACCCAGGCACCCCTAGATGAATTTTCTAATAGTAAATCTGCACTGAAAGAAACACTAACAGGATTTCTTTAGGCAGAAGAAAAATAATCCCAGATGGAAGCAGGGAAACACAGGAAGGAACAATGAGCAACAGAAAGGGTAAATATATGAGTAAATGTAAATTAATTTTGACAGTGTAAAATAATAATTATAGTGTGTTATGAGCTTTTAAATGCTTGTAGAATTAAGATCATAATAACAGTAGAACAGGAGGCATAAGGCGGGAAGGCAGATTTAAATTGTTCTAAGGTCCTTACATTGTTTGGGAAATGGTAAATGAACAATCTTATGTCAGCTTTAACAAGTCAAGAATGCAAGTGTATGTCTCAAGTGAAGTCATAGGAACTGTTAAACAGAACGTATAAATAGCAAGCTAACAGAATGGAACAAATTTTTTAAAATACTTGATTAATTAACTCAATAAATGTAAGAAAGGAGAAAAAAAACAACATATGGAACAGGATGGACAAAAAGAAAGCAATTAGATAGATTTAAGCCAAAACATATATCAGTAAAGATATTAAATGTAAATAGACAAAATACATCAGTATTCCAATTATGAGATGAAGATAACTGGGCTGGATACAAATGCGGCTACAAATACAAATTCTAGCCTTATGTTGCTTATTTAAAACAATTTTTTTTCTTAAGCTGCTAATTTTAAAAAGACTTAAATATAAGAAAACAGAAAGCATTTATTTTCTGTTTGGAAATGGAATGCAAAAATTCTATGTAAACAATAAACAAAAGGAAGCTGGGTTACCTATAAGAATATAAGACAATATCAGGGGCACCTGGGTGGCTCAGCTGGGTTTAGCATCTGACTATTGATTTTGGTTCAGGTCATGGTCTCAGGGTCATAAGATCAAGCCCCACACGGGGCTCCTAGCTCAGCAGGGAGTGTGCTTGAGATTCTCTCTCTCTCTCTCTGCCCCTCTCCCCCCCCACCCCTGGCTCTCTCTCTTTCTCTAAAATAAAAAAATCTTTAAAAAAAGAATATCAGACAATATCAAATATATAGTCTTTTTAAAAAAGATTTTATTTATTTATTGAGACAGAGAGACCGAATGAGAGAGAGAGAGCATGAACAGGGGAGGAGGGACAGATGGAGAGGGAGAGGCAGGCTCCTGGCTGAGCAGGGAGCTGATGTGGGGCTTGATCCCAGGACCCTGGGATCATGATCTGAGCCAAAGGCAGATGCTTAATCGACTGAGCCACTCAGGGGCCCCTCAGATATGTAGTCTTTAAAACAAGAAGCATGAGTAGCAATAAAGAAATATATTCCATACTGTTATAAAGGATAACTCTCTAGAATATAAAACAATTAAAATCTAGAAAAATCAAATCTTATACAACTAAAAGAAATAGACATTTCCATAAGATTTTAATAACTTTATTCAGTAAATAATAGAACAAGCAGTCAAAAAATTTAACAAACAATATAAAAGATTAGAAAGGCACAGCTAACATTATCTATGTGCTAAAAAAGAAGACTGCAAAAAAATTAATGATCTAAATCCATTTCCGTGCATAGGGAAAAAAACAGTAAACTAAGCCTCCCACACAAACATAAAAAGGATAATTAAGATAATCATCTTAGGATATCTTAAGATAATTAAGATAAAAACAGAAATTAATGAAATAGAAAACAAATACATAGTGGAGGGAATCAGCAAAGAGATTGCTCTTTGAAAATAGAAATAAAATTGAGGGGTGTGTGGGTGGCTCAGTGGGTTAAGTGTCTGCATGCAGCTCAGGTCATGATCCCAGCATTCTGGGATCGAGCTCGGGCTCTCTGCTTGGTGGGGAGCCTGCTTCTCCCTCTCCCCCTCCCCCGAGCCATGCTTGCTCTCTCTCTCTCCCTCTCTGAAATAAATAAATAAATAAAATCTTAAAAAAAAAAAAAGAAATAAAATTGATCAACACGGGTCCTATTCCTCTGATGGTCAAGTAGACTCCTACCAGATGTGACTCTTTAGAAAGCAAGTATAATCTATGAACAAAACACAGAAACCAAGAAACCAATAATCTGAAGCCCAGCAGGCAGATTCTGGAAGACAATCAACATATGGGAGAAGGGAATGACACAAAGTGATCTGCCTAGTATCATGGCCTTTAGCCGGAGAACAGGTCAACAGGTGTATTGGTTTGCTTGGGCTGTCATAGCAGAATACCACAGACTGACTGACTTAAAAAACAGAAATTTATTTCCCACAGTTCCGGAGACTGGAATTCCAAGATCAAGGTGGTAGCAGAATCAGTGCCTAGTTGGGTTGCTGACAGCTGTCATCTCACTGAGTGTTCACATGACCTCTTCCTTGTGTGTGTGTGAAGAGAAAGAGAGCTCTCTGGTGTCTTTTTTTATAAGGATGGCAATCCTACTGGATCAGTACCTCACTTTTATTACCTCATTTAACCTCAATTACTTCCAGAGAGGACTCATATTCAAATATAGACACACTAGGGTTAAAGTTTCAACATACGAATTTGGGGACACATTCAGTCTATACCAATGGGTAGACTCTAACTCTAATAGAAAACCCACAGTCTTTTTTGCCTAAGAATCAGATAATAGAGTTTCAGGATAGAAATTAAGAAATAGAAATTGAGGAGGGAATCCTAGAGAAGGCCTGAGAAGGAGAGCCTCACATTCTACATATAATCTTTGCTTAAATCTCTACCTGACCCTTGGGTCAGGTGTGCATGGGACAGACTCCAGCTAAGGATTAAAGAGTTGGACTGAGCTTTGAGGTGCTACTCAAGAGATAGAGTTTGCAATTTCAGTCCAACTAAGCTAAATGCCTGCTAAAATAAAAACATCAACACTCTTCTGAAGAGCTGAGCAGAATCCAGAGTCACAACATAACAATCACATGTTCAGGATATAATTAAAAATTCTCAACATATGAAGAAGCAAGAGGATGTGACCCATTCTCAAGGGAAAAGAAAATCAGTGGAGGCTACACCTGGGAAGACTCAGATGTTGAAGTCAGCAACATCTAATTTTAAAGCAGTTATTATATTGTGCTCAAGAATTAAAAGGAAATATGCTCACAATGAATGAAAAGATAAGAAATCTCAGCAGAGGAAACTATAGATAATCAAATGGAATTTTAGAACTTAAAAAATATACAATATTTGAAATTTTAAAAATGGATATATTTAACAGCAGAAAGGAGATGACAGGTGAAAATATAAGTTAACTTAAAGAGAGAAATAATCCAATATAAAGAAGCTAGAAAGAAATTGAAAAAAATATAAACAGAGCTTCAGAAACCATGAGAGAATAACAAAAGGTCTAAGATATATGTCACTGAGTTCCAAAAGGAGATAGAAGAGAGACTGGGGTAGAAAAAAAATTTAGTCTCTGGTAGGGAGAGGGAGAGGGGGAGAGAGGCCAATATAAGCATGAAAAGTGGGTTATTAATATAGATTCAATTGTCCTTAGAAACAGAATGAGCAGATGTTATGAACAACTGCCTGACAATGATTTTGAAAATTTAAATAAAATCGCTAGACTCTTAAAAAAACTTATTAAAGCAAACCCAAGAATAAATAGAAAATATGTTTAATACTCTGACTACTAAAGAAATTAAAATATAAAATACGTAAATAAAAACCTTTAGGAAACTTCAGGCAATGATGACTTCTCTAACACATTTTCCAAACATTTAAGGGAGAAACAAAACCAATTTTTTACAAAATCTTTCAGAGCACAAAGAGGGAATGGTTCTCATTTTTTTCAAGGCCTGCATAACGTTAATATTAACACCTCAAGAATATTACAAGAAAAGAAAAAAAAAGAAAGGAAGGAAGGAAGGAAGGAAGAAAGAAAGAAAGAAAGAAAGAAAGAAAGAAAGAAAGAAAGAAAGAAGGAGGGAGGGAGGAAGGAAGGGAGGGAGGAAGAGGGAAAGAAAGAGGGAAAGAAATGGAAAAAGGTAATTTCTGGCAATCTCACACATGAACATAAATGTGAAAAATCTTAAACAGAATATTAGGAAATAATACAGAATGATATACAAAAGGGATAATGACATCATGGCAAAGATGAGCTTATTCAAGGAATGTAAAATTGGTTTAACATTAAAAAATTTGTCTATATAATTGATCACACTAACAGAATAATTGAGAAAGTCATAGGATTATCTTTCAATAGATAGAGGAAAAGCATTTGTTAAATTCAGTATCTAATCATAATAAAAAATTTTTTCAGCAAACTAGGAAAAAAGGGACTTCTTTAATCTAATAAAGGGCATGTACAAAAATACACAGAAAACCTCATATTTAATAGAATAATACTGTAAATCTCATTGCCTTCCTCTGCTTCCCCTCCTTCAGGGATTGGATCAAGCCAAGTATGCCATCATTACACTTCTGTTCAAAATTTCACTGGAGATAGAATGAGGCAAGAAAAATAAATAAAATGTGTAAGATTTGGAAAGGAAGAAATAAAACTGTTGTAATTCATGGATGATATGGTTGTATATGTAGAAAAAAACAAGGCTCAGATTAACAACTAGAATTAAAAAATGATTTTTCATGGTTGCCATATATGTCTCTATGTGAACAACAAACATAAGATGAAACAAGAACACCCTTTACAACAGCATGGGAAACATGACATACCTATAAATAAATCTTATAAAAATATGTAAGACCTTTACAAAAAAAATACAAAATATTTTGAGAAAAATAAAAAAGACCTAAAGAAATGGAGGGGCCTACTCAATTCATGGCCTGGAATTTCAGTATTGTAATGATGTTAATCATTCCCAAACTGATATATAGATTTAAGGCAAGTCCAATATCCCAGTGATCTACAAATGTATAGATATTTATGACAAAGGAGGCACTGCCCAGGGGTACATAAAAGACAATCTTTTTGATACTTAATATTGAGCAAATTGAATATTCATAGGAAAAATGCCTCTTGATCACCCAAAAATATTGATTCCATATAGATTACAGGTTTAAATGTGAAAATAAAATGAAAAACTTCTAGAACATAGCATAGAAGAATATCTTTATGATCTTGGGGAGGCATGGATTTTTTTTTAAAGGACACAAAAGACTATATATGAAAGAAACGTTGACCACATTAAAATTAAGAGCTTCTCCTCATCAAAGGCATATTTAAAAAGTAAAAAGGCGATCTGTATAACGGAAGAAGGTATTTGCAATATATAACTAACAAAGGACACGTATATGGAACATGTAATGAATGCCACGTGTCAATAAGATAAAGACAACACAATTTTAAAAGTTGGCAAGGGGGTGCCTGGGTGACTCAGATCATCAGGTCATGATCTCAGGGTCATGGGATCGAGCCCTGAGTGGGGCTCTGCGCTCAGTGTGGAGTTTGTTTTTTCCCTCTGCTCCTCCCCCTCCCAAATAAATAAACAAATCTTTTAAAAAATTGGCGAGAAGGCTGAACAGGGTCTACATAGAATATTCAAATTGCCAGTAAACACATGCAGCGATGCTCCCCTACATCAACAGCAGGGAAAATAAATCGATGAGGTCATCACACCCCTACCGGAATGGCTGAGTCTTAAGCAAAATGACCACATAATGATTTGAGTAACAGGAATGCATATATTGATGGTGGAACTCTAAGTTGGTACAACCCATGCTGAAAAATTGGCATTATCTACTAAATCCTAGCACTCGGCAATTCCACTCCTAGGTATATGTCTAATATGTGTAGGAATGCTCTTTGATGCATTGTTGTTGTTTTTTTTTTAAGATTTTATTTATTTATTTGACAGAGAGAGAGACAGCCAGCGAGAGAGGGAACACAAGTAGGGGGAGTGGGAGAGGAAGAAGCAGGCTCCCAGTGGAGGAGCCTGATGTGGGGCTCAATTCCAGGACTCTGAGATCACGCCCTGAGCCGAAGGCAGACGCTCAAAGACTGAGCCACCCAGGCGCCCCTCTTTGATGCATTGTTAATAGTACCCTAACACTTATTAACAGCCCAAATATTCTTAAACATTCAAATAGATAAATGAATCATAATATAGTCATTCAACGGAACTTACACAGCAATGAAAATGAAAAATTATTGCATGCAGGAATCTCATGAACATAATGTGGAGTGGAAGAGTTCAAATACACATACACGTAAACACACATATATACAGGAACACATATATATACGTACATATATATATAAACCTATATATACGCACACATATACATATACACAAAATATAAGGCATGACGGTAGTCTTATAAAGTTCAAAAACAAAACTAAACCATTGTGATAGAAGTCAGACTAGTTGTTACCTTCGAGGATAAGGGTGGGATAATGATGGGGAGGTGAACTTCTAGGGCTTTCTGAGTGCCAATATTGTTGTATTTCTAGATCTAATTGGTGGTTGCAAGGTTATAATCATTTCATCCTTCAAGTTGTTCACATGTGATTTATGATTCTTCTGTACGTATTACATATATATATATGTTAAACATTTTCTGTATTATATATAATTATATGTATTATATATCTTCTGTATTATATAATTACATATTTTATATATATAAAATGCTCTGAACTCATTTTTATTCCAAACCATTCTTTAGTATCCTAGTTTCTAGTGCTCCAAATAATAGTCTTATAAATACTTCCAAACCAACAGAATTTGGAAAAGGTCCCCAAACACGGGGATCAGTTGTTTTTATTAATTTTGTTGCGGCAACAACTATACTTATAATCTGCACTATTTGTGCTAATTTCTTTATTTTGATCTCAGTACTGAAAGACCTAACAGATCACTCAGTGGGAGGCAGAACTTCATTTTCTCAATTACAGGAATCATAGCTCAATGGCAAAGTTCTCAAATGGCAGGTTGAGAAATTCCTTTGTGGGAGGATGTAGCCTGTCATTAAGCATCCCATCATGCCTCTTGCTGAACGGACCTGTGGGTGGCATGATTCCTGCTAACACCAACTGAGTTCCCAGATTCTTTCAATAGAGGGATCAACATCGCCTGGAGCAAACTAAACAGCACTTTGAAAGGCTGGATAAACGACCTTTGGATATTGCCCAACAGAGGATTTCTGCATTTCATTGCTGAGGTCAGAGCTTCAGTTCACTAACACAACATTGACAGAACTTTGATGTTCTTTGTTTTCACTTAGAAGGGAAAATAGGAGAAAGGGAGAATTAAAGGAGAGGAGAAATGAAATCTCAATATCCCACCCCCTGTACCAAAGGTTCTCCGTTTCATGTTGTAGCATCATAAAGCTCTGAACTTCATCCATATATTGTAGCTGGCTAAAGCTTCAAGCTTGAAAATGTGTGCTCTACATATTTCAAAGCAATTTTACAGCTCCTTCTAACTTTATTATTTCTGATTTTTCCCTCTCAGAATAAACCCTGAGTTTATCAGTTTGGATAAAGAGAATGTTTTCCCTTATAGAAGGCAAACTGCATGCAACATTTCAGCATTTGAAGAAGTTTTGATCCTACTTTACTTCTAAGACATTTGCAATTCAAAGTTCATTAAAATTTTCTTCAAAACCGGAAAGCAGACTTGTCTTAATTAATTTGGATCAGTTAAGGAATGGCACAAGTTTTGCATATACATTTATTCCTGCCTATTTCCCTTCTCACCTCCCCCCACCAGCAGTTTTCCAGGCTGATATTTGATTTGGAGAAATACCCATAAATCTATCAGCCACAGGGGAGAGTTGTCATCTTTCACAGGATTTGCTACAGTGGATCTATGAAAGTCCATTTAAGTAACTTCTCTCTGGGAGGTAAATTAATCAAATGAGAAAAAGTGAAGAACCAGTTATAACTCCTCCACTTTTAATCCATTCCAAGATCCAACAGCACATCTTCCATAAAAGCGCTTAAAAAAACTACATTTTAGAATGTTTATGCCCCTGTAGCCATCTGCTCCAACTTTTCTTTGTATCATTTTAGTTTATGATCTCCAAAACACATAATACCAGTTTTCTGAATGGGCTTGCTGGTACTTTTTGTTGTCAATTTCATCTAACTCCCAAGTCCTCCATGTTTGTGACTCACAAGGGCAACTGATGTGCCCGTCATTCGGAACTGCATCAGCAGTTCAATCCTTAGGCTTAACCTTCTGTTGAGCGTCTTTATTACTCAGCAACTCAAGAATATGGCTGAGGAGTGGGTATGCTGGTTCATCTGCAGCCTGTTACACTAATGAGTTTCTAGGCAGTATTTTATCAAAGCAATGTGTCAGAACCTCTCTGTTATTGCTTCTTGTTTTGATGGGTTAGTGTTCGTTGTTAAAGGAGAACACACATTTTTTCCCTCTCTTTGACAGGCAAGTTGAGGGCTCTCAGTAATAGGTGCCAGAAAAGAAACATCTGGTGTACACTTAACGATGCATTGTTGCATTGTTAACTTAAAGCTGTTACACGCCTTGATAAACACATAATGGGCCTCAAGAAATTAAGAGAAAATTAAAATGTAAATGTTTACCCAGACCATATTTCCCTTTTCTTTTCATCAAGCCGTCTCCACCTGCACCTTATATGTAAGTAAAAGAAACGGTTAGTGCAAAATTCTCTTCTAACCCTCTATGGGTCATGTTGCCACAAACTAAGAGAACATTTTTTTCCCCGTCCAGACAGGAGATACAGCTGAGG
The DNA here is from genome assembly GCF_024610735.1 of Ursus americanus. Lineage (NCBI taxonomy): Eukaryota > Metazoa > Chordata > Mammalia > Carnivora > Ursidae > Ursus > Ursus americanus. Next base: position 53,011,511 of record NC_142146.1, on the reverse strand, counting down.
TCAAAATGGCACCATGGTGGTCTTACAGTTATTTAAGTGCTGTCTGTGTGTTCTGAAAAGAAGCTAGGCCATTTAGAAAATCTGCTTCCTCTTGGGACAAAGGACTCATATGGGGTTAAATACACTGTAAATATGTTGGAAATATTTTGATCATATCACCAGTTTTCAGCTCCAAATTTTGCTCGTTTATACAGGTGATGGTTAAAATGCATTGGCCTCCTTTTAGCTACTTTGCTAGAAAAGCACACTATATAACAGCTGTTCCTACAGTGAAAATTCACAGGTCGGAGGAGAGAGAGTATATTTCTAGGTCATCACCAATGATTGGGCTCTTTTTCTTAAAACATCATGCCTGTGCCTTGTGCAAATGGTGGACCTCTTCCCTTCTCTGAGGAAGGATGGAAGGAACCCCTCAAATGCACTGAAATGGTCAGAGGTGTAAAAGGGAGGGAAGGCAGAAGGGATGTAAGGACAGTTAAAGGAAGGGAAATGTAAAGACAGAGAAGAAGAAAAGGAAAAGCAAAGATGAAAAAAAATTTTAAGCTATAATTCATAGCAGTTTCTAAGAAATGCTATTATAGATGTTTAATCAAACTATAACAAGATTAGACCAGTTTTTGAATGAAAGCTATATATATCCTCTCTGAAATGGTCACAATTTGACATACGGACTGAACTCTGACTCAGAGCTATTTAATTTCATGTAAACTGCTTTATATGGTTATTTACATATTTCCAGGTTTTTGACATATTTCAGGTCTACAGAGATAGCTTGACAGGGTGAGATTTTTTTCCACTTTTCAATTCTTTGCTTAAAGTTATTTTTAAATCTAAGCATACATTTGGAAAAAGTTCTGTAGTTGGAGGTATCAATTGGCTACCCTGTGTGATGTTACATTGTATTATGAACTGTACAAGGCGAACAGTAAAGTTTAGAAAGAATTTTAAGTTTTCTTTTTCTTTTTTTTTTTAAAGTTACCAGACTGAGATGAAACAATGAAACTAGTTTGCAGATATGGACACAGCAGGAGTCACTTGCAGGACTAGGGAAAGCTTTTCTCAGGAACCAAGAACAAATGTAAGAGCAAATGGTTTTTCTAGTTTGAGCTTAGAAAATCTATTCAGCTGACACCAGAAAATAACTAAAATCATTTAATGAGTCTCTTTATTCCACTTCCATCAATCCTAAAATATGCTCATGTATCTTATGGCCACTCATGATATTAAAAATAAACAAACAAATGAACTGGATACTCAAGCCATTTACATCCAGGCAATGCAGCAAAGACTATTTTATATTCCTGGCCTTCCTGCCCCATTATTTCATTAAAAAAGCAACTCTTTCACTTGCATTAAAGTTCTTCATAGTAAAGATAATACAGATTTTTCTCCCGTAAATTTTCTGAAAATGGGATGTTGACCACATTTCCTGGATATAATTTTAAGACTGACTCAGGATTTTGAAACTTCACTGAAATGAACTCAAGAGAGCCGCCTGGAGGGGGCAAAATGGAAGAGGGACTAAATTTGGTAAGTGAATGTGAAACCAATTTTTAGGGAGTTTAAAAAGTCTTCAACGTGCTCCTGTGAGAGCCTAGCCCTTAATTACCTTATTTCTGGTAGCAGGTTGGGAAATTCCTGTGGGTAGGAAGACTTTCTCATGCATTCCTAAGATCATGGGAAGGAAAAATGGCCAAGGCATTGACAGTTCTTGAACAGAAATGCGTTGTTGTGTGCTCTTTTGAAAAATCCCTGGTTTTATAGCATAGACACCATTAAAAATCAAGGAATGGAAAAGCTAGAGGTGGCATAAGGAAAGACAGTGCATATATTGTTATTAAGCATTCTTCCTTTGAAATTGTATTTGATTTCTTTCCTTCAGAAATCCTGATAGGGAAAGGAGAGAAAAGAAAGGAAGAATATACCCATGTATATGTATATACCGTTAAAATTTCTTTTAATTAGGCTTTTGAATTTAAAGCGGGGAGACTAGAGAATTACACGTCTTTCCTAATTTTAAAGAAACTCTCATCTCTTTAGAATAACATGAGATGGCGTTGTCTCTGAAGAGGACCCATCTCTTTAGAGTATCCGTTATTCTCACTGTAAGATTTACAGTAAACATATTTTTTGGTTCCTATCTGTTGTAATGTATGTGCTAGGGTGATGGTGAATTTTTCCCCTTTTGTTATGTAGTGTACACAGGAATGATTAAGTAAAACTGGGGGAAAGCATGCAGAAGAGAAAAGAATGTGCAAAACGAAATAGAAAAGGCCAGAATGGAAAGTGAAATCTTGTTGCTGTATCATTACTGAGTCATTCTTACATGGTCCCATAATACAGTACAGACATTCTGTAGCTACCTACGGACTGTATAACTAGCCTCAAGGATCTGCTATTGTTGAGAAGATTTATGAAGGGGACAGGGCAGAAAATGTGCACCAAATACACCCACCACATTTTACACATTCAGTGGTTCATTACACACATTGTTCTAATAGTATTGTTGCCTTATACACAGGTTTGTATACATTCTAAATGCCATTTGAAACAAAGAATGCTACAAATAAAAAATAACACTAAGTTAATTGGTGATCTTTGAAGACTGATCAGTATTATTGACTACCAAAAAAAGTAGGAAGAGTATAGATTTTAGAATGTAGATAGACTGCAGATAGATAGACTCACATAAATTTTAATTTCCAGTGGGCACTGTACTTTCTCATATGCCATCTTTATGGATCAATACAGCATTACAGGGCAGTGATTTTTATCTTGAAACTTAAACTCAAGGCTATTCTTACTATCAGGTATCTGTAAGGATATGTACTGTTTGAAGGGAGTGTATATGTATTTGTATAAGCATCCACAGATCAGGAGAAAAAGTATACTGCATATACCAGACCGAAGGCAGTCAGGGGCCTTGTCCATGAGGCTACTTTGTTTGGATAAAGCACATTCTTATAGAGGTATAGATAGAATATATGGAGAGGTTATTTTTTTTAAGATTTTATTTATTTATTTGAGAGAGAGCGAGTGAGAGAGAACAAGCAAGAGAGAGCAAGAGAGCACAAGCAGGGGGAGCAGCAGAGGGAGAGGAAGAAGCAGGCTTCCCATTGAGCAGGGAGTCCAACTCAAGCCTGGGATCATGACCTGAGCTGAAAGCAGACGCTTAACAGATTAAGCCACTCAGGCGTCTCACAAGAGATTATTTTAAAATATGGACAAATACACTATAAAGCATCAAATATCTGCTCATTGGAAGCCATTTCAATGGGAAAGGGAACCCAACAAGAATATTAATAATGCTGAATTTCAATTAATAATCTCATCAGTGAACAAAATTATAGGCAGTTTTACATAATCATAACAGTGGCATTCAGTGTCATGACCAAAAGCAGTATTTATAGACAGCAGCACCACCTGGTAGGTATAGGCATACAAAACAAATGCTTCCTAAAACAAATACCTAAGGCTACTGCAGTGCTCCTTTTATCTTTTTATGACTATGCTTTCACTATGTCAAGGTTGAAGCTCTGAAATATTTCCTTAGCTCCTTGGCTAATGCAAGGTAGTATGTACAGTAAATTATTGCTCCTGTCACACAAGAGGAGGTTTTAAGTGTTTAGAAACAAAAAGTATCCCCTGAAAAATTCCCAAGTACCAGTTCTGTACAAAGAATTTGAAAGAGGACATAAAAATATATTTTTACTTAGCTAATTTATTATTTTATAAATAATTTATAAGAAGGAAAATAATGGGGATAAAAATCAATTCTTTAAATCACTAGCAGGGAAAAAATAATAAAACTTTAAGCCCAATATTACCTTCTCATCAACAAGCTGCTACTCCAACTGTTTCTGAATTATTTCTTGTACTTGAATTATTTATAACCGTATCCTAAAATTCTCCTCCCTTCTCAACAATCTTGACTAATGCTTGGATGGTCTTGTTTAGAATAGTGACTTCTTATATTACATGGTTTTCCTTTTTCAGTCCAAGGGCTTCTCATTTTAATCATTATAGTTACATGTAAGTGATATGCTGCTTCTGCAGTTTCCTTCACAATGAGGACACCAGAATCCTCACTCCAGCAATGTTGCTAATCTCCTTTGATCCACGACAGTGTGCAGATCAGCTCACAAAAAAGGAATGATGTTTCATAATTCGTGTCAAGGGTTAAAAGAGTTTGTGTCTGTTGGCTTCTGCATCATGCATCACTTTCATTATTTCATTATTTGATCTTCTGTGAAGTGCCTTTAATATAGTACATATGTACATTTCCACTATCTATAACTATACTTAGACTAGGTTGTTTAAAACTTATAACAGTTAATTTCTTCTAAGCTCCTTGATAATGCCATCTATTTTTATAAAAATACTTTTTCCAAACTTCAATGTAGCATAAAAGTTAATCTTGTGCTAAGATGCCATTCAGAGTTTTGAATACAAAAGGAAGGCCAGCCTTCCTCTGTCTTCCATAGAAGCCATTTATTAATGGTTTGGTATCCATACACATGCGATGGAAAGATACCTGGAAAGGGCTTCAACAGGACTGTCCAGATCAGGAAAGGTTAGGGTCAGATGGCCAGACTGTCAGGTTAAGCTGGGGCCAGTAAGTGCAGCATGACAGGTGTCTACTAGCATAGAAAGAGCAATAATTTATTATCAGAAAGAAAATCTGAAAGGACAAGATTAGTCCAGAGGAAAAAAAGATGGGAGAGAAGCAAACATTATTAGCTCTGACTGGAACAGGATCCATAACCTATAATGTCTAAGTAATGATGGGGTAGGGAATCAGGGAAGGTCAAAATGGCAAGTAATTGACAGAGGCCCCATAAGACAGGTGTTTGGCAATAAGGAGGCCTGGCAACAGGTATCCTAGTCGAAAAGCACTGAGGCAGACTGGTTCAAAGTAGAGGGGAAATTCTAACTGGGGGAATGCTTCTTTAGAATTGAATGAATTCTTTTTTTTAATAATATTTTTTTAATTATATTATGTTAGTCACCATACAGTACATCCCTAGTTTTTGATGTAAAGTTCCATGATTCATTACTTGCATATAACACCCAGTGCATCATGCAATACGTGCCCTCCTTAATGCCCGTCACCAGCCTATCCCATTCCCCCACCTCCCCTCTGAAGCCCTCAGTTTGTTTCCCAGCACTCAGCTTCAGGGGCAGAGGTCTGTAGTTCACAAAAATTCTCTTCTTGTGTGAATTCCTTTCCTCTGCCCTTCCTTGATGGTGTCTCATATTTCCTTAATATTCTGCATTTTCTTCCTCCTCCTCTGCAATTTCTTTCTCTTCCTCCTCCCCCTCCTCCTCCTCCTCCTCTCTCTCTCTTTTTGGCTATGTGAAGGAGCATAATATTCTGGTACATGTTTAACAACTCACTCTCTGGGTTAAAAACAAACAAACAGACAAACAATTCTGATTGTAGTATTTGCCTTCTTTTGCTGTCTAAGTACTGCCACCATGGCCAATTTCAAACTACCAATAGGACATCCTTGGTCATGGAGTTGGGATATGCAACAACAATTATATATATAATAGACATATAATCTCAAGAACATAGATGATAGGAAAATGTAGTAAACTAATTAAGAAGGGATGAGTTTATGCATCTATTCCCTTTGTTTTTAATATAATTTACTTAATTATAAGTTTATATAATTTCTTTTTACATAATGGCTATTTAATCACAGGTTCAAAGGATTCCTGAACATTTAACAATTGGATATCATGAACTAGTAGGAGCTGGCTCAAGCTCCCCTTAAACTGCCCTCCTTAGTTTGTCTGCCTCCCCTTCCCCCTTTGCACCCTGGGTGTTGCCTCTGGGAAGGAGAGTGTCTGCTCTGACATCCCACTTCCCCTATTTCCATTCTCTTTTGTCATTGGGGTGCAGGTAGATTGTCAGAATTAGGATCCCTCGCTTTCCCTCTGTTTGCTGGAGGGATCAAGAGCATCTTGGTGTTGCCTTACGGATTGATGCTAGAAGTTGGGAAGGGTACAGATAACACCAAGAAGGGCAAGGCTCTGATATAGAAGAGAGGTTTCAAAGACTGATTGTCTAATTTCTATTAAAAGCCCAGATCATTATAAAACAAATAACTTGTGGTAAAATTCAAGTTTGCCAGATTGCTGCTTCATTTCTCCTGATTACAGCCCCCACTGCTCATGAGGAAATCATGTAGATTATTATGGCAACGGGGGGTGAGTTAACTGGGAGGAAAATGGAATAGATGCGTTGAGGGGGTTACAATATGGAGAGGGGATTAGTCTAAACAAAACACTGTGAAAAACTTACTAGTTTGAGCCCGCCTGTAGATAAGTGCTGTCCAATTGAGTTTTCTGTGATGATGGAAGTATTCAATAGCTTTGTTGTCCAACAAAGTAGCCAATAGCTACATGTAGCTTTTGAGTACTTGAAATATGCCTATTGAACTAATACAACTAGTAGAATGTTATACAATTTAAAACCATTTAATTTTATATCTAAATAGTCACACACGGCTAGATATCACCACATTGAACAAGTGCCACTCCAGATCCAGGGTGAGCAAACTGACCTGCAGGCCAAATCCAGCCTGTCACCTGTTTTTGTATGGCCCTGAGTCAAGCATGGGTTTAACACTTTTAAATGATTGAAGGAAAACAAATAAGCAATATGAGACAGAGACTGTATGTGACCTGCAAAGCGTTCACTATGTGCCTTTTTAGAGAAAATGTTTGCTGACCCTTCTTCTAGACATTGCAATTAATTACTTCTCTAATGACAGCGAGCATAATGAAGTCAGTGGATTTCCCCAAGATTCTACAATCCAGACTAGTCTATGTCTTCTCTATATTACTCTGAGGTCCCAAAGGGAGTCATAGCTAATTTAGGGGAGTCCTGGTACTTATAATATGAAACAGGCACTAAACAGAAGGAAGCCACTTATGAGATACAGGCCTATTGACTGGGGATCAAAGGATCAAGTTAGAGCAGAAGCAAAAGCAAGAAGAGACTGAGGACAGGCCCTCATGGCTGCCAGCTCAGCGTCACTTTCGGGCAGAATTGCAGCAAGGCCGAGGCTCCAGGCAGGGTTTAAGTGGGCCCAGCTTCCAAAGTTAGAATAGGAGCCTGCGAGGTCTTTCTAAAATAATGGACCCTCCTCCATGATTATATATGCATATGCCTCTGGAGGAATGAAGGGCTGGTGAATAAGTTGAGAATCTGAGAGATAGAAGTGGGGAAATTACGAAGAATTATTGGATGCCATAATGTGTGCTCAGCCCCATTGTGGGTGTGCACAAATATATTATGCAATTTTATTTGCCTCCAACATAACACTGTTGCCATTGTCTTTCCCACAATACGGCTCCTGCTTTAGCTTTGAATCATGGTACATAAAAAATGCTCAACAAATGTTAAATATTATACTTGTTTTATAGTGGAGGAAGCTGGAAACTGAACACTGGAGAGCAGTAGTGTGGCTTCGGTCTATACCTGAGAGGATGTGCTGTTAACAAGCTCCTTGTTGTCAAAGAGAGAATCAGGAGAAACGTGGAATGTTCATCAGATTTGGGGGATGAAAGGTTAAGAGGACTTTTCATAGATATATAAAACTGGCTTTAATGTCAAGGCATGGATTATATTTCCCATATCCCAAATTATCAGACTGAATATTTTAGAAAAGAAAGAATTCTCCTAAATCCTTCTGGTGACCAAGACTGATGACTGGGTTCCTGTTTCCCTTTCCTCCGTGGCACGCAGCTAGAGCACGTTTCATTCTACCCTGCAGTTAGGTGTGGCAGTGTGACTGGGCTCTGGGTAACAGAATGTGGCAGAAGGTCCACTCCTAGGCCTAGTCCACAGGAACCCACACGATCCTCCACTTTCTCCCTTTTTTCCCAACTGTATTTGGATGTTATATCCAGGACGACCTTGGTGAGCACACGCTGAAGACAGCAGAGCCTCCATCAGCCTGATTTTCTGAATGATGCATGGAACATAGCCCACCCTAGGCCACTGTTAGAATTTTGAGAGCAAGACACTGAGTCAAAACACTGAGATTTCAGATTTTATCTGTGATAGCAGTCAATACTCTTAAACTTTGCTTCAATATCAACACTTCAATGAACACATCACTTATTTAATTCATCTACTGACATGACTAAGTATGGTTCTTTCATTTGGAAGAAAGTCCAGAAGTAGGAGCAGATCATTTTGCCCTGGAAAGAAACTCACTCTTGACTGAATCTTATATAATCCAGAGACCTCTGAAAAAGGTGAACTATTAAAAGGACAGAGTTTTTGGGTGGCTCACTAGGTTAAGCATCTGACTTCGGCTCAGGTCATGATCTTAGGATCCTGGGATGGAGCCCTGTGTTGGACTCCCCGCTCAACAGGGAGTCTGCTTGTCCGTCTCCTTCTTCCTCTGCCCCTCCCCCAGCTTGTGCGCTCTCTTTCAAATAAATAAAACAATCTTTAAAAAAAAGACAGGGTTTTTGAATAAAATAAATATAATGGCCATTATTTTGAAAAAACAATTATTTTAGATTATTGTTCAGTTTTCTTTTACCATATGGGCCTTGCAGTTGGCTGTGGTCTACAAAGAAAGAAGATGACCAAATCATTTGCAGTTATAGAGAAGATCAGGTTTGGCTTCTGCGCATGAAGCTATGGTTGGACTTCCCAAATCTATGTTTAGCATTATTGCAGAGTTTTGTTACAAAGTGTTCCAATTTATTTTTCTGCCTAATTCTCATTTTTTTCCAGCTTTATTGATGTATAACTAACAAACAAAATGGTAAGATATTTAAAGTGTGCATCACGGTAATGTGACATGCACACATCTCTGGCCAATTCCGGGTTCACAGAAGATGCTGCACTCTATACGTTGCCTCCGTTACTTCACAGTTAAGGCCTTAACCATCCTCACTGGAGACCGTAAGATTAAAACTGCAGCATTAACAACCCATCACTGATCTGAAGGGAGACTCTGATGTTTCCTTGAAATCATGACCAAATAGTTCCCCACACTACTTCAGTATTCAGGGGAAGAGAACAAATGTGGGCAGACAGATCAATAAAAAGGCTCTGGAGTCAGGCCAGCTGAGGTGTGAATTATTCCTTTGCCACATATTACTTGTGAGCCTCAGCGAGGTTACAAAGTTTGCTCCTTCAGTACCCAAATTGGAAAAATGTCTGCCTTGTTTTTGCTGTGAAAAGAAAACAAAATGATGTATTGAAGTACCTAAGGTAGGGCCCAATCTTTAATATTTTTATTTAAAAAATAAAGGTAATAAATATGGTGAAAATGGAATGAAGCACTTTCTGAATTCTAAACAATTAATTTTATTTGTAATGGTAACCTTTCCTATTAAAACTCAGGGGTAACACCTTCTAGGAATACTGTCAGCCTTACAAGGCCTGGGATGGTTGGCTCCTGCCTCCCTCCCCCCTCATCCTCCCCTCTGCACTCAGTGCCCAGAGCCTTCCGCTGCTTCCTTCAATGCACTGTGCTTTCTCTCACTGGGGAGATTTTACACCTGCTGTTTTCCGTCCCCCTCTTCAGCCCCCTGCTTTGGTCCCACCACTTCTCACCCTCCAGTCTCAACTCAAGTTTCCTCTGACCCTCGGGCAGCTTTCTTGGCCCATGTGCTCTCACTGAACCCTGCTCTTTTCCCTTGCATCCCTTCTCTCGGCATGCAGTTTATAACTTCGTTTGTGCCATTCTTTGGATATGTTCATTTTGCTCACCAGGCTAGGAAGCTGTGAGACAGGCACAAAAGCAACTGCTAATTAGTTACTAAACTAACTAGTAAAGTAATTCATTTGTGGCTTATTGTTTAGATGGTGTAACACTGCACTGCTTTTTCAAATGAACTTTATAACATAACTGTTCATCATAGATAAATAACTAAAAGCATATTGTGTGATTTGGACTTTGCTTTGGGACTTAAAGCCCACTGGATACACAAACCTGCTTCATCTTCACTTGATGTAACCACGTGATAGCTGCTGAGCGGACCACTTACCCACCAGTTTTAGTGATGTGATAGAGTCCAGTGGCCAGACCACAGGAGGCATTTCCTGCAGGCGGCGTAGACTGAAGTAATTACCCTCGCTGGAATTTGGTCATGACATCGGAACAATACACCTCATCCCCAGAAAGCCTATAAAATTAATTTTCTAGTGCGGCCACTGGCTTGATTTTTAGATATCTTTTCTTTAGGAAACTCCATTACATTTACTTTTCTCCTGTATATCTTTCTATGATTGAACAAAGAAAAATTAAGGGCAGCAATAAAAACAAATTTTCAAATACTAAATATGTTTAGAGCATAGAAAATCATGACAAAGGCTCAGATAATTCACTGTTTTGCATTTGCAATGCGCACATGAGTGAGCCAAATGATGTTTAGATTTTTCTTGGTTCTTTCTCAATAATGGGTCAGATAAATCACTGTCTGATTGCCTATTACATTCTTGAGATTGCTTTGGGAATGACTGGCAGTAAAAGCCCCCAATTCAGACTCACTTGTGTGCAAACAATAAACATCGTTTACCATTTTTATATTTATACCAATTGTTATAAAACAGTCAACAGCTAAAAGATACTTGGAAAAAAGCAGCATCTTGCCTACAGAAAGAAATCTTTGACAAAAAATTTCCTCTATTTCCACTTGCTTATGTTACTCCACAGCAAGGAAACAATGTGAGATATGCAACAATCCCCAAAGCCATTCATAGCTTTGCTATCAATTACAAAATAATAAGCTGAATATTAAGGAAAAACAATACCTTTGTTTGGTTCAAATATTATATTCCTAAGTGCCTGTTTCAGAATCTCTAGACCAAGCTTACTGCACAGATTTTTTCCTGTGCCTAATTTCCTTTTTCTTCATTTAAATAATACTGGTGATTACTAACACTTACATCACTTATGAGATCTTTGCTCATTCATTCTCTCATTTAATTTAGTATTGTGCTTTTAAAAAATGAGGAAAATGATTTCTAAGACATGTAAAATAACTTGTCTAATGTTTGGTTAAATGGCCAAACACAGCTTGAACTCCTATCTCATTACTTCCAATCTGAATCTATACTTTCTAGGCAAGGAAAATACTATTTGGTAAACTTAAGCTTCGGTTTATGACTTTCAGGGTTCCAAATTTATGGCTTTATGCATTGATTGATTAAGTGATAAACTGACTTTCTTGGTCATTTATCCATTGGCCCATTAGTTTTTGTGGGTATGGTATCTTGCACTCTGTGGGGTATTTAGTCTTTTGTATTAAAGCTGTTGTAGTAAGCTCTGCAAAGAAAATAGAAGAGAAGAGATAGTGTTAATCCTCAAATAACTTAATCAAAAAGTGACCTATATGCATTTATGTGCTAGTGGGGCTGGAAAGAGAAGGCTTCTTGGACAAAGTGAGACTGAAGTTGGGTCTTGAAGGGAACAATAGACTTAAATTATCAGGGAGAAAGCAGAAGGGCATCCCAGGTGGTGGAGACTGCATGAAGCATCTCTAGGAAACATTTTAATGGCTATAGTGAGTAATTAATGTGGTTATTCCCTAGTATGTTCTGCACACTTTGCATTTTAAATGATAATTTATCATTATAAGTGGTGTCTAATTCTCATGAGTGTTAGTTAAAATTATTCCATAAAGGTTTTATTAATTAAAAATTATTCAACCTTCATTATAATATAATCTTGAAATCTTTTATGGTCTCTTGGGATAAATCTAAGTACTATATACCACAAATCAGTATATAGGTTCAATTTTGGTGAGGCTTTGAATGAGGGCAGTGAACTGTCAGAAGGGGAGTTTACTTCTGGGGATTTTTAGAGGCAGAAATGTGGTTGTTGGGGCGCCTGGGTGGTTCAGTCGTTAAGCGTCTGCCTTCGGCTCAGGGCGTGATCCCAGGGTTCTGGGATCGAGCCCCACATCGGGCTCCTCCGCTGGGAGCCTGCTTCTTCCTCTCCCACTCCCCCTGCTTGTGTTCCCTCTCTCGCTGGCTGTCTCTGTTGAATGAATAAATAAAATCTTTAAAAAAAAAAAAAAGTAATGTGGTTGTTGTTACCATGTTCAAAATTATTGCTCCGTCAGTGACAAAGAAGGGTACTCACGACCCTTTGCTTGTGGATTTCAATCTTCTGGTCTCTGGTCAGTAGAATCTTATAATATTCTGGGCAGGGCAGTGCCCATATGGGACACAGACAGAGGGCAAACATGTGGAGGGGCAATGTGAGGTTCTGTCCCCTATAAGGGCTGGATGTGTTTGAGAAAGCAAGAAATGGGTTTCTATCAATGCTTACTGCCAATTCATTACTCTTACTTCCATGGTGGGCTTCCATGATAGCACTTCAAGGACACAGAGAGAAGTTCAAAAGGAAACCCAAGGATGAATCTGCTCAGTGCACACCATGGGGAAGTGGCAACCTGAATGGGGAGAGAAGATGAATATACCCAGGAAACAGGAAGGCTGGTGGTAGAAGAGATTGTAGGAGTAGGGGAAAGGTGGGCCATCTCCTGGAGTATAGAAAGAGGGAAGTGGGCCTGAACCCCCAACCTTGAATGAGGGTGCAATGGGAAAAGGGTGATGATGCCAGGCCTAAGATGGTAGTCAACCAGCACAAGCTCCTTCAGCAACTCTCAGGTCTGGACTTGAAACTACTAGTCCAAGTGTTCTGGAGAGAGAGTTTGGGGTAGGCCAGATTGTTGTGACCTCAGATGACTTGGGAGTGGCCACCAGCCTGGAGGACCAAGAGAGTAGGTGAGAGCCAGCAAGGCTGGGTGGTTTTGTCTGTCACCCAGGTATCATGGCCCTACTTCCAGCCTAGTTTTTGATTTATGCCATGGGCCTCTATTCTGACCAGAGATTTGGTCTTCTTTCAACCTTATATAAATCAATATTCATTCAAAATATATTTAGTTAAGGAGGGGAGGGAGTGATTTTCTATTAATAAAAGTAGTATGTACATAACGAAGTATTGATGTACCTTGAAGTTACCACTCATTTGGATATCCCTTTACTTCTATAGTCTTTCTATCACACATACCCGGGTAGTGTTCGGCGTTTGTATTCTGTAACAATAGTAGAAACGTACATAGATGTGGGTACTAAGACTTATTACTGGTAAACAGCAGTCTTCAGTTTCTGATGAGAGCTGACATCAGAGGCTGTTGGGTAGCTAGTCTCAGTTTGGTGATCTACACTGAATATAGAAATTGTCATGTGTACATAGAAAAATTATTTAACAGAGATTGGAGTGTTTTGGTGAAGACTTTTATTTCAGTTTCCACTTTTCATTTGAGGAATCTCTCTTCCACCCTAGGAGCAGGACCAAATTACATTGTGCAGGTTAAGGAGTCATGTGTGGAAATGTGTCAGATTTATTTCCATGGTGACACATCTCATTCCTATTATGGGTTGATGCTCCAGGCAGCTGCCGGGCTCCCCCACCCCTGATTCAGCTCAGGGTAAGGGGTATTCTGAGGCTGGTCGTGGCCCATGAAACCACTTGTCTCCAAAAGAGGTGGGAAGAGAATTTTGGGAGGAGATTTCAACAGCAATATTGGGGTGTGTGTATGTGCACATTGGGTGTGTGGGAGAGGGTAGGAGTGTGGGAAGGGACACATTTGAGCCAGGAATAGGTGAAAGGAGGGCAACAGACAGGAACAGAGTAAAAGCAGAGTCCCTGCTGCCAGCAGTTCTCTCTCTGCATTCACTAAGGGGGTGACTGGCCCTTTTTCCTTCCACAAGGGAGACAGGATCAGTACCTGCATCCCAATGATCTTAACATTCTCCTCTTTTCCTCTCATTGAAGGCTACTGGTTGTTACAGCACCATTGATCTAGATTTCTATATTCTCAGCAAGGCTATTTACCACTGCTGATCTGCCTAAGAATGTAAATTAGTACATTTAAATATCATGTTCTCAACAATTTTACGTTTTGTTCTAAGCTCAAAATAAAGCTACCCAGGTGTTCTTTTATAAATAGGACTGCATGAATTTAAACAAACCTTTGCATTATTCATTGCAACAAAGGAATTGGAGTTCCTTCTCTAGATATAACTAATTTTAACACTTTTTAAAAGTAATAAACCACCTAAGGTAATTAGCACATCACTAAGCATTTTCTTTCACAGATGTATCAAATTTGACTCGGAAACCATTTTGTTAAATGAACAATTATTCTGAAACTCACTAAAAGTTATCTTTCATTGCTTTTGGGCTGTGATGACTTTATATTATCATAAATTGTTTTTAATTCAAGCCTTTGGCAAACAATTTAAATGAGATTTGCAATGTAACAGTGCTAATCTCATGGTTGAAATATTAAAACTTCATGCATGAAAGGTTTATCCTCTTAATAAGATCGATCACACTGGACATCACTCACACTCCCCAATTAAAACCCACTTAATTCACAAACAATTTATTTTAAAAATCTGCCTATTACAAATGCACATTAGCATAATAGATTTTCTGCCCCATTTAAGATGGGCAACAACTGGCCATACCTAAACTCAAGCTCTTCTTGCTCTGTCAAAAATTCTTTATTAATAGATGGTTGAGGAGTGCCTGGGTGGCTCAGTCACTTTAGTGCTGCCTTCGGGTCAGGTCATGATCCCAGGGTCCTGGGATCGAGACTCTCATGGGCTCCCTGCTTCTCCCTCTCCCTCCACAGCCCCCCACCCTGATCGTGCTCTCTTTTTTTATCTCTCCTTCTCTCAAATAAATAAATAAAATCTTTAAAAAACCACATATACCAAGGAGCATGCAGTAATACATAGTTTAATTCAGTAGGAATTTTCAACATTAAATCTATACATGTTCACAGCTCAGAGAATTCGTTTAGTCATTTAGTCATTTGTCTTTTAACATCACCTTGGTGCAGAAGTCTCTGTTGGAGGGATACCTTTAAGCAGCCCCTCTTAGTTTTGGACATGTAAGGCCAGTAATACTGTACTGGGGAAGAGTGTAACTGGACATTCACTCGCCTGACAGAGGCCCTGTTTTCCCATCCATCTTGGTTGTGAAAATCAAATACTGTGGGGAGGGAGCAGGGAAAACTTGGATGGGGGCCAAGGGACCTCCTTGGAGGAGAGGAGTTAAGACTTTGATGTCTTCTGTTGTGAGGTTCAGTGTTTCACTTGCAAGAAGCCCTGAAAGAGGTCAATTGTCAAAAGAAGATCCTAGAAAACTGTGAAAGAAAATTTACCTGGAGGATGAGGCATCTGAACAAAGGGTTTGTTCTGGGAACATTTTTTAGTGAGAGTTGGAAACCTAGCACAGGGAAAACGCAGGGGTGTGTGTGTGTGTGTGTGTGTGTGTGTGTGTGTGTGGTGGGTGGGGGTAGAGGTGTGTATGAAGTGAAGAGCTATAATATTGGATCTCAGGAGCATGGTGACATAGGTGATCACGGCAGAGTTTAACACTGGGAGACAGACCTCCTCTCTGTCCTTCTTTTACCCTGACAAATTATAGTCCTGGACTGCCAGTCTACATTGCATAGCAGTGTCCACAGCAGGAAGAATGGAAAAAGATACAGGACTGTTCAGAATGCCCAGTTTTCTCCATGAGATGATTGGACACAAAGCTGGCTAACTCAGGTTTCTAAATGCCACAACTTAACAAAAGTGGCAAGGTGCTAACTAGTTGAGCACCAGCTGGAAAACTGTACTTTTCAACATCAAAGAAGACGCTTCCCCTCAATACAACCCATGTCTGCTGTGGATTTTGGAATCACAGACTTGCATCTAAGATCCTACAACCTACCAGTTGACAGTCCCCTACTCAGAAGTTGCAGCCAGCTGAAGCAGAAACGGGATAAAGCATGTACTGGCGAGGGTCCCTAGAAACAAATTATTGATTTCATCCACTCAACTTTAAATCCTTTATTATGTCTCTCAAAAAGTTGTCTTATTTGAAGAAATAGATGTTAAAGTCAAAGAGAGAAAAGTGGGAAATATTTTGTCAACATGAAGCCCAAAAGAAAAGAAAACAAATATATTTTGAGCATACCCATGTCAGTGAAGTTTATTTTCAGTGAGTTAGATGACTAACACTGTCTAGTTATGAGTGGTACAAAACTGTGATGTGAAGAATTCTAAATATGTTAAAATATGGTGGTATATCAAGAAATAAATAATATTTCATATTGAATTTGAATAAAAAGGTTGCAATTTTTATTAATAAAAGTATTTTTTCCACATGCTCATTAAATGAATGTTGAATAAATATGTGAAAAATAATCATTTAAGGGGCATTGACAAATAAGCCCATCCAGGCTGCCCAAATGTCCCGGCTGACCCTGGGCATGCCCACAGGGAAATCTGGGTGGTCCTGCCAGATGCCGCTGCCCTGAGGTCCGAACACGACTTCAGTCTAGACAGGTCATCGGGTTTATTTTAAACCTAAGAAAACTGCAAATGGCATATAACCATGCCTCCTTCCTCTCCAGCATTTTTTCCTTATTACTCTGAGCAGCCTTAGCACAACTAAGAATTTTAGCTGATTCTTGGCCCAATTTACCAAGGACCTCCCCACACACCTAACATTCCCTATTCAGTTCATAACTGTACTAGATACACCTTTGCTATCACCACTAAAGTATCACTGTGTTTCAGTGTCTCAAAGACAACAGCTATGCCTTACTTGGTGTCGCACAGAAGTCTCCCTAATTCTTTGAGAGAGGAAGTCATTGATTGATTCATTGATTCGTTCGATGTTTACCAAGCACCTACTGTGTGCTGGGTACTTGTAGGCACTAAGAACACAGCGGTGAACACAAAGACAAAATTCACATCCTCATAATGCTAACTAACCTTCTAGGGAGAAGATGGGAAACAGACAATCAGCAAACTGCAAAAGAAAAAAAATACAGTGTATGACAACGTGAAGACAAATTAGCTAGGGAAGTTAGTAGGAAGAATCAGAGGGGAGTGTGTGTGTGTTATTTCTAAGAACGGGGGTTGGAGAAAGGCTTCATTAACAAAGTAACATTTGAACAAGGACCTGAAAGAGGTGAAGAGTGAGCACCAAGGGCACCCAGAGGAAGAACTTCAGGCAGAGGAAACTGCAAACGCAAAGGTGCAGATGTGGGGCAGTGTCTGGTGAGGAAGTAGGGAGACCAGTCAGGAGGCCATGGCATTGATCTAGGTAAGAGATGATGATGGCTGGAGCTGTGGTGTACAGTGGGAGTGAGGAGGAGGAGTCAGATTCCGGAAATATTCTGAAGCAGGAGCCCACAGGATTTACAATTAATTGGATGTGTAGTGCAAGAGGAAGACTGGCTCTATGCAGCATAACTAACTTACTAGCCCACCATGCTTCTCCAGCCTCCGTACCTTCCCTCAGTGTCCACACCTGCTCCTCCCTGTCGGACCACCTGGGATCCAGTCTTTCTCTTGCACTTAGCCTTCTCCTTTTACACAGTTCCCACAGTCAATATTTCAGAGGCTTACTATAGATTCCCACCATCCTCTAACAAGGATAGCTTGGATATCAGTGAGGTAGGGTGCTTACGAAAGGCAGCAGCTCTGCAGGAGTCTGCTCTAGGTCTTTGGATCCACTGAGATAGATTAGTATGCTTAAGCAGAGGCTGACTGTAGGTTGCCTGGCTAGGAGTGACACAGGAATCTGGGCAACATGAAGTCTTACCAAGTTTGAGAGGGGACCTGGCTGCAAGGCTTTCCTGACCTAACAAGGTACATCAAAATATCCTGTGGGTTCTTAAAAAGGATTATATGAAGCTCTCAGCTAGACTGAAGAGGGAGAAGAGGCCTTTCATTTTTTCAGTGAAGACTTCAAAACTGTAAAGCCAACTTTTTGTTCTAAGAGCGTAGAGGAATATCTACTGATGCACGGCTAGGTCACAAGCACACTGTCCAAGCATGTGCCTGTAGCATGTGGTCCTTTCTATGTGGTGCACGGTGACCTGGGTCTCGATGGACACTTCACAAGCATGAAGATAACTGATGAAGGTGATAATGTGTGCAGGTACACACGGGACTGGAATCCGTGCCTTCTGAGGAACAGAAGTTGTGTAATAAGAGGGTAGTGTTGTTCCTGTGTTAGGAAGTGCTGAGCTGGAAATAATCTTCAAGGCATAGAATGTCCACATTGACCCAGATTATTGGGGGATTCAGAAATCAAGTACAGATTTAGAAATTGAGCATAAGGAGGCAATTCTTTCTTTGTTGTGTAGTTGGGCTGCAGAAACAACTGGAGCACCTGTCACACTGTATTTGTTCCTAGTTCCGACTCTCAAATGAGCAAGCAGCTTGAGGGCAGAGAGTAGTGTCTTAGTGGTAGGCCCCACAGGCGACAGTGTGTTGGCAGTGCTTAGAGAGTGTGGTTGGATGGGGGGATGGAAGAGGAAATACATGAATGCCTGCAAGAGTAAATTGTTGCTAAATGTCCTAAAAAGGATGCTGAATCTCACACACCCACATACTTGTCTCTACACATTTCTACCAAACATTGATGCCCTTCCCCCCATTTTAATTAGATACTGATTTTTTGAAAAACAAAAACCAAGTTTAAATTTTATTTCCTATAGTTATAGTTATTTTTAAAACTTAATTCGTTTTATGCAATAAATTTCAAGAAAAAAGAGACGGAGAAGGAACCTAACAATATAAAGCAACACAAAAGACAAAGTAATAGTTACAATGTAAGTAACTTATTTGAAGCCTGATTTAAAAAAATAAGTTATAAGAATTATGACATTATGACATTTATGAGACAATTGGAAGCTAGAATGCTAATAAGAAATTTGACGTTACTGAGGAATTATTTTGTTTTTCAGGTTTGATCATGGTAGTGCAGTTAAGTTTGAGGGGAAAAAAGGACATCTTTCTGAGATATGTACTGTAACATTTATGGAGAAAACGTTATGATATCTGGGATTTGCTTCAAATTAATTCAAAAGAGGCAAGGTGGTTGGGGTTGTGGGTATGGCAGGATTGGCCAACATTTGATGGTTATTAAGGCTGGGTGATGGGTACATGGAGATTCCTTAGGCTACTCTATTTTTGGGTATGTCTGAAATTCTCCTTGATAAATAAGAAATAAAAAAAAAACCCCACTAAAATAGATACTAAGATCTGGGAAGCTGGACTAGCAGGCACTATTGTGTTTTAAGTTAACCAGATCAGCACACTTCTAAATTCTTTATAATTTAATCTTTTGCTGCCTGTATATGTATATTCACAGGGCAATGGATGCTTCAGTGAAGAAGGCATTTATTTTTATCTCAGAAGTCATTGAAATAAAACAAACCTTTAAAACATTCTCTTTCTTACTTGTCATATAAATCACTTTATATAGGACATCTTAAGACCCATGCCTTGTGCTTTAAAGTAACTCTGTATTACTTGCAAACCTTAGCATAAATCCTCTTGATATGTTTAACTAAGATTTACTAAAATAAAACCTCAAGCCTATTTCTTCTAACAAAGGTATGTGCTTATACTCCTATCATTTGTTCAGCTTTCTCCTGAGGGTTTTGCCATCTTTACTCTGCATGATTATATTTATGTTGCAATTGAAAAGACTTCAGAACACCTATTTCACAGGCTTTAATTCCTGCATGGTCTTGCATAACTAACTGCCTGCAGAATTCTGACACCATACACAGATATATGTCTAATTACACTTTTGAACTTAATGAAATGAATATAATTCTGTCCTCAGATCACAGGCTAGATATTTAAAATTTTTAATTGGCTATTATTTTTCCAAGTAAGCTTATTGCAGTTTGAGTTTGAATTAAATTGGAAAGTATGTGTGAAAAAAAATCTAGTATTTCTTGTTTGAAGTCTATTGTTGTATACATTTTAATAATAGATTAGCAATTATATTTGTTGCTATGCATATTTCATTTACGGATTATGTATATATTTATGTAAACACGTTATGGTAAAATCTTTTATAATGTAGAACTGTCTAGTATGCACCAACTCAGAAGCCCTACTGTTTTGGATATATTTCAGAGGTCATAGTTTGATCTTCAGTACATCTAAATCTCTGTTGTAAGTCTGTTCCAAGAATTTGTGAAGACATAGTACTTAGGGTAGAGTTTCAAATTCACATGCTGACAGGAGTGAGGCAGGTGACATCGATGAGTGAAGCCAGGTAGGTGGAATGTGTAGGTGGTCACCTGGAGGTACTTGCCCTGTCTGAAGGGAGCAGCATATCTTAGCTCTAATTGGTTGTACCTGGTGAGCATACTGTTTCCAGATGTCCTATTTTTTTTTCCTACAAAAGCCATAAATCTAGATTTTTTTTATGTTAAATCTCCTGATTTAAAAACGTAGGCAAAAGAAGTCATCCTGCTATTTGCATGGAGCAAACACTATCTAGGATAAGCAGCACTAGGACTTTGCCTTTGACGACTTGCTACTGCAGAATTTCATGGGGATATGGGTCCACTTCATAGACTAAGCCTGGCAGTGTGGATTGAAAATAACTAGGGAGATGGGAGAAACAGGTACTTGCCTCACATGAGGGTGGGAAGATAAACTGGAACAACTTTTATGGAGAGCAATTTGGCAATATGTTAAATTTTTTTTAAAAAATACACTTTTTTGCTCAACAATTATAACTTCTATAAATGTATTCACAAGAGAAAAATCACAGATGTTAAATGACATAATGCTTAAAATCACAGAGGTTCATATAAGGTTGTTCACCTCATAACTTATGATAGTAAATACTGAAAAAACCCCAAATTTTTAACAATATCAAACTGCTTAAATAAATAATGATGTACCTCATTATTGATGTAATTAGATAAACACAAATAAATATTATTTTAAATGAAGGACAATGAGTTCTATTCTGATTGTCTATTTTAAAACATCATAAGGAAACTCTAGGCCTAATTCATTGGGATGGGGAGTAAGTTGAAAGTTGTCAATGGCACATGATGCAAGGAAGTACTAGTAAACCAAGAAAAAGAAAGTAATGAGTAGGACTAATGAGTCTAACAGAAGGCACAACAGAAGGCAAAAATGGCCCTAAGCAGAACATCAAACTCTAGGTTAATCTAAGGGCCTAGATAGTGTACATATGAAAGAGAGGAATTTATATATTAAAAGAAATTTTTTTAGTTTTAATTGAAGTGTAGTTGACATATACTAAATTAGTTTCAGATGTACCACATAGTGATCCAACAACTGTATACATTACAAAATGCTCACCCCAAGTATATTAAAATATTATTGACTATATTCCCTATGCTGTACTTTTCTTTTTTTAATTTAAATTCAATTAGCCAACATATAGTACATTATTAGTTTCTGATGTAGTGTTCTATGATTCGTCAGTTGCATATAACATCCAGCGCTCATCGTATCACGTGCCCTCCTTAATGCCCATCACCCAGTTACCCCAATGCCCCACCCACCTCCCCTCCAGCAACCCTCTGTTTCCCAGAGTCAAGAGTCTCTCATGGTTTGTCTCCCTCTCTGATTTCTTTCCATTCAGTTTTCCCTCCCTTCCGTTATGTTCCTCTGTGCTATTTCTTATATTCCTCATATGAGTGAAACCATATAATTGTCTTTCTCTGATTGACTTATTTCACTTAGCATAATCCCCTTCGGTTCCATCCACGTTGATGTAAATGGTAGATATTCATCCTTTCTGATGGCTGAGTAATATTCCATTGTATATATGAACCACATCTTCTTTATCCATTTATCTGTTGAAGGGCATCTCGGCTTCTTCCACAGTTTGGCTATTGTGGACATTGCTGCTACAAACATTGGGGTGTAGGTGCCCCTTCATTTCACTACATCTGTATCTTTAGGGTAAGTACCCAGTAGTGCAATCGCTGGGTCATAGGGTAGCTCTATTTTTAACTTCTTGAGGAACCTCCATACTATCTTCCAGAGTGACTGTACCAGCTTGCATCCCCACCAACAGTGTAGGAGGGTTCCCCTTTCTCCACATTCCCGCCAACATTTGTTGTTTCCTGTCTTGTTAATTTTAGCCATTATAACTGCTGTAAGGTGGTATCTCATTGTGGTTTTGATTTGTATTTCCCTGATGACAAGTAATGCTGTACTTTTCATCCCCATGACTTATTTATTTTATAGCCGGAAGTCTGTACCACTTAATCCCCTTCACTCATTTTGCCCATCCCCCAAGCCCCTTTGGCAACCACCACTTTGTTCTCTGTTTATGAGTCTCTCTCTCTCTTCTTGGTTGTTGTTTGTTCATTTGTTTTTCAGATTCCACATGTAAGTGAAATCATATGGCATTTGTCTTTCCCTGTCTGGCTTGTTTCACTTAGCATAATACCCTCTATGTCTACCCATATTGTCACAAAGGCAAGATTTCATTCTTTTTTATGGTTGAGTAATATTCCATTGTGTGTATATGCCACATCTTCTTTATCCATTCATCAATCAATGAACACTTAGGTTGCTTCCATATCTTGGCTATTGTAAGTAATGCTGCAATAAACATAGGGGTGCATATATCTTTCTGAATTAGTGTTTTCATTTGGATAAATACCTAGCAGTGGAATTATTGGATCATATGTACTTCTTTATTTAGTTTTTTGAGAAAACTCTAGTTACTACACAAATTGACAATCCTATCAACAGTGCACAAGGGCTCCCTTTCCTCCACATCCTCACCAACACTTACTATTTCTTAAGATAGGACTTCATTGATTTGGGCTATTCTAAGGCTAGTGGTCATATCTGTAGCTGTAATGCTAGACCACCATACATAAGCCAGATCTGGCTTTCTGAGCAGTTAGATCTAACACCAAACTGCTTGAAATTCCATAGATACATTAGACTCTTTCTTGTCTGTATACCTCAGTCATTACTACCCATTGGCTTAGAAAGCTCCTGTCCTACCTTCTCTCTACTAACTGCTATTCACGATTTCAGGTTCAGTTGAGGAATGGTCTCTCCATAAATCCTCAGTGGTGTTAAGTTTTCTTCTTCTGTGACTGTTTTTGTCTTTGCATTCCCACATCCTTTTGCAATGATCTGTTTATGTGCCTGTTGTTGCACTGTCTTCTCCTCTGAGCTGGAAATTTTTTTGTTGGGGGAGATGATGTTTTCCTCATATTTGTAATCTGGCAATAACACTATCCATTACACAATACAAGAAAATATCTCCGTACTTTCCCCATTATGGTGTATGTGAACTGTACCACATGGTGTTGTGCTGTGCCCCAACTGCACAACTGTATGTGGTGGCCCTGGACCTCAGTAGTTTTTTAATTACATGTATATGTTTGTCTTTTTTACATGCTAAAAATGCTTTGAGGGCCTCCTCTCCGTCTTTACAAAGAGTAAATACCCAGTACCCTCCTCCTAACCTCACATATTTTTCCCCCACTGGTCCTCAAAATAATCTTATTATTGCCATTTTACAAGTAATAAAAGTGAAGCTAAGCAGGGTTATAATGACTTGTCCAAGTCATGCATATAATTGGATATTTCTGACCCCAAATTCTCACCTCCTTACACTATACCTGAAAGCTTTCTTTAATTGTGTCTCTTCCTTTATTTAAAAGGGGATAACATGGCTCTTTCTACTGAAAGAATCCACATTTTCTTCACTTACTGTGGTTCTCCTCACCTTTGAATTGGAGATTCAATCACAAGCTTTTAAACTTGGACTACCTCTGGTAAATTAGTACTAGTATGTTTTTAAATTAAATTTTGCTTTTTGAGTTCTAAGACATAGGTAAACAATGTTAGTGTTATAGAGTTTGGTTTCTTAAATGAAAGTCATCCATTAAATAAATTGAAAAGAAACATTTCCCCAAGTTGGACAAATAGAAAGCTTTCATTATCTTGGCTTAGACACGTAGATTTTCTACCAAATTTTTACTTGGGTCTCTGGGAAAATCTAATCTGAAATCATCCTTGACATGATTTAATGAGAATGGATTGTTTTATCATTACTAATGCATTTTTGTTTGATTTTCTTATGAATATGGAAGACATTGTGGTACTAGAAATCATTAGAGGCATATAGAGAGATGCTTAGAGTTCAAAGTAAAAAATACTGATCTGCTCCCATTCTCCTCCCCTACATTTTTATCTGCTTTTAGATTCTGAGAGGTTATATCCCTCTAGGTTGTTTGGTTTTCTGGCATTTTATATTTAACACTCTGAGGGAGTTTCCTCAATGGCTAGAAAACATGATAATCCACACTTTCAGAAATCCGCAGCAGTTTCATGCCAGCTTTCTAAAATTAATAGAGCATCTCAGAATGTTTTCACCATGGATATGTCTACAAATTTGTCATTGCTGTAATTTCCTCAAAGGAATTTTATAAGAAAACCATTTTCAATAGCAGAAAACATTTTTTAATATGAAATGTTTCAGGTGTACATAAAAGTACAGAGAATAATAAAAGAAAAACTTACATATCCACTACCCAGTATGAGTAATTATATGAAAATAATCACTGAAGCCCCTTCAGGACCTTCCCCAGATCCTATTCTCCCTTCTCCAGAAGCCATTATTCTTTGAATTTGGTGTGTCTCACTTCCATGCATGTGTTTTTACTTTTATTACCTATGGACATGTCTATAACAATAAATTCAGCATTTGATATTATTTTATATATTCTTAAATGATGTATATGGTCTCAACATTTATATATCCTTCTGCAACTTACTTGTTTTAGCTCAAAAATTTGTTTTTGAAAATTAGCCAGATGATTGCACATAGCTCTAGTTCTCTCATTTTTACAGTTGTATAGAATTACATTATACGAATAGACCACAAATTTGTCCATTTCTATAGTGATGCACATTTAGGTTAATTCGTCTTTTTTGCAATTACTAACAATGCCCCATTGAACATTTGCTCAAAGATATGTAGTTTCAAATGGAAAAGTGCATCGTTAGCTGCATTTACTAAGTCTTTTTTTCAATTCCTGCTACCAGTAATGCTGAAGTTTTCCATTTTTTTTTTAATTGGCTACCTTCCCTGATTGTGTACTTCCATTGAATGTCAACCAGTTGCTTCGGGATATTATTTGGAAGGTTTTGATGAGAGATACACACACATATGTACACACACACATACACACACACACACACACGGGTGGGAAAAAAAACAATGAAAGTGTTTATTTAGAAATTTTTAAAGCTGGTTAGAAAATTATTTTCCAAGTTTTTAAAGCATACAGACGAAGCATTTTAATGTGAGACACACATCAAATCAGCTATAACATCTTGTAACAATGAAAACATTTCTATATTTTCATTCTTCAAATATTCTACTTATTTAAAAGAAAGTAATGCCAACCCGGCTTTAAATCTGCCAACTGCTTTACCAAACTTTTTGTATAATAAGGAGACTGTGATCATTGCTCATCTCAGTATCAAGTATTATAAAATTCTCCTTTTACTGATAATATCATTCATAAAACCTCTTAGTTGGACACATTTAAACTAAAATTTCCCACATTATGTTGGGGCTCGATCCCAGGACCTTGAGATCATGACCTGAGCCAAAAATCAAGAGTCGGATGCTTAGCCAACTGAGCCACCCATGCACCACAGTACTTTAAAATAGTTTTCAAAATAGTTTTTGCTGCAGGGGCATCTGGGTGGCTCAGCTGGTTAAGTGTCTGCCTTTGGCTCAGGTCATGGTCCTTGGGTCCTTGGATGGAGCCCTAGACAGGCTCCCTGCTCAGCGGGGAACCTGCTTCGCCCTCTGCCCCTCCGTCCTCCCACTTGTGCCCTCTCTCTACCTCTCTGTCAAATAAATAATAAAAAAAAGTTTTTGCTATACATCAGCTTCAAAGCTATACTATGATAGGGGCGCCTGGGTAGCGCAGTCGTTAAGCGTCTGCCTTCGGCTCAGGGCGTGATCCTGGCGTGCCGGGATCGAACCCCACATCAGGCTCCTCCACTAGGAGCCTGCTTCTTCCTCTCCCTCTCCCCTGCTGTGTCCCCTCTCTCGCTGGCTGTCTCTCTGTCACATAAATAAATAAAATCTTAAAAAAAAAAACTATACTATGATAAAGAAATATTTCCATTAAAGACAAAGAAATGATTATAAAAGCAGCTCTCTTGTACTGACCACACAACATATGGCAGGCAGTTTATGTAATTTACTTTGTAGTCAATGTATATATCTCCATTTTACAGACGAGGAAATTGAGAAATTAAGTAATTTGGCTAAGCAAACTATTAAGTGGCTGAACTGGATTTAAAACTTTGACCTGGGCCCTTACTACAGGACTATGCTGACCTTGAAACCCAGAAATAGAACCCATGATTCATTCATTCATGGATTTTGTCAAACAGGCTGGGAAGGGGGGAAATGGAAATAGATGAGGTAGGGTTGGTATGGGGGTCCAGGTCTGGTTTGTGTGCTGAGATGAAAAACTATTAAAGGGTTTTGAGCAGAGGAGTTCCATGGTCTGTGTTAGTTTAAAGAAACATTTTTGACTGCTGTGTTGAGAATAAACTAAGGGGGACCCAGGGCGAGATAAGGGACAGGAGTTTCTAGACTACTAAAATAATCCAGACAAGAAATGATGGTGGATTAAAATAGGGTCACAGTGCAGGTGGTGTTGAGATATGCTAAAATTCTTTTTTTTTTTTTTTAAGACTGATTGATTGACTGATTTTAGAAAGAGAGAGAGCACGAGCAGGAGGGGCAGAGGGACAAGGAGAGAGAATCTCAAGCAGACTCCGTGCTGAGTGTGCAGACTGATGTGGGGCTCAACCTCATGACCCTGAGATCACTATCTGAGCTGGGACCAAGAGTCAGATGTTTAACTGACTGCATCACCCAGGTGCCTGAGATGTGGTCAAATTCTTAATATGTTTCAAAGATAGGAAATAAGAGGATTTCTGAAATATTGGTTATAAAGATACATAGATGGAATGTAAAGGAAATAAAGGAGTTGAGGAGGCCTTTCTGATCCACATTTTTAGTTTTCCACGATGGCAGTTTTCTGATCACTTATGTTCTAGGCCTGCTCTTGGAGGGTAAGCTCTGAGGTTTTTGGCCTAAGCAATGAGCAGGATAGAGTTGCCATCAACCAATATGGGGAACTCTGCTAAGGAAGCAGTTTTGGTAAAGGAGTAAGAAGATCTGTTTCAGACACGATAAAATTGAGGCATCAATTATATGGAGATGCAGAGTAGACAGTTGGATACCCAAGCCTGGAGTTCAGGGGTAAAGTACAACATATTAGCTGTATTTGAAGGCATGGGGTGGGTTGAAATTTCAGTTGTACTTAGAAGCGAATGGACAAATAGTCTTCAATAAAAATAACGTTTAATGCAAACTATTCTGGCTACCCTCATCTTTTTAAAAATAGAAGGTCAGCAACTATAGAAACTTTGAGGAATCACATGAGAAAAGTGAGCCACAGCTTCACTGTACTTCTTTCTCAGCAAAGAAGCAGTGGCTAATCCATTTATTCAAAATGGTAGAACTGTCAGGTACAGCAGGCTGACTCTGCTCGGTGAAGGACAATCTCAATTTGCTAATAAACCATGTATGTACTGAAATGAAGCCTTGTTAATAATTCATTATAAATTACTTTATGAACAAATATGTAATTCCTTTCAGGAGTTCATTTGAACTAGCTGAATGCATTATAGTGACTAATTCCACAAGCCTAATAGTTATGAAAATGTGTCAGCAAATAAGAATTTCAGTGTATCATCAATTGATATCTTTGCATTTCTCTCTGCTAAACAAAAATGGAAAGGCCTTCCTGATGCACATTTGTAGTTTTCAATGATGGTGGCAGTTTTCTGAACCCCTATGTTCTGGGCCTGCCTTGGGGGAAGACGGTTTGCCCGTGAAAGGTGCTTAGGCCAGAAAAAAAGAGCTGCTTTCCAGGTGTCCATAACTTAATTCCACTTTGAAGCCATTATCATGTCTTTCTGCCTAATGCTTGGTTCATTTTACATCTCGCACCTGAATTACTACCAAGCTCACCTAATTTGTTTTTATGGGATGCTGTTGTCAAACAGACACAATATTTTACACCTAAGGAGACCAATGTTTAATCATGCCCTGAGTGGGGATTTGGAACACTGCAATCTAATAACAATGACTGTTAGGATTAGTGCCTTGAAATGCGTGAAGAGGGAGGGCGCTCAGGCTCCCCCCACCCTGTCAATGCATTTCTGTAGCTGCTTTAGTGGACCCCACTGACCATCAGCATCTGCTATGGAAGCATGCTATCTGCTCTGCTCTGTCTAGAGAGTGCTATTTGGAGCAATTTGGAGCCCTTTCTCCCTTCAATCAAGTCATTTCAGACAGTCACTATGGCACGAGTTCTTTCCCACACACTGAGTGGCAGCGGGGCTGCTGGAAGCCATGGTGAAGGTTAAAACAGCTGGTTCCGGTCCTGGTTCTATCACTCAATTAGTTGGTCCAGGAAAGTCCCTTAATCTAAGTCCTCCATCTAGAATCATGTTACTAAGAAAGTAAAATAAAATAAGAAGTGTGAAAAGCCTTCTTATTTTGTGCCAGCCCCTGTGCTGATATGGTACAGGCAACCATTATCTGTGCCTGGCCTATTCTGCTGCCCTCACCCTCCACATCGCCATCTGGCTTTCTGCACCTATGAGCCAGTGCACCATGTTGTCCTCCATCCTCCTGGTCTGTGCAGATGCTCTTCCCTCTGTGTGGCACACTCTTTACTTCCTCTCCATCTCCTTAACTTCTGCTTGCTTTTATTCTTACTCCCTTGAGAAGGTTTAGTTGCCCCCTTACATGTGGCTTAAATGCTGTGTTCTGAGCATTCTTGGCATCTCCCACACCTCCTGTCATAAGCTTCCTCACAAGATATGGAAATTTCCTGTCCCTAATGGGCTGTCAGTTCATCATGGAAGTCTCCCTAACACTCCCTAATCCATCCACTGATGGATTCCCAGCATCTGGCACCTGGTTGGTACTCAATAAAAAATATTGTGGAGTATATAAATATTGAAGCTGTACTAGAAGCAACCCTGTAGCAGACGGTTTGGGGGTATAAAAAATTGACCAAGCCCTCAGGGAGGCAGCTCATGGTCTGGTGGGCTGATTAGACTTGTATGTATAAATTATAATACAAAATAAAATGTAAGAATTATTGGATTAAAGATAAGTATATAAAGTGCTATTGTGTTAAGCTGGCTTTCCAGACTTATTAGAATTAGTTTTCTATTGAATGTATTTCATTTTATTATAATTTCTGGTGCTTTAAGTTATTTTAAATGCAAATATACTTTAAACTTCTATTGATATTTTCAGCAACTACCATGATCTGTTAAGATTACAGAAACTCTAATTCCACAGCAGACAGGAATTGATTCTGGCTTCAAATGTGAGCTATGCTATGGGAGAAGAATTTTGGCAAGGCGATTTCTGGTTAGCCCTCCAGTCGAAGACTCCTTACATTATTTCTTTATGACAATTTTAATCTTTAGTAGAGAACTTCATGCTTTCTAAACATGATTTAAAAGCAAAGAAAGTGACAATTTCATTCTTTTCATTGCCTGAATTTTGCCTCTTACTATCTTTCCCCCAGATTATTGCTATGTTTCTCCTTTCTCTCTCCTCTGCCCATTGTCTTCCATGACCCTACACTTAAGAGCCCCAAAACACAAATCTAAACAGTCGGTTCTTTCTTTAGTTGCTTGGGATGAATGGCTAGTGGCTAAAGGGTCAAGTTCAAACTTCTAGTTCAGCATAGAAGGTCTTTCATTTCTTGCTGACTTATCTTTCCTTCCCTATTTTCCATTTTGTATTATAATTATTCACTTTTACAGTTCTCTCCCTATCTAGACTGTGAGTTCCTCAAAGGTAGGAACCCTGTGTTATTCCTCATTTTATCTATGATGACTGGCACCTAACGATTAGTCAGTAAATGTTAGATGAATTACTTTTGTGCAACTCCTCAGGAAAGCTTCTCTAAACTCTGAATTATTACTGGTGACACCAAAGTGAGAATGCTGTATGTCTTAATTAAATGTTGAAAAGTACAACTGGTGTTATTTGGTCAAAAGGAAGCTAATTTAGTAAAATTCTCAATTATTATTTTTTCTTGAGAGCCATGCCATTAACAACCACTCATCTGGCTAAACACTCTGAACATCACATGGAAGGGTTGAGTTGTGGCTGAGCCAGTAGGACTGAGTCCAGGAGATCCCCTCATGACTTCCACAGTTAGATTCCTGATGCAACGACAGTGGTCACTGAAATTTTATGATATTGCCAGAGGAATATGTACACGCACTAGAAAAATAACATCTGTAAAAGCTGAAGCCATGTGTCCTTCTATGGTTTAAAAGTCTTTACTATTATTCACCATGTACAGTAAAACCGATGAAGGAAAACAAAAACTATTTCAGGGATGCAAACTGGGGAGAGGCCATAGTTTCATATTGCCTCATCTATCTGGGACTTGGTCAAGGAAAAGAGAGCAAGCAAATAAAAAAAATCTATGAGCTGTCAAAAAAGACATGTCACCATGCCTCCCAAATGAAGGGAGGGAGGTACTTCCAAATAGCACTGAGCCTAAGGAGCCACCTGTGTGTAAGAGATACTTATTCACCTGTCCCCAGATTTTGATAAATGTCAGGAAGAAACACTTTACCTCCAGTACCCCTCCGTGTTTCCATGGTGTAATAGAATAGTCTATTCCTCAAGAAGGAAAAGCATGGGGGATCACTTGCAGTGTCTTCCCAGGGTAGAAGTCACAACTTATCTGATTAGTGAGTTTGAAGAAGGAAATGGCCAAGTCCCACTTAGCCCCTTTCAGAATGTCTTTCCTCATAGTCAGTATATCTGCTTGTGTTTCCTCACTCCTACCTATAAGCCTGCAGGGGCCAGTCTGCCCCTGTGTAGGTGAGGCTGTGGTTATCCAATGCACCTGTACCTGGGCAAGTCATTTTGTCTAATTAAGAGGTAAATGTTAGGCCCTGTGGTCACACATGTAAGATGCATGCATCTACCCAGACCTTGTCAGTAATAAAACTGATTTTGATCATTTTGTGTCTGCTCTCTATGGCTCAGTTGGTTAAAAATTTGAGAGGAGAATAGGGGATGTCACTTACTGTCTTTCATCCCACCCCTACTTCCAACACTACAATCACCTATTAAGCCCACCTATATGTAAACAACATGACAGACACCCATTCTTCACACACCCTCAACACACACACACACACACACACACACACACACACACACACACACTAAAACATTATAAACCTATAGTCTTCATCTCATCTGTTCCCCCTCTCCCCAGAAGTAACCAGTATCACTAGGTTGATGCATCTCCAAGTAATGCAAGTTTGAGACTAGGTTAGTGGTTGGCTAGATTTCTTTCTCCCTTTTGTAATTACATTTTAACACCATTATTAACCATATTTTCTCAAATTCACATCCACTGACTTTCTACAAACCGAAATTTTTCTTTACCAAGTTTGTTAGTGAAAATGACTCATGGAAGGGACAGTGACCTGACTTATAGGTAATGATGGACTGCTGAAGTTTGAAAAGAATTAGTTATCAGGAGAACTGAGTCAAAACTTACTGTGTGACAATGAACAGATCAGACTCATTCAGTTTCCTGATTTATAAAGGAGAAGCCTGTATCCATTATACCGGCTTATAGGATTTGTGTGAGAAACAAATAATCATGTGTATAAAATGCTTTTTTAAAAAAAGATTTTATTTATTCATTTAGACAGAGAAAGAGAGCACACATGAATGGGGGGAGGGGCAGAGGGAGGAGAGAGAGACTCTCAGGCAGGCTCCATGCTCAGCACAGAGCCAGACCCAGGCCTTGATCTAACAACCCTGAGATCAGGACCTGAGCCTAAACCAAGAGTCAGACACCTAACCAACTGAGCCACCCAGGTGACCCTGAAATGCCTTAAAAAACATAAAGTGCCACACTGATGTGTCTAGTTTTTCAAATGAATTAATATATCAACTAGGAAAAAAAAAAGCATGTAATATACTACTCGTGTTATAGATGTGAACATTAAATTTTAGAATTGCTGTATGTGAAATTGAATAAATAGCATAACTCTAGTAAAAAAATGAAAGTATTACTTTGCTATGCCATATTGCTTACTGGTAAAAACCTGCAAAACCTGGTCAGAAGTATATGGTATTTGTATATACTGTGACTACACCACATAAGTAATTGATACATAAATAGAAGTCCATAGTCTTGTGCTATATCTCTGATGCTGACACACTGTTACCCTTATTATGAGTTACTGATTTGAAAAATAAACAAAGAACACAGCTTTCCCCCCAAAGTACAAAAAGTTACTTTGGGGGCACCTGGGTGGCTCAGTCAGTTAAGCATCTGCCTTTAGCTCAGGTTGTGATCCTGGGGATTGAGTCCCATGTCAGGCTCCCTGCTCAGGTGGGAGTCTGCTTCTCCCTCTCATCTCTCTCCCTCTGCCCCTTCTCATGCTCTCTCTCTCTCTAAAATAAATAAATAAAATATTTAAAACAAAACAAAATAAAACAAAACAAAAAGTTACTTTGTCCTGGCCCCAGATTGCTGAGATTTTCCAGGTAACTACCGAATTTATAGAATCTGCTTTTCTGAAAAATTCCACACACTACAATAAATAACTGCTTGTATAAGTATATCTCTACCAGGAGCGTCACTACTAACTAACTGATTAAAAAAAACATTAGAAAAATAAAGTCCTAATTTGTGATTGGAACCTGGGATAGCCTACAGAAGTAGCCCAGCTTTGAATTTGTAAATAAACAATTCAACATACGAATATATGATAAAATTATGAAAAATGCGATTTAGGGGAATCCAAATAACATTTTGCTTTTTAGGTAAATATTCTACTGCTAAAAAGGTACCAAGAGTTTTCAACATATTAGCCGACACTGGGGTCAATAACACTTTTAGTCTTTTTTTCTTTACGGCATGAAATAACCATGCTTGTTTTCAAGATAACAAGAACACTCTGATACAGTCAGTAAGCTAACTACTTAAGAAATGTCAACAATATAGATCTTAATACAAGTGGGCACTGGAAAGAACAGTTTGAAATGCTCTGGCACATATCTGAGGTCCTTGAGTATTCTGGGGGTAAGGGAGGGGTGGAGGGTGGAAAAAGCTTTTTCCCCTGGAACAAAAACGTAATCTGAAAGTAACATTTTATGTATATCCTTTGTTACTTTGAAATCAGAGCATCCAAATTTAAGGGCTGTGTGATGTGATGGAAATAGCCCCAGACGAGAAGTTTCAAGATTTCAGTTCTACTTTTGACTCTTCCATTAACTATTTGACTCCTGGCAAGTCAATTTCTTTCTCTGGGAATCGCTTTTTTTAAACCTATAAAATGAGGTGATAAGCTAAATGAAGACTGACAAGCATGTGATTGACCAGGTGAGTGAATCTGTGGCTTATTACATTGATGTCTCAAAATGAGAAACCTGAGTACAGAACAAATCTAAGCTCTTTACCTTCCCTAGGCCTCAATTTTCTCATTTGTAAAATGGATGTAGTGACACCTCATTGGATTGTTGTGGTGGTTAAGTAATATCGGGCAGGTAAAACCCTAGCATAATGCTTTCCACATGCTACATATTAGAAATTGATAGCTACGATTCTTACTATGTGCTAGATGTTCTGAATACTTAATCCCGGTGGTTCACAAACTTTAGCATGATACATCAAAGTCACTGGAGGTGGGGCTAGGTAATTTGCATTTCTAACAATTTCTAGGTGGTGCTGATGCTGCTGGTCCAAGACCACATTTTGAGAACCACTGCATCATTTCATTTAATCCTCACCAAATCCCCGTTATACGTAATTTACTTCAACAGAGAGGTTAAGTAACTCATCCCAGGTGCAACAGCTGTTGAGCATTTTCACTTATGATTGAAAATTCTTTAAACATAACTTTTTAAAATGGCTGAATGAGATTCTACTATTAGTATTTTTATTTTCTAAGAATTTTTAAAGTGTATTTATTTAAGTTATCTCTACATCCAACATGAGGCTTGAACTCATGACACTGAGATCAAGAGTTGGATGTTCTTCTGACTGAGTTAGCCAGGTGCCCTTATTTTCTAAGAATTTTTAAAAAACAGTTTAATGCTTTGAAATTAGGAAGTGATAAATGTCAAGGGAATATGTAGGTTGCCAGACAGGAGTATATTGTAAGATAGTTGTCATTACCTGAGACTATGTGATCCTACCTAAGAACAGAAACTATCTGTCCGCTTGAGTAACATCTCAGTCAACTCAACTTGGCAACACCAAATACATTTGAATTTCTTTTTAGGTTTTATTTAAATTCAAGTTAGTTAACATATGGTGTATTATTAGTTTCAGGGATAGAATTTGGTGATTCATCAGTTGCATATAACACCCAGAGCTCATTATATCACATGCCCTCCTTAATGTCCATCACCCAGTTACCCCCCCCACCCACCTCCAACAACCCTTAGTTTCCTAGAATTCAGAGTCTCTTATGGTTTGCCTTCCTCTTGTTTTTATCTTACTTTATTTTTCGCCCCTTCCCCTATGTTCATCTGTTTTGTTTCTTAAATTCCACATATGAATGAAATCATATGGTATGTGTCTTCTCCGACTTATTTTGCTTAACATAATACACTCTAGTTCCATCCACATCGCTGCAAACTTGTGCAGCCACTCTGGAAAACAGTATGAAGTTTCCTCAAAAAGTTAAAAATAGTACTACCCTATGACCCAGCAATTGCACTACTAGGTATTTATCTAAAGGATATGAAAATAGTGATCCGAAGGGGCACATACACCCCAATATTTATAGCAGCAATGTCCATGATAGCCAAAATATGGAAAGAGCCCAGATGTCCATCGACTGATGAATAGATAAAGAAGATGTGGTATATACATACAATGGAACATTACTCAGCCATTAAAAAGAATGAAATCTTGCCATTTGCAAATACATTTGAATTTTAACTTACATATGGATTCCTAATAATTTCCTAATGACTTCAAAAATACCACAATATGATGGGGCTTTTGAAAGGAAAAGTTATTGTGTATGCATAAGAAAGCCTGCCTTACACTAAATAATGGAATTAAAAGCAGTAGAAATTGCCAAATTCTTTAGAGTAGATGTGCCTGATTTATGCATTGTGATGGTCTATCATCAGGCACTGAACATCTCTGTCAAAAACTTCCAAATTGCTTTGAAGAGAAGCTATTGAATATATGGTATGAGTAATTCAGGAGAGGAAAGAAGAACTACAACTTCAACCAAAGAGGAAATGAAGTCAGAACTCAGATAATTTTTTAAGATACCTAGAAATTAAATGGTCAATCACAATGCTGTCAACAGGGTGGGGCAGAACTCAGGGCCTGAATTAGATAAGCCAGACGTCCCTCCACAAGCCGCCCAGCGTCACAGAACTCAGACGAAACTTCATCCTAGGAGAGTGGATCAAGAAGACTCCAACCTCAACTGTAAGAGTGTGGAATTGTACAGATAAATTGAAAGGTTGATTAATCAAAAATATTTGGTAAGTATATAATTTACTGTGCCTTTTCCACCCAAACAAATCTGTGAAGTTGTTCCTTGCAATCAAAGACATCTAAAAAGCAAAGAAATATGGCATATATTTGCACCATAATTTATTTGGTCATAGTTTCCAACTGTTGCTATTGCAAAGAGAACTGCTATGAGCACATTGGTCCCTCAGAATTTTTCTGTAACTGATTATTTCCTTAGGCACAGTGTGACTTAGTCTTGAGGAAAGGCTATTTTGAAAATATGTAGGTGGGAACAGAGGATTTTCCCCAAGGTTGAAAATGGACACTCCTGAATTTCTACATAAAGAATCCACCACATTGTACACTCTTCTTCCATCCAGCTCTGTGGGTTATTGCTTTAGGAAGGAGAAACCAGAGACCAATTCTACTTCCTTTTTCTCTGACATTTATAGAGGTAAACTGATTAGATTATTTTTAGTTAATCTTCCTAACCTTTTCTTTCTTTTGCAAACTGAAGCAATCTTCTCTCATACCGTAAGGAATTATTGGTTATTCTTCTTTTGCATCTTTTTCATATTCATGGATAGAATTGCTGCCCTTTGAATAAGACAATTATTCCCTAAAAGATAGAAATGAGTTTACTTCCCCTATGGTTCTGAAGTAATCATATAAACAAAATTTTAGAATGCAAGTGAGAATAGCAAAATAGGAAGAACTGTTGGCAGAGCTAATTGGCTGATCTTCTTATGAAGATCTAATTTGGGATGTCAATTGAAT
Organism: Ursus americanus; assembly: GCF_024610735.1. Classification (NCBI taxonomy): domain Eukaryota; kingdom Metazoa; phylum Chordata; class Mammalia; order Carnivora; family Ursidae; genus Ursus; species Ursus americanus. The sequence continues at coordinate 52,975,244 of NC_142146.1, read as the reverse complement.
TTTTGGAAATCATTGCTTATTTCCTTTGAGAATTATTTATTGCTCTCTGTAATTTGAATGTATAATACATAGTTTGTTCACTTTTGTATTATAGCTTGATTGAGAAAAACTATTTCTATCAGGGAGAGATAAAAAAATATTTTTGAATCAGTTTTCTACACTTCCAGTACTGGTTTAGAGAAAACCCACAGATGTAAAACGAGCACATAATGAATTGTTAAATTTACCATGGTTTCATTATTTCCTGACATTGGAGAGACAGCAGTGACATAGTGGGAAGAGTACTTAGAGATACAAGTTTTGTTCTGGGTTTTGCCACTTGCTAGTTGACACCTTGGGAAACTCAACTAATCTCTCCGATCCTCAATTTTAAACACATAAAACAGTGTAATTGATAATAGTGTTTTCTTCCTCCTTCCTTCTTTTTCTGTCTCTTTCTCCTTCCTTCCACGCCCCCCACCCTTTTATTGGTCTTTGTCTTCCTCTTCATCTTTTAGGATACAGTATACTGACTTAGAAATTAGACATTGTTTGGCATCTTAATTCTGTTATGTGATCACACTGGCAGTTTGCCTAAACCCACTGGGCCTCAGTTTCCTCTGCTGTAACATGGTAATAATATTTACTTGAAGGATGATATTGAAGATTAAGTGAGATAGTCTATGTAAGCAGCTAGTATGACAGGCACATATTAGGCCCTCAATACAGGATAACTGTTACCTTATAATGTGGCTGTGAAGGACATGTGATAGAACTTTTACAAAAGCCCTTTCTCCATATAAAGAGTTGTATAAACTTGAAATGTGGAAGTTTTCCTGTTATCTTAGAGATGAAAACCTCAAGATTAATTCCCCTCACTCCTCCCTATGACACCCAAACCTTCCTCCTGTGGAGTTTGCAGTGTAAATTTCAGAGTTCATTTCCTCCCCATATACAATCTTCTATATCCACAAGTCTGGCAGACATTAATAGAATATCAATTAATTCTTACAGTCATTGTTTCCAGTGTTTATATGTTCGTGTGTATGCACTTTTACATTTATCTTAGCACTAACAAGTTTAGGTACGTAACAAATATTGGTTGGATAAATGACTGAATGAAGTAGAATGAAATGGGTACACGTGTGCGTGTGCGTGTGTGTGTGTGTGTGTGTGTGTGTGTGCGTGCTCATGCATGTGCGCTGCTTGGTAAAACATGTAGCTGTAAGAACTCATTTAATTACTCTTACTTCTGTTTTATCTTCCTGATATTTCTCTCTTGTACATCAACTTGTGGTATTCACAAATGCTGGTTATTTTTTGAAACTAAAAATTGTGCATGCTATTTTATTTTTAAATCTGAAGAAGGTAAAATCCAAGACATTTTAAAAACTTACCCAACAAATGCATGAAAGCATTCTCATTGTGAAAGAATCAAATTATTAAAAAATTATCCCAGCAAAATGCTAAAGGCCCTCTTCATACTCAATCTCCCCACCCCCACTGTGCTCCCCAGAAGTAGCTAGAGTTGACAATCTGGTGTACATCCTTCCAATCTCCTTCCTCCAAAATTATAAACATATATTAACATATATAAATATATAGATTTTTCATATAAAGGTGACCACACCATACGCGTTGTTCTACCACCACCCTGTTTATCAACACGTTTTGGTATTCTTTCTACTACCTCTGTACACACTGGCCATCTCCTTTTTTTTTAAGTTTTTATTTATTTATTTATTTATTTATTTATTTATTTATTTATTTATTTATTTATTTATGAGAGATTGAGAGAGAGAGAGAAAGGACACAAGCAAGCAGGGGAAGGAGAAGAGGGGGGAAAGAGAGGGAGAGGGAAAGAGAATCCCAGGCAGACCTTGTGCTGAGCACAGGGCCCCACATGGGCCTCAATCCCATGACCCTGAGACCATGACCTGAGCCGAAATCAAGAGTCAGATGCCCAACTGACTGAGCCACCCAGGTGCCCTATTGACCATTTTTTAAAATGGGTATAGATTAATCTAAAGTATAGTTGTCTTGTAGTTTATTTGACCACTTTGCTTGGAATAACATTTGGATTTTTTCCCTAAATTTTGCCTGTCATAAGCCATACTGCAAAACTAAACATTCACTATTATACATATGTGCAAGCATTTCAGTAGGACACATCCTTGACATTGGTCAAAGAGTATACATGCTTAGAATGTTGATATATGCCACTACATTGCTTTCCCCCAAAGCTTAGTCAATTATTAATATTCTCACCAATAATTTTCAGGCTCCCAGAGCAAGGCATTTCCACTCTAAAGAGGAAGATGGTTAATTATCTCCTCATCAAAAATTGTGACCAGACAAATTCAGTGATTGTGTATATACGTATGTATGTAATGTTAGGTCTTAGCAGAGGATATTGGCCCCTTTCTACCAGACTAATATTAAAAGTCTCCTTACATAAATAAATGTTTCTGAATCAGTGGTTATATCTAGTAGGAACACAAATTCATAGAGACAGAGGGAGTGGACATGGACAAACACTATTCATCAAGATACGAATATCAGCACCTCATTCTTAAACAAAATTTTAAAGGAATATACTCTAAAAGTATTGCATAATTAAAATAAAGGATGGAAAGGACTTTCATATTGTTTAAGCAAAATGTAAATTTAATCAGTGCTATGGCTTGCATTCTATCACTGCATACAGAGGAGCAAGAGCAATTAAAACATTACATTAGCTCAACACTTATGAATTTGGGCAATAAGCATGTACTAAAAAAAAGACCCTAGAGAAACATGTAAGCTTAGAATTATCTTTTTATTCAACATGTGCTCTGTTATCTTGGGAACTCCAGAATCAGTAGCAAAACCCTCACAGCTAGGCTAACTACTTTAATAAGACCTGCTTTATTTAAAAATAAATCCAGAGCAGATGCCAGAACTGGACCTGGTGACAAATATTTATCCTTTTCATGGTGTTTTTTTTCCCTGTGGCACTGCACTGTTGGTTCCTGATTTCCATTTTGATGGTACCAAGGAGCAGCATAATTCTTGCCAAATGCATGCACATAAAATGCCTATTTTCTACGGCGCTGCTCTGGCCTTCTTTCTGTGCCTTCTCCCCAAATATCGAGTTCCCTAATAGCTGCCAGTCCTTGCCCCTAGAGAGCCATCTGCCCCGTCAGTTCTGCCCTTCTCAGATGCTCTCCTTCATCCCCACGTCCCATCCTCTCCGCTAATTTGAGCCAACATTCACTGATGCCTACTCTGTTGCCCAGCTGCTCACATCATGCCAGGTCCTTGGATACAGAAAGAAAATCTAATTCTCACTCCCAGGAAAATTTCAACTTAGTGGAATTTTCTAGAGTTAATCTGATAAACTTATCTAAGATCAAGTGTTAGAAAAGATAAAGTCTAATCAATAAGTCACATCCTATATAGCATTCATAATTTAACAAGGACCTTATGAGGCTAAGTAATTGGAAAACTTTAGCCACTAGGTCAAGGTCAGTGGATCACCCTTTATATTTTCCCTTGTGTGGAGAGCCACTTTCAAACCAAGAAGGTGGCTGTACCTCCCTTTGAGATCCCCTCTAGCAAACAAGAAGAGACACTTTTCTTAGGTGGGCTTATATCACACAGACCTGCTACATATGTTAACATTTATTTTTTGTATTTACGGCACCAATCTCAGTTTTATGTACTTGATTTATCATCCCCTCTCAGACAGAGAATTCACAGCAATACCTATGGCCTGCGTGAGTAAGGCCAAGCTTATCTGAATAGGATTTATATTTCAGTCAAGTGCTCCCCTTTCCACACGGAAGAAAGCAGCTCCAACCATGAAATGCAGGGCTACTGATGGTTCCCTGCACGCCCTCTGCCTGGCAGGATTTTCATGAACTGCAATAGAGAGCCCAGAGGGGTCCAGGACAGTGTGGAGAACGTCCTCAAATCACCTTGGGAGACAGACCTCCAGCCACAGGCATGAAGCGGCTGACAGAAATGTGTCAGTCTGGACACTTGACGCAGTTGCAAACCTCAGAAAAACAAAATGATCAAACCAAACCAAACCAAAACAATCAGCAGAGATGTGAACGGCTTCTCTCAGATGTACACTTGCATCTGAATATTCCCATTTCCCGTGAGTAAAGCGAGAAAACAAACAGTACCTTATTCCATGTGTAACAATGCTACACTATACACTTAAAAATTTGTTAAGAGGTAGCTCTCATGTTGTCTGTTCCTAACACACACACACACACACACACACACACACACACACACACACACACACACAGAAGACAGTCTGAACCTTATAATTACAAGAATTTTCCTTGCAGAATCATCTTCCGAAGCAACCTGGATAGACCTCTGCTCTGCAGGCAGTGCTCCCGCTCATTCTCACTGGCACGCCGTCCGGAGTCCACACCGCTGTGGCAGACAACATCAGCCAAACAATGTCTACTCTCCCCTCTTCCTTACTACTAGAATCCCAATTTCATCTGGGGCAATAATATGTCCGCTTACACATTTCCTCCAGACTCCCTTGCAGCTAGGGGTGGTTCTGTGACCCAGCTCCAGCCTGTGAAACACGATTAGAAGTTGCCATCCCATCCACTTGCTTCCTTCCTGGAATGCGTTTGCACAGAGGCCATGAAAACAAAAGCTACACACTGAGGAAGAAACAGCAGGTACATAGAGGCGCTCATGTCACCAACTCAGCTGCCGAGTGGCTGAAAGGATCGTCTTCCCCATGTCTTCTGTGTGAGATCAATAAATCCTCACGTGTTTAGTCTGGATTTCTGATACTTGCTGCAGAAAGCAGATCACTGACTGGGCCACTTTCCCGAGGCGATGCCTTCTTTTGGTGTTGTGTTTCTGAGACCTCAAAAGTAATCAGAACTTGAGTTCCGAAGTTGATGGCGCACACGCCTAGTGTTCCTGGTAAGTAACAACTGTTAAAGGTTTCTGCAGACTGCATATGGGTGTTGAGGGAAAGGGCTTACTGACCCATCTTCCAGAAGAGCAAAAATAGTAATGAGGTTGGCAACTCATATCCGCAGAGTGCTACATAGATTACACAACACTTCACAAAACAATGCTCCTATAATGCTCCTATTTATCAAGCGCATTAAGAACTTTAGAGAAAGTAACTCTAAATTCACATGGCAACTCTGCAGCGGAGAAGTTATGGTGCCTGTTTTACAAATAAGGAGACAGTAACTTGCTCAAGATCACAGAGGTAGTAAACGAAGAGCTGAGACTCAAATCCTCCATCGGATGCCAAAACCCAGGCTCTCACAAGAATGTTTCCCATAAGTATATTACTTTATTTTCCCTCATAACCAGTCCATAAGGATATTTCCCATGTTATATAGGAGAAAACAAATCTCAGAAATGTTTAGTTATAGACCTCAAATCTCACAACTAATTGTTTTAAGTTCCAAGAGTACCACTTTTTTTTACTCCACCAAAATGTAGCCCTTCAGAGATTTCTGGAATGCCCCCCCCCCCCTCCAAATGTTTTAGGTGTTTACTAGGTGCCTGGTACCTTTTACAGATCAGGAGACTGATGCTCAGAATGAGGTAATTATTCAAAATCACCCAGAGGAGTAAGTGGGTGACTGTGGATCTGAACCCAGGGACTGGCTCCTCAGTGTGTCTCATCAGTGTGTCACCACCTCTGTGCCTCTCAGACACTATAATGCCATTCTGAGACAAGGGGCAAGTGGGGGAGGATGGTGGCCCAGAAATTGCGAGGGAACAGGGGAGAAAGGATTTCCTGAAATTTCCTTGGAACCAAAGTCTGATTTTGAGATCTCTGCTTCTACTTGGCCCAGCGGGAAGGCTGGGGCATGTTCCTCAAGGTCAAAGATATAAAGTACTAAAGACAGAGCTGTGAAATTACTATCTATGTCTTGGATGTAAAATGTCCATTTACTCTTTAAAAACCTAAAGGGAGAAGAGAATCCAACACACTGAAAAACTAAACGTTATCATCCTTAATAACCCAGCTTGGAAATTAATGAGCTGTAGGAATCGAACGAGTCATTTTGCTTTGGCTCAGGCAGAAAACACTGATGGAATTCTGTGCCAATGCATTGTAGAGCTTTGTAATTATTCCCCTAAATGGTCACTAGTTTTAATTCCTATATAATACGTGATTTTAATCAGCCTAGGCAACTGTGTATGCAGTTTTTTTAACAGAAGCTGCAACGTGAGCGATACTTAAGTAATGCCTCTCATTTGATTTTTCAAAGAAGATAAAATGCCTGTATTTAAGAAAACAAAAAGTTTTCTTTGGGTTATATCAACAAAATATAGATGCAGTCCCTTCATACCATGCAATGACACTGAATTCTGATTGTGATTTAGAAAAACTTCTTAGCATCAATTGGCCATTGCCATTTTATGCCACTGAGATTTTTGTCTGCATTTGGAAGACCCCCAACTACCATGAAAAATTGAACTCTGGCCATCATTACCTCTGCCACAGTAGGTCTAACTACATGGATTGCTTCGTTAACTGAATTTTCACTTTTCAGCCAGTTTTAAATCATGTCATACTGATATAGCCTAAGGGTAAAAATTAGAATATACTTTTAATAAAATAGCAAAATTTTAATTTCTATTAAATGTTTGATAAATGAGGCAAGTAGTTAGTTGAATGATCTGGTTTACCAGCTAACATATAACATGTATGAATCATAATTTTCAACTAATCAGAATATAATATAAACCCTGTGATTATGCTTGTAATGTGATTAGTGATTGATTCTGGTCCTTTTCCTACACCCATTTTTAAAGACAGGAGGAAGTGATGCCTCTTTGAAACTGTCTTAGTTCACAGTATGGTGTGTTGGTATAACAGAAGTTTGACTCTTCTTGTTTCATTTTGTGGGCTTTTGAGGAACTTTACAGACCAGCTGAAAATACTGTTTTTTAAATGCACTGAACAACAAAGTGACCCCACATTTGGACTATTTGACTCCAATTACCTCATCATAACGGGGTTTTCCTTTGCTCAGTAATAACAATAGTTATTATTTGTTGAGCAACTGTAATGTGTCAGAACATAACAAACATATATATAAAAGTACTTATACATATATGATACACATATACACATACATATAATACATATTTATAATATTTATGTTTATATATTTATTTATATTTATGTTTGTACATTTACTTGCACACATAAATCCATATACAGCCATACATAGACAGTACATCAAGACTCATTTATATGGGAGGCAAGTATATATATATTTGAAAAACTATCAATTTCATCACAAATTTTATTTCCAATTAATTCCAAATACCCGTGTGTCTCTATTTAGTAGAAGCAGAGTACAAGAAGTTTAAAAAATATATTTCATAAGCTTTCTGGAAAACATAAGGTTGTTCTCACTTCTACCACCACTTTCTGCAGATTAAACTGAATTACATTGGACCCGGTAAGGAAAAGGAAATCATTATGTCAAGCAATGCTTTGTCTTCCAGTTAGAAATCACAAAAAACGGCATCTTTGATAGGAAAGGGGAAATGACAAGAGCAATTTGAGTGCTCATAAAAGTGATTCCTAAATTTGAATTAGTTTAGGGGAAAAAAAAAATCCCCCAAACAGCTGTTTGGTTAATGGCTAGTGAAAAACTGTGGGAGCTATGTCAGCGATCCCCAAATTGCAGCTTCACTAATTGCTTGGGAGGCTGCTTTGAAGACAGATAAAATATATTGGTCAAATTTTATGGAAAGTTAAAAACAGTAGGAGTCCTGACCTGCTTCTTCTTCAATCACCATAAAGGCAGTCCAAATAATGGAGGCCCTTTTCCCATCTCTCCCTTTCTGTTATCCCACAGCCCCTGATCCCCCTGCCTGGGCATTGGCCCATTTGCCATTAAACAAAAATGAACTACTACTCACTATCAGGCACAACCAGAGATGTGACTGTCCGCCCTTTCTTCACTGTCACTTAGCCTGCCTTGAGGTAGGGGCTGGGGGGTAGAAGAGGCCATTTGGTCTTCATGTTGATCCATTCATGAATCATTCTCCCATCTTAAATTCTCTGATATTTCACAGGTAGGGGATAAGGTGGGCATTTGTCTATTCATGTCTCTTTAATCCATAGCAGCAAAAGTACACATATACTAGAAAAACAAATTCAAAACATAAACTATTTCTATTATCAGCTATGCAATACATATTTATGTAAACTAGCTAGTAAGAAATACTTCTGCCATAATTTTCACACTGCTTTATAATTAGTATCTGTAGGTCAGCATACTCACTGGGATGATTAAATTCATGAGCCACATTCAGCTGAGTCTCTCTTGGCTCCTACTATATCTCATGGAATCATTCAAGGCTTCAGTAGCTTGTTGTTAGAAGATTCCCATGCAAGAAAAGCTCAGAATTTAATTTTAAACTATTTACAGTTTAGGATGGATTTTCTCTCTTTTAAAAAGGTATTCACATCTTCTTGAAGGAAGGGCATGCCCCTAATATAGTTAGGTACATTCTTTTACCTAAGTGGCAAAACAGAGACAATGGCTTCATGAATAATCACAAGCCGCATAGGGGTGCATGTGTAAGATTGACATCAGTGCTGAACTCCCTTGTCTCTAACATTACTTTCTTAAAAAATGTTTTTGTAATGACATCAAGATGAAATGTAATTTACGTAAAGACTCACACACAATGCCTGACATGAGTAGGAACCTAGTAAGTATCAGTTCCCTAATCTTTTTTGGATCCCTCCCCCATTTCCCATCCAAGCATACACCTAATGTGTACACGTACACACACACACACACACACACACACACACACACACACGCAACTGGCTGAAAACTTAGCCCTAGCTCATTCAAGGCATGCTAGCTGCCAGTCAGCTCTTTCATAAGTCATCCTCCCCAACCTCCAACTTATTTTGTCTCACTCTGCCTGATTTTCTGAAATTCCCTGGAGGGACTAATGGGGAGGACACCTTGTGCTTTCCTAATAGGCTATTAGGTTAAAAGTGGGGGAAAAAGACATTATCTGCTTCTGTGATACAAAATAAACAAGTAATGTTAAGTGTAGTAATTACTGTTTTCCCAAATCACAGCATGCAGCCAAATGCTTATAAAAGGCACAGGCATGAATTACATGGTTCTTTTTTCCCAGATTGACCTGCGGCAAAATCAAAACAAGGGAGGTCACCCAGTCCCACCAGACTGTAGCTACTCCTACCTCTCAGAGCTCAATTGTAGAAGAACGGGTTGGTGATAGTGTTGCCAGTTAGCAAATAAAGATACAAAATGCCCAGTTAATTTTGAATTTTGGATAATTTTTTAGAATAAGTATGTCCCATACAATACTTGAGGCAAACTTATACTATTTTTTTGTTATCACATTTAACGGGAAATTTATATTTAATTTGCTAACATTAATTATTGAATATGCAAGAATTAGATTATTAGGTTCACTTTTAGTGATCTTTTTAGAGCTCTGGTCTGTATCACCCAAAAACATTAAAAAAATAATTTATATGCAAATAGCGCTCACATTTAGGGACCTAAGAATCACCTGCAGGGTTTTTCAAAACACAGTTTTTGGGTCCCCATCTCCAGGATTTCTAATGCAGTAGGCCTAGGGTGGAGCCTGAGAATCTGCATTTCTAGTAAGATCCCAGATGCTGCTGATGCTGCTGGTCATAGTAGACATCAAGATGAACTTTGTTTACCCAGGTCACCATGAGCCAACCCTACACCATGAAAGAGCCTGGTTTAGCCAAAAAGGAAGCTGGAAAAAAGGAAGAGGGCAATGTTTGATGTGGCTGTTGCTAAATGAGAGGAGGTGGTACTCAGCATTTTATACAAAAACAAGTTTAAATTCTCCAAAGCCATCATCCATCTAACCCCTTCTCAACAAGCCATGATTTATACTGAAGTCAGCCTAAAAGCAATAAGAAAACTATACGTATCTCACTATGATTTGGTAAGGAAGGAACATGTGAAACAATTAATGAGTACTCGTAAGACCAAATACTACTGATGGTATCTTCTGAGGGAGGGGCAGTTCCTAGGAATTTGCAACAGTAGTAGGTCAAGAGATAATTTATAGGTACAGATACTTACACTATACCAAACAGGCAATATCTGCCACCCTTACTTCGTTCAGGATGGAGCATTCTTTATTTCTTACCTCAAAGAAAAATGGATTTTGCCATGACCCACCTAAGCAGCTACAAGTGGGGCAGGTGGCTGAATGTGCCATGTTCAAGGGTGCTAGTTATTGGAGGCCATAAGCTCAGCCAATGGGGCCTTTGTTCTCTCTGTTCAGAAGGGTAGTAGGCTTCAGAGTCCACATGGTCTCCATGGGAATTCTGGGGTCTTGGCTAGTTATTAGCTGAGTGGTCTTGAGAAATTCTCCTAACGTCTCCGAGCCTAATAAGTTTCCCCAGTTCCAAAGCATGGATGGAAATTTCTTTCTCCTTCCTCCCTTCCTTTCCTTCCTTCCTTCCCTCCTTCCTTCCTTCCTTCCTTCCTTCCTTCCTTCCTTCCTTCCTTCCTTCCTTCCTTCCTTCCTTCCTTCCTTCCTTCCTTCCTTCACAGCATAGTTGTGAGGTTTCAAGAGATGGTATAGGGAAAGGAGCCCTAAGAAAGCCTGGCACATTACAGGGGCTCAGTGAACTTTAGTTCCTGTGGACCACAAAACCCAATTTTTCGGGGGCACTTTGAATTTGAATTGTAGATTCTTGTGAGCATTTTTATCTCCTACACACATATCCTCATAGTTGCTAAGTCTTCTCCTCCTTAGCTTTTTCTCTGACCAAAAATACATGCCTTTTTTTGGTAGGCATTTGTTTTAAACAGCAGAAAATGGCAAGTTATTTCAAGCAATCTTCAATGTATAGAGAAGCTAACTTTTAAGTTATATTAATCATTTTTTGTCTGTCATCTTTTGCTCTATAGATCCTGTCAGCTGCCAAGTCAGGACGGCTGGAGTCTAGTCTTTCCTCTCTCACTAATCAGACTTTTGCCCGAGAGCCAGCTGACTAACTTCCCTGGGCCTCAGATTTCTCATCTGTGAAACGTAGGGGGAGAGTTGACCTGACATTCAGTGAAATCCTTCTTTTAAGGTGTGGCTTGTAAGTCTAAATATCCAGTGTAAAATGTAATTTAATGAAATAAAAACAAACTATCCAGCCAGTTATCCACTATTATGAAAAATTAATGATTTGATTATTTAAAAGCTAAGCAACTTGTCTCACCACATACAGATTCAATCTGACTATATGTAGGGAAGAAAAGGGGCAGCCTTCTTGGAATACTGCAAGATTCATGACAAAGGCTACTCCACATTCTGCACACAGAATCCTGCTGTCTTAGCTTCCTCGTACGCGCTCTACGACTACGCCAATGGCATCTGGGAAATTCAGCATTTCCAGATCCAGATCTTAAATTTTTGAACTGTATCTTTATCAAACATTTGGGGGGTTTTGGGGTGTTAAAAAAATAAAACATGAGAAAATTTGGAAAATACAGAAAAATATAAAAGGAACATAATCATTAATAATCTCACTCTCTAGAGATAATCATTGTTAAAACTTTGACATTAAATCTAACCCCTCTTCTCAATTTTTTCTGTTAGCATAGCATAATATATAACATTTGAGAACCTGTTTTTCTGGCTTAATATTATATTAATATGTGTGGATTTCCTCATGTTTTAAAAACCTTTGTAAAATTGCTGCATAACATCTCATTATATATATTTATTATAATTTATGACAATACTTTATGTTGGGACTTTAGGAAATCTCCTTTTTTTCCATAAATAAATCGAATTTTTGTTTCGCTTTATTTTATTTTGGTGGTATAGTCTATGCATCACAGTGCATGTAACAGCTTAAATAAAAATTAAAACCACTGAATCTGCTTTTGTAAAACCTTGCTGTACCCAGCTATTTAGAACCTGTGTCAACCAAAGGCAGCCATTCCCTCCCCAACCACAAATGAAAAGCCCTCTATAAGGGATAGAATTTAAGACCTTATAGAAAAAATAAGGCTGGGGGATGGAGATTAAAGGCATTATAAATATTGACAACAGTAAACTCTACCCACTATGACCTCAGGATCATATCGATGGCATGCTACATGTTGTAAATAAATGTTAGTGGGTATAATACAACCAATCTGATTTACCATCCCCTGACTGCCTTGAAACATCTTGGGTTCTCCTTGAAGTCTCATTAAAATGCCTGTAAAGTCATTTTGAATTGTCACAAATGGGCTGCCCACTGAGAGACATAGTTGTTCTCTGACTGGCCCTCCAAGGCGCTTTGAGTTTTTCCAGCGCTGAGCTGTCAACTTCCAGAGGCTTCTATGTCCTATCCAGGCCCCGAATGGCAGCTTTGAGGCCCAGCCCCTCAGTCTCTGGCTTTCACAACTCAGCATCTGCCTTCCTATAGATACAGAAGTGCAGATTCCTACGTGGTTTACTTGTCCACAGCTTCCTTTATTTCTCCTAAGACTTCACTATAAAAGTTTCAACTCTTGTCATAACTTTTACCTTACTTCCTGTTTCTATTTCCACAGCTCTCAAATTCTCCTTTTCTGGGGCGCCTGGGTGGCACAGTTGGTTATGTGTCCGACTCTTGGTTTCAGCTCAGGTCGTGATCTCAGGGTCATGGGATCAAGCCCCCCGTCAGGCTCTGTGCTCACACAGAGTCTTCTTGAGATTCTCTCTCCCTCTCCCTCTGCCCCTCCCACTCATGCTAGCTCTTGTTCTCTCCCTCTCAAATAAAGAAATAAATCTTTTTAAAAAAATTCTTCTTTTCCTAATTACCACCAACTGGAGTGACTCCAAAATAATGGAACAACATTTTTGAAGTTCCAAAAAGAGATGCAGAAGTGAGACCACATTCATGAAAAATTTAAGAACAAGAAACTTAAAGGTGGGTAGTGGGTTTGAGGAGAAAATTCTATATTTGTCAGCATGAAGCTTTTAAAAGAAAGTAAAACCAGGGCTCCTGGGTGGCTCAGTCGGTTAAGGGTCTGACTCTTGGTTTCAGCTCAGGTAATGATCTCAGGGTCCTGGGATCGAGCCCACCTTCAGGTTCCATGCTGAGCGAGGAGTCTGCTTGAGGATTTCTTTCCCCCTGTCCCCCCCCTCCCCGAATAAATAAATCTTTAAAAAAAGAAAAGAAAGTAAAACCAGTAAGTAAATAAGCTCATATCAATGCTTATTTTTATTGAGATGCAATTTAAATACTATAAAATTCTCTTTTTTAAAACAATTCAGCAGTGTTTAATATAGTCACAGAGTTGTGCAATCATTACCACTAATTCCAGAACATTTTCTTCACTTCCTCCAAAAAATCCTGTACCCATTAACAATCATGTCCCATTCCTCTCTTTCTCCAGCTCCTGATAACCATTAATCTATTTACTATCTGCATGGATTTATGAACTGCGGATATTTTCTATAAATGGAATCATGCAATATGTAGCCTTCTGCATCTGATTTCTTTCACTTAGCATAATGCTTTCAAGGTTCACCCGTGTTATAGCAGTACTTCATGTTCTGTTTTATGAGTGAATAATTTCATTGTATGACATGCGATATTTTGTTTATCCGGTTATCAGTTGATGAGCCTTTGGGCTGTTTCTGCATTTTCCATAATGCTGCCATGATCAGTGTACAAGATTTTGTACGGGTGTATGTTTTTTATTCTGCTGGATATATACTTAGGAGTGAAATTGCTGGGTCATATGGTAGCTCTATGTTTAACTTTTCAAGGAACTGCCAAATTGTTTTCCAAAGAAGCTGTATCATTTTATATTCCATCAGCAATGTGTGAGGATTTCAAATTTTCTGCATCCTCATCAACACTCCGTATTGTCCATCCTTTTTATTGTAGCCATCCTAGTGGGTATGAAATGATATCTCATTGTGGTCAAGGCTTAATCTTAAAAGTAATAGTCAAAAGACATCCCAGGATGGGTATAGAACACATTCAATTTGATAATCTGTACTGGAGGTCTCTGATTGGTGTCTCCTGGTAGCTGGATATGGCCAGTGGATGGGTTTTGTGTGATCATTAACTGGGGCCTGAATTCTCCACTTCTTCACATGCTTTAGAGCTTTCCCCCACCTTAGCTAACATGTGTCTGGATTCACCCCTTCATGTTACCTGCCTGGCTCACAATTGCGGGCATGAGTTTGGGACCTCATCTATACTTCCTGTATTTGGATATCTTTATTCCATTACTGTTAAAACACTGTATCTGGATATAGTTTAGAAAAACTTTGAAATACTGAGTTTTGGAGATTAAGCTCTCTGAAATGGAAAATTTAAGTTAGCCTACATACTTAACTTATAGGATCTACTACAGAATCAGGGCCTTAAAATTGTTTCTCCAATTGTAACACGTTTTGGCACATTATTTTGGGGCTTGTGAAAGCCCACTGTCCAAAGACCACTGGGAGCACACCTTGCAGTCACAGTCCATCTTACCTAATTGTGTTGCTTTCAGAAATCTTAAGGTTTGCTAAAAGACTCCATGGTCTGATAGATTCTATGAATTGGTCCAAAACAAGTCAAAGCTGAAATTACATTTATAAAACCAAATCACTGAGGCATTAGAGGTCCTTTAAAACTGGGATATTTTGGTTTTGTATCCATAATAACAGGACTCTAGGACATCAAATAGATAGTGGAGATTAAAGACTGCCAAAAAATGCTTCAAAGAAGATCAATACACTTTCTAAGAGATAAGAAATAGCCTGTTTCAGAGTGAATTTGTGTCCATCAGAAACAAGACACTTTTTATTTAGACACATTTTAACTTGTATTTTGGAATAAGAGCCTATCTGTACTGAAGATTGAAAGACAACTGGGGTGGGGAAAAAAGGAGGGAATCAAATTATTCACAAAGAAGGTAATCTTTTCAAAATACATTTTATAATCTACTTAGCACTTGCAATATTAGCCATACCAGTTTCTTCGTGATTTCAGTGAATCTCTCTTTGAAATTCAGTCTGTGGATACATCAAAAGTAAAATGTCTACAAATCCAGATGCTCTGTCCATTCAATTCTTAGATTTAGATTTTTTAATGAACTTTTAGATTTTAGATTTATTTTTTTGGTTTTTATCTTCATATTTAGAATTTTATAGTCACATTTCATGTGGTGTAGATCTCAGGGCATTAGAAACCTCTGTTTCTCAAAATAGGTTTTTAGCAGCAGATACACTGCAACAATTGTACAGGTTGTAGCAAAATTTGCTATTAAGAATTAATAGGATTTCCCAAAGGACATATTTTCCTGTCAAACCTAATCCTTATGATCAACAACTATAGCTCCAAGTAATTCTTTACAATTTCCTTTATTCACATTTTTTCTAAGCTTATGCTTACATACTGTCCTGGGTAAGTTTTATTATAAGAATTGCTGGCTTTTCTGCCAAAAAAGAAACATGCTTTATATTTAGATGACAAAGTAAGAGAGTCAATGTTGTTTTTTGTTCCTGCTGGTATTTTTAAAAACATGGGCAATTTTTATAATTCTGATTTTTTCCCTAATTGCAGCCTAAAGCATTAACAGCAAATTGTCTCATCTTTTTCAATAACTGGCAATAAATTAGACAATTTTAGTCAATAATGTTCCGATGGACTTTAGTAAGTAATTTAGCCTATAGCTATATGTACAACTAAGATAACTGTTCCAAATGGACCTGAGGCAATATGTTTTTTATTGAATTGAGAAAACAGAACCACATTGTTTCCAGTGTTTTTTCCATTTTCCTATATGATACAAAATAATGACCATGTACTGCGACTAGTAATTCAAATTTCTTGCTACCTGTTGTATTGATAGTTAGGCCCAGGCGAATCAGAGAGGACCAAACATTTGATTCAAGTGCATCATAACCCACTATGTAATTCCACAGGATAAACTTGGTTCTTCCACTGAGTCTGACTTCAAGGTAGAGCCAATCAAGCAACAGGATAGCCCTGCTGTTCCCCACCCTCCATATACTCATGCAGAGCACACGCGGGCTTCCCAGCCGGTCAGGTCAGAAAGACTGACGGAGCCCTCAACCTTGTAGCCCGAGGGCAATTTCCTTTGGCTTAGACTGGTGGTTGTGATTCCTTCATTCTCTGTCACACTTTCCACCCCTTCCCATAAAGACTTTAAATACCTTCCACCCAAACATTTGTAAAAGGCATGTTTCATTAAGAATATTACAGAAAGATTGGAAATGAGAAGTCAAGGGTAGTATTATCACAAAGACAGCCTAACACAATTACAGCCACTTGGGTGTTTCAGGGAGTATGGCACATTGAAGCAATATAGGATAACAGCTAACAGACTGAGTTCAAATACTGGCAATTGCACTTCATAGTTGTGTGACTTTGGGAAAGTTACTTAACTTCTCTGTAGCACAAATTCCAAACTAACAAAATGAAAGTCATGGAGTTGTAAAGATTCAATGAGATAATGCACAAAAAGATTTTTAGTATACTGCTTGTGAGCTGTATAAGCATTTGCTGTTATCCCTACAGCAGTATTTTCTGTCTTTTTACTCTACTACATGACTCTCTTAAAAACATAGTTGGGTAGATAATATGCACACAAGGTTGTATTATGCTTGTTTCACTTAAGATCATAATAATTACTTCCCATGCTGTTTTATAGTTTGCATAATTAAAATTGTAACGACTGCATACTATTCTCTCTAGTACAAGGGTTAACATTTAAATTGATTTCCCTTTCTCATTATTATAAATAATGGTATAATAAATATTTTTATGTAAATATTGTTTTCCTTTACTTAAAATGTTAATAAAGGCAAAAAATGACCAGAGAGGGAAAGTTGTTATATTTTTGAAGTGTCTTTTGGAATGGGATGTACATTTTTACCATCAAGAGCAAGAAAAGAACTCATAAAATTACTGTATACATAACAGAATAGGATGCTATGATCAAAATAATATGCATTTTTATATTTACCATGTTAAAATATTTCCATAAATTTGGTTTGATGGTTATATTTAATTTTGTGGCTGATGTGATTGAGTATTTTGCCCAATTATCTACTGCAAACTTTTGCACAGTTTAATACTTTCTTATTAAATACATGGTACTGTAGGATAGCAAACATATGACCCTTTTTTCTTATTTTCTGGGAATGAATACCTTACTTACGATCTTTCTACTTACTTATCGTTCTACTTACTATCTTTCTTTTTAAAATTTTACTTATATGAGAATGTATGTTCTAGACAGTTGACTCTATTTTTGTCATCTATTTATAATATTTCTAAATTTTTAGAGTCTTGGCAAATGATTTTATTTTTTAAGATTTCATATTGATTATGTAAAAATCCATATAAAACTTATTTTACTCTGCGTGAGGTATAAATCTAAATTGAAAAGTGTTCACCAGTTCATATTCTACAACAATTTACTGGAAACTCTTGTGTGTCTCCATTAGTTTGGTAAGAACTTTTTGCCATATACTTAATTATGTAGAATGAAGTTGTGTTCGTATCTTCTTTACTAGTGATCTGTCTATCCTCCTGTAAATGAGCTTTAATTCTTTTGCTTTTGAATACATTTTAATATCTTATAGGACTGGAGGCAAACAACTCCTTTTCAGGAGGGACTTTTTAAGGTTCATCTTTTTTTCCTTTTAACCATGTGTTTGTGGTTTGTTTTATTATTTATTTAGGTATAATCAGATACAGTGAAGTTCACTCTTTCTAGGTATATAGTACTATACATTTGGACAAACTTGAATAGTTCTATAACCATCACCATCCCAGAAAGTTCCCTTGTGCCCTTTTGTAACTAGCTTCCTCTCCTTCCCTCAGGCAACCACTTGTTTGATATCTGAAACACACTCCAATAGTCAGGACAAAATAATCAAATCCAGTTTACTGTGATAGAACTAAGAATTAAATTTAAAAAGTGACTTAGATTCTGACAAATAAACCAAATTTAGCAAAATCAACTAGTACAATAGGCCACAAAACCACACACTTCATAATAAGCAGTCACACTTGGAAACACTGAGGTCATAGTAATGGGAAGCTTCTTACATAAATATGACAAGATTTAACTGATGACTAAAAAAATGAGTTATTCAGTATAGTCTTAGGAGAAATGAGAAGAGAGAACTGCATAAAATGGATTAAGTTATTACAGGTTCTCTATGCAAGAGCCTTAAAATGATCCGTTTGCCTCAACATTCCACAATAACTCATCAAAATGTCAGACAATTGAACTAGAAAGTCAACCGATTTAATTGTGTACTCAGCATTTAAATGAAAAAGTTAGTTCAGTCTAATTGGCAAGACTTTCTACAGCAAAACCAATTTGATAATTTTTTTCCTTTCCATAATTTTTTCTATTGTTAAGACTTCGCCTTATACAGAAGCACACTTCTAATTATGTATTCTTATTTTTAAAAATTTTGGTTTCAGACATTAATTTTAAAAGGGCAGCTGTTTTATTTATTATGAATATTAAGAGTGGGGCTAGTTCTTCTTTAAAAGACATCTTCTAAAATGAAAATGTGGAGATTTTATGTGTCATTTCTGGCTCCAAATACCAAAGTTTTAAATGTGCATATATTGTTTAATTCCTCTCCTGCTTCTAAGAATTTTTCTTAAAGGGATAATTATATAAGTGGGTCAAAATGAATGTAAAAGGATGCTGTGATATTTCTTAATAGAGAAAAACTGGAAACAACTAAAATGTCCATTAAAGAGTTTATTAAATGTGTTAATATTTATACAATCAAATGTGATTAGCTCATTTAAATATAATAAAGTTTTTTTTACATGGAAAGATATTTATGGCATATTGTAAATTTTTCAATGACAAAATGCATCTACAGCATAATCTTATTTAGATCGTATTAGATAAGTGTGTGTGTGTGCACATGCGTGCACATGAGAGAGACAAACAGAAAGGCAAAGAGATACAGAAAACTTTGGAAGGACCTTAGCCAAAATATTAACAGAGGGTTATATGTTAATTAAAAAAGTGAGATTCTGGGTGATTTTCACTTTTCTTATTTTATTTTGTTTACTTATTACTTAAAGTTATTTTTTAGTTGAAGTAAATGAAAGAAAACAGGCAGAAGTGGTACCAACAAAGGAGACCCAGAAAAAATGGTTGAAAAAAATTTTAAACCTGGACGAAATATTAACATGATAATCAATCAAGGAGAGAAAATTAAGGAGGATGAGCTCAGAGCCATGGCTGGGTAGATGACTGCTATTTTATTTGCAGTTGTAATGTTCTTACCTCTACTTTCATCTACCAACTAATAAAACCCTAGTTCTCTCTCAACCTCTAGTTCAAATCCTACCTTTCCCTTGAAGAGTTGACTTACCATGCAACCCACTGGTAAGAGCTCTCTTTCCTAAAATTAAGGCAAAAATAATGTTTCATTACAAATCCAGTAATCATTTACCTCCTTTTACCACCTCCATAAGAGTATTTTCATCTGTCACTTAAGCAGTACATCATTAAAATAGCTTCTACTTCTGGAGGGCCTTCCTTTTGCTAGGCAACTTCTCAGTGCTTTATGGAGTTTTAATTCTTATTATGACCCTAAGAGGTCGATTTTCTTACTTCACTTCCATGGATTAGGAAACTAAGTCTTAGAAAATTTTGTTGGAGGTCACAGTGTCAGAGCTGGAATTCAAACTCATTAAGATTTCAAATCTCATGTTTTTAATGACCACAAAATACTATATTTGCATGTTATCTTCTGCTTTCCCCAATTAGATTATAATCTTGAAGATATATCTCTGTGTTGTTCCTAGTCCCTAACCAAGTAACATTCAAATGTTGTGTTTTGTTTTGTTTTACTTATTATGGCACAATTGTTTTTGAGAGGAAAATACTTATTTTCTAAAAATTTCTTTCTATAAATAAAGTTGTATAACACTGCATATAATATGGAAATGCATGAGGGAAAATAATTAGCTCAATTATTTATTAGTGTCATATTTAAACTTTTATTAAAGTTAATTATTCATTTTATTTAAGTGAGTAGTGCCTGCTCATTAGTCTATTTAAATAACTCGAGCTTTTCATAAACGAATTTCCTTCATCTTCTATTTCATAATGGGGACTCAGGCCAAGCCAACCTTTATGCCAACATTTATGATCAGATCTTGCTAAACCAACAGTGATTACCTTTATAGCATTAAATATAAAACAAAGATGACTTAGAATTAGCCTGATAATTTTATTTTTCCTGTGGCATTGGATTACATTTAATCATCTACTATAATATAAAATCTTATTTCAGGGTATAGAAATATTTATTACAACTCAAAGGAAATACTGACCTTGGCTATGCCTTAGCCAGTATTTATTCTCTAATTCTACCTGGTAAATAAATTTCATTATTTACTTGAACAGAAATCAAGACCTATTTACTGTAAGTCTAGGACCTCTTATTTAATACTACATCATGTGGTCATACATTATCCATTGGCCAAAACTGTTAAAATGTTTTTTACCTCCAAAATCCCAACTATGGATCAAAATTAATTCTCTCTACACACACACTCTCTCAAACACATCAAGCTGGTTGTTAAGAGAAGGGACAGTAAAATGTACATTTAAAGCATTTCTTTATTACACATTTCTTTTGTCCAGACCTCAGTCTGATCTCTTGCCAAAGAAACAGGAATGTTTCTTTGCAGAGCGGCAGTAGAATACTCAGCTCCCTACAGTGAGCAAAACTTTACATTTAGATGAATCATCCTCTTGACAATACTCCTCTCCTTGTTTCTGGAGGGAGGAGGGCAGAATCTCTGGACCCAGTCCTCCAGTTGCTGGGAGGGTAGGAGAGGGTGGCTGCCTTCATGCAGGGAGAGAGGCTGTAGCATCTTGCTTTAGGAAGCATTCTTTCTGACATGAGTAAGAGATCCAGACTCTTATATCACCCATAGAAAATTATACTTCCAGCAAATATCCTGCAGTTCTTATAACACTGTCCCCATATGCATATTCTGGTATTTAATGCTTAAGGGAAAAAGCAACGCCATGGAGAAGTTTAGCTGTGCCCTATTCTCATGGACGAGCAGGCAGCAAAGTAAACAGATGAGTTTGGATAAATGAAAATCAATACACTCGAAAAAGCTTCTTTCATTCAATTGATTCAAGCTCAATGGGTAATAGCACAGGAGAATATGAAATGGTGTTAACGTGGCCCTGCCATAAATTCCATTTACAGGAAATACAGTAACTAAAGTGGATAAAAGCATGAGGGGATTTAATGAACCATAATGAACTCTTTACCACGGACTTTTATAAATGCCTTTAATATGGTCTTATCACCATACCATTTGAACTTTCAATGAGGCAAGATAACCCTTTATGGTATGTATATTATTTTTCAAAATCTAAGAGGTCAGAATGACAAAACATTATTCTTGTCCTCAGAGTTAAGAAACCTGGAATGTAGTACTGGAAGACTCTTATTTATAGAGAAGAAATGCAAGTCACCAGGGGCATCATTTAATGCTCAGGATCACAAAGCAACCTGGTGGTCAAGCCTTGACCAGAACTCAGGCAATTCACAGCCCAGTTTGCTTCTCCTCTACAAGTCAGTGTGGAGATGTGGGAATGACATGTGTGCAGACAGCTCCTAATGCCGAGGGAGGTTGTGAGAGGGAAACAAAGCTGCAAGAGTCCAGCCAGCTGGTTCCAAGATCAGAATCTCCCACTATAGCTAAAACTTTCTGAAATCTGAAACAGGAAAAGTAAAAGACCCATACTTTTTTTGAACGAGCAAGTCCATCTCTGGGAATACAAACTAGGAAAACAGTCTCACATGTATACAGACATAAATTGAGAGGAGGATGCTCATTTTAGCATTGTTTACAATAGCAAAATTTATAAACAACGTAAGTGACCATCCATGTTAAATGATTATAGCACACCCATACAATAAATTACAATAAAGATGTTCACAATGCACTTTTGGTATGAACAGCCAGGTATATTAATAAAATAATACAATACATAGAATTATACAATTATATTTAAAAAACAGAAACTTTTGTATGTGTTTCTGATATATCTCTCTTTCTATTCTGATCTTCCCACCACGTCATACTTCTGGATATGGGGACAAGGGAAAGTTTTGGAGAGTAGAGCAACTGACTGTGAACTTGTAAGACTGGGAAAATGTATTTTAGTGGCTTTATCTTTTGGTAAAAAAATGATACTTATTATTATGTAACATAATGCCTATGAATATGGTCTTTGGAGGTAGAAAGCCTGAAGTTTGAATTATTTTTTCTTAAAGATTTTATTTATTTATTCGACAGAGATAGAGACAGCCAGCGAGAGAGGGAACACAAGCAGGGAGAGTGGGAGAGGAAGAAGCAGGCTCCCAGTGGAGGAGCCTGATGCGGGGCTCGATCCCATAACGCGGGGAATCACGCCCTGAGCCGAAGGCAGATGCTTAACGACTGAGCCACCCAGGCGCCCCTGAAGTTGGAATTATATCTCTGTTTCTTACTAGTGGTTTGACCCTGAGAACATCTCTTCAATCCCTAGCCCTCAGTTTAAATCTTCTATGACGGTGATGATAACCATCCTTAAAGTTTGGATGTAGAGACTAAATAATAATAATAACAACAACAATAATAATTATTATTATTTTGAGAGAGAGAGCCCATGGAAGGGGGAACCGGGGAGTGGGGAGGAAAGGCAGAGGGAGAGAGAGAATCTTAAGCAGGTTCCACGCCCTGAGATCATGACCTGAGCCAAAATCAAGAGTCAGAAGCTTTAAACAACTGAGCCACCCAGGCGCCCCAGGACTGAGTAAATTATTAAATGCAAAACACCAAACACAGTATTTGGCAAATAGCCCTCAACAAATGGTCACTTCTGTAATTGTGGTTATGTTCATAAAAATTCAAATTAAATAGAAAAGTAGCAAGAACAAAGTAAAAATCAACTAAATTCAACCAACTAGAGTTTACTTGTGTTATTTGATGATGTGTTTCCAGAAAGCTCTACAAATATATGTGCTTTAAAAAAAGTATTTATAAAGTATTATATAACCTACTCTTTTGATTGACAATATTACATAGACTTTCCCTGTGTCTACATAATAAGCTGTATCTATATCATTTTATTATCTGTAACCGTATTTCCATAACTTATTTAATCAATCTCTTATTGGTAGACATTTATGTTGGCTTTAATTTTCTCTATTACAGACTTGACTACAATGAACATCCTTGTGCAAACAATTCTCTATGTGCGCAAGTGTCTGAAGGAGGGGAATGTTAGTTAATGGAAATACCTGGGTGAGATGGTTTTCCTGTCCTGTCAGAGAAAACAATATGAGCTAGAGTTGAGGGCAAGAAAAGTTCCCAAGCGGACAACGACGAGTTTAGTTCCAGTCCAGGTAACAGGAGCTTGGCCTTCTGTTTATAGGCCATCTAAAGTCACCGAGGCTTTCTGAACAAAGCACTAACATGATCAGAACTAGGTTTTAGGACAGTCAAACTGGATGCCGTGGAGGAAGATGGACGCAAGGGGGCAGAAAGAAGTGAGAGCCACTAGGAGACTCCTGCCACAGAACAGGGGTAAGTTAATAAGAGCTCAGCAAGGGTGATGGTGCTGGAAATGGACCCTGCAGAGGCACAAGTGACAGGAGGGCTTTCTTCGCAACATACTGGGGTCTTAGGCAGCAGGGAGGGTGTTGGCACAGGCTGGGGTGAGCTTCTAAGTGCAATCTCTCTGTCTGCATCAGCACAGGGGCCCAGGGAGAGGTCTGGTCGGCTGTTCCCCAGACTGCTTACAGTGGTACCTCTGGTGGTGAAATTTCAGATGGATTTCTTACTGTTCTTTATGTTTATCTGAAATTGAAAATGTGTATAGTGAATGTGTACATCTTTATTTGGAAACTAGCTATATATGCTTATTCTATAAACATTTGAACAATACAGATGCATGTAAAGTAAAAAATAAAAGGATTCCCCTCACCCCATTTCTTACCAGACATTTTTAGGATCGTAACTATTAAAGAGTTTGGTACTTCTGGACACTTTTCCTATGTATTTTCATAAATGTGAAAGTACACATATATTGTTTTTATAAATATGGATCGTTCTAAATATCCAGTTTTTGCCACTTTGTTTTCTCCAGCCTCTTATTTTCAGTGGTACAATGTGTTCCACAGTGTAGGCTTGGGTGACTGGGAGAATAGCAGCATTCTCAACAGATGTAAAGCAGTAGGCAAAACAGGTAATACTGGAGGGAAGGTGAACGGTTAGTGGTAGATATTATGAGTTGGAAGCCCCAGGTGGGCATTTCAAAATGAAGGCATGAAGTTAAAAAAAGCGAGAAAGACAGTTTTAAGAGACAGAGACACAGAGAGGGTATTTGAAGGAAAAGAAGGAATTCAAGTTATGAAGGGAAGCCTGATAACCAAGACTCAAGTAGTATTTGTAAAGTTTCATGATGTGCCCAGCACTGTGCTGACCTTGACCCCAGGAAACAATGTCTCCTAGTCAGAAGACTTGACCTGGAACTTTCTGCTGTTCCCAAATGCTATATAAACCTCAAGTTCCATGAACTTCTTGAAATAGGTCAAGTTGCAAAATGTCCATGGAATTCATATTATTTATACAGAATCCCTTTGTGCTCCATAGAATAATGTCCTATGACTTACTTTTTCCACAAGTATTTCAGAAGAACAATACGGATTTTCTCTCTAGTCCAAACTTCTGTGCATAAAAGGTCCTTCCTAACTAGCCTCTACCAACCTTTCCAATCTTATCTCCAGCCACTTTGCCCCATAAACTCTGCCTATAATTCTCCAAACATATAGTGACCAACCATTCCAGTTTGTCCAGAGCTGAGAGGATCCTGGGATATGAGATTTCTATTTTAAATAAGATACAGTCCCAGGACAAACTCCCTATTTGCCTGGGACTAAAGGGGTTCCCAGGATGTATGAATTTCAGTGCTAAAAGCTGGAAATTTCCGGCAAACTGGGACAAGTTGATCACCCTACCAAATACAAGAGGCCCTTTTGTGCCTTCTGTGCCCCCTCATAGGCTGTTCCCTTTGTCTGGACTGTCCTTTGAGTCCTCCTTTATCAGGCAAATGTCTATTAATTTTCCAAGACCCATCTCAATTGCCCCAATTGCTCAGCTTTCCTAGGTGGACTTATTTGATCCCTTTCTTTGGATCTGTGTTGGGGATCTCCATAGCTGTGTGCTTTACCAACATGACTTGATTTTCCTTTGAGGACTTCACGTTCTATGGTTTGGATGGATGTGACCCCACCCATCCTCAGGGGTAGGTTCTGATTGGCTTAAGCCAATCCATGGATCTTATTCCTGAAGCATGGCAACTGTTCAGATAAAGGCATAGGAAAGAGTGAGAATCCTAAAATTTGTGGAGAGCTACTAGACAGTTCCTTTTGTGGCACCTGGATGATATAGTGAGAAGCTATAAAGTCTGGAACTGCGGATGATATTCTGTAGCCCCAAGGGAGGTGCCAAGAGTTGATGGGAGCCCCCATTAAGCTTGAGATGGTACCTTGTATTGTTTTGCTAGCATTGCCATAGCAAAGTACCACAGACTGGATGGTTTAAGCAACAGAAATTTCCTTTATTACAATTTGGAGGTTAGAAGTATGAGGTCAAGATATCAGCAGGGTTGGTTTCTTCTGAGGCCTCTTTCTTTGGTTTGTAGATGGATGTCTTCCCTCTGTGTCTTAACATGGTCTCCCTTCTATATACGCCTATGTCTTAACCTCTTCTTATAAGATTCCAGTGAGACTGGATTAGGACTCACCCATATGACCTCATTTTAACTTAATCTCCTCATTAAAGCCCCTATCTTCAAGCATAGTCACATCGTAGGTACTAGGAATTAGGACATCAACATACGAATTTTGGAACACAACTCAGCCTGTAACATACCCATACTATAGAAGGCAGAGCAGAAAGATAAAGAAAAGCCAGGACCTTTGTCTTACTTTTGAGCTGCCTCGGATCAGAAATATCTGTTTTAGTTATGCAAGCTAATAAATTAACTTTGCTGTTTGGGATACCTGAGTATTAGTTTTACTTTGTGTCACTTGCATTGAAATATTACTATTTGATACAGCTTCATCATATTTTTTTTGGTTATATAGCAATTTTCAAATAAAACTATAATAGCTGTTCAGACGTCCACCTACTGCACTTGGTTGCCTGTAGACTTCTTCATGCAAGGACTCTGTTATTCATATCTCTTATCTCCAGCCCCTTAGACAGACTCTGTGATGTCTGTCAAATGAATAAACACCGATTATCATTTTGAGCAAGAAGCCTGGAAGAGCAAGACTAAGAAGTGCTCCTCTCAACCTTCATTTTATTCATTTTATTAACTTTTTGATTAGTATTTTCTGGGCCATAACTTTAAAATGGCTATAATTAAATCACTGAGCTTTGATCCCAGCATTATAAAACCACCACTGGGTTCTGGAGACACAGTACCTGGGATAGCAGCAATCAGTAGCATAGGAACTTTTAAAGTGGTAGAATACTGGGCAGGAACAGCAAACATGATTGAGTACTGCGTTCATAGAAATAGCAAATGTCCCTTCACTATATTTTGCATAATAAAAAAAGGAGAGAAGAGAAACTTACAATTATCTTTTTGAATTGTCAAATATGTATGTAATTTTAGATGCCAAAGTTTAGAACAATGGTGAATAATATGCTCACAGAAATAGCATAAAGGTATTCAGTAAAAACGTGGAAGTATACATGAAGATGCATGTTAAAGTGCATTTTTAAAAAAGCTCTTATTTTTTTTTTTAATCAGAGCACAATCTCAGGGAAGTGCTTTCCAGGGAAAATGTACCTTCTCCAGGATTTTGTTTTTTCATTCCAGAGCCAGATAAAAGAATAGTTTTACTCTTCTCTTTCTCACCTCTCTAGCTCATATGGAGTAGAGAGATTAATTCCTGAATGGCATTTCACCATCATTTATTGTGTTAAAATGTCACGAACTGTTCTTATTCAGTATACAAGTTCTCTGAGCAAATTACCTTCATGTGCTTTTCCACTGAAGGTAAGTTTGGCTTCAATCCACAAAACTCTTTTACTACCCCTTACAAGAAGCTATTTCAACATCCCAAACCACTAACTTAAAAAAAAAAAAAAACAAAACTCAGTTCATCTGTTATGAGGTTGAGCTAAACATATAACTTTTTACAATCATTGATGCTGAATCTAGTTACTCCTTCATCCTTTGTTTTCAGGAGCCAGAGAAGGCCACTCTTGTGCCCTAAAAAACCTTCTGATACCTGGCGCATGCCTCATGAGATTGCCCTTCTGGGCTGTAGTTCTTTTGGCTACACATGTGAGTGTACTTGGGGGCCAGAGGGAGCCTGGGGGAAAGGTGGACTTTTTTTTTCAGGAGAGAGATGCATGTAGGGCAGACTTGGCGACCTGTTCCTGAGAAAGAACCACCAGTAGATAAAGACAGGAAGGGGTGTCACTGGATCAATGCCACAGAGTCTTACGGATGGATACATTTCCATGAAAATAACTCATGATGATTTAATAATATTTTTTCTTTTAAGTTTCTTCTGGATGATTTCCTCAGAACTCTGCATCACTTTGAAAATATATACATGATAAAGTGCTTTAAATTCCCTACGTAGAAGCCATCTTCGAAAGTTTTATTAATCGCTAAGCCAATTTTGAGGTTCAATATATTTTTGCTAGCATTCTTTAAAAATATACTTTTTCCTTTGACATTTCATATTTTTCTTAATGATAAAATTTTGCTGAATCAACATTTGATATGTGATATTTTAAATTAGATATTAATAAAAGTTAACATTTTTTACAGCCTCTTCCCTTTGCTTTATCAAAGGATCTCCCATCAATATCTTCCTTTCCTCATCCCATCAACTTATACTTGCTTACTAGAAAAGTTCTCCCAAAGCACAGCACCAATTTTGCAAGTTTCCTATTTCCAAAATGATATACATATTTAAAAAAATGTAAATAACACAAAAATAATGGAAAACAACAATTACTAAAATTTGAAAGACAGATATTCACCATATTTCTACACCAGGATATCACTGCATACATTTAACGTGCATCATTAGCACAATTCACAAATACATTCTAATTTGTTTATAATGATCTTCAATTAGATAAGCTATTATTTTTGGCAATCTCCTACATTTTAAAAGCATCATTCCCTAATGAGAAAGTTGAGCTAATTAAAGGCATGGTTGTCAGTACGCATGTCCAAAATTTCTCATCATTTCTTATTCTAAAAATATCATGTATGTATGTGTGTATGTGTGTATATATATATATATATATACACACACACATATACATTCATCAGATATATATTTATGCAGACAAAGGAAACAGTTGTGTCTACAGGCTATTTAATTTATGGTAAAAAGTCTTATTTTAAAAACATCCCAAATCATAATTTTATTGAGAGTTTTATTTTGCTACCTTAATTATATAAATTCAGATTGATAAATATATACTGTGTGAAGACAATATTATTTTGTTTCTAACAACTCTTCTGGTATTATTGTGTGCTTCTATAAAATCTTTTATTAAAAATCATGATCTTTAAAATTTTCTACTTATTTTTATTAGTATACACACTTATTCAAAATGATAACATGTGAATGTCTCACTCTTTGATACTTTAATATTTCTAAGGCCAGGTCAGGATGACCAACAGGTTTGGGGTAGAAAAACACCATTTAAGATTTTAATGAATTATTTTATGAAATGGAAGTCTGTTACCTATTAAACTCTAATCTCATTCTGAATACCTATTAATAGCTTCCCTAAAATTTCATGTGCTCTTCTGTTCCCTCTTCCCTGCCCCCCATGATCTAGACAGTTCATACAGGCATGGGCATATTGATTCAATCACCTATTATACGTGAAACAATAATATGTGAAAGTGTTTCCACTTTCTTTTGCAAAAGGACCTTCTCAATGTGAATTTTTGAGTGAGGAAATTGTGTACGCTGCTCATTGCGAAGACTATTTAGTAACCAGATATAGAATGGGTTGGATGAGCAAGAAATTGGATAAAGGGAGACTCAACAGAAACCAGAGCGAGGAAACGATTAAAACGACCCAGCTGTGTATCTACCATGTGATCCAGCTGCGTATCTACCATGTGATCCAGCTGCGTATCTACCATGTGACCCAGCTGCATATCTACCATGTGATCCAGCTGCATATCTACCATGTGATCCAGCTGCATATCTACCATGTGACCCAGCTGCGTATCTACCACGGGCTAGGCCCCCTGACACTTTACACAAATTGACCAAATGTTCTTCATCACCCTATAGGTAATTCCCATGTTATAGATGAGAAAACTAAGGCGAAGGGGATTAGGTAACTTGCCCACAGGCACACAGATGGTAAGTGGCAGAGTCGAATTTGGACTCAGATGGTCAGGCACCAGAGTCTGCACTAAAGCAATGTCCTGTTTTCACAAATACATGGTTTATTTTTCTACATTAGAGCTTTTGTATTAATTAATGTATAAACATATCACTTTGTGAAAAATGATCAGTCTTCACAGGCTGAAGAAAATGTGGTTTAGATTTCTTCTAAGATCACTTTCCATAGAGGAGACTTTTCTGGGACATAAGGCATTTAGTTGGTTATGAATTTGGGTTCATCTTTCCAATTCAAAGTGTGAAAGCTCCTGGTATCCATACAAATGAAAAGATCAATTTATCTGATTTTCTCTAAAATGAAGTCCATTATTCTATCTTACTATTCTCTCAGAGCAGAGAAAAGCACAGAAATACTTTTACTCTTCATGTTAAACAATTTATGTAAGTCCCACAATATTCATCCAAGTTAAATAGAGACGCAAACCATAACGCAACACCATTCAAATCCTGCCACAAGCCAATCCAACAAGGCCTACTGAAGAGAGGATGAAGGAGCAGCAGAAGGAATGTGATCAGTCATCCCGAAACCATCTGATCAGAGTGAAAAATTCCATTAAGTTATTTTATTAGGTCAAGGCTATATCTGAGTGATCTTTTCAGAGACAGACTTAGCTCCGCTAGCTGAACTGCTCAGCTGGCTAGATGCCCCTCAGTGCCAGTACAACCTGAGCATACATACAAGCCAGAAACAGTCATTAATAACAACACCTCTGCCTCATCAAGTCAGCTGAAGCCCCAGGCATCTGCCCTACTTCTACCCCCCTCACTACCCAGGAACCCAGGAAACCTCATACTAAGTCCGGCAACTTTGGGCTTGCCAAAGCTGCTTCTTAGAGCTGTTCTTGCCAACTCTGGCCTCCTGGCCTCTCAACTCTGCTTACCATTCTTTGCCATAGACTATGTGTAAAACACACTCTAAATATGAAATAAGAAACTTGGTCCTTATTATTATTCTTGTGTCATCTCGACAAGTCACATGATCTTGCCGAACTTAGTTTTGACACCTAAGAAATGGTTATCTCCAAGCCACAGGGCATTCATAAAGTGTCTTTCTTTTTCTCTTAAAATAGCTTGAGTTGTTTCTACCTATTATGTGACCCTTGCTTGACTTGTGTACTTTTCTAAGCCATACTTACAACAATGCCACAAAATGTTTTATAACCTGTAAAATAAAATGTCATGTATTATTTTTATTGCTTTGTCTGTTTTCCTGTTTAGCCAACTCCTCCAGAGAGATGGATCTTCTGGTGGCTCACCCTTGGCCTGATACTCACCTATATGGAAATAGTACATCTGCTGCAGTCAGAATGAGTCCTTAGATCAATACCCTACCTCTAGGTGAAAAATGCATCCAAGACCACTAATTGCACTCCCTCAGCAATCACAGAGCAAAGATATTAGAAATGCTCACAAATACCTCTCCAGCTAACTGAA
The DNA here is from genome assembly GCF_024610735.1 of Ursus americanus. Classification (NCBI taxonomy): domain Eukaryota; kingdom Metazoa; phylum Chordata; class Mammalia; order Carnivora; family Ursidae; genus Ursus; species Ursus americanus. The sequence continues at coordinate 52,944,311 of NC_142146.1, read as the reverse complement.
AAGAAAACCCAAAAAGACCGCAGATTCATTTTCTCTTCTAATATAAGTGGCAAGTACCTGACCCTCACCTGCTAGGCACCCACATTTTTTTTAAGATTTATTTATTTATTTGAAGGGGGGTTAGGCAGAGGGAGAGAATCTCAAGCAGACTCCCTGCTGAGTGCAGAGCCCAACACAGAGCTTGATCTCACGACCCTGAGATCATGCTGAGCCTAAACCAAGAGTTGGATGCTTAACCGACTGAGCCACCCAGGCGCCCCTGGGCCCCACTTTTAATAAAGTGTCTTGATCTAGAGTCTCAAAATGAAGAGTTCAAAATATATCTGCATCAGTCATAAATTTTCTGAAAAACATAATCTACTTTAAGAGAGTTTTCTAGTCGTTCCTGACTTGCCTTTCAATACATCACATCATACACAAGGTATTTCCATGCCCATTGTCGGAGGATGAGAGAAGACCCGAACCCTACTCTTAACTCTGCCTCCAAACTGGACAAGCCATTGTCCTCTCTGGGTCCCAGTTTCCTCACATGTAAAATGAAAAGGTTGGCCTTTGAGGCTCTTGCCACCTTCATTTCTGATTCTTTATCAAAGACTTTGGACATGGGAAGATCAAGTCTTCCTGGGCTCAGAGTGAGTCAAAATTTGTAGATATGAACAAATAAGAATAAGCTAAAAGCTGACTTTGGGGGGCGCCTGGGTGGCTCAGTCGTTGAGTGTCTGCCTTCAGCTTGGGGCATGATCCCGGAGTCCTGGGATCGAGCCCCACATCAGGCTCCTCCGCTGGGAGCCTGCTTCTTCCTCTCCCACTCCCCCTGCTTGTGTTCCCTCTCTCGCTGGCTCTCTCTCTCTCTCTGTCAAGTAAATAAATAAATAAATAAATAAAATCTTTAAAAAAAAAAAAAGCTGACTTTGGGGGTCCATAAAAATTCCGATCTTGCCCACTATAAGGAATACTATGTCCATTATCTTTAACTGTAAGAGTCCTACCCTCTTATACAACCCAGGATGTAATACAAACAATGCCTAAGCTAGAGGCCCAGATTTAGTCTTACCACTACCATCCCTTTCTTTGGTGAGTTCTGTTACCTAAGACCTGGTCAGCTGGACTAAGGAACCATTCTGAGTCAGTCTCCTTAGGACTTAGCTTCAGGACAGGGATTGTGATCATTGAACATGTTGCTCACCTTTTTGTAGATTTTGGCCACCACACCCAATGAAGATGAAATGTAGGTTGTCACCAAATCTCACTCCCATCTCAGTTTACAACTTGGCTGGGAACAACCCTCTGTTCAGTGGTTCTCAACCTTAGCTACTTATTAGAATCACATGGATAGCTTTGAAAAATCCTAACACTCAAGCTATACTCCAGACCCATTATATCAAAATCTTTGAAGGTGGGGCCCAGGCATCGTTATTTTTTTAAGTTTCTCACATGGTTCCAATATGCAGCCAACGTTGAGAATCACTGCCCTCTATGAATCTTCTAAGCGTGAAGGAAGACGAAAACAGCTGGGAATTTCAAAAGTCTAAGCAACAAAGATTATAGGCTCAGGGTATGTGCTATATTCCATGTCTGAAATTGTCAAGACTTTACAATATTGTGGCCTATCTGGAGATCAGGGTGGGCCATGGCCAGAGTGGCTTGGTTCTGCAGTGGGATTCCTGAAATGAAAGGCAGGGTAGAGCAGAGCACTCCAGAGTAAGGGCATGTGCTATATCAGCACCCAGTGGGCTAGAACCAATGAGGCAACCAAGGCTTGAAGGAGGACCAGAAGGCTTGAATGCTTAAAGGTCAGAGCATGTGACAAGCTACATCCAGGGAGGTAGTCTGAGGAGCAAGGATCAGATACTCGGTCAAGGAATCTAGGTTAGGAATGCAGGCTTAAAGCCTTTGTATGGGCATAACAATGAATATTTATGGGATAATTTAAGTTTGTAAATTGCTTTCACATCCCTTTTTCTTATTTCATTATTATAGTAAATCTGTAAGATAGACAGGGCAGGCATAATTTCAATATCCATTTTGTAGGTGAGAAAAATGAGGTTCAAAAAGTCTAATGGCTTCTTTGAGTCACACAGTTAAGAAGCAGCAGCAGCAATAACAGTCTTGTGACAAAATAAGAGTTTTGCCTCAGTAAGGAAAGTTTCTTGATTGGGGCAAAAACCAACTGCTAGTGGTGATGGTGCTGATATAGACATTCATTGATATTTAGGCAGCACTTTACAATTTAAAGAGCACTCTAATGTAGCTTATCTCTCTGGGAATGCACAGCAACCATGTGATGTTGTCATGACATTGTGCAGATGAGAAAACTGAGGCTCAGAAACAAGATGTTACTTATTCAAGGTCACACCACTGGTTTAAGGAAGAGTCTTGACTCCAGATACAGGTGAACATTCCTTTTTTGGTCCCACACTGCCTCCACTTATCGCTGCCCTGGGCTCTGCAAGTAGAATTGGTTGGGGTTGGGAGTCCCTAGCTGGAAGGAACAGCAAAAGATGAAGAGAGAGCAGTTACTGACTGGGAGGTCCTACACTGATGGGATTCAGTTGTGACTTTTGTCCCTAATTTGATTCAGAGGCCAGCTCCATGTGGCAAGGTTTATGAAGTTAAATAGAGAGAAAAGTTTGGTTTTCTAAGGATTCTGAGCCAACTCAACTTCTGTCATCTAATGTTTTACTAACGTTCTTTCTGCATTTTTGTATTCTTTCTTGCTTTGAAAGTAGAGAAAATCTGTAAGAAGAGATGTTTCAAGTTTTTTTGGGGGGGCGCTTCATTGTCATGGATGAATGAAGTTAGGTATCTAGGTGAAATAACTGCACACAACACGGACCATTTGGCAAATGTGATTCACTTTCTTGAACACTTTTTTGTGTAATCATCCTCACTGTAAGATTATGAAAGCTGGGATCCCCTTTTCAGGAAGGGAAAAGAAGTTTATCTGGGGGTCCAAATCTAACTGTCTTTTAAATAACCACCATAATCTCACCCGTTCCTTCAGCCTTCTCTGATCTCCGTCTTCTGACAGGCTCCAGTCAAACCCTCTTCTCAGCTTTCCTACCACTTTCCTTATGTATTCCTTTATGGTATGTTCTGCTTTATATCATGGGTCTCTATGTGCATCTTATTTTCCCTTCTAGATTCCCTTCTAGAGTGGTGTTATTGTTTGTTGGAACTGTGTATTTAGAAGCATATAAATAAAGTTTTCTATCAACATAAGTGATTCCAAAGGCAACCTGGACTTAGAGGCACTTTGTTGATGCTTAGATGTGGGTGATAGAATTCACTGATGAAATGCTGCTCATTTCATATGCCTCATAGTGTCACTTAATTGTAAGTTTATGGTATGAATCCCTTACTGTGATTTTACTGTCAATCAAAACCATGGTCATGTAGAACACTACTGAATGTGGGACAATATTTTAGCATAGGGAGGGTGAAAACACTTTTAAATTAAGTAGACCAATTCACTACATTTAAAACCTTAAAATTTCTTAATTAAAAATGAGTCTCATCTTGCCAATAAGAAAGATACAAAAGCTTACTATTAAGAGACTTTGATTCCTTCAGATTACTAAAGATATACTCTTCCCTCTCTCTTCTTCTTTCTCCTTCCTCTCTTTTCTCTTCTCTTCCCTTTCTCTTCTTTTATCTTTCCCTCTTCCTCCCTTCCATTCTTCCTTCGATCTCACTTACTTCACCATCTCCATTCCACAGATGACAGTTTATTTTACAGGCTGGAAAACTGAAGTTCAAGTCTTGTTTCTGAAATATTAGGCCGAAAATTTCATTTCTAGTTTGAAATTAACAATCTAAATGGCATTGGACAAATTATTTTGTATCGGGGCACTTTGAAAAGTACCCATGGATTTCAGGTTCTACATAATGAAATAGTTGGGTTTAAGTTTAATTTAGTATCCATGTGTTTATTTTTTATTTTATGATATGGAAAAATGACATACATGGGGACTTTTGTCCTCCAAATAAATAAAATATCCTGTGCAGTATTATGATATTTACCTGAGAAGAATTCCTACTTATGTTCTTAAGGTATTGTTTTTCATTATTGCTAATGTCTTTGGGCCTATTGGAATCCCGAGACTCTTTTGCAACAAGGCACAATTAAATCACTACTGACTCCCTTTTCCATATTTCTAATAAAATGGGGGAATTTACGAAAATACATCGGTCCTTGCCAAAGTAACCTCCCCTGCATGTATTACCATGTATTACTGTCCCCTTCTTCAGTTTACCACCTTACAAAAGGCTTGATTCAGCTAGCTCACAGGCTTGTGTTCTTATCCGGAATCAACACACCATTTTACAAATGGAGTCAAGAGAGGTACATTAGATTAAATACTGATTTAAGTGTAAATCCATCCCTTCTAGCATTTGGGCAAAGCAGAAGGGCATCAGGTTAGTTGCAAGTAAGGCCACTTCTACACAAATGATTACAGTGGGGCATGACTATGCAAGCTAAGGGCAGCCGAAATCTGGGAGTGCAATCTCTGGCCCTAAACTGAAGATTTAGGGAGGAACGGCCTTTTTTGATTTCTTTGTCTTTACCATTCCCATCATCCTTCTAGAACATGAGTTGTGTAATATTTTTAGATAGGGAAAGACAGGGAAATTGACAGGGTTATACAGGGAGTCAGAAAGCCCAGATCCAATTCCTGGCACTACTGCTGACCAGGCATGAGTAACTTCCCCTCTCTGTCCTTGATTTCCTCAGCTCTTACTAAGGGTAATCCTCTCTTCCTAGACTATTTCATGGTGCTCTGTAGGGACCACATGAGGTCAGGAGAGTATAGGGTTGTTGGGATGATAGAGGGTGGAGAAGAGTAAGTTTCATTATCTATATAGCACAGGATAATACACTCAATCTGCAAAATGATGGTTTATTTCTTTGTTTTACTTCCATTCTTTGTGCTTATTATCATCAAACATGATTCCCTGCGAAGAAAGCTCTCCCGCCTTCCTGGACATCCTTTAAAACAGTACATTTTGCAGTAAATCTTAAAATTATACAACTTAATCAGCACATAATAGGCTCATTGGGCATGTATGCCTACCTTAACCTTGCCCTCAGTTCCCTTGTGATTGGTAAGTGAGAGGAATAGACAGAAGAATAATGTTAAAAGGCTTTTAGTTTGCCAAACACTAATACATCCATGATCTTATTTAATTCACATAATAACATCATCAGGTGGTCAAGGAAGAGATGATTACCTTCACTGGGAGCTGAGCAAACTGAGACTCAGAGGCTAAGTTACTCACCAGTCAGCAATGGAGCTAAGAATCAGTTCCCCTATTCCCTAAATAACTCTATTTTCCTGACTACCCCTGCCTGGATCCCTAAACTTCTGACTGCACAGGACATAATGACACTTTGATTATCCTAGGGGAGGGTAACCTTATAGCCCCAAGACCCTAGTAATGCATAATCAATACATATTTGAAAATGAATTCAAAAGAAAAAAGTTTGGGGGTTATAGTAAGGGGGTATCAAGAAAGTGCAGATTTATACAATAAATACTACCTCCCCTCACTCATCAGTTAAGGAATTTTGGAAATATGTGCATGGCAAACTTGTTATGACAGTTGTATTGAGACTGGGGAACAGGGTGGGAGAAAAATCAATATAAAACTAATGCTCATGACTTATTATATTGAGAAAGATTCTGAGGGGTCACCTAGGCTCAGTAAAAAATTGTGATTTGATTTGTTTGTTTAATAATGTCTGCTAATCATGTGGCATGAGAATGGGTAGCCCCAAAAATAGTTTACAATAGTGGCTAGAAAGCAGGTCTGCCTGACAGAATTTGGCCTGGAGACATGTTTTGTTTGGAGTGCCCAGTGTTTCAAATATTTCTGAATTTAAAGACCTTTCTACTCTCCAGAACTCTCACAGTCTCCACCACTCCCTACTTTTTACTGACTCCTATAGGCATTTTGGTTTATGATCTTGATCTATATGCCAGATTACTTGATCTGGCAATGAAATCTTTCTGCAGCTTAAATCGTGCTACTTTCACAGCCTTATTTTCCATTAATTCCTATAACATAACCTTCTTCTCTGGCTTGACTTCATCATGTCCAGTTTATTCATACAGAAGTCAGGCTCCCGTGCCCTACTAAAATAATATCGGAGTCATTCTTCAAAGCCAAGTTAAGCCCTCTGTCTGTGAACCATTCTTCACCATTTCGGCTCAGACTGATCATTTCCACTTCTAAATAATTACAACATTCATTATCACACACTTCATCCTTGTTCTTAATCTATACTGTCTGGCAGTATTACTTAACCCGCATAATTTATATGTGCATTGTATACATAATATTATATAGAGAGAGTCTGACTTTACATATAGACTGTAAGATATTTATAGAAATTTCAACTTCTCTTTCTCATACCTGACATTTCTAGTATATGCTTAAAAAATGGTTATAGAATGAATGATCAGATAAAGAAATGAATAAGTATGTTAAACAGCATACTGTGCTGTATAAAGAGTAAATTGGAGAACTATATAGTATACTAATTCTCATAAGTTTTAGTCTCATGGTTCCAGTTAAGAATATATGGAGATATATACCCCATTTTCTATAAGAACTACACCCAAAGTTACAGATATAGTTGACCTCTGAACAACATGAGTTTTAACTATGGAGATCCACTTATATAGGTTTTTTTTTTTCCAATAAATACTACAGCGCTGTACATGTATACTCTTCCTTACAGTTTTCTTAATAACATTTTATTTTCTCTAGGTTACTTTATTGTAAGAATATAGTTTATAACACATATAACATATAAAATACGTGTTAATTGATTGCTTATGTTAGTAGTAAGGCTTCCAGTCAATGGTAGGCTATCAGTGAAATTTTGGGTGAGTCAAAAGTTACACATGTTTTTTTGACCATGCAGAGGTCAGCACCCCTAACCCTCTATTGTTTAAGTGCAGCAATATAAACTGTAATGTCCTAGGAAGAGAGAGTCTCATCTCATTTAAATTTCTTGGAGCTTTGTTTTGAAAGACTTTCAAGATCTGCTCCTGAGGGCACTTAGTGATAAAATAGCTACAATTTCTCATTTATTAAGCTTCTACCAAGGATCAAGAATTTTAATAAATTGTATCATTCAATCCTCACAATTACTCTGTAAGGCAACTCTTATTATCTCTGTTTTACAGATGAGCAAACTGAAACCAAGATGAGTAACCTACTAAGTTCGTAGAGTATTAAGTCTCTTTCTGCTTCCAGACTTAAAGGGGTTCTGTGTACAGTAAGTGTCCAATACATAATTGTCCAATGCATACAGTAAGTGTCCAATACATAATTGTCCAATGCATATTAACAAATGTTGGTGTAAGAGTCTAGATTCTTTCTTCTATCATTATACTAAAGAAACTTCTCCCCGCCCCCAGTCCCAGAATATCTTATTTAGTTTCTTTCCTTCTTTGCCAGATGCATAAGCAGTGTGGCAAATGGCCTTAACACCTATTTGCATGCACAGAAAATCCCTTACCCATGGAGAACCACAGACAACAGGTGTCACTACTCATGCTCTTAACAACAGAGCTAAGGTCAGATGTGATGCTCTCTTCTGAAAAACCTTGAAATGGTTCTACATTGTCTTAAGATGATTAACAACCTTCTTTGATTTCTCAGTATACTTCTAAATATTAAAATTGGGAAAGGGTCAGGTGCCCAGCTGAAAGTATTGAGTGGATTACATCCATTGTCACTGAACTATTTACTTGGTTGCCTTTTGAATTTGAGGTGGTGTTGGAGTTCTCTCTATTGCCCGGTCTCTGCTTGTTTATATAGACATACAAGCCATTCTTTCATGTTGCAATAAATATTGTTTTGTTTTTCTGTTCTACCTCTCTCTACTTTTTCCTTGCAAATTGTACCCTGTCCTACACTAGGACACATGACCCACTAGGCTTACTTAAAACACATCATCATAACAGTATGTGTAGAGTGGTGTATGTGTGTGTGTGTGTGTGTGTGTGTGTGTGTGTGTGTGTGTCTATATGTGTGTGTGTGTCTGCTGCAGCAAAAATCAAGTTCTCATTTTTTTTATTATGATGTTATTGACCATACAGTACATCATTAGTTTTTGATGTAGTGTTCCATGATTCATTGTTTGTGTATAACACCCAGTGCTCCATGCAACACGTGCCCTCCATCACCAGGCTAGCCCATCCCCCCACCTCCTCCCCTCTAAAACCCTCAGGTTGTTTCCCAAAGTCCACAGTCTCTCGTGGTTCATTTCCTCCTCTGTTTACCCCCCTTCATTTTTCCCTTCCTTCTCCTACCGACCTCCCTGCTATTCCTTACGTTCCACAAATGAGTGAAACCATATGATAATTGTCTTTCTCTGCTTGACTTATTTCACTTAGCATAATCTCCTCTAGTTCCAGCCATGTTGATGCAAATGTTGGGTGATCATTCTTTCTGATGGCTGAGTAATATTCCATTGTATATATGGACCACATCTTCTTTATCCATTCGTCTATTGATGGGGATCTTGGCTCCTTCCACAATTTGGCTATTGTGGGCAATGCTGCTATGAACATTGGGGTGCATATGGCCCTTCTTTTCACCACATTAAAGTTCTCATTTTAATAAGACAAGTGATAGCATACCTTTAAGGACTGCTGGTGTCCCCATGTGCCTGGTATACTATTTGCAAGGGCAAAGGTCAACAACCTCAAAGGTCAACCACCTAAGCTTGGTGTTTAAGATTCTTCACAGTTTGGGCCCAATAACTTTCTAATCGGGCTTTAATGATCACCTTTCTTCCCCAACATCAGGTTAGATTGACTTAAACTTTGCCCCTTACTTCCCATCCTCTGTATCTGTGATTCTGTTTCTTTTCCATGGAATGCCCACCCTCCTCATCTCTAAATGTAAAAGCCAAGTGTTGACTTCTCAAAAAGTCATTCTCAAGTCTCTCTCCTCCCAGGTCTCACTCTACATGACTTGTTAGATCTCTCAGCACTTTGTCTCTTGTGTTAGACCTACCCGTAAATACATCCTAACTCTTTTATTAAATTATAAGTGGTTTAAAGTATGATCCATGGCTGAATAGCTACTCTGAGTGCCTCACTGAGAGAAGAAATCAATCTACCTCATTTAACATAACTGCAAGTTCTTTAAGGACACTTATTGCTGTGAGTTCTGTTTTTTCTACGCAGCAGTTAATTTTCAAAGTTCATTTTGCATCACGTACTGTTTGTGCCCTGCCCATATCCTCTGGGCCTACTCTGAAAGTTGCCTGTCTGGAAGGAGACAGTTCTTATGCATGCAAATGGATTCTTGGGGGCATTCTCTAACTGCAGGGGCATGCTTGCCCTGCACTGGAGTGGGGGCAGGTCCAAAGTACTAAAGATTTAGCACTCCAGGAGTGACCTTCAACAAGTAAGAAGTTGGTGAATAAATGTCCCAGCTTCCTCCGCTGTCAGTGGGACAATTCGGAAGTGTACCCCACATAGTCTTTGTGAGGGTCCTTGGTGGGACTGAGCTCTCCTTGTCCACAGCTGTACTGCTCACAAATGCATCCTTCCTGGTCTTTGCTCCTCTCCTACTCTCACTTCACCAGTGCTTCCTAAATAAACTACTTGCTTCCAAATTCTTGTCTCAGGGTCTGTAGGTAGGGGACCCAAACTAAGACATTTTCTACCCTCTCCCTACGTCCTCTGGTATTCAGATCTAGAATTAGAATATGGAACACAGGGTCATCTGTGTGGCTCAGTCGTTAAGCATCTGCCTTCGGCTCAGCTCATTATCCCAGGGTTCTGGGATCAAGCCCCACATCAGGCTCCCTGCTCAGCGGGAAGCCTGCTTCTCCCTGTCCTACTCCCCCTGCTTGTGTTCCCTCTCTCTCACTGTGTCTCTCTCTGTCAAATAAATAAAATCTTAAAAAAAAAAAAAAGAATATGCAACACAGGAAACCTAACTGACTGACACAGAACTGGCCTCATTATCTTTGGCAGGTCCTACAAAGTAGAACTTGTACAGAGAATACAACAGACATGTCAGGGATGTTAGAAGAAGCTCTCTGAAACCACCAGAGCTGGCTGGGGCTGTGACCAGAACGACCTCACCTTGAAACTACTGCTGTTTCCAGTGTTTCAAAAAGTGATTGGCTATACTGAATGACTTGAAAAAAAATCACCTATTACTGTTTAGATAGTAAAATAAAACCAGTTATCATATACTTAGGAGTTCTCAAAAGTGCTTGCTTAATAACACTGGGAATTACAGAACCAGAATCTCAGCTCAAAATCTAATACCTGATCAGAAAGATTAATGTTCTCCACAGTAATGACATTTTTACCATTACAAAAAGAGCAATTTACTTTTCCAACTTCCTCTTCTTCCTATCCTAGCCTGTCAGAGAAAATTGCAGTCTCACACATGAAATATTTTCAAACTAGAGGTGGCAGGTTTATGGAAAATTACTCTGAATGTATTTGGGCTCAGACCAACTCTCCCAGCTCTATATTATTCATGATAAGCATGACTTCCAAGCCTTGGCTTTGTCAGATTTTCCTATTAATTGTTAATGTAACAGCTAAGTCTCCCTGGAGTGTGTGTTATTTTCTCATTTATAAAATCATAAGCCTTGGGATAATCCCTCATTAGATCAATAATATTCTCATCAAATGAATGTAACACTGCCCAAGTGAGGGATGTTCTAGGTAAGCATGGCAGTGGAGTACTGTTCCTCTCACCCTGTGAATCTGTCTCCTTACCTCCAATCTGCACACCCACTCTGAAGGCAGCTGTTCTCCCCTGGACCAAAGCAGTAGCCTCTCAGCCAGACCACGGGCCCTCCTCCAAACTTCTCTGAACAACACCCACCATGTTGTCATGGAGCACCTACCTCGTGGATGTAACCATGTGATTGCACTGTTCTGAAGCTACATGTAGTACCTACAGAGAAATTTGTTTTAATCTACCCTGTATCCTTTCTCCCCTAGCAGCATATCTCTTCTTTCTTTCTGGGCAGTTATTCTTCCCTTTCTGTGAAAAGCTGAAAGGGCCTCTGGATGCTCTTCCCACAGCCCTTTTGCTTAGGCCCAGGGAGGACAAGGGACCTAAGCTCGCCAGCTGGGTTTTATCCTTCCAGATTCTAAATCATTGATGTGTGTCAGAGGACAGAAACATGGTTGGAGCTCTCATATCCTCACCAGATTATTCCTGCTAGGATACTGCTACTGGTATTTATTTCTCTTTCCTGGCTCTCTAGAGCTGCTATTCTGCAAACAGTTCTGGTCAGTCTGCAAGGCTGCTTCCCCAGCCTCCTTGTAGACTTGTAAGCTCCCAGTGCACTCCCCATGAGTTTACCACACTGTTCCTCATGCTTGCAAGCAAGGAGCACTGGCTGATATAGCTCACCATTGCTTCAGGATAAAGACTTTTAATCTCAGTTCTTGCCAGTTTTCCCATTGCCACAGTACACTTTGGCCAAACCAGCCTAATCACCGCTCCCTGGACATAACACATAGCCACATAATTGTTAATGTTATTTCTTACTGGACGATCCTTCTCCTCTTTGAGAATTTTAACCTACCATTCAAGGCCAATATCAAAGGCCTTTGTCTGTGAGGCTCTCATGAGCCTCTCCCTGATCTCTGCCAGGCAGACTTGATCCTTCCCTAGCCCAGGGCCCTGCAGTTTATTATTCTACATAGCACTTATCACTCTTTATCAGACTTATGCATTGGTGTGTATGAGATTCCCAAAGGCAGAGTCTGTCACTTCGTATTTTTAATCTTCATCACCACACGTAAGTTCTGTCAGGTGGAGGCATGCCATATGGTGGTTTAGCATATTGGCCTAGAGTCTCACATACCTGGGTTCAAATCCCAGCTCTTTCCCTGGCTATTTGGTTTTGTGTAAGTTATGTGAGCTTTCTACACTGACTCACCTATACAATGGAGATAATAGTGCCCACTTTACAGGATTGTTGTGAAGATAAATTAGAAACCAGAGATAGGAGTCATCACCACTCAGTACTCAAAAAGAGTTTGTTAAAAGAATAAGTGAACAGGTTCAAGCTTTCTCTAATATCCTGATGGAAACAAATAATTTGCAATTGAAACATGTAGACTTATTTACAGGGAACAGGAAGTACACAGTCCAAGGAATTACAAACATGCACACGTGTGTACACACATGCGCACACTGTTTCACAGCCTCTCTTTTGGTCAGTGTCTAGCGAAACAAACTAATGGGAAAGACTAGTTTTCTGTGACCACTCCACATGATCTCATATGTAACAAAAAAGCTAGAAGAGCCTACCCTACAACCATGGTGATTATGGTTCTCTGGATCCAGACATACAAAGATAATTCCCCTGCTTCTTGAGAAAATAGCCAATGCGCCTTTAAAGTGTGCTACCCAGCCGGTCAGAGGGCTGTGATTTAAGAAACAAAGATATATTATTTTCTCCACCAAAGTGGACTTCAGTCACTAGTAAAGGAGACATTGAGTTGAGTGAGGATGTTAACCTGCTCCAAACATCTCTGCTGAGTCAACCAAGTGAGCAACAGGGACTACAGGAAAGGTTGGGTTGATCTGAACATATGTCTATTTCTACAATAAGATAAAATTTCTGATTTATTAAATGGTGTCGATGTATACAGTATAGTCATAGCTTACCTATTTTGGGACAATGTGAGCACTCAAATAATAGTAAATTAGGATTAAAGATATGCTTGGTGATGAATTAAGGGTGGGGAGATTCTTAAGATATTTGGGAAAAGGAAGAAAAAATGAGTGAATTCCAGTTCTAATTTTACCAAAAATGGTATGGAAAAATCCACAGCAAAATCGCATCTTCATTCGTTGTCCTTTTTTCGGCCTCTAAGATAAAAATTTTGGAGTCTGCGGAAGTATACTCTTATATCGGGCAGATGACAAAGAGGTGTAGCCACATCATTAAGCAAATTTTTGAGTGGCCATTCAGAAATCACTGCAGAGGGTGGAGTGGTACCCAGCAACCCTGTCCTAATTCTGAATCCTATGGGGGCCACAAGGTGGGGGGAGAGAGACCTGGACTGAGAACCAGGTGACCCAGGCCCTAAGCTGCTGCTCAGTGGGGTGTTCCTATGGGGCCTTGGACAATTCAGGCCAAGGCTGCGTCTCAATCTTCCTTCTAGAAAACGAGGGGCTTTGTGGTATTATCAGAGTTTCTCAACCGGGTTCTTACATCCCTGGAGTTCCAAAAACAGAACAAAACAAAACAAAACCCCTCAGGAATAGGCAGGGATGAGCTCTGGGCTTCATCCCAGGTCCCCCTCTCCCCATCTCAACATAACAGCTCTGCATCTATATGCTTTGTAAATGGGCTTTCATGTGTGAAACAAAAGATTATAGCTAAATATTTAAGAAAATTCTGGCCTAGATGATTGTGAATGAGAACAATACTTACATAGTGCTTACTATGGGCCAGGCCCTTTTCTAAGTATATTACATACATCAAATCATTTCATCTTCACAACTCCTATGAAATAATATTATTATCTCCATTTTATAGTTGGAGAAACTGAGCTATTGAGCAATGTGCCCATGTTCATAAAGCCTGTAAGTGGTAGAGCTGGGATATGATTGGCTTTCTTAATGCCTATGCTATATTACCTCTCACTAGCATCTTTCTCAAAAATTCCATGATTCCAATATTAAAACTTGGTTTCATCTTTAAATAGAAACCTTGTCATATAAAACTAATTTTGGTATCCAAAATACTCTCCATTAGGAGCTTTCTTTGAGCAAGAATTCAGGCTTTTGCTCTTTAGTTAAATGTGGGCAAGAAAATGACTTTGGATTCCCTTTGCAGGCGGTATACCTTTGAAAAACAATGGGGATTCATTTTCCTTCTTCATTCTTCCCTTCCTTGCTTTCACATTTTCTGACAATCTGCCATAGGCCAGAACCAAATTAAGCAGTGAAGATGAGGGAATTGAAGTCACAGTTCCTGACTCTAAGGACCTCAGAGTCCTGAGTAAAATGAAAATTTTTAATTCACAGAGTAAGTCCTGAAGCAGCCACAGGCCAAGATGACACATCAATAAAGAAGTCAGGAGAGAATCCTAGAGAAAGTACCTTTACATATTGAGGGTCAGCACAGGAGGGTTTAGCCTGATAGACAAAGCAGGAAAAGGCAGAGCTGGCTAAAGATAGAAGAGACAGGCATGTAGATGAGAGGGAAGACATTTGTAGGGCCTTTAAAATAGCTGGTGGGATTAGAAGCTATCAGCTATCTGGAGTACCAAGGAAGACGGCTCAAGAGAAGAGCAAGGACATGGTAAGGGAAGACCTCATATACTAAGGAGCTTGGATTTTTGTCTATAAGAAGATAGGGAGTCTCATTAATTTCAGTATGGACTTAGCAGAGGACTACAGGAGCTAGGAGTAGAAAGGATGAACAGTATTTCTTTTACCAATCAATCAACAGTAATCGGGTACCTATAATTCAAGGCTAAGAACTGTTAGGAGTTGGTCATGCTCACTGGGGCTCATTTTACATAGTAGCTCCTCAAAACTGCCTAGAGGACAGATATAGGACCCTAGAGATGGATGGCCCCATGAAAGACTCCTAGAACATGTCATATGCACTGACGAGGAGGAAAACTGACATCTAGGCTGAGAAATCTCATTCCATTGTACCTGGCACATAAGCCCTTACTGCTTACATAATAAATGTGCCACTTGCCCTTTTAGAATTTAATTCCCTTTGCAAATACCTTTCAGGTAACCTTGAGTCCCAATCATTCTTTATCTTCTATAATCTGGTCAAAATAGACTTCACTCTCCAAGTTTAAGGTCCAATAAAATAATTAGAGTGTTCATGAGTTTTTCCCAAAATTAATTATATTAGCCATTAATATTTGGAAATAGAGAGCACAGCCAAGAAAAGGTACAAATCTCCTCCAGTCCTGGTGAAAAAGGAAGGGAAAGGAACTATTATTGACTATTATTGATCACTTATTATGGAGGTAAATTCTCTGCTAGATTCTCTCTGGAGATTACTTCCCTTAATCCTCAGGGCAAGCTGGTGAAGCAGGTATTCTTCTCATTTCACAGCTGAAAAAACTGTGGTGCAAAGAAGTAAATACCACTCGAAAAGTAGGTACTAAAAATCCAAGCCCAGGTCTGTTTGACTGCAAAGCCTACACTACAACTCTGTATACACAACTTAGCTTAAAAGATTGGAAAAGGTTAAAGAAATTATGTGCAAGAATGTGCATGGGTGTGTAGAAAATTCTACACTCTTCCTTGGATACCAGCACTGATTAAATCACTTATAATACTGCAGGGTTACTTTCGGTGACCACACCAACAGAGCATTTTTAGCAGCTTTCTGTTCTCTATCATTTTCCAGCTGAAGCTTTAAGGTTGGGCTGTCAGATTCCATCAGTTAAGACACATGCTTAGGAGGTTCTTATCATGCAAACAGGACTAACCTGCTCTTCTTCTATTTGGCTGGCTGAGTATATCTTCTGCTGGGTGATAGGATTCAATAAGCTTGGCTAGGATTTGAGCCTGGTATAAGAGAAATTCACACCTGCTTGGTGTGAGGAGCAGCACATACTCAGTCTGGGGAGAAGACATCACGCAAAGTGTGGCGTTTCCATGAGCATAACTGAACATGAACACAGCCTTCTTATTAGCATGTTTCAAATATTTAGCAAAATTAAGACTACATTTACATGCATACTGTCGGAAATAATGTACCTTCTGTTATGAATGAACCTTGAAATTGCGAGATGCCTAAGGCAAAGTTCTTCACCTGCCTTTCTCAGTTTGCGTTTAATCATTTTGAAAATCCTCAGAAGTCCAAGGGGACACAAAAAAATAAGAGCTCACATGCTAGCATACGTAGTCGGAAAACTGGCAATTACGATGGCAATGAGCTCGAAGTTCCCCAGGAGAGCTAGCGCTTGTCACTGTAAGTGCAAAAGGAAATATTTGGGGCTTGTTTTGCGTGTTCTGTTGCTTTGCTATGGTTGTTTTCGTAGCAGAGTTGTGTAAAGAGGTCAGTGAACATTTAGGTTATTTCCATATCTTGGCTGCAGTGAACATGGGGGTGCAGATACCTCTTCAAGATCCTGATTTCAATTCCAGAAGTGGTATAGCTGGATCAAATGATAGTTCTGTTTTTTTTTTTTTTTTTTTTTGAGGAAACGTCATCGCTTTTTCCATAGTGGCTTAACCACTTTGCACTCTCCCGAACAGTGCACAAAGGTTCCCTTTTCTCCACAACTTTGCCAACACTTTAAAAAAAAAATAATAGCCATTCTAATAGGTATGAGGTGATATAACTTTTTTTTGCTTTTTTAAAAATTTTGTTTAAGATCAACTAACATATAGTGTATTATTAGTTTCAGAGGTAGAGTTTAGTGACTTATTAGCTGCAGTGCTGATGCTCATTCCAACAAGAGCCCTCCTTAATGACCATCACCCAATTACCCCATCCCCTCGCCCCCTCTCCTCCACAACCCTCGGTTTGTTTCCTATATTTAAGAGTTTCCTATGGTTTGTCTCCCTCTCTGATTTCGTCTTATGATATTTCATAGTTTTGATTTGCATTTTCCTGCTAATTAATGATATTGAACATTTTTTTCATATAACTGTTCAGACCAGTTGTATGTTTTCTTTAGAGAAATGTTTGTTCAAGTCCTTTGTCTAGTTTTTAATAAGGTTATTTGTTTTTTGTTTTGGTTTTTTTATTTTTCATTTTGCTATCGAGTTGTAGGAGTTCCATCATCAGATGAATGAATAAAGATACAAAGGAATATTATTTATCCTTAAAGAAGAAAACGTTGCCATTTGAGATAACATGGATGAACTTGGAGAACATGAGTAAGTGAAATAAGCCAATAACAGGACAGATAATGCATGATTCCACTTATATGAGGTCTCTATAATAGTCAAACTCATAGAAACAGAGAGCAGATTGGTAGTTGCTAGGGGCTAGGGGGTTGGGGAAATGGGGAGTTATTATTCAATGGATATAAACTTTAGTTATGCTAGACGAATAAGTTTTAGAGATCTGCTATACAACATAGCACCTGTAGTTATCAATATAGTATTGTACACTTCAAAATTTGTTTAGAGGGTAGGTCTCATATTAAGTGTTCTTTTTTTTTAGGGTTTATTTATTATTTATTGATTTATTTGAGAGAGAGTGAGAGTGAGACAGAGAGAGCACAAGCAGGCGGGAGGCACAGAGGGAGAGGAAGAAGCAGACTCCCCACTGAACAAGGAGCCCAGTGTGGGGCTAGATCCCAGGACCCTGGGATCATGACCTGAGCTGAAGGCAGACGCTTAACCGACTGCTATGCTTAAACGATCACCCAGATGCCCATATCAAGTATTCTTATCACAGGGAGAAAAATAAAAGAGACATAAAGAAACTTTGGGAGGCGTTAGATTTGTGTATTATTTTGATTGTGGTGATAGTATCATGGGTGTCAAACTGTACACATTAAATATGTGCAGTTCTGGTTATATCAATTATATCTCAATAAAGTTGTTTTTCTTTCTTTCTTTCTTTCTTTTTTTTTTACAAAGAGGTAATAATAAATAGCAGGGAGATCAGTAGGAGAAGGAAGGGAAGAATGAAGGGGGGGGTAAACAGAAGGGGGAATGAACCATGAGAGACTATGGACTCTGGGAAACAAACTGAGGGTTTCAGAGGGGAGGGGGCGGGGGGATGGGCTACCCAGGTGATGGGTATTAAGGAGGGCAGGTATTGCATGGAGCACTGGGTGTTATACGCAAACAATGAATCATGGAACACTACATCAAAAACTAAGGATGTACTGTATGGTGACTAACATAACATAATAAAAAATTAAAAAAAAACACAAAGAGGTAATAATAGCAATAGCTTACAAAGACCATCCAGCTCAAATCCTCCTTGAAAAGGCAGCCTATAAATAAATAAAATGCAAATCATACTGAATATCTCATTAAACCCTCAAAACAACCTTGCTGGGAGTAATTATCTTTATTTAAATGATAAGAAGTCTAAAGTTTGGAGAAGACATGTGACTTGCCAAAATCCAAGATTAAGGTTAGCATTTAGACCTTTTGACTGCAAATATTCCATTCTAATGCAGCAAAGTGCGCATAGCACCTGGCACATAGTAATTACACCCAGAAGTATAAGCTGATTGTGATCAGTCCTAGCAGTCCATGGTTATGGGTTAACTGCTTCTAGAAAAGCAAAATTGGATGAACCCTTAAGGACCATCTACACTATTTCCTCATTTTACAGGTGGAAGACAGGATGTTGTGAGGGTACAGTGTATCAAACAATGCCTTTCTTCTCAAGGTTAAGGGAAAAGAGAAGAGCAGGGGTAATCAGAAAGCAATAGACACTGTTGGTTGACTACTGAAAAGTCATTCCCAAGCTCCTTCCCTTTCTTCTGTCATTTTTCCTTACAAAAGCTGCACAAACCAGAACCTTAATTCCCTAACCTCTTGAAGGTAGGGATGCCATGTGAGTCCATCTTGGACAATGATATGTAAGAGAAGATGTGCTAGAGCGGCTTGGGGAAAGATATTCTCTCTCTGTTAAAAGGACAGAACAATGGAACCCCATTATTCCTGCCTTTGAAGATGATGGTGTGAGGACACAATGCCGGGACCTTTGGCAGCCATCTTGCTACCTTAAGGGAAAGGCCAATAGAAATACACTAACTAATGTACCATCCAGAACTCACAAAATTAACGAAGCATCCTCAGAACCACCGTCTTCAGACTTTTGGTTACTTGAACAATATGTATCCTTAAGTTTTAGGCCACTGTTAATTGTGTTTCTTAATATCTGTAGTCTAATGCATGCTAACCGATGTGGAGCAGAAATCAGCAAACATTAAGTTCTCCCTTCCTTTCCTCCCTTTCAATTGTCTTGGAGGGATCCAGGATTCTGGAAATAGCTCCACTAGATCATGGACTTCATTACAGCAAGGATGGTGTCTATCTTGGTCACTGCTGTATTCCCATACCTAGCAGAGTGCCTGGTACGTAGTAGTGCTTAATGATAGATGCTGATGATAAAGAGATAAAGAAGACATGCACTCTACCTTCAATATGCTGGTAGTTCAAGTGGGGGAGGCAGATTGGACACGCAATTATGATGCAACGTGAGAAGTGCTATAACAGAGGAGTGCTATAACTGTTATGGGAGCACAGGAAGTAGAGTAACTAATGCTGTAATGGGAGCAGGGTGAGGATGAAGTCACCTCTCCTCATAGATTCTGCTCTTAATTTTCAGTCTTGATGTTCAGTTTATATAGCAAATATTTACTCAACACCTACTTTGTATATGAGATTATTCTTGGTAATAATTAATTACCATTATAAAAATAGCTAACCTTTACAGTGCTTTAATGCATCAGTCTCTGTTTTTTGTGACTTCTATATATTTATTTATTTATTCCCCACAACAACATGATGAGGTAGGCACTATAATTTTTCCCATTTTACAGATGGGAAAACTGAAACTAGAGAAAAATGAAGTTAGTTTACACAAAGAGTAAGTGGCAGAGCCCGAACTGAATCCAGACCATCTGGCTCCAGAGAGCAGGTATTAGCCAATACTTGGAAGACATGTTCACTGTTCTGTAAATATTTCCAATCATTTGACAAAAATGGAAATGGATGCTTTCATCACTGCCCTGGTTCCTGCATTTGATTTGGACACACATCTTGCTGGATTTTAATTCTAGCCAAGAACATAGCACCAGCATGTTCTTTCCTCCTCGAGCAGTCACCCCTTTCTTGCAGAGCATACAAATAATAAACCATGATTACATCAATTTCCATCCTTATTTTAAATGTGGTCAACAAAGGACCAAGTCTGAGATTGGGCTGAGAAAGTCTTCTCTGTCTGTGGAAAATGAGTTTAAAGACACTTTCCACTAAGGACGTTTTTTTTCCTTACAAAATTCTAGAAATGTGAAGTCTAATTACTTAGCTGTGCCAGATATGCTTTTTTAGCTTCTGCTAGACTTAGCTCAACACTAACTGTGCTTACCCTTGCATACACAATGAGTCTCATTAATTCCTTCTTCCTTCTTTCCAAGCTCACAGAAAGAAAATGGAAACAAAACTGGTGGCAAATTCTCCTCTTTTTAATGTGCCTGTTTTAGAAGTCTCCCTTCAAATCTGGCTCTTCCCACTCATAAAAGGGCTGCCCTGCTCTGACCAGCTGGACAAGAGAGGTAGGAACTTACAGAAATTCTGTGACTAATATTGTTGTTTCTCCTGTGACAAACCTCAAGAAAGAACACTCACTGAGGAGATCTGCAAGGAAATAAAGTAACAAATAGAGCTATGGATGCATCCACTTCCTCTCCTGTCATCCATTCCATGATCAATATCAGCACTGTATTCTCTTAGATGTCACAGCAGATATAATTTATTGTTAGTATGCTCAGAATGACACAGACCTTCTCAGGTATATATAGCAGAATAACATGACATGGTATATATATACTTCATTATTTCACACCTAATGAATTTCAGATCATTTCAGGATATCAATCATCTCCAATGGGAGATTCCCCAAACTTTTTAACGTATCCACCTCAAGATCTAACTACCAGTGATAGTTTAAAAAGATGTCCATAAATTCTTTGATACTTCTCTTTTCCAAAGGTAGAGCCCAATTCCCTTCTCCTTAAGTTTAGGGACTATTTAAGGACTCACTTGTAATGAACAGAATGTGGTAGACATGAAGGTGCGTGACTTAGAAGTCTAAAGGATTGCAAGTCTAAAGAACAAAGAGATTTATGACTCCCTCTTTTTTCTCTCTTGCTCTCCCCCCCCCCCCTCCTGGATCATGTGCTGAGGAGAAGCCAGCTGCCATATTGTGAGGGCACTCAAGCAGCCCTCTTAAGAAGTACATGTGGAGTTCCTAAGTCTCCTGTCAACAACCAGTGTTAAGTTACCAGGTGTGTGAGTGAGCCATTTGGAGTGGGGTCTTCTAGACCTAGGCAAGCCTTCAGTATCAGCCAACATAATGAATACTATACCCTGCAGATGCTATGTCAGATACCTTAGGTTCCTGATCCACAGAAACTGTGTGAGGTAGCAAATGCTTATTGTTTTAAGCTACTGCCTTTTAGAATAATTTGCCACTCAAAAACAGATTATGTTAATTATCTGACAGAACAGAAAGGTAGATGACCTCAAAGGAATGACATCAGACTGATAGACTTCTTACAGGCAATAGTAATGCCTGAAGATAATACAATGTCTTGAAATGCTAAAGAAAAAATCTCTGCTTTTACCTTCCTCTTCTCAATGTTAACTCCTTCACTTACTTTTGAGTCCCATCTTTTCTGCCTCCTCCTGATTTTTGCTCTATTATTGCCTTTTGCATTTCAATTTCTCTTTCTATGACTTCCTGCCTACAAACATATAAACATCTCTTTTATCCTAAAACAACAAAACAACTACCAACAAATAAATCTCTTTATTTGGTCTGATTTCTCTTTCATTTTTTTGTCCATTTCCCTCCACCTTCTCCTCCTCTTTCTCCTCAACTACCTCTACTCCCTCACAGCCCAGTCTTTTTTGAGCTGTACGCTGCTCCAGGCCACACACTGACAACACTCTCCCAAGCATCACCAAAGACTTCCTAATTGTCAAATGCAAACCCAATGGCCTCTCAGACTTCACTGTCCATGACCTTAGGAGGTACCAAAATTAGAAAACAGTAGCTTGGTCCAGGGGCCCTCTGCCGCTGCACATGCTATGCTCAAAGTTCAGCCATACTGGCTCTACCCATTCACTCCTTGTCCTCTCATATCTCCTTTAGTGGTTCTCCTTTCTGGTGCTCTTTTGTTTTGTTTTCCTCCCTCCACTATTACTTAAACTCCTTAAAAGCCTCTCCATAGGAGATGCTCAACATATACTTTAAAATAGTCTCAAAAGTCCTGGCCCTAAGGTAGATTTTTCTCTTTAGGACTTTGGCTTCAACTCCTACTTATCATTCTAGCTTTGAGTTCTCTCTTCATTTCTAGAATCTCAAGATAACCTTTGCTTGCCTGGAGCATTGTTCTGTATTTCTGTTAAATGTATTATTATTTGGGGGTATTTCTGTATATTATAGAGGGACAGGGATGGGGACCCTCCTGAGTAGCTCCATTGCAGAAGTCCACTCTATTGCAAAAGACTATACTCTTAGTCTCCTGTAATTTGGACATATGTCTACTTGATTTATCCCTGCCACTCTATAGAAATTCCCTGAGGGCTCTGCTCTATTTTATTCTTTTTTGGTAATTTCTGATCTGGGGCTTTCACCCTAGCAGTGCTAGATGGATAGAAAAAAAAAATCAAATATTAAGCATCTTAATTTCTCTTTTGAACAAACTTATCAAGCCTAATAACTATTTATTTCCCCTTTTTATTTTTTTCTATTCAATACCCTTAGGAGCCTACAGTGCCCTCAATAAGCACAAAAAAGTCCTGGGAAACCAGAGCAAGCTGTGTGCATAGAACCAGAGCAGAATGTAGCCTCAGGAAGAATTCTTTTTTGTCTGGTATAATCACTAGTTCTGATAACTTTCCTGGCTCTTGGTTTTACAAATGTAGGTTGTATCTAAAATTAAAGTAGATTACTCTATTTTTATAAGTCATAAATATGAAATGACAGAAAATTTCCACAGGCTTAGGCTTTTTCCCATTGGAAAATAATAACTTAAACCTAACTTCATTAATATCTGGATATAGACAACTAGAACTTACATGCAGTATTATTATTTAAAAAATCATAACCAAATGCTCATTTCTAATCATACACAGGAAGGAATAGATATCCTTTGTTTTCTCTATACTTACAAATTTCAGTGTCATTTTACCCATCCCCTTTTTTCTAACCAATTTCAAATTTTTCTCTTTGGACTGGGAAACAAACAAACCCAGAGTAACCACCTTAACAGCCTGTCTTGGTCCCATGTTAGAAAACATTTAGAAATTTTTCCTTCTTAGGGTTCTTACACAGCTTTCCCAGGAGCAGTCGCATCATTGATATTCATGAGCAACCACTGTGACAGTTTAGTAAACAAACCTGATGATAAATCCATCTTTCCTGTCATATGTGACAAAAATTCTTCAGAGGCTTTATTTATGCAATCTAGATCTCCAGGCTTAAAGTATGTGGTAATTTTATTTCACAAAGGCCCCAGGCAGCAAAGTATTTATTTTACACTCCTGGACCTCATCAAGGGAATGGCATAACCTGTTCTTGTGTTTATCTTTTTGCAAACGAGCAACATAATATGGAGATGCCACCTGCTTCATGGTGGGGAGGAAGGGTGGGAGAGCCGGAGGAGAGAGGTGGAGGATTAATTAGTTAATATCTATGAAGTACTTTGCAGATGGAGAGTGATATGCAACTGTGAATTTTAATTATGATTCCCTGCCCTCCTTGGCAGATACAAATAGGATAATTTCTTAGAATGAGAAGCAATGGTCTAACTTATCACTCAGATGCTTTGATTTTAGAGAGTAAAGTTCTCTGTGGGTTTTTGCAGCGATAGGAATATTTATACCTCACTGCATCCCTCTGTGGGGGGAGATTGGGAAAGTTGTCAAGCACATGTAATTGCAATCTTCATGGCCCCACCCAGAAGTGGAGGGCCCTATGGAAGCTGCTTTCTAGTCCTCTTATGAAATCATCAAGAGTTTAAGACTATCTCTGGATTCTCTCACCATCACATGCTTTTTTCTCGATAACGCGTATGTATGTTTTCCTTTTCAGAGAACACACAGTTCACTTAGAGAAAAATATTAGAACCTGAAATTCCCTTTCTAGGTATATTACTAACAAATGTCTACATATTTCCACTGTAAATCCGTGCACTAGAAGTTTCATGGCAGCATTATTTGTAATAGCCTCACACTGGAAACTGTCCAAATTCCCATCAAGAGCTGAAATGGTAAATAAACTGTGGTATATTCAGACAGTGGACTACCATACAGCAATGAGAATGAATGATTTATAATTAAATCCAATGAAAACATATATATATCACCAACATAAAAAAAAAAAGAAAGAAGCCAACACAAAAGAATACATACTGCATGATTCCATTGATATAAAGAACAACAACAACAGAACACGGATGCAGGGAGAGATAATCCATGTTGTTACTAGTCAAGACAGTGATTAATCTTGAAGGATGATGACTAGTGATTTGATGAGATCACAAGAGGGTGCTTCTGAGCTTCTGAGAGTGTTCTGTTTCTGAATTTGGGTGTTAACACAGGTGTGTTCAGGTTGTGAAAATTCTTTGAGCTATTAGCTTATGTAAGCTTAAGCCCCTTTTAGATAATAAATCTCAATACAATATTTTTGAAAGAATAGTACTAATTGATCCACTAGTATTAGGCTAGTTGGATTCCAATAGTACTAATTGATCCACTAGTATTAGGCTAGTTGGATTCCAAGGTGTCAGGAGTTGCTTATTTCTGGCCTATACCTTCTTAGCATAGCAAATCATTTGCTAGATGTATCTGGAAAAATTGATAAAAACTGGGAGGTTTTTTTGTTTTTTGGTTTTTTTGCAAAATTAGTAAGAATTTTCCAAAAAAACCTAAGTCAGAGGATAAGTGGATAAAACGCTCCCAATCTTTCCATTCCCTAGCTAGCAATACAACAATGAAATTGAGCGAGGCAGTTAGATTTCTACTTGGCATATTACTATTTACACCTGCTAAACTGAGAGCCATACCAGATAAAACGTCTATGGGATGTCTTCCCTTATGGAGAAGATGCTGAAAATGACCCTAGGTTTTAAGTTCAGCAACTGAATAACAAAATATAATGCAACCCTCACCTAAATATATGGCATTGTCTCTCAGAAGACAACTGGCATTGGAAAATTTTGTCTTCATTTAACTTACTTTCCATCACAAGCCTCTCTCTGAAATGTCATAGTGCTGATAAAATTGCACCATGGTTTTCTAGTGCCCTTGAAGGGCTTGAGAGAAACATGCAGTGGACTCAATGTGACTTTACTGGTAGTGGGTGGTGGTAGGTTAAGAATTCCTTGTAAGAGCTGCATCTCCTAAATGAACGCGTGTATCTAATTTGGTTATTTTGCAAATATATGCAATCTCAATCCCAAACTCCAGCAGTTAAAAGCAATATACAGAGTCAATTTTTGTAAATGAAAGATATAAGAATATGTTCATGTCCTTTTCTATCAGTTCTTCTAAATCAAAAAGACCTGACCTGGTTTCATTAGACACATCCAATAACACATTGCTATGCATGTGTCACATCTCAACCAGTATTTTTATTTATTTATTTATTTGTTTGTTTGTTTATTTATTTATTTATTTATTTATTTAAAGATTTTTATTTTATTTATTTGACAGAGAGAAACAGCCAGCGAGAGAGGGAACACAAGCAGGGGGAGTGGGAGAGGGAGAAGCAGGCTCCCAGCGGAAGAGCCCGACGTGGGGCCCAATCCCAGAAAGCCGGGATCACGCCCTGAGCCAAAGGCAGACGCTTAACGACTGAGCCACCCAGGCGCCCCTTAACCAGTATTTTTAAAAATAATTTAACTTCAATGGTTTTCCTTCTTTGTAGTATGAAGTCATAGGCTCAGAGAATAAAGAAATAATGAAGCCGCAGAATCAGATGTGGAACTGATGCCCGGAGTGTGTGACAGTCTTCACAATACCCGGGGTTTGTGTTGCTGATACCATGCATCCAAATAATAGTTCTTCATACAGTTGAAGTTCTTAGACTTCAGGCATAATTCTAGACTCCCATGATATGGCAATGAACGGAGCACACTCAAATTTGTGCCCTCCTGAAGCGTACATTCCATCAGGTAAGACATACAATGAACAATAAATTCAATAAACAAGTATATAGCATGTTAGAAGGTGACAAATTCTACAGGAGAAAAAACCATCAGGGACAGGGGTCTAGAATGTAGGGTTACTGTGGGAAGGGGACAAGTTGCAATATCCAATAGATTGGTCCAGATCTCAGGCCTCGCTAAAAAGGTGAGGCTTGTCCTTTTGGACATTGGGGGACCTTTATAAAGTAAGACTCCTAGATTGATGGGTTCCTTTGCTCAACATCAGGCAGGCTTGTCTTAAGAAATGGCCTGTATCTACTGCATAAACAAATAATTGCTTATAAGTGTACACCATATGGTCAGGATGATATGGCCTTGTGTGATCTTCAAAGCAGGTGTTACCAATTGCCCACCAGGGCCACAGAAATGTCTCTATAGAGCTTCTCAGTAACCAAATGAATCAACTTGTTTCCTGGGGTTATCAAATTGAACCAATTACATTTAAAGGACACCTGCCAAAAATAATGTTCTCCATTTTTGAGTGGTTGATAATTATGCCATTGTTTCCAGTAATAGTCAGATAGCAGGACAAACTGTCTTCTGAGACCTCTTCTAGTTCTGAATAATCAGATCAAATCATCCATGAAGAAGAAATTTCCCTCCTATTCTCAATGGCCTAAATGGCAATCATCCACAAGCATTCACATCATTGAATTAAAATAGGGAGGGACAGACCATGCAACTTTAAGGTCACAATCTAGCCTGTACCTAACTCTCTCACCTTTCTTTGCCACACTACTTCTTTACCTGGTACCTGAGGCCATCAATATTTTTTTCATACCCTTTCATGTTTTTACACTGCTCCTTTGTCCCAGCTATCCCCATGCCAGAAAGATCCCCCTTCTCCCTTAAGTCCTATCCTCATTTTAAAGCCTCATGATGATTTTCCTTTTTGTGAGGCTGTCTGAACCCTCACCCTCCCAGCATTTTTTTTTTTTTTTGCCTCCTGAAGCATTTATATAATATCTGCACTACTTCTTGGCACCAGTCACAGACTGCCTTGTATAGTTAATTATGTTTTATGTCTGTTCCCTATTTCCCTGGCGATATTGTAAGACCCTTAGGCCTTTGTATTTCTGAGTCTTAGCTCAGATTCCTTTACTTGTTAGGTGCTCAATAAATATTCGGTATAACTGATGGTAATGAAAATGGCACTAGTGGAAATAACCAGTTTTCAGATTATAAGTGGGAATCCTAGTCCTTCTTCAAATGGTCCTTAAATGATCTGTGAACTGACACATTGAGACGTTCTAGCTGTCCATTCATGTCACCAAGTTCCCCACGCACAGACAATGACAATTACACTGTGACTGCAGCCTAACTGACAGCATTTACAAAATATAATTGATATGAAGTCACAGAGCATTTTCAGAGATGTGAAAATGTGGAGAATATGCTCTTCAAATTATATAAAATACTGTAGGATAAAAGAGGCAAGTAACAACCATTCATTTATGGTCATGAAATTCACACAAATAAAAGTACTAAGTACCACTATTAAGTGTCTACTGTGAGCCAGGTCCTATGCTAGGTGCTTCAACACACAGTACCTCTAATCCTCAGATCAGCCCTGCAACTCAGGTTCCATGTTTCCATTTACAATAGGGGATAAAAGTATGGTGAGATGAACTGACTACACTCAAGATCACTCAGCCACTAAGAGGCATTTTGAGCCTTTCTACTCAGGTTTTTGTGGTGTTCTCTCCACTTCAGTAGGCTTCCTCATCCCCATGGTACCAGTTGCTCCAGTGGTTACCTCATGTTTTTGTTTGTTCCTAGGCAGCAATACGTATGAGAAGAGGACTAGATTTCATAAAACAGTGAACATATATTTCATCATCTTCTTGATAAAGTTTCCTTGGTGAGGAAACTAAGGCCCACAGATTTATTTTTTAAAAAGATTTTATTTATTTATTTGAGATAGAGCAACAGTGAGAGAGTGAGTGAGAGAGAGAAAGCATGACTGGGGGTGGGGGGAAGAAGAGGGAGAAGCAGGTTCTCTGCCGGGCAGGGAGCCTGATGCGGGGCTCAATGCACAGCTTGATCCCAGGACCCAGGGATCATGACCTGAGTCGAAGGCAGACACTTAACCAACTGAGTCACCCAAGGCACCTCAGAGGCCCACAGTTTTATATAACATGCTCAAATGCACACAGTACATAAAGGACAAAACCCTTATACAAACCGAATTTGGGTGGACTCTCCACTACCTAACACCAAAGAGCTGTGACTCTTATGAAGAGAGATGAAATGCTGGTGGCCACTGAGCCCTACCATCAACTTCCCCTAAGCTTTCATGCTACCGTCACATCTTGGACCTGAAGCTTTCATGGGCTCCTGGTCCTTCATGGAAAATTTTCAGGCCAGACATGCTGAGCAAATGAAGTCTGACCTTGAGGACATAATTTCTTGCATTTAAAAATGAAAAAAAGAGAGAAAGAAAGAAAGAAAGAAAGAAAGAAAGAAAGAAAGAAAGAAAGAAAGAAAGAAAGAAAGAAAGAAAGAAAACTCAATATATAAAAACATAAATAATGATGGCAATAGTCAATATTTTGTGTAATTTGAAGGCAAAAACATTACAAGCCAGAGTTAATAAAATTCAGAAGTTAATAAATATCATATTCCTATAATATTCTTTCAAAAAGAAGTATTACTCTAGCAGAGGCTGAAAGGCATTCTCATCTTTAAAATAAAATCAAGAACTGGCACAGATACTTTAGAAACAAGGTTTTATGACAATCATCAGCAAAATTTAAAGGGCACTTGTCCTTTAGCCCAGTAATTCCACCCCTAGGAGTTTATTCTTTGGATCAATGTGCCAAGTATACAAAGATATCTGTCTGTATATGTTCTGTATAGTGTTGTCTGACTAGCGAAAACCTGGAAACAATATAAATGATTATCTATAGAGAATGAATTGAATAAATTAGAGTACTAACATACAATGGAATATTTTTCAGTAGTTAAAACAAAGGAGGTAGGTCCTTATGTGTCACTATAGAAAGAGCTACAAGACATACAGATCAGTTACCTACCGTCATAATAACATTGCTTAACTGATAATCGCCAGCTTCAGTGGCCATGTAACAAGTGTTCATTCCCCAAGCATCTGGTGTCAGGTGGGGACAGGAGAGGTAGTCGGAAGACTTTACTGATCTTGGTTGGGCCTACTCACATATCTAAGGGTTGACAAGCTGTTGGCTGGTCTAGGCTGGGTTAGGATAGGGAGTCTAGGATAACTCAACTCTGCTCCATGTGTTCCTCATCAGCCAGTAACCGCCCCCCCAAAGAAAAATGACATAGATGAGTCTAGTATCAGGAGATGGGGCAGGTCAACTACCCATGGCAGGAGAGCCCAGTTACATGAAGGAGTGAAGAATTGGGGCCATCACTGCAATCTGCCACACTATATAACTTGAATCATATTCATTGATTGATCACATTAATATCCAACCATCTATTTACCTAAGCATTAACATAGGTAGATATATATTTACCTAGAACATTTTTAGAAGGATGCCAAGAAAATTTATATTAGTGATTATCTTTGGGGGCTGTAGGTTTGTGGAGGTGGGTGGGATAGATTTTTAAATCCATTTCCCATCCTTCAAGACTATGTAATTTATAAGCTTATCATAAAAAATTAATTTTCAAAATTTTAAAAATGTCTATTTTACTGAGATATCTAAGCTTATGAGATTCAGAGTGGCTCTTCACAATTGGGTGACTTTGAACCCCAAATTCTTTCTGTCAAACCAGTCTCCCAAGATTTGAATGGTCCTCCAGATCCCTCTGCTAATGACTTGGGCCCCAGCCTGGAAGGAGCTACTCTGCTGGAGGGACAGCTCATTAGTGAGCAGGATAAATGACCCCTAGACTTGTCTTGAACAAATCCTGCCAAAAGAAGTGGACTAAGGGATTGAAATATGACACATGTAATAGCCAGTGCTGGGGGAGCTCTTTTGGTCTGAAATCCAATAGCCAACCTCTGTTCATTTTCAGCTACATTACAAATTGAAGTTGGCTAGAATGATCACAGAATTTATATTTCTTAAACATGATTGTGTCTGGCTGCATTTTTCTTTCAGCAACCCACAACGGCCCTATGCAAAGCTAAAGACTGCTTTCCCTAGAGGGAGCAATGGCACTAATCATAAGTGAATAGATCATTTTGTCTGATGAAACCTCAGGTGTGTTATTAGTATTCCGTGATTGCTATATAGTTTAAAGCCCTGCTCAGGAGCCCCACGTAGCCACACCGTATGCATTTGCTGGATGCCAGGAAGTTGTACAATTAATGGCTTCCTATTTTCATTGGACTCTTCTACAATAAACATATTAAATCAAGATTTTAAATGTGGAAATTGATCCAAATCTAAAATTTATTCAGGTATGTTCATGAATTATCAAATATTTGGGGACCAGAAATTGGATAAAGTCCTTAATTAAATGAACAAATAATATTGATGAATTTTCTCTAGTAGATTAAAACAATTCAAGAAGTTACAGGTAACAAAATGAAACTTAGCTTATTCATTCATTCAACAAGTATTTAAAAGATTGCTACATGTTAGACACTGTTGTAGGCCCTGGGGATACCACAGTAGAAATAAAAAGATGCCTGTCCCATAGAGCTAACATTTTCCTGGGTAAAAATAGACAATAAACAAGAAATTAAATAAATAGATAACTGAAATAATTTCAGATAGTGATAAGTGCTGTGAATAAAATTAGTCGGGATAATAGGATGGAGAGTAATGGGTGGAGGTAGGGCTATGATGTGGGATGATGTGGTCAGAGGAAGTCTCTCTGAAGAGATCACATTTGTTCTGAGACCCAAATAATGGGAAAGTATTGGCCATGTGAAGATTTTGCGAAAGAGGGAATAGTTAATACCAAGGTACTGGGTTACATTTACTAAAAAATAGTAAATGAAGGGGGCAGTGGTAGGAAATGAGGTCAGAGAGATAGGAGGGGCTGGATTATGTGAAATCTTAAAGTCCATCAGTTTGACTGTTTGCCATTGGAAGGGTTTTAGCCCATTATAACCCCATCAGTATTTTTCACTAATGAGAATATACCTGCAAAGCAAAACAAAACAAAACAAAAGTAGAACTTTGTCATGTGCATTGAAAAGATCACTGTTCTTTCTTTTTAATAACTTTATAATCAAAGTATGTTTTCTTAAATTAATAATAAAAATATTTATTTAGTACTATGTACCAGGTACTGTAATAGGGATTTTTATATATTTTAATTTAAATATTTAATTTGCATATTTTTATTTAATACTCAAAAATATCCTCCAATGTACTATTTATAGAAACTCAGAGAGTTAGAGTAACTCACCCAAAGTTATGATGCTTTTAAATGCCCAAACTAGTATTCAAGTTTAGTCTCTGAATCCACAAACTCTGTTAATTGTTCTTCACTATGTTGGTGCCAAATAAACTATTCCTCATTCATTTGGCCTACTTCATTGCCTGATCTTAAAATAAATCAATCCCCATTCATATGGTTTAACTAAATTCAGTAGACATAGGTATGACAATTCAAGGAGAACAGGTAGCAATATTTGAGCATCTACATGTACTGGGCACTGTGCTATGCATTTACTTGTATCTTCACAACTGGGAGGCACACAGGTGGGAGGGCTGGGAAAAACCAAACTGACTTTGAAATCATAATGCACAGAAGGCTGGTGGCAGCTTGTGGCCTGAACCCAATTGGTCAGTTAACTGCTAATATGAAAATATCAACATTTCCATAGGATTTAAGTAACAGAGTCTTAAAACATAATGTTCAAAATATCTAGAACATAACCCCAAATTACTCAACACACCAAAAAAATCAGAAAAATTGTAACTCACATAGGAGAAGACAATCAGTAGATGCCAATGACAACATAACACAGACACCGAAATTATCTGACATAGACTTTAAAAGAAATTCTCTTTAATTAGGAGCACTTCTAGGTTATTTTTATGAGGTTAAATGTGAAGAACAAAATGTTAAAATTCTGAATATATAATTATTTTTGGAGTCTTTAAACTGCATTAAACATGTGTGGGTAGCCCAGAAAGGGAAGTATGTGGAAAGAGTAGGAGTCTAGACTCAAATGGCATCTCAACTCTGATCCCTTCCTAGCTACTTAATCATGGATGGTTGACTTGCCCTTTGTCATCCCTAGTGTTTTCACCTTAAGATGCAAAGTAATAATGCTTACCAGATAGACTCCTTGTGAGCCTTAGAGGTCAGATATGTAAATCACTTCATAGTGTGGACATGTAGAACGGGAACATTAATGTTCATTTTCTCTCTCCCCTCCCTACATTAGTTTGCTAATCGCTACCAGTCCTGACCTTGAAATTGTGACATTTTTTTCTTATTCTGGAAAAGGGTCACCATCTTTGGAGTCTATTTCTCCATTTCAGATTCAAGAATAATAAGAAGGAAAATAAAATTTCTCCCTTAACTATGGCGTGATATCCCTGTATGGTTTCTCTGGGGTATTGGTTTACATAAGGCCCACAAAATGCAGAGTAAGACTTTTCTGGGGTAGCTGGCAGTGGAAAGGTCTGTTACATGTTGGGTGCATTACCATATCTCCTGATTAGCTCTTCAGTTGATTTATGTGTTTAACCTTTTGATTTGTATTCAGCATATGGAAAAACATCAAATGTGTTGCTTTGAGATGGATTTAGATTTTTAATATTAATAATGAAAAAGTTGAATAAAGAGAGGTATTGCCCTTCACACCAACCTGATGAAAATGGCAATGGGGTCATAGGATTTTAGAGCTAGAAGAGGCCTGGGTAGGTATCCAGGTCAGTGCCCTCATTTTGTGCTTGAGGGCACTGAGGAGAGGGAATATAATTTTCATGACTTGACAATTATTGTTTATGTAAATACCTTTTTTTAAAGGGCCATTTTCCATAAAAGCACTTATATACACTCAAGAATGAGGTCAGGGAATGTGTCCTGCTCACCATTATATCCCCAGCTCCCAGAAGACTTTTTGGGACACTTCATGGGTTCTCAAAAAATATTTGTTGAATGAATATATGAATCTTCAGCTCCCAGAGATAAGTATGCTTTTGTGATGGTTTAAAAGAATATCTGTGTAGAAGAGTTTAAAAAGTTCCTTTTTAGTTCATAAAAATAATTAATTCCCATAAAAAAATCAATGTCTGAAAAGAATCTGTATAACTAACATTGAGGATACTCCAGCTTCACCCTGCAGCCTTATTTTTCTCTGTCTCTCCCACCCCCCACCAACCCTAGTCTCTATGGCTCTACCTTTCTTGCCTCTGGTGCTGCTCTGACATCCTAGTCACTCCAGCCTGGACCCATCCAGATGCTGCAGCTGTGCTTTTCTCCTATTCAGCAGTACTGCTTTTCTGCTAGGCTAGGGGTGTTGGGAGCTGGCTTTGTAACTAGGTCTCAGCCTTTCATCAAAATAGTTTCTAGCCTCTATGAAATTTTGTAGTGCAACCTTGCTCCACAAAGGCCCGAAGCACTATTTTGGACCCATTCAACTGATTGATCCCTTTCAAGCCAGGAAAATAGATTTTCTCCAAGTGCACTAGAAGTCTGTTAACATATCTATATCTATATCTATATCTATATCTATATCTATATCTATATATATTCCTTGTATATATGTACATATATATACTATATATATGTGTGTGTGTGTGTATATATATATATATATATATATATATATCATAATGGTTACCCTGCAGGTGTTTGTGGTATACCATTTAAGCCTGTGTTCTCAACTGCGGTTACAAACTGGTATTTCAATTCTTGCTGTATATGTACCACGTGAGAATGTAGAGTGGAAATACATTTAATAGGCTGACCACATGTCCCTGTTTCCCTGGGATAGTCCTGGTGAATGCCCAACAAAAAATACTGTACCCTTTTACTGTTAAAAGTATTTCAGTTTGAGTGATAACTCTTCTGTTAAGAGATGTAGTCTGATCTCTAATAGGACATTATCTGATAGAACATTAAACTTAGAATAGAGTCATGGAATTGGTTAGTGGTTAAGAGCATGGACTTTGGGTTTAAAATCTGACTGTACTGTTTAAAAAAATCAATTTCTTCCTGCTTCAGTCTTGGTAGTTTATAGGTTTCCAGGAAGGCATCCATTTCTTCCAGGTTGTTTAATTTATTGGCATAAAGCTGTTGATAAAAGTTTCTAATGATCCTTCCTATTTCATTGGTGTTGGTTGTGACCTCTCCCTTTTCATTCATAATTTTATTAATTTGGGTCCTTTCTCTATTCTTTTGAATAAGTCTTGCCAGTGGCTTATTGATCTTATTTATTCTTTTAAAGAACCAGCTTCTAGTTCTGTTGATCTGCTCTACTGTGCTCCTGGTTTCTAATTCATTGATCTCTGCTCTAATCTTGATCAACTGTTTTCTCGTGCGTGAGTTAGGCCTGTTCTTCTGTTTCTGTTCTAGCTTCTTGAGGTGAGAATATAAAAACTGCATTTTAGATTTTTCTATTGTTTTGAGTGAGGCTTGGATGGCTATGTATTTTCCCCTTAGGACTGCCTTTGCAGTGTCCCATAGGTTTTGGACTGTTGTGTTTTCATTCTCGTTGGTTTCCATAAATTGTTTAAATTGATTTTTGATAAAAAGCTTCTGCACAGCCAAGGAAATAGTCAAAAAAACTAAGAGGCAGCCCACAGAATGGGAGAAGATATTTGCAAATAACACTACAGATAAAAGACTGGTATCCAAGATCTACAAAGAACTTCTCAAACTCAATACACAAGAAACAAATAAACAAATCTAAAAATGGGCAGAAGATAT
This sequence comes from Ursus americanus, assembly GCF_024610735.1. Lineage (NCBI taxonomy): Eukaryota > Metazoa > Chordata > Mammalia > Carnivora > Ursidae > Ursus > Ursus americanus. The sequence goes on along the minus strand of NC_142146.1, from coordinate 52,909,566 downwards.
GAACAGACACTTTTCCAATGAAGACATACAAATGGCTAACAGACACATGAAAAAATGTTCAAAATCATTAGCCATCAAGGAAATTCAAATCAAAACCACACTGAGATACCACCTTTCGCCAGTTAGAATGGCAAAAATTGACAAGGCAGGAAACAACAAATGTTGGGAGAGGATGTGGAGAAAGGGGATCCCTCCTACATTGTTGGTGGGAATGCAAGTTGGTACAGCCACTTTGGAAAACAGTGTGGAGGTCCCTTAAAAAGTTAAAAATTGAGCTACCCTATGATCCAGCAATTGCACTACTGGGTATTTACCCCAAAGATACAGACGTAGTGAAGAGAAGGGCCATATGCATCCCTATGTTCATAGCAGCATTGTCCACAATAGCTAAATCATGGAAGGAGCCGAGATGCCTCTCAACAGATGACTGGATTAAGAGATGTGGTCCATATATACAATGGAATATTACTCAGCCATCAAAAAGAATGATTTCTCAACATTTGCTGCAACATGGACGGGATTGGAGGAGATAATGTTAAGTGAAATAAGTCAAGCAGAGAAAGACAATTATCATATGGTTTCACTCATTTATGGAACATAAGAAGTAGGAAGATTGGTAAGAGAAGAAAGGGGGGTTAAACAGAAAGGGGAATGAACCATGAGAGACTATGGACTCTGGGAAACAAACTGAGGGCTTCGGGGTGCAGGGGATGGGATAGGTTGGTGATGGGTATTAAGGAGGGCACGTATTGCATGGTGCACTGGGTGTTATACGCTAGTAGTGAATCATGGAACTTTACATCAAAAACTGGGGATGTACTGTATGGTGACTAACAATAAAAAAAACATTATTATTAAAAAAATCTGACTGTACCACTCACTAGCTAAGTGATTTTATTTTTTTTAATTTTTTATAATAATTTTTTATTATGTTATGTTAGTCACCATACAGTATATCCTTAGTTTTTGATGTAGTGTTCCATGATTCATTATTTGCTTATAACACCCAGTGCACCATGCAATACGTGCCCTCCTTACTACCCATCACCAGCCTATCCCAATCCCCCACCCCCTTCCCCTCTGAAGCCCTCAGTTTGTTTCCCAGAGTTCACAGTCTCTCATGGTTCATTCCCCCTTCTGTTTACCCCCCCTTCATTCTTCCCTTCCTTCTCCTACTGATCTTTCTGCTATTTCTTATGTTCCATAAATGAGTGAAACCATATGATAATTTTCTTTCTCTGCTTGACTCTTTTTACTTAGCTAAGTGATTTTAAAATAAGTTGTTTATCCTTTCTACACCACAGTTTCTCATAATCAGGTGACTGGTAACAGTAACTACCTTATTGGTTTGTTTTGAGATTTAAACAAGATAATATATTCAAAGCAGTTAACACAATCCCAGGCATATAATAAACACTTGATAATTATTCCATAATAACAATAATACATTGATAGTTGTATTAAGTGATAAGTGGTTTCATTTCTTGCCCTGATTTTCCTCTTCTCTTTCATTTCAACTCTGGACTTTGCTCTATGACTAGACTCCATTTTCCCTAAAATGAAAGGTTCACACAGTCTTGGTCTTCATGCCTTATGAATGGTGTCTGGTTCAATAACTGGAGCTTTACCAAGTGACTTTTAGGTCTAATGAACACAGGGCTTAATTCTAATTGCTGTTACAAAGTAAAATGAGAGCATATCATCTGTGTGACCCAATGCCAAGCCACAAGGGTCCAGATAATGGACTGAGAACTGGTTCAGAATGTAAGTGTTTCATATTATTGTATGGATAAATGACATGTGACTTCATAGACTTAAATTTAATAAGGAATTAAGGGTTTCTTATTAGCAGTTTTTAAAGGCTTTTTTTTTTTTTTTTGAGAAGGAGGGAGGAGGAGTAGAGGGAGACGGAGAGAGGGAATCTTAAGCAGGCTCCATGCCCAGCGCAAAGCCCGACATAGGGCTCGATCTCACAACCTTAAGACCATAACCTGAGCCGAAACTAACAATCAGATGCTTAACCAACTAAGCCACCCAGGTGCCCAGGGATCACAGTTTTAACTAGCGTGGTCTTGGTAAGGTCTCACTGAGAAGGAAAAATATGAGCAAAGCCTTAAAAGAGTTGGACATGCAGATTTGGAGAAAACATTTCAGGCAGAGAGAACAGCCACCGCAAAGGTCTTTAAGCTATAGGATATCTGTGTGCTGGGGCCATAAAAATGAAGCCAGTGTAGCTGGAGTGGAGTAGAGGGTAAGGGCAAGCACTAGGATATAAAGTTAGGGTGGGAACAAGTTCTCTGAGCTGTGCTGTAGCCTGATTGTATTGCCCTCCCTTGTTTGAATAATCCTCTACATGTGAAAACTGTAGATAGGAGGGATTGCCTGGGTGGCTCAGTCGTTTAAGCGTCTGCGTTCGGCTCAGTCGTTAAGTGTCTGCGTTCGGCTCAGGGCATGATTCCAGGGTCCTGGGATCAAGCCCCATATCAGGCTCCCTGTTCCGCTGGGAGCCTGCTTCTTGCTCTCACACTCCCCCAGCTTGTGTTCCCTCTCTTGCTGGCTGTCTCTTTGTCAAATAAATAAATACAATTAAAAAAAACCTGTAGATAGTAGATCTAACCATTTATAAGACATTTCCACTGGGATGCCCTAAAATACTCGAACTCAACATAAACAGAAACTCAATGTATTACTCCGTGCACCTGCACCTTCTGTCAACCAAACCAGAAACTTGGGCGCCATCTTTGAATCTCTGGAACCCTCACTCCTTTCACCAAATTCAATTAATTATCAAGTCCTGACTATCTTCTGCAAAATACCTCCCAAATCCTTTCATGTCTCTGCATTTCCACTACCTCTGAGTTGGGTCACATACACAGACCACCAGGATCACAGCTGCTGCCTCTTCATTGTTCTCTTCATCTAGTCTTGCATTCATGCTACAACTCTATTGTCGCAGTTACTCTTCCAAAGTTACTTTTTCAAAAGATCTAATTAGACATGTCTTTCTTCAACTTAAAACTCTTCTGTGACTAACCTACCAGAACCTTCATCACAGCTCTCAAAGCCTTTGCTAACTTGTTGTAATCATAGAACACCTTGAGAACTGTTCTGGGGAGGACATTGTCTTAAATTTCAGTCATGTTTACCTGTCTTTATTAGAATAGTACTTCAGACACTGATGTGATCACATTGCCATATTCCTGCTTTATTGAAGGCTCAGAAATGGCACTGCCTGCTATGAACTAAAATAGGTAACAGTTTATGACAGGCAGCCAAGGAGAAATATATCAGTTCTTGGGTGCTTCCAAAAGTATGGATACTTAAAGAAAACAAAACAAAACAAACAAAAAAAAAAATGAAAGGTCTTTTGGGATCTCTCTTTTTCCTCCAGTAAAAGAAAAGCCAAAAGGCCTAGCCAGGTTACTAGTCTTGGTTTACCTTTTACCAGTAATATGGGAATATACCTGAAAGGCAAGCTGGCACAATGAGAGAACTATTGGATTTACCGTTTGAAGGACTGGATTTACCATCTGGCTATCATGCCACCAACTTATGTAGCTATGTACAAGCACTTCAAAATTCTAGGCCTCAGTTACTCCATCTGTAAAATGTAGAAATTGGCTTTAATGGAATAAAAAGTCCACCTATGTTATTCTATAAATCCATGATTCTGGGACAAATAGAAGAAGGGATAGCAAAAGACAATTTATCTTTGTTTTTCCACTGATGGAATAGCATAACGGATGATGTTTTCTATGTGCTCATTTGTTTAATAAATATTTACCGTGTGTCTACTAGGAGCAAGATCAGAGACTAGAACATTTACCTAAGAACTGGACTTAAACAAAAGTATATCAAGTTGCAGAAGTGGCTTTTATACAGATACACGTTGTACAACTTAATTGCTTTCAGACAAATGCTCCACTGAGCCTAGATATCTAAAGGGTTTCCTTAGAGAATGTATCATATTTTTAAACTGTAAATGTCCTCAGTATTATGTATTAAAGCCCTGCAATAAACTAAAAGAGGCTCTGAACTGACACCTTGAAATCTAACATTTGGATGAAATAATTTTAATTCATGAATTCATCAGGATTGCTATCAAAATGATTGAAAGCACCAAAAAAATTCTAGGAGAACTGGACCTTTAAGAACTGATTTTTTTGTTGGCAGAGGAAACATGTCCACTATAATAGGACAATTTAAATGCATAACTGTTAAAACAAACTCTTTAAACTATTCCCTGCATGTCCCGACATTCATCATGTTGACTAGCAAGACATCAATTTTTCATAAAATACTGTATAACTGAAAAGGAGACATTTAAAAGAGAGAAAAAATTGAATTCTCTGTTTCAGCTCTGGCTCTGATGATTTCGGCATTTTATAAGGTGATTAACTGATTGTATGGAGGAAAGAAGCAAGTGGTACTTCACAGAGCTATACAGATTGAGTTCTCTCTTCTGTTTTATTTTTTTTCTTCCTTAACCACCTTGATTTTTTCTCCTCCCTGAGGCACTGCATGCGTCGCAAGAAGAATGAGTTAGCTGCACAACAAAGTCTATACTATTGTGCTTCTACCTCAACAAATACCAGAGTTGGCAGCCCACATGTGGCAAAATGGATCAGAACAGGGCACAGCTCTATTTTGTTGAAATTACCCATGATGCATTTTACCTTGGCAAAGAAAAAAAAAGGGTTAGGGGTAAAAATAATTTTTTTAAATCTTTCAAGGACCATTCCTAATATTTTAATTATCAAGGGAGTTTTTGTTTTTTGTTTTTTTCCAAATGACTTCACTTGTCTCAATTTTTTGGTATCTAAAATCCCCTTGTCCTTTAGCATAAATTTCACATAAAGCCTCTGTTGAAGGGCTCTGGGATAAGAGAATACAGAACCTCCAGGAAATATTCTCTGGCTTACCTGGTTTTTGTGCCCAACAGATAAGCCTCATTCTTGTCTCAACATAGAGTTAAATTGTAACACCGAATAACCTTATTCTTGTCCACAACATAGTAAAATTCACTTTGATTTTGAATAAAAACAGATGGTTAAAGCCATAGCAAAGACCATGAAATAAAGAACTTCTTGTCTCATAAAAAGCAACTACTTCAATATTACGCTCATGTATAATTTTCAGAAAGGTACAATCCTGACTCTCATGCAAATATAAAATGACCACATATCAAAGATTGTCTCCAACTCATAAATTAATAAGGGAATCCAGACGTGTAAAGACCAAAAGAGAACTTAGAACAAACATATATATAGGCGATCAGAAATGGTGAAATGAATGTGTTAATAGGTGCAAAACTGGTTGATATTCCTTGAGGCCATAAGATGTAATGTTTGAGGCTATAGAAACATTTTCTATGGGGTAGAAGTCAATTACATTTCTATGGGGCATAGTTCATTTGCATTCCTATGGACAAGAATCATTTGTATTAATGTTCTTCTACAACTTAACTTCTTTCTTTTCAGAGTTGCAAAAATAGTCAATAGAAATATAAGGTTCACACATCTATGGAATCATATAATCCATGGAGAGTCCACTAGACAACATCTACACTCCATTGAAAGAATACCTAGTAACCTCTTCTGCCCATTTCCTACTCTTGAACAATTTTTCCAAACAATTTTTTGAGAGAGAGAGAGAGGGAGGTAGGGAGAGGGAGAGAGAGAATCCTATACTAAGCAGGATCCACGCCCAGTGCAGAGCCCATTGCGGGGCTCAATCTCACAACCCTGAGATCATGACCTGAGCTGAAATCAAGAGTCAGATGCTTTTTTTTTTTTTTAAAGATTTTATTTATTTATTTGACAGAGATAGAGACAGCCAGCGAGAGAGGGAACACAAGCAGGGGGAGTGGGAGAGGAAGAAGCAGGCTCATAGCAGAGGAGCCTGATGTGGGGCTCGATCCCATAACACCGGGATCACGCCCTGAGCCGAAGGCAGACGCTTAACTGCTGTGTCACCCAGGCGCCCCAAGAGTCAGATGCTTAACTGAATGAGTCACCCAGGCATCCCAACCAAACAATTTAAGGTAAGAAAGTCATCACTCTTGGTTTTTTCCCTGCATCACTCTTGGTGTGTTAGAGTAATGCAACATTTATATTGTTCCAACTTTTTTTTCTGTGAGAAGCATTTTATACGCAAACAATGAATCATGGAACACTACATCAAAAACTAATGATGTACTGTATGGTGACTAACATAACAATAAAAAATTTAAAAAAACATTTTACTGATTATTCTTATGTATATATTTTAATACATATTTGCTAGTATTTATGCAGGAGAGTCTCCCATTACTACAATAACTAGGTCAAAAGGTATGATAACTTTAAGGAGTAACCAAAGAGCCAAATTGCCTTCCAAAGGTACTTTGCCAATTTTATTCCTAATAAAAAGTATGTGGGAGTGACCACATCCTCAAACTCTGCTAATACTTAATATAATTTTTTTTTAATTTTTCACTCTGAAAGGAAAACAATGAGGTATTTGACCTAAGTGAGTGTGTGTGTATATGAGAGACTGTGGACTCCGGGAAACAAACTGAGGGCTTTAGGGGGGAGCGGGGTGGGGGGAAGGGCTAGCCCGGTGATGAGTATTAAGGAAGGCACGTATTTCATGGAACACTGGGTATTATTTGCAAACAATGAATCATGGAACACTACATCACAAACTAATGATGTACTGTATGGTGACTAACATAATACAAAATAAATAAAATGTGTATGTAATATATGTATTTACACATACGTGTGTGTGTGTGTGTGTGTGTATAAAATGTTCCTTCTTGGGTCCAGGATTTTATGATTTCCAATAAATGGTTATTTCCCAACCGAAGTATATAAAATATTTTTCTAATTCTTTTATAAATTCTTATATACTTAGACTTTTAGTCCATTTGGAATTTATTTCATATATGGTATGAGGAAAGGATGTAAATTTGTATGTTTGTCTTCAGATGGATAAACTATCAAGATATATCAAGATAGTGTATCTGGTTTTTTTTAATTTTTTAAATTTTAATTCCAGTATATTTAACATACAGTGTTATATTAGTTTCAGGTGAACAATATAGAGATTCAACAAATCTTTACATTATTCAGGGCTCTACATGAATCTACCTTTGAAGTCTATATTCTGTATCATTGATCCACTGCTTACTTTTTGAAACTACACAACACTACTTTAATTACTGTAGTTTTATAGGAGTTCTATTATTTGGAAAGAAAAATCCCCCTCAATGTTCCTCTTTTCCACAATTTACTTAATTCTGCCTTCAGATATAATCTTCCCACTGAATTTTAAAATCACCTTGTCCAGTTCCACAAAAGGCCTGTAGGGATTCTGAGTGGGTTTACATTGATTTTATAAATATACCTGGAAAAATGGAAAATTTTAAGTTATTGAGTCTTTTGTCCAGAAACCCAACCACTTTATTTATTTGGGTATTATTTTATGTCTTTTAGTAAAGTCTTGTGGTCCTATCACTTAGGTTTTATGCATTTCTTATTAAGTTTACTCCTTGGCATTTTTAGTTTCTGACCCTTTTACGAATGAAATCTTTTACCCTTACATTTTATAATTATTATTACTGGTATATAGCAAAGAAATTTATGTTTTTAAATGTTTACCTCATGGTTGGTTTTCTAATTCTACAAGTTTTTCAATTGATTCTCTTAAATATTCCAGGTAAAGGATCATCACATTTATAAATACTGATAATCTGGTCTCCTTCTTTCAAATATCTGTACCACATTTCTATTGCTTTCTTATTCCATTGGCTGGGATTCTCAAAACATCACTGAGTAGTAGAAGTAATGCCAGACATTCTTATCATGTTCTTTATTTTATGTTAGTGGAAATGATTCTAGTATTTTGCCATTAATGCAGTTATTCCTTATATGATTTTAATAGCTCTTCTTTTTTAGGAATGGATCTATTAGGGGAAAAATGGCAACTATTGGGATAATTGACTTTCTTGTCCACTCCCTTTAAAAGCTATATTCATGGGGTGCCTGGGTGGTTCAGTTGGTTAAGTGTCTGCCTTTGGCTCAGGTCATGATCTCAGGGTCCTGGGATCAAGCTCCACGTTGTTGAGACTCCCTGCTTAGCAGGGAGTCTGCCTCTCCCTCTGCCTCTGCTATGCCCCCTGCTCATGCTTGCACTCTCTCTCTCTCTCAAATAAATAAATAAATAAATAAATAAATAAATAAATAAAATCTTTAAAAAAATAAAATCTATATTCATATAACTTGGTATTATTTAGAGTAAGCATTGCTTACTCTAATGATGGTGAATTGCAGAGATTAGCAAACTATACATCAGAAAATCCCAAGTAAATCATTAATACTCTAGAGATTCTGAAGGATATGCCAGACAGTCCTTATTCTAGATTCCCTCTACTTGCTTACTCTTTGAAACAGATTACCAGAATTCTCTGTATCTGGATTATCTGTCTTCTCAATAAAATTGACTTTACAAAATTATAAATTAATCCCTTGGCATGTTTGTCAAAGGCTGGTATAAGAAATGCCCCTAAGTAAAACAGCATTTTTTTTTTGGTAAAAGGGCTAAAATCCAACCCAGTTAGGAGTGATGCGAGTAAAAGCTTTTCTCTCTTAATGAACTGGTGTGATCTTTTTATTAGGTAAACAGAGCTATTTAAAACACTCATTTTTTGGCCTTCACTGCTAAGTAACTTAGATCTAAGTTGTGATATTATTAAGTATATTCACTTATATCTAGCTCTCCTCTATTTCTGATACACAGAAGAGTATAATTCCCTATTCTTTTGTAGGTAGGTGTGGCTGTATAACTTATTCTGGCCCCCAGAGAAGAGATGACTAGCAGTAATGTGAGTCACTTTTAGGCTAAAGCATTTAATTGCTTGAGCTACAAGAAAGCTAGGGATAAGGTCTAGAAGATGGCAGAGCCTGTTAGCTTGGGTCTAAAACTGATCAGTTAGGGGCCAAGGCAATTCTCAAACCATATTGAATGCATAACATGAGCAAGAAATAAATTTATATTGTATTTTATCATGGAAACTTTGAGATTATTTGTTATTACAGCATAACCTAGCATATCCTAAATGGTAAGTGGATGTTACGTTAAATTGTTTAAAATATCATTTTAAAAGGCATACTTCTACATCTATCCTCCAGTATTTAGTTTTCATTCTTTTTAAGAGTTTAACTACTTGGACCTTTGAAAGTAATCTGCCCCTCATTTTTGTTATTTTTTTTAAATCTCTTTTGGAAGTAGAGTATAAGAAATATGACCATAAAAGAAATATGACCATAAATTTATGAATATTGGATCAATTTGGTCAAAATCATTGGCTGAACTTCATAAAATGAAAAGATAAAAACAAATCTGGCTGTAGGAATTATAATATAAAGTCTATACTAGGGTTTGTTGTTGCTCTTTGCTTTTATCTTTTGTAACTGGTTAGCTACAGAGACTGACCCTCTTATTACTGCTTTTGTTAATAATCTTTCAGGATAGATCTGTGACTAAGTTTTTTGTTGAATCTCTTTACCTTTTTGTATGCCTCTGTGACTATTCTTTGTTAAGGAGTATCTATAACATCTGCTGATAGTGATATTTGTCCTTTCGTGCTGCTGTTGCTTTGAAGGACAGCTGCTACCGCAGGCAATGAAAGGTATAACTGGGGGCAAACATAAAGGTCACTGTCTGGTCTCTTGAACATCATTTAACCCTCAGAGAGCATGAGACCCTCCTGGTGCAGACCCAGGCCAGTCCTCTACATCCTAGAAAGAGCCAAAGGTTTATTATATCCCTCAATTGGCCATTTGTTTCAGAGACCAGGCAATGTGACAAAGCCACTTCAGTCCAACATGTTAGCCAAATGTCAGCTTTGTCTACTATGAAATTATCCACTAGGATACACATATATTATGTTTATAAAATATCTGCCAAATGTTAAAAGATAAGGTAGAACCATTATTTTTCTTTTCCTATACCGGTACCACATCTTTATTTATTCAACATTATGCAAATATTTATTGAATACCTACTACGTGCCAGGCCCTTTTCTAGGCCCATAAGGTAGGTCAGTGAGTGAAACAAAGTTCACCACTACTCTTCTGGTGGCCTGCATTCCAGAGGCATAATCAGTCAGACAGTGGGCATAATAAGTTGATAAGTGCTATATAAAAAAGTAGTAGAACAGAGTAAAGAGTCAAGTTGCAATATTAAATAATATGGAAGGTTAGCCTCATTGAGAAGGTGACATCTGAGCAAAAACTTGGAAGAAGTGAGGTAACTGGCTAGGCAGATATTTGGGGAAATCTTCCAGGCAGATGAAGCAACCTATATGAAGGCCTGGAGTATGCCTGAGTACTAAAAGAACAACATGGGGGCCAGGAGGCTGAAGTGGGGGAGTAAGCAGGATGGTAGAAAAAGAGGTCAGAGAGGCAATGAGAAGAAGGTCCTGAAGGACGTCTAGGCTCTTGCCCTGAGAGAGATGGGGGGTTAGAGCAGAGGAGTGACTTGCTGGCGAAGGTTTTAAAAGGATCATTCTGGCTGTTGTGTTGAGAACAGACTATGAGGATAAAGATGAGGCAGGGAGACCAGTCAGGAAGTTATTACAGAAATCCAGGCAAGAAATGATGGTGTCTCAGACCAGGGTGTACTTGCAGTGATGGTAAGAAGTGTTCATATTCTCAATGTATCTTTAAGGTGAGACATCAGGGTTTCTGGATGGATTAGGTATGGGATATAAGAAAACGGAATCAAGGATGACTCCAACAAGTTTTTTGGCCTAAACTAAATATGGTAGAAAAAAAAAGTCAGGAAGAAAGCAAACCTGTAGTAAATAAAGTGCAATTCAGATTTTTTAAAAGAAAAAGCTTTATATTCACGAGAAAGTTGGTCTTGTGAAATGAAAGCCAGTGATCTGCATCACGGTTACAAACAGGAATTGGGGGTGTTTAAGTTCAAAGGTCAGCTCTCTTAGCCTCATAATACGTTGTGTCCACCTTGTTCTGACTTTGCTTGAAATTGTTCTGTTCGTATTTTATTAATTCACTCCTTGTGTAACTGTGAAAATAAACCGTCCTAAATGATTCACCTTACTCAAAAGCTCTCATAAACAACCCACAGTAAATTAGGTATCTTCCTGTAAATGCAGTTCATGAGGTAGTTAAAATTTGCCCACATGAAAGTGACACTTATTTGGCACATTTATGGCATTAACAGACTAAAATAGCAACTGCTCTTTAAGCTCTGTTATGAACCGTGGTAGACTGTGTTATTCCATATATGACACATCTTTTACTAGAGTGTGGTCCACTTTCCAAAAAAAAGATGCAACAGGATATGGTGAAAATTGCTTAGGTTTTGGAATCAGGCCAGACGGTATTTGAATCCTAGCTTTGATAATTACTAGCTATGTAGCACTGAAAATTTTGCTAAACTTCTCTGAACCTCACTCACTTTCCTTATCTATAACTTCAGGACAACAATTTCTGTCTTGCTTGGATGTTGTGAGCATTTAAAATAACATATGTAAAGCCTGGAGTCTGAAAAGTGCTAAGCAAATAGAGATAGTATCATAATATATATATATACACATGTATTAATGACTACTACTATATATTTATATATGGCATATAAAGTTACTATATTTTAATGGTATTAATGTATTAAGTCGAAGTATGAAAATAAAAATAACAATAATAATAATAATATGACAATGACACCTAAGACAGATTCAAAGCACAATTAATTCTATATATTTTATTAGAAGAAATAAGAAAGTTCTATTAGACCATGCCATGTCTAGAGTTTGTTGGACTATATATCACTAGTTGTTTGGGTAAAAAGGAGATACACAATTAAAAATGTGTCAGCCTTAAACACATCAACAACTGATATCAAACAAGGTGACCAACAGCCTATTTCCTGATGTGATGTCATGACTGCAAGAGCTGGAAGAGAGAAAGATTGTTCTACCGAAGGCCCACCTACAAATGGGATTTGTGCTGTCACTCACTCCGTAGGATTTTAGGACTCCCTATTTCTTACAATCACAGCGTTTTTCAATGACAAGACTTTGCAAATATTTCCAGAAACCTGACACTCAAGGAAACTTGACTTAGCATTTCAGACTCTATATATGTTTCCTCCTTTTTTTTTTCTCTAACATTGATTGGTTAGATTGGAATTGGGTTCAAATTTTAAGTAACATCCACACCCGAAACATCAAACTAGGGTTCTGAAATGCAAAATTTCATTTGTGATTTCTTGCTAGAAAGCAAAAGGATATCTGGGGACTTCAAAGAGGCCACAACATTCTTTCTATTATTATTATTATCCTTAGCATTCTTGATTTTTCATGCAGCTCTCTTGGAAGAGATAAGGAAAAAATCAAACCACTCTGTGGCACACACGGCACATGAGTGAACAAATGAAGAAGTCTTGATTTACTGAGCACCTTTTACTGAATCAACAACTGTGCGCACCACTGTCATAGACATTGTCTCATTGGTCCTTTGAATAAGACAGATGTTATAACTTCCATTTTACATATGAAGAAACTGAGAATGGGAGAGATTAGTTTACAAGACAAAGTCCACACACCTGGTATGCGGTACAGCCAGGATAAGAACACAGTCTCTTCTGCTTTCCCAGAGAGAACTCGGTCTCTTTACATTTCTTCTTACATTTCATTTCTTCTTCCCATCTTTTCCCCAGATCAGGTGGCTTTCTTTTTGTCATCTGTTTGGATCAACACTACCAGTATGGCAGCCATACTCTGAGTTACAGAAGTAATGTAACCCCCAGCAAAGGGCCGAGGAAGAAGTCTTTGGAAGTTTCCGGCACACACAGTGGGTCGTGCCTACTAATAGGGGACTATCAATGCATTATTTTGAAGATGACTTGAATCTTCCCAGTCAAATAAAAGCCCTAAATATCCATTGGGGGAATTAAAACTAGATATTTCCAGTAATTACAAATTATATCACTCCATTTTATGCATAGATAGTTAAAAAAAACTACCACAGGCTATAAAATTATTGGCTAATGAAAAGAACATCCTAAGGTTTTGATTTATTGTCCCTGCTATCAGAGACGACCACAGCCACTGTTAGAAATGTATAAACAACCTCAGTGAAGGTTTAATGTGTTTTTATCATGAGCTTCCCATGCCTGCTGCCCATGAGATGAAGCTTTGTGCTTCTGTGCATTGTGAAATTAAAATCCTTTCACTCAAAAGAGAAGCTGAGACAGTTATCAACTAATTTATGAAAGAAACAGGAAGAATCTTACATTACCAGTAAGAGCAGTGGTAGGAATTTTTATTTAGGTGTGGACATTATTAATTGCCACTGCGACTTTGGAGGCAGACTTCTCAGATACAAAGCCTTCACAAGAGGCTATGTCTAGGTGATAATAACAGATGATGTGAACAGATTCAGCTTCCAGAGTTGTTTTCAATTACCTGCTTTCCTGCCTGAGAGAGCTCAGAGCCTTCCTGAGAACGCGGTACCCAGAGTACAAAGAGTACAGTGTAAACCTGACATAAAGACAAGGGTGCCCTCACAAGCCCCGTGACCCGACACCAATCAGGGCAATCACACAACAAAAAAGACACAAATTTACCACCGCTTCCTGCTTTGAGAGTGAGTTTGTCTGTGAGACTAGATGTGATCAGAGATTAGATGTAAGGGCTCCCAAATGTTTTGAGTTAAAAACAAACAACAGAAACAACCACCCTATGAGTCAATGATCTCTTTGCTATTATATCTCCAAAAGAGGTTTCCTGAAAATCAACACCACCACCCCAGGAAGAATTATTCTTTTTGTCCAGATACATTCCTTGCCACCTTATTGTGGCTGGAACTGATTGGCTGATGTGGCAAAGCTCAACAAACCCCAGCAGTGCAGAGTGAATTACTGATGACACACAAATACTGAGATTAACCTTAAACATTGTTTGGGCTGCTCCCCTAACCACTACAAATTAGGTAATAACAATGCAGACCGTGTAGGCTGCTGAAGGCAGGTTTTTCAGCCAGAAGTCACCTCAGAAAATACTTCTGCTTTTGAAGAGTTTTCATTGTTAGAGATGGATCCCGTTTTCAAAGGGAGAATGCCACAGTCATTGATTCTGCCTTTTTAAGCTCTTAATCATTCCTAAAATTTATCCCTATTGTCTGGCTCCCCATTTCACCCCACCTGACAGAACCTGGCAGCAAATTGACCAAAGGCAGCACACAATTGAGGGAACAACAGATGCAGTACGTGTTCATCGCCCTTGAGATTAGATGGCATGGTGACTCCTATCACTCCTCTCTTACACTGTCTTTGGGATTCACTCATCTCTTCCTTTGGTGTATAAATTCTAAATCATAAGATTTCTCCTAGTAAACTGACTTGTTAATAATACAGTTTTTAAAAAGTGTTTAAATACCACAGGTTGATAAAAGGCTAAAAACACAAAATTAATTTTGCATTATAGAGTTCCAGATGAAAAAATAAAAATCGCTCCAATGTAAAGGACTCATTATCCCCACAAGAGGTATTATTCTTCAATTACTTAAAAATCAGTTACTTGGCATCTCAAAAGACTACCAAAAAATAGATGACTGAAACAGCAGCTGACAGCCCAAGTCAGAACAAAGCAATAGATTTGTGGTTGCCTATTCTTCCTACTTAACTTTATTTCCCCAGTGCTTATAAGATATGGGGCTGTAGACTATAATACATCACCTGAAGAAAAAGAAAAAAGGTAACCCTGTGAAACCCAGAGTGTGACCATGAAGAAGCACTTGGGAGAAAATACTTCAGCCATGCTGTTCTTCAAGAAACGAGGACCAGCATCAGATGCTGGGCATTTTGGAGACAGGCTAAAATTGTCCAGCTAGTCTTGATTGGAAATCAAGAAAATAAAAAGGAGTGTATAGAAAATGGGTTATTTGTATCAACAGGAATTCTTGATTTTCAGAAATATTCACTCTACGTTCCACAATCCAGCCAAACACTTAGTTAATGCACCTCTAACTCGGGCCAATCAAGGCTACTTTTTGGTTCAAAAGAATTAAGAAACTGAAAAAGAATAAAGTAAAAACTGAAGAGTACTTCCACCTTTGAAAACTCAACTTTCGTGTAACAATGAAGTAGTTAGCGTGTGAAGAGAAAGTCCAAGCTCATAAAACCAATTAGATACCACATCTGAAAACTATAATATAAATGGTCTAAAACAGCCTTTTCAACAGAATCCAGTGCATTACCAATTTCTTAAATAGTGTGCTCTTCTCAGGGAGCATTTTCAGTGTGGTGTCTATGGTTGGGGCTTTTGATGTAGAAACTGAGGGTGTCCAGGTCCATCAACTGTGGTACACTGGCCCAACCCAGGGGTGGAACAGGACTAGAATCATGGCATGTTCACCCAGAGGAAGAAGGTCTAGCCAAGAGTATGAAGCACAGCACTTAGATAAGATGACAGAGAGTGGCAGGTGCCCATTCATAAGATGCTGAGGTTTAAGAAAGTGCTTTTACAAAGTCTCTTTACTAGACCTGGAATCCAATTAGAACATATATGAAGTGATATTTAGTTAAATAATATGCTAAATTAGGGGTCCTTAAAGTGTTCCTTACTTAGAAATCAATTGATTCTAGGAT
Source organism: Ursus americanus (assembly GCF_024610735.1). Taxonomy (NCBI): domain Eukaryota; kingdom Metazoa; phylum Chordata; class Mammalia; order Carnivora; family Ursidae; genus Ursus; species Ursus americanus. Next base: position 52,893,906 of record NC_142146.1, on the reverse strand, counting down.
GAGGGTAGAGTTGAAGCTTTTGTTGGGGAATCAGGTGGCCACAGCTATTCGCAGAACAGGAGTCTTCCAGCAGGAGCCAAGCAACGGTTATGCCAGGGTGATCAGTTCCTGGTGCAGAACTGGCCCTGAAACATGGTTCTTTTACAAAGTCCTTGATGCTATAATCATTTGTCTCTCTTTCTTTTTTTTTTTTTAAAGATTTTATTTATTTATTTGACAGAGATAGAGACAGCCAGCAAGAGAGGGAACACAAGCAGGGGGAGTGGGAGAGGAAGAAGCAGGCTCATAGTGGAGGAGCCTGATGTGGGGCTCGATCCCAGAACGCCGGGATCACACCCTGAGCCGAAGGCAGACGCTTAACCGCTGTGCCACCCAGGCGCCCCTGTCTCTTTTCCATGAAGATTGCGTAAAGCATGTAAAGTTGCAGTGTCTCCTAGACAGTGGAATCTTGCTTGCTTTTTGCATAAATAATTAGTGAATTACAACTGAAAGAAGCAGCCTTTGTGTAACATTTGTATCCTCTTAGAAAACTATTTTCTCTGTTACCTAACAGGGCTTTTGACTCTTCAGCACCTTTCTAAGCATTAACTATATTTTATACATGTGCAACAATACTGTGGGCACTCCTCCTCTGTTTGACTGGCCATAAGTTAGTTGATTCATGGATCAAATGTGAAGGAACAATCAATATCATTTCTAGACTTCATATTAGTTTGTTTTGGAGAAGGTTCATTCCGAGTTTATAAGTGCTTTTTCAACATTTGTGGAAGATGGCACATTTTCATAAATGAGATCAGGTCCAAAACTTCCTTCAAAGTTCCCTTAATGCCTGACTTTCAAAGCCCTTCATTAGTGGACTGTGACTATCTCTCTAGCTTTGCTTCCCTCATTCCCACAAACCCACCCTAGTTTTAAGTATACCAAACTATTAATAGTTTCTCAAACATAAGCTATTTCAAACAGCTATGCTTTTGTACATGCTGCGTTCTCTACCTGGAATGTTCTGCCCTGACTAAAGGTTATCTCCTGCTCATCCTTGAAGATTCATCGGACACATCATCTCTCGTTGCAGGCTCCTCCTTCCTGGGCTCAACTGGGCACCTTGCCTAGATGCTGTCAAAGCAGTCCGCGTTTATGATTGTCACCTGCCATTATTTATTTACTTGTTTGTTTTGCCTAAAATGTGAGCTCCTTGAGGGCACTCATTCTCATTAATTTTAATAAAAATCTACGTAACTCAATATATCTAAAATATTACTTCCTCAACATGTAACCAATAAAAAAAACTATGAGTGAAACTTCTACATTATTTTTTTTTCTTAGTAAGTCTTCACAACCCAGTGAGTATCTTATACATGGGATACACAAGAATTGAAACCAGCCACAATTAAAGTCCTCAATATGTGGCTACTGGTCACCATGTTGAACTACATGGTTCTATTTCATTGCTCTTAGTGCAGTGTCTGGAACCCAAAAGGTATTCAATAAAGGTTGCTGACAAATGAGTCTCGTGCACAGGCAGCACTAAGTACTGCATCTTTAATGCCATAAAGTTGACATTTCCATGTAAGGTCATTATGATAAATAATTATCTCTGGATTTTTAATGATTCCTTGATGCATGGATTGATTTTTTAATCATGTCTCATCATAAGTTAACAGTATGACTAATAATCTAATCGTGCTTTAGTCTGCTCCTTTGTGATGTATGGAGTTACTTAGGAAGAAAAAGCTTTTCCTAGAGCCAATCTACGTCTTAGGGGTCACAGGTTCCCACAGGGCCCAGAGGTATTCTTGTTTCTTTTGACTCTAATTTGCTCAATTTTTTTAAAAGTGTCTTCTGTCAAATAACTCACTTGGCCATCACTCTGTTCACCTCCTCTACCTTTTCTGCTTCTTTATGTTTGCTTTGTTCCTCAGCTCCTCTAACATCACAGAGCTGGAGGCAAGAGTACAAATGGAACCCCACCTATACCATATGTCTAAATACTTAAATTTATAAATTAAGTCAACAATCTGTTAAATAAAATACATTCATTTCTCCCCTATTGACAAACGTATTGAGAATACCAAAATTCAAATGATTCATGCAAAGCTATGTTCTGTTAACGGGCCAGTGATACTTAGAAAAGTAATAAAATGAAAGTTTCTTTGATAAATTATTATTTATTTAAAATATAAATAAGTTGTTTTTCTTAAAGTTATACTATGTTATTACAATCAAGATGTCCATATAATTTTTCTATTGACAGTAATGATCAAAAGCTGGAACCAGCAAATTTTTTCTGTAAAAGACAAATAGTAAATATTTTTAGCATTGTGGCCCTTAGGTGTTTGTCTCCTCTACTCAACTCTGCTGCCGTAATGTGAAAGCAGACATAAGCAACATGTAAACAAATGAATGTGTCTGTGTTCCAATAAAACTTTATTTATGAACATTAAGATCAGAATTTCATATAGTTTTTATATGCCACAAATATTACTGTTCTTTTGATTTTGTCCAACTATTTAAAATGTAAAAAAGAGTTCTTAAAATGCAGACTATACAAAAACAGGGGCAGATTTGGTCTGCAGGGCATCACCCGCTGACTGCTGATCTAAATGAATGAAAAACAAAATCCGATGGATTTCAAAGTATACAAAGTTTAAGGATATTATAAAAAATGTAAGTAAAGCATAAAAATACAAAAATATTTTCTCATGTTTTCTAAAAAGTTATTTTTGTTATAAAATATTCAAAATGACTACAATAAAAAGGCAAAATACACATTTCAATCAATACATATAAAAATTTAGAGTCAAACATATTTAAATACTTCAGAAATTCTCAATTTTTATTTCAGACCTCATAATTCTTAGCTCTTTTTTAATGCCTGTGTCAAGCATGGTCCATTTTCACTTTTAATTTGAAATTGAAGGTCTTTATTTTAAGCCCCTTCTGTTCACTTCCCAGTTCTAATTAACAATTTGTACACTTGAGAAATATAGCATGGCTTATTTTAAGACTAATTTTTTCAGAGTGTCCTACTTAATTTGTAGTCAGCCTGAAAAATTAGAGATAACAGCATTTAATTACTGGAAAACAGGTTTAAAAATGCTTGGGCATGCTTAACATTCCATATATTCTTTGACATATATACTTTGACCAATATGAGTATCTCAATTTTGATGATCTATCTCAGTAATATTCAAAAGTGCATGATTGTCTTTTGCCAGAAGGTTGTATTATGGAATATTCTGTGAGATGATGCCAATGGGAAAAAGAAAAATCAACACAGGTAAATAAAGATAATTCATACACTCTTTTATTGCACTAGCTTGCAAAGCACTTCCATATACACTGTTTCCTTTCATTTTTTAAACTCTACGATATAGGGAATGCCCTTAAACTTGACATCTTTTTCCCCTTAGTACTCTGTCTTCATCCAACTGCTGAAATGCTACACATCTCAGCTTAAAGATTTCCTCCTCTACGAACCTGCCTCAATTTCTATAAGAGTTTGATGCTTCAATCTCCACGTGACCAATACTCCTTGTATCTTATTAAACTTTCCCAGCTTTTTGGCAGGAGTGGACTCACAACTGCATAATGTGACTTCCCTAAGGATTAGGATTGCAATTGTATTCACCTCCGAATTTCAGCAGCCAGCATACGATGTATGGCAAGTTACATGTGCTCAGGCAATACATGACCAATTCATTCATTCATTCAACAAATATTTGTGAAATGCTTTTTAGTTCCAACTATCATTCTAGGTGCTAGAGATGCAACAGTGCACAAAACAGACAAAAATCTCTGCTCTTCTAGTATTTTATTACATTTTTAATTTTAATTCCAGTATAGTTAACATAGTGTTTTATTAGTTACGGTATATAATATGTGATTGGACAGTTCTATACATTAATCAGGGCTCATCATGATTAAGTGTACTCTTTATTCCTCATCACCTTTTTCACCCATTAACCCACCCACCTCCCTTCTAGTAACCATCAGGTTGCTCCCTATAGTTATGAGTCTGTTTCTTAGTTTGTCTCTTATTTTCCTTTGCTAGTTTGTTTTGTTTCTTAAATTCCACTTATTGTTTTCTTAATTTCTCTTTTGGCAGCTTCATTAGTGATATATAAAAGTGCAACAGATTTTTGTACATTGATTTTGTATCCTGCAACTGTACTGAATTTGTTTATAATGTCAAGCAGTTTTTTTTTTTTTTTTGGTGGAGTCTTTTGGGTTTTCTGTATGTAGTGTCATGTCATTTGCAATTAGTAAAGTTTTACTTCTTCCTTAAAAAAAAACAATCTCTGCTCTTCTGAAGCTTTCACTTTATGAGAAAAGTCAGACAAAAAACAAGATAAACCAGGAAAACTTATGGTATGTTTGATGATTATTAGGTGTCATGGAGAAAAACGGAGCAGGGAAGTGTGCAAGGTGTGTTGAGACAGGACTGCCTCATTAAGAATGTGACATTTAAGTGAAGATTTAAGAAAAGAAGGGAGCAAACCACTTGGATAACTGAAGAAAAGCAGGTGGGAGTATTCTTTGCCTGTTGGAGGTAGGTGTGGCTGGGATGGAGGGAGCAAATGAGAATCAGTAAGGAAGCCAGATCTACAGCCTCAAAGACTATTGCAAAAACTGTGGTCTTCACTTCAACTAAACTCCAAACTTTTAGTTATAAAATAAATAAATCATGGGGGTGAAAAGTACAGCATAGGGAATACAGTTAATAATACTGTAATAACTTGTATGGTGACAGATGGTAACTACACTGATTATAGTAAGCATTGTATAATATATATAATTGTTGAATCATTATGTTGTACACCTGAAACTAAACATAATAGTCTATGCCAACTATACTTCAATTAAAATTTTTTAAAAATTTAAAAATCCATTGGAGGATTTAGAGCAGAGTAAGTGATATATTCAATTTTGGTTTTATCAAGATCACATTCATTAAAATAATGTACATGTGGAGCACCTGATGCATACAGAAAGCATTGGCCTGAAGTCATAGTTAGATCCTTATTTTGGAAAATACAGGACCAGAACTCAGGCTTCCAAACCCGAATGATTCTTTTTCCAGCACTGTTCACTGAGAGATAGTTCTCAGGAGTGTGAAAATTGTTGAAAAGAATGATTTTGTTTCCCTTTAAATTGCTCATTGATTCTGTCTAGGGGCAGCTGATTACTTGCAAGAAAAATAAAAAGAAATCAATCAATCCTGATATTTTAACTGGATAACCTCAACTTTCTAAATACATTGAATATTTAAGATGTGTACGTGTTTGTCATTGTCCAGACAATACAATTGGATGTAAGGATGAATTGTTCATTTTTTATTTGGCTGGCCTTGGGTTATTTATGCACCAAACTGATCTCTTCAGTTTTTTTATATTCATGACAAGTAACACTTGGGGTCAATTATTTATGGATTTGAAAGTTATATAGCTGAATGGCATAATTTTCTTTAAAAAAACATACATAATTTGTACATAAATAATATCAAACAAATTTATTTTATTTTCCCCACTCCCCAATATTTTAATCCTTAGCTACTGATGGTTAACCTAATATTTAGGTTACATAGACATAATATTGATCACTTATCTCCCTGAAATACTATCTCTATTCTTGAAATGAGAAAGAATATCCACTTGAAAGCTGACAAATGATACACAACATGAGGTATTATTAGTATTACAATATTGTTAAATTGTCATTATTGAAATAAAATTTCTGAACAGCATATTTATATTATTTATCATATCACTGGCAAAAATTATCATAGATAATGGTTAAATAAATTATTGAGGTAAATGAAAGTGATGCCACACCAGGAATTTTAACAGAGTAAGAGGTGCAAATATTTAATAGGTTTTCACTGAAGACAATGGAATAAAAAAATAAAAATTGTCATTCATATCATTAGGTTTTTAAAAATTTCACCTTTATTAACATATAATTGACATATAAAATTATAACGTATTTAAAATGTACATCATGGTGATTTGATACATGTATGCATTATGAAAGGATTTCTCCCACCTAGTTAATTAATACATCCATCACCTCACATATTTATCTTTTTTGTGCATGCGTGAGAACATTTAAGTTCTTCTCTCTTAGCAAACTTCAATCATACAATAGTGTTATCAGCTATAATCACCATGTTTTATATTAGATACTCAGAACTTCATCTTATAGCTAAATGTTTGTACCCATTAACAACCTCTTCCTAATTTCCTCTAACCCCAGTCCCTAGCAACCACTTTCCTACTCTCTGTTTCTGAATTTTACTGACTTTGTTTTGAGGTGTTTTTCTTGTTGTTGTTTCTTTGTTTGTTAGATTCCACATATAAATGATACCATGCAGTATTTGTCTTTGTCTGGCTAATTTCACTTAATACAATGTCCTCAAGCTCAATCCATGTTGTCACAAATGGCAGGATTTCCTTATTTCTCATGACTAAATATTACTTCATTGTGTATATATATGTGTGTGTGTGTGTATATGTATGTGTGTGTGTATATATATATATGTATGTATATACATATCTTTTTTTTCTAATCTATTCATTTGTTGATGGACACTTAGATTGTTTCTATATTCTAACTATTGTGAATAATGCTGCAATGAACATGGGAGTACAGATGTCTCTTTGAGATCGTATTTTCATTTCCTTTGGATATATACCCAGAAGTGGGTTTTGCTGGATCATTTGCTAGTTCTTTTTAAAATTTTTGAGAAACCTCCATATTGTTTTCCATAATGGCTGCACCAATTTATATTCCTATCAACAGTCCACACGAGTTCTCTTTTCTCACTAACACTTGTTATTTCTTGTCTTTTTGATAATAGCAATTCTAACAGGTGTGAGGTGATACTTCATTGTGGTTTTGATTTGTATTGCCCTGATGATTAGTGATGTTTAGTATCCTTTCATGTACCTCTCACTCATCTGTAGTCTCCTTTGGAAAATTTTCTATTCAGATTTTCTGCCCATTTTTTAATTGGATTGTTTTGTTTGGCAGGATTTGTTTGTTTTGTTTTGCTACTGAGTTATAAGTTCTTTATATATTTTAGATACTAACTTTATATATTTTAGATACTGCTTGTTTTTCATATGCCTTATTAGACATATGATTCACAAATATTTTCTCCCATTTGGTAGTTTGCCTTTTCATTTTATTGATGCTTCCTATGCTGTACAGAAGCTTTTTTATTTGATATAGTCCTATTTGTTTATTTTGTCTTTTGTGTCATTGCTTTTGGTGTCAAATCCAAAAAATCATTGCCGAGAGCAACATCAAGGAGCTTATCCCCTATGCTTTCTTCTAGGAGTTTTATGGTTTCAGGCTTTATGTTCAAATTTTGAATCAATTTTGAGTTGATTTTTATTTATGGTTTAAGATAGGGGTCCAGTTTTCCTAGCATCGTTTATTGAACAGACTGTCCTTTCCCCATTGTCTATTCTTGGTTCCTTTGGTGTACATCAATTGACCATATATGCATGGATCCATTTCTGGGCTCTCCATGTTCCATTAGTCTATGTGTCTATTTTTATGCCAACATCATGCTGTTTTGATTATTTTAGCTTTGTAACATAGTTTGAAATTAGTGTGATACCTCCACAAATTTTAAGATTGTTTGTTCTATTCCTGTGAAAAATGCCATTGGAATTTTGATAGAGATTTCACTGAAGCTGTAAATTGCTTTGAGTAACATGAACATTTTAACAATATAAATTCTCCCAATCCATAAGCATGGACTATCTTTCCATTTATTCATGTCTTTTTCAATTTTGTTCATCAATATTATACAGCTTTCAGTGTAGGGTGCTTTCATGTCTTTGGTTAAATTTATTCCTAGGTATTTTATTATTTTGATGCAATTATAAGTGGGACTGTTTTCTTAATTTCTCTTTCTGATAGTTCATTATTAGTTTGTAGAAATGCAATAGATTTTGTACATTGATTTAGTGTTTTCACAAAATTTACTGAATTCACTTATTAGTTCTAACTGTGTTTTTGGTGAAGTCTTTAGAGGTTTCTATATATAATATCATGTCATTTGCAAATAGAGACAGTTTTACTCTTCTTTTCTAATTTGGATGATTTGTATCTCTTTTTTCTTGCCTAATTGTTCTTGCTAAGACTTTTAATACAATGTTGAATAAAAATGGTGAGAGTGGGTATCTTTGTCTTGTTCCTGATCTTTTCACCATTGAGCTTTTCACCACTGAATATGATGTTAGCTGTGGACCTGTCATATATGGCCTTTATTATGTTGAGGTACATATCATCTACACACATTTTTTTTGAGTTTTTATCATAAGTGGATGTTGAGTTTTGTCAAATGTTTTTCCTGCATCTATTATTGAGATAATCATATAATTTTTATCCTTCATTTTGTTAATGTGATATGTCACACTGATTGTTTTTCAGATGTTAAACCATCCTTGGCATTCCTGAAATAAATCCCACTTGATCATGGTATATGACCCTCTTAATCTATTGCTGAATTTGGTTTGCTAGTATTTTGTTGACGATTACTGCATTGATGTTCATCAGGGATACTGACTTGTAACTTTCTTTTCTTGCAGTGTCCTTGTCCAATTTTGGCATCAGGGTAATGTTGGCCTTATAAAATTTTTTGGAAGTATTCCTTCCTCTTATTTTTTGGAAGATTTTGAGAAAGATTGGCATAAATTCTTCTTTAAATGTATGGTAGTATTCACCAGTGAAGTCATCAATCCTGGACTTACATTCTTTGGGAGGTTTTGATTACTGATTAAATTTCTTTATTAGTAATTGGTCTGTTCAGATTTTCTATTTCTTCATGACTCAGTCTTGGTAGGTTGTATGTTTCTAGGAATTTATCCATTGCTTCCACATTGTCCAATTTGTTGGTATATAACTGTTCATAGTAGATATTATTAAATTTTTGAAGCCAGAAAAAAGGGCCCCTACTTTTTCAGGTACTAATATAAAATCCCAGAGAGGAGAAGCCCTCCAGTGGGTCAGCATCAGGCATGACCTAGACCCAAATTCTGTAGTCATTTTCCATTGCTTGTCCAAAAGCATCAGGTACTCAATCAAAACAGTAGGATGTAATCAGCTACAGAGTGGTATTATTATTGACTTATTTATATCAAGCTCAGAGGTTACAAAGTACAGTCACACACATTATCTCATTTACTGATGTATCAATTTGGTTATACTAATAACTTACCTATTATTATAATTAGTAGTTTTATCCAGACATGTCTTTCTAGGCTTAACTACTTGCTGTCTCTCCAGACCCATCTTTCACAGGCCCCTCTGTATTTAATGTTAAGAATCATTTGATAAAAGCTAAGCCACAGTGTCTCCCTGCCCACATCTACCAGCATGCTCACAAACCTAGGAATTGTCAGAGGTGTGGCTTGCATGGGTCAACATTTCAAAAGATATATTTTGCTGTTACTGTTAGGGACAAAACCTATTTCTTGGGTTGCCGAATTGTTATTTCATCAGGTAATGAAATTTTTTAAAGTATGTATTATTAGAATCACCATTTTACTCTGTGGTTATCACTGCATCAACGACTTGTTCAAAGTTAGCCAGTATGGGGCTATTTAGGACTTAAGCTCTGGTCTTCTGACACTTAAGCCAGTGCTAAGAATCGAAGTTTAATTCTTAAAACAAACAAAAAACAAACAAGACATTTAGGGCTGCTACCAAAAATCACCATTTTTAGACATCAGAATGAGAGAATAAATGTGGTAGGAGGAGAAGCAAGGAGGTGGGTTTTGACTGGTGGATGAGAAATGTTTAATCAAGGAATAAGAGAAAGAGAAGGCCCTTATGGTAGCCCAAAACCAGCTGGGAAAGGACCCCAGGTAAGTCAATAATTGGGAGTCTGTGAAAAATTAGAGAGGATATAACCAACATAAAGTGGTGTTTGATGAAAATCATTTATCCAGTGTACATAAGAAGTGGAGAGGCTTGATCAAAGGAGTTAGAAAGATTCGAGATAGTGAAAAAGAAAAGGCGCTGGAGGCGGTGGTTAAAAAGACTCCTACTTAGATCAGGAGTTAAATAAGAATCAGAAAACTGGAATGAAAATAGAGATATCTGAAAAATGTAGTGAAGGCAGTAACATGCTGTTTTATGAACAACTTAACATGGACATTAAAAGCACCAATGAGTGTTCACTAGTTCAAGGCTACTAAAGCATAGATTTTTCAATGCCATTAAATTGGCAATTAATCATATGCTGTCTTGTGATTTTCCTTATATTGTTGTTTGAACAGTTATTACCTCTTACATTATTTAACTTTTTATCTCATTATTCTTTATCTCTTCAGGATGTTCTGGGGTGAGGGCGTTATGGGAGCAAAGACAAATTCTGTGTAAAAGAAAAAAAATCTGGTTTGTGAACAAATTTTATTTGGAATGTTCGAGATAGCCTGTATACCTCAACTCTCTGTGGATTATACAAACGAAGTGTCTAGGACATGGGTATGTATGTATTATCTGACCAACAGTGTGGAGATACTAAAGTGAACTAAGAAAAGTTATAAGCTACTACATATGGTTCATAAGGTTTTACACGAGATTTCTGACAGAGAGTAGGAATGACCATTATAAACATTATTGAAAGGAGGCTACAGAAACTTCCCTGGAAGATTTTAAAGAAATAACGTTGAGATCATTTAGGCATGGTAGAGAAGGGTTTTCAAATGACAGACTGGATCAGTGCTTGTCTCTACTAAACTTTCACAGGTATCCTGTGAAATCAGAAAAATAAAACAAAGTCAGTGTCATAGATAAAGATATGGATTCATAAATGACACATAAATGATACGGATATAGTTGTTAGATATTCTTTTCTGAGAAGGACTGTTTGTTCTGTATTCCAAGAGATTTTATCCTTTCCAGTTTTGGGGGGAGTTAAAATATTTTTTTAGTTAAATCATGCTAATAGTAGAAATTGGTATTTTTAACATGTCATTACACGTTGAAGAAAAATTAGCATTCTTATGATGTAAACTACTTTTTCCCTCTCAAAAAATGTCTTTTTAAATGTTGCTGTCCCATGCAATCTACAGGCAGGCAACCCCTAAAAGATTAGAGGGCATGGTGGAAGATGTGGGGTGAGGGGGAAGACTATATAGCTCAGCTTTTACCAGATGATTCTTAACTTTAAAGCCAGTGGGACCTGTGAGAGATAAGTCTGGGGAGGCAGCAAATGGTTAAGTCTAAAGAGGTATGTCTAGAATTATTAGTAATATTAATAGGTAATCGTTATTGAATTTTATGACACTTTTGAGGAAGATATTATCATTAATTCATTTTTTATAGGTAGGGAACTGAGTGATAGGGAGATTAAGTTACTTGCCCAAGGGCACAAACTGGCAAGTGCTGACACCAGCATTTGAACCCAGGTTTGCCTGAACTCCAAGTTCTTACTCACCATGCTCTTCCAACTTTCATTAATGTTTAAATAGTTGTTAAAAACCCTGAATACAGAAAAGACTGCCAAGAGAACCAATGTGAAAGGATAAACTAAAAACAAGAGAGGAGTCCTTAGCCAAGTGTAGGGGTGATAGCAAGACACAATGATAATTCACTCTGTTTGATGTGAGAATTAGCTAAGCACAACCTGAGGTCACTAGGACAAGGAAACTGGGCTACTTATGGAGTTCTTTGGTTGGAAGAAAGAAGAGAGGGTTACTGATTCAACCAAACTGCATCATTGAATTTCGGTGCATGACTACAGATCAGAGCAACCAGATAAATCATTTGAAGCAGTGCACAGAAAAGACATTAAAGCAAAGAGACCCATGCTCAGACTTAGGACTATCACAGAGTATATCATTTATTAATTCAACAAATGCTTTAAGTGTTTATCATATGCCAGACACTGTTCTAACACCAATAGGCAAAATCCCTGCCCTTGTGAACCTTACACTCTAGTGTGAGGCAGGAATTATAAACAATAAATATATAACATGAGAAAGTGACAAGACAAAGGGATAGGGAGAAATACAGTGGGTGCTATTTTAGACACTTAGTGGTGAAATGTATCATACACACCAGCCCTCAACTCCCACACTCAAGAAATTTAGTACATCTCAACATATCACTCCATAACAGAGCAACATCACGTAATAACCGGTGACATACAGTTTCTGTTACAGAATATTCTAAAAGTAGAATATCTGTCTACAGAGCAATATCAATAGAGACAGACCAATATGATTATACTTCATATCAGAAGGCAGTCCTGTCAAGTCTGCCATCTCTTGGGCAGCCGCCCCAATCCTTCACCGTTCAGGGTGTGGAGATAGTAATGAATTTAGCACGATGCAGGCATTGCTCCATGGCATCACTGTCAGGCTCAATTCTTGCTATGAGACTAAATACCAAATTTAAGAGCTGGTGTAGAGGATGCCTTAACTCTAAGCCTCTTAGGTGCTTTGTTTTGCACTGAGATGGTTTTGAAACATTATCTACAAACCAAGAATACCCAAGGATATGCATGGGCCCCCCTCCCTCAATCCTATGCACACATACACGTTAACTATAAAAGTATCTAATGACTATGAATTTGATAAACACTAAATCTCAATTCTATTTCACCCTAGAGGGAAAGGACCACATAAATCCCTGTATGATGCAGGGATTCATTAGTCAAGTGGAGGATTTATGATGAACTTTGAACTCATGAGTCACTTCCACATTGCTCTGCCTAAGTCTTTGTACTAGTTGTATCCTTCATTTCTACTGCACAAATTGCATTCCTCTCAGAAAGCCACATAGAGAATATTATAAACATTCACTGCTATAGATTCATTGAAGAAATGTTCATGGAGCACCTACTATGTGCTAGATCCAAAGTCTTAAAGACACAAACTTTTCCTTTGCAGTGCAAGGAACAGAAACAAAGATTCCTTTCTCTTTGAGTCTTGATTTTATTGCCACTGATCACTTATATGCTGTTCTAATTCCTGTCTTGTTAGTTCTAGGAAATCCATTTCTTTAAGGCCACAGAGTCCTTTGTAACAAATCAGAAAGAATTTTTATTTGGTATCTAGTATGTGCTCAACTTCTGAAAGTAACGTTCTCTTAGATTATATTGGCCTTTTAGAAGGCTGCATCAAACTCCAAATCCTGTTTCCCAGCTTTGCTAATATGCAGCTCTTATCTTGAGATCAATGGAAAGTAGAGTGATGATAGCAAGACATGCTGTCAACAGAAACAGACAAAGTGTTCTGCCCTTGGAAAGTTCCAAAATTTTCTATTAAACTATTATTGGAGCCAGAAACATGCAAAATAGGTATGCAGCATTGTAAGAAAAATTAAGAGTACATTTGGCTATTTTAGAATTAGCCTGTCCAAAGAAATTAATAGTTTTCATTACACAAAAGTTAAAGAGTTTCTATTTTCCTACATGGCTTCAGGTATAGTGTGTTTTCCTTCTTTATTCTTCCCCAGGCATCTAATACAAATAGAACTCATTATCAATATCAAAAACTATAGTTTTATTATTCTGGCAGAATAGGGAGAAATATGACCTTCCACAAGACAATGTCAATTTGCAATGCCAAACATCACCCTTGATGTGAGTTGGGATCGCCTGGTCACATATTAGAGCCTATGGAACAGAGATTCCAGGTAATAATCCTGTTTCTAGGTAAAAAATAATTGTTTGGATAGTGATTGGGCTAGTGGGTGTTTTGTTAAGGGTCTCATAGAAATCCAGATAACGAAGCATGATAATTTTATCTACCAAAGCCTGCCAGATGGCTACTTGCACAGGTGTGAATCTGTCTGGTGGGGAGGAGCAATCTCTGTAGTATTTATTCAATATTTTATTATTGGACAACCTTTGAGGGCTCATCATCCTTTGGGCTTATTACTATCACATCACTAGTTTTCAAACCAACGTAGCAGCTGTTGTGGTCATTTATCATCTTTCTATCCATATTTCACCCTGCTCTTTATGAATGAGGAAATTTTGCTTACTATCTAAATACAAGGTCTTTGATTATTTTTTCCTTTCTTATATACCCCATAAAAATACTATTTATTAAAGTGATTTACTGGGGTGCCTGGGTGGCTCAGTCGTTAAGCATCTGCCTTCGGCCCAGGGCGAGATCCCGGGATTCCAGGATCGAGCCCCTCATCGGGCTCCCTGCTCCATGGGGAGCCCGCTTCCTTCTCTCCCACTCCCCCTGCTTGTGTTCCCTCTCTCGTTGGCTGTCTCTCTCTCTGTCAAATAAATAAAATAAAATAAAATAAAATAAAATAAAATAAAAAAGATAAAGTGATTTACTTACCAATAGGCCAATTTTCTTTCTTTTTTTAAAATTCTTTTTATTCTACTCCTTTCGCTTTTTAATGAATTTAATTCTATTGGAGCTATTTATTTTCCGTGTGAACCTTCACTCAGACAGACCTTGGTCATCACCAACTACATACACTTAAGGTTAGAAGAATAAGCATGAGTTTATTTTCAAAAAAGCTGTAATTAGGAATATCTGGAAGTAGGAAACTGAGATGGGGGAGAGCATAACAGGGTAAGTAACAGGTGTTACAGAGGCTCGTTAAACACTGCTTTTGTTTGTACAATTTTCCCCAGAAGGGCCCACTCACCCTGGTACAGGAGAAGGTGGGCAGAGGCAGAAGTAGTAGCAGGGGGGCGCCTGGGTGGCACAGCGGTTAAGCGTCTGCCTTCGGCTCAGGGTGTGATCCCGGCGTTATGGGATCGAGCCCCACATCAGGCTCTTCTGCTATGAGCCTGCTTCTTCCTCTCCCACTCCCCCTGCTTGTGTTCCCTCTCTTGCTGGCTGTCTCTATCTCTGTCAAATAAATAAATAAAATCTTAAAAAAAAAAAAAAAAGAAGTAGTAGCAGGGAGAGTTCTATTAGAGGGATCAGCCCTCAGGACCCAGTGGTGTAGAAAGAGTAGTCTTGAGAGAGGCAATGAACAGGGTGAAAGCAGAAGGGTTCCCCTGACTGAGGTGTGTACTCAGTGTTAGAAAGGCAAACTCCTGGTCAGATGTGCAAATCCTGGCCTTCACTTTATGAGATGGGGCTTTGCCTGGGCCTGCTTAGTTTTCCTGTGGGCACCTGAGATAAAGTGGAGAAGGAATAGTTAGTTACTTCAGAATGGTGAATACAAGAACAGTTTCCACATGATTCCCAGCCATCTATGAGGCTAGTTTTAGTTTCAGGGGAGAGAAAAGCAGGTCTTGGTTAAACGTAACTAACCATATATCAACTTATAAAAAATCTGTCTTATTCTTGACTCTTAGCCCTATTAGGCAGTGTTAACAGTCCAAACACTTGAGAATTGGTATGTGAAATGAAAATAAGCAACTGTCCCCACATGCTGTGCAAAGGTTCTTCAGTAAAACTCACTGGCAGCTTTCTCTTACACAGTGAGAACTAGAAAATTCTTCACCATCTTCTTCAATAAAATTTGGAAGTAGGGCTTCCTGGCTCTTTAAATGTGAATAATTAAATATTATCTTCATTATTAACTAAGCCTCATATGTATTTAGTGACGGGCAAGTATTTCATTGTGAAAATAGGAGAAATGGGATTATATGATCAAATAAAAAGTACGCAAAAATCCTTCCCCTTTTCCTTTCTCCTTTGCTTTTTCTATTCTTCCTCCTCTCCTTTGAATGTTTGGATGGAGGAAGTTGGTGCTGATGGATAAGAAAGCACAGTGGAGCTTTTATCAAGAAAGGATGCTGTATTTTGTCAAATGTTTTTTCTGCATTTCTGAGAGGATCATATGGCTCTTGTCCTTTTTTTTTTTTAAATTAAAATACCATCAACATTTTTCACAGAGCTGGACCAAACAATCCTAAAATTTGTATGGAACCAAAAAAGACCCCAAATAGCCAAAGGAATGTTGAAAAAGAAAATCAAAGCTGGGCCACAATTCCGGACTTCAAGCTATATTACAAAGCTATATTCATCAAGACAGTGTGGTACTGGCACAAAAACAGACACATAGATCAATGGAACAGAATAGAGAACCCAGAAATGGACCCTCAACTCTACGGTCAACTAATCTTTGACAAAGCAGGAAAGAATACCCAATGGAAAAAAGACAGTCTCTTCAACAAATGGCATTGGGAAAATTGGACAGCCACATGCAGAAGAATGAAACTGGACCACTTTCTTATATCATACAGAAAAATAAATCCAAAATGGATGAAAAACCTAAATGTGAGACAGGAATCCATCAAAATCCTAGAGGAGAACACAGGCAGCAATCTCTTTGACCTCACTCACAGCAACTTCTTTCCAGACACGTTTTAAAAGACAAGGGAAACAAAAGCAAAAATGAACTATTGGGACTTCATCAAGATAAAAAGCTTTTTCACAGCAAAGGAAAACTAAAAGACAATCTACAGAATGGGAGAAGATATTTGCAAATGTCTTATCAGATAAAGGGCTAGTATCCAAAATCTATAAAGAACTTATCAAACTTAACACCCCAAACTCAAAAAATCCAGTCAAGAAATGGGCAGAAGACATGAACAGACATTTCTCCAAAGAAGATGTAAAAATGGTCAACAGACACATGAAAAAATGCTCCACATCACCTGGTATCAGAGAAACACAAATCAAAGCCACAATGAGATACCAGCTCACACCAGTCAGAATGGCTAAAATTAACAACTCAGGAAACAACAGCTGTTGGCAAGGATGTGGATAAAGAGGAACCCTCTTACACTGTTGGTGGGAATGCAAACTGGTACAGCCGCTCTGGATAACAATATGGAGGTTCCTCAAAAAAGTAAAAATAAAGCTACCTTATGACCCAGCAATTACACTACTAGGTTTTTATCAAAAGGATACAAATATAGTGATTGGAAGGGGCACCTGAACCCCAATATTTATAGCAGCAATGCCCACAATAGCCAAAATATGGAAAAAGCCCAGATGTCTGTCAATAGATGAATGGATAAAGAAGAGGTGGTGTGTGTGTGTGTGTGTGTGTGTGTGTGTGTGTGTGTGTGTATGGAATATTAGTCAACCATCAAAAAGAATGAAATCTTGCCATTTGAAATGATGTGGCTGGAACTAGAGGATATTAGGCTAAGTGACATATGTTAGTCAGAGAAAGACAAATATCAGATTATTTCACTCATATGTGGAATTTAAGAAACAAAACAGATGAACATAGAGGAAGAGAAGGAAACATAAAATAAAACTAAATCAGAGAGGGAGACAAACCATAAGAGACTCTTAACTACAGGAAACAAACTGAGGGTGGCTGGAGAGGAGGTGGGTGGGGGGATACGGTTACCTGGGTGATGGACATTAAAGAGGGCACTTGAAGTAATGAGCACTGGACATTTGTTATAGGCAACTAATGAATCACTAAACGCTACCTCTGAAACTAATAATACACTATATGTTAATTAATTGACTTTAAATTAAAAAAATAAAAAAGAAAGTACAACAAGAAAAAAAAAAGAAAGCACAGTGGAAGGAAAGAAGAAAGGAAGGAGGGAGGGATGGCCACTACTGAGAAAAAAGTAGGGCAACTGCAGGAAGTGTTTAATGCCTAAGAGAATGAGACTTTCCCATCTTGTTTCAAGTTTCTAGTTCAGTTTAGTTATGAAAGCCAGGATAGGAAGATGATCTGGTACCTTTTCCGTGTGTTCTAGCCATGACTTTAAATACCATCTCCACGCCAACAAGTCTCATATTTATATCTCTAGCTCATACTTCTCTTCCAAATTTCAGATATAACCCAAATCTTCATGGATATCTAATATCTATCTTACATTCAACATATGCTGAATTTCTCTCTCCAAATCTGTTATATTCATGCCCTCCCATAACTCATTTAATGAGAATTTCAAGCTATTCATTCCTTAGGCAAAAATAAATGGAGTCATTTTTGAATATGCTTTTTTTTCTTTTAATCATAACCCACATTCAAATTCTTAGAAAATCATGTTGGATCTACCTTAATAATATATTCAGAATCCAACTTTTCTGACCATCAATGTTAATACCGTAGTCGTTATCACCATTATCCCTATCTTGGATTACTACACTCGATTCCCTATATCTCCATTGCCTACAATCTATTCTCAAAACACTTGCCAGAGTTCCTTTTAACATGAAAGTCAGATCAAGCAATGCCTCTTCTCAAAACCCTAAAATGGTTCCCATTTCCCTCAGAGTGAAAACCAGACTCTTTATAATGACCTACATGGCCCCACATGCTCTTAGTCCCCATCACCCAATTACTTTTATGATCTCATCTCCTACTATCCCACTGTCTCTGAGCCAATCTGTTCTCCTTGCTCTTCCTGAAACACTGTGGGCATGATCCTACCTCAGGACCTTTGCATTGTCTGTGTCCTCTGCCTGAAATACTCTTTCTTCAGATAACATGACTCATCTTCTCATCTCTATCAAGTAAATGTCACCTTTACTAGAAATAAATCATTTAAATAGCAACTCTACCCTCCTCTAGCACTTCCTTATTTCACTTTACCTTTCTTTTTTCCATACCGTTCTTCAGTTTCTAACATGCAGCTTACTTATTTATTACATTTACAGTTTATTGTCTCCACCAGCTGGACCATAAATTTTTTTTGACCTGAAGACATGTTTTATTTGTCCCATATGACATTTTAAATGTTTATGATAAATTTTAAATTTGGAGATTTTACATAAAAATCTAGATTCTGTTTTCTTGTGAAAAATTGACATTTTTATAAATTTTAAATTTGGAGGTTTTACATAAAAATCTAGATTCTGTTTTCTTGTGAAAAATTGACATATCTGACAAGTCTGTGCTCCCATTTTTTTTAGTCAGTGAATTTTATTATATGTAAGCAATACCTAATAAAGCCATTTTTTTATTATGTTCAGTTAGCCACTGTATAGTATATCATTAATTTTTGGTGTAGTGTTCAATGATTCATTAGTTACATATAACACCCAGTGCTCATCACAACACATGCCTTCCTGGACCATAAATTCTATCAGAACAGGAATTTTTCTTTTGTTCATTGTTTTAATTCCCAGTGTTAAGAATGGTGACTGACACATAACACATGATCAAATGCTAAATAAATAAAGGTGAAAATAAGTCAGGTGTTGTCTAAGGAGAATTGAGAATGCCATACTAGACATCTGGCAACAGGGAACAGCCGATGGAGAACTTCTTGCTTCTCCATAGCAGAGACAAGGCCTTTTACCTCCCAAATCACCAGCATTGCACACCACATCACAATTTAAAAATAAGTGTTGAATCACTATATTGTATATCTGAAACTAATATTACACTGTATGTTAACTAACAGGAATTTAAATAAAAACTTGAAAACACAAAGAGAAAAATAATAAGAGGTCGGTAAATGATTGTGGAATAAAGTTAGGGTCCATAGATGATAGAAAACTATTGATGTCCTTGAAAAGTAAGGCCTAATGCAAAAAAGCATTTATGAGAACATAATCCTGTCAATCTTTTGTAGCAAAGAATGAAGGAAAAACACAAGATTCTTTAAAACTAATTCTGTCTCCAATTGAAACTGAGCTTAGGTTTCTTTTGATGGCCTGGTCAACATGCACTTTTATAATAACTTGTCGTACCTCAAAACCAAAACCAGCAGCAAACAAACAAACAAATAAAAAGCATACAGATTAATTTCATTTATAGGAAATTCTGGAAAAGGCAACACTATATATAGGAACAGAGGTCAGATTGATGATTGCCAGGGGTTAGGGATAGGAGAAAAGTCTGACTACAAAGGGTATTAGAATTGGTCTGTTTTCTATTTGTAGCAGTGGCTACATCTCTGTATTCATTAAAACGCGCAGAACTATACACCAGAAAAAGTGAAAACCACTGTATGTAAATTTTTAAAATGACATTCCCCATTTACAAGATACTGCTGATGCTCTGCTAAGATCTAAGCTGTAAGGCTACACACATAAATTTGAAAGAAAGTGGAAGCTTAATGGTCCCTGGGCTCTGTATGGTGTTTCATTGAGCATCTTTAGACAACCAGGGAGGGCTCCTCTGGGTCCAGATATTTACATTTGTCCAGTCATGCACTATTTGGCAGTGAAAAGTTCTGGGTACGTGTTTGCTCTAAGGTGTCATTTATTAAAGCCTCCCTGGCCTGTCACTTCCACATTTGTGCTGTCAGCTAACAAACAAGAGACCCACACGAAAGTCACACCTATGGGTCTTTGTTGTCACAACAGGCCTGCTGATCGAATAACTGCGTGAGCCTAGATCTGCTTTCCCTTTACAAGACTTACCTTAAACTCATGAATTAGATGACTCATTCTTTCACAGGAGAACATTTTCTTGGAGTAGCACTCAGTCCTTGGATTATTGGTTTAAAGAATGGGCTTCTTTCTGATTTTTACTATCTCTACCTCACCTTCACCTTGCATTTTTCTTTTACTCTAATCCCCAGTTCATAGGATATATTATTCACATTCAAGTAAACTCCATCTTGGAAATTTAAGGTTATCATATTAATTATTTTGATAATACCTTATCTTTGATATGTATCTTACAGTTTATCATATACTTTTACCTGTGTGGCATCTTTTAATTTTTATTGTAATCAATTAAGTTCACAGGCAGGAAGTATCATTTCCAGTTTAAAAATAAGGACAGAGTTTCAAAATGGCTAAATAACTTTCTTGAGGTCACACGACCCATCAGAGGCAGGGCAGGAACTAGATTCCTGTTATGTGTAAGGGATCAGTAATTCTCATTTCTCTTACAAAAAAAGAATTCTCACACCTTTTGATGCTACTCTGAAACCTACCAGCATATAATCATGTTCTTTCTCATCTTGTCCTTTAAAAGATTGATGAGTACTAAATTATATAGACATTTGACTCAAATACCCTATGAAATTCCATGTGCAATTCAACTTACAACACTGCACTTGCGTTATTTCTACTACCAAAGGATCCTCTCATAAGTGCACCCTAGTATCTCCTAGTCACCTATATATCGCCTATTTTCTAAGTTGCCTTGTAGAATTTTACAGAGTTCACAATTTTAAATCAACATGACTTGCCAGCTATGGTTCCCTCCAGGTTTTAGGTGCCTGTTTTTGGCACATGTCTTTGACACCCTGCGAAGTATTAGCTTGGGAAGCTTAAAAGCCAACAAAGTTCTCATTGAGGCAGTTTCATCAATAACAGAGGGACTCTTTTTGGAAAGTGCAGACTGTATTAGGGCCTCAGGTCTTCCACTGGCCCTTTGGAGCCCCTGCTGTACAGGGAAGGCAGTTCTATCACAGGCAGGTCTTCTATCAGGTAGGGCTGTGGCAGAGCACCTCGTGCCCATACTCCAAATTCAAGCCACAACTACTACTTACCATTTCCCAATTTTACTGCATTTTAGCCTTTGCATAGGCTGTTCCTTCTGCCTGGATTACTTTCCTCTCACTTGTCCTGGGGACTTGCCAGACACCTCCATTTACTTTTATGGGGGTCTGCAAAGGTGGGAAGTACTACACCAGGTGCTATGTATAATGACAGTCAGTGGAAGAGCCAGGCATGTCCAGCAAAAATTTCTAATCTGACTGCCCTCACCTTTTTAACTCCCTCTCCCTGGGTTCTATGTTTGCTGCCATGACAGCCATTTTTGGATCCTGCTTTTGTACTAAATCAAGCCCCTTCTAACTGTTCTTTGGCTGTTATTCAAACCTGAACATTTCCCAGATACCAACTTTAATCCTTCAAAGTTGGCTCAAATACCACCACTCCCACTCTCCCACCCTAGCAGAAACCCCCTTCTGTCTATCCCCGGGCAGGGGGCAGAATCAGTCATTCTTACCCTGTCTCCTGTGACCATCTGCACATGAGCCCTCACGGCACTCTTACCTCAGTCCTTAGTTCATTGTAGCTTGTAACCCTACTGGAGGGGTTACTCCTAAGGGTAGGAGCTGTGTTGTATTTATCTGTGTTTTCACTACATATCCAGGACAGTACCTGGTGCTTTAGTAAATTCTCAATAAACGTTTCTTGCTTTGGTAAATAAATAAACACTATTTTACTGCTTCTTAAGAGGTTTTATGCTTATTAATATAATAGAGAGACAAACTAAAAACAAAAAACTCCAATGAAGTAAAAATACTGACTCCAAAAACAGGATGAATGAAACACTTTCATTGCAGAAAATTCCCTATCAGAATTCATTCATAACCTTTGGGTAGGTATTTGAGCCACGCTCGTCTACACAGTAATTTTTCCCTCGAAACAATATGTTCCAAGGGGCAATAGCTCCTGTCCTCTCACTGACAAAACTCACTCGAGTCTGTCTTGACTGGTTATCCAGTTAGTGTGTGTCTGTGTACATGTCAACGTACATGTATGTGTGTGTGCAGATATTGTGCCAAACCTATTATTTGAAAAATATACACTTCCCTAGAATTTCAATTATTACCAGCAATCTTGATATATGTAAGCAAAGAGAGCTTTAACCTCAGTCTTTTCTGTGTTTTACCTGTGGAGATCTGATAATATCTTAGCAGATATTATCTGCTGTGGGGTTCTGTGGGGTTCTCATCCTGACATACATTTTCTTAGCTTTATTTTAATAATATAAACCACACTTTACTAGCCAATGAAACATTATGAATGCAAGTGATATTCAATTATAGGAAAGCTGTCTTTCTATCCTAGAACAAGTCTCTCTCTCTCTCTCTCTTTTAAAAGCTCATTCAACAAATATGCGTTAAGGTGTTTTATCTTAAATTTGATCTAACCCAATTCAAATAATGGGAATGCAGTGAAATTATGGGAAAGGAACACATAAAACTAGGTTGGTTGTCGGATTTATTTTCCTTTAGATAGTCAATTTGCTTTAAAAGAATTGAATTCATTTGCCATGTTCTCTTTGGAAAGCATTGCGAGAAGTATAATTTAAAACTGCTCTCTCTTTTGCATGGTCTCTGCAAGACATAAAGGGGGCTAACAATGCATGTTTCTACTATAATGAGGGCTCTGTTCTGTTTGCCTCTATGTGAATTGCTCCTTCAGATAGAAAGTTAAAGACTATAAGTCAAAATGCTCCCAGGGCCTAAACTACTCCTAGGGAGCAAATTGGGCATCTCTGGATGCTTAACTCTTTCAGACCCTAAGACACATTTTCTTTTAAAGTTGCTAATCGCTAAAGAAACTTGATTCTATTGTCAAAGTTGTCTAATTAGCTAATGAGGGGTGGGTAAGCTCACAATCTCTTCAGTCTAATTTTTTCCATATTAAAATGCCTAATTCAAACTCTAGCAACAAAATAAAAAATTTTGTCAGGTTTCTCGATCTACGACTCTCAAGATACAAGTATCAACAAGGACTTGCTAAATAGCGACCACTACCCTCCAAAACAAAACAAAGAACCCCCACCAAAGCCTGAACACTGACCTACCACTCTGAAGGAATTACCTAAGGCTTCATCATAAAAGAGAAGGCAGACTGCCACGGCCAAGAAGAACACATGTATCAGTGAGTATGTTGAGATTCTTTCATTGCTGCAAAAACGTATTCCAGGGGTAGCACAGGACTAAAAAATAAAGTACTCAACTCTAAGAGGATTTTTTTTGAAGAACAGACTGGGCTTCACTAAAGAATTCTGAATTAAACCGCTCTAGTTTCTAAAATAAGCAGTGAAACAAATGACTTCGTGAAGCAGTAGTAAAAAGAGTAGCACTATCACTAAGGTTTGTAATCTCCCTAAAGAAATTCTAATTTAAATTGTCCAGGTCAAATTTATCCTTATCAGGAAAAATATAGTAAGGTGGGAAATGGCAGAGATTTGGTAACATGGGAGGGTGGGCGGAAGGGTGTTGGTCGGTAGGTTGGAGGGTTGCACAGAGGAGGGGCCAGGAATTATTAAGAGTAGGAGATAGAGAGCTTCTTTCTCCAAGAAACTCCATATAATTTTGAATGCAGGATAAATACTGCAGAAGCACAATAGATGTTTATCAAGTTTCTATTTCATGTATCTGAGGAAATTGATTTTCAGATTTCTGAGCACACAGCTATCTGATCTTACACAGCATCACCTTCTTGTGTGCTAATGACTAAGATAGATGTCCCCAGCCCTGGCTGTTTTGATCTAGTCATTTCCTTGTTTTTGATCTGACACAGTAATGGTTTTGGGGGGTTCAATGCAAGAGAGACACTATATTGGAATGAGTGTCATTGATTTATGCCCTTTTACAGACTTCCAGGGATTAAATTATGAGGTCCCTTTTCATCCTTTTCGAGGACTTGTTCAGTTTCTTTAAACTTCCCCAGTAAATTCAGGGAGGTGTATATGTGGGCTTGTAGGCCTGTGTGTATGTATAAAAGCATCCGATCCATACCGTCCAGCCTGGATTGTTGCAATGTCTGCAGGGCAAGACAACTCCAGAGAGCTGATGATATGACCCAAAGCCTCCCTTAACCTGTAGGCTAGGTAGAACTGTAGCAGATCTAGCAGATTTGGCAAAGGTTTTATCAATAAACACAGACAAAAGCACAATCGACACTTAGGAAGCAATGGATTCAGTCTTGCCAATCTGTTTACAGTTAGCATGTTATCAGGATTAGAAAAGGCAAGAATCTCTTCCAATAGAATCCATTTCTTTCTGTGGTTCCTTTCTTTAAATATAGCCCTGAAGAATCAAAACAGTCTTATTTTCCTGCCTAACATAGTTCTAGTACTAGATGTGAAATAAATGTTGCAAGTTTATTTCTTATAAATAGCTATTGTGTTTAGCATGCGTAAAGTTTTAAAATGCTAGTCCTAAGTAGTTCCTTTAGTATAGTTTTCCCCTTTTCCCCCACCAGATTTGAAAGCAAGGGTCACCCTGGCCTCAATATTATTTCTTCAATTTAATTTTAAATCACCATTAAGCCATTTTCACATGTGCTCTTTCCTCAGGAGAAAAACACTTTCCATTCTTCAAACTTTTAATAAGAAGAATGCTATAGAAGTGTAGTTTATAAAATTTAAAGCATGAAATGAAGCTTTCTTCTTTCCTGAAATAGCCATTGAGAAATTCCAGAAGCATCTTTCTGAAAGACAATATGCACTGCCTCTCTTCATAATATTCAGAGGAAAACTCTTATGAATTAATGCAGTGATAAATACTGCAGATATAGCCTCTAGATATATAGTAGCATGATGTTTCTAATTAAGATGTAGCAAGATTCTCAAACACAAAATTATTTTATATTAAGAGCCAAAATTAGAATAACTTGTATAAAAGGTTATACTAACTGTAACATCAACCCATTGCCATTGTGTATTTTCAGTAAAAGCTGACTAAATTTATTTTTTTAGAAAGTAATGAAATTACGGAGTGAATCTAGTTGAAATAACAGATTTGTTTTTAGTGTTGTAAGTCAGTGAGTAGCAGAATTTTTCATTCAATTTTGCTGTTGTTTAGAAGTTCATGGGAAATGAAAACAAATAAAAATTTAAAATAACTTTAGTGGTAACAGTTGGTTCTCATAAAATGCAATTCACTGGGAAATGAAACAATTTGTAACTTTTAGATTCATTGTTAAACTAGTAAAAGTTATCCTAAACTAAATCAATGAAGTATCCAACAAATATTTATTGAATACCTACTTTGTATACAGCAGAGTAGAAGGTGGTATTCAATGGAATTGATGTTGCATTTCTTCTGAATCAAAATTTACTTCAGATTCCCCATTTGGTTTTAGTTTACTAGACAGAAGATAAATAAAATACATTTTGGGTGGAGAATCCATTCTCATTTACTACAAAGACTGCCTTGATGAAGTAAATGTTAAAATATCTGTATTTGAGATCTCTCTCTCTTTCTTTAACTTTGTATCAGTAAATTAAAATCTGTACATGCTCAGCTCTGTAGAGCTGTAATGCAGGAAGATCCCAGGAACTGTTCACAGTGGATACATCAATTCTTCCAATGATTTTTCTGAGAGTCCTTGGGTCTCTAAAGAGCTGATATGATGCTTTTCTCACCTAGACCTAATTTTGAAATATTGTACAGATATACTTTAAAAATTTTATATCTTTATACAAGGTACTTTCTCTTAATCAATGTATGGATTTTTTAAAAAATAAGATAGAAATAACCTTGAAAATGTTCATCAATTTTTTCCAAAAATTCCAAATAAAAACACCAGGTAGTCTTATTTTGAAAATATACATTTAAAATATTAAGTTCATGGTAAGGAAAATACTAATTTTCTCCAGTTATTTTTTCCACCATCACCATTTTTAATTAAAAGTAAGGGGAAAAAATCAAAACAGACTGTCAAGTTTCATAGACCTAATTTTACATTTTAGGATAAATAATTACAACCCAATCAAAACTTTTTACTACACAATCCCTGATCTTACACATAAAATACTTCCAGCATTAGCTTCATAAATTTATTTAAAGAAAAACAAGGGTAGCTTAAACTGTATGAGATATTGAGTCATGGCAAAACAAACGTGAGCTTTGAAACTGAAAGGAGCTGTGTTTTAATCTCAACTTCCCCACTTTCTTGTTTCTCTGAGTTTCAATTTCCTAACCTTTATAGAGTTATTATGAGATTAAAATGAGATGACATTAAATGCAATGATATATGCAAATCATCTAAGAGTCAAGCACAAAATGCTTAATGAATGGCAGCTATTAAGTGGCCATGGGGTGCAACTGAGAGCCTGGACTTTGGAATTCTGACAAGCTCTATTTGGATCCAATACTTACGAGGTGAATACTTTCAGACAAATCAGGCTAGCTTTCAGAATTTCCACTTGTTTTATTTAAAACAGAATAATAGTACATGCACAGTTCTGAAGATTATTAAGTAATAACAGCATACAAAGCACATCTCCTATGAATTTTATGTATAGTGTGACCTTAGTATGATTTATCCACACTACTATAGATGGCATTTGGGTAGTCACAAAAGTGCTGCTACAAACATTCTTGTATATGTCTTTTGCTGTATATACACATGAATTTCTGTTAAGTAAATCCTAGGAGTAGGGTTGCTGGGTAATGAGGTGTGTGTAGTAGTGATAGCCATGTGGTAGGTGATCATTAAACGATAGCTAGTAATATAGTTTGATAGTGGTGTTCAGATTTCCAGGGTTGACAAAACGGGAAAAATACCTGTCAAAAAAAACCCTGCAAATACTTAGTAGAGGAAGGGGATGACAATGTCATATGTATGTGCACATAACATTACAATTCTGATGTTTACTCTACAATCAGGCAATCTAAAATAACAAAAAAACAAACAAGAAAATAAGTAAATACTATAGGCTTCCAGTCCACTAGCCCCAGCTCTCTTCATTCGAACACACAGAAGTGTCCCTTTTGTAGGACATGTGAGATTTAGACTACAGTGGACCCTTCATAAACGGTGACAAGTATTACATTCAGGTATGTCCTGGCAAAGGAAATTGAAGTCATTCAGCTTTTTCAATACATAAACTTGGATGTCTAAAACATTCTTCAGGAAAACAGTCCTCTCTTGGTGTCTATGTGATGCTAAAATCGCACATACAAAAATAAAAATATTCGGGCAAACTGGCTGTTCAACATTCTATCCCGAGATTCTATTGTTTTGCTGATTTACATTAAAAAACAAAAACGGTTTAGTAAAACCAGTGTGGTATGGAGGGACAGCCTTACCCAGCATTCTTATATTTTTTTTGGACAATATGAAAACCTCCTTAACTTACAGGCTAAGTGCTATTCCATGGAATCATTTACACACTGTCAAAACTAGGACCAGGGCTCACAGAGCCAAAGGAAAGGTGGCTGGGATGCTTCGGTAAAGCTTAACAAGTCAAGCTTCCAATACCATTGCTTAATTCTGTAAGAATTTAGTCTTCTAGAAAGAACCGAACCCTTCCTTGCCTATCACCTTCAAGCTTAACCCTCTGTTTAAATATTAGGAAGATGAGGTTCAGAGATGTAAATTATTGACCTAAACACCCCAGTAGGTAGTGGTACCTAGACTGGAGCCCAGGTGACTTGACTCCCAGGCTTTTGCTTTTTCTATTAAATCACACATAATTGGGGGCGTCTGGGTGGCTCAGTTGGTTAAGTATCTGCCTTCCGTTCAGGTCATGATCCCAGGGTCCTGGGATAGAGCCCCACGGTGGGCTCCCTGCTCAGCGGGGAACCTGCTTCTCTGTCTCCCTCTGCTGCTCCCCCTGCTCCTAAGTGGGTGCTTTCTCTCTCTCTCTCAAATAAATAAATAAATAAATAAATATTTTAAAAATTAAATAAATCAGACATAATTGCATATGATAGTAAAGTTAGGGTATACAGGTAATAACTCAATGTTAATAAAAGCAAGAAGAGTTTTAATAGTAATACCTCACATTTTCTCAACCTTTATCCATGCCAGGCACTGGAGTGAGCACTTGACATACATTATCTCCCTTCATTCATAGAACAACCCACTGACCGGCATTACTGTTACTACTTTTTTCGAAATGAGCTAAAGGATTTTAAGAATTTACCAAAGGTCACAGCAACAATAAAAAGCAGAGCCAAATTGATACCCAGTTCTGTCTGACTCCACTGAGGGACTCTTGGCCATGTCCTAACATAGAATAATACTTGCAGAATTAGATTATTAAAGTACATATAAAACCCCTTCCCTATCTCTATCTTCATTTACACTTGAAAATATGAACATCCCCTCCACAATATGGGTGAAAACATAAGTGCTGTTATTCTGGTGAAAAATAAATGAGCTTCTGGAAATTTGGTTAGCACACCAATCATCGCCAATCTTGAAAAATATAGCTCTGAGGATGAATGTTATCTTTGCAGTAAAAAAGATGGCATTCATTTAAATAAAATAGAAGGTTCTTGCTCTGTAATATCCCAATTCCACAACAGTCACCTGTCATTAACTCAGCACGTAACTCTTTCATTCAGGCTGAATAATGTTCTGGAAAAGGCAGCCAGACTACTTAAACATTCATACCTATATTGGGTAGGAGTTCATTTTTTCAACCACTGAGCACTCATTCCTTATGGACAAAGAGAGTAAGATATGAATGAAATATGTATTGAGGAAGGGACTATTTCCCCAGGACAGTTCAAAATAGGTGGAAAGCACCATAGTAATTTCCTTGCAATTGCATAGTTCCTTTGCTTATTAAATTTTGAAGAGGTTATCAATTTGGAATATAACCTAAAGAGTTTATGTTTCATAATTTTACTTTATTGCTGAAATATTTATGCAAATATTCAGTGTAGGAAGATGCTGCCAGATGGAAATGCAATAGTTGTGGAATTCTTCCTGGCATTTCCGACAGAATATGTAATACCGAATCGCTTTATGCTAATGTTTTGCAATGGAATACATATTTTATAGCTACTTTGAAATGCAAATTTAAAAGATCTGAACACTTTAGAAATCATGCCAATGCAAAGTAAACTAATATAAAAAGTAGGAGTTAGATAGATAAATTACAGCAGTGTCATATCAACTGCATTTTGGTAAAAGTAATGAGCCATGTCTTTATAGCCTTTGTGTAAATACACTTTAATATTTAGAAGTAAAACTGTGTTTTGGCAAGATGAATGTTAACTAACCTCAAGATATATGTGACGTGTCAAATATATGACTTCTAATCTAAAAGGTACACTTAAAGATACTTAACTTTCCTACTCCCTCTTCCCACACTATTTTCATCATTGATAAATTCTGTAATGTAGGGTATGTGGTATCTTTGCTGCATCCAAAATTCAATGGAAAATTTAAGGCATGTGTCACAAATGAATTTGCGTTATAAGAGGATTAAATTTTTATTATAATTGAAAATCTTTTAGTTTGAAATTTGTTAAGTTTCTATTACTTGTCAA
The DNA here is from genome assembly GCF_024610735.1 of Ursus americanus. NCBI lineage: Eukaryota > Metazoa > Chordata > Mammalia > Carnivora > Ursidae > Ursus > Ursus americanus. The sequence goes on along the minus strand of NC_142146.1, from coordinate 52,864,037 downwards.
TCAATTTTATCTCACTATGTTATAACACCTTGTAAGAATCAATGCAATATCCTAACCCTGTCGTTTCTTAAAATTGTGGTCAGAAGCTCAGTGCTAAATGCCAAAACATTCTTTGAAAGACACTAGAAAGAACAATCTTCTCATTAACTCCATTAAACAATTTCCTCTTTTCAAATTGAGATATATTTCATCACAGGATTTTAAATAAAACGACATCTTGTTTTGAAAGTTATGGTTGGGGGTGGCTCATGGGGGCTCCCACAATATGGGTGAAAACATAGGTGCTGTTATTCTGGTGAAAAATAAATGAGCTTCTGGAAATTTGGTTAGCACACCAATCATCGCCAATCTTGAAAAATATAGCTCTGAGGATGAATGTTATCTTTGCAGTAAAAAAGATGGCATTCATTTAAATAAAATAGAAGGTTCTTGCTCTGTAATATCCTGGGTGGCTCATGGGGGCCTGGGTAGCTCAGCTGTTAAACGTCTGCACTCCCCTGGGGTCATGATCCCAGGGTCCTGGGATCGAGCCCTGCATGGGGCTCCCTGCTTGGCAGGAAGCCTGCTTCTCCCTCTCCCACTCCCCTTGCTTGTGTTCCCTCTCTCGCTGTCTCTGTCAAATAAATAAATAAAATTAAAAAAAAAAAGTTATGGTTGTTTTTGACAATGCCTTCAATTTATATTCTCATTTTTAGAGCTATTTTGAACATGATTCAGGAACTGAATCTGGGCAAGAAAAAGGAAACTGTGAGCATCTTGTGAATGATTAAAATTATAAATGGTTAAAATAACTATTTAGGTTCATTTAAGATCCCAAAATACCTGGATCGTTTTCTCTTTTGCTTCATTCCTCCTTAGTCTCACAGAGGATATTAAAAAAAAAAACATCAGTGCTACTGGACTTTTTTTGCACAGTAGAATATTCAAATCTAAGAAAAATAATTTTTGTTGAATTCACTATTAATAAAATATATTATGCTATTTGACCATTACAAATTGTCCTAATTGTCATCATTCCATTAGTTCCTCACAATTATTATAGGAAGTGGTTATTATTAATTGTTTTCAGTTAGGGAAATAGACTCATAGAGGTTAATTGGCTCACCCAAGTCATATATCCAGGGAATGCTATTGGATACTTAAACTTTGATAATTTAGGCTTGGCTTAAGTACATACAGCAATTGTGAATTAGAATGCTTTAGTGTTAGTTTCATTCTGCCACTCTAACCAGGGAGAAATTCTTTGGACTACTACTATCCTCTGGTCTACCTTGTTTTCTCTCCTATAGTCTATACAGATAGAACCATACTTACTATAGTCTAGTATATAGTATACTAAACATAGTACTATCATATGGTAATATATATACTTACTACTATATATATATATATATATATATATATATATATACACATATACACACACACACATATACTTACTACGGAGTAAGTAGATGTGGAACATGTGAAATATTTTTATTTGTGGAGGACAGAGCTTGTGAGGAATTCAGATTTGGTCATGAAGCCAGTGAGGTATAAGGCTTTGGAAAAAAGTAAGGGGGAAGAGTTTTATTCCTCCCATTTTCCTTTACTGGAAGCCCTGTGAGTGAAACCCTGTCCAGCAGTATTTCTTGGCTCTGAGGCCTGGCACTCAAATGTGATCCTGCATTTGCAAACTTAAATCTGATATTGCAGGGGTTGTATTTATTAGCAAAAGCCCTAGTATATGCATTAAAGTTTTACACAAAAATCTTACTCATGCCATTAGAATTTCTGGGTGAATATCTATATGACACATTCACTAATGCCAATGACCATGCCCTTATACACCTACTAACCTCACTTAGAAAGGGGTGCTGTTGGTGGTTATTTTTTATAATAAAATTGCTATTCTCTACAATGCACAAACCCAAGCTAATCAAAAATGAATCATGTGGCTCCCAACACATTTGAGGTAAATTAGGAATCACCATCTGGCAGAGAGCTTCTCTTCTTAAAATTGCTCTCTCCTTTTTTAATTAAAATGTGTTTTAATTAAAAATAGGCATGTCAAGAAGCACTGTATATCAATTACATGACTGACAATATGCTTTCATTTTTTTTCTAAAACATATGAACCAGAAATGGGATGTCATGGTTTCTCTCAAGAGAAACCGTAAAATACAGGAAGAGAGAGAGAGAGAGAGAGAGAGAGAGAGAGAGAGAGAGAGAGAGAGAGAGTTGCTACTAGAAGCCATTTCAGCTTTATCAAAATCCAACCAAATCTTTTCTTGAATGTTTTATTGCTTAAGGAAAACATTGAAAGGGTGTTTATTCCTCATTTTTTGATGCAACTAATAGAGTTTTTCATTCACTCTGTATCATCAATGGTTTTAGAAAATTTCTCAAATGTTCTTAGCCAGCTTCCTCTTAAGTGAACTGGGATGTTCCAAGACTATCCTCATTGCCCAGGCCCTCCTTTATCCTTTTCCTGTCCATGCACCTTTTCTGATTGGCAAAGAAATAGCAGACTTCTTTTGTGTAGCCAGAAGTACAAAGGGTGAGGGTGACGGATGGGGGTCCAGAAAGAAGCAGCAGGAAGAGAGAACAAGAAACCACAGCCAGGATCAAAGGTACCACACACACACACACACACACACACACACACACACACACAGGGAGTGTGTAAGTGAAAGAGAGTGAGAGAGACAGAGAAAGGACAGAGACAGAGACAGGGACAGAGAGAGAATGCTGTCGAACTGGGCCTTCAATCCATAAGACTGGCATTTGAACCCTCCTACCATTGTCTTAGGCAGTCCCAGTGTAACTCCTTCAGGACACCCTGCTCTACGTGTGTAAAGGTAAAATATTAATGATCATAATAATCAGACATATTTAGCAACAGTCAAATGATTTTTAGTTCGGATTGCTTTTCCCAACTGCTACAATTATTCAGTATCACTGTAACTGTCTCTCTTTTAAAAATCTGTTTCCAGTATTTGGCTTTGTCTTTTAATTTGTTTTTATTATTTTTTCTTACTTTATATCACTGCAATTTAATATTTTTCTTAAGCAGACTTGTTTATTTTAGAATAGTTTGTATTTGCAGAAAAATTATAAAGATGGTACAGGGTTCCCATATATCTCACACCCAGTTTCCCCTACTATTAACATCTTACACTGGTATGGTATATTTGTCACAATTAATAAATGAACATAGATACATTATTATTAGCTAAAATCTATGTTTTGTTCATATTTTCTTAGTTTTTACCTAATGTACATTTTTTTCCTGCTGCAGTATCTTACCCAGGATGCCACATTATAGTTAGTTGTCATTTCTCTTTAAGCTCCTTTTGGCTGTGACAGTTTTTCAGACCTTCTTCATTTTTGATGATCTTGACAGTTTTGGAGAGGTAGTGGCCAAGTATTTTGTTAAATGTCCCTCTATTGGAATGTTATTGAAGTTTATCTGCGGTTGGGTCTTTTGGGAGGAATACCACAGACATGAAGTGCTACTTCAGCACATCATACCAAGAGTACATGCTATGAACAAGACTTATTACTGTGCTGTTAATCTTGACCACCTGGCTGAGGTAGTGTTTGTCAGGTTTCTCCACTATAAAGTTACTCCTCCCTCTGTTCCCCCTGTGTTTTTCATACTTTCCCCCTTTATTGGAGAATGGCATTAGAAACCAAGATGAAACTCAGCTTTTATTTATGTATATATGTGTTTTTAGATAACCTACCTTGTTTAAAAATTATTTTAAAGCGTTGAGGCGTCTGTGTGGCTTAGTCAGTTAAGCATCTGCCTTCGAGCTCAGGTCATGATCCCAGGGTCTTAGGATCAAGCCCCACATGGGGCTCCCTGCTCAGTGAGGAGCCTGCTTCTCCCTTTCCCTCTGCCCCTCTCCCCCACTCGTGCTCTCTCTCTTGCTCTGCTCTTTCTCCCTCTCAAATAAATAAAATCTTAAAAAATAAAATAAAATAATGTTAAAGCCTTATTAGAGTGATTTTCCAAATAGCAGCAGATCTTTTATGTAAAAATTAAATTGATTTAAAAAAATTTAATTTTATCCATAAAACAGAAACTCCAGTTGATAATTTACTATATACTTCAATTTCCATTCTACATAGGACCTGTGATATATACACACCTTCACTGCATAGATTTAGCATGCATAATGTTGATAATAACAAAGGAAAGCATTCTACCCATAGCGTTGCACAAGCAATATGTGATAGATTGAAATTGCTTTACAAACACCCTCTTGAAACAGATTGTGGTCGCTGAGGTGGGGAAGGAGCTGTGGTCAGAGAGAAGGGCAAGAAACAGACTAACACATAGGGGAGTATATGCAGAAAACAAATCCCCATTGCAGTTGGCTGGGACAGCGAGAGGGGCCAAATTTCATGAGTTCTTGCAACCAATGGGGCTTAACGTCTGGAGTTCTAAAGATCAGCAGGCTTGGCTCAGGGAGAGCCCAGAGACATTGGGACTGCTCCTGGAGAGAAGGCAGGCAAAGAGCCCATGAACATACAGTGCAGAAACAGTGACCTAAAGAGCACCTGGGGCTCACGATGGGGCGATTATCTGCTCATCTAAGAGCATGTCCCAGAAAGGCAGCATTCACAGAGAGAACCCTCCTGGAACAAAGAGAATGGCAGGTGCCATTTTCCTCCCCCAAACCCTCAGGATAAACACAGAGCTACCTGCAGGAACTAGCACAGCACTGACACCTACTACCTAACTTGCTTATACCAAGCCCTGCCCCCTCACCCTCCTGTGGAACCACCCTCCCCACTCATGCTTGCCTCAGCCCCACCGCAGGGGGCCCCTCTCCAAGAAGACTGGCCCAAATCCCTGCCTACAAAATGTTTCCCAACCTGAGAGTTTTGCAGGGCCTGAGTTCTGGCAGCAGTGTGACAGGTCTCATTTCACAAGCAGACCAGAGCACACCTAGTTAAAACTTGCCACATTCAGTCCAGGAACCAAATACCGCCCACAACAGGAAATAAGAGTCTCTGCAAACAACTAGCCTGAAGGATAAAGCAGCCAGGTCACAACAGCAGAGCATACACAGCACACTTTGGAGACACTCCCTGAAAAGCCAGGCCCTGGAGAACAAGGGACACTACACTGCAGGGCACTGTAAGACCTCTTCTCCATAGGGCCATTACCCTCAAGAACAGAAGTGGCTGACTTCCCTAATACACAGAAACATGCACAAAGACTTAGAAAAAATAAGAACACAGAGGAATTTGTCCCAAATGAAAGAACAGGACAAGATTGTGACCAGAGATCTAAGTGAAACAGATATAAGTAACATGCCTGATGGAGAATTTAAAGCAATGATCATAAAGATACTCAGTGGACTTGAGAAAAGAGTGGAGGACATCAGTGAGACCCTTAACACAGAGGTAAGGAATAACATAGCAGAGATAAAGGACTCTATAAATGAAATGAGAAACACACTTGATAGAATGAACAGCAGGCTGGAAGAAGCAGAGGAATGAATTAATGACCTAGAAGACAAAGTAATGGAAAGTAATCAAGTGGAACAAGAGAGAAAAAAGAATTATGCAAAACAAGAATAGATTTAGGGAACTCAGTGACTTTATCAAATATAATAACATTTTCATTATAGGAGTCCCAGAAGAAGAAGAGAGGTAAAAGGGGGCAGAAAATTTATTTGAAGAGATAATAACCGAAAACTTCCCTCATCTGGGGCAGAAAGCAGATATCTAAATCCAAGAGGCTCAGAGAACCCCCAACAAAATCAACCAAAGCAGTTCTGCACCAAGACATATTATAATTAAAATGGCAAAATATAGTGATAAAGAGGGGTTCCTGCGTGGCTCAGTTGGTTAAGCATCTGCCTTCAGCTCAGGTCATGATCCAGGGTCCAGGATTGAGCCCCATGTCCAGTGCCCTGCTCAGTAGGGAGCCTACCTCTCCCTCTCCCTCTGCTGCTCCCCCTGCTTGTGCTCTCTCTCTCTTTCCCTCAAATAAATAAATAAAATCTTTAAAAAATATAGAGGTAAATAAAAAAAATTTAAAACAGCAAGACAAAAGAAGATAGTTACATACAAGAGAAACCCCATAATGTTACTAGGGGATTTTTCAGCAGAAACTTTTCAAGCCAGAAGACAGTGGCATTATATATTCAAAGTGCAAAAACTGGTGAGACAGTCTCACCCACAACTTCTTTATACACTTCAGATGATGTGGAAGGCCAATTTAGAATGGTCATATATTATCAAGCAATATTTCCACATGATGAAGTTGATTCTTGAATGATATAATCTCTTGTGGCTTTACAAGTTTATGGGGTATGTAATATTGGGTTTTTCTTCCACAAAATGTGATCTTCAGCAGTGTATTTGAGTAAGCTATTGAGTGCATGTTTCAAAACTGGTAGGTATGTTTTTAGTACTTGCTTTGTTTTATATTGATTATTTTTTTTTGGCTCACTAGAAGGATGTCTTCATTCTGGAAACTCAGAATTAAACATTTGGGTCACAAGTCCTGCCTATCACGACTAAAGACCTGTTAATTACTTCTTAAATTTCAACGTTTACTTGAGAAATCCCATGAATATTAGTTTCTGTACTTTCCAATTTAATATGATAAATTTTTTTATAAACAGAGTGGAAGGAAAAAGAAGCTTATCACATGTTGATGATATCAGACTAAAAATTCAAAACCTTTAAAGCAGGTATTATAAGGTCCATACGTACAAGAAGAGTATCTTTTTAGTATCTTCTATGAATCATTCATGTCTGCTGTGTTCTTTCAGGATTGAATTGTGAGTACTTGATAAATCATGAATTTAATTTCAGTCTCACAGGAAGAGTCAATGGGGAGTGAGTGTGTGTGTGTGTGTGTGAGAGAGAGAAAGAGAGGGTAATTGCTAATAGCTGGGCATTGACTAGTATCAGCATTATAGAAGAACAAGTTTTCCTTCAGTAATTGTCTTTTCTTATAATAGTAGTGATAATTAGAGCAAACATCTACTGATTGTTTACTATATTCCATGTACTATATTAAATGTCTTACATTCATTTTCTCATTTAGTTTCTCTCATAAATTCTCATACAATATTTGAATCTTCCAAGTCAAGGGGCCAACTGACCCAGAGTTTAAATGGATGTAGAAAAAACATACTTCTGCAACTTTGGATTTATACATAATTTAATGCCTTTTGTAAATAATTAGGTTTATATTTTAAGTTCACAATATAAAGGCAAAAACCAAAAGAAAAAAAAAACCCTCATGTGAGGCTGACCTAAATATATCTTGGAAAATTATTTCCTTATAAGTTCTAAGGTACATGCTTTATTTCAAAAGTAACATTCTTTCAGTACCATCTCCTCTTTTGTTGCTTATTTATTTCTAAATCCAATGAGCACTCTGTATTTCCAGCATACTGAAACTGATGCTGTCTGTCAGGCATGGACTGTGGTACATAAGTAGCTCTTGCAAGAGACTAGGATCCATAAACAGTGCAGTAAAAACCCAGAAACATATCCATTTAACTGCTTTGTAATTGATGGATAATCATTTCACTTCCACAATCAGTGGTGTATGAAAATTTACTGCTTATATTTCCAAATCTCCTCACCCTGCCCACCCCCCAGGCCCTTACATATATCCTCTTGACTGTCAAACTGACTGGTGCTTATTTAAATTCCACAAGCTCAGAGGCATCACAATTTAACCATGGATATTCATTTCCATGATCTAACTCCTATACATTAAATAAAAGTTCCACTACAAAGTCAAAGGCTACTCTCAGTGAGCTCTATACCAAACCTTGCAGGATTTGTATTCCTGGTAGTTAAATAATTTCATTTCTAGAAGAAGCTAACTTTTGATACATTCATTTTCAGAAAAATTTTTTTAAATTCAGTGTTTTTTTTTTTAATTCACAAAGTGTGAAACAAGAAAATGTTCAGTGATTTGCAATGGTAAAAATTACGATGATTTAATGGAAAGAATATGGGCTTTAGCAGCAGATTTGAATTCAAATCCTGATTTGATCATTTTTTAGCTCTGTGATCTTGAGCAAGGTATTTAATCTACCGGAGCTCAAAATCTTTATCTGTAAAGCAAAGATAATAATACAATCTCATAGGACCCCTTTGAGGAGTAAAGAAGATAATTTTTGCAAAATAATTAATTCAACAACTATTTATTGAGCACCTATTATGAGCAGGTAGTGTGCTAGGTACTAGAGATTGAGACTAATAGAGAAACTCTGCTTTTGGAGCACTTGGAGCTGAGTTGAGGAGATCGACAAATAAGTAGTCAATAACACTAGTGTTAAGGGATGTGAGCAAGAACAGCCAATGCCAGGTGAGGAGTCAGGATAAGGCACACTTAGGACGGGATACCTAACAGATGAACCAGGACTGGGCAGAGTCTATGCAAAGATCCTAAAGCTGCAGCAGCTCAGTGTGGCCTGGGTGCATGGTGAGGTGGAAAAGTGATGTGGGATGAAAATGGCAGTACCATGAACAGCCTCATGAGGAGTATGAGGGAATTTAAACTTCACCCTGGACAGTCATTAACGATTTTAAGCAGAGAAATGACAAGGTCAGATGTATGTTTTGGAACTCATTCTGGCTTACTTGTTTTGGAACTCTCACATCTGGAAGGAGGAAGGCTAGTAGATGGGTATGACCAGTAGAGAGACTGGTTAGAAGGTTAAAATAGGAAAGTGTGGGGAAAATAACGAAGGTCTAAAATAATGTAGCCAGTGCTGAGGGGGGGAAAAAGGACAGTTAGTATCTACTGAGGTAACTGGCAAGATTCAGTCCCTGAGAAGGAGATGGTAGGATCGGTTCCTATCCGGATCAAGGAGTAAACCGTAGCACAGTCCTCAGGGTGTGGAGGAAAAACAAGTTTGGGGAACCAAGTTTGGATGCCCAGAGCTTGATGGATCTGTATGACATTTCCACGGAAAATGGGAGTCCCAGACACTGAGGTACACTGACCATAACCTCTTGTGCATGAACTTGTTACTTTCTACCTAAGAGTTTCCTCTCTCCCATGTGCACGGATATCCAAACCAACATGATAGGGAGTTAGTCTCTGAAGCTGCCTTCTGGCCATGACAGAGGCAGCTGAGGGATACATACCCCACCCCGTTCCCTCTTCCCTCTGGGGGAGGATAAATCCAAGATGCCTTCTATACCATCTCCCAAAGTGCCCCATCAGGACTGAAGTCCAGTTGTACATGAGTGGTATTCTGCTTCATGATAAATCCTTGATTCCTGTATCATTTCCTCACTCCCCTGCTGGAGCTTTCTGGGATATCCTCCCAAATTATCTACTTGCATTCAAACTCCTGTCTCAGGGTCTGTTTATAATGGAAGATCCCATCCAAGCCATGCCACGTGGGCACTGGGGCATATGGATCTGTATAATGAAAGAGATGTCTGAGTAGGAGATATAAATTTAGAAATGATCAGCATAAATAAAATTGTTGAAGCCAGAGGAGGAGAAGAATTCATCTCAAGGAATGGAGAAGAGGTGAGATATTGGGACATAAAAGAAAAAAATTAAAAAACTCAAGCACAGTGTGTGAAACCAGATAGAATTAAAAGTAGCAGTTCATTTTAAAATAGTGATCTGTGGCAGAGAAGTTCTCAAACAAAGTTGCTGGAAATACTGGACTAATTATTTTATAGTTATGTAATCAATTTAATTTATAGTTCTTCTGCTGTACCTGGAAAATTGAGTATTTACTGGTTCTTTATGAGCTGTAACATTTTATGACCTGTCAGGGCATTGATTGATATGGTACACTGAAAAATAATCATATAAGATTACCCTAAAATACGTATCAGTATCTGTCATTTTGACAGTAGAATTGCAATACTATAAATCTACAAAGATTAAAATTTTTAAGTGGAATGTTCTAAGTTGAATATTTATTAAAATACCTCAACTACACTGAAAGAAGAAACAGAAACAAATTATTAATTTGACTTGAAGAAAATTTAGCTCTGGAATTTTAGGACTACAAGGGTCTCATGTTTTTGGACCTTGGAGTTATCTGCCATTCTTACTACATTTCTCATGACAATTTCTAGACTAGTGTACAATCTCATGGGATACCATCTCTCCAATTACATATCCAAATAATGCCTGGAAATAGAAAAAGGCATTCTTGATATATGCATACTTTAATAATAGTCTACCCCCCAAATCAGGAGAAAAATGTATAAAATTGTGATTATCTTTCAACAACCTTAAAGAAAATATGATGAGCTGGTTTTATCTTTCCATGCCCCACAATAGTCCTGCTATGGGCCAGTGACTCCTGGTCTGTTCACCTCCTTGTATTCATTTCAACTCCCCAGGTATTTTGAAAGATTTTATGCATTAAATGGCACATTTTGAAAATTAATTTTCCAATGTTTTGTTAATCAGATGTAAGCAAATCTATTCAATCGAGACCTTTCAATCAATAAGACAGTACCACAGCCATCAACCTTGACTTGATAGAACTCCAGCCAAAGGTTTTTTTTTTTTTAATTATTAAATAAATATGAAATCCAACTGACTCCACAGACATTGTTCCACATCCCAGACTTGCACTCCTCACACAGAACCCATCATGCCCTTCCTTCATACAACCTTCCAGTAAGGAACCCCCAGAACAGTCTCTAGGGGAAGAAGTTTAGTAGGCGTTTTGCTATAGACTTCATCTCTTTCTACCTAACTGTACCAGGGACAACCTTTATTTTCTTTCTTTATGTCACCATGACCTTCTTGGCTCAATCAAGTTTCTCCTTTTAAGCATGCCCAATCCCTCACTGAAAACTAATCCCCAACAAACACCCCCTCCCACATACAGGTTATCTGATGCTAGAACCACCTTGTAGCTTAGAATATCATCTTAGGTAGGAGAGATTATGCTACGTTGGGAGTAATACCATAGTTACTTGTGTCCTTGTCTTACTCATCTATACATTCCCAGTCACGCTCAACATTTAGGGACATTAGTTAATTAAGATATCTATATATCTCTGAGGGCCCAGTGGACATCAGTCATTTTGTGTCCTTTGCAACAATAGGCCAAAAAAAGGATTTAAGACTTGTTGGACACCTATTATGTTCCAGGAACTATACTGACCGCTTTGCCTACATTATATTATTTCATCCTCTTGTCATTCCTATGAGGTGGAGATGAGCCTCATTTTATACATGAGGAAACTGAGACTCAGAAAAATTAAACGACTTGGCCAAAGACACAGTGAAATGTGAGGCATTTAAAACATCGACGCTTTGACAACAACCTCTAAGCTTTTTCCATTCCAATTCATATAAATCTGACCGTATAATTCACTCTCCTGTTCAAAACCCTTCACTGTCTCTTCATTGCCCAAAAGAAAAGTCCTGACCTCTTGGTGTAGTGCCCAAACTTTCCCAATCTGGCCCCACCCTCCTGAGCTCCGCTCTGGTTGCATACTTCAGCCATACTAAACTATGAGCATTTTTCTGAACAGTCCACACTGCTTCACACTTCCTTAATTTGCTTATCTACTTCTGCTTATAATGCTTTCCTCTACCCTCGACTACCTGGGAAACCCACTCACCTTTATGACGGAGGTCATTTCTCCATCCACTCTGAAGCCTTTTCTGAAGAGCTGCTTTTCCTTCATCCTCTTATTTGGACACCATCCTTTTTAAGCCTCCTTACCCTAGCCTCAACCCTTACAACAGTATGTTGACATACTTCTATCACAGCCCCATGACTTGAAATGTGGTTTGTGCAACTGAGAAACTGAATTTTTAATTAGTTAAATATTTAATTTTAAGTAATTTAAATTCAAATAGGCACATGTGACTAATGGCTATCACACTGGATAGTGTAGCTTTAGAGCTTATAAAGGGTCTGGGAAATAGGTTATCAGTAACTATTTGCTGAATTATACAGCCATTCATATCAGGTCACCCAAGGTTTCCACCTAACCAAGCCCAAGAGCCTTTTTTATATTTTTTAAATTCCACTCAGCTATCTTTTAGATGGAGATTTTCTGGACCATCCTTCATATTCCCCATACACTTTCCAGGCCTGGCTGGAGGAGCACCCTTCTCTTTCTTGGAACCCTTTCTGACCACCAATTTGCTTCCTTTGCTGTTTTTTTCTGCCTCTCATTTCTACAGAGGCTATAAAATAGGATTGTATTTCCACCAGAGTCTCGTTCTACAATGTGTAACCATAAAACACAGAAGCAGAGTTATTAAAGCCTCAAGGGAAAATGTATGAACAAAATATCAGCCTGATTCATTATGAACAGTTATTATAAACAGTGGGCTTGCTAGCAAATGACAGGAAAACTAATTTGCATTTGCAACAAAATTACACCACACACATCTACCATGGCTCCCATCCCCTCTCCACTCCCCCACCCCAGTATTACTAGGATTCTTTAAAGAAGTCCTGCCGACTTAGAAACCTTTATGGTCTGTGGCTCATATTCACAAGGGCTTGACTTGAAATTTTTGCTAATCATCTTAGCTTTGCCTAGGTTTCCAGGTGGCTAGAAAGTCTACTAGATTCCCAAGAAGAGTATCTGAGCCTCCAATTGCTGGGTGCTTACGACATTCCAGGCACTATTAAAAATTACACCCCCCCAAGAACTTCTGAATAGGTATTACTATTTCCATTGAACCAGTGAGGAAAAGGAGGATGAGAAATGTTACTACTTCCCCTATGGCCATGAATGGCTGAGTTGGGAATACAGCTTCAGTTGCCCAACTCCGAAGCTCTTGCACTTGGAAACAACCTGTGTGTGATGATGGATGAATGGTTAAAAAAATTATGGGGTATACTGAAGATATATATATATATATATATATATATATATATATATATAGTATAGTATTATATCTATCTATCCATATAATATCTTCTATATACATAGAATATTTTTCAGCCATAAAAAGGAAGGAAATCCTGAGATTTGCAACAACATGGATGAAACGTAAAGTCATTATGCTAAGAGAGAAAAGTCAGACAGAAAAAAACAAATACTGTATAATCTCATTTATATGTGGAATCTAAAAAGGTGAAACTCAAATAAACAGAGAGTCGATTGGTGGTTGCCTATGGTAAGGGAGATGTTGGTCAAAGGGTAAAAACTCTGAATTATAAGATGAATAAGTTCTGGAGAGTAATGTGTACCATGGTGATAATAGTTAATGAAACTGTATTGTGCACTTAAAATTTGTCAAGAGCGTATATCTCTTGTCCTGTCCTGATTCTAGGTTGAATTTTCAAGGTGATAATTTCAAACTCCAGAGACTTATTCCCTTATCAATACCTTCCCTGGCCTGGGAGCACTTAAAAATATGTTAATACCATGGACATGAATAGACAACTTACAGAGAAAGAAAAGCATGATTTAACACAGGAAAAAAAAATTCTCAACTCATACAAATTAAGTTACGCTGAGATACTTTTTTTTTTTTTAAACCTACCAGACTTGCAAAGATGCAGAGTTTGGTAATACACCCTGTTATATCCCCATAAGGCTGTAAGGACTATAAATTCATGAAGACCTATGTAAAGCAAATTGACAAAATATATATAAATTAAATGGCATATATCTTTGACTTGGAAATTCCACTTTCAGGAATCTATCACACAGATGCATTTGTATATGTGTTGCGAGACTAAATATGCAAATGAACAATGGATGCACCATATATAAAATTAGAACTTTGACCCTCAGCCTGAAGCAACCTGTCCAGGAAACCAACTCCTTATCTGCAATAAATAGCTCAGGAAGCCAGCCTGCTATAGGTCAGACTTGCAAGAAGCCGGACTAGCTATCTCTAGTAATAATCTAGGAAGCTAACCAACAGCTTCTGTAATAATAAGTTCAAAATGTCTAGGATTTTATTACTAATTGATAGGTTCCCTAATTTTTGTCTCCACTTCCAAATTAAGACTAATCAGAAAAAGACAAATATGCTCCCTTAACCAATTACATAGGATGCCCTACTTAACTCTCCTCTAGCTTCCCCATACCAACAGTCTCCAATCAGGGCACACCTGCAGCTTTCCCTTTTTTCCACTATCACGCTTTCTCACTCTGCTGTCTGCCTTTGAGTCTCTGCAAAAATGCAAGTGAAAATGGCTGCTTCTTAGCTACAGCAAGACTGAATAAATAGCCTTTGCTTTTTCATTTTGTTGGTCTTTATTTCAACAGCGTGCAAACATGTATGTAAAAGGATATTTATTCTAGCATTGCTTTATGTAGCAGAAGACTGAAGATAACTCAGATGTTCATCTATAGGAGAATGGGAAAACAAATTATGGTTCATCAATAGATAGAATACTGTACAAATATTAATGAGAGAGTTCAAGGTAGATATATATGTGTGTGCAAGTACCAATAACTAAAAAAAAGAAATCATCACTAAGGAAAAAGCTGGCATTGGAACCACATCTATGATACTCCATGGTGTATAATCAGTCCATGATGCTCTCTGCATATTTTTGAAAGTTATAGAAATTAAAAAGTATCCTTTAAACAAAAAATATACTTCACAAATAGAAATGACCAAGATTATACTATTTCTAAAGAAAAACCAGGACTTACCACCATATGTCCGAAATAAATGGCCCTTGAGTAAAAAATGTCAAGAGGCTCTGAGCCTGCATTAGACTGATGGTCAGAGGTGAACTACTGGAACCAGGTTGCCAAGCAAACCCATGTCTCATTATCTGTACCACAGGGGGATGCTATTACAGCATCAACAGAACAAGCCTGTAACATGCTAAAACACTTAATTGGCCAATATTAATTATTGCCTGACAGATTCAAATGAAGAGTAAACCATGATTATAAAAAGAGGAGGTAATGCATTTATCATTAATTACACTTGAAAACTAGAAACTAACACATGGATGGATGCTTTCAAAAAAAGAGCAATAAATTTCAAAACAAATTGAAATGAGGCATTAGTGTCAGAGAAGATAACTGCTTAAACAAGCAGATTTTACATATTAACATCACTGCCCAAGAAGAAGTTGTCCCTCCTGACACCTTAATAGAACCTTAACATATTCACTGGACAAATTATCTGGCCCAGCTCTCAGCCACGATTCATGGGCATACGAGCACACCCTAAATAGATACAGAGACCTGCATAGACATTCATAACAGGCATTTAGGTTACATACAGGCAGATAAGCTTTTGTCAGGGGTTTTGAGGCTGTTCATCTATCTTATGGTTAGCACTCTCCACTCAAAACCAACAACTAGGGCTTTTCATGCTCCAACTTTTAGAGCACTGACAAATTTGACTGCTCACAAGTCCAAATGTCAACATGTAGATAAAAATGAACCTTTTTCTCCAGAGAAGTGTCCATATCACCACTGCACATATTCAAATGTGAATCAAAGAGATCCTTCCATCAAGGCACCTGTTGTCCAGGGTGTACGGGCAATGACTTGAGCCTCAGAGAGCCCTCCTGATCCCACAACTGGTCTTTGGGTTTTGTGTGGATGATAACCAATATTTGGATAAAAAAAGAATATAAATAAAATTCTTGAGAAAATAAATGACCATATAATGTCATAGATGGAGGGAAAAATATGGAAGTCATCTAACTCTATTCTTCACTTTATAGTGAGTCCAAAAAGAGTAAATGATTTGATGAAAGCCCTTCTTTGCATCATGCTTTTTCATGTCTCTCCTATCGGTATGCTTCATTTCTCACATGTTATAAGCTGAAGCCTTTTATTTTATCTTGCTATTCTACTTTTACAAAACAACTCCACCCTTAGACATGGACTAGAGCATATTCATTGGACAATATAAACTTAAGCTTGACATCACTCCTTTTTCACCACCTTACTTCCAAGTACAGTATAAAGACCTTTAGTTTACATGAACATTAATTGTTTTTTGTAGTTTCTCAACAATTTGCATCCAGGCTATGATTCTAAAATGATAATAAAGAAATTGATATAAATGGATATGAATATAAACATTAATACATATATAAATATAATTTGTCACAATGTGATACTACTACACATACACATGAATCAAAATGCCTAAATATGGTTTCTCTCATCTATGGAACATAGGAAGTAGGAAGATCGGTAGGAGAAGAAAGGGATAAAGAAAGGTGGGGTAATCAGAAGGGGGAATGAAGCATGAGAGACTATGGACTCTGAGAAACAAACTGAGGGCTTCAGAGGGGAGGGGGGTGGGGCAGTGGGATAGGCTGGTGATGGGTAGTAAGGAGGGCACGTATTGCATGGTGCACTGGGTGTTATATGCAACTAATGACTCATGGAACTTTACATCAAAAACCAGGGATGTACTATATGGTGACTAACATAATAAAATAAAAAATTATTATAATAAAATAAATAAAATATAAAAAAATTTTTTTAAATGCCTAAATAAAAAATCTAATACCAAGTGTTGGCAAGGATATGGAGCAACTGTAACTCTCACAAATTTTTTTTTATCATTTTGTTCAGTTAGCCAACATACAGTAAATCATTAGTTTTTGATGTAGTGTTCAACGATTCATTAGTTGTGTGTAACACCCAGTGCTTACCACAACACATGCCCTCCTTAACACCCATTTTCTGGTTACTCCATTCCCCTACCCCCTTCCCTTCAGTATCCCTCAGTTTATTTCTTGGGGTCCAGAGTCTCTCTGATTTCTTCCCATTCAGTTTTCCTTCCCTTCCCCTATGGTTCTCTGTGCTATTCCTTATGTTCCACATATGAGTGAAACCATATGATAATTGTCTTTCTCTGCTTGACTTACTCCACTTAACATAATCCTCTCCAGATCCATCCATGTTGATTCAAATGGTGGGTATTCATCCTTTCTGATGGCTGAGTAATACTGCATTTTATATATGAACCACATCTTCTTTATCCATTCCTCTGTTGAAGAACATCTCAGCTCCTTCCAGTTTGGCTATTATTGTCATTGTTGCTATGAACATTGGGGTGCATGTGCCCCTTCTTTTCACGACATCTGTATCTCTGGGGTAAATACCTAGTAGTGCAATTGCTGGGTCATAGGGTAGCTCTATTTTTAACATCTTGGGGAACCTTCATACTGTTTTCCAGAGTGACTGTACCAGCTTGCATTCCCACCAACAGTGTAAGGGAGTTCCCTATCATAATACCATTGACATTTTTCACAGAGCTGGAACAAACAATCTTAAAATTTGCATGGAAACAGAAAAGACCCAGAATCACCAGGG
The DNA here is from genome assembly GCF_024610735.1 of Ursus americanus. Taxonomy (NCBI): domain Eukaryota; kingdom Metazoa; phylum Chordata; class Mammalia; order Carnivora; family Ursidae; genus Ursus; species Ursus americanus. The sequence continues at coordinate 52,846,790 of NC_142146.1, read as the reverse complement.
GAATGTTGGAAAAGAAAACCAAAGATGGGGGCATCACAATGCATGACTTCAAGTTATATTACAAAGCTGTGATCATCAAGAAAGCATGATATTGGCACAAAAACAGATACATAGATCAATGGAACAGAATAGAGACCTCAGAAATGGACCCTCAACTCGACGGCCAACCAATCTTTGACAAATCAGGAAAGAATATCCAATGGAAAAAAGTCTCTTCAATAAATGGTGCTGGGAAAATTGGATAGGCACATACAGAAGAATGAAACTGGATCATTCTCTTACACAATCTCACAAATTTTTGGCGAGAAGCTAAATTGATACAGCCTTTTAAAAAATATTCGGTTATATCTATTCTTAAAGAACATGCACATAGTTTATTACTGAGCAATTTCATTCTTAGGCATACCCTGAAAAGAAATATGGACATATTCACCAAAAGACATGTATTTAAACATTGATAGCATCACTGTTCCTAAAACTAAGAACTGGGAACAAACTGAATGCCCATGAACAATAGAATGGACAGACAGATTGTAGTATATTTGCATAAAAATCATACTTCACTTAAAGTGGTGATAACAGTTATAAGACATTGGATCCAAGTAATTGAAAAACCAAGGATCAAATTGGGCTTAAACAATAAGGAAATTTACTACTGAACATAACTAGAACTCCATAGACAAGCTTGGTCCCATAGATGGTTAGAATATCAGCTGAAAAATGCCAGTGAAGAACCAGGTTCTTTCCAGGTTCTTTTTGTTCTGCTGTCCTCAGTGTTGGCTTCATTTTCTCACTAGAAACAAGACGGTGGTCAATCATGTGGTCAAGTCTCAGACAATACATCCAGAAACAGTTATATTCAGAGGTAAAAGAAGGTGAACTACCATTTACTTACTTTTAGTATAAGAAGAACAGAAGTCTTCCTTAGGAGAACATAGCACAGTTTCCCTCAAATTTCACTGGCCAAAACTGAGTCACGTCCTATTTCAAAACCAATCACTGGCAGGGGAAATGGACTGATAGAATTTGACTAAGACTGATCTTCTGCAATGGACTGGATATTGGAGTACTGACCAACATGACAACTAAGTAACAGTAACAGTTAATATTAAGAGTATTTATTTAGGGCTGCCTAGGTGGCTCAGTCGGTTAAGTGTCTGTCTTCGGCTCAGGTCATGATCCCAGGGTCCTGGGATTGAGCCCTGCATCAGGCTCCCTGCTCCATGGGGAGTCTATTTTTCCCTCTCCCTCTGCCCCTCTCCTCCACTCGTTCTCTAAATAAATAAATACCTTTTTAAAAAGAGTATTTATTGAAACCTCAAATATTGGATTTTTTATTTCTGCTGAGAGGTGGAAACAGCAACAATCTCAAACTTAAAACAAACATCCTGAATAAACAGCAAATTCACAAATTCTCTTACCCATCAGAGCACTGAGGGTACAGGGCAACTAACTACTCAGAATCTAAATGAAAGCTGGTGTCTGCAGTGAGACACAAGACACAAACAGTGACCAAAGTATCTCCCCCAAATATTTATTAATGAGAAGAATAGTACCTTTATAGTAGAGAAACCTGACAGGTACCACTTATCCAAGTGATAAAATAAAGCATCACTAATGATAGGGTAGTTTGATACCATATGGCTCCCTATATGATACAATCAAGCAGGCACTTTACTTCTATGGCATTCTTTGCTAAATTCCATAATCTTAATATAACCCTGAGAAAAACTCATGCAAATCACAATTGTTGAATGTTCTACAAAATAACTGAAAATATTCTTTGCAAAAGTTAAGGTGACATGGAAGGAAGATACGGAAATAATGACTAATCAATATAGATTAAAGGAGACTGAGACATGACAATAAAAGGCAACATGGGATCCTGGATCAGATACTTGTACAGAAAAAGGACATTAGTGGAAAAAATGATGAGATCCAAATAAAGTCTATGGTTTGGTTAACAGTATTATACCAAATTAACTTCTTACTTTTGAAAATTGTACCATGGTTAAATTAGATGTTAACATTAGGAGAAACTGGGTGGAAGGTATACAGGAATTCTCTATACTACAGTTGCAACTCTTCTGTAAGTCTAAAATTATTTTGAAATAAAACATTTTTTAAACTTTTTATTTGCTATTCTTTTATTTTTATTTCAGGATTCAAAACCTTCAATAAATATTATCAGACTTCCACTTATTTTCCCAGTTCTCTACAGTGGTAATGTCTCTGCCAACAAAATGAAGTAATATCTTTATGGTTCCTAGGCACTAAACATAAAAACAAACAAATAGAAAGTATCCAAGGTGAGGGAGACATAGAGAGATATAATAATTTGAATGTCAGGAAACCAATAACTTTGCTTTTATACTATTTCCTTCTCTACTATATATCTTGGTTAAGAAGTAATTTTCTCAGCTCTTTTAGTGCTTATAAATCTTCCATAATCCTTATAATCACTGATAAGCCCTTTCTCTTATTAATTTCATTATGTACTTTAAAGAATAAGGACTGTAGAGGGTCTTACTGAGTAGCTGCATAGTTTCTAATCTGAGCTACAAGAGAGCGAACAGATTTAATGTATTCTTAATATGATACAAATACTTAGATAATTTATCAAGAAGAATAACAGTGAAAAGGAAAGAAGATGACATTTGTGATTGAAGTTAAAGAATAATGCAAGGTTCTATGAAAGCAAAGGTAAGAAAATGCCTTCTAGTTGATTATTATCTTTCCTTACAGAAAAATGTCAACCATGATGTTTATCCTATTCTACCATGGTTTACTGAATGTATGGAGAAGGATGGTGGGGAGCTGATAATTTGCCTTTCTAGTTCATGGGTCAGCAGGTTATAAGGAGCCATATCAGAAGTTGATAAAAAGAACTGGGCACCTCCCAGAGATTCTAGAGTTTGAACTCCATGCAGAAACTATAAGAGATTTCCTTATTCTGTGTATAGGAGGAAGAGTGACATGAGTACTTGGTAACCAGAATGGAGAAGACTGATAGAGATTGTTATGTGTTCACCAAACCCCATTTTTTCACTTCCTCCTAGTGGACAGCCAGACCACATTCCCGTCTCTCTTAAAGCTAGGTGGGGTCGTAAAATTGGGTTTTGGCCATGAAATATAGAAGAAAGTCAGGCATATCATTTTCAGAATTGGCACATGACAAATGTTTGATCCAACACACTCTCTTTCTTCTCCCATTTCTTGGCTGAGTGTTTACATCCAAAGCTATCTTGCTTGTCCCAAGTTCAAGAGAAGGGTGCCTCTGTCTGCCTTGGTTGCTGAACCATGCCCACCAATCACCATTGCCTCATGAACCTATACTAAACAATAATGTGAGTGAAAAATAAACATTTATTGTCTTATGTCACTAAGATTTTGAATTTTATTACAGCGGTTAGCCTACCCTAATACAGTATTTCTTATGATTTAGTAAAGAGTGATATGGGAGATTCCCAACTTTCAACCTGCTAAGTGATATATGTTCTGTCTAGATAGATCAAAGTTAGGCAGGCATTCCTGAATGGTTTTTTACTACCCCTTCCTTCTAATTCCATCTTTTTCCTTTTGTCTTGTCTTGGCTAGTCTATGGTTTTATTGTGTTGAACTTTGTGGGAACTGGAGTGACTGACTATATGTTCCAGCATTCCTGGGATAGGGCTAGTTTATGTCTATGCCTCAGCATGATGATTAATATTAACCCTCTCATTCTTGAAAGTTTAGATGATAAATTATATGGTCACTCTAATGATAAAAACACCTTATCTTCTTCTTAGGAATGAAAGAGACAAAATGAAAGAGTAAATAAAATAGATTTATCATGAGGAGCATTATATTTTATGAGTATTTGCAGTTGCATTTCCCCCTATTATTTCTTAGATAGCCAAAAATATGGTACTTTGTCTCCAGTGTATCATACAACATCATCTCTTTACAAGTTTATCAATCATAATGATTAGATTAAGATTAAGTGGGAAACCTGTAGAATATAATGCTGAAATTCTTTCAGTGATTTAAACCAAACTACTTTCGTGTCTGTTACATGGTTTTATTTTAATTTATTTTGTAATAAATCCATCTATTACATACTAATAATTATAAAACTGTGGCCATAATAATTTGGATAAAGAGAATCTACATACAAACTTAGGATTCTCAGAAGAAATAAAACAAGAAAAGAGATCTGGATCACATGTCACACCTGGGTAGCTGGGAATTTAAGTTTGTGTTAAAGACTATGCTTAAAAATTAATTCCATGTGAATTTTTCCATTAAAAAGAATTTCAAACTAATAAAAAATATTCTTCATTGGCAAACTGGGGGTAATTCTTGATTTTCTGGATCATTAACTGCAAACAGACATTTCTTCACACTCCTTAGAGACAGTTTTAAGAAACCACTTTAGTTTAGACCATTTTTCCAGAACAGGTTTAAAAAAGAAACAACAAAATGGAAGCCCTAATGACTACAATTAAGTTAGGGTTAATTACAAATTAACATTAAAAATAGTTTCTTTTTAAGCAAGTATAACGAAGTAACCTCTTTCAGGAAAGAAAGCTATAGTGAATATGGTATTATAAAATCATAAAAACTATCACGTGACATGGAAGGGATTATGAACAGGCAAGTAGAAGATTCACCTTTGCTGTATCTTCCACAATAATCCAAACCCTGGCCATTTTGAAGATAGATTACATCTCTATTTTAATTCTGGCATGCAAATCTTATCGGTTTTATTCAGGTTGCCACCTGAACCTATATTACCGAAATCTCCCTCACCTTAGCTCTAATTTATTGTAAAAAATGTCATTAACCTTTCATGAGAATTAATCACAAAAGATGTTGAAATTTTTTGTTATAGCCTGTACTGCAAACCTATTTGAAACGTGCTCTACCGCATTGAGTTTCTGTCTGAAATAGCTGATTTAAGCCCTTGATACAGTAGAGCTGGTACCCCATTCATTGTGTTATCATTTTACACAGTCTGTCCATAAAAACCCCAAGAGAAGAATGCACTGTCTGTCCATGAAAAATAACCCACTGTCTGTGGCTTATGGAAACAACGATAGAATTTTAAATACCTTGAAAAGCCAGGCATAGCCATTTACATGATTTTGCCAGCACTCTTCTGGTTGAATGGCAATATTCAAATATAATGAACAGAGGAACACAATTGAATATGCACCCTAATGAGGAATGGAGAAGTGAGACTTTTGTCATTTTTCAAAAACAAAAGCTCCCAAAATTTAAAATAATGAAGTAACATGGCTGCTGGAGAGAAGTAAGGGACGCATTATTAGACACAGCAGTAAATGTCAAATATAATATACTACAGCAATATTCTTCAGTTTGACTATGGCTCTTTTATTTCTTGTTCCCATGTATCTCCTGCTGTTAACTGTTCATCTCCCATCAATTTTATTCTCATCAGTAGTTGCCCTGGTCAGGCAGAGAAACTGTCTTGGTTTAATTAAATGCCCCCACTAATAAGAATAAGCTAAGCAGACTTGGGCATGCCTAAAGTGCTGCTCTCACATTTGAGCAGGTGGTGACCCGTGTTGAGCATACACTGAACTCTGGATTTTATTTCTGCTTGATTTGAAGACACAGAAGATTAATCTCTTTAAAAATTTCTCTGAATCTTTTGGCCCTAAAATATGAAAATAATTTATGCCAAGATAATTATTATTGATTCTTGTTACATGGAATTCTACCATAATGACTGCAGATACATTATGCACCCAACAATTTTGCTTTGAGTGTAACTGTAATCCAGATATTGTACCGTGGATCTGGCAAGGTGTTCAACTAAATGCGATTTATCACAACTAAAGTTTAGGTGTTGAAACATTCCAAGTTGTGTGCAGGCTGAGGGATAATGCAGGCACCTTTAATTCATCTTTACCAATTTCAGCCTGATAAGAGGAAGATGAACAAGGAGGAAGAAGAGAAATAGTAGTGTGTGATCTGATAACCTGGAAAGTTACAAGATACCTTCCACACGTGAGCAGGAATCCAAAAGACCAGGCCACAGCATTATCATTATCAGATGAGCATGACTCTATGTGTATCTTTGCAGCATGAAAATTCTACATCTGTTTGGTGGAAATTGGGTGAACCAGTGAATGGTGGCAGTGTCTCAGCAACCCATGAGCAGCAGGGAATGTAGAAGCATCGGTCCTCGGTCCTGTCTGTGAGGTCCCTGAGAGGAGTCTTAGAGCACTGATTGAGTCGATTCACTTGTTTGGATTGAAGGTTATCTAAATTAGAGATAGACGTAATTTGTAGGATATTGTAAAAGTGATTGTATTTTTCCATTGGTTGCTCTTTATTGCATAAATGTCATAAAATTTTAAAAATTAAAAAAAAATGATCCACAACCCCCACATACATATCCAAAAACATTAATTATTTTCCCTTACCCATATTTCCTGCCAGTTCTTGCCATATGTAAAGGTAATAGATCAGTGTGCCAGGTGATGTCCTGGGTACTGTCTGTATTTGCTCATTTAATCCCCACAGTGACTCTGAGAATCATCCCCATTGCACAGGGTGACTGAGACTTAGGAAAGTTAAGCAACTTGCCCTACGTTGTGTGACAAGTTGGAAGATACTAGAATTGAGTTCTGGTAGGTCCAAATCCAAAGCTTCTATTTTTAGTCACTCTGTAGCATGACCTGCTGTGTTAGGTGATCAAGTCATGGGTGGGCTTTTGTATCCTGCTTTATTTTTCCACTTTATGTTAAATGAATTTATCTTTTTTATTGGGTGCACAAAATTCATTTGAAGAAATGTATCATACCTTAACTGTTTCACTATTCTTGGATATTTTTTTTAAAGATTTTATTTATTTACTTGACAGAGAAAAAGAACGCGCACAAGCAGAGGGAGCAGCAGGCAGAGGGAGAAGCAGGCTCCCTGCTGAGCAGAGAACCAGATGTGGGCCTTGATCCCAGAACCCTGGGATCATGACCTGAGCTGAAGGCAGACATAGCCGATTGAGCCCCCCAGATACCCCTATTCTTGGATATTTAAATATGTCTTATTTTTCTGCTTAAATATAGAGCCAGCACTGCAACGAACATTTCCTTGCCTAATGCTTTTTTTTTTCTTCCTCCTTTTGAATTAGTTTCTAAGGATAAATTCCCAGGACTGGTATTATTTTGTCCAGGGATATAAACATAAAATATTTAATTATTTTAAATACATTTACATACCATATAGAGATTTTAGAGAACTTTTAATGAAGGTCTAAGGATTATTATGTTATATTCTTTCAATATTCCTTATGAGTTTTTGCTACATGCTGGGCACTGAGTTAAACATTAGAAATACAAAAACACCAGAAAATCAGATTCTTGTCTTCCTGGTACTTAAGTCTACTAAGGTAAGAAATTACATATTTATTTTAAATATATATTTTTCTTTATAAGCCATATGATGACAAAATTTAAACAAGATTCTTCTAAGTTATTAGAAATAAAGAAGGCTCAAATAGTCACACATTTATGTATTTTTTTCATACAGAAAGATAGCATTTTTAGGTGTCTAGTACAATCCCAGCCCCCATACTTAAATGGCATGTTCTTGGGCAATTTACTTAATCGTTCAGTTTCTACATGGAAATAATGTATTGTAGGATTACTGAGATAATACCTCTGAGCACTTAGAATGGTACACAACACTTAGCCAGTACTCAATAACTGTTAGCTAATTCAGTAAAGTGCTGGAACCAGCTCAGATATGCTTGTGATTGCTATATTTTTAGGAATTTTGTAAGACAGTTATTAAACACAGCTATTATTAAATACTCCTCATGGTGGGAGTATTTATGTCACAGACATTGGCAAACTCTACTAATCAACAACTTTTATTCAGAGAGCAGTTGTTAAGCATTCATCATCATACCACTATTATTATTCATGTATGTATTAACCTTGCTCTGGAAATAGTTGCTGCAGACGGTGCTTAACACCCACAAGTTAAGTGGGTAGTTAAACAAGTGGTCAGTGAGGCTTCTCTCTGTAATGCTTTAGCTAATGTGCATTCTAAGTTGGTTAAGAAGCTACTGACTGCATATTCAACCTGTAGATATGTTTTAAATAATTCCCACACAGACAATTCACCAATAAACCATGCTGAAATGAATTTAAGTGAATAATTTGTTATTGATTAACAAATATGTTTGTGAAGGAAAAGCGAAGGGGACTTGGAGTGGGCTATTGGAGGTAGCATTCATGGTTTTGTCACAGACAAAGCCAGTTTACTAATTTAAAACATTCATTAACCTCCCTAAGTCTTGGCTTTCTTATTTTAAAAAAAGTGGGGATGATAACACATAACTCCTAAAATTGTTATGAAAATTAATTGAGATAATATGTTCTCTAGTGACCAACATAGAGTAGGCACTTAATACAAAACTGTCTTCCTTTCATGCCTAAAAAACAAACTGAGGATTGCGGAAAGGGAGGTGGGTGGGGGGAATGGGGTAACTGGGTGATGGGCATTAAAGAGGGCATGTGATATGATGGGCACTGGGTATTATACTGAACTAATGAATCATTGAACATTATGGCAAAAACAAATGATGTACTATACCTTGGCTAGTTGAATTTAAATTAAAAATATATATATAAAAAAGGGGAGAGTCTTAAGCGTATGTCCATTTTGAAAGAAGGAGCCAGTAAAGATGAAAGAGAACTTATTATTGATGGAACATGATCTCAGAGGAATCTGGAATGGATGGTATCCATGGAAGCTGGAAGGATTAGCTTTGGACAGGAAGAGGAACAATACTTCCTCTCAGAGAGAAAAGAGGATTTAAATAAAGACAAATTTGCAGGTGAGGAATGGAAAGGTCAAGAAGTTCACACCTGAAAGCCTGTTTTCTCTTCATTGTTAACGAAAAGTTGTTCAAGAGCTAGGAGCTGAGGGAGAGAAGAACTTGAAATGGCCCTGAAAGAGGAGTATTGAGCAGCCCTGAGGACACGGCTTAGTGTAAGACTGCATTTGTAAAGTGACCGTCTTCTACCCAACCCTAGCAGGGCTTTGCACCAGATGTGGGAGTGGAGGAGGCACCCCGCTGGATTGATCCAAGAATCAGCATCAGCAGGGCAGGGGTAGTAGAAAGATGACACAGGATAGGAGGGTGCTGCAAGAGAGGATGAAGTGATGGGTACGAGAGAGGAAGTCAAGAGCTGGCTTAAAGTCTTGAAGAAAGGGGATGCGTCAAGGAACCAGAGACCTCAATGGAGCTCAAAGAGCAACAGTCATAGAGGGATAGGAATAGGGAAGAGACATAGTGGGGCTGGGAAGGGAAATGGGCTGTTTGCAGAAACTGTGAGGCAGAGGCAGGGATTTCTGGGTAGTAACTCTTCTGGGTAGTAATAAGGGTTTGAGTCCAGCCCAGTGTTATTCAGTCCCCTTTTAAAGCTGGGCTTATATTATGTCTTAAAAAGCTTATAATATATCATATCCTATAATATAAAGCTATAAATAAGATGTGAACTTATAGATAAGATACAAGACTAATTTTGGGGGGCAACTCGGGCTATTTCTGAAGGAATTACAAAGAAGGAAACAAATATAAAAGTTTAAAGTAGTTAGAAATGCCAGTGAAATAAATAAATACTTCTCAAAAAAATTTTTTTGCTTTTTAAAGAAAACAACATGCACTTGGATATGTTACCATGTGTATGCTTGTGTGAAAAATAGATCTTGTTGCTTCATAGCCTCATGGCAGCTAAAGAAAGACAACATAAAAACCCATATGAGAACTAGTTAGACAGTGGGAAAAAAATATAAACATGAAGATGTCATTCTAGTTTCATTTATGAAAGGAAAACACTGGAAACTTGAATATCAACAAAGCATAGTGGTTAAGGGAATTGTGGAATATACGTCTGATAGAATACTGTCTGGTTGTTAAAATGATAGTTATAAAGAAATTTAGAACAACATGGGAAATAGTTATGATAATAAATTAAGTAAAATCAAATGCAGGATTTAGATATACAGGTACACCATGATTCTGAGGGTATTAGAAACAAACGTAAGACAAAGACCTAAAATTATAGTTTTTTTTTAATTTCTTTTTTTTTTCTATTTACCAGAATTTTTATATGACTATGTCAAAATTAAAAATTATTAATATTCTATTTCAACTCCTTCCTACTCATCAGAAATCCTCTTGTTGGAAGTCCACAGACTTCCTAAAACAGCTCAAGAAAGGAGCTTCCAAATCTTCACTCCCTGCTTGCAGCTTCAATCCCACCTCTTCACCTAGTAGATGACCTTCCATTTGACTAGAGAGGCTAAATCTTTCCAGGGAAGTCTCTTTCTGTCTTCCTCTCTCTCTGCCTTTACATTTAATTGTCTGCAATATCAGACAAAGGGCTCTATTCTCTTTCCCAGGCTAACTCCTTCATGCCTTTGGAGAGAGAATGGTTGCCTGTTCTTCACTCCAGACCATGGCTTGTGTGATTTCTTTTCTTTTTCTTTCTTTTTTTTTTTTTATGATGTTTTCTTCTCTTCTTCCTAACTCTCTTAATCCTGCTCACTTTTTAGAGTCAAGGTGTAATCTTCCACTCTTCTGTGATGCCTTCCCCAGTGCTCCTGCCTCTATCAATCCCTCCCCTTGGAGAACTTTTCCATACAGGACTTAATAATAATATGTGCTCTAAAGCCAAACTTCCTGGGCTTAAATTTTGGCTCTTCCACTAACTAGGCTATTTGCCCTTGCTGTGTCTCAGTTTATTGATCTTTAAAATGGGGATAATGATAGAATTTACTTATAAGCACTCAATAACTGTAAGCTCTTATTATTTGTGTTCCTTGACTATTTGGCTGTTCAGCTTGTTTTCCTAGCCACATAAAAGTTTTTGGAGACTATTTCAGTCTTGTTTTGGTTCCTCCTTATATGGTGATTAAATTTTCTGTGTTTTCTCAGGACTTGGGGGTTTCCCAAGACATGAGATTTTCAGTGCTAAAACTGGGAAAAATCCCAGGTAAATTGGGATGGTTGGTTACTCTGCCTTGATGCCTAAGATGATGTTTTACATGTAGTAGTGCTTAAGGATTTCTTGTTGAATGAGTTTGTATGTAAAATACAAGCAAAATGATAAGCACATACAAATATTTCCTGTTGAACATAAATCTAGAAATCTGCATTCACAGTGGGACAATTTCTAAAATGGTGAGGTCTCTCTTCCTGTGTTTATATGACAACTGATATATTTAAACAAATCCCTTTTTGGACAGACAATGTGTTCTGATATTAAAGGTACCTTTTCCTTTGTTTATTTTACAATACTATTAGTCTTCTGTAATGATTTGCATCATCCTTCAGGGAAAAGTAAACTTTTAAAACTCTTGTCCAAATTCTTAATCATATAAACTGCCAGATTTCCTTCCACACTTAAAAAATGACCAGATTATAATTAATTCTTTCTGTGGTTTAAGTTATTTCTGCAAGTTAAAACCAAGTACCTTTCTAATTGCCTGGAGCTGAGGATTCCTGACCTCAGCAAAATTTTAGCCAACAGAATGTTTGGTTGAAGCAACTTGTCACCTTAACATCACAAGCTTAACTCTCCTCACTACCCTTAGCAACCAATATGCAAGCATAGCAACAGCAGCTGGTGCACCGAAACAGCATTGTTTAAAATAAACACTTTTCCAGTTGGCATTTGCAAGTGATCTTTTTCTCTCCATCATTTAAAATATAAGTGTGATCATAAGATAAAGTAAAACAAGTGAAGATGAAAACTACTTGGAAAGGTAGGTAGGAGAACAAAAATCATAAAAAAATGCTAACTGCCAAGAGGGATTCACGCTTTGACCTTTACCACCACTGGAAATTCCATTATCAGATATATTGGGGTTTTTTTTCCTAGGGGTTCCCAAAATTTAGAATTCAAGGATCTCCTGAAAAATCATCCCCATGTAATTCTATTGTTCAAGCATCTGGAGAGTGCCTACCATATACTAGGAGACACAGGTATGCAAAGATGGAAGAAAAAAAAGTCTTAAGACATTTACACAAATAACTACAAAATATAAGGTATATAGAGCAGATCACGCACTAATGGTTCAGAACATGGTATCTCAAGCTAGACTGATGAGGTTTGAACTATGGCCTAGCCATTTAGTAGTGGGAGACTTCATAAGTCACTTATCCTCTCTGTGTTGCATTTCCTTATCTATGAAATAAGGGGTTAACAGTAGCACCTACTTCTGAAGGTAGATGTGAGGCTTAAGTGAGTTAATTTACATAAAATGCTTAGAATAGGGCCTGACACATAGCAAGTGCTATAAATGTGTGTGCTATTAATTTTAAGATTGAATGTGACAGGTGACATAGACAGTTTCAGAAGACATGCAATGGACATTTAAGAGAGAGCTTATCTCAGGAGAGCAGGGCAAACTTTAAGGAGGAGGTGAATTGGATTTTAAGTAGTGTGATAAGGAAAATAAGAGAAGTATAAGCAAAGTACAAAAGTGACCGAGCAGAGGTAGAGATGAAGCTTTATGACTTGAGGAGGAAGAGGGCAGAGGGGGCACAAGGGGACAGGAAGGGGACTGGGAGGGCATCATCTGAACAGATATCTCCTCACCAGCTCTCTCAGAGTAAGTACAACTCTGTGAGTCCTGAAGGTGAGAACAAGCCATTGCAGCCAGTGCAAAATCTCTGAACTTGCATGTAACTCCATGTGTTTGGAAAATGTTAAGAGTCCAGTTTTGGCCACAGGACAATTGTATGGAGTTGAGAGCTAGGTGAAGGGATACAGAAGAGCTGAAGAAGCAGCTGAAGAAGGGGGCCAAAGGAGGCCAGGAAAGGCTGGGAAATCCACCAACATCACACTAAGAAACTGGGCTTCATTATGTAGGCTGGCATTTCTCCTCAGTCTTCACCTTAAAATCTACTATAGTGTTGGTTAAAAGTGCAGATTTCTTAGGAGAAGAAAAGGATATTAAGCGAAAGGGCTGTAGAGAAATGAGGCAGGAAGTTGGCTCAGTAAAGGAGAAAATAGTCCCACAGTCATCTTCTGAACTTCCTGCTTCTAACCCTCACCTTCTCAAGATCTTCCTTTACTGCAAGGTACAAGAGGATTGGATAGCTGGATCAATTATACCTCCCCTTTCCTCCCCCATGGGTTTGTAATTATCACCTGAACTCCTGAATCTATGTTTAAAGCTTCTTTGAGGTTGAACATATGGGAGCTCACTCCCCTAAAAGGGTAACCAAGGCCACATCAGAGAAGAAACTATACTCTGGTAATTTGTGTGCATCAGAAACATATTGTGGTAGATCAAGAGTAGCCTGCAGACAATCAGGGATCACAGTGAGGAGCCCTCATCCTATGGTGGGACCCACTCAGATGGCCAGAAAGGGGTGACACTAAACAGATAACACAATGCTATATGAAAAATAATGCAATGGCCACAGCAACCCTAACAAAGATGTCAAGGATATCAGCTGCAGAGCCAGGAAAATGAAAAACACATATTTCTCTTAAGCTCTCGTAATCAATCTAAAGAACGTCCCTCCTTGGTATAGTAAATGCCTATGGGAGGCTATCACTGTAGTTTGATGGGTGTCTCTTCAAACTTTACTCTTTTGCCTTCATTTTTTGTTGTATTCAAAGAACCATCTGTATCCTTTTCTCAATTTGAGATAACAGAGGCTGGGTCTGTTGTGAATTCTATTACTCAAAGAAGCGCCTATACAAGCTCCCCATTCATGATCCTGTGGGTAAAAAGAAAAACAGTCTTATTGAAGCTCAGACTATCAGAGATAAAGGAGATCTGAAGGACCAAAACATAAGGCGTATGTCTTCCTGTGCAAATAACTGGACAGTTTAGAGAGAGCAAAGTACACACACACACACACACACACACACACAAGCAGCCAAATAATCTTGTTTGTAAAATCAAAGAAGAATTCACTAAACTGTGTGTTTTATAGTTAATGATTTAATGCTGTCTCTGTTAGAAGGCTTGAAAATTTCCCGTAAATATTTTAGAACTTGTATCATGGAAAGGTAGATCCAGAATTTTCAACAAAAAAGTTAAGTGGTAAGGACAGTCATGCACTGAATGTACAGGCAATAAAATGGAGAGAGAAGAGAACTTTAGACTTCACAACGCCTGCCATGTTCCATACACAGTTCCTGATGTCTTTTCATATGCATCACTTCATTTAATTCTTTTTTTTTTTAAAGATTTTATTTATTTATTCGACAGAGAGAGAGACAGCCAGCGAGAGAGGGAACACAAGCAGGGGGAGTGGGAGAGGAAGAAGCAGGCTCATAGCGGAGGAGTCTGATGTGGGGCTCGATCCCATAACACCGGGATCACGCCCTGAGCCAAAGGCAGACGCTTAACCGCTGTGCCACCCAGGCACCCCCACTTCATTTAATTCTTAAAACAATCCCATAAAAGCAATAAAGTTATTCCAAATAGAGGTTTCTTTTCCAAAGACTCTACAAACCAATATTTCTGATATCTAGTACCTGGAAACAGTATGAAGGTAATGATAATCATAAAAACAATTATGTCTGCAAGCCATTTTATTTCATTTAATTTTTTCCTCACAGAAATGTTATGACAATAAAGGACAGGAACTATGACCTTTGCTTTTCTAAATATAAATAATAAATACAGCTCAGACAAGGTAAGTGACTCAACCAATGAAGCCTAGTTGAATATAAATCCCAAATATTGAGATTTTTCAGGCCCACATTCTTTTTCTCAAAGTCAATTCTCCGTAGAAACTGATGTTGAAGAAATCATCAGCCACCCAAGCTGGGTCTGGGGCCACCCCCACCTTCTCCCTACCCTCCCTTCCAAAGGCCACCATCTCACAGACATGTCTTCCTGCTCCTCCCACTGCTTGGAAGGCATTCCAAGGATATCAAAAGCCTGTGCCCCAATCTTAGCACACAAATAGAAATACTCATGATATAAAACAATACAGTGGACAGGGGCGCCTGGGTGACTCAGTCATTAAGCGTCTGCCTTCGGCCCAGGGCGTGATCCCAGGGTCCTGGGATTGAGCCCCGCATTGGGCTCCCTGCTCCGCTGGGAGCCTGCTTCTTCCTCTCCTGCTCCCCCTGCTTGTATTCCCTCTCTCACTGGCTGTCTCTCTGTCAAATGAATAAATAAAATCTTTTAAAAAACACACACACAACAATACAGTGGACTATTAAGCAGAAAGAACACACTCACTAAAATGAGCGTTTAAGATAAATTAATTAAGTGAAAAAAAGCAAGTTCCAAGAAGATATGTATGATCCTTTTAGGGTTTAAGGCTGCATACTTTTTATAGAGACACACATATACACACATGCATGTATACATACATACAGTAAATAGAGCACATTACAGAAAAGCTAACGGCAGTTCCTTTCAGGGGTTTGGGGAAGGCACCATGTGGTAATCAAAGGGGCTATGCCATGTTTGTTTGAACACTCAGCCTCTGGAGTCACACCGTGTGGTTTTGAATCCCAGCTCACATAACACCCATGTGACCACACACAAGTTACTCCTGTACCTCAGTGTCTGCATCTGTAACATGATGATGATAATAGGGCTGATATAAGGGCTAAATGATATATTAACATATAAAGCACTTAGTGTCTGGTACATACAGAAAGCTTTCAATAAATGTGAGGTTTTTATAAGGAGAATATATTACTTTTATAACTTTTTAAAAATTTAAGCAGAATCTGAGATAGTGAGAAGATAGGTGATTTAGTTTCCTAAGGTGTCCACAACCGCTGAGTGAGTGGCTTAAACAATAGAAATTTATTGTCTCCCCATTCTGGAGGCTGGAAATCTGAGGTCAAAGTATCTGGAGGGTGAATTTTTTCTGAGGCTGTGAGGGAGGATCTATTCTATGTCTCTCTCCCAGTTTCTCGGGGTTTGCTGGCAACCATAGCATCCCTTTGGCTTGTAGGTGCACCCTGACCTCTGCCTTCATCTCCACATGGAGTTCTCCCTGTTGTGTTTGTCTCTGAGCCCAAATCTCCCCTTTTATAAGGACATCAGTCATACTGGCATATTAGGCTTGCTCTAATAAACTCATCTGAACTGGATCCTCTGCAAAGACCTTATTTCCAAATAACTTCACATTCAACAGGTAGTGGGAGTTACAACTTCAGCATCTTTTGGGGGACACAATTCAACCTGTAACAATGGGAGAAGACCAAATTAGAGGTCATTGCAGTAGTCCAGGTTTTTCCTGAGTACTGGCCAAGTAGATTTTTTAAATGAAAACAAACAAACAATATGATTTGGTGACTGGAAGTAATGTAGAGAAGCAGGGACACTGGAGTTTCTGGCTAAAGCATCTGGCAGATGCTGGTGGTGGCATTTGCTGAGATGTGATAAGGGTTAGAGTAGACAAACTGAGGGTAAATATTAAAGTCTCCAAAATTAACTTTAACAAAATGCCCATTTAGCTTAATTCCAGAAAAGATGTGGCATAGGCCCACCAGGTTTATTTTAAAAGACTGAAGCTTAATTTTTAGATTTTACTTCCTATGCTTTTAGTCTCCTTCATTACTTCTTGTGCTTGCCTTTCAGGGTTGTGAGTCTTTTACAAACACTTCTATGTTGTTCTCCATGGAGGTTTCTGCAATCCCTTGGCTTCGAGTATCATCTGTTCGAATGGCTTCAGGTGCAGACCTGGTCCACAGGATTAGGACTGATGGCACTTTGCAAGCATTGAGGGAGCGCCCATTCCTTTTATTGTTCTATCTGCACTTAAATTAAAGGGCCCTTAATAAATGCTCCCAGCATAAACGACGAGAATAGTAAAGTTACTGGAGTAGAAATGGGACGAACTCTTGGCAATTAAAGTTTTTTTTTTTCAATCTCTAAAGTATATGCTGAATTGTATGCAGTAGTATCATTAAGACACTGGGGAGTCCCTGGGTAACAGATAAGATTTGCTGCAAGAAATTTTGCAGTAAGTATTAACACCTCTAGGTCTATGTGGGTGACTTGTGATTAAAGTTGCCTGTGGCAAAAATAGTTTGGGAAGTAGGATGGTGAGCAGAGGTAGAAATCTTTAAGACTGTAGGAAAGTAAATTGAAAAAATGAAAAAAGACCTCAGATTTTCCCATCTTTCAGGAACTGTCAGTAGCACTATTTTGAATCAATTAGGTGAAATAGAGTCCTCTCTTCTGTGTTTGTTCATCCTTTCAAAAAATATATACCAGGAGTCCGCCATGTGCATTTCCCTGGCACCCTTTGACACTGGGGAGATACATGAGTGAATAAACCAGAAAAAAGTCCCCACCTTCATGGAGCTTAGGCTCTACTGTGCAGAAGATAGGCACTAAACAAGGAAACAAATGTGTTTCCTTGTGTGTCAGATGGGGACAAATGCTCTGAGGAAAAATACACCACTGTAGGGGATAGAGCTTGGTGGATGGGGGTGGGCTTGCTAATTTATAGCGTCATCAGAAAGGTCTTTCTGACAACATGAAAGTCTTATGGTAAGAGTAAGTTGATAGGAAATAATCCCCACCCTTTCAAATTTACAGTGAATTTGCAGCCTCTGGAATATGGAAGCAAACTTACAAAAGAAAGATGGGCTTTCTTTGACAGTGGTACATCTGTACACTTTTCTTTTCATTGTTAATATTTTAAAGGCATCATTGTTTGGGAAGTGCATGCAACACGGTGGGAGAGCCAGGCTTTTGGTTTCTGACAGCCCTAAGTTCAGAATCTGGTTCTAGCCCTTACTGATTGTGAGGGGCTGAGCAGTGACTTAATCTCCCTTACAAATAAGAATGGTAAAAAAATAAGAAGAAGAGGAAGAATGGTAATAAAAAAAAGAATCAAATCTTGCCATTTGCAACAACAAAGATGGGGCAGAGAGTATAATGCTAAGTGAAATGTCAGTCAGAAAAAGACAAATCCCATATGATTTGACTTATACGTGGAATTTAAGAAACAAAATAAATGAGCAAAAGGAGAAAAAAGAGACAGAAAGAGGGAGATAAACCAAAAAACAGACTCTTAATTACAGAAAACAAACTGATGGCTAACAGAAAAGAAGGGGGTGAAGGATGGGTTAAATCGGTGATGGGGATTAAGAAGTATACTTGGGATGAGCACCAGGTGATGTACGGACTTGGTGAATCACTGTATTGTGCACCTGAAACTAATATAACGTTGTATGTTAACCAGTTGGAATTAAAAACTTCTAAAAAAGGAGAATGATAATGTCCGTCTCGGGGCACCAAGAACAGTCCCTGCCTCCATCCTCATCCTCAGCTCCTGTCTCAGGGAAGACATTATTTATTATTGGAAATTGAGGTTTGGGGCAATGAAACATAACTGTGCAACCCAGTATGTAAAGCAAAGATTGATAATCCCTGAAGTTTCTACTCTTCACATTTAACCATCATTTTATTTCGTGTTTTTCCCCTATCGTTGACATGTATGAGAACAATATTAATTATATATTAAGAAAGATCACATATTAGTGAATTTAACTCAAGACATTTTATGAAATATCTTAAGGTATAAATATCTTGAGAGAAATACAAAGGTCAAAGCCAACCACATCTGCCATTTAGAAGGAAAAACAAGCACGTACAGTTCTAACACAGGACAGCGGCAACATGGCAATAGAAATGTATAAAATAGTTCCACAAGGGCAGGAGGTGTTATAGTGCTATTTCTCAGAGGGTGAGAAGTTAGAACTGGAAGTGGGTCATGTCTAATGAGAGGAAGGATTCTCTGTCAGATGGGAGGGAGAGGATCCTGTTGGAGGCAGATATAAAATTTGGGGGGATCCAAAGGAAAGAAGGGGCAGGAGAGTAGAGGGTACTGAAGATGATATTTTTAAATGGGCAACTCTTAGTTATTTTGAAATCAGAAATGAAACTGAATAAAAAGAATAATTTGGGGACAGCTGCAAACTTCCCTATTGGATGCTCCTTTTATGTAGGTTGTGACTTCTATCTTGAATCATTTAGGGTGATAGAAGTATGCTACAGGATACATGCCATTTCTATCTCCAAAGCCTGAGTTTGGGTCAGGTGGCAAAAAGACACTCTGAGAGGAGAAAACTACCTTTCCCGCCATCAATGGTCTGATTCTGATCCATTCTAAAATGCTTAGAAAAAGTATTTCTAATTCTTATGGACAAGCAGGACAAAGGCATGAAATACCTATGGAGACCAGGGAGTTCAAGCAGCAAAATAGAAATCTGTTGCCACTCTAGACTTTTTATTGTATTTTAAGACTCTAAAATCTACTTCCGGTTTCTCTGGGTAAAGAAAAAACTAGCTCTCTCTCATTCTCTTTTTTTTTTTCTTCTAAAAAGCCCAACCTTGATTCTATATGAAAACTTCAAAATGTTTTGAAGGTGGACATTTCAGTAGCAGAAAAAATAACTCTAAATACTTTTTGACAGGATTTGAATAACTTTTCAACTTTCTGTACATATGCAGACAATAACCAGATAAAATGATAAATCATGGCATGCCACTTGAGAGTTTTGTTGAAAGAAAAAAATGTCATCTCAAATCTCAGCCAAAAGGTAAGCTATATATACTTATAGATTCTCAAATTACAATTTTTGAAGTTGTTTCATGATACAAAGGAGGATATTTTAACAGCATCTCTTTAGCTGTTCCAGTTTATAAGAACTTGTTGAAAATCCCAAATCAAATTGATAATACCAATATTTGTCACTTACTATTGATGCAGAGATGAAACTCCATAGACATTCTGCTAGTAGTAAGATAAAACTAAGCCACATTTATCAAATGCTGCTAAAACAAATCTTGTGGGTTTTGGAAGCATGCTACTTGCCCTGGTACATGAAGGCATCAGAGTGTACTTCCCCAATATCTTAATAGCAACTAACCCAACCGCCTCATTGTATAAATATGGAAGCTGAGTCCAGGAGGGGTTGAATAACTTGTCCACATTGCTCAGCACCCGGGGATCCATTCCAGGTGGATCACAATGCTCTAAAAACGTGGCACCTGCAGAGTACTGTCTTTGGAGTTAGGATGAACCCAAGATCACTGCCTTGTAGTTTCTTTTTTTTTTTTTTAAAGATTTTATTTATTTATTCAACAGAGATAGAGACAGCCAGCGAGAGAGGGAACACAAGCAGGGGGAGTGGGAGAGGAAGAAGCAGGCTCCCAGAGGAGGAGCCTGATGTGGGGCTCGATCCCAGAACGCCGGGATCACGCCCTGAGCCGAAGGCAGGTGCTTAACCGCTGTGCCACCCAGGCGCCCCTGTAGTTTCTGACCTTACATCTAACTCTTATCTTTGTACCCCTTAGTTCTTGGAAATCCCTGTGTTCCTTCAATTTTCCTCTAAAGAAAATAATTATCTGAAAGAAGTTTCTATTTCTCTCTCACCTCCCTACCTCCCACAGAGTAAGAAAGAGAGATAGAGAAAGTATTATTTCCATTCAATAACTATTGAGTCAAATTGTCTAAATGACATCCTGAGAATAATAAGCTTTCAAGAAGGCTCAGCAGCTAATTTGATATCCAGGACAACAGAAAAGGAGCTATGGAGGGAGAAAAGACACATGTCTTCTATTTGTCTGAGATCTCTTTTGCATTACTCACCAGCTCTTTGCCTTACTTATAATTCTTCTAGACAGATCGCTACTTGGCATTGTCAACAAGGACCTCTCAGAATTGCAGTGGAGTTTCAGACCCAAATTGGAAACAGGTGAAAGCCAGAGCAAAAACAAAATAGTGACTCATAAATCAGGGTAAGGAGTTTGGATTTTATTTAATGTACAATTGGATGCTACTGAGGTAAAGGGATGGTGTGATCCAATTTAGGTTTTAATAAATTTAGATTTTGTAGTGGCTGCTTTTTGGAGACTGGGTGAGAGCTGGAGGGGAACTCAACATTGGAGGCTATGGTGGTGATTTGGTGACATATGATGGTGGTTTAGGCCAATGTGTTGGCAGTGCTAATGAAGAAAAGTTACATACTTAAGAGACACTTTTGTTTTTGTTTGTTTTGGGTTTTTTTGAGATTTTAATACTTTTTTTATGTTTTGAGTTTTTATTTAAATTCTAGTTAGGTAACATAGAGTGTAATATTAGTTTCAGGAGTAGAATTTAGTGATTCATCACTTACATATAACACCCAGTACTCATCACAACAAATGTCCTCCTTAATACCCATCATCTGTTTAGCCCACCCCCCACT
The DNA here is from genome assembly GCF_024610735.1 of Ursus americanus. Taxonomy (NCBI): domain Eukaryota; kingdom Metazoa; phylum Chordata; class Mammalia; order Carnivora; family Ursidae; genus Ursus; species Ursus americanus. The sequence goes on along the minus strand of NC_142146.1, from coordinate 52,825,566 downwards.
CCCCTCCCCTCCAGCAAACCTCAGTTTGTACTCTGAGTTAAGAGTTCCTCATGGTTTGCCTCCCTCTCTTTTTCTTCTTTACCCTATGTTCATCTCTTTTGTTTCTTAAATTCTACATATAAGTCAAATCATATGGTATTTGTCTTTCTGTGACTGATTCATTTCACTTAACATAATACCCTCTAGTTCCAGCCATGTCATTGCAAATGGCAAGATTTCATTCTTTTTTATGGCTGAGTAATATTCCCTTGTATACCTATGATCCAGCAACTGCGCTACTAGGCATTTACCCAAAGAATACACAAATACTAATTCAAACAGATAATGTACCCCAATGTTCATAGCAGCATTATGTATAATAGCCAAATTACGGAAAGAGCCCAAATGTCCATCAACTGACGAATGGATTAAGAGATATTTTTGAAGACAGACTCAAAACCTGTTGGATTAGATGTGGATGGGAAAGATGAGGTGATGGTAAGAAAGGGAAGGAATCAAGGATGGCTTCCAGAGTTCTCCGCTGACCATCTCAGGGGCAATTTGCTGAAATGGGGAAACGTGAGGGAGAAACAGGCTATTGACAGGATTATAGAAAGATGGTATGGTGTGTGTATGTGTGAGGGGAGGGTACAACAATGCTCTAACTACCAAGCAGGAATACCCTTCCCACAGAGAGACCATTCCCTTTCTTCCTTGAGAGTTCACATTTTGAAGCTGCTTTATTCGTGAGCCGAAGCATGTGTCAGCCCTCCAGGTTGTCCGCCTTCACTGATTTTTATTTTATTTTATTTTATTTTATTTTATTTTATTTTATTTTATTTTATTTTATTTTATTTTATTTTATTTTATTTTATTTTATTTTATTTATTTAACAGAGAGACAGCCAGCGAGAGAGGGAACACAAGCAGGGGGAGTGGGAGAGGAAGAAGCAGGCTCCCAGCTGAGCAGGGAGCCCGATGCGGGGCTCGATTCCACATGCCCTGGGCCCAAGGCAGACGGTTAACAACTGAGCCACCCAGGCGCCCCGTCCCTCACTGATTCTATTGTTAGTGCAGTTTCCTCTAAGATTCCAGCAAAAAGCTGTCAATGAGTCTGGGTTTTCAATGTTGAGGTCATTTTCATCTTTTACTGACTTCATAGGTATTTTAGTGGAAAATTAGAGGCAATTACATGAGGGGATACCAACGAGGCATCATTTTAAACTGGAAGTAGGTTAGACTAGAATTCATGCATAAAAACTATAAAAGATGCTCTGTGATATTCCAGTAAATAGTCTTTTTGCCTGTCTCAAAAAATTAGTATGGAATAAAAACAAAATTAAAAATAAGAATGAGGAAACTGTAGCATAAACAGTGGTTAAAAAAATAAATGAAAATACAAAATATACATTAAATGTAATTAGTTAAAATGTCTAATTGTTAAAATGTCATAAAACTAAATGTAAATGTCAAAAGATAACTCTTCAAAGACAAGTTTTAAAGTATATATATAAGAAAACACAGAAACAATAATCCGGGTTCTGTGACCCAGATATTAATAAAGACTGAGAAGTGAGAGAGAGGATAATGAGTTAGGAGAGAAATTAAAGAGAATGAGAACTGAGGCTATCCTAGTTTCTACTTTTTTACCAACGCTAGTGCTCAGCTCAGTGCCTAGCAAGAAGTAGGTCCTCAATAAATATTTATTGAATGAGTGAACATTCATTCAGTATCGTAGAGGTGTAATTTCAGTTTTTATTTTTAAGTTTAGATACATTAAACACCAACAGAATAAAAATTGAATGTGTATATCCCAATTCACTTGGGATAAGATACATTAAAAAATATAATTCATTCATAGAAGAGAGAGAAAGCAAAAGAACAGCAATGAAGTATCACAAAACAGAAAACAGGCAAGAGAAAATTAAACTTAATAATAGTTTGCTATTATGGTCATTATAATAAACCCTTGATTAAAGAAAAAGACTTGTGTTACTGTTCAAAACAAAATTCAACTACATACTGCTTATAAAATGATCACTAAAATCAAAATGACTCAGAAATATTGAGAACAAATTTTGTAACTGTTACTTATCAGAGATACACAAAAACTAAGTAGGGATAAAGAATACAAATAATTAATAGAGTAACTCTTTGTACTCTAAAAATAAAGATCAAAACTCCTTTTTAAGCACCCATAGAATGTTCACATAAATTAATCATATTTTTATATGAAAACAAAAAAAAATCCCTAAACAAATAACCAAAAAGCCTATATTTTATGGTCTCAATTTAACAAAATAAGAAATTACCTTTTTAATATTTAAAATTTTTAGAATTCTCACTATATTAAAAAATCTATTTTTGTAAATAATTAAATCAAAGAAAAATAGAGAATTAGCAAATCTTTAGAAGATAAAGAAAATGAAGATACTGCTCATTAGATTAAAATGAATTAGAAGCAAATTCAAGACCTTAATTTTGTTGTTAAAATATTAATCCAATAAAATAAATAAGTTAACTATGCATTAAACTGAAGATATAATAAGTGGAATGACAAGATACCCCCAAAGCTAACAGGCAAAGTAAACATTAAATTTAAACAGTAGAATGTATTATTACAAAATACAGAAGAATTGATTAATACAATTACTGATTGTTACAACAGGAAAAAATTACATTAACAAAATTAGAAATACGTGAAGTAATAAAAGAACTTACGTAGAGAAATTTCTAAAATAAAAATAACCTTTATAATATGCTAATTAGCCTCAAAGTAGTCACTGATACATCTTAGAAAATAAGCACCAGAATTAGGTTATGATGTAGAAAGCCTGAATATACAGTAATTGTGGAAGAAAAACAAATTTTATTTTAAAAAACATATAATAAAAGACTTCATGTATGAACAATTTCATTAAGAAGTTTTTTTCAAACTTTCAAGGAACATGGAATTACCATGCTACATAAATATCAGAGGCCAAAGGAAAATCTGGGAAACTTCTCAATACATTTTATGAAGCCAGTATACCCCTAATTGAAAACTTGAGAAAAATATCTCAAACTATAGATGAATTTTATTTTATTAGAACAGCTGTGAAAACTTACCATATCAGAAAATAGAAATAAAAAACAACTTAGGAAGAAACTACCCCTTACAACCAAAAAGTGATGATAACATAATGCAAGAATGTTTAATTTCCAAAACATAACTGATCATATCAAGTAAAGATAATGAAACCTACATTGTTTGGGCTAGTTTATTTAGTCAATACAATTTGACTATTGGAAAGGAGGCACATTTATTGTTTTCTGCAGATGAAAAGATTGCAATCTAAGAAACCCCCCCAAAATCAACTGAAAACTCTTAATTGCTAATAAGAGATTTCAATAGGTTAACAGATACAAATCAACATAAAAAAAGTTATTACCTCCTATAGTCTAGTAATAATCATTTAGAGGTGGAAAAAGGAAAAAAAGAACCAATTTGTAATAAGAATAATCTTAATAAGAAAAGTAGGAAATGTTTATGGTGAAATTTCAAATCTTTCCTGATACCTATATCTACATTTTTATCTATCTACATATACTGTATATTCCTAGATAGCAAGAACAAATTTGTAAAGATATCAGTTCTTATCATATCAGTTTAAAGATCTAGTTATATGCAAATAATCAATCGTTGAACACTATACCAAAAACTAATGATGTACTATATATTGGCTAACTGAACATAATTTTATTTTATTATTATTTTTTAATAATTTTTTAGTCACCATACAGTACATCCCTAGATTTTGACGTAAAGTTCCATGAACATAATTTTTAAAAAGGAAATTAATCTCTCCATATGAAACATTCTTTTTAAAGAGTTTTTCTTGTAAAAAATAATACTAAGATTTGTCAAACATTTCCTATATTTGATTAATCTTTTTAAATTTTTTTGGTGAATTTATTGTCTTTAGTAAAATGCCTACAAATAAAAAAAAAAATCTGGTACAATTACAATTAAAGTTGCCAAAGATGTGTTTTGGAAGATAACTACACAGTTTTAAAGTTTATCTGGAATGATATGACCAACCAAGAACATGAAAAGAAATCAAGTGGATAATTTATCTGTCAGATATTAAAATCTATAATAAGGATGTAATATGTAAAATAGTCTGATACAGGTGCTAGAATTGACAGATATAACCAGGAAAGTAGTGCAGAAAGAGATTCTAATAGATTTTTAACATGTGACAGGGATCCTGTCACAAACCAGAAGAAAACAAAATATCAGTTGGTAAATGGTGCTCAGATAATGGGTAAACTACTTGGAATAAAATACGATTCTTCTTCTTATTATTATTATTTTTTGCTTTTCCTCCTACCATATACCAAAATTTCAAATGAACTTAAGACAAGTGTTAAAGATGAAACCATTAAAAAAAATGTAGGGAAAAAGAGATACTAAATAGATTTTATTTTATTAAAATTATTTAAAATTCTATACATTGAAATAGCATAAACATAAACAAACATGCAACTTAAGAAAATATTTTCCACAAACAAGGCAAAAGACTAATACACATAATATTTAAGGATCTTTCACAAATAATTGAAAAAAAAAATGAAACCTCAATATAACAATAGGTGAAAACACAGCCAGACAATTCACAAAATAAATTTAAATGCCCACAAAACATATGAAAACGTTAAACTGCAAAAATTTTAAAAAGAAATCTGATTTAAAACATATGCTATTTTCAATCTATCAGATTCAGGATATTGGCAGAACAGTTCTAGAAATGTGATGCGATATATCTAGATCCTTAGAAAATCTTATAAAAATTAGTATTTTACTTATAGTAATCTCTTGTAAGAAAACAGGAATGTAAAAAGACATAAACACCCCCAATATTGATGCTGTTGATATCAATAGTGGCATGGTTCAATGAATTATAGCTCATATATCTATATGATTTAATATTATACAAACATTCACCAGACTTTGGGGGAATTTTAATGACATATAAATTAAAACACTGAGTTTAAAAAGCAAAGCTCAAAATATTGGAAATATTTTTTATAATATTTCTTAAGGTCTACATACATATAAAATTTCTACTGTATATGTATAACTCTAAGGAATTCACCAAAATATTAACAATGGTAGTTTTCATCTATTGGATTAAGGGTGAGATATATTTTTAAGCTCTGTCTATATTTTCTAAAATGAGCAGAGATACACATTATAATTAGAAATAAATAAGCATTGCTATAAATAAGCCAGAGAATTTTATAATGTAACTAGAAACACTGTCATTGAAAATATGAAAAAACAAGAAAAGGTAACCTGGTAGATCTCACTTAAGTAGAAGCCTCATTTCCTAAGTTTTAGATAAACTAGTGGTCACTGTACCTTATTTTTTTTTTTAAGATTTTATTTATTTATTTGAGAGAGAAAGAGAGAGAGAGCACAAGGAAGGGGAGGGACAGAGGGAGAGGAAGAAACAGAATCCCTGCTGAGCGGGAGCCCAAGGCATTGCTCTATTCCAGGACCTGAGATCATAACTTGAGCCAAAGGCAGATGCTAAACTGACTGAGACACCCAGGAGCCCCTGTACTTTATTTTAAAATGCAAGTAGCACCCTTCTTCCTACAAAGCTCAGATTTGTTGGTCTTTATGAAGTTGCAAAACATATTTACATAAGAGTAAGCAGGTTTGAAGCTGGACCTTTCAGCTTTTGCCACTGAACAATTCCTATTAACCTCTTTTACTTGAATATATAAACAGTATATTATTTTAAAAATATACATAAACACGTATTTTAGGTACATATGTAGAAGCCCTTGTATTTGAAAATGATTCTGGTCCAGATAAAGAAAACCATTTAGAATCTTTCTGTATAATTATTATCACAAGGCTTAAATTTCAGTCACATAAATAAATGCTTCCCGGATTCCAACAAGTTTTCCTGCCTTTCACTTCCTTCCAAAATCATTAATAGAAGTTCCAAAACTACATACTTTTCCCTATCTTCTAATTAGCCTACTTGGTTTAATTGGCAAAAGTGACATTTGCATCACCAATAGCTCTCGTTCAAAGAAGACTATGATGGGGGTGATTTTCAAAGGTCTAAAAAAAGGTTCTGCGGCCTTGAGTAGGGCCCATCTGACCATTCAAATGGAAGCCATCCAGCCACAGTCTATGTGTCAGACAGGGAGTTTCCTTAACACATGCATACATCCCGTCCCTTTTCTACTGGCACAAGTCAGTGGTGCTGTTCCAAGTGTGAAACGTGGGTATGAGCAGCAATTTACACAGTGTGCATTGCTTTTTTTGTGTCTGTTGGTGGGACATTGGAAAATGGGTCTGGCACAGTTCATCTCTCACAAATGCTTAATGCCATCCCTGGGGACAGAAATATCACAAGCCCAGAAAAACACAGCTTTTAGCTGCTTGGTACTGAAAATTTCAGGCAAAATTCCAAAAGCCCTCAAAGCTAATGTCGAATTGACAAAGTGCCAAAAACCTTACTGGCATTAAATTTCCACTCTTTATTTTCTCCCTTCAGGTGAACAGCTTGTGAAAATAATAATGTGATAATGCCACCCTGTGTTCCAAATATCTCAAAGCACCATCTTGTTAAGCCTCTTGGTGTCCCTTTGAGACTAATGGGAATTGAGCCAACTCATTCATTTTACAGATGAGAAGATCCCACAGGAGGTGGTCAAATATCTGGGCCCTGGACATGAAGACTTATCACATAGGTCCCAGGTCTGAATTTAGTTCTCAAAACAATGCCAAAGTATTATAGGAAAGAACCTGAAAAGTTCAACTAACATCAAAAAAGGCTAGAGCAAGTCTCACAAAGGATACTAGGTGGGTTGAGGTAATAAACTGGTGAAAGTGATCAAAACACATCCCAGGAGGAATAACAAGGCACAGTCAAGGCATGAGGCCAATTAATAGCAGTAAGAATTGGTGAAGGCCATCAGTAGATCTAATATAGCATAGGGGCATCTTAAAACAGCAGGCATGGTAGATTTCTGTCATTTATTTTTAGTATATCTGAGCCTCCATCCCATAATTATAGAATCCACTGTTATGGAAATTACAGCAAGAAATAGGATTCTAACCACCCCCGCCCCCCGCACTACAAAAGTAACTTTCTTTCCCTAAATCCTAGTAATCTAGCTTTGAACACATAATCTAAACCAGTCAAGGGGATGCCCCTATCAGGACTCTGAATCTGGAGGAAATGTCCCAGAGAAGCAAGGGATGTTTTAGAGCTCCTTATGACCTCTGTATCCACGTCCCATGAAGCCAGCAGCACTTGAACGATGTCTTCCTCTAGGTGTACCTTTGTCTGAGATTCTGGTCAACCACATTCCCATAGTGTCCCCTTTTTTTCTGAGCATGATTCTCTAGCCTTCCTGTCAATCCAGTGAGATAGCTGGTAATAAAATAAATTAATTTTTCTAATAAATTTTTATTATTCTAATAAATTATTTTTAGTTACAATTAACTAGGGTCAGTTTCTGTAATTTGTAACCTGGAAGACTGAAGTAGGGAGTGGCCAAGGATGTAAAGAAGTTAACATGAAGCAAATACAGTTTGTAGCATATGTCAAGTTTGTAGCAGCAGGAACTATAGGTTTGGAGGAAGAATTCCTTCCAGGTGAAGGAAGTACAGGTATGGCAGAAAGTACTAAATGATCTAAAATCCATTCTCTTGTCTTATTTTTATGTATCCTATAGGACTATGTTTCCCAGTTTCCCTTGCAGTTAAGTATGTCATCTGACTGAGTTCAGTAAAAAGAATGTGAGTTGAGTGATGTGCGTCTCATTCAAACCCGGCCCACTAAAACCTTCCACATGTGCTACTCCATTTCCTTTTCCCTTTCTGGTTTGCTGGAATGTAGATGACTTTAGGGTGGCCTTGGAAGCCACTTGTTGAAGATGGCAGAGCCCCCAACATCTGTGTTTGCTAAATGACTATATGAAGAAAGACTGCCCCACTGACCTACTCACCAGTCCAGTATTGATACCTAACCAAGAAATAGACTTCAGCTGTGTCTGAGCTATTATACTTTTGGAGATCTATTTTTACAGAATAGCCTAAATATACTATGCACGGTAAAAATGTAGTTGGTCAAGAAAAAAAAAAATCAAATTCAGAGCAGGGCTAGAAGAAAGGCTGTTATTTTTATTTAACTATGAAATGAGAGGTAAATGTTGAGTCTTTGAATTCATGAAATTTTCCTCAATTAGGAAAAGAACAGATGACAGTTGAGATAGAATCTCTAACAGTAGATTTGCAGCTACAGCTATACAGGTTGGAAAGGACGCAAGCAAAAAACTCATTAGAGATTTGACAACTCTGAATAGAATTGTCAAATTTATTAGAAATCAGTAAATTTAAAATCTTTCTTTTTAAGCATTGAAGTATCTCCATGCCAGAGATAATGACAAGATAAATTCTAACTCTGCTTCTACTTTTTCCCCTTTAACCTTGTTTTCCCTTCCCAAATAGATTCAAATGGTGTATTTTACCCTCCCTCCTGGGTGATTTTCCCCCCCATCCTGTATCTTTTACCTCATTTCTCAATTTCCCCCTTTCTTACTCCTTCTCAAATGCATTGTTTGAGAGGCTCAGTCAAATTTGGGTAATCATATCAGTTCTGAGAATCACATAATGCCTTGAGCATGCACCCAATAAATGCTTGTTCTCATTCTTATTTTTAAGGAGACAACATTGCAGTAATGTCCCCTCTCCATGCTCAAGTTGAAAGAGATCTTAGAGATCAGTTAGTCCAAATACCAGACACACACACACACACACACACACACACACACACACACACTACAAAGTCTCATTCTACATCACCTCGGATGTAGACTATCCAGACTGTGCATGTGTATTTCTGATGATGAGAAGCTCACTGCTTTATAAAAAAAGCCTATACCATTGAAACACAGCTCCAAAGCTTAAAAAGTTGTACTTATTTTGAATTTTAAAATTTCTTCATAAAACTTCCACTGATTACTTAGCATTGGAGTTCCTTGGAGACCACATACCCCACTATGAAATTCCCTTGCCTGGTAATCAAAAAACCTGCTTTCTACCTCCGACTTTGCAGCTGACCTACTATATGACCCCTGACAAGTTGTTTCTCCTCTCCTGTGAATGAAATTTCCTCAACTATGAAATGAGAGGTAGGAAAAAAATTATATTTAAGATCATTGATGAAAATAACAGAAACCCATTATACACCACTAGAGACTTATCTCCAGGCTAACTCTCATTAACCAGTTAAACACTATTTTGATAAGGCTACCTAACCAGCAAAAATGAACCAATTTGTATTATTACTTCATCCACAGTTTTTTATCTTCTCAAAGATATCAGAAAAAAACACCTCAAAGTCATACTGAAGTCCAGATACAATGCCTTTATTAACAACCCTAGTAATTCCAGTAAAACTTAAAATGGATAAAGTTGTATGACTTGCTCTAAAGCACTGAAGTTTGATACTGTTTTCTAACTACCCTCAAACCATTAGGCTGAGTCTATCTCTGAATAATTACTAAAATATATAGATAATATGTCATGGATTGTCATGTGCTTTCTATGCCAAAACTCTGACCTGCCCAGTATAGTTCCATCAGTTCCAATGTACCCACCATGAAACCCCAGGTGGAGAAATGTTTCTTTCCTGCCCTTGTGTTGCACAGGGGTCAGAGATCAAGCACCAAAAGAGCATCCTGGAGAAATATGCTATTGATATCACTGCAGAATGTTGAATTCAAAATGGGTTTTCCACCAAGATAGGTCTTATTAATGATGTCAGGCACTGGGAAATGTAGTGTGTCAACTGCAAAAGTGCCAATGAGATAGTGTCAAAGATCCAAGTAAGATGAAAATTAGGAGTACAAAACAAATTAGGCAAGATGGAAATGACCTGAATTCATCCCAGTAACTGGCTGCTGGGGTATGTGCTTGTGTTTTATATGCTCCGTCTTGAGTTTACTTATGGGAGGGAGCCAGATTCATTTAGAGGTACTGGGATTTGAAAGACTAGTTAAAATGAGAAATGCATGGCATTCAGACTTATTTCTCTTCGGAGGATATTTCTGTTCTTTCAGCTACTTGGATATCTTCCTTAGAAAATCTCTAAGCCCTTTTCAGTTCTCTGAAACAGTTCAGATTACTCCATGGTTTCTAGTAATATTTCATATAAATTTCACATCAGTTAGGTCATATCTACTTAGGCCCAACATGTACTATTAGTAAGAATGTGTCTTGTGAGTAAAATTGGGAGAGGAAGGAACATTTAATGTAAAATGTGACAACTAAAAACAAAAATCACATGATGGAAACCTCTGTGCAGAAGCCTCAACCCAGGGTGATTCTCTAGAAAGCTGAAGAACTGCCCTTGGGCACCTGATGTCACCCTACCCATAATGCTAGAAATTTACTAAAACCCAGAATCCATTTGGAGCCAGTTAGGGTCCTCCTTCACTAAAATAATCTCGAGAATCCCTATTTCCCTCTAAAAAACCACCCTTTGGGATTTTCCTACCACAAGTTCCACTTTCAGGCTCTCCCCTACTGAGACTGGTCCTGTTGGGACACTAGCTACAAGAGCTGCTTTCGATTGGAAGCTGTGATAGAGACTGGTGCAACAGAAATGAGTCTGTGAGTATCTGGGATGTAAAAACAATTTCCAAAAGAAACGTAACCTTCTTAGTGCCAAAAATGGGTTGAAAACAGCTGTAAGAACCTCACCTGCCAATCAGCTCCCTCTATATTCAGCCACCCTGAAAGCATCCTAACTAGGGTGGTTTTCAACTAAGTAAATATGCCCCTAAATCCTTTGTAGTCAAAGGTTATCAAGCCTTTGCAAGGATGGGTGGATCATGAAAAAGAGATCCATGAGCATATTTTTACATTGGCAAGAAAAGCAAAATGTCACTCAACTAAATTTAAGATTGTTCACACACATCTGCTACCACCAGAATGTTATAAACACAGAAGAAGAAGAAGAAGAAGAAGGAGGAGGAGGAGGAGGAGGAGGAGGAGGAGGAGGAGGACGAGGACGAGGACGAGGAGGACGAGGAGAGGTAGGGAGGGAGGAAGGAAGAAATGTGAATGGTTCACAGTCTAAATAGCTCCAAATATATTTCTATTGTTCAGATGACTTATGCTATTTCAACGATTGAAAGGCTATCAAAGCAGAAGCCAAAACATGTTTGTAGTTTGTCATATAGGAATAATTTTTGGTTAAATAAATACACAGAAAACCATATCTCAACTATAAAATGTATGTGCTAGACAGCTCTTATTATAAATATATCACTAAAATGTGTGCAAAAAGAAATATAAAATGTTATACTTCTGACAATATCATAAGTGAATCACATCCTTGAGAGAGAAATATAGAGACAAAGACTGCCAGAGAATAAATTTCTGAATCAGGTATATTTCTCCCCATTTCAGGACATAAAGCAGACGCATTTTATGACATGAGCCTCAAATACTCTAAATTAGAATATTACAGTTTAATCAACCAGAATGATTTGTCCAAAGTCCACTACCAGCAGAAAATGAATGCAGTTTATCATAAAGAGACAATCAAAGTTTTAAAATCACAGAAGTGCACACAACAGTTATTTCAATAGTGTGTGAAAGGCACTACTACACATCTGTAACAATCAAAGCAGGATTATAAAATTTGGGGAAATGAAACTAAAAGAAACTAGAATCATAAATCTACCTTTCACTCCTTTCAAAAACTGATTTCTTTTAAATATTGATACCAATTAATGAAATCATCAGTGGATCTATTAAGCTAAGCAGTCAAAAATGTATAACAAGACCTCCTTAATATAAAATTAAGTCACATCCTCCAAAATCCTGCACTTCACACACTGTCAAAATGTAAATGCTATTTATCTAAAAATCAAATGCCTAATTACTAAAAAGTTAAGAAGCAACAGCAAATTGACTTGGAAATTATTTATAACAAAAAGAATTAGTTATACTTGAATTAGGGGTTTACTACTGGTTTTTACATATAAGAAGAACTATTGAGGGAAATAAATTTTATATTATAATAATATAAAAAGATAGTTTTATTAGACTTTAAAATAAATGGTTCATTATAAAAAAATGTTCCAAACCTCACTTAACTGACCTGAGAAAAGATAATTATTTGTTATATTACTTTTTTATGACACTATGTTCTCTTAGACAAATTTGAATAGATAATCAAAATATCTATTACAGTCATTCTTGGTAGCAATTTGAAGTTTCTTTTCTTCATTCGTTATGTGATATCATATCATAGAACAGTCTTAAGGATGGTATTAAAAGACGTTTTTGAATAAACCATTTCTTTAATTTCTAGTTTGAACAGTTAGATTGGACTATTTTGAAACTAATAAAACATTTCCAATGATGCCTAAAAGTATGTCCTTAGTGGCCTAATATTTAGTCATTTTATAAAAGGATTTGCCCTTTCCACTCACTATAAATTTTTACTGTATATATTTTATAACAGTAAATTTAAAATTTTCATAAGTTATCAAATATCCCCTATGTGTCCCAACATTAGAATACTTAGACATCTGCTCTTTTTGGTAACTGAAAATATAACCTGCAATTAAAAAATTTAAAACTGTCCTTCTAAACACAAATCAGAAACTACTTTTCAAAAAGAATTTTTACAAATGACAACAAATTGCACAGTTGGAATATTTTTATTGTGTACATAAAAATGCTATTCCCAAAGCAATTGTTTTGTCCAACTGCAATGCAATTAACTTATGGTGAATTAAAACAAAAACTTAGATTCTCAAAATTCAAAGCACCAAACATTCACATACCAACTGTTGCAATGAGAAAGTAATTTTTCAAATATTTCAAATATTAACACTTCTTAATATAGTATCTTTAAGTGATTAATACTGAATTTGAAATGCAATGAAAGCCATCACTTTTTATAGCTAAATTTAGCATAGCTCAGTTAGACGTCAGAGTTTCCTTTCTATATATGCAAAAATGTGATACAAGTAAAAAAAAATAACAGACATTTGGAAAACTTACACTTTCAGATTGCTTGTTCTGGTCACAGTCCCACGTCCTCGTCCCACACTGCCCAGACCTCTCCATGGTGCTGAAGAGCTACCCTTGCCCATTTGAGAGGGAAGAGTTATTTATTCGAAATGGCTTTGAAAGAAATCCATAAGAGAGTTGCCTGCGTTAGCAAGTAAAGTTATCCGAAGAATTTCTGTAACATATACTACAAAGGAGATGCTTTGCCCTTCAGTTATCAACCACGATGCTCAGGCGACTCAAAGAAGATTTTGGAGCAGAAATCTTCAAGTATTGACAAAAAAGAGAGAGTTCTTTGGGAAATGAAGTTTGCTGATTTTCTTCAGTGTTCTTCAAATTGAAAATACACACACACACACACACACACACACACACACACACAAACACACATACACAGAATAGAAGGCTATCCAGAGGATTCCATAAAAGTTCTCGATCTTCATGCAGAAAACAATCTCCCATTAGTCCAAAGCAACCAATTTACTTCATCCTATCATTGCATCTACTTTTTTGATAAAAAATAGTAAAATGAAATAAAGCTCAGAATTAAACAAGGCACTGCACACACTATATAAACAGGTATGCCTTAGCCTCTGTCTGCTGATTTTATCACAGCAGAAATCAGGCTCTTGTGGCTTTCACAGATTATCTCTTTCTGAAGCTGAAACGTATAAAGAGCCACATGACACCCAATGATGTCATCTCTAAAGCAGGTCACAGTTGCTGCTGTATGTAGATGAAGTCCTTCTAGTGAAGTGTTTGGCATAGTGATTTTCTTGAAAATCTACTTGCATTAAATAGCATGGTCTTCTATCAATATGCTTAACCCTATCAAAACACTGCCATGAAGAGAAAATCAATTTATTGCTCACATGTGAAGCAGTGTGTCTGTTTAAGTTAAAATCAGCTTCTGGTGCTGCTTTGGAAATGAATAACTGTAATTAATTCATAGTGAATATAGTGAAGAAGGAGCTGTTATGAGAACTAGAGGAACTGTAGAGACATAGAATCTACTTCTAAAAATCTTTCAGAATTTTTAGCAAGTTAAAAAAACTTATTCTTTTTAAAATCAATCCATGAAAATTGCAAAATAAAAATTAAGGCGATGGTCTTCAACTTCTAACAACATTTTATGCAATGAAAATTTTTTTAAGATTTTATTTATTTATTTGAGAGAGAGAGCGATCAGAGCAAGCAAGAGAGAGCCTAAGGTGGGGGAAGGGAAAGGGAGAAGCAGACTCCCCACTGAGCAGGGAGCCCGATGTGGGGCTCGATCCCAGGACCCTGGGATCATGACCTGAGCTGAAGGCAGACACTTAACCAACTGAGCCACCCAGGCACCCCCTATGCAATGAAATTTTTTAAATGTTTCAAAGACATAAAAAAATTTTACTGAAAGGATCTGAGTATGCTCTCAAATGTTAGTAGGAAACTTTAACTTATTATTTTTAGATATTTTTCAGCTCTGAATAAAGTAACAATTAAAATTTTAACTATACCTAATCTATACATATAACTGCTGACAGTAAACATAGATTCTATTTTAGAGATGTGTAATAATGAGAAATGCCCATTTCCATTCTGTGGTATGTATTTCTTTTCTCTTTCTCATATATGTAGTCACACATCACACTTGAGGATTTTCAGTCATAGTTGACATTCCTGTCAGCTAATAGTTAAATAATCGAATTCCCTTTCATGCCAACTAAATAATCTTCACAACCAAAGTGAAGAATAATTTGAAACTAATCAGAGTTTATTGAATGTATCCCCCTTTAATAAAAACCAAACTGGATCAAACAACAGAAACCTTTCTTGAAGAGCATAGTATACATGGTCACATTTTTTGAGGAAGAACCTTAAGTCTGAAGAAGAGACAATGGAATTTTCTACACAACCAGTGCCACTGGGAAAATTCCATTAAAGCTGTAGTGATTGTTTTGGTATCAAATCAGGAAAAATTTACTTCAGCACCTCCCCAAGGTATATCTATGCCATGCTAAAACATTAAAATAAAAATTGGAAGAAATACTGATCATCTGCGTGTTCTGTTCATGTGAGTTTACTAAATAAAATTTATTTTTTTTTGCAATTCCTATAACGTGCTTTTTATACTTTAATGGTGATGAGGATTACATTTTTAAAAAATTTTAAAAATACAGAATCTCAGACTTCTTTTCAGATATTCTGATGCAACAGACCTGCTGTGGTTTTGAAATCTCTCTCTATTTTTTTAAAGTTCCCAAAGTAATTCTTATTTGAAAAATATGGCAATAATTAATATAGTACAATGTATAAGTCTTATAAAAATCAAAATAGGTTAAAAAATTGATATTTATCATAATAAAAGGCCAAATTGTTGCTACACGAAGCATCCAATGTTGGGGGCTCCCTTCTTTTATGTCCTCAGGTTTCCATGAGGAAGCACTTTCCTAAATACTCCTACACTTCAATATTCTCCATGAAGGTGGAATAAGTAACCATGATTGGGGATTAGGCAAAGGGACTGGGCAGCCCAGTATCATTTTCTCTCCATCTTTCTATGGGATCCACCTCCCTGCACAAGATCTATGGGTGAGGCTGGCAGTTTTCAGTGCTTCCCATGATTGGTAGGTTTCCCTACAAAGGTCAGTAGTAGGAAGCTCAGTGGTGCCACAAGTCAGAATTACACCCTCAAATCCAGCTTTGACAGTAAATAAAGATGAGATTTTGATGTCACTCTTCCTAAATCTCTTGCCTTTCAAAATAAGTTCCTAAATCAAGACAGGAAAGGAGTTATTTATTGCCTTCCTAAATCTACATCTCTGACATGGTTACGTTGTTAACTAGGCTTGTCCCTTTTATTTAAACTCTACCAGCCAGTTACTGTAACAGGTTTTACATGTGAAGTAACTTAATAATACTTATATTTGCATAATACAGTTCTGTATTAAAGGCCTATAAAAAGGAGTGTAAAAATTTCATTGGAAGTTTTCAAAATGCATTGTTCAACTCATATTAATTTTATTATTGAGTCACTTAGAAATTCCAGCTCTTGGAATTTTTCTTCAATAAGTACTAATTCCAGAACAGCATTTCCTGAAGCGTTTCATGGATTAATAGTCTAATGAGATGTGACTCTTACTGGGTTTCATGGTCTAAGAAGTACCCCCCACCCAAGTTCAAAATGTGTATTAGGTAAGGAAGGCCCTAAGAGGTCCTGATATAAATAATTTGGCTTATTTCACCCTTCCCCCAATTAGCATCCTTCAATATGCCATGAAACTAATATTTCAGGTACCGCATTATGGGAAATTCCGCTCTAGAACATACTTCAGCAGTCAGATTTTTATTAAAAGTAATACCTAAAACCTATACAATTAATTAATAAAATGTTATTATCCCCTATAAGTTACCAGTGCATCTGTGACAAGAACTGCCAACCATGACTGGGGAATTATGTAAATTCTGCAAGGGCAGAGGTCGAGTATATTTGGGTGATTGAATCGCCAGTGCTTGGCAAAGGCCCAGGACACAGTAGGCACTCAGATATTTGTTGAATGAGTGAACAGATGATGTAGACCTAATCTAGGGATGTGAATAACTAACCCCCACCCCAATGATATCTTATTTACAAAAAGAAAGAAAGTCCAAAAGAACCTTAGGCCAATGAGCTTCCAGAATAAAAGGAATACAACAGTAGATCTTACTCCAGTGCTACTACATCCAACTTCTCCTTGGATCCTAAAGCATCTTTCACACTCACCCAGTGAGTGAAATACTGATCTGTAATACTAAAACTGGATTTTATAACAGAGGGTGTACTCTGGGTCTAAACAAGGGGATTTGACACTGTAGCTCGCCAAAGCTGTAGAATAAGGACAGGCTCTACATGAGGACAGACGCTGAGACTAGACTTGAGGTAAAGCGGAAGGAAAACAAGTTCCTTCTCAACTCTCTTTATCAAAAGTGAGATGAGATGCCTAATGCCTAGGTTTTTGCATCTATACTTCAAGGTCAACAACTTTGAGACTGCTAGGGAGGATTGATTATAGTAGTATGGATGAGTGAGTCTGTTATCAAACAATGAACTGTAAATTTTGTATATCATTCTGAACCTAGAAAATGATCAGTATTAGCAGTCCTCAAAAAAAATTTTTTTAATTCCCAAACTGAAACAACATACTTATTTCTAAACCTATTGAGAAAAATGTCCTCAAATCCTTAAGTTAAAAGGAAAATTTGGGAAAAATAATCTATAATATCAACCAATATTCAAAGATATAAAAAGGAGTGTTTTGGCATAAAAATAACATGTTTTTATACAAAAATATGTTAATTCAAACTGTCATATGTAGTTATATATTATATAACATAATTTCTAAAACTTTGGGGAAAAATTGTTCTCTAAGACTCTAGTTTGAAGAAAAGAGAATTATATCTACTTCTATGTAAATACCAATTAGTCTTCTCTTTTTACATATAATTACTATAGTCTCTAAACCAAAGTTTGGGATGAATAGACTGACAATTTGTGCTCTTTGGGGGTCTGAGAAGCTGGAGGGAAGATAGAGTTTGGGGACTGAACATTAAAGCTCATGGGACCTAAGTTTATAACAACAGCTGGGCATAATACTATAACTTGTCCCTGACCTGGAAAATCTAGGTTATTAAATTATTAAGTAGCACAAGGCTTACATTCTCTACAATTTCACAGCTTTCAAGACTGTACTGGAAGAAGTCCCAGGAAATCTTCTTTTAGGGTCTGAGTCCCCCCTCCAAAAACAATTGTGACTTTGTAAGAACCCTCTTATCTTTTTAGCCCCAAGATTTTTCCTGATGTATTTAAAGCCTCAAAGTTGTAAATCTCAAAATGGGCAATAAAACTTGAGGGTAATAAAGCAGTTTGAATGTAGGCGTACATGTCATGTTTGACAGACAGAAGCTTTTGGTAGCATATATGGGAAGGTGTGGTGGGTCACCTGGCTGCCAGTTGCTAACTATCCAGCAACTCTCGCGAAAAGCTAGGGCAACCCAAGCAGCCCCAACCACATAAGGGCTCCATGGACTTCTCTCCAGGACAACTGAAGTAATGGGGTCTTTAGCTGGCCTAGACCACTGATCTTTGAACCTGCTCAGAACTGTAATTCTTCCTGACCAGGAGTGAAGTAAGGGCTTGTGGCTGGAGTTGTGCAGCTGCTGGAAAGGTGCTCTTGCATTGACCTGCCTGAGAGGTGAGGCCACATAACCCTGCTCACCCCAACATGCTGCAGATCCCCCCATTTCTTTTTTCCCAAATCTGAAGGGAGCAGAGTGACCTACACTTGCTTTTACTACGTATATGGGTGTGGTAACTCAGAAGAGGCCTACTCACTGAGAAGCAAAAATACTTTCACCTACTTTTACCTTTGGACCTTGAAAATTAGTCTTTAAAAGAAGCAACTCTAAAACAAATGCATGATGTATTACTTTTAATGTATAGCTCCGATCTCAGAACATACATATATATTCTGGTTTTACATATATATTCTAAGATACGATTTGGTTCTCATGGATTCATGAATCAGAAGCAGGCAGTGTGCCCCTCAATAGGAATAGAGTTAAACATTCCACTTCTGCTCTTCACAAGCTTTGCAGAGTGTTTTGAGCACATGGAGTGTTTTCAAGAGCAGATACAGAATCCACTAACATTTTTTGAGAGCCTTCAGAACTCTGTGCTACGTTTTACGTATGTAGTGCCATTTAATCTTCACAGTGATCTCAATCCATCAATAAGGCTGGTGTTACTTCCGGTTTGCAGATGAAGAATGGTCTCTCAAGCAGTACATCTCAGACTCACAAAAATTGTGGCAGAGCCACTATTAAGTCATGTCCTCTTACTAAGCCAGGGCTTCATTCCATGAGCCACGGAGCCCCCTACAGGTCACACCATAATAATATGGAAACCCATGGGAATAAGTAGATGTGGCCAGGAGGATAGAACCAATTAGAGACAAATGGGATTGAAAAAGTCTCTGAATGATCCAAAGATTTTTCTGAATTTATCTGAGGGGAATGCTAATGATTTGTGAAAAGGTTGCCAAGTCACTTGCAATGTACCATTCTATTGTTTCTGTCCATGATGTTCTGTTAGACAAACTACAGATTTTTCAGAGCTGGGAACTAAAAGAATAAGTACTTGGTCATATGAAGCTGATTAATAAAAAACACACAAATCATTTTCCACTATTGTCCTCCATGCAATAACTAATATTTTTATGATAAAAAAGTTCTTTTTTTTTCACTTTGATACCCACAAGCTCCATTTTACAATAACTTGCTACTCAAGATTGGTTTTTCTAAAATAAATTTTTCTGTTACCTCATGATACATTGTGGTATAAGGACATTTAATATGCAAATTGCTAACATAATTTCATATATATCTTCCCTCCTGTTGCTCTTTAATTTGGCACTGAGCAGCTGAGGTTTGAGGTTTTAATCAAAGAGCACTGAATGAGGCAATTTATAAAATCAAATGAGGATTCTTTTTTTTCAATTATTTCATTCACTGTTTATACCTACTAAATTGTGGAACAGTCTTAGAAATGCATTGATGCACGGATTATTTCTTCCTCTGGCTGACCATGTCTAAATGCAGGCTTATTTTCAAGTGGTACAATACAGTAGAATAGTGAAGCATGACGGCTCCAGCCCAATGAGTAACTCAAGGCAAGTTAGTTATCTCTTTAGGTCTCATCTTCATCACCTGTAAAATGGAGGTAATAATATACCTCCGTCATATGGTCAGTGAGAGGATTAGGTGAAATAACCCATGGAAGGCATTAGCAAGGTGCCTGTCACATAACAAGTGCTCAGCTCTTATTAAGATGATGATTTTGAGAGCTCATACTGAAACATTACTGTTCTTATATATTTTAGAGCAGAAATATTCTCAGAACTATATTAACCATTATGTGTAGCCAAAAGAGAGCAAAAGCATGCAAGAGCATCATTCTCAGCTCGGCACAGGGACTCACCCAGCTCGGGTTGCTGGCCTCCCATGCAGCACATGCCTGGGGCAGACAGCTACTATGGGCAGTAATTTCAGTTATTATAGACATGGGCCAGGCAGAGCAGGTGGAAAGGTCCACGGGTTAGACGAGGGTAGACTGGCCTCCAGTTGAGGCTGTGTTAGAGGACAGTAGAGGGTTAGTAGTTGGGACAAGACAGGCAGCTGATCAAATTCGAGAAAACAGACAATGGTCTAGGCAGCAACAGTGACAGATCAAGCCCAGAGAAAGAGGGCTGAGTTCAGCAAGCTGGAGGTATCTGGTAGGAGTTAGGATCCCAGAGAACCCCCCAGGGAGATACCTCATTGAGAGCATTTGACTTGGACTAAAGACTTTTACCCCTGAAGTTCCAAAGGGACTCACCGGTTACTAGAGAAAACTCATCTCTTTATGACAGGCTTAGCCAAGGTGGAGCAGGGCTCATCTTTATCCCCTCCATAAATCTGAGGTCTATTCATCAGAGAGTAGTAACACCAAGTCTTCCTATTTGGAACTCCCTGAGAGTATGTATGAACCCAGTCGGTCTGGTAGGCTGATCAAAGTACAGCAGAGTCACTTTCCTTTCATGGGACTGTGACCACCAACAGATGTAAGAATGAATCTTCCGAAAGAGGTCCCAAACAAAGTGATGATCATGGGAAATAGAACAACCTTAACTAGATGTAACAGCTCCAAACAACGAAGCATAAAGTTTTTAAAAGTTATGAATTGGATGTTTTACCTGCCTGACAAACTAGAGACCTGGTGATGTTCCAGCAACTTGTATTTTCATATTTTACTTTGCATATTTAGTGTCATGCTACTGACACCATCAATGCCAAAGTTGTTGTTATTATCAATAACCTCTACTAGAATTCTGGGCGGGTCTGCTTGTTTTCTGAAGCTAATTCCAATAATGTTTTTTGAAAATGTTTTGATTCTCACTGTTTATAGGCAATCAGGAGTAAGCCAGCCTTCCACACAATGAAGAGAGTTATCCTGGCCCCATGAGCACAGAGGTAAGGCATGATGATATCGTGGTGGAGCAGGCTGCCATTCCCAATTCATTTTGAAACACCTTATAGGAAACCAAATAGCTGGGGACATTTGAGAGAGGAAATCTGCTCTACTAAGAAATATCAGGGGACCCGGTGGCCAGGCTAAATTAAATAAGGCAGAACTGTTAGCAAAGCTGTGCAAAAGATATTACACATCACATTTATATGATGACCCATGGGGGAAGAACCTGCATTTATGCACAAAGATACTTCAGGTGCCAGAATCTAAGTGGTACGGTGGGGTAAATATAAAACAAAGATAGATTATTCCAGAATTTCAATAAAGTCAAATGGTTAATCACCCTAAAGCAACACTAAAACCATCATGTATCACTGGACACAGCAATGGTTGATACTGTCAGGAACTGGGGCTATGAGAAACTACAAAAGCAGTAAATCCAAACCTTCAACTCACAGGCAAAACGATTTCTGATACTGTTTCCACCATTCAAATAAAATATTCGGTCATTTAATTCCTATTAAATTAATTCTATTGTCACTCACAGCAAAGGCATCCTAAACACTTAATTTTCATATTATTTTTGACTTGCAAATCATGAGATAAATAGACACTTAACGGCAACAGACTTTTTCCAATGTGGCTCATCAGCGCCCTCTAGTGATCATAAGACCAGTTCAGACAGTCATTCTCCACCCCCCGCCCCCACGCCCCACCGCAAATTATTTTAAAAAGGCACAGATTCAGGGAGTATTCAGCCTGCTAAAAATAGATCTTCTGTCACTGTTATTTGCACTCAAGTTAGTGCTCTCTCTTTAGAATCCGTAACAGATAAAACCATTTATTAAAGAACATGCAATGTAATCATCTGAAAACATGTCAAAGCAACCTTTGCTTGATCCCAATGTGAATACCTTATTCTGGCCGCTGGGGAGCCTTTTAACTACTGAATAAACATGATTACAAAGTAGTCAAGAAACATTTTTTTAAAATAATACACTTGTACAGTTACTTCATTTCTCTTCTCAACTTCTTTCTGTGTATTCCAGTGACTATCATACATGATCACAATGGCCATTTTCACAACACTCTGTATTACGGTTGCTTGATCATTTATTTCCTACCACATTTGGTATGTTTGTTTGTTGTTGTTGTTTTAAATAAAGACTTTCAGCAGATGTTCCCATTCTTTAACTGTGTGCTTAAACAGGTTCTTAAACAGGTGGCCTCTGGGATAATTGTGATCAGCAGGCATGGTCTAGTTACATTTTAAATTCTTTACTAGTTGCCAAAATTTTAAAATCTGAATTTCTGGCATCCCTTAAGAGGAGAAATCACATTTGGCAGTGTCTGTCTGTCCAGCATCCCTGCACAGCAACATGCCCAGGATCCAAGCGGGGCTACCCCTTTAGGTAAGGCCTGTGTTCTTCAGTAGCCAGTCACAGCTTAGCCCACATTAGCCACAAGGGTTTCTTACCCGGCCCCTGTAGGCATCTGAGTTGCAATTCCTGACTCTGTGACCCCTTTGCATTCTTCCTGTAAAGTTCTCTTTATAATCCTTATAACCAAACTAATCTTCTATCATATTAGCATAACAAAACTCTACCAGAGGCACAGACTAAAGGGAACACACTGTTATAAAGAAAAGGAAAAAGATATTCTTAGTAACAGAGGAATGCAAACACACAAATGAGCAGTTTAGGTTGAGGTCAAATGCAATCGATTCTCTCAGACCTGATGAAATACACCTGTACTTATGAATCATGCCTTCATTCTCAGATGACAAAACCCTCACCATGGCTTCAAATATAGCAAGTAAGCGACGTAGATACACCTAACAACAAACGGCCTGCCCACATCTCGACATTTCCTTCTAGGAACCAAAGACCTGGTGATCAAATGATTGGCCAATCAGGCCATAAAAAGGAAACATGGCACTCACGGGTGTGCTGCTGTCTGAGAAGGTGTTCATGCTGACAGAGCTGCTCAGCTTCTCTGAGGACACAGAGGGTGGGGACGGGCTCCTCTTCTCCAGGGGGTCCTGCCGCTGCAGGTACTCACGCCAGGCTCTCTGAATGCTGGAAAAACAAAACAAAACAGCACGTGCACTGTCACTACCTGGTTACAGTCCACGGACTCAGAAAAGCACACAACGTCTGAAGGAATTGGCTTTGGAGACAGGGAAAATGTAACACATAGAATGTGACACCGGAAATCAGAAGACCTGTACTGTTTCTCTATTTAACTGATCTGACAGTCACAGACTAAGCTAAATCATCTTAGTCAGAAAAAGTCATCAAAGTAAAACTAGTTTGCACGTGTAAATGCACTTTGATTTATGGGATGTAAAATCTTTCAACTTCTCATCCTATATTTTAAATAAGAATAATAAATAGGCTGACATATCACTTACTCATGCACTAATACAGCCTTGTTGAGGGACTCCTCTGAGCCAAGGTCACCCTAGGCTCTGGACAGCGACTGCAATGCAGCTCTAGAGGGTGCCATTTGCACAGACCTCAAGGCAAAGGGAACCCCATGATGCTGTACAGTGTAGTCTACCTGGCCAAACACAGTGGCCCTGCTCTGGGGACAAGACAGTCAAGAGCCCTGTCGTCATGAATTTTTACATACCGTGGAAGGAAACAAGTAATAAATGATAAGTAAATAAAGGAACAGACAGAGAGGACAGAATAACTGAAAATGTTATGAACTATTCAAAAAACTAAAATAACACATGATTAGGTGGCTGTTTGAGATTTTACCCAAGGAAGCTGTTTATTTCTTGTGATTAGTATCAAAACAAAGTCAACTGGTTCGTATAATAGAAAGCTCTTCTTTATGAAAGCTACATAATTTTTCCCTACCTGGACTGGTTTCTAATCTTTGAGATTAACATCTAGTTTTTCACAGGTGATCAGTGAACACAATTCTCTTCTGGGAATTAACCAAACATGAAGACCAATTTTCAAGATTCGGCCTTTTAAAATAGTTTTAAATAGTTGCATTAATTCCATTACTTCTACACTCTATAACTATTCCCACACACAAGGCAATTAAAGTTGTTTCTCTATAAACAAACTGATTTATTTTCACTTGGCTAGAATGGTTCAAAGACCATTAATTCTCAGTAGTCAGAAGATAGAAAGGCCACAAAAATGTTACCATGTTATTAAATTTACACGTGTACCCTAAGTTATTAAGGCTCTGAATTATAATGCTCAAGGTAAAGCCCAAAAGCTGCAGTTAAACAACACCTTTGAATCAGAGGCCAATTTCCCCTGAAGCTATGAAACATAAGCTTCAGGGGCCCTTACAGGCCAGG
Organism: Ursus americanus; assembly: GCF_024610735.1. Lineage (NCBI taxonomy): Eukaryota > Metazoa > Chordata > Mammalia > Carnivora > Ursidae > Ursus > Ursus americanus. The sequence goes on along the minus strand of NC_142146.1, from coordinate 52,801,132 downwards.
AGTTTCTTCTAAGACCCTACGAGGGGATCTTCATGGTTTGCATACAATTGCAAAAGTAGCTATCTTCTAGGGTTTTTTAAAGAGCACTGCAAATTATATATACATTTCAGACCTATTAAGGCAGGATATGACCCTGCTTTGGATTTTATGTGATTATTGTTTTATTATTCAATGCTTGCTCAAAATACATCTTTATTTACTTTGGTTTAAAGATTTTAAACAGAATCTCAAAGAAGGTTCTGTAAGACTTTGTCAGTCCTGTTGCTTCTTCAGGGACCCCTTTTATTAAGGAGTAGCAAACTTTGGAAACAATAATTTCTACATCATCTGAAGTGCTTGGGTCTCCCAGAGTCCTAACAAGTTCCGCCACTGGAGGGCACCTAAAGTCTGTAAACCTGCTCATCAAGGGCTTAAAAAAAGTGACATTGTAAAGCCCATTTAGAAAATATAAAACATTAACAAGGCATGGAATACCCACGTGTTTATATTGAGGTGTTCCTCTCTCTCTCTTGCTCGCTCATCATCTTGATTATTCAGAAAATATAGAAAGAAAATGTAGCAGCCATTTGAGAGTTTACATTTTAGTTTATTGAACACCAGGGGGCGATGTAACACCTTTAAAGAACCAAGATATACTATATTCTTTTTTAACTCAGAAGTTAAAAATGAGAGGCCAGTCATCACTATTACCTAAATTGTTACATTGGATATGTTTTAAATGGTGGAATCATGCTATTATTACTCTGAATCATGGGAAACTGTTTACATCACACACTGTTTACTCCCATTTGACCACTTTGTAGATTGAATTGTTCTATTGTTAGCTCTCTGAATACAATCTCCAAATGCTATTTTACTGAAAGAGGGAATTAAAATGCAGAAGCACCTCATCACTTTTCAGCCTTCTTATCCCAGCTGTACCACAATTCCTACTCACAAGTCTCCTTTAAGGCTGCAGAGTAAACCCTGAACACCAACCACCTTGACATTTTTATTTCTAAAACTAAGCCTTGCTATCAATACAATTCTTTAAAGGCTGGCTGCAGTAAAGGAGCACATCTTGTGTCTTCCTATATTTTGAATTATAAATAGGCTTATTTCAAAGTAGATGACAAATACATTTTTCAATAATTTTTTTGCCTGTCCAACTCTTGTTTGTCTTCTATCTCAGGGACGGTGTCATCGCCTGCCTCTGCCATCTCTCTATACATCCCTGTCTGTTTCACAGTGCCTGTGGCTCCCTCCTGCACTCACAGCCACTTGGGGACTTACAGCCAGTGCAGTCCTGGCTGTCACTGGCTGTCCTTACATTCAAGATGTCCTTACCTAGAAGACCGAGCTCTGTGAGCTAGGATGCTTAGAGGAGGTTTGAGGGAGTCCTGGTGCTTTAATTAGCCTTGAAGGATGGAGGGGATTTAGATTGATAAGAAGAGCGAGGAAGGGCCTTTGGGCAAAGCCTTGGAAGTGAGGAGGTTCCCAGAGAAAAGTGGTAGGGTATGAGGCTGTGAAGACAGGAGAAGGATCCCAGATGTCTCCAAGGGCGAGGCTGGGGGCAGACTGGCCAGCAGCTGCCCCTTGGGAGGGGGAACCCCATCTTGGCACAGTTGATTGTTGCCAGATCTTACTACTTATCAAGGACAGTCAGAAATCTGGGTTTTTATTTGGAAGTTACTGGTTCTTAAATGTTACTGAATAATTTTTACAAATTCAAAATACATTATTACCCAAAAAGGCTGAATTTGGGGATGGGAAAAAAAGGACACCATCAAAGAGGACAGAAGTCTGAGTATCTTGGGAGATAACATCTAATCACATGTAGCTCTTTTTATGTGTATTCTCCCATTCGATCCTTACCTCAAGTGGAATGTGAGGAAGACACTATTACCATCATAATTAATTAATTTTTCCTTCATTTCGTACTAGCATTCATTTTTCTTTGGGGACCCACCAACCCATGGCTATAATGTTGGGAGAGCCCACATGAGAATGAAGCAAAATGCCCAGGGCAGAGGTTACAGAAGGAGGACAGAGATGTCTGATGATGCTTGACTACCTGGGTCTAGATATGCTTGAAGCACATTAGCCCCTGGATGTTTCTGTTAGGTGATCCAATATAATCTCTTTTTTATAATAAGTTAGTTTGAGTTGTTTCTTTTACTCACAACCAGGAATGCTCAACAAGTTTCAGGAAACAAGATGGGAGCTAACTGACAGACCCGACATTTGGACAAGATCCCGTCTTTCCATTACATTGTGTTCCCTCCTCATGGTTCAGCAAAAGGCAGAAAGGGAGAAGAAAGCAAGGTGATGGATTTGGCTTGTCACATACTGACTTTGAGTAGATAAGTAGAACCCCTATTTGTTTAAGCCTGTTAAATTTTCTATGTGCTACTAAAAGCTACCCTAACAGGTAAGCCATGTTTTTATTATTTGGTGTCTGCCTCAACCCTGTATCCTGATACAAACCTGCCCAAAGGCCAATGAAGGGCCACTGCATGCAACAGGCAGGTTTTCCAGAGAATTTGCCTGTATCTCTAGCCTGCTTCCACTCCATTCTAGTTTCTGTCTGGTTTGTAACTCTTGACTTCATTTGATTGTTGGTACTTCCTAAGCATCTGGGTTTATGCCCTTCTGGATCTTTCTGCAGGTTCCTTCATTAACACCTATGACCACCTTGATGGTCAGCAACTCCTAACTCCCTCACAGATGGAATCTGGGCAACTTGGGCCTTGCCTCAAGTTGCCAAGATTGAGAAAGCACTTTAGAAATAAGGCACCCAGAGGCTACTGAGTCTGTGAAAGAGAACAGCAGCTCTCAGAGATATTAGCCATGCAAAAAGAAGAGTGTCAGATTAGGCTAATCCAGACAACTCTTTTCCAAGAAGTCTTCTTCCTCCACTAGATTGTGAATCCCTTGAGAGCAGTGGCCACATGTGTCCACCATATTGCCACAGTTCTAGAAATATGGTAAGTAGGTGATCAATAAATCCATTCTCCTAACAGTGCATCCCAGAAATAATTCAATAAATCCTCAAAGAAGAAAAAGTTTTACCTCATGAGGGGTGTGCTTAGAAACTAAATGTGTTTATTATATTCCTCAGCTCTGTGACCTCTGTTTGGAACTTTTTTATATTTTCCATCTCTTTTTGGAAGTTCTCACTGTGCTCATCCATTCTTTTCCCAAGTTCAGTGAGTACTTTCATAAGCATTACTTTAAACTCTTTATTATATAAATTACTTATCTCTGTTTAAGGTTTTCTTTTTTGTTTATTTTGTTTTTGTTTTTGTTTTTTCCCCTGAGGCTTTATACTGTTCTTTCATTTGGAACATGTTTCTCTGTTTCTTCGTTTTGTTTTTACTCTCTACTGGTTTCTACGCGTTCGATTCAACAGCCACCTTGCTGAGTCTTACACGGTTGGCCTCGTGCAGTAGGTGAACCCTACCCTAGCTGCTGGCTGTCTCTCAACCTTTGTGATTGTCCAAGCAGCGTAGTTTATTTTTAATAGCTCCCAGTAGTGGAAGATGTGCCAAGACCAGTCAGTGTCCTACTAAAGGGGAGCATCATAATCAGAACATAAATCCAGGCTGATTGGAAGCCAAACCCTTAGCAGAAGCTTTCAAAGTATGCGAACATATACATTCCTGTGGGCCTGCAGTTGTAAACTCTGTTGGCCTCCAGAGCCAGGTGATCTGCAGATGTCCCCTGGGTGGCAATAGCAAAATTTGGGGCTCTAGACAAGTGTATTATCTCCTTTCTGGGAGATTTGGGTGAGCTGCAGTGAGATGTAGAGAGAGCACAAAGATGGCATCCCCAGGCCTATACTCCCTGGGAGCATCTCTGTGGCCTACAGATGTGTGCCAAATCTGAAGTCTGCCCCTAAGGCTCCAGGTCAAGCAAACAGACCTCTTTCACAGAGAGGCTAAGGGTGTATTTCATCTGTTGTTTATTCAGAATAGGGCCCTAGGATGGTAGCCTGCCAAGAACTGTCTTTCCAATTGTTACAGTCCCATAGGACCCAGGAACGCAAGCCCCCCTGGCCACCAGAGCAAGTGATCAAGAGGTTTCTCCTGGGCAGCAGCCACAAAACCAGGGCACCAGATGTAAAGACTAGGACACCAGACATGTACAAGAGCTCCCTTCCAAGACATGTTAGGACTCCGGAGTGTGGCAGAGGGAGAGTTTGAAGGCAGTGCCTGCCCTCTGAGGTCTTAGAAAATGTTGACAGTCAGTCCTTAGATGTGTGTTTAATTAAAAGTTTGCCCTTCAGGCTACAGCTATGGTGATAAGCTAATAGGCCTCTTTCACATCAATACTGAGCTCCTGGGTCTGTTGCCTCTTGCTGTGCCCTTGGGGTGGTAGCTGTTTAAGACTCTTTCTCTGTTGATTACAGTCTTATGGCGATTGCTAGTGCCACAAGAGCCAGGCAGTAGAGAGATATCCCCTGGCAGCAGCAGCAAAAATCAGGGCCCCAAACAAAGCTATAAGCTCCTTTTTCTGAGATTCCAGTGAGCTAGAGCAAGGCAGAGGGACAGCACAAAGATTGCACCCACTGGCCTTCGTTCCCTGAGACCCCCCTCTGTAGGCTCCCAAATACGTTTAAAACCAGAAGCCTGTCACTCAGGCCAAAGCTCCTGGGACCAGCAAATAGATCTCTTTCTTAGAAAGAGGGGATGTGTGTTTCAGTCTGCTGTCTATGCAGTGTCCTGGGAGTGGTGGTCTGCCAAGAACTGTCTCTAATTGCCACAGTGTGGTGGGATACAGGAATATCAAACCCCATGGCCTCTAGAGCCAGGTGATCAAGAGGGTGTTCCCTGGGTGGCAGCCCCCAACACCAGACCATCAAATCTGTGTAGAAGCTGTCTTCTGGGAGATACCGCTCTTGTGCAGTGTGGCAGAAGGAGAACACAAAGATGGTGCTCACTGGCTGGAGCAAGGAGGGGGAGGGCAAAGATGGCACCTGCCAAAAACAGAAAAAAAGAGAGGAAGAAGGAAGAGGAGGAGGAGGCAAAGGAGGAGAGGGAGGAGAAGAAGGAGAGGGAGAAAGAAGAGAGAAAAAGAAAAGTAAAGAAATAAAAAGAAAAAATTTAAAAAGATGGTGCCCACTGGCTTTAGCAGGGCAGAGAGCAGGAAGATGGTTTCCACCATTCTCTGACCCCAGAGAATATCCCAGCAGGCCTCTGGCTCTCAGACTCATATTTCAAAATAAGGAGACCAGTCTTTTTCACATAAAGTCTGGGCACTTTTCAAAGGGCTACTTCTGCATGGGGCCCTGAGAGAGATGAGTCTGCGCACAGGCCCTTTAAGAGCCCTGCCCCAGGTGGCCGTAGCCCTGCAGGTCTCATGGGCACTGGGACTCCTCTGATCTCCAAAGCCAACTGTTTTGCAGGCATGTCTTTCAGGTGCTGGTCTTAGCAGCAGGGGTGCCTGATGTAGAGCACAATCCTTCATGCCTCAGGAAGAACTTCCGTGTTACGAGTTCCTTCTCAATTGTGAGTCACCGTACTGAGGCTGGGGTTTACAGCAAGATTATGTCCCAGGCTTTCCTACCTGTTTTGATGTGGTTTCCCTCTTGTTTGCCTGATATAAAGGGGTTGCTCTGCCAGTTTTTAGGGTTTTTTTTCCAAGGGATATTGTTCCATATGTAGCTGTAAATTCAGTATGTCTGTGGGAGGAGGTGAATTCAGGATCTTCCTGCATTAGCCATCTTGAAAGAGAACTCCCCAGAAACTAAGTGTGTTTAGAGAGATACAGGTTTTGCTCAGTTTACTTATCATTAGCTGTAGTCTTTGGGCAAAATACTAAAGTTATTGGCCTACATTGTGTTTACCCACAAAACAAGAATAACAATAACCTCTGTGTCTTTCTTGTAAGGAATTAAGGATACGGTATCTAAGTCAGCCTCAAACTTGATGACAGACTCAGATAAATCATTATAATTACTTAAGAAAAGCAAACACTTTCAAAAATTTTTAAGTAATATGTGCTAATCATATACATTGGTATGATATGCTGGGTTCCTAAGGATTCTTAAGGGCAATATTTAATTAGCCCAATTTGGCATAAAAACATGTTTGGAAACAGTATAACTCCATGGAAAAGATATATTAGGTTAATTTTTTTTTTAATTTTCTCATCGAAAGCTCTCTCCAATACTTTTTGACATGGTTAGTGTTCTCATTTTATAGAGGAATGCAACTGTGGCCCAGACAGTGGTCACACAGTGGGTAAAGAGCAGAGCTGGGATTTCTCCTAGTTGCTCTAACTCCAAGCTATATGCTCTCAACCATTCTTCTCTTGTATCTTCTTTTAATTAAACTTTGACCAAAGTTGATAGGCATTACTCTCAAACAAATGACATTTAAAAAGGCTTTATTATACTCTGGTTTCTCTTCAGATTGTATAAATCTTTCGCCTTTTAAGAAGGCTTTATTGAGAAATATCTTTGAAATTCTCCTGGGAATTGTCTTTTTTCTCCAGTGCAGACACTGTGTGTCTGTGTGTGTCTCTGTCTCCCTCTCTTTTATAGAATCTAAATGTTGTTTCATCTCTAAATCATCAAATACATTAATAAAAAATGAGAGGAACTGGACACATTTAACAAGCTGATGTTCAAAAGATGATGTGTAGTCAACAGATGCCTATGTTGTCTGTAACAAAATAAGTATTTTGCTAAAACATCAGGAGAGGGATTGCACACAGTTAACGAACAACTGTTAAGTGATGGTTTATATTCAGAAGATGCGTTTTAGATCCTACTACAACATGCCAGATGTAACCCCATGTGAAGGGTAGCAGTTTCATGGGATTTGGAGAGTCCGTTTCCTCCCTTTCAGTCAGGCCGCAGTGCTAAAGCCTGTGTTCCTTTGATGTGTGCCTTCATCCCCAGGGCCTCACTCCAGCCTTGCCTCTTAAGAATACATCTGTCTTTAGTCTGAGAGTTGCGTTGAGACCCTTCACTGTGGTGCTCTCACTACTACTTTTGCTTTCACTAAATTTTCTGACTTGAGAGGCTTGCCTTTGCTTGATCTTCAGAAAACCTGCCTTTCACCTCCCCCAAATGACTTTTTATTAATAGCTGTGCAACCTTGATTGCTTTTCCCCTTTTCACACAGTCCTTTGATCCTTCAAGTCTAAAATTCAAAATTACCCGTTAAGGGTTGCATTCATGCACATTCCTGACACTTCCTCTAAATTCCACCCCCATACTCACATGTGTTCTTTCCCTGCAGGTCTCTACTTCTTTCACTGATACTTTGCACTCCACATAGAGGTTGAAGTTTTCTTATCAAATTCTTTTCTTTTTAGTTGGTCTGAGTGTGAGGAAACAACTGAGAGTCTTTTCCGCACCATCCAGCCCCCACCTCAAGTTCTCACTAGTGCAGGTATATGATGGAGGAAGCCCACACTTGAGAACAGTTCTCATCTTCCTTATTGTCTTTTATGTTCACAGATTAGCCTGCCAAGGTGCATCCCACCTCAGGGCTTGCAGAGGTTGGATTGTCCAGAAAACCTTCATTGGAACCTACTAACCCTCTTCTCCTTGTCAGGGAAGGGAGAGGAGAGTTTCCAGGAAAGCAGATTTTACAGTATAGTAATCCTTGCTTCCCTCACTTCTCTCTACCCACCAGAAGAAGATAGATGCTCAGCAGCTTCCCACCAATAAAACCCAGAAGACCCTGAGAGAAAGCCTGTGAAGTCTGACAGTGACTCTGGAATCTGGGACAAGGCACCATCTTTCATATCCAATGCTCTGCAGGTCTAAAGAAAATCCCTTGGGAAGTGGGAATGAAGGTTTGACAAGATCCACCCTGAGGGTGAGGATGCCAAGGTCAGTCTGAGGGAGACAGTTTCAGCAGAGCACGGGACACAATGAGAGGCACAGCCTACACCATCGGTGGGGACTCGGGGGAGACCAGACGACCCTTCTCATAGGGCCCCGATCCTTAGAGCTATTTTTAAGGAAACACCTACCTAGGAGGGTAAGTGTTTACCATTAATGGGAATCTTGGGGCAGTTGGGTGTTCAGCACATGAGGGGTGGGAGAGGTAATACCAAGGAGAAGGGGCAACTAGAAAGAGGAGAGAACACAAAGGAGAGCAAGCTGCACAGCTGTAGGAAAGATGTAATGTGTGTAGAGGGGAGATGTTCAACCTGTCATGAGAGTTAAGAATTTAATAACCAGATTAGACAAGAGTCACTGAACTGGACTAAATTCCCCAATGGGACTCAAATTCCATTATTGGACAAGATTAAGTTTTCTCTCCCTCATCCTCCTCCAGTGAGTGGAAATGGGGTTCAGAGTTATTAGAAGAGATAAAACCATTCTGTTTGCACCTCACTGAGCTGAGACTCCTCCATCAAGCCAGCTGCAGGGAAAATCCCAGACTCTCTGAGCTGGCTGAAATCTCAGCCAGAGATATTTTTTTCTTGCCTGCTTCTCCTCCTGGCACCTGCCCCTCTGTATATTAGGGATGATGAAAACCAAAAAAGACCAGAGAGGTTTCCTAGCTTCATTTGCATTCAAATCAAACACTCTAATTTTTCACACAAACAACTTTCCATTCCAACACTTTTTCATTTAAGAGGATATTATCTTAATGAGAAAATTCCTAAGGATAAAGCAACCTATGTTTGAAAACTAACATCCTGTGTAGTGAGGCTACACATTGCTTGCATAAAATTTGGTAGCCTGATTTATTATTCCTTTAGTAAGCGTGACACAGAGCTTCCTAGTAGGGGACCCAACAGGTTCAGAAGCCATGTTTGAACTTTATCTTGAAGGTATCTCTACGTTCTCACTCAGAGACAAACCTTTTATTGATAACCAGGGTTAATGTAAATTAGCAGGGGGTTATGTTAATATTTGCTTTTATCCAGCAGGATATTATATATCTGCATCATTTCTGTTCCTAAATCCATGGCTTATTGTTCTTCAAAGTTGTACTACAAGGCTCCCTTCTTTGGGGTGACTTATTTTCTGAAAGATTCCTCTTTGGGCTTTTCTGCAAATGATCAGTGATCCTAGCCAAGCTCAGACACATTTAAATTCTCGGATACATGCCTTCAGAGTGTTAAGCTGTGTGTGTGTGTGTGTGTGTGTGTGTGTGTGTGTGTGTGTGTGTGTGATATTACATAGGATCTCACCGAAAATTCTTATATGCAACCCTGATGGAAAATCAGAATGGGAAAGGATCACAGAAAGCAAGCATAGTTTAAAATTGCTTCTAAGGTGATTATGATAGGTCCCTTCTCTACTGAAATACGGTTTTAGAAAGTTGCTATTTTGTTCTAGAATATAGCCTGTCTCACTCTGGAAATTACCAGTTTCATTTTTGTTAATATTGAGGTGTTGTTAGCACTACTTTTTTTTTTAAAGATTTATTTGTTTGAGAGACAGAGAGAGAGAGAAAGAGGACGTGAGCAGGGAAAGGGGCAGAGGGAGAGGGAGAAAGGGAATCCCAAGCAGACTCTGTAGGGACCCCTGACATGGGGGCCCCCCAACCTGGGGGCTGCCAGAGAGCTTGAGCGCAAAGACCTGAGATCATGACCTGAGCTGAAATGAAGTGTCAGATGCTTAACCAACTGAGCCACCCAGGCGCCCCTTCTTAGCACTATCATTATGTAACAGTCATTTGTAGTGGGGAAGGGTCTCACATTTGACCTTATTAAGAGAGAATAAAAAGGAAAATGACAGGAAGTGAAAAGAAAAAGAAGAGATATTTTTCCAAAATATATGGATGAGAGGTGGAATGGAAATAGGAGGAAGAGAACTGAAAGTGTCTATGTGTATATAATGAAGAAATGGCCCAATGTAAAAATAGCCAGGTTGTTCCAAGGTGGAATTAACCAAGTTATTTTATTAAGATCCTCTTAATAGGACAGAATATGCTAGTGGATGCTGAAGAGCTGCATTCTGCCTAAAAAGGGAAAAACCAAGAAACTAGGACGTGATGACAATAAAATGATTCCCCACATTGTGCAGTAGATGGCTCTGTTTGCCCAAAACAGTTTTGTTGCTGCTCAGAGAAAAGAGGAAATAGTGTTTAACATATAGATGTGAAATAAATAAGTGCTTAATTCTTGTAACCCCCAATTCCAGAGTACTCTAGAAGGTCATAAAACAACTTTATCTTGATGAAGTCCCAAAAGTTCATTTTTTTTTGTTTCTCTTGCCTTTGGAGACGTGTCATGAAAGAAGTTGCTGTGGCCGATGTTGAAGAGGTTACAGCTTATGTTCTCCTCTATGATTTTGATAGATTCCTGTCTCCCATCGAGGTCTTTATAGAGCTACCCTATGACCCAGCAATTGCACTGCTGGATATTTACCCCAAAGATACAGATGTAGTGAAGAGAAGGGCCATATGCACCCCAATGTTCATAGCAGCATTGTCCACAATAGCTAAATTATGGAAGGAGCCGAGATGCTCTTCAACAGACGAATGGGTAAAGAAGATGTGGTCCATATATACAATGGAGTATTACTCAGCCATCAGAAAGAACAATTACCCAACATTTGCAGCAACATGGACGGGACTGGAGGAGATTATGCTACGTGAAATAAGTCAAGCAGAGAAAGACAATTATCATATGGTTTCACTCATTTATGGAACATAAGAAATAGCAGGGAGATCGGTAGGAGAAGGAAGGGAAGAATGAAGGGGGTAGTAAACAGAAGAGAGAATGACTATGGACTCTGGGAAACAAACTGAGGGCTTCAGAGGGGAGGAAGGTGGGGGATTAGGATAGGTGGGTGATGGGTATTAAGGAGGGCAAGTATTGCATGGAGCACTGAGTGTTATACGCAAACAATGAATCACGGAACACTACATCAAAAACTAAGGATGTACTGTATAGTGGCTAACATAATATAATAAAAAATTTTAAAAAAACAAGAACTTTAAAACTAATGCTTTGATGTAAATTTTGAAATAACTTACATTTTCACCTTTGATGCCAGGGGCTGTAGATTTAGGTGATATTTTTCAATATTATTCTCTGTATCCATGGCCAGCTGGTGACTAGAAACAGAAATAATGCCTCAATATAGCTGAATCTAGACAACCTTTATAGCAATAAAACTGCTAATTCATATTTATTTGAAAAAGCAGATATACATCCAATTTCATTCATTTTAATTAATTCACAGAGGCCTAAAGGTTGCTATTGATGGATAATGGATAAATAACCATACTATAAAAAGAAAATATTGTTTTGCCTTTTACCTTTTCTGTTCTTTTGATTTTTACTTTTGATTTTTAGCTCAACATTCATATTTAAGGCATGAAAGTCATTTCCTTTAAGCAAAGAGGAAAACAAAATATTGGGCCAATTCAGGGGAAGGAAAAAAACATAAGGAGAGTGTTATAAATCCCATGGCATTGTCCAAGTTGTAGAGAGGATCTCATTCATTCTCATTCCAATAGCGCCACTGCCATTGAACCTTTCCTCCTTTCATTCTGTAAGCTTTTGCAGAGCCCCCACTATGAACAAAGCATGAATCTCCACCTTGGAAAACTGCTGGCAGGGGTCTATAGATATATGTTCACTGTTCCTATGGGCTTATTAGGCAATGACTGGGCGCTACAATGATCAGGGAAGATTTCATGGAGATGGTGTTAGTTGATGTGGGTTTTGAAGAATGGACAGGAATTAGATAAGTTGAGATGTGAAAGTAATACATATAAGCGAGATATTAAAACAAAAGATTAGAGGTGAAAAAATTCAGGCTATTTTTAGACAATAAAGAGCAATGTGGTGAAAGTGGAGGATAAATGTAGGAAATAAGTTTGGATAAGCAGAAAACTAATAGTCATTGGCCACAAATTATATATAAAACACTGTCATAGATATTTTACATGTATTATCTTATTCAAGTCTCACAGTAGCCTCTACCAATTAAGTATTTTCCCCATGGTACAGCTGAAAAATCTGAAGCTCAAAGAGATTATGTTCGAGTCACTATACAGCAGAAGCCACATTAAAACTCAAGTCTCACGACAACAAAATGCTGCTTGAAGGATTTTAACACCATACTTACTAAACTTAATCATACTGACTGTGGTTTCCATAGGTCAAATATTTGGCATCCGAATCCATTACATGCACGTGTTAAGGGTGTGTGTGTGTACGTGTGTGCACATGAGTATTTAAAACTGAAACAAAAATTTCAGGGAACGTTATTTCCCCAACTACATGTAATGTATGCTGATATATTTTATTATATTTCAGATTTTTAAGATTATATTTCAGTGGTGACCCATCAAACTGATTTAACAAACCATCAGTGAATTGTTATCTATAGTGTGAAAAACATAGCGGCAGGGAAACATAAAGCATTTGGAGTGGGGAAACGTGAATGGGATGTTTAAGGGTGATTTTTGGTAGGAGTGAGCAAGGAGAATGATGGAAAATATTTAGGAAGGTACTGAAATTAGTCTGAAAATAAGTATCAGGATTGTGGTTTTAGAAAAGAAAAGAAAAAGATTTTTAAAAATTGTGCAGAAGGTATCTAGGATTTTCTCCTCTTTCGAAAAGAATAACCAAGAGGTGGGGAAACACACAGTAGATTAGATAAATTCCGATGTGGCCGGTAGATGGTGCCATCAGCACAATATAGCTTTGTGGTTGCCCAGCTGGGATGTTGAGGGGTAAGGAAAAAACCACTCATTTGCTCAATGTCATTCGTATTCTGGGTCCGTTATTAATTCATCCTTATTCACTCATTCATAAATATATTGTATGTCTTCTATGTGTCAAAAATGATGCAGAACACGAATGATACAATGGTGAAAATAGTACTAGACATGGTCCGTGTTCTGCGGTTTTATAATCTAGGAGATGATGAATATTAAACAAATAATTACAAGTGTGATGGATGCTATTAAAGGGGAAACACAGAGGGACCTAATCCAGAGTTGAGGGGCATGTAAAGTCTTGTTTTTACAAGTCTATGATCTCGTAGGGACAACAGCCTTATAGCAAAAATACTTTAAGATATTGTTAATTAAACCCCTTAATAGCTTATTAGCAAATTGGGCAATAGAGAGACATGTGAGGTATTGTGGGACCTGTAGTTATGCAGCAACCAAAGGCAAAGCTCAAGTTTTCATAAAAAGAAAAAAAAATTTATAGTATTAATAAATTTGCTAATTTGGGGTTATAATTTATACAACCTCAACAAACTATAAACTATGAATACCTGTAGGTTTAATTGGAAAGCTTTAGCTCATTCCATCCATAATTACCTGTGGGTAATAAAATGATGATATGTGAGGGGAATGTCTGACTTGCAATCACATATTTCCCACCAGAAACCCAGCCTGATTCAATATTTACAACAACTAGCAGTCACCCTAAGGTCTTATTTAAGTTAATAAATGATTGTCAAAAACCATACAGTTATAAGCAGGCTCTTAATTAACGGCCTTACTAATTACTCTTCTGTTGATGGGCACATGGAAAACTTTCCTGAGTATGTGCGTGTGTGTGCACAAATGCACTGGACTGGCCCCGCCTATCAAGCAGAATAGAGCTACAGCTTGCCCTCCCTTCACACTGACTGGCTACCACAAAACCCTGTTGAGCATTCAAAATAAATGTAATGTTCCAAGGGGGAATAACTGATCAACTGCTATGACACCACCATCACTTCACTTACGGTCATTTCAAGTAGCTGAGATGAGTCACATCAGCACCTACAGCAGCTACAGCTATAATGAAATGCCTAACTGCTCACTCAAAGTACACCAATTTTTCAATCAAATTTGACAGCTTTCAAGGACACAGTCCTGCCCCAAAGCCATCCAGGAAAGTCTCTAGAATTCCAGGCAAATGGGTATAGGTTGTTAGGGCTGGCAGCCATTGTTTTCTCCCTGCCCTGCACAAACATGATAAGGGAAGCTTACCCCACAGGCCTGTGTGCTTTGAGGGGAGACTTTAATTTCCATCTCTGGAATTCCTCAATCATGATAAGCAAAAATAAGCATGCAAAGCAGATTGGCCACTTCCAAAAGCTTTTAACTTCCCCAGGCTTCAGGATAACAAGGAAAGAATAGGGGAAGAAGGAGGAGGCAGAAGCCCACATATCTGCCATTAATCTTCACAAATCTTCCTGAGAGCAGAGAGCTGGGAAAGATACATGCTGGTATTAGTGAGAAGTTTAATACAGAGCTGTGGTCAATTAGCAAGGAAAAAACTTCAGGAGTTCACCTCTTACATTAAAATCAATAATGAAATACCAGCATAATCAAATTTAATAGATACAAAGTCAAGAGAAATGTAGATAAAATTAAATTTCCTTACAGCTTGCAGCCTATTGACAAATACCTAAGACAGGTAGAGTGTGACATTCCTCAAGGAACTCCTGGCTGCCTTAATAATGTTGATGTTTTGCTAGAGACTAAAAGCAACCTAGTTTGAGAACACCCAGACCTCCAGGATCCTGTAAGTCTTCTTTAGCATATGGAAATCCATTTAGAGACTTTATCTCCACCCTCACCCCATAACCTAAAAGTATATAATCAATCACAATCAATCACTCTTTCTGCTCACCGGTCCTGTCCCTATGCTTTAATAAAAACACCTTTTTGCACCGAAAATGTCTCAAAAATTCTTTCTTGACTGTTTGCTCAGTGGCCGCATGTCAAAAGGGCTGAAAGTCACAGAGAAAGTGTGTCCTAAGAGAATTAAACTACATGAGATTATTGAATAACCAAAGGAATCTAAAATGCACCTAGATCACTGGTTCTCATCCCCAGCTCCTTATTAGAATCACATGAAGTCAGCTTTTAAGAAATACTAATTTAAGGACTTCATCCCTAGTGATTCAGATTCAGTTTGTCTAGGGTGAAGATTATGCCAAGCCTTATGCCATTTTTATTAACTCCCAGGTGATTTTAAGGGCATCCAGGATGAAGAACCACTGATCTAATGTCATCACACTAATCTCCATAGAGGAAAATCTTTCTAGTTACACAGCCAAAAACTTTTTAATTATTATTGTTTACATATTGCTAGTGATGATGGGGGGGCCGAACTGAACTAATTTATTCTTAGTTATTCATATTAATGAGAGTAGACATGATAAGCATAAATTAAATCTGAAGATAACTCAGAAACATCATTTAATCAAAGGGCTGAAACTGTCCTTCAAGTGATGACATGGCAAAATCTTAGAACCATGGAGATAGAATGAACCTGAAAGTGTCTAGTGCAAACAGCCACCGGGATGGAAAGAGACGGAGCTGACATTGGAGGCACTGTGCTATTGTGCGTGTCTTATTTAATGCTCTAAGACTGTCAAGTTAGTGTTGCTGTCTTCATTTTTAAAGATGAGGAAGCTGGGTTCAGGGGGGTTAAATAATTTGTCCAGACTCACAAAGCTAGGATAAAATCAGAAAGAGGAATCATACCCAAGATTTCCCATTTTCAGGAATGCTTTCAATAGCACTTCAGCTGGATGGGCATTTCACTCTTTTTGGGTACTTCTAGTATCTGTCATCTCACTCCTCAACAAGGAAGTCCATTCTGTTGGGCAGGCAGCATTTTTACAAAAGTTATTAATTTTCTGAGTCACAAAGCTGTCTCTCCATAAATCCTGCTCGCTGATTTCTTGCTACGCTCTCTAGAGCAAGAGCAATTTAGTCCCTTTTTAATAGGAAAATTCCTTCAAATGTTTAAGGAAAGCCATTATGTTCCCTCTGAGATTTCTTTTCTCCAAGTACACATACTCAGCTCTTTGTGATAGTTTCACATGATTCCAGAACCCTCACAATTTTAATTGACCTCCTCTGATGCTTTTGGGAAGGTCTATGTGGTTTTTATTTTATTTTATTTTATTTTAATTTAACTTATTTTAATTTAATTTTATTTTATTTTAGAAAGACACAGAGAAAGAGAAAGCATATGAGCAGCGGAGAGCAAGGGAGAAGGAGAGAGAGAATCCTAAGCAGGCCTCACGCCCAGGGTGGAGCCCACGGAGGGGCTTCATGGACCCTGAGATCAACACCTGAGCCAAAATCAAGAGTTGGACGCTTAACTGACTAAGCCACCCAGGTGCCCCTCTATATGCTTTTTAAATGTGATGACCAGAGCCACTGGTGGCACCCACACGGGCTTTGCATTGGGACTTAGCCAGTGGTTGAGAGCTGGAGCTCTGGTGGTATCCAAATTCTTACTCTCACTACTCCTAGCTAAATATACTTAGACAAGTGCTGAAAGCTCTCTGAGTCTCTTTCCCCGTCAATAAAATGGAAATAGTACCTATGTCAAAGGCTGTAATCAGAATTCTATGAGGGAACATCTGTAAGCATTCACTAATAGGGAGGATATTGTAAATGCTCAGTAAATGATAGTTCATTTTTTCTTTTATCTTGACAATGCATGGCTATTGATCAGTCTAGTATTGTGATAATATTTTTAGAAGCCATATAGAATCATGGTCTCATGTTAATATCAGATAAAACCTCAAAGCACCTATTTACAAATTGAAATCACAGTATATCTCTCACATGCTCAAATTGCACAATTTTTTAAAAATCTAAATGAAAAATTCACTTGTATCTCTGTTAAATTTCATTTCTTTCTTGCTTGCTTTTTTTCTAGTGCAGTTTTGTTCCATTCTGTTGTATTATTTTAAATGTTTATTCTATTGGTCTTCGCGTTATCTTTAAGCTTTTTGCAAATTTTATGACTGCCTTCCATACATGTCATTGATTAAAAGCCAAAAACAGGGCAGGGTTGTTAAGTTTTAAGCCCTCAGACATAGCACCACATCTCCATGTATCATATTACTCTGTTAATCAGTACAGCTTGCATATCATAGCTCAACTGGCCATAAATCTATCTAACTGTATCTCAAATGAGCCATATTTCTGGGTCCTGACTGCAATGATATCATAAAAAACTGTGGAATTTACTTATTCATTTTTGCCTTGCCAGGTTTTTGTTTTTTTTTTTTTTCTTGAAAGCTTTTTAACCTCAAATATAATTTAATTTCCTTCGGTATTTTTTACTTACTTTTCAAGTAAATATTTTCCATCATTAACTTGTTCTAAAGGATTCTGCAATCTTTTCATTTCTTCCTGTGAAAAAGAAAAGAAGTATCTTACAAATTGATCCCATGTATTTGTGGGTAATAATATTTGAGTACAGTTGTCTGCAAAATTGAGATAACACACTGTTGAGATTTCTGGACTTTGTGATGGATAAGTACTTAAACATACAGTAAAATTTGATCCTTGATCAAGTTAGAATATAATACTGCCACTCAAATTGTGTGATTTTTTTTAATGCCACTAGAGATAATGCTTCCTGTTATTTTCCCAGAGTAGGGATGTGTTTATATGGATCCACTCATGCTCTTCCAAATTTACTTTGTCAACAGTATTATGTTTGCTGGTTGCTGGGTGAAGGGCTCTAATGAGTGTGTGCTGGGTTTGGCCATTCAGCAATTGTCCTCTTCTGTCTCTTGGTAATTCTAGGTAACCTCATCCCTGAGTCACAGTGCTCAGAAATGCACAAGACAGACAGACAGCCAGCCAGACAGACAGACACACACACACACACACACACCCCTTCCCTGCATTTCATGCATCCATAGTCTCTGTAATCCCATTCTTCAGGCCACAGTGTTTAAGGCACTACTTGCCTCTTCACAAAAATTGCTGAAGTGCCAAGAGGAAGCCCCAATTAGAATTAATTACACATTTGTCCCTAAAATACCATCAGGACTAGTCTCCACATGCTTCTAAGCTACCAGACATCCAAGTCTCCTAGGTCATCCCCCATTACTCAATTTCTTTAACTTTATACTGCATTGTGCATCCCAGAATTTGACTCAGTCACCCACCTGTCCCCAATCCCTCCAACCTTTCCACTGAGCACTTTGGAACTCAGAATCTGTCAATAGCAAAATCCTCTATCTCCTCAACTTCTTTGAACATTCCTTCAACTTATTCTGACTGTACCCTGCCTCACTGTTCTAAGTTTTTGTTAGAGCAAGAAGATCAAAGAACCATTTAGAAAAGAGTTTTAGAATATAGAGGACTTTGCTGATGGCAAACTTGGGTGAGTCCCTGAACACACCATCTCCCCTGCAGTCCACTTAAGAGGTGGTCATTTCTTTCCCACATGCTATACCCAGCAGTCTAAAGGAGGTATGGGACTCCTTCTTCTCTTCATTTCTTCTCCCAGATCCTCCTTACTCCTACAAAATCTTAGCTCCTCTGGAAACATGCCAGCAGTTTATCCTAAGCCTCTGTCCTCTTCCCTATCAATCCTCACTCCTCAGGAGGTCTTATCCAGTCCTATGGCTTTAAATTTGTATTTGCGCCTCCTCTAAACTCCTCCCTTTCTACACCACTTTCTTGACAGCTCCAAATGCATGTGCAATGGGCATCTCAAGTTCAACACCAAAGTCTTGATTTCCTTACCTCCACCCTCCCACCCAAAACTCCTTCTTCACCACTTCTTCCTCATTTTAGCAAATGGCATCACTCACTATTCACCTAGATAAGCAGAGCTAAAACCTAGGAGTCAGCCTTTATGTTTTTGTTTCTCTCACAACAATCAGCAATCTTGTTGATTCAACTTCAAAATATATCCAGAACTGACTTCTGCTTCTAAGCCAACTGTGAGTCTCCTATCTCTGTTTCCCATATTAGCCCACTTCAGCCAATTCTCCTTACATCAGCCAGCATGATCTTTTAGTACCTAGGCTTTCATTTTTAAGTGTGTGAAATGCACATATCATAAACATACAACTTTCGGCAAATGCAAACACTGGCAGGACCACCACCCAAAAATGAAATAAAGAACATTTCTCTCTCTAGAAATTTCCTTTCCAATTCTTCTCTCTCAATTCCCCTATCCTGTTCTGATTTCTGTTATCATAGATTAATTTGGCTTATTCTAGAACTTCATATAAAATTATTCTTTTGTTTCTGGTTTAATTCACTCAGCATTGTATTTTAAATTAGTTGGTCAACCAGTGTTAATTGTTTAAACTTCACTTTGGAACCTAGAGAAGAATTTCCGTTTTTTTCCTCTGAATTCTAGATTATAAGGATTTTGAAGTATGAAGAACCCTGGAACAAAAGTAAGTATTTGCTATGGTAAGAGCTACTAACTGGAAGAAAAAGATAACACAGCAGAGGGGATGGAAGCCAAGGAAAACAGCTAAGGAACCAATGCCCTAGTGATGCTGTGAACCTCTGGGTCAAAATGGAGCTTGAAACCAGCATATTGATAGACTTTTCAGTTTCATGAGCCAATAGATTCTCTCACTTGCTTAAGGCACTTTTGGTTAAGATTTCTATTTTTTTTCATTTGAAAGAATCCAAGCTCAGAAGTGACAGTATGAGCCATAACCTAGGGCTACTATATACAAAATCCTAACTTAGATGAGGCCTGGAACTATAAAAGTTCAGAACTGGGCAGTTCTTGTTTATTTTGTTTTGTTTTGTCAGTGTCTTAAAAAATGTGTTATTAAGAAGAATAATGGATGAAGCAGGTCATGGTCTTCAATTCCTTTTTATTAAATACTGCTGCTTTTATATCCAATGTTGGTATAACAAACCTCATATGAAGAACATTTCTGCATCTTCTGCAAAACTGCTATATAAGACACCGTACATTTTGCTACAGGTTCTCTCATATAAAAGAATAAAATTTTAGGATTTACCACGAGGGGTTATTCTCCCCTTCTGATACAACAGTACTCTTCTTTTCATCAACAATAACAATTCATAAGTCTTAACAGAGGTTGTTTATTTTGCCTTGAAGCTTAAGCTAAATTAAATAGTTGTCAGGACTACTTTTTCCATGCTGTTAGTACAATTATACCCCCTTCTTTCACTATATGATGTGTGAAATTCTTTATTTTTATTTTAACTCTTTTACATGTGTGCTTTTCACAGTAAGTGGAAGCCAGTACAATATTGGCAGAGTGTGTGTGTGTGTGTGTGTGTATATATATGTATATATATACACACACACACATATATATGATAAATGGGTAAGAAGATAAAGATGATCAATAGGTAGACAGATCGATAGATAGAGCATCCTTCTCACTCTTACACATGGCTTTTTATTTTCAAGGTAAAACTAACTCTTCAGCACTACAGACATTGGTTTCTTATTCTAAGAACAAGTCTCCACATTTATCTTCTATTCTCCCCCAAACCTCCAACCCTCCCACTTAATCCTTCATCATATCCCATCCCACCTCCAGTGACATAAGCAACAGATGAACCAGCTGTTATACAGAAAGGAAATAGATGGAATAAGAATCCATAGTTATTCTTGAAAACCAAAGGAGGATTTTTAGGTCATAAACTTGTTCTTTTTTACCCCCTGGATTATGACTAGGAAAGAGACTAGGAAAGAGAGCTGTTAGTAGTCCCAGCACTTTCTTCTCTAAGATGTGCCTGTGGCGTGCTTTCTTCTTTTCTTTTCCCCTGGGGATTTGGGGGACAGGAAATAAAGGGCTTTTGCACTCTGTGCCAGCCACTCTCCTTCCCTTGGTTCTTTCATTGCAGAGAGCTTGCTGTGTGGGGAGAGCTTTGATGCAGTACTTTATTCAATCTGACTATCCACGTTCTAGGAAATCATATTAAACATAAGGTCAATGACTAACAAGAGCTTTCTGAACAGCTGTTCTGCTGACAATTTGGAGGATTGATTTCATCATTTGGTTATTTAAGCTAACGATACAAAAACACTTCAATTCAATTGGCCTGGAAGTTCCAAACCATGTCCTCATTTTCTTGGAAATGAATAAGGAAGTTGCTTGCTCAACAGATCTTCACTTGGAGTTTCACTTTTTGAGAAAGTTTTGTTTCAATTTACCATTAAAAACATATACAAATTGGTCTTTCCCATCACTGGTTTCTCCCACTAGTCCTTTTTGTCTCTGATTTCATATCTGGCAATGACATTCCCCTACTAGAAACCACCAGCAGCTCCCAGTGCTTTGAGGATAGATTCCAAATTCCTCAGCCAAGGTCTGGTGCAACAGGGCCCAGCTGTTTCTCCCGACTCCACCTCATGTGCCCTGCCCCACAGACTCCCTCCCTAAGTCTGGTCATGGGAAAATTCACATAATCCTAGAGCTCACATCCTCTCTTACTGGACATCCAATAACAGTGTATCCCCAATTATTCTACACACCCACTCCCACTCTTCCTTCAGGAAGCCCCCACATTATTCCTCCCCATAGAAGCTTTCGGAACTCAACAGGAGGGTCAGAAACCTTACCTTGCTTCCGCAGCAACCCGTGGTGATCCCTATTTTAGCATTACCTCTCTACCTGACGCACCCTGCCACCCCACCACTAGGATCCTTAAAGTCAGGGATGGTGACTTGCTCGCACTGAGATGCCTATTCCTCAGTGAGTCATTTAGGGGGTGCTTAATAAATATCTGTTGAATAAATGAATGATAAATGAACTGAATGCATTATTCTAACTGAAATGAAAAGAAATCTTAGTAACATAATGGCCCCCCGAATCCCAAGAAATTGTATGTCCTCTGCTGATTCTTTCTCTCTCACAATAAACTTTTTTAAATCATTCAGTAATTTCTTTTTTATATATTATATTTTTCCAGTTTTAAATTGACAATTTAGAATTATATATAAGGTGTACTACTTTATGATTTGATATATGTAAACATTGTGAAATAATCACCATAATCAAGCTAATTAACA
Organism: Ursus americanus; assembly: GCF_024610735.1. NCBI lineage: Eukaryota > Metazoa > Chordata > Mammalia > Carnivora > Ursidae > Ursus > Ursus americanus. The sequence goes on along the minus strand of NC_142146.1, from coordinate 52,779,424 downwards.
TATCCACCCTGTTACATAGTTACCCTTTCTCTCTTTCTTTCTTCCTTTCCTTCTTTTCTCTTTCTTCTTCTTTCTTTCCTTTTTTTTTTTTTTTAGTGTGGTAATAACACTTAAGATCTACCCTCTTAGCAAATTTCAAGTACTGTACACTGTTATTCATTAGCTCTCTAAAAGTTACTTACCTTGCTAGCTGAAACTTTGCTCTGCTTGACCAACATCTCCCTATTCATACTCCTGACTCATCCCCACTCTCCTCTGAGTTCTGGGAGGCTCAAAATTTTGGGCTTTATCAACCAGGCCCCTTTGTCTTATGGCCTTGGATAGGATTTAAGCAGTGGGAGGTACTGCATAAGATCAAAGGTTAGCAGGAGAGAGAAGTTGGAGTACTTACTCTCTTTTCTCCTCTTCCTTATGAAAGCACAGACTGGTGTTACTAGAGGCCATAGCTCCTATTGGGTGGCCTCTCCCACAAGGTGGTTCTTGCCATAGTCCCATAACTGCTCCCATTTCTTGCCCCTTCGAGGCCTTTCTTTCCTTTTCTTCCTTTCCCTCACTTCCTTTCCCTTCCTTATTGTTGTCCTTTCTAGCTATTGACAGAGCCAGATGCATCGCCATCCCTTGTGATTGTCCCTACAACCTGCCCATATCTATGTAGCCACTCCATTAACTCTTTCAATCACCCTTTTAAATGAGTCATCGGTCTTCTTACTGGACTCTGGCTGACATGTCTCTAGGATCCTAAGTTTGCTTTTGCTTGAATAATTCAAGCACAACCGAGACAGAGTATTCCATATCCTTAATCCCATTTTCCCAAATAAAACTTGTGTTACAGGAGGCTGTGAAATGCAGGCTGTACTGTTAGGGGTATATTGATTACTTGCCAGTCTATGTCTCCCACTATCATAAGAGCTGGTCTGAAGTGACTTGGGTGTGAACTTTAAGATTAGATGGCAGATGCTGGATTTTGTTCTTTTGTGTCTGGCTGTCCTTCCAGTTTACTCCTGCTGGTTTTTCTCCTGTTCTTTTTTTTCTTTTTTTTTTTGTCCCTGCCACTTCTACTGTCTAAACAAGCAGGATATGTTCTTTGAACAAGTTTAAAATAAGAAATCCACTCAAAATTATTTTTTCTCTAAAGTGCACTTATATTTAAATACCAACCTTTAACTTTTCTGACTTATACCTTGGCCATTTTATTCCCAGCATATCCCAGAGCATTTAAAGTAACTTAAAACACGGAAACAATCTGTAATTTACTTCATTGTGCAGCTATGGGTGACAAAGCCTGTGCCACTTACATACATCATTTTTTGTGCTGGAAATAATTTCATGTTAACCTAAAGGTAACTATTTAACAAAAGTTAAGAGCCAAAATTACTTTTGACACTTTTGACTATTCAATCATTCAATTAAACATCACCAATCTTCCTCAATGCCCCCCCACACTGGCCTTTTTTTAATGGAAATGTAATAAGGGCACTAAAAAAGGGGATACTAATGTTTGCATAATTTGGAAAAGTAGAAGACATAAAATCTATACTAATTTTAGCTCTGCATCATTAAACATGAAATATTGATTATTGCTCTTTGCAACAGAATTTATGAAGCTAGCTAGGCTGCTGTGTCCACATAAAGTGATTCTGATGCTTTGCCCTCAGACCTCAGTGGCTGTAAATGATGCTCCTTGGTGACAGCTGGGAGGCTGGCATTCTGATCCACAGCCTTAAGAGATACATTTCCCAGATTAGACCAGGAATGACCCAGCTGCACAGCCCAACTTCAGAAAATTAAATTGGAGGGAGTCCAACCTCTGTTGAAATAACTGTGAATTACAATGCTTCCATGGGCCTTGTTATAATGTAAATGTGCTTTATAATTTACTGTCATTTCCCTTCTACTCCTGCTGTGAATATGGGCATTAATAGTCATCTCATATATTTACAGGCAAAACGGCATCAAAAATAAAAATGCAAGATTCATGTTTTCTCCCCTGGAAAGCAGAGACTAAATTCCTTTCTTTTTTTTCTTTTGCCTTTTTTTGCAAAAAGAGCATACGTTTTGTTTATGTATTATGCATTAATGTTTTTTACGGCTGACAGACCTGTAAATTTCACACAGGAAGTTATCTTGCAGCTGAACATGAATTTCTTTGGGAGGAAAAAGCAGCTAATAGGACATCAACAGCTCATTTAAAGGATTCATTCAGGTAAGTTATGGGCACATGAGGCATATACAAGGTAGTAGACTTAAAAAGAGATTTGCCTGTTTCTAGCACTTTAAGGACATTATGAATGTCTGACAAGATGCAGAGGGGCTGTGATTTTATAGTGGCAATCACTGAGTGAGGTAGTTCTAGGCCTCACTATGCCAGTTCTCAGTGGCACTGTTATTTGCTATCTCATACATAGTAAAACTTACAAACTTACCAACATAAGATATGATGGTGCGAATTGTGATAGCTCATTCTTTATTCTTGTTTGACCAACCAGGCTATGTTCATAGGCATTAGGACATAAAAAAGCCTTTGAATGCTAATTCTGAGAATGCCAAACACCTGGGCTCATTTGAACAGACGCCGAAGAGAAACATATTAAGTAAAAATCCAGTTATGACATATATGTCATTGGTCACCTTGGATCTGAGCTGATTTCAAAGCTTGAGATTCTCATGGAGTAGATGTGAGGAAAGATACTCATCTGGAAGGGTATACCTACAACCAGACCAGCCACGTCAGCCCCTCACCCTAATGTGAATAAGCACCTATAACTTCATGCAGCTATACTGGATGGCCCCAGTGGATCCAGGATTGCCAGACAGGTATTTATGTTGAAAAATACCACTTAGGCTTAAATGTCCTCCTTTCCCTAAGATTATGCATGGTCTCAAGAACTTTCACTAGTTTTAGATCACAGACATTCTAAAGTTATCATTATAAAATGAAATACTCAGCTCATTACAAAAAGGCTAACCACTCCTATTCAATATAGGATGTGAGAAATTAAAACACTATTAGTAATAATTTTAAAGTAATCACTCTACTCAAAGTTAATTCAGCTTAACAGCTAGACAACCATGAAAACTCAACTGAGACTGAAATACTAAGTACAACCAATAGGGTATAGATATTTTTACATCTTATATATTTCTGTATTCTGGGGGGAAAAATCCTAAATACCATGCTTCAAGTGGAAAACTCACATGCACACAGCATACAAGCTATCAAATAAACACCTCTTGAAATGCAGACAATAGCAAAGGTAGATTAGTGAATCTATACACCAACCAACTCCAGGTTTCCTGTGCCAAAGGATAAAAACAAAGTACAGGCAATCAGAACATCATGTAAGTCCCAAGCCATTTATACCTAATTCTGGAATGTATTTCATTATAGTGTAGCAAATGCTGTCCAGATTAGATTTTCTCCTAGTCCAAATGGAAAATGAATTTGCATTTCTTATTTTTCACCAAGTGATATGGTGGGGAAACAACCCAAATGCATGCTGGGAAGAGTTCTCTAACATGCTCTGCAGTATCTCAGACCTGTCCTCTTTCTGTTCCTTCCACTATCACCCATGATCAGGACCTTAGGGACTCTTACCAGAACTATTACATTGGGTTACCTAATTGCTTTTCTTTAAGTACATTTCTAATAATTTAACTCTCCTACTCATAAACTCTAAACAAAAAATAATATCCAGGATTAAAAATATCCTTAATCCCATAACCACAGTATTGCTCCTTCTATACCTTCTGAAATCCCTTAAAGTTCATTTCAAATGGGATTTTATAAATTTTAATATTTCCTTCCATAGCTAATGTCATGTCATTTCTTTGAACTACTGTTATCACTACCAACATTTATGGAATTTTACTAAATTCCAGGTACTTTGTATAAATTATCTTTTAAAAATTATGACTGCAGCCCCATAAAAAGAGCAAAAGATACAATTATTATTCCCATTACCTGGATAAGAAAACAGACTCAGAAAGATTATATAACTTGAACAAAGTCTTACAAGAAAAATGTCATGCCAACCTAAGAAGTCTGATCCCAGAATCTAAATTTATCCTCTCTACTCTTTTCCCATGAATGACATGGAACATACAACAGTGTGAGCAGTAGCAGTAACTCACCAATGAAGCCTATAAATAAGAAGTTGTAGTGTTCTGCAAAGTACTCAGATTTCTTATCTGAACCAGACTTGTCATCTACTGCTGTGTCATCTTAGACAATAAACTCACTCTTTCTAGATCTCAGTTTCAACATTTGTAAAATGATGATAACAATGCCTACTCCACAGTGTTACATGAGGATCAACTAAAATAACATTTTTAAAAGCATTCTTTGTACAATAAAGTACTGGCCATCCATAAGGAGATTCCTTAAGTGCCTGAGGACAGCAATCACGTCTCACTTGCTATTCCTGTGGCACCCACCTCTGCGCCATTCTAGTTGTGTGATCTAAGGCGGGGAAGCCCCTTTGAGCCCCAGTTTCATCATCTTTAAGATGGAGACACTAATTATACCAAATTCCAAGGCTTGCCGTGCTGCTAAAGAATTCATGTAAAGCATTCAGGCACATAGTAGATGCTCAACAATGTTATTTTCATTATTATTAAATTTTTATTATCGTATCTCTCTAGCCCCTCCAAAACATGGATGTTTTAGACAACATCTCCTGGATCACTCTAAACTCATTTCCATTAGTCACTCAGTTCTGTCAGTTCTATTTTCTAATTGTCTCCAGAACATACCCTCCCTATTTGCATGGTCCTTAGTTAAGGATTTATTGCCTGCCAGAGGTAGCAACCTAAAATGCCAACCTCATTATTAGTTCAGTCACTTGCTTGAAACCCTTCTTGCTTTCCTTCACCTAGCTGTTAGAACCTAAGCCTCCAGGTCTGGCAGGACCTCATATGATGGTTCTGTGTAACCTGTCCCATCTGTCCTTCCAGTCCCTTTCCTAACAGACCCACCCCCACTCCACTTAATCCTTTTGGAACATCAATATGTCATTAAAACCCTGAGTTAAAATCAGGTGCTCAAATACTTGGAATGAGTTGGTCCATGTGTGAGTTGAAATAAAACAATGATAAAAAGAAGGTTTTTTTGAAACAGAAACAAAAGAGTAATAATACATTATAGTGTACATGTTATCATTAAATAATAAACACAGCATTACTTCAATTATCTGGACAGTGGTCTCTCAGAAAACTCTATACGTTGGAACATGTCTCCATACCTGGATATTTGGATTTCTGCATCCCAAACACCTCTCACACAGCCCCCAAATTCACCCATTTTTACCTGAAAGTCTTCATTTAGAGCCTTCTGTAGAAAACAATTTTTAAACAAGCTTAATTTTGTTTCCTGACTTGTAGCAAATAAAATAATTCATTAGAGATGAGATTATCAAAAGATGCGAGGTGAGGTGATCACTGACTAGATGTGGGAGGAGGAAACAGAAAACTAAAAAGTAGACCCTAATCTACATTTTCATTGAACACATAAAGGAAAATTCTTAACTGCCTGGAATGTTGCTTCCTCTTAAAAACTTCAAAACTCCCCTTTTGAAGTAAATTTTGCTTCTCTGAAATCTTACAGCTGTTTGTGTCTATGCTGAGAATAGCCCTTAAGTTGTTCATTAAGTTGTATTTTATTTTCCTTAATGTAGCCTGAGCGTTTAGTGGTAGAACTTTTTTTTCACTAAGCTTAAGTATCTTTCAAACTTGCAAACCCTATTTCTGAACTTCACAAACTGGGATGTGCCAGCCATAGGCTAGGGGTACATGGAGCTTTAGATCAGGGCAAATATACCCAGGATGTCAATTTTACTCCATGAATAGCAAATGCATGGTTTTAAAATGGAGTTCAAAGTTTGCATTAATTTTAAAGTGAAAATAGGAGATGTCAAATAAAATTTTAGGTTTGCACATGGCTATTTCTTCCCATATCCCTCCAACAATAATACTCATGCTATTCTCTGCCTTCAAGATTTCTGGGTGGAGAATTGATAAGCACTATCCTAGTCAGGATGGAAAGTGAATATCAGTTATTTTTAAAGTTAAGATTGCTGGGAGGTATGTAATGGTATTATTTCTATCAACACTGCATAAAGCAAAGAACATTTTTTAGTTGTAAGGGTAACATTCTTTTTTTTCAATGCCATAGGACTTTATTTCTATTTCTTTTATGGAACTCGTTGGTTGTGGAGGGAGAAGGTAAATTCACGTATGTTCATCCATATAACAGCAAATGAAGTAGACATTACTATACTTAGGGAAGGGAAAACTCATTTCTTTTTTATTTTTTTCTTTTAATTCCGGAATAGTTAATATACAGTATTATATTAGTTTCAGGTGTACAATATAGTGATTCAACAATTCTATACATCATTACTCAGTGCTCACCATGATAAGTGTACTCAATCCCCTTCATCTATTTCATCCATCCTCCCACACAACTCTGCTCTGATATGCTTCATTTTAAACAAGTACTCTCAGTTAAAGGTTTTTTTTTTTTTCAACCAGAACATTATTTACTTGAAGCAGACTTCAGAATACATGGTTCTAAAAGATATATATAAAACATTTCATCCAAGAAAACCAGAATACACATTTTCTTCAAGTACACACAGAAGAAGCTCCTGGTTAAATCACATAGAGACATAACAAATATTACAAACTTAATAAGACTGAAATCATAGCACATATATTTTCCAAACACAATCATACAGAACCAGGAATACTCACTTCTACATCTGATTGCACACCAGACTCAGTTGGAGCTGAGCTTTCTGAGCTTGGATTATGATCTCACAGGCACATCAAGTATGATAAATTTTAGCATCCAGCATAATTCTGGGCACACAGAAATAACTTGGGTGTTAAGAGGAATATTCAATAAAATTCATTAATGGAAGAAAGAGACACTTAAGAGGTTGAATGGAGTCTACAACACAGAAAGCATAAACTTGAAAGCAGAACTTGAGAGAGAACAAGAAAAAAAAAGCGCTGCGAGTCAACGAACTTTCCTTTCATTATCATTCATTGTTCCATTCATTCTTTAACAAAAATATAGTCACATATGTTAGGCACTGTGCTAGGCATGAGGATATAATGGAGACAAGGGAGAAGACAAGCAGGCACAGCCCTGTCCTACTATAGCTTGAACAGCTCAATACAAGCAGAGAAGAAAAGATGAGGGTTTTTTGGTTTTGTTTTTAAGATTTTATTTATTTGAGAGAGAGTGAGAGTGGGGGCAGGGAGAGGCAGAGGGGGAGGGAGAAAGAATCAGTAGCAGACTCTGCACTGAGTGTGGAGCCCAACACGGGGCTCGAGCCCACGACTGGGAGACCATAACCTGAGCCAAAACTGAGTTAGGCGCTTAACTGACTGAGCCACCCAGGGGCCCCAAGATGAATTTTAAGTACCTGAAGAGTTATCAATGACTGCTTTGATTCAAAAAACTAGTTTAAACATTTTGCCATTCAGGAAAGAATGCAGATCAGTCAAATAAGCCTGACTCCTGTGTATGTGTGTTACAACAGAGTTTGAAAGATGATATGCTAGAGAGGGCCAAGAAAAGATTTGTCAATCCGTGTGCTCCTGGTGGGACAATTGCTAGAATTAACTAGAATCGTGTGCCCGTGTAAAGAATGTGAAAAGGGTAATGGAAATGCTGTGAAAGTTGAAATGCAAAACTCCAAAGTATGGATTAGAGGATTATTCAATAAGAATTTATTGAGGAAGAAGAGACAAAGCAGGCCTACAGATAAGAATAAAAGACAGCGTGTCCACATCTGCTTTGTCATGTGATGAGCCATGACCTCATTACAAATAAGAATGCCTATTTACCCCCTGCATATTATAATCTATTAAAAATTGAGTACCACATGTGTCTAGTAACACCAAAGGCAGATCATGCAGAAGAATAAGTCTTTCTCCTATAGATTTATCTGTTCTAAACCAAGGGTTAATTTTCATGAATAGAGAAACCCATATGGAATGGAAAACATTAGGTTTATAAAAACAGAGCATCACTTTTCTAAACCAACAAGAAATTCCCATTGAGATGACTTTATTCTGCCCATATGTGAAATTCCCCATTAGATTTGTATCATTAGATTTCATGACTTTAGTGATTGCCCAAATTGCTTCATAACAAGTAGGTGAACAATCTTGATAAGAAGTACTTTATTCTAAACCAAGGCATGTTAAAATTGATATTGTTCCCTCAGACAGCTATGGCAGAATATTCAGAAACAACACTGAAGTGCCAAAGAGGAAATTAAACCTCAGTTGAGCTCTCTGTAAAACTACTATTGTATCTTTTAGACATGCAATGTACTCTATGTACTCAAGATACAGTGATGCAACTGTTATCTAAAAACCAAGTGGAAATATATATGGGAAAAAGAAGTGATTTTCTATAGGTAGAGGATGAGGAGAGAGAAAGGGGAGAACAACAAATGACTGGAATAAAACACAGAATCGCATTCTCTACTATTCAAGATTGCTAAACTCATGAGTGCTAACTCCCTGTGTTGAGCTCATTGAAGTTCCCATTCCCATTGCCCTACCAACTACACTTACCCTTATATTCAACATGAAATTGTCACTCTCAATATCTGCAAAATCTTCAAATTGAGGATTTCATCCTGAATTCTCCAATGACTGTGTTCTTAAACTGTGTTCTTACACTTGCTCTGTAACATCCATTGTTCTCACCTATAGTGATTGGAAAGCTCTTCTGAAAATGCATTCCTTCTTTGATAAAATATTTATACCATATTCTTTGGGTAAATGTTTCTCCTTTCCTATGTGGAAATGTGGAAGAATGCTCTTTGAATAATGCTGCAGGAAAATATCTTCGAGATAATCTTTGAGAAAATAATCTTTGAGAAAAACCTGATGCACACAATAGGCTCCATCCAGCTAGCATTTGTTTAGAGTCCACTCTGAACCTGGCCATCTTCTGCCACCAGAAGCTTTGAAAGTGCTAAGGTGGGGAGATAGCCATCAAATCCACAAAGCCACATTTAAAGGTCATTATAGGGGTCCCTGGGTGGCTCTGCCATTCAGCGTCTGCCTTAGGCTCAGGTCATGATCCCAGGGTCCTGGGATCAAGCCCCACATCGGGCTCCCTGCTTTGCGGGAAGCCTGCTTCTCCCTTTCACACCCCCCTTGCTTGTGTTCCCTCTCTTGCTCTCTCTCCCTGTCAAATAAATAAATAAATAAATAAAAATCTAAAAAATAAATAAAGTCATTATAATATATCCAGCATTTACCCAAGCTGAGCGAGAAGACCAAATGCATTCTGGGACATTTCCTTAAAGAAAAGAGTCTTAATATTTCATCCTCCCAGCAGCCCACACGCAAAATAATAAAGATGCTCACTTTATGTAAGAGGGTCTTGAAAATATCAATATAAGTGGTTATAAGCTTTAATAGACCTTGGAATCCAATTAGCTACAATTTTGTGGCAGCTTAATAATTTATGATAATGGCAAATTCATTAGATTATAATTCACCACAGCCAAACCTATGGATTTCCTAGTATCTTTAAAAACATGCATTCTCAGGGTGAAGCATGGCATTGTCTATATTCATTGCTACCAAAACAGTCTAATTTTAACAATTCAGGATGCATTCCATTACTTAAACCTGGACCATTTGGAGATTTTCCCTGTTAATGCAAAGACATAAAGCTAAGAGCGTTGCACCAGTTCATTAAGCCTCCCAATTTTAGCAGCTGTCTAGTATTAGCTGAAAGCAATCTACTGAGTGTGCTTAAATGGCCCCTGTTCACCTTTTCCTCTGCTCCACAAACAAAAGCAAATCTAGAGAAAGTATACATACACGTACATACACAACATATAACACTTGCACAAAAAATGCATAGTTTAGTGAATTGTTATAAGGTAAACTCCTATAACCATTTCCTAAGTCAAGAAACAGAACTTCACCAAATACGTCAGAAGCCCCTTCACGTGCCTCATCCTGATTACAACTCTCTCCCTTCCTCCCTCCAGAACTAACCACCATTATTACAACTTATATAGTAACCACTCCCTTACACTTCACTATAGTATTCTCACCCAAATGTGCATTCTCAACTACTATTGTTCAACCTTGCCCGTTTTTAAAAAATATTTTTATTTATTTTATTTTATTTTTTTTTGAGAGAGAGAGAGCACATACGAGTGGTGGGGAGGGGCAGAGGGAGAAGAAAACGTCCTGCCGAGCAGTGAGCCTAACGGGGGACTCAATCCAAAGACCCTAGGATCGTGATCTGAGCTGAAGGCAGACACTTAACCAACTGAGCCATCCAGGCACCCCAGCGTTGCCCATTTTTAAACTTCTTTTCTGAAATAATTATAGATTCACAGAAAGTTGCGGAAAATGCATAGGATGATCCCACTCACCCTTTACTCCTTATCCCCCAATATTAGCATTTTGCATAACTACTGTACACTACAAGCTCCCATGAAATTGCCATTGACATATTTCACAGAGCTTATTGCAATTTCATCAATTATATATTCACTTATTTGTGTGTTTTATAGTGTAATGCAATTTTATCACATGTGTACCTTCATGTAACCACCACCACAATCAAGATGCAGAACTGTTACATCTCTATAAGGCTCCCCTATTTTACCTCTTTATAGCCATAAGCCTTTCCTCCTCTCCCAAATGCCAAAGCTGGCAACTATTAATCTATTTTCCATCTCTATCATTTCTTTCAAGAATATTCCAGAATGGATCCACACATGATGTATTTTTCACAAAACATAATTTCTTTGAGGTCCACCGACATTGCTATCTGTAATAATAGTAACATTCCTTTTCATTGTTGGGTAGTATTTCACTTATGCATATATCAGGTCATTTAACAAGTTACCCACTGAAGAACATTTAGGTTGCTTCCAGTTTGTGGCTATTATGAATAAAGCTGCTACGAACATTTGTGTACAAATGATTGTGTAAACATAACTTTTTATATCTTTGGAGTAAATGCCAAAGAATGTAATTTCTGGGTCATATGGTTAGTGAATTTTTAATTTTAGAATAAATTGTTAAACTATTTTCCAGAGTGACTATACCATTTTACATTTCCACCTGCAATACATGAGTTAGCCTGTTTCTCTACACCCTTACTAGTATTTTGTGTTTCCTATTCTTCACAATTTTGATAAATTAAGTTTCTTTTAATTTACAGATTCCCCCTCCATCTTTTTCTTTTCCTTAAAATATGTTTGTTGAAAAAACCCAGATAAGTTAAACTACAGACTTTCCCAATCTGGATTTTACTGATTTATATGCTCATGGTGAAGTTCATGCTCAAGTTCTCTAGCTGGATCCAAAAGCTTGATCAGATTTTAGTTCGACTCCTTTGGCAGGGCTTTAAGCGGAGCCATGTTCTTTCATCAGGAGACTCATAATGGTCTGGTGGTCTCTGTATCTCTGATGATAGAACCATTGAAGCTCGGTGCTTACATCCATTAATGCAGGGGGGTTGCAAAATGGTTATGTACTAATTATATAATTTTATTGTATTTATTATATGAAATAATTTTATAAATAAAATTATTTACTATTGGCTTACCCACTAACACATTCATGTAAAAGAGGCAGGATAAATCTTATTTTCTTTGAGCAGCTTACTAGATGAAGTAGGTCTCTGTCACACTGCAAAGGTGGCCAATTTTTTTTAACATCACTAAAGAATTTATGAATATAAACAAATTTGATTTTTTCCCTTATTATTAAATATTAGGTATTTCTAATTATGATTTTTCTTATCACTAAAACTCTAATTATCCCATTTTGGGGCAGTGATAGCCTCTTCAAGTTGGCTCTGGAGTCCTTTCGATACAATCCCAGTAGTCTCTGATAACTTCCTGGCTATTTGCTCTGACAAAATGATCCAAACTTACACATTTTCTGGCAGAAACCAAGCATCACCCATTATTTTAAGAAGCCCTGGTTTCTTTTAGTGGGCAATGGTATTTTAATATCATAACCTGGGCAATAGGAATGCTCATTATCATTGCATTGGTCATTGTTTCTAAGACTTCTCACTGACAGTTAGGATATAAAATAAAATACCTCATGAGCTCTTACTGAGATTTCCAATCCAATTTCAGGACTGCAGAGTTTTAACTTAACCTCTTTTATAATATGTCTATATCTCCACTTCCACACTGAACTACTAGTTTTCAAGGACATAGGAGGTAACAGAATTAGAATATTGCATAATTGTTCACCCCATAACTACAATATATACATAAGAAACATGTATCATTAATTATACTACTATCACCCATTGTGATTGCTCAAAATAGTTAAATTTTTTACATATGCTATCCTCACTTTTTATCCCTCACTTCTTTTTTTTTTTTAGAGTAGGAAAACTTATTTGCAATCTGTATAATCAAAGTTATAAATTATATCCAGAATATAATTTAATCTCTCACTTAACAGTTTTATTGCATCTTCATTGTCGCATAAGGACATTATATACTATATCACTTTTGACACTTGTTTAATCTTAATTTTTCAGTAAATATATATTTAACACCTACCACCACTCCATCAGCTCATGTGTCTCTAGTCAGTTTGGTTGTCTGAAGCTTATTCTCTAGTAAATTCCTCTTAGAAGTAAAATTCCCTAAGTTCTTATATGTCTGTAAGAGTTTGTATTCAAAGAGTTCAGGAGATGCCACCCCAAAACATGCTGCTTTGGTATATTGATTCTTTTGAGCTGAAGACACTTGAAAAACAGCAAATGCAGAGATAGGCCTTCTCTGAACTCCTCTTATCTACAGATATTACAAAAGGAACCCATAAATCCCTTCCCCTGGGAGTTTCATCAACCAAGGAAGATAGACTCATACTACAGGAGAGAAGAATCGAAGTCAATACCACACCCAGACAAACTGCCATAAACTATCATATCTCCCATCTATTATTCTAAGGGCTTATTCATCTTTCCTAAAAATCATTTGCTCTCCTGCAAGTTGCCTACATCTTCCCTCTCCCTTCCCTATTATAATGATATGTAAACTCTCAAATCTCATAGCCTTCTTGGCTATTCATTTTCCCCCTATGATGCCCTTGTGCATGTAATATTAAAATTTAATAAATGTTTATTTATTTTATTAATTTTCTCATTAACCTACCTGTTGTCAGTTTATTTCATAACCCAGGTATCAAACCTAGGAGGGTAAAGTCTTTCTTCCCCTACAGTTCTCTTTATACTTGGAAGTTTTGCTTTCAAGTACATAACATCTTTGGTATACATTTTCTTTCCTTTAGTATTTTAAATATGTTACCCCATTTTCTTTGTGTCTAATGAAAAATCTGAAGATAATATAACTTTTTGCCCTTATAAATCATATGTTCTTCTTGCCTAGATATCCAATGGCTGTTCTTTCTTTTTAGTTGAAAAAGTACTAGAATATGTCTTGGTATTTGTCATTCTGGGTTGATTAGTCTCGAGTACACAGGGTCCTCCTTCAAAATGTAGTTTCAAATCAGAAGGTTTTCCTGATGAATTATAATTACATTATTTGGTTCCCTTGCTTTCATTTTATTTTTTAGGGATTGAGTGTGTTGAATCTTCCTTGCATGTCTACAATATTTGTCATATTTCCTTCTCAAATCTCTTTTTTCTGTTCCTTCATTTCTTTTTGATTTTAAGCATTTTCCTCCTTTTCACCTTTTACTTCTCTTAAGACACTGTGTGCTTACTCACTCTTGTGTGTCTTCTAGTTCAGTGTTCAATTCTAAAATTCTTTCTTTCTTTCATTCTTAATTCTTTCTTGGCTTCTGTCACCTCCCCAGCAGAGAGGCTGGCTTGAGGATAAGCCCACCAGATTGGAAGAGTGAATGGAGTTGAAACTTCTTTTAAAAGCTAGTTTGGTCTGGCTTAAGGGACTGAGACAGCAGGGGCTTTTGTTGCTTGGAAGAATTTGGACTAAGCAAAAAGCTGACAGGCATTCTATATTCAAATCTCCATGAAATCTTTGAGATGTTGAGCAGGACATTATGTGCCTTTTAAAGCTACAGTGTTTGCCTCTACTTAGAGAAAATTGTCGTAATTTATAATGACTTCATTCTCTGCAGGAAAACACTCAGGGACAATCACCTTCAGGCCCTTTGCTCCAGAATTCTAGGACTGCAGCAGAGACCATTTTAAGAACAACTTTTCAGAAAAGCATTACTTAACCCTTGACGGTCTCTTGTTAAGCATCTGTGGTGTCAAGGAAGGGGCCTAGAAATGATAGAGCGTCTACTCTGCATCAGACACCTTACATTTATTAAACAATTAAATTCTCCCCCACAAGCCTATGAGACTATTTTAATCATCATCATTTTAAAAAGGAAGAAACTAAAAACTGAGAGTTTAAGTACTTGTCTATCTAGTATTACACACAAGAGTGGGCATTTGAATACAGGCTCGTTCTAACTCCAGGACCATAAATAATGTTACCTTCTGTTTGAAATTTGAAATAGAAGAAAAAACAAAACCAAGTTTTGTTTTTTTTCCCATTGACTTCTTAATTTACCTGCTCTCTGCTGTTTTATTCTAAGTTATATTTCAAATGCGGGCAACCTCAGTTACCCTCCACAACAGATTTTTTTCCTTCATATCATTAGGCTTCTCAGATTCTGAAAGAACTTGAAGGGTAGCAGAATATGCCATCCAAAAATATGCTGCTTTGGTATATTGATTTTTGGGCTGAAGGCAGTTGAGATAAAGCAGGTATAAGAAAAGCTCTCTCCCTTCCCATATTTGCCTGAAATCAAGACATAAATGTACAAAGGTGCCTCCCCTCCCTTCTCTACCAGAAAGGACAGAAATTAATCCCCAGAGACAATTCTAGACTCTTATCACTCAGGTGACCACCAGAGGAATCTACTTAACCCATCTTACTAAAACTAGGCCTCATCTACCATTAGTTTTCCCATATAATTACCTTCCCACAATTTGCTGCCCTAGAAACTCAAAGTTCCTTTCCACTGCCTTATCACTTCTCTAAAAATGTATTGTCCTTTTGTTAAGATGCTACATAAGCCCAAGTTCTAACCACCCCCTTCAGTTAATCATCACTGACTACTCCCATGTATACATACAATGCACATGTTATTCAACTTCTGTTTGTTTTTCTCTTGTTAATCTTTCTTTTGTCAGGCTAATACACAGGGCCTCAGCCTGAGAACCTAAGATAAATAGAAGCAAAATATTTTTTTCTCTCCCCCACAAACAAAACATGTAAATAACAACTGGTATGTAAAGAGCATGGCACAGTAATGGAGGCTTTAGTTTAGAGGAGAGAAGACCTTGGTCAAATCATCTTGAACTATCAACACTGTTTTCTAATATTTAAGATGAAATAACGACAATCATAGTCAGCACCTTAGTGTTCTAAAACTACAAAGTTAATGTTTGCTCATGTTCCATGTTCATCACAGATCCACTGTTGGGGTGCTGTATCTTTACTGTGCTGATGTGGGGCCTCTGGCCAATGAAGCAGCCACATTTGTAGTGTTTCCAACCCCCATGACTAGAAAGAAGAGATTGTATTAGTTTTCAAGGGCTGCCATAACAAAATACCACAGACTGGGTGGCTTAACCAACAAACATTTCTGGAGACTGGAAGTCTAAGATCAAGGTACTAGCAGGACTGGTTTCTCCTAAAACTTCTCGCCTTGGCCCACTGATGGCTGCATTCTTGCTGTGTCCCCACGTGGCCTTTCCTTTGTGTATATACTTCCCTGGTGTCTCTGCCTCTTCTTATAAGGACACTGATCTTATTGGATTAGGGCCTCCACCCCATAACCTCTTTTAACCTCAATCACCTTTTTAAAAGTCCTATCTCCAAATGCAGTCACATTGGGGGTTAGTGCTTCAATACATGAATTTTTTTGGAAGGGGGAAAATTCAGTAACCTTACTCCCATTTTTAGGCTGCTGCAGAGACTGCCATTAAAAGGCTGACAATGTGAGAATGAAAAAGGAATTATCAAGGAGCACAAGTCATGGAAACCCGAGATCTAGGAAGAATAGAAAAACACCCATTGAAGACTCATTCCTTGTCCATTATGTTTCATTCATGCCTCAACAGAGAAAAATTTCAAAAACATAAAAAGGAAAGAGAAACGTGTCAAACTTCTCCGAGACACTGTTGAGTGCGGAGGAAAGCATCCCACTTAACTAGGCTTTCTCCTTCACTCACCAAGGGCCTCATCTGGTGGGATGGACAACAGGAGAATATTGCAGACTTCAACATGAAGTGGAAATTCTGAAGAAGTCTTTTTAGCCTGGACCAGAAATCATTTCTCAAATAGAGAAAAATGAGCCAGTTTACATGTATCTCCTAATGAGACCAGCCCCTCCATATTAAGGCATGGATACAAGTCAATACAATTAAAAGGAAATATTAAAATCTCTAGGAAAGGAAAGATCTTTAATGTTTCACTGGGAAAATATAGTGATTCTTTTGAAAGACAGGGAATTGGCATTTTTTTTCAAATAACCTTTTTGAAGTTTGCTAATTTATGACTACAAAATTTACCTTCACCTCCTGTGCCAAGCATCAAATGGTCATGTGTCTCTGGAGTATCAAGAGATCGTCCTCCCTTCTGACCACAGAACACTATGGCAGGGGTAGGGGTGGGGTTCCTACACTACACTTATGTATAAAAGAAAGCCAGTCATTTTAATATGTACAGAACTGAGATGTGGTCATTCCAAACTTCTGGCTGAGGAAGACTCCCCTCCATTCTTCCTGCAACTAAATTCTTATAAAGAGCAGTTTCCTTTTAAATTGTAAGATTGAAAAAAATTCTGAATCTTTGGTTTTATTTTCTACAGTATTTTCAACCAGATGTAACATATTGGGGGTGTCCTTTGGCTAGACATATTTTTCTTAGAGGTTATTAATGATTATAATAGACAGAATAATGCCTCCTGGATCCAAAGATGTTCCTGAAACTCGTGAATATGCTCCCTTACATGGCAAAAGCAACATTGAAAATGTGATTAAGTCAAGGATCATGAGATGGGGAGAGTAGTTTAGATTATCCAGGTGTGCTCAATGTAATCACAACGGTCCTTATAAGAGGGAGACAGGACAGTCGGAGTAAGAGAGAAATCTGATGATGCTATGCTGCTGACTTTGAAGATGGAGTACAGGGCCAGGAGCCAAGGAATGCAGGTAGTCTCTAGAAGTTGGAAGTAGATTCTCCCCTAAAATTTCCGAAGGCATGCAGCCTTCCATACACTTAATTTCAGCCCATTGAAATCCATTTCAGACTTCTGACCATAGGTCTGTAAGATAATAAATTTGTGTTGTTTTAAGCCACGAAATTTATAACCTATTACAGTAGCAACAGAAAACTAATAGAAAGGTTCAATCCATACAGCCTCCAAATAGGGTTTAAAATAGATAATTCTTTTTTTATGGCTGAGTAATGAATGACACCTTGCCATTTGCAATGACGTGGATGGAGCTAGAGAGTAATATGTTAAGTGAAATAAGTCAGAGAAAGACAAAACCATATGATTTCACTCAAATGTGGAATTTAAGAACCAAAACAAATTGAAAACGGGGGGGAAGGAGGTAAACCAAGAAACTTGGTTTCTTAACTACAGAGAACAAACTGATGGTTACCCAAGGGGAGGTTGGGGGGATTGGGTTATTTAGGTGATGGGGATTAAGGAGGGCACTTGTGATGAGCACCAGGTGTTGTATGTAAGTGTTGAATCACTAAACTCTACACCTGAAACTAATATTATACTGTATGTTAACTGGAATTTAAATAAAAACCTAAAGAAAAAATAAAAATAAAATAGAGAATTCTGCCTGCTGCATTTTTACCCCACTGACGATATAAACCATTCTGAGACTTACTAACTCTCAAATCCTTTTTCTCCTGCCAGGTTACCTAGGGGGTTTCAAACGGTCCAATTAAATGACAGTTAGATTATGACACTTCTTCTTGCTCTCTCTTCTTGTATAAAAGACAAACTGGTTTCAAAAAGCTTTGATATAGTACTACATTTTTATGTTTCTGACTTGACCCCTGGGCCCCATGTCATTGACTGACTTGTCATAATCTTTCATCTTTCTTGTGTGTTTGAACTTTTGACAATATGTTCTCTCTCTCTGTGTCTCTCTCTCTGCACCCCCAACACACACACACACACACACACACACACACACACACACACACACACACACGTCTTTTGGGAAAATATATTTATCACTGTCCAAATCTTTCAGCATAATCCCTTAGGATACACCTAAGTGGGAGCTACATTCTCCATGCCCCTAGGCCCCTGTGACTCTACACTCACTCATACATACTTGTTCATTCAGGATATTTATTGAACTCAGACTCTGGAGCCAGACAGCCTGAGTTCAAATCCTACCAAGTTCTCTTCTTGTGTGAATTTGAATATTCAAGTTAATCACCTTTTTTTATTTTGCCTCATTTCATCACATTTAAATGGGAATAACAGCAATAACTGTCAGAAAAGGTTGTTTATGATGCTTATATGGAGAGATTATACAAAGTAGTTGGAATAGCAACTGCCACCAATGCTCCAATAGTGAAGACAACACAGCCACTGTTGTCAAGGAGCTATCTAGTGGGAGAGTCGGGTAAGAAAAAAGTCAGCGTGACTCAGGGTGGATGCCTCAATGGAAAGGCTCTGGGAGCACATAGGGGGATGCAGAACCCCAGGGGTGGGTACAGGTAGGTAAGGCCACTTAAGGAAGGTAATTCCTCAACTGAGACCTGGAAAACAAAAGGAGTTGGCCAGGTCAATGGAAGAATTAGGGGGGAAGACTGTGATGTAGAATAGCCATAAAAGGGAAAGAACAAGAGGAGGTTCAGGGCAGTGGGAATTAAGTAGAAAGATGTTCCCTACAGGATGGACAGGATGTGCAGGAAGGACAGTATCTTGGGTTAGATACTTGATTTACTGGAACACTGCAAATTGAAGCCTGTTTTCAGTACAATATGCAAATTCAAGATTATTGTTTCCAGGGGCACCTGGGTGGCACAGCAGCTAAGCGTCTGTCTTCGGCTCAGGGCGTCATCCCGGCATTATGGGATCGAGCCCCACATCAGACTCTTCCGCTATGAGCCTGCTTCTTCCTCTCCCACTCCCCCTGTTTGTGTTCCCTCTCTCGCTGGCTGTCTCTATCTCTGTCGAATAAATAAATAAAATCTTTAAAAAAAAAAGATTATTGTTTCCATGTAATAGAGACTGAGTGGGAATCCATGCTTCTGATTCCTGTATAACAGGAATTATACATACTCACAAACTCTTACGCCACCATGATTAAATCTAGCCAAGCATGTCATACATGCTCAGCTAATACAAAAGATATTTTATTTTTCTGAAGAAAAATGTCTTGACAGACTAACTTGAAACCTAGATGACAACTCAGTCACTCAATAATAAGAAAATCACAACTTAATGTTATCTATAAGGACTCTATAGAGATAAATATCTAGAGTTTTTCAACCCTGGTTAGACATTAGAATTACCTAGGGAGATTTTGAAAATTACTTTTTCCTAGGCCTCATCTCAAACCAATTGCAACAGAATATCTATGGATGGGACCAGTTCATTGGCAGGTTTTAAAACTTTCCTAGGTGATGGTAATGTGCAACTGGGATACTGACTTAGCACTATCTGTAAGATTTTAAAGAGTTTTGAAGAGGTCGTTCAAGATGGTGGAGGAGCAGGAGACCTAAAGTTCGTCTTGTCCCAGGAATTCAGCTAGAGAGCTACCAAACCATTCTGAATACCTATGAACGCAACTGGAGAACAGAGTAGCAGAAACTCTATGAACAGAAAAGCGACCACTTTCTGCAAGGAGGAGAAAAGATGGAGGAGGATTAGGGGACCCCTTTTTCAGCTGGTCCCCTGAGTCGAGCTGGGTTTCTACCAGACCATCCTGAAAATCCACGAAATCAGCCTGAGACGCAGGAAGATACATCTGGATCTCTACAAACAAACATCTCCAGTGCTGAATATTGAGGTACGAAGGGGGGAGCCGTGAATCCACGCACAGATATTGGAAGATAAATGGAAGGGGGAGGGAGCCGACGTGTTTGGGCGCCGGGAAGCAGTAGCCACTTGCACTGGGGAGCAGGCTGGACTCGCGGACCGGCACCCACGAGAAAGCAGACTGAGACCATGAGCCCAGGAATGCGCGCGACCAAACTGAAAACTGGAGCTCCAGAGTGCTCACTGGAACAGACTAAAACCGGGAGCTCGGGAGCCTGCGCACGTCCAAACTGAAAACCAGCGCTCCAGAGCGCCCCTGAACCACACTGAAACAGGGAGCTCAGGAGCGCACATGGGAACCGGGGGCGGCTGGCGATGTTAGAAGCATAAAGGACAGAGACGTGCCAGCCCTAGAAGTGAGGGCTGGGAGAGCAGCTGTGGGGCACACAACCCGGGACGCTGCACAACGGTTTTTTAAGCAGCAACAAAAGAAACAGAGTTAAAGTGGCCAAGAGAGCTCAGTGGAGAGCGGACTGCGATCTCTCTCTGTTCTGAGACAGAGGCTAGGATACGGCCACTGCTGCTCTGACTCTCCGAAGAGTCACAAAAAACCACCAGGGAAAGCCGCCAGAGAACAAAAGCCCGTAAATACCAGCTCACATTGTGCCTATCCCCATCCCCCCTCGCAGGGGACAGGGCAACTCTACCCAAACAGGGTTGCCTGAGTATCAGCGTGGCAGGCCTCTCCCTCAGAAGGCAGGCTGAAAAATCAAGAAGCCCATATCCCTAAGGTTCTTATAAAACAAGTGCACACTGCCTGGGTCCTGGGCAATAATTTGGGCTCTGGGTATCCCCGCAACCTCTCCTCATCAGAATGACTAGAAGGAGAAATCCCCCACAGCAAAGAAAAGATAATGAGTCTGTGGCCTCAGCCACAGAACTAATGGATATGGATATAACCAAATGATCAGAAATGGAATTCAGAGTAACAATGGTCAAGATGATGTGTAGTCTTGAAAAAAATATTAACGAGAATACAGAATCTCTAAGGGCAGAAATGAGAACGAATCTGGCAGAAATTAAAAATGCTATGAATCAAATGCAGTCTAAACTAGATGCTCTGACGGCCAGGGTAAATGAGGCAGAAGAATGAATTAGTGAATTGGAGGATGGGATGGTAGAAGAGAAAGTTAAAACAGAAACTTGGCTCAAAAAAATCCAATCTCAAGAATGTGGATAATGGGAGATTACTGATTCAATGAAACGTTCCAATGTCAGAATCATCAGCATCCCCGAGGGGGTGGAGAAAGAGAGAGGTCTAGAAGAGATATTTGAACAAACTGTAGCGGAGAATTTCCCTAATCTGGCAAAGGAAACAAGCATTCGTGTCCAAGAAGCAGAGAGGACCCCTCCTAAGGTCAATGAGAACAGACCTACACCACGTGACGTCATAGAGCAATTCACAAATATTAGATCCAAGGATACAGTACTGAAAGCAGCCAGGGGGAAGAAAAGCCTTACGTACAGAGGGAAAAATATCAGAATAACGTCAAACCTGTCTACAGAGACCTGGCACGCTAAGAAGGGTTGGCAGGGTATTTTCAAAGCTCTATCTGAGAAGAATATGCAGCCAAGGATCCTTTATCCAGCAAGGCTGTCATTCAGAATTAAGGGAGAGATAAGGACCATCCAGGATCGGCAGAAACTGAAGGAATTCGTAACTACCAAACCAGCCCTGCAGGAGATATTAAGGGGGATTCTATAAAAGTAACAAGGCCTCAAGAGTGATACAGAACAGAAAGTTACAATCAATAGAAACAAAGACTTCACAGGCAACATGACATCATTAAAATCATGTCTCAATAATCGCTCTCAGTGTGAATGGCCTAAATGCTTCCATAAAATGCCACAGGGTTGCAGATCGGATAAAAAGACATGACCCATCCATTTGCTGTCTACAAGAGACTCATTTTGAACCTAAAGATACATCCAGACTGAAAGTGAAGGGATGGAAAACCATTTTTCATGCAAATGGACCTCAAAAGAAAGCTGGGGTAGCAATTCTCATATCGGACAGATTGCATTTTAAACTAAAGACTGTTGTTAGAGATACAGAAGGACACTACATGATTCTTAAAGGATGTATCCAACAAGTGGATATGACAATTATAAATATCTATACCCCCAACAGGGGAGCAGCTAGATACACAAGCCAACTCTTAACCAGAATAAAGACACATATAGATAATAATATGTTAATAGTAGGGGACCTCAACACTCCACTCTCAGCAATAGACAGATCACCTAAGCAGAAAATCAACAAAGAAACAATATCTTTGAATGACATACTGGACCAGATGGACCTCATAGGCATATGTAGAACACGACACCCCAGAACAACAGAATACTCATTCTTTTCGAATGCACATGGAACTTTCTCCAGAGCAGACCATATACTGGGTCACAAAACAGGTCTCAACCAACACCAAAAGACTGATATCATTCCCTGCATTATGTCAGACCACAATGCTTTGAAACTGGAACTCGATCACAAGGAAAAATTTGGAAGAAACTCAAACACTTGGAAACTAAGAACCATCCTGCTCAAGAATGATTGGGTAAACCAGAAAATTAAAAATCAGTTTAAACAAGTTTTGGAGACCAATGAGAATGAAAACACATCGGTCCAAAACCTATGGGACACTGCAAAGGCGGTCCTAAGGGGAAAATACATAGCCATCCAAGCCTCACTCAAAAGAATAGAAAAATATAAAATGCAGTTTTTATATTCTCACCTCAAGAAGCTGGAGCTGGGGATGCCTGGGTGGCTCAGTCCTTAAGCGTCTCCCTTCGGCTCAGGGCGTGATCCCGGCGTTATGGGATCGAGCCCCACGTCAGGCTCTTCCGCTGGGAGCCTGCTTCTTCCTCTCCCACTCCCCCTGCTTGTGTTCCCTCTCTCTCTGGCTGTCTCTCTGTCGAATGAATAAATAAAATCTTAAAAAAAAAAAGAAGAAGCTGGAGCTGGAACAGAAGAACACGCCTAACCCACACATGAGAAGGCAGGTGATCAAGATTAGAGCAGTGATCAATGAATTAGAAACCAGGAGCACAGTAGAGCAGATCAACAGAACTAGAAGCTGGTTCTTTGAAAGAATAAATAAGATTGATAAGCCACTGGCCAGACTTATACAAAAGAATAGAGAAAGGACCCAAATTAATAAAATTATGAATCAGAGCGGAGAGATCAAAACCAACACCAATGAAATAGTGAGGATCATTAGAAACTTTTATCAACAGCTTTATGCTAACAGATTAAACAACCTGGAAGAAATGGATGCCTTCCTGGAAACCTATAGACTACCAAGACTGAAACAGGAAGAAATTGATTATTTAAACAGACCGATTAATTATGAAGAGACTGAAGCAGTGATCAAAAACCTCCCCAAAAACAAGAGTCCAGGGCCCGATGGATTCCCCAGGGAATTCTACCAAACATTCAAAGAAAAAATAATACCTATTTTCCTGAAGCTTTTTCAAAAAATAGAAACAAAAGGAAAACTACCAAACTCATTCTATGAGGCCAGTATTACCTTGATCCCCAAACCAGGCAAAGACCCCATCAAAAAGGAGAATTACAGACCAATTTCCCTGATGAATATGGACGCCTAAATTCTCAACAAGATCCTGGCTAATAGGATCCAACAGTACATTAAAAGGATTACCCACCAAGACCAAGTGTGATTCATCCCTGGGACGCAAGGGTGGTTCAACATTCGCAAATCGATCAGTGTGATAAATCATATCAACAAGAAAAGAGTCAAGAATCATATGATCCTCTCAATAGATGCAGAAAAAGCATTTGACAAAATACAGAACCCTTTCCTGATTAAAACACTTCAGAGTGTAGGGATAGAGGGTACATTCCTCAATCTCATAAAAACCATCTATGAAGGAGCGCCTGGGTGGCACAGCAGTTAAGCGTCTGCCTTTGGCTCAGGGCGTGATACTGGCGTTATGGGATCGAGCCCCACATCAGGCTCCTCCGCTATGAGCCTGCTTCTTCCTCTCCCACTCCCCCTGCTTGTGTTCCCTCTCTCGCTGGCTGTCTCTATCTCTGTCGAATAAATAAATAAAATCTTAAAAAAAAAAACATCTATGAAAAGCCTACAGCAAATATCATTCTCAATGGGGAAAAGCTGGAAGCCTTTCCCTTAACATCAGGAACATGACAAGGATGCCCACTCTCGCCATTATTATTCAACATAGTACTAGAAGTCCTTGCAACAGCAATCAGACAACAAAAAGGGATAAAAGGTATCCAAAACGGCAAAAAACAAGTCAAACTGTCTCTCTTCGCAGATGACATGATACTCTATATGGAAAACCCAAAAGAATCCACCCCCAAACTACTAGAACTTATAGAGAAATTCAGTAATGTGGCGGGATACAAAATCAATGCTCAGAAATCCGTTGCATTTCTATACACGAACAATTAACTGAAGAAAGAGAAATTAGGGAATCCATTCCATTTACTATAGCACCAAAAATCATACGTTATCTCAGAATTAATTTAACCAGAGACATAAAGGATCTATATTCTAGAAACTACAAATCACTCTTGAAAGACATTGAAGAAGACACAAAAAGATGGAAAAATATTCCATGCTCATGGATCGAAAGAATTAACATAGCTAAAATGTCCATGCTACCCAGAGCAATCTACACTTTCAATGCTATCCCGATCAAAATACCAATGACATTTTTCAAAAAACTGGAACAAACAGCCCTTAAATTTGTGTGGAACCAGAAAAGGCCCCAAATCGCCAAGGAATTGTTGAAAAGGAAAAACAAAGCTGGGGCATCACGTTGCCGAATTTCAAGCTATACTGCAAAGTTGTGATCACAAAGACAGCATGGTACTGGCACAGAAACAGACACATAGACCAATGGAACAGAATAAAGAACCGAGAAATGGACCCTCGGCTCTTTGGGCAACTAATCTTTGACAAAGCAGGAAAAACATCCAGTGGAAAAAAGACAAGTCTCTTCAATAAATGGTGCTGGGAAAATTGGACAGCTACATGCAAAAGAATGAAACTTGACCACTCTCTCACACCACACACAAAGATAAACTCTAAATGGATGAAAGACCTCGATGTGAGACAGGAATCCATCAAAATCTTAGAGGAGAACACAGGCTGCAACCTCTTTGACATCGGCCACAGAAACTTTTTTCATGACACATCTCCAAAGGCAAGAGAAACAAAAGAAAAAATGAACTCGTGGGACTTTATCAAGATGAAAAGCTTCTGCACAGCCAAGGAAACAGTCAAAAAAACTAAGAGGCAGCCCACGGAATGGGAGAAGATATTTGCAAATGACACTACAGATAAAAGACTAGTATCCAAGATCTACAAAGAACTTCACAAACTCAATACACGGGAAACAAATAAACAAATCAAAAAATGGGCAGAAGATATGAACAGACACTTTTCCAATGATGACATACAAATGGCTAACAGACACATGAAAAAATGTTCAAAATCATTTGACATCAGGGAATTCAAATCAAAACCACACTGAGATAACACCTTACACCAGTCAGAATGGCAAAAATTGACAAGGCAAGAAACAACAAATGTTGGAGAGGATGTGGAGAAAGGGGATCCCTCTTACACTGTTGGTGGGAATGCAAGTTGGTACAGCCACTCTGGAAAACAGTGTGGAGGTCCCTTAAAAAGTTAAAAATTGAGCTACCCTATGATCCAGCCATTGCACTACTGGGTATTTACCCCAAAGATACAGACGTAGTGAAGAGAAGGGCCATATGCACCCCAATGCTCATAGCAGCATTGTCCACAATAGCTAAATTGTGGAAGGAGCTGAGATGCCCTTCAACAGATGACTGGATTAAGAAGATGTGGTCCATATATCCAATGGAATATTACTCAGCCATCAGAACGATTACACAACATTTGCAGCAACATGTACAGGACTGGAGGAGATTATGCTAAGTGAAATAAGTCAAGCAGAGAAAGACAATTATCATATGGTTTCACTCATTTATGGAACGTAAGACATAGGAAGATCGGTAGGAGAAGGAAGGGAAGAATGAAGGGGGGGTAAACAGAAGGGGGAATGAGCCATGAGAGACTGTGGACTCTGGGAAACAAACTGAGGGCTTCAGAGGGGAGGGTTGTGGGGGATTGGGATAGGCCGGTGATGGGTATTAAGGAGGGCACATATTGCATGGTGCACTGGGTATTATACGCAAATAATGAATCATGGAGCATTGCATCAAAAACTGGGGATGTACTGTATGGTGACTAATATAACAAAATAAAAATTATTAAAGAAAAAAAAAGGGTAGAGATGACCGAGCTCTTAAATTGATACAATGGGAGCTATTATTTTTAATGATTAAATTGACTTTGTGGTTTGGATTGTCTCTACTTTCATCTATACTCTCAGTCAAGTTATTGACTTCTATTTTTTTTAATCACTTTATTTTGTTTTTAAAGATAACATTAGGGGTTGTTCTGATAATACCCCTCTGACATTTTATTGTATTGCCAAACTGAACAAACAATTAATGGGAAATGGACTGTGTGCATTTATGCACTCACTCATTTTGAAGAAAAAATACATTCATGTCAGTCAAGAAACAAGTCACAGGCTGCAGAAAAAAAGAAAAATGTCCTGCTGAACAGAAAATTAGGCAATGGGCAGGAAACAAAGGGCACTATAATGGAAATCTTTCAAGCTTGAATTAGGTTACTGACTAATGAGGATCCTGCAGGGAACAGTGATAAGGGGCTGGATGTTTATTAAAGAACTATTCATGTAAATTACCTGACTGATGGTGTTGCTGGCAAGGCCCCTAAGATCCCCCTGATAAGGCAGGACCTAAGGGGCAGCAGCCATTAAACAATTTAGATGCAGAAGCATCTGAAAAGAAAATTAAGAATTTTATTTACATGTACTCCAGGAGAAGAGCTGGCATTATTTATCAAAAGAAAGATACTTCAGCAAATATGCCTTAAGAAATTCGACCTGATGACAGACAATTTAAAAAGAAGGATCTTTTATTTGGAGTTCACCCACAACAGTGTGATGCATCAATGATGCAGTGACACTGTGCAATTAGTAGTAAGTCTAGCCAACGCTTGGAGTTAGCAGGAGACAAAAGCATCTCAGTTCCTCTTCTGAGTTGTGTGTGTGTGTGTGTGTGTGTGTGTGTGTGTGTGTACATAATACACACATATATATTTTTTTTTCCTCTTTCTTTCTTTCCCCAAAATGCTCCCTCTTTAAGGGAGGAGAGAAAATCTTCTAGTTTCTACAGGGAACACTGAGCTTTCATTCATTCCTTCTGCAGTTAGTGAGAGGTTTCCAAGTAAAATAAATTGTTCCAGGCACTGGGTGTGTAACAATGACTTGAACACAACCCCTATTCCTGAGAAAAACTTGAATCAGACATGAAACAAATTATAGCATAGTGTAGGAGGAAATTGTGCTTCAGTGGAAAACTGTGCATTACCTAAATCTAGCATAGCCTCCACAATATCTGGTCTAGCTATTTATTTTACAATAAATAAATAAAATAGCTTTCAGCTATTTTACAACTCTGTAAACTGTAGATAACAAGTAACAATGTGAAATAATCCTTGCCTACAGACAAGTAAACTCTGTCCTGTACAATGGAGGTTCTACTGACTTCTCCCTCTTCACTAGGTAAAGGGTTAGTTTAACCTCCATTTGTACCTCCCTTTCAATATTCCTGATCTATAAATGTGTATGGTTTTCAACTTCTTCTTTGATTTGGTATAACACCTTTGCTGGTTTTCTCATTAATGAGTTAAATAAAATCCTTAACATGTCTATGTTCTATATGAGAGTTGTGATTTTATACTCTTCTGAAATTGTTTTTTAACAGTAGACTTCCCTTCTGTGTGGCAGACTGAGAATGGATAGCAATATCTCCTCTGTCTCCAAACACATGGACTTGCTGGATAAACTTTTTAAAAACAATTGCAAATACAGAGCCAAGCTCAAAACTAGGAAAGGAAAATCTCCAGCTGCCAGAAACAAAGAAGCCACCAATAGCCACAGCCATGAGCCAGACCTGAAATCCTGCAGCTCACAGAGACACTGGGCTAGTGCATACCTCACAGGTAGGTTTTTATGTTTGTGCATGCCCAGTACCTGGTGGTAAAGTAGAAAAGGTCTTTTCTATAGCACTGGAACCAGAAAGAAGTTGTGATATATGTATACGGGTAGGGGGAAATCATTGCCAGCAGCCTCCCCTTGGCCACAAGGAAAAACTGAATCATCATGAACAGGTAGGGATGTAATTCTTACACTAGTAGATAAGAGGCCTGAATTTGAAGCATTCATTTGATTAGAAACCTCAAGCCAAGAAACAGCTTAAAAACCATGCAGAGCCAGTGAATCTGGTGAGGACCCTAATGGAAAGATTTGGGAATAGTTCAAGCGAGATTGTTAAAAGTTGAACTTGAGCAATTGAAGTGAGGATCTAGACAAGATAGGATGGAGCCAAGAGATCTTTAGGAGGCCAAACAACCAGGACTAGCCCTCGATAGAATCAGGGAAAGAGGGAGAGCTGTCTATAATAATTCCTAAAGTTTTGGCTCCTGAAACAGATATCATTAATAAGAACGGATAGAGAGAGAGAGTGAAAAAAACAGGTTGGGGTAGGGGTAGAGGTGATGATAAATCTAGTTCTGTGTTTTTGTTTGTTGCATTTAAGGTCCATGTATACGTCCAGAATGCAGGTCTACAATTCAGGGGATAGTCCAGGATAGAGTAAGAAATTTGGGTATCAATAGGTAGTAATAGGAAGAATGGGATTTCCCAGGAAAAGTATGTCAAGTAAGAATAAATGAGAAATAAAGATAGCTCTGAGGGACATGAACATTTAAGGGATGAGCTGATGAAGGGAAGTACAAAGAGTAGATTGAAAATCAGCAGCCAGTGAAGTAGGAAGAGAAAACAGGGTCATAAAAGTTAGGGGTTTCCAATAGGAGGCCACCAATGATTAAGAAGATTATAATTGAAAGCTATCTACTGGTCTTGACAAGTAGGAGGTTGTTTGCGGTGGCAGTAAGTTTCACTTCTGTGGTCTAGTCAAGTATTAAGGGGAAAAGCCAGATTTCAGTGGTTAAGGAGTAAATTCCTCTTTCCAGGAGGAAAGTTGCTAAAGTTGGCTTAGTTTCTCCTGAATAGTATCATCTTTCAAAGACTGAGACTTGGAGAGGTGAATTGCCAGCACTCATTCATTTGTCCATTCAATAAATATTTATTAATATTACTACTTTTTTAAAGATTTTTTAAATTTATTTGACAGAGAGAGTGAAAGCACAAGCAGGGAGAGTGGCAGGCAGAGGGAGAGGGAGAACCAGGTTCCCTGCTGAGCAGGAGACCGATGCGGGCTCAATCCCAGGACCCCCGGATCATGACCTGAGCTGAAGGCAGAGACTTAAGCCACTGAGACACCCAGGTGTGCCAAGCATGCACTATTATGAAGAATTCTGCTAGGGCAGTGGGATATAGGAATCTATAATACCCAAATCTTTAACAGTAGGAGTTTAAAATGAGTAGGCGAATAAAATAGTTACAGCACAGGACAGCTGTGCTTAGGGCCTTATGAAAGGATGCCCCATGATAGCCTAGAAGTAGAATCAGGAAGCATTCCCACGAGGAGCTGATTTCATGAACTGAGTTTTAAATAATAATAGTTACTTTAGGAAGCACTTATTAGGAGCCAGCTTCCATTCCAGATACTACACATTTAACTCATTTCACCTTCACATCCTCACTAACCCACATTTTCCAGATGAGAAGGAAGTCCAGAAATTGGTTTGCCTAGGAACACACAGCTAGAAAGTGATAATGCTGGGATTTGAACCCAGGAACTGTGCTTGCAAAATTAGGGCTTAAAACTACCATTCTACACTGCCTTTTAAAAGACAGCTTGGAATTTGTTCATTGGATGACACGGGAACGAATGTTCCTAATCCAAGAAAGGGCATACACTAAGACAAAGAAACGTGGAGGAATGTGCACAGTTATGCTGGGTTTCACTTACGACTACCCTGGGGAAAAAAATTATCTCCTGATTTATGTCATCCCGATCTCACCTGCTATCTAATTCAGATTATACCTATTATTTTAAATTTGGTTTGTAGATTTATTCTCTGGATAGTCAAGACACTCTTCTACTGAATCCAGCTGCCTTTACCCACATGGTCCATCACAAGAACATCGCTGTCTCCTTTATCACCTTCCATTGTCTTCCCTTCCACTCTGCCTGACTTGACTCTAGTTCTGACAATTTTCAGATTTCACTCTAAAACTTCTCTTCTGTCTAGATTGTGTGTCACCACTATAGCATCCTTCCAAAGAAATAGAAATTTGATGAAGCACACCAGTACTCCTGAAAGTCTAATTAATGAAAAGAGTTGGAATTTATTGCAACTTAAATGGACTCATAATCTCCCTTCATTGTTCATTGGTTATTCAATATTCATAACTCATAATTGATAGCAAAGCTGTCAACTGCCATTCTTCTTTTTTAATGAGGGTACTTTTAAAGTTTATTATTATTATTATTATTATTATTATTATTATTATTATTTAGTAATCTCTACACCCAGCATGGGGCTCGAACTCACAACCTAGAGATCAAGAGCCTCACAATCTTCTGACAGAGCCAGCCAGGAGTCCCAATTGCCACTCCTATTAATAGATGGTTCTTTCTTTTTTTTTTTTTTTTAAGATTTATTTATTTATTTATTTATTTATTTATTTATTTGACAGAGAGAGAGACAGCCAGTGAGAGAGGGAACACAGGGGGAGTGGGAGAGGAAGAAGTAGGCTCCCAGCGGAGCAGGGAGCCCAACGTGGGGCTCAATCCCAGGACCCTGGGATCACACCTTGGGCCTGGGCCGAAGGCAGACGCTTAACGACTGAGCCACCCAGGCGCCCCGTAATAGATGGTTCTTAATGTCCATTTATTTAGAACTACAAACAATACTTCCAATTCTACACCTTGTTCTGTGTGAGCACAACTTGCCCCTCACCTAAGGGATAACCAATAGGGACACTTTGGAGAGTGGAAAGAAGCTCCATTAACTATGATGCTGGGTAACAGGCTAAACTAGAGGTATCCTACCCAAACCAGGACATATGGTCACCTTAATTATTTACATAACTTCCTTCTTTGCTGTAAAATATTTGTTAAAATAATGCTCAAATTAACCAGGATAATTTTAAGCAACAGATTTAAATTTAGAGGAATGACTTAAAACCCACCATTCCTCAATTTCTACATCTGCCCTTCCTCATTCACACAATGATGAATCTTACCTGACACCCAGAATGCATCATTTTTCAACACCTTACCAATACAATAAAATTTATTTTCAGAAATAACTATTTGATAATGAGTAATAACCATACTTTCTGGATTTACTCTTAGGCTTTTAAACAATAATGAAAAATAATTCATTTCAATTTTAAAGATATTCAAATTCACTAAAATATTTCATGTATGAAATACAATTTGCACTTACCAAACGAACGTAGTACACCTTACAATTTCACTGTTTGAAACTCAATCACAAATAAAAATTCAAAGTGTTGCACAGAGTAACAGAATTGACGTAACTCAAGTTGTTCCTTTGGCTTTAGAATTCATGTGCTACTATTGCTTCTTACGAATTTACTACTTACACACAAGAATATGTAGTCAGGTTTTGGAGTTATGAACTGTGCCTCAAATACTTCCTCACTCTCAAAACAAGTACATGTAGCTGGCCCTGTATGCCAGGGGTCAACTGCATAACTTGAATTAACTTCAATGTAAAATACAATGTTTACTAAAGGCTAAGTAATAAAAATGTGCTATTTTGAAACATACATATATAATATTAAGATCAATACTGCAGCAATTGTTTAAAACTTATACCAGTGATGGGCGCCTGAGTGGCTCAGTCAGTTAAGCATCTCCCTTCAGCTTTGGTTATGATCCCAGGGTGCTGGGATGGAGCCCCACGCTGCTGAGCAGGGAGCCTGTTTCTCTCTCTCCCTCTGCTGCTCCCCCTGCTTGTGCCCTCTCTCTGTCAAATAAATAAAATTAAAAAAAAAAAAAAACTATACCAATGAAAGATTTGTGGGGAGCAGTACTATCTCACTGACATAATTTCTTTTTGTTGGACCATGGTGATAATAAAAAGCAGACTGACTTTTAGTTGGTCTTATATTATTTTTTAGTTCCATAGAGATTATACACTCATCGCCTGCACTGGGCAGACTGTTCCCACCTGCCCACTCTTGGTCAGGCGCTGCTTCTGTAAGATCACAGAAGCCTTCGGTCCATCCAACTGCTCTTTCCTCTGAGCTCTGGCCCACTTTCCCTTAGGTTTGTCAGTTTATTTTGGCGTGCCTTGTGTCTGTCTTTACAGTTAAGATAACTCCAATGTAATAACATGACATAAAAAAAAAAAAGTGTGTCTAGATCTTATGCTGAAAACTAGAACATAAACTCCCCAAAGAAGAGGCAGAGTCATCCCTCTCAACTCAAAATGGGAATTTGCTAGTTTTCACTTGTTTAATTTGTTTTATCCTCACCACTAAGGCCATTATTGTATAAATCCAAGTTAGTATTGAGCAGCTTCATCTAAGCCCATCCCTTGCTGAAGCAGACAATGTATTAGTTTCCTAGGGCTGCCATATGAATAATCACAAACTTGGCGGCTTAAAACAACAGAAATTTATTCTTTCAGAGTTCTGGAGGTCATAAATTCGATATCAAGGTGTCAGCAGGGCCATACTCCCTCCGTATGCTCTAGTAGAGAATCCTTTCTTTCTTCTTCCCACTTCTAATGGCTCCAGGCATTGCATCCTTGGCTTGCATCCACTAACTCCAGTCTCTTTCTCTGTCTACACATGGCCTTCTTTCTGTGTTTCTCTTCCTCATGTCTGTGTCTTTTCTTACAAGGACCTCTGTCTTTGACTTAGGGCACTCCCTAATCCAGGATAGCCTCATCTCAAGAGATCTCCAGATCCTTAATTAAATCTATAAAAACTCCTCTTCCAAATAAGGTTACATTCACAGGTTCTCAGGTCTAGAACATGAACATAATCTTTTGGGTGGCCACTATTCAACCTACTACAGGTAGTGATACTGTTGACAATCTAAGAACCTCCCACAAATAAAAAGTTGGACAAAAGAGAAGTCTCCTTTGTAAAATGAGGACCCTTAAAAATTGAGTAGATTTCAGCCCACTGGCCAAGAATTCTGCCCTGGGGCCAAGTGCCTTGGAAAGAGACTAAAAAGCATCCAGAACTCAAGAGGACAAGAAAAAGAGGCTTAGGTTTGTGTTTGGTGTCCCCACAGGGGAGTGTAATGGGAGCCAGAAGTATCACAGAAAATACTATGGGCAGGCAGAGTGTGGACAGGACAATGTGTGGTCCTTGCTGGTGCATGCAGGGGCAGGTGACTGCTGACCTGGTCCCTCTTGGGAGGGAAGTGCGTAGAGCAGCATGAAAACCATAAGGTATTCAGTATGAGTAGCTGGGCAAGGTAAAGTTGGGAACAAAGGCTGAACATGGCCTGGTTATTCTGGGGATGGCTTTTCCTTGAAGAATAGTCTGGGCCCTTTTCTGTCATCTGTCAGGAGCTCCCCAGAAGCACTAACAAAGGGCTCTTTCACACCGAAAGGTCTCCGGACTTGATGGTCCATGAACACTCAATGAGCTCATTTTTCCTTCCTTCTAAGTTACTCCACTCCCACAGTAGCAAATGCACATTCATTATCTTGTCACAACTGTGCTAAAGGGTAAATTTTAAAATAATGCTGCTCTGCACCACAGCCCTAATTGCCTCCAAACTATTGTATGCTTGCTTTCTTAGCACATGTACAAATGAAGTCAGAAGATCTGGCTGCATTTGTTTTTCAGCTTGTTCAGCTGGGGATGCATACTGGAAAAATCAGTGCAATTTCCACGTGCCCCAAAGGTTCAAAATGAAGTTAGTTATTACCCCTCCCAATACCAACCAGATGGAGCTACATATCTAATAACTACGACAAATTTTCCCAAAAAGATACGTATTTTCAAAAACAACTTCCTGGCCTCATTTGCTATATTCCCCAAATGCTGAACTTTCTTTCTTATCAACTTTCGAAGAATGATCAGAAATCTTATTTACAACTTCTGTGAGTGAGAATATGACTCCTTTAGGCCTGCTTACCCCCATGACACCAGAGTAGCAACAGTTCTGAAACCCGTCAATGGAACAGTGATTTTCAAAGTCTTCTTTTTATTTATTTTTCAAAAACAGTGTACTGGACATTTATTTTTCTCCTTGATCATTTTATACTCTCTTGAATTTCCCCATAGCTCTTCATTTTGAAATGGCACAGCTTCTAACTTTCATATTTTATTAATAAAGAAAAAAGTTGACAGAAAATAAAACAATAAAGCCTTTACTGTTTTTCATGACTATGCACAGTCGCATGCTATAACCACTTGGGTTTTGAAGTAAGGTTCTGAAACAAGAAGAAATTCACAGAATATTAACTACGAACTTAACTGTTTAGGTTGATGGCATGAAAGCAAAATGGAATTACAAAATAGGGCATGAAAACAGACTCTGTGTATAAACCTGTCTTCTGTTATTGCATGTAGAACACAGCTGCTGGGCTCAAAGGTTTTGTACAGTAATTATATAGTTATAGAAGTCTATTAGGATGTTGGCCATTGAGTAATAATTTATCTTGGGATCTTATAAGGAGAGCAAGATAGAGAAACCAAATTATTAGGGTTCAAGAATTGAGAGGGGGGTAGATAGCAAAGTAGCAAATACAGATGCCTCAAGAAATTTGCAAGTGATAGAACTATATGGGAACTTTTTTTAAAGATCTTATTTATTTAATTTATTTATTTATTTATTTATTTGAGAGAGAGAGAGAGAGAGAGAGAGAGAGAGAGAAAACAAGCAGGGGAGGGAGAGGTACAGGCAGACTTGGTGCTGAGCGCGGAGCCTGACGCGGGCTCGATCTCACCACCCTGAGATCATGACCTGAACCAAAATCAAGAGTTGGATGCTTTACCAACGAAGCCACCCAGGCACACTTAAAACTATATGGGACTTATACCAAGGTACATAATCTTTCTGAATTTAAACTTACTTAAATTATCATTACGTTATATACCTAAACTAATGTAACATTGTATGGCAGCTATACTTAAATTTTTAAAAATTTAAAATAAATAAATTTACTTAAATTAGCTAAACTAGAAAATCTGTTCAGTACATATCAGCTTTCCTCCTCCCCTGTACTTTATAAGATTAATGGAGAATCAAAACGTGCCATAAGGATTCTTTGGTTGCTAGTGGCAGAAAACTGACAGGCTAACTTAGGGGAAAAGGAATGATTTATCGAAAGGACAACAGAATTAAAAGAAAAGCTGAAGAACTAGGTCTTGGGAAAATACATGAACCATTGCAAGGGCAGACGATTCAGGTAGCAGAATCTAATGGTCTGCATATTCCATCAGTCTCAGGGATGAACGTATGCTAACCACTTTCAATCTCGTACCACTCAGATAAGATTCCTGTTCCAGGGGAGAGCGCCTGAGTTACTGGACAGGATCACACAACTCCTTAGCAAGAACAGGGAGGGTATCTAGATTGATAATCCTAGCAGATTACTAGCCCTTGATGGAAAAGACATTGCTCTGCAAAATTGGGGTGTTAATACCTGACAAAAGAGAAACGGCTAGCTAGGAACACAAAAACAAGGGATCCCACCATGGTATGCAACAGTGTCTGGTAAGCTACGCAGCACTACATAAATGCAAGTTACAATCATTTTGACTCTACCACTGGAGAGAATTAGAAAGAAAAAAAGGAAAAGGAGGAAATAGCTTAAACTGGAAGTTTAAACTGGAAGTTACCAAAACATAGAAAATGGTGGCTAGAGGAATTGGTGGGTTTAAGCACACCACTGAAGAAGGAGAAACTGAAACTTAAAACAAGTAATAACTGAGGACTGAGGATCCAGCGTAGGTAGGGGATAGACTCTCAAGGGCGGAGGGACTGGCCCAGGCCAACACTCCCATCTCTGAATTAGGAAGTAGGGAACAAAGAAGAAAAGTGAAAAAGGAAAATCTTCTGCCAGAGATAAATTGAGACACTGCCCACCCAGCTCATCTCCTTAATGTTTCTTTTTTTTCCTTTTTTTTAATAATAATATTTTTTTATATTATCTTAGTCACCATACAGTACATCCCTGGTTTTTGATGTAAAGTTCCATAATTCATTAGTTGCATATAACACCCAGTGAACCATGCAATACGTGCCCTCCTTACTACCCATCACCAGCCTATCCCATTTCCCCACTCCCCTCCCCTCTGAAGCCCTCAGTTTGTTTCCCAGAGTCCATAATCTCTCATGCTTCATTCCCCCTTCTGATTACCCCACCTTTCTTTATCCCTTTCTTCTCCTACCGATCTTCCTACTTCTTATGTTCCATAAATGAGTGAAACCATATGATAATTGTCTTTCTCTGCTTGACTTATTTCACTCAGCATTACTCCTCCAGTGCCGTCCATGTTGCTGCAAATGTTGAGAAATCATTCTTTTTGATAGCTGAGTAATATTCCATTGTATATATGGACCACAACTTCTTAATCCAGTCATCTGTTGAAGGGCATCTCGGCTCCTTCCACGATTTAGCTATTGTGGACAATGCTGCTATGAACATTGGGGTGCATACGGCCCTTCTCTTCACTACGCCTGTATCTATGTGGTAAATACCCAGTAGTGCAATGGCTGGATCATAGGGTAGCTCAATTTTTAACTGTTTAAGGGACCTCCACACTGTTTTCCAGAGTGGCTGCACCAACTTGCATTGCCACCAACAATGTAGGAGGGATCCCCTTTCTCCACATCCTCTCCAACAATTGTTGTTTCTTGCCTTGTCAATTTTTGCCATTCTAACTGGTGTAAGGTGGTATCTCAGTGTGGTTTTTATTTGAATTTCCCTGATGGCTAACGACTTTGAACATTTTTTCATGTGTCTGTTAGCCATTTGTATGTCTTCATTGGAAAAGTGTCTGTTCATATCTTCTGCCCATTTTATGATTTGTTTATTTGTTTCTTGTGTATTGAGTTTGAGAAGTTCTTTGTAGATCTTGGATACCAGTCTTTTATCTGTAGTGTCATTTGCAAATATCTTCTCCCATTCCGTAGGCTGCCTCTTAGTTTTTTTGACTGTTTCCTTCTGCAAATCTATCAGTGTGATAGATTATATCAACAAGAAAAGAGTCAAGAATCATATGATCCTCTCAATAGACGCAGAAAAAGCATTTGACAAAATACAGCATCCTTTCCTGATTAAAACACTTCAGAGTGTAGGGATAGAGGGTACATTCCTCAATCTCATAAAAACCATCTATGAAAAGCCTACAGCAAATATCATTCTCAATGGGGAAAAGCTGGAAGCCTTTCCCTTAACATCAGGAACACAACAAGGATGCCCACCCTCACCATTATTATTCAACAAAGGACTAGAAGTCCTTGCAACAGCAATCAGACAACAAAAAGGGATAAAAGGTATCCAAAACGGCAAAAAACAAGTCAAACTGTCTCTCTTCGCAGATGACATGATACTCTATATGGAAAACCCAAAAGAATCCACCCCCAAACTACTAGAACTTATAGAGAAATTCAGTAATGTGGCGGGATACAAAACCAATGCTCAGAAATCAGTTGCATTTCTATACACGAACAATTAACTGAAGAAAGAGATTAGGGAATCCATTCCATTTACTATAGCACCAAAAATCATATGTTATCTCGGAATTAACTTATCCAGAGCCGTAAAGGATCTATATTCTAGAAAATACAAATCACTCTTGAAAGACATTGAAGAAGACACAAAAAGATGGAAAAATATTCCATGCTCATGGATCAGAAGAGTAAACACAGTTAAAATGTCCATGCTACCCAGAACAAGCTACACTTTCAATGCTATCCCGATCAAAATACCAATGACATTTTTCAAAAAACTGGAACAAACAGCCCTTAAATTTGTGTGGAACCAGAAAAGGCCCCAAATCGCCAAGGAATTGTTGAAAAGGAAAAACAAAGCTGGGGGCATCACATTGCCGGATTTCAAGCTGTACTACAAAGCTGTGATCACAAAGACAGCATGGTACTGGCACAAAAACAGACACACAGACCAATGGAACAGAAAAAAGAACCCAGAAATGGACCCTCAGCTCCTTGGGCAACTAATCTTTGACAAAGCAGGAAAAACATCCAGTGGAAAAAAGACACGACTCTTCAATAAATGGTGCTGGGAAAACTGGACAGCTACATGCAAAAGAATGAAACTTGACCACTCTCTCACACCATACACAAAGATAAACTCCAAATGGATGAAAGACCTCGATGTGAGACAGGAATCCATCAAAATCCTAGAGGAGAGCATAGGTAGCAACCTCTACAACATTGGCCAAAGCAACTTTTTTCATAACACATCTCCAAAGGCAAGAGAAACAAAAGATAAAATGAACTTGTGGGACTTCATCTCCTTAATGTTTCTAACAAATAAAGGTGGTACCCAGAGTTAGGAGGGGCTTCAGAGAACACTGAGGAAAGAAAAGAAAACCTGAAATATTTTACAAGTTTGAAGCAGAAAACATTACAGTTGCCAGAATTCACACACTACAGAGTAATATGTTATCCTAATTCTTGAATGTCACTCAGTATTTCTCAGATGTATTCTTAGAGTATTCTGTAGGTGAGAGGCACCCATCCACACTGCCAGCTGCCTTCTCTATATGAAACTGTGTAGTAAAGAATTTTACCTTACTGAAAAAGAGGTCTAGCCTTTTCTCTCAGATCCTATAAGATAATCTTTGGCTGTGGTCCTTGAGCTAGCCAAATTACTAACAATATGAATAAGGGTAGGGGCTGGCCATTCCAGAAAGACCATCAGTCTGATTCAGGGTGGGACTTTGGATCATACAATATTATTTGACTTAGAGACTAAGATTAACCACACAGAAAAAATTAATCAAGTGTACTAACATAACAGCATCCCAATAAAAACTCTGAACACCAAAGTTTAGATGAGCTTTCTTAGTTGATAATACTTTCTGTGTATTGTCACACACAGGTGATGAGAACACAACATGGCCTGAACAACATGGGGAGAAAACAGTAGAAGCTCTGTATTTGATACTTCCTTGTCTCTGCCCTATGTGCATCTTCCGTTGGTTGATTTTTAACTTGTATGCTTTCCCCTTAATAAAACACAACTATGAGTATAAGAGGTTTCAGTGAGTTCTGTGAGTCCTTCTAGCAAACTACTGAAACTGGGGGTTGGCAAAGCTCCTCACAGAGGCACACTGCATGTTGTAAAATTGCTTCCTGCTTGTCAATCTGGAAACAAACATATGAGACCAGGGAGCAGGACCAGAGTGGAAGCTAACGAAGACCCGCCACCTGGCAATTCTCAGTTTGAGATCCATAGCAGGACCTGCCTGGCAAGTCACCATTTACAATATCAATTCACCACACAAGGGCATCAGAGGTGACAGGTGCAGCCTGTAATGTGCAGATGCAGAGGCATGGCATTCATTCAGTCCTTTTCAGAAACCTCCTTGTTCTGTTAGATTCTCCTACTTCCACCACACCCACATTGGTCACTTATCTCTGGAGTCCACCCAACAGAAATCACCTCTCCACAAACACAAAGATCCTGACCTCTCACACACCCAAGAACCCAGCCCCGTTACACACACAGAGACTCATCTATCATTACAGCAGATTGAAATGGCCACAAATTTTCTGACATTTCTCCCAGTGAAAGTTGGAATGTTCCGTCCCTTTGAATCTGGGCAGGCTGTATGACTGCTTTAATCAAAAGAACATGGCAGAAGTGATACTACCATTTTGGGGCTCAGGCCTTGAGAAACACAGCTTTAACTCCTTATCTTTTAGAGTACTAGCTCTGGGGGAAGCCAGTCCCCCCATAAGAAGCTCAAACTAACAGAGGGCTTCAGAGGGGAGAGGGTGAGGGACTGGGATAGGCCGGTGATGGGTATTAAGGAGGGCACATATTGCATGATGCACTGGGTGTTATATACAAATAATGAATCATGGAACA
Source organism: Ursus americanus (assembly GCF_024610735.1). NCBI lineage: Eukaryota > Metazoa > Chordata > Mammalia > Carnivora > Ursidae > Ursus > Ursus americanus. Next base: position 52,739,183 of record NC_142146.1, on the reverse strand, counting down.
TTGCATCAAACACTGGGGATGTACTGTATGGTGACTAATATAACAAAATAAAAATTATTAAAAAAAAAAAGAAGCTCAAGCTAACCACTTGGAAAGATGACTGGGCAGCCTCAACTGTTCTAGACAGCTGAGCTCAGGTGCCAAACATGAGAGTGAAGCACTCTTGAACATTCCAGCATCAGCAGATGCAATGTAAAGAAGCAACAAAACTGAGACAGCAGACATATGACCCTATAAAGCTTTTCTATCATCTAGTCATTTGAGCCATCCCAGCTGAGGCTGCAGTCACACAGGAGGAGAGATGAACTATCCCTGATATGTACTGTGAAGATTTCTGACCCACAAATCTGTGAGATATAATAAAAGGGTCATTGTATTATGACATTAAGTTTTAGGAAGTTTGATATACAATAATATATAACAATAATACTCCTTCATAAATGAGGTCCAGCCTTTCATACATGTGTCTCCGCCTTCTCATGCTTAATGGAGCCTGGTTCTCTCTCATATGCAGAGCTATGACCATCTCACAGCCACAGGGAACCAACCATGTTATATGTAGAAGAATTCAATCCTCTCCCACCTGGGGTACTTATCTTCTCACAACAGAGGGGAAAAAGCTCTTCATACACATGGATGCAACATTCTTACACCTACAAAATATCATAATTAACACACACCAAGGACTGAATCCTCTCTCATCTGGGGGCTGAGCTCTCACACACCTGGAAGACCACCCTCTTATGCCCACTTGGAGAGTGGTGCTCATTTTCATGGCCTGCCTTCCATGCTCAGAGATACCTCTTTCTCTCTCTCTCAAACAAGATTATTCAGTCTTTCCTTCCCTCCTTCCCTCTTTCCACCCACACCTATCTCATGCACACACAAATACAAGGATCCAGCTGCCCCCTTGTACACTGCCTTTCTCTCTTCAGCTACAACTATCACTTAACAGTGGCCTGCAGACCATGATGTGACCTTTGGAGTCTGATGTATAGTCACTTCTAACAACAGACATTCAGACCCCTTAGGAGGAAAGAGTGGTGATGGGTTAGATGGCTGGGCAAATGAGTCAGGGTTGAGAGTGATGTCTGGGGCCATATTGTAACAAAAGGAGTACACGCTGAACCAGAAAATTCAAGACCTAGAATGTCCATTCTTTGTCTCTGTGAACTTGACAAGTGGCCTTACCTCACAGAAGTGCACTTTCTTTATAAATAAAGTGGGCAGAATCACTCCACAGACTGTACCCTCCATAACTGTTGTTGACATGCTTAATCTAGTGTCTCATGTCCCTATACTAAGAACCCTACACTAAATGACCAGTGAAAAGGAAGCAACTCACTTCAACTCACTCAGGGATGCTGGGAGTTTACATCCTGAACAAAGGAGGGAAAGTCTTCATAAGTTATTTAATTTCTGGGTAAGATAAACAGCCAGCATAAAGGGATTTATTTAATGATACATTTCTTAGAATCACAGACCCACTAACAACATCAGGTATGGGTCAAAAAGCAGTTAGACATACAAAAGTCAATTGAAAACCCATTGTACCTTATCAAAAAGAATCTATGTTACTTGTCTGTGAGCTCAGCTGTGATTATTGAGCTAAAAAGAAAGCTGACTGAGGCAGCTCCCTCCTTCTCCAAATGGCACACACAGCAATCTGCACAATTATGCTCTACTGCTGCTTAGACAGCCCCAGAACAAGCGTGGTGATTGGGCATTTAAATTTGCTTAGCTCGCCACCATACAGCCTCCCTATGCTTTGGCAGTTGGGGTGCACATTGGGTAGAGCCAACAGGATTTAAAAAAAAAAATACCATGAAAGAACAGCAAGTGTTTTATCCTTATCTGTTTCAAGAGAAAATCAAGTTGGACCTGTCAGAAAGACTGTGAGGGGATCTGCAGGAGGCATCCAGGAAATAAAGTCAAGTGAACAGAAATACCTCAGGGAACATAAACTGAGAAACCTGCTGTTAAATCAAATCTTTATATTTCAATTTGCTTCTGTTTTGATAAACCATCTGGCCCTTAGTTTTCATGTTTAGAAAATGAGGTTGATCCTTCAAATGATATTATCTTCCCTTCTAGTTCTCAGACTGGGACCTATTCTTGGTTTGGAACATTCTAAAAGGAAAACTAGGTTTTATAGATGAGAGTAAGCTTTAACCACTTGAATCTTAAAGGGTCTTTCAAGTTGCAAGTGGATCTTTGAGAAGCTAATGAAGGTACAGACATTCTCCCCCAGAAAATATGAACATGAACTTACACACAAATTTTATACACAACTTCAGGAAACCTATGAGTGAACAGGAAGTCTTAGAAGTGAAGTGCTTTCCCAAGGTCACACGCTAGCTAAAGGAACTGGTATAGAACCCACATCTCCCAACATCCAGTGCTCTAACATTCTATGCACTGACTGGTATCCAAGATCTACAAAGAACTTCTCAAACTCAATACACAAGAAACAAATAAACAAATCATAAAATGGGCAGAAGATATGAACAGACACTTTTCCAATGAAGACATACAAATGGCTAACAGACACATGAAAAAATGTTCAAAGTCATTAGACATCAGGGAAATTCAAATCAAAACTACACTGAGATACCACCTTACGCCAGTTAGAATGGCAAAAATTGACAAGGCAAGAAACAACAATTGTTGGAGAGGATGTGGAGAAAGGGGATCCCTCCTACATTGTTGGTGGCAATGCAAGTTGGTACAGCCACTCTGGAAAACAATGTGGAGGTCCCTTAAAAAGTTAAAAATTGAGCTACCCTATGATCCAGCCATTGCACTACTGGGTATTTACCCCAAAGATACAGACGTAGTGAAGAGCCATATGCACCCCAATGTTCATAGCAGCATTGTCCACAATAGCTAAATCGTGGAAGGAGCCAAGATGCCCTTCAACAGATGACTGGATTAAGAAGATGTGGTCCATATATACAATGGAACATTACTCAGCCATCAGAAAGAACGATTACCCAACATTTGCAGCAACATGGATGGCACTGGAGGAGATAATGCTGAGTAAAATAAGTCAAGCAGAGAAAGACAATTATCATATGGTTTCTTTCATCTATGGAACATAAGAACTAGGAAGATCGGTAGGGGAAGAAAGGGATAAAGAAGGGGGGGTAATCAGAAGGGGGAATGAAGCATGAGAGACTATGGACTCTGAGAAACAAACTGAGGGCTTCAGGGGGGGATGGGATAGGCTGGTGATGGGTAGTAAGGAGGGCACATTATTTCATGGTGCACTGGGTGTTATATGCAACTAATGAATCATGGAACTTTACATCAAAAAAAAAAAAAAAGAAGTGAAGTGACTTTCCCAAGGTCACACACTAGCTAAAAGGAACTGGTATAGAACCCACATCTCCCAGCATCCAGTGCTCTAACATTCTATGCATTGGAAGAACAGTCTTCCAAGTGAGTCAACCAAACTATAAGCCCCATGAAGGCAAGGACCATGGTGTTTCTGCTTTCCAACCTAGGCCATAACTGACTCATTCACTCACTGATGGGAAGAGTGAAAAAAAAAAATCAGATTTAGAACCACTGTCAACAGTTTTGTCTTTAAAAATAGCATTTTATACTTGCAACTCTTGGCAGATTTCGTCTTCTATTTGACTTGTTCCAAATAAATGATTTTTCACACACACATGCACACATCCATAAAAAATACTCCAGGCATGCTTACATAAATGCATTGGCATTAAATATATCATAGAATCATGTTTTAATGATGTTGTTTATTCTAGATCACATTTTCCCCCCACTGGCATGCTTAATTATTCACAAAATACCTTTGGTTAGGTTTCTCTAGTTCATACTACTATATAAAACCCAAAGCTTCACTTTCCAAGAGAATAACAGAGTGGTCTCTGTAGAATTACTAAATGAGGTTATAATTAATTTTAACTTGTATGTGTATATATACAGAATAAACACAGGTCCTCATATAATTATGAAATGTAATCAGCCAAGTATTCTTCAGTTTCTATATTAATGCCTTCACTTCTTGCAAAAACATATGTGCTCCACCTCTTTTACTTCTTAATGATTCAACCAGGGTTTTCAAGACCTCCTTATGATTTACTGAAGAATTTCTCCTAACTTTTATTTTATTTCCTTCTACACCTCTTTCTTACACTTATCTTTCTCTTCGCTCTCAGATTCCACATTGCTATTAAACCATGGCAGCTCCTTTTCAGAACAGAGAACTCCTTCCACTTGCTTCTTTAACCATCTCTCCCATAGCTTACTTCTGTATCGCCCAAATTAGCCTAGATAGGATCCTCTCCTCTCGCTTTCTCCTCATCTGTCCATGAGGCTTTTTAGAATTCAGCAAAGATGTGGTGTAGTCCAGTATATAGTCTTTATATGATGGACAGACCAGAAGTTTGAACTTTTCCCTCTTTGCCACAGTATAGCCAGGGGGAGAGCATGTAGCTAGAGCTTAATAAATTAGATGTTCTCTTCCAAGACTTCGAAACTTGAGCAACAGACACAAGGACAAAATAATCAGACTCATTTAGTGATCCCACACTAACCTGGGCCTTCCTGATAGAGGTTCATGGCTAGGCTCCTGCTTCTGGGGTCTCCAGCTTTCCCATCAATCCTGAGAGCACCCCAACCACTACCAACCCTGCCAATCAGCTCCCTTTCACTTAAGTCAGCCAAGCAGTTTCTGTGGTTGCAACCAAAGAACCTTCATTGCTTCATAAATAAATCCAGGGCGCAGGGTAAACCAGACCACTTCACTTCCTCTCCAATGCCACAGCCACATCGTACTACTAGAGGATCATTAACACTTCTCTTTTACAAGCTATTTCAGAAGGTCACTCTAACGGGGGAAAAAAAAAATCCCTGAACCAGGAGGCCAAGACATCTGGAATACTGACCCTGACTGTGCCAATAACCAACTATAAGTCTCAATGATATTTATTCATCCTCTAGGTAGCAGGTGGTAGTGCTTACACTCATTGAGCACTTAACCGTGTGCCATGCATTGTTCTGAGTGCTTTACATATATAATCATTTATTCCTCACAATAATCTTATGAAAATACTGCAGTTAGCCCTTTTTCAGATGGAAAACTAAGTAATGGAAAGGTTAAATATCTTGCTCAAAGTCACACAGATACGAAGTAACTTGAACCCAGAAAATCTGAAAAATATGTGTTCTTACCTACTACAGTATGCTGTCTTTTGGGGTCTTGTATCTTTTTCCCTCAGTTCTAATTTGAGCATACTTAGCTTCCACTTGCAAGAGATATATACTGTAATTGTAGACCACTGTAACCCGGTATGATGGATCCAGAACTGCTCCACATGTGATTGTTTTAAACTTTAGCCCCATCTGACTTTGGTCACCCCTTTCAGCTCCCAATGAATGAAGGGAGTGAGTCCTCAGAGCCTATCTAATCAAGACAGTTTGCCCTATCTGTAATCTTCATCTTAACTGTCTGTTCCCATTGCTGCTGTAACAAATTGCCACAAATTTAGTGGCTTAAAACAACACACATTTATCATCTTACAGTTTCAGAGGTCAGAAGTATGACACAGGTCTCACTAGGCTAAAGTAAAGGTGTTGTAGGATTGTGTTCCTTCTGGAGGTACTGGGGGCAATCTTCTTCCTTGCCTTTTCCAGCTTATAGAGGTTTCCTGCATTTCTTGGCTCATGACCCCTTCCTCCAACTTCAAAGCCAACAGAAAGGCATCTTCAAATCTTTCTCTGAATATGATGCTTTTCTTTGGTTATCACATCTTCTCTCTTTTAAGGACCCTTGTTATTATATTTAAGGCCAACCTGGATAATCCCCTGATCCCAAAGTTCTTAATCACATCTTTAAAGTCCCTTTTGCCATGTAAAATATCATACAGGTTCCAGAGACTAGGATGTGGAAAAGTTTGGGGGCCATTATTATGGCTACCACACAATCTGAATACACAACAGCTAAACCTACTACAATAATGGAAAACACTGTAGATACCTAAGTCCAGAAATAAGGGAATTCTGTATTTCTTGGACTATTTTAAATAGATATTTATTAAAGGGCTAATTCTTCCTCTAAGTGCAGCAGAAACATGGAGGCAGATGCCCAGAAGAAGGGGAAAACATGAGTTGTGTTTCCCTCTGATTAACTACAAAAATTGTATGAGTTTTCATTGTTCAATGCATTCTTTAGTTTATCTTTTATTGCTTAAATTCAGAAGCAGTTGGTTGTTCAAGCCCAGTGAAGCCCTAAATATCTGGATTCTCCCCATATTCCCTTCCATTTTTAATCTCAAACTAGCCAATTTTTACTTGAATATCTTATCTAATGAAGCAAGAAAAACCATTACCAAATGTTCTGCCACTGGGTTCCAAATTCTCAGCCTAAAATATCTATTTCCTTACTGCTTGACTATAAATTAAGAACCACATATTTTATGTTTTTATATAGCAGTACTCACTTCATGGTATCAATTTCTATATTAGGGTAATATAAATTATTGTAACAAATAGATGTCAAAGGGTATAAGGTCTCCTATGTAATTGAAGTTAATTTCTTGCTGACACAGACCAATGTGAGTGTTCCAGGTTGGTGAGTGGTTTTCTGTCATGAGATAATTCAATGGCCTGGGTTCTTTTCATCTTGTGGCCCTGCCATAATTTCCCTTGTTCTGGTTGCCATCAATTTTTATCTATCTCACACAAAGCAGGGGGGGGGGTAGAACATGTAAGAACCACAGACACATCTTTAAATTTTTTGGCCCAGAAATGGTATATTCCTTTTCAGCTCAAATTCTATCGGTTAAAACCTAGTCATATTGCCATACTGATCTGTAAGAGAGGCAAGGGAATGTAGTTTACTTCTGTTTTCAGAAAGATGAGAATATTCACTTTGGTTGGCTTATTGGTTCACTGGGGCATCTGCCCTATTTGCTCTAATCTGTATTAGAAGGTAGTAGAAAGTACCTGGGAGCTATGTCTCTTTTCATAGAGTAAGAGCCCATGATTTCCCATTTATGATATTCTTCAGATTACTGATTTCAGAATAGTACCACTCAACTTTAAGACCCCTCTTATTCAAAGCAGAGAAATGGTGAAGTTCAATGGAAGGGACATAGATTTTTAGCACTAAATAGAGTTGTGTTTGAATCCTGGGTTTATCCCCTTACTGGCTATTTAATCTCTGGTGAGTTACTTTTTTTTCCTTGAACGACCCCCCCCCCACCGCTTCTTTTTAAGGATTTTACTTATTTATTTGTCAGAGAGAGAGAGAGAGAAAGAGAAGGAGAAAGAGAACCCACAAGCGGGGGAGCGGCCAGCATAGGGAGAAGTAGGCTCCCCACTGAGCAAGGAGCCTGATGCAGGACTCCATCCCAGGATCCTGGAATCATGACCTGAACCAAAGGCAGACACTTAACCAACTGAGCCACCCAGGTGTCTCGACCCTCCTTTTTTCTGAAAAAAAAGAAAAAGAAAACTTTACCCATGATTATCTTTCCCACGTATCTCACAGTCTAACCAGTGATATTTTATTGGCAAAGCTAATAGCTTTTCATCATTGTTTTACCATCATCATGTTGACTATTACTTAGAACGTGCCCAGAGGAAGCAGGTGTTCATCCAGCTATATTTCTAAGGTTATATGGATAATTGACACCATAGTTATTATACCTGGCATTATGCTTTGTATATTGTAGATGCTCAGTAATGTTAGATACCACTTTTTTTCTTTCCATTTTCCATTTGTTTAGAAACAGGGAAACATGTTTCTGTGAGGAAATGTTGGTGCAGTGAAGTACACATGCTTTTCTACTTGATTAAAATTTCACAGTCCATCTAGTCACCCTATAACCATTGAGGAGATGTCTCCATTTCTGCCACACATTCTTTGTTTAATAGGATAAAGCTCATTTCAGAGATCGCTGGAGAGCACTTTTCATTAGAATTTACAGGACCTACTTTTAAAATTCAAGGCCTTAGGATATTTACAATTCAACCAGAGAGTCAGAGTACATGGAGGAGAAAACAACTTTCCCTAGACCAGTAGTTGCAAACTAGAGGCCACAGAACACATCAGCAGCCCATGGGCATGGTTTGTTTCTCTGTACTATGGTAATAAAAAAATTGATTTGGTTTCCAACAACTAAAAGCCAGGAGATATCATATTAAATCTGAATTTCTGGCTTATGGAGAGAACTGGGAAAAAGCTGGCCACACCAGGCCCATCCTAACCGAGGTAAAGATGTGCTCAGTTGAGAGTAGCTACTCCCTTTGCAAAAGGCAGAAACCCTTTTTTGCCTCAGTTCCCCACTTCCTCCACTCACATGCTTACCTATATTAGATCTATTACATATAAGGGCCAAAGGAAATAGAGGCATCCAAGTTGAACCTTAAATTTTAGATGCCTTTCATGAAGACAAACAGTGCAAGATAATGGGCAATGTTAGTTTTCTTTTTTGAAGGGTGGGGCATGGGAGAAGGCTGGAAGTGGGGGATGTTAAAGAGTTTAGTTTGGCAGGTAAGATTCAAACAATGGATAGAGATGTCCAGTGATACAGTATAATAGTCAATCACATGGACTCTAGAATGCCTAGGTTTGGATCCTAGCTGTACTACTTCCTACCTGTGTGACACTGAGTAAGTTACTTAACCTTTCAATGCCTTGATTTCTTCTGAAAAACGGGAATTAACAATCATGCCTACTTCATAATGGTAGTACAGGAGTGAGTCTGGAACCTTAGAAAGAGACATTGAGCTATTACAGGCATGGACCATGAATGTGCTTCCTTGGGAAGACAATGGAGAGGGAAGAAAGATAAATGCAAAGCCCTGTTGGGAGGCAGATGGAGCCCTAGGACAGCAGTTCTCAAATGTGGCTGCATATTGTAATACCTGGAGCACTTCCCAAAAAATACTGATGTTTGGGTCTCACCACCACAGATGCTAATTGAGTTGTTCTGATGTTGTGGCCTGAGTGTTGGGAGTTTTAATATTTTTACCCAGGTGATTCTAATGTCCAGCCAATTTTGAGAACCACATTCCTAAACGAAGACACAAAAGATGTAGGATTTCTCATTTTAAAATGGACCACATCCATCAAAATGTAGATTTAAATGTAAATTCCAACAATTCCTTTCTTATAACATTACTATACGTCCGTGACTTGTAAAGATATAATAAAAATTATAGCTACCATTTACTAGCAATTAGAGTAAAACAGTGTACTGTTTATGAGCACGGGCTCTGAAATTAGGCGTTGGTTCAAATCACAGCTCTACCATTCACATAGCTGTGTAAATATAAGAAAGATACTTTTCTTTTTGTGTTTTAATTCCTCATCTGTAAAATAAGTATTATATCATGATCACATACAGTTATTTGTGGAGTGAACGCATTATTACGTGAAAAGATCTTAGAGCAGTGCCTGGCACACAGTACGCATTTAATAAAAGTTTGCTATTGTTATTCTTGTCATTATTGAGTGCTTATCCTCTGCTAGGGACTGTACTGTGAACTTTATAAGTAACAGGGTGAATTACAGAGATATTCGTTGGTGCCTGGTCTTTCTACCACTGAGGGCCTGTCAACAAAAATAGATTAATTTTCTCTTTTCTTCTTGAGACATAATCTGATAGACCTTTGAGTTATGAGTCTCGTGCTTATTTTCAGTGTGGGAGTGACAACTTTTGTGTCTTAGGCCCAACTAGGAAGTCTTATACCGGATATGCTGGATGCCATAGTACATTCCCAGGATGTTCTTTTAGGACCAAATCACTCATTTTCCTGATGCCAGAAGTGCTGCCTCACAGTTAGGAATGCATTTGGCAAGAGGAACTGCTTTCACCAATATCACACATCTTTTTGGGGGCCATTCACATCCAATGACTGATCAATGTAGGAATACAAAGGCCTAATTCCTCTGTATCATTCAGGACACCTCTGACGGTACATCAGCACTCCAGAGTTCTCAGTGGGATCAGCTGAAGCCTCTGTACCATTTTTTTCACTGTTTCCCCTCCACCTTCTTTCCATGATTCCTTCATGGGCATTATCCCTGAAAACATGCCCAGCTACATTTTCTGTACAAGAACCTCCATTTCAGAGTTGTTTCCCAGGGAATCTGAGCTAAGATTGTGAAAAGAAAGACCAAGAGTGATACTAATTTAAGGAGAAGTATAAAATTCAGAGGGCTGAGGCATCTGGGTGGCTCAGTCAATTAAGCATCCCACTCTTGATTTTGGTTCAGGTCATGATCTCAGGGTTGTGGAATCAAGCCCCTGGTTGGGCTCTGTGCTCAGCAGAGAGTTTGCTTCTCTTTCTCCCTCTTCCTCTCCCTCTGCCCTCCCTCCTTTCTCTCTCTCTCTCTTAAGTAAACAAAAAATATTGAAGAAAAATTTCAGAGGCCCTCCTGGACAAAATATAAAGATTTTCCTCTCCAGGGTGGATGGGAGTGGGGAGGAAGAGGGAAGTCAGAATAAGCTGAGGCTTATTCAGGCTGGACACTTAATCACAATGGTAGCAGAGTTCCAGAGAAGGCTGAATTCGCTACCCTAGCAAATCTGCCAAAAAAGTTTAAGGCCCTTTTGAGGAGGAACGGGACCCTGAGACTTGGGCTAAGGACATCTGGTTTGACATACTTAAAAATCTTGAAAACTGTGATCCCATTGAACCATTTGGGCTTATGAAAGAGACCCACCCCTCCCTGCTGAAAGTTAGCACTCCCCCATTGCCTGATAATAATACTACAAAGAACTCGGACTTGAAAGACAACACATGCTTCCTCAGAGACTACCTGTATCTGCCCTACTGGCCACCTGACCAATAACTAAATATAAGCTATAACCTAAACAGCTGAGGGAGGAAAGGTACTATACCCTGAAGACGACACAGGATCTAGCAATATATACCAGCAGGATTCAGGAAAGGATTACAGGACTGGGTCTTAAGGATGCCGGCTCAAGAGCAGAAAATAAAATTGAATAAGGAGGAGTTTATAGAGTTTATATAGGAACACAATCCAGTGACACAAGATTTAAAACCCTGCCAAGTACTTTCAGAGATGGTGCTAGCATGCTGATAGAATGGCTCAAGGAAGTTTGCATGGCTCATACTAAGTCATGTCAGAACTGTTATGACAGAAGATGGAAGGAAAGATCAAAGGGCTCAGAATAGTGGCATGCTAGAGCAGGTATACTATATAAAACTAGGAAACCCTTTAGTCAACTATGTTCAGTGGACTCAGAGAGCTCAAAGGTCACTTTGAGTGTCAATAATGACAAGGAATGTGCTGCTGATAAGGATATCAGCATCACTGAGAAGCTTGGAAGTGGACATCCTTCGTAGGGCTATTGGCAGGAGATGTTGTTATAGAATAAGGCTCCTTTATGGCAACAGACTTGACAGGTTCCCAAAGTAATAGAGGCCAGGTGGTGACAACCATCAGAACCAAAGTAGGTACAATTATACTAGTAAATGGAAACTCAGAGTGGCTTCCAAAGGCACTTAACCCACAGAGAGCTATGGAAATGGTTAACAGGACATACCATTTCAGGAGCAAAATAGTTGGGAAGCCCACCAGGGTACTGCACAGGTATACAGTCAAATTAAGGATGGATTATCAGGAGGTCCAGGGTAATTCTTCAATAAATTTCTTAAATTCCTCACACAATTTTCCTATCTGAGCAAGTTTTCAGACCTATAGCCCACTGGCTGTAGGAGAGGCTAAATTACCAGGAGAAAAGATCCTGAAACGCCATAGCAATTGCATATGGTAATATTTCCTCAGTCCTCCCCAATGGGATCTATGACATTTACTCAGGTAGCCATACACTGAGGAAAGAGAAAAAGCAACACATTTTGAAGACTCTGGACATTGATAACCCTTCACAACTAAGTAGACAGAATGACTTAGGCACTTGATGACAACCAGCCTCTGTCACTGGCCATGCCAGTTTGTGCACAATGACCATATGAACAAAGTAGCCATCATGGCAGGAATGGAAGTTATACATGGAGCTGACAGCATGGGATCCGTCACACCAACTCTTACCTAGCTTTCACTGATGACAAATGTCCCATCTTCCAGTAAAAAAGACCAATGACTTCCATATGGCACCATTTATTGAGAAGATCAAATATCTACTTCGTAGCAAGTTGATTACATCAAATCCCTTCTGCTTAAAAGAATAATGATTGCTCTTGACTGGAACTGACATGTATTCTGGATATGGATTTGCTCTGTCTATCCACAGGGTCTCAGCCTGCATTACTATCCAAGGGTTTACAGAATGTTTGATCCACCAATATAGAATCACACATAATATCACACTGAACCAAGGAACACGTTTTAGAGCAAAGAAGGTAGAGTGGTGAGCATATGAGTAATTTCATTCAGCTCTCTTAATCACATGCCGTACAACTCACAAGCTTCCAGACTCAGCTGACATTTGGGAGGCTCACTGAATTATCAGCTTGGAGATGACATCCGTCAAGGGCAGTATGCTACCAATAGTTAAAATGCATGGAACACGGGGGTGGAAGTAGGAGTGGCCTCATTATCATTACTCCTAGGGACCTACTTGGGGAAATTATATCTCCTATCTTCATAGCTCTAGGCTCTTTAGGTCTACAGATCCTGGCTTGCAGAGAGGTAATATTTCCCTCTGACCAGGTACCTAACAGGGCATCTCTTGATACTCTCCTGCCCAATTGTGAAGGTCATGTGTAGCAGTCACAGACATAGAAGGGCATGGTGCCCAGGGATTCATTCCCTTCAGGGATGAGGGTCTGGGTTGCCTCACAAGATAAGCTATTTTGACTGCAAGAGTTTTGAGGATGAGTGGTGGGTAGTAGAGAGGGGAAATGATGAGTATCAGTGGGGCCCTGAGACCAACTGCAGTATAGGGGCTGAGATTTATCTTCCTTTTTTTTTTTTTAAAGATTTTATTTATTTATTTGACAGAGATAGAGACAGCCAGCGAGAGAGGGAACACAAGCAGGGGGAGTGGGAGAGGAAGAAGCAGGCTCATAGCGGAGGAGCCTGATGTGGGACTCGATCCCATAACGCCGGGATCACGCCCTGAGCCAAAGGCAGACGCTTAACCGCTGTGCCACCCAGGCGCCCCTGAGATTTATCTTCTAACTTTCCTATTATAAGTTTTCCCTGGAAAGAGGCTAGCCAGAATTCTTGAGAACGTTTTCCCAAATGGAATGAACTTAATGTTTGAAGATAGCGGATTTGAGCATGCAAGAGGTGAACTATAGGAGATGCTATGGTGTACAACCCACGTTGCCCTTCAGACACAAGACATACATTCCCCTAGATGCAAAAAGTGTTGGCCAGTGGTGGTGCACAGCAGACTTCCTCCCAGGAATTACTCTTGGCTTAAAGGGCTTCCTTGCCCAAAGTTACACTGCCTCCCACAGGCTGTCCATATCCAATGGATACGCAAGGATATAAAAGCTAGGCCCTTTGACCTCAACTCTGGACAACTCTGATGAGCTGTTCTAGTTCTCAAGTTCCCAGTGGTACTGGCTGAGGCCTGTTACAATTGCTTCACAGTTCAGCTTCTCCCTGTGCCCAATCTTCCTTCCTTCACTCCCTCATATGAGTGATTCATGAGAGTACTCTCCTATAAATGTGTGACATGCAACTATCCATTTCAGAGTCTGAGGAGTGGATCTATAGCACCAGAATAAAGGTTTTGTACTTAATGGATAAAAGAAAAACTCTCTTCACCCCAAATTTGCCCTTGATAAGAATGGCAATGCCAGGATTCTAAAGAATGTTTGTCTCCAAAGCATGTAACTATTATTAATAAAAATAAAATAGATATCCCAGGGAAGATATGCCTTTAGGAGCCAAAATTCTGATTTTCCCAAACAAGATCATCTACCAAGATACCTTAAACAGCAAAGTCCCCCTAATGCTTTCAGCATAAATTCACATGTGAGCTTAGTTAGGAGGGAAGATTTTGCTCTCACCCCTCTGGACTCACACGACGGTGTCACTCCTCTAGGGAGAAAATTTTAGCTTCTTAAGGGAAATAATTTTCTCCTAAAATGTGTGAAAGCATTTCAATGGCACCATTGGTGTCTTGTGTGGAGAAATGTACTAGAGATACAGGCAAGAAAATCACCATAATGATAAAATATAGACCTCTATATAGTCCCTAATGGGAAGAATGGAAAACAGAGCTTGTGTCCAACTGCTTCCTTTTCCTGAATAGAATTTTTAACCTTGGCCAGAGTGTTTTCAGAACAGCTTTATACCAACTTGTAATAGAGATAAAATCTCCCTGTTAAAATAGCTATAATATTAGTCACCTCAGGGGGATGCTGTCAGGCTTTGTAAAGTGCTTTGTAGCTCCTCAGATAAAAGCAAAGATAAAGGTGCAGTGTTATTATTTTTTAACTTGGAGGGCTATTTGGCTAACCCTCTGCATGAACTCACTCTAATAAACCAACTCAAAAGCCTTATATAAGCAATAAATCCCACCACCCACTTCATTTTGGCAATGACAGGGAAAACAAGATGACCACTTGCTCCCTGGGCCTCCAGAAGTGTCAGACTCTCACCTGGGGAAACAGGAGAAACTGAGCAATGAATTTCAGACGCATAATGGGGGTATCTTGGCTGCTCCCTCCAAACCATGATGTGTTTGGGCAAAATCTTGATCCTCAATCTAGAGCCAAGATACTCAACAATCAGACCCCAACCTCCTCCTCCTCCTCCTCCTCCTCCTCCTCCTCCTCCTCCTCCTCCTCCTCTTCATCATCTTTCCAACTAACAGAGGCAGGGGCAGCTAATTGTACAACAAAACCCATGCTCCTGCTCCTGGGCATACAATTGTTCTGTGAAGCAGCTGTCAACCAGGTAAGGCCATGGGACCTGTTCTCATTAAGTCATATGTGTTGCCTTCAGGCTTGAGTAAAGGTTAAGAAGAGTTGTGTTTTTCCCACCTCTATATGCTGACTAAATGCCACGGGCTCTGAGATCCCAGAGGATGGTGAAGTCGCTGAATTGAAGAACCCCTGAGAATAGGAGCATCCTCATAAGACCATTATGTGAGTGAAAAACAGACCTCTGTTAAGAACTGAAATTTGTAGGTTTATTGATACAATGTCTAGTGGTATCATAACTATACAAGAATACTTTTTGAGCCATTGCCATGTGTCACAAACTTTCAAGAATATATCCTATATATCTCTTTTAATCCTGACAAATTAAACATTTGTTAATTACAGATAGATAAACCAGTAGCTCATAAGTAAGCTACTATTATTTCCATTTTTACAGATAAGAAAATGAGGCACAGAGAAGTTAACAAAATGTCCAAGGTTATATTGCTGGTAAACAGTGAAACAAAACCTGGGACCCAGTTGTCTGAGTTCAGTGCTGGATCCTTACCAGCCCCAAGATTTTGCTGATAATTCTCTCCCTTTCCTTCCTTTCTGTGCTTCTCAGGCTACAGCCTCACCAGGTCATTTCCCCTTATGACTAGTTTTTGTGTTGGGAATGATTTTCCTTTTCTCCATCTTTAACTAATTCCAACAAGGCACTGCTAAACTTCCAGCTACTTCTGAAGCAGTCCTTCCCAGTCAGGATTCACCCCTCATCTCCCAGCTTCACTCTGTCATTCACTTCTGTAGCCAGGGAAGAATGAACTCCCTAATGGGCCTCCTGGCAGAATGACTTGGTCCTGTGTAGGCATCCCAGATCAGACCATAAGCCTGGGAAGTCGGGCGACCTTACTTACCTAGCTCAGAGCTTCACACATCACCTGGAAGAAGGAGGTGCTCAGGAAATGCTTATTGAACTAAACACAGGCACCTGAAATACAAAGCAGTGAGGCAAGTGAGGCTATTTTCTTCAATAATATGCTGAAAGAAATAGAAAAGTCTCACTTGGGAAAGGAGAGGCTTTCTCCAAGTCACTGCAGCTGAGCAGGGTACTAATCCTGACCCCCCCTTAGCTCTGGTCATACAGAAGGTGGGATTTCGGTACTTAAGGCCACATTTCAGGAGCACTGGGATAGGGGGGATCCTACCTAAAACTATATCCACCCTCCACACCCTAGACATACTGCATGATGTCTGAAATTCTACAACTAGAGGTTCATTTCTTGACAAAGGTCGAGCATTTGTAGATATTCATATTCTGATATAAATGGGTTTGTTAGGCGTTCTCCTAAGACTGGGTTTTGAAAGGGAAACAAGAGAGTGTGAACACCTTAGCGTAAAGACCCTGGGAAAAGAACAACTGGGACATGGAACACCAGTTTTTCCTGCTTCACAGGGGTGCTCAGGGTTGGTCTGAGCCCAAGATTGGCCCCTTCAAAGATTCTATACCTGTTCACGGAAGGGGGAACCCATTGACAGCGTCCCTGACTTACCCCAGCCTGAGTCTTCTTGTAAGAGACTCCTACCCTTCACCAAGACTAAACACTAACTGCCCTAGGGCAGCAAATTCCACACAATTCATTTTTAGAGCTTCGCTCAGGTTCTCTGTTAGTTTCAGGAATTGCCTGACACTATCTCCCTCTAGTGCCAAAGGATGAATACGGGCAGCATAAAATGACGAATTTGCTAGAGCCACCCTGGACTTAGATGTCCCAGAGCTAAAGGTTATAACCGGCTGTCAGCAAACTTGTGAAGGGCTAAACATTAATTTGTTAATTACAGATAGATAAACCAGGCTGAAGAAATTATAAATACTTCTCCCCAGCATCAGGGTCTATGAAAAATAAATAAATAAATAAATAAATAAATAAATAAATAAATAAATAAATAGTCATCCCTTGTCATCTCCAAGAGCCCCAGCCTCCCTTTCCAAATTTACCTTTCCTTAGATAGGAAAAGGCAAGGCAAGTTACCCGTAATAGCTGTTATTTCTTTAATAATTTTCCCTCCCAAACATCCCACACAGTTGCTATCTTCTGAATACTATCGTCTATTACATCAAAGTTCTATGCACGTGAGACTTTACATCAGCCCGTCTTTATAGTGTGAATTCAGATGTGCCATGAAATCCCCAACGGCTAAAAAACATTCCTTCTCTTCTACTCCCATCATCACCACCTCCCCCAACTGAACCTGTAATTTCATGCTTAGAATATCATCTAGTCTGATTTAAATTAAAGTCCAGTTTAAGATGCAAATCCCCCTAGAGGGAAAATTTCTAAAGCCATAAAAGGAACTGGGACTATAAAAGTCAGCTTTTCTTAATTCAACTATCCAACCAGTAATTTCTTCGACTCCTACTATGAGGTGGACACATTGATTTGATAAAGGTAACACTTGATTTAAGTTACAAGATGAAGGAGAAGGATACCAAGGAAAGTCTGAGAAAACTGCCACAGTCAAGAGGAGCCTAAGAAGACATGGCACTAACTGTAATGTTGTATTCAGAATGGGATTCAGGAAGAAGGACATTAGATGAAAATGAGAAAATCTGAATAAATTATGGACCTTACTTAATAATAATGTATCAAATATTGGTTTATTACCATCTAATGTAAGGTGTTAATAATAAGGGAAACGGGGTGTGCAGTATATTGGGAACTCTCTGTGCTAGCTTACAATTTTTCTGTAGGTCTAAAACTGTTCTAAAAAAATAAAGTCTATTTTAAAAAAGAAATTAAAAGAAGGCTGAGAACACCAAAGACATCACCATGGCAAAGGCATGAATAGCCTCTCCTGTTCCTCTTAGTGCCTGAATTTCCTTTTAAAAATCACCTGTCCCTTAACCTCAGTGGGTAGCTTGGGTGGGACTGATCACATTCCAGCTTCAGTGAAGAGTTATGACTGGTTTTAAGCCAGTTACCATATCCCACCCACCAACACTGGTTCAAAAATAGGCATGTAAACCAATTAGAGCAGTAGGATTCCAGGAGCTGCTTGCTGAGGCCTTTGGAAAGAAAAGATTTTACTCTTCCTCTGGATCAGGGTGTGAGAATATGATGCTCTGAGGCTGCAGCTATCTTGTTACCATGAAGAGAATTAAACCAAGGGATGCTATGAGATAGCTCATATCCAAAGGAAGCAAAGCTGAGAAGCTTGGCCTGGTGCCATTATTTGAGCTTCCTTGTGACTGCTCCTAAGGACAACACGATGTTTGGGCTTCTTCTGCCTTTTGCAATACAAAAAATTCTATCTAAACTTATGGATGTATACAGTTCACAGTGTTGCCATGGTGGCCACCTGAATAAGCAGAAAAGGGTACAGTCCGTCTCTCTAGAAGTTCCTTCCATGCTGAAGTCACTGGGCCTGTGGCAGAGCCAAGTTCATCTGAAGGGGTATACCTAGTCTCATCTTTACAGTGTTTGCTGAGTTTGAGTCTAGTCGGAGGTTCCTAACCATGTGGGCTTCTCCATAGAGCTCCTTGAATTGTCCTTATAACATGATAGCTAGTTTCCCTCAGATCAAGGGTTGCAAAAAATCTATCACAATCAACTTCTCCTCCATTTCTGGGCAACACCAAGAAAATTTCAAAAGGTAATCTGCCCACGGGTCCCATCCCTGTGCTTTAATAAACCACCATTTTGCACACACACACACACACACACACATGCACACACACAAAAGATAAGGCTTTTTTTTTCAGTTTGATACTAGTTTTCAGTCAGGAATAAAAAGCTGGACCTTAATGTTTATGGAGGCAGATGCTATTTCTCTCTTATTTACCCTACATCCTCAGGGCTTAGCACATCAGCAAGTGTCTAATAAGAGCTCCTTAAATATATGCTTAATAAACTAAATTGCTGAAAATTGCCTTTATTTAACTGTGGAATAATTTCTCTAGATTAAAAAAAACATTCTGCTATAACAGCATGTCTAATCCAGTGTCTTCAGAACAGAAACTTTAAGGCAAGTCCGAAGACTTGCTCAGTAGCTACATTAAAGGGAAGCTCAATGGACTTCTCAGAACTCTTTACCCAAGCAACAGAATGCTGTCACCCCAAAGCTTGCTTTTCACTCTTCAGAAAACTAGCCATGTGCTTCACAAAAACCTTTCAAAGATGTCCAATCTGATGACACTCCGTTTTTTTCTCACCAGTTCTCTCAAAAGTGCTATGCTGGTTTAGACCTGCTAGTTCAGATTGATGAGTGAGAAATTTGCAGCTCTGCCATTAACTGCATCTTGCTAGACAGGAAGTAACTTTTCAAAAATAGCAAGTGATTCAAGCTGGTGAAAAAGGAAAGTAACAGTAACAGTCACCTTTCCTCCCATATGAATTTGCTGAGCCTAGAGGGTGAGAACATTTTCTGCTGCTCAAAAGCAATGGCTGTCTCCTAATAATATCTAGAGCATGTGGAGCTTTGACTTGCTCTTAACTATAGGTTCTATTTGCTGGTTAAAAATCCTGAACAACATATACATGAGAGTTTCAACCTGGCTTTCCACAATGTTTGAGTTTTGTGAACTGTTTTCAAATGAGTTGTCTTAAAGAAGTAATGCAGAACCAAGTACAACCAGATCGGTCCCTGAATCACCATATTTGATGGATTAGTTTAATTATGGTTTGGGATCCTAAAAGTTGACATTCATTCATCCAGCCATCATCCACCCAGATTCAATCAATCTTTTCGTCCTTTATCCATTCAACATTCATAGCGTTTAACATGTATTGTAGTGTTTACATGGTGCAAGGTGCTAGAGATACGTAATTACTTAGGCTGATCTAGACCCCTCACACCTATTCTAGACCCCAAAAGTTTGGCCCTCACTGAATCAACATTTACTGTAGAATGATTCCCATCCTGACAATCCCCCTGCTCTGTGAACCCTTGATGGGTAAAGGTAACTGTGGTGGTTTTTATATATGTCCACACATTCTATGTTACTTTTCTCTTCAAAGGTAGAACCTAATTACCTTCCTCTTAGGAATGGACTGGACTTGGGAATTTTACTGATGTGATAAAATGCTTGGGGTACAATGCTAAATGAAAAACAGCATGTTGTAAAGATGTGCATACAATATGACAAAATTAGGCAAAAAGATCCATATATCTAGAAAAAAAGACTGGAAGAGAATTCATTCAAATGTTATGATATGTTAATGTGGCTCTATCAGACTGGGAGCTTATGGGTGGTTTTTATTTACTTCTTTCGCCATTTTTATATCGTCCATGTTTTCTCCCGACTTTTAATGGAAAATACGAAACAAAGAAGAGTTATAGTATAATGAACACTCATATAATCTTCACTTGGAACCCCTATGTACTAATTCCTAATCTGTTTCACATGTTTATTCTGTCTCTCTCTCTCTTCCTTTCTTTCCTTCCCTCTCTCCTTCCACCCATTTTTCTATCTATCCATTCATACATACATCCATACCCTGCACTTTATTTTTCCTTAAGATTCTTTCATATATAATGTATAATATATATATTATATATACATATATACACTCTTTTTTATTGGATCATTTTTAAGTGGCAAACCTCATGTACCTTTGTCTTTAAGTACTCTTCGTGAGAACAAGGACATTTTGAAGAGGATAACTTTTTAAATCATACTAATTATACTATGTGTATATGTATGAACACAATCACTAGGATTTTCTATGTTTGTGCGCATGCGTGTGGGTGTGTGTGTGTCTGTGTGTGTGTTTGACAGACACAGAGAGAGACAGAGAGAGAGCACACGTGAGAGTGCTAGCTCTCAGTTTTGACCCATGGGTGAATAAAGGATTTCAAATAAAACTTCAGGAGCCAGAATTTTCATGTTTTGTTCTCTGCTGATAATGCGGAATCAACACTTCCATTTAAGTATATTTATAGTCTACAGATAAACAACCCTAAATGACACAATAGTCCTATCTTTCCTTCCAAGCCCACCGCAGAAGCCACATCCTCCATGAAGCCTCGTCTGCTTTTAGCCCAGGTAAGAGTTATACTTCTTGTCAAATCTCAAGACACATTTGCTCATTCTCCTCTTACAGATAGCATCATATCTACCATCATCTGTTGCTTCTCCACTTGCTTAGTCTTTTCTCAGGATCCCTCGTACATTTGAATCTACTTGAGCACAAGGGCAATGTCTTTCCCATAAAATCACAGCAAAGGTAAATCTGGATTGGAATTCTGGCTTTACCACTTTTTAGTTGAACATATTATTTAACTTTTAAGTCTCTGTCAATCATTCAAAATTTTCTCACAACGTTGTTGTGGAAGTAATGGAAATAATGTATTAAAAGTTCATCTTTACTAAATACTTAATAAGACGTAGTTATTTTTATAGCTATTTCAGTCTCTTTTCATATAAGTATAAACCAAATACTTGCTTAATTAATACTAACTTATTAGTAGCTGACACTGGCTGAATATCTCACATCTTTTCCCCCACACCTACAGCAGATACTTTAAGCCAAGAAGAAAAAAATGTGAAAATTTTAACAACAGGTGACATGATAGTTCAAGCCTATAAGAGTCTTTCTGTTTCCCCTCATAAACCGCATCATGGTAACTATCACATTGGTTAAAGTCAGTATTTCTACAAGCCTACCAACCGGTTACCAGTTTGAGAGATTCTTTGAAAACTGTTTGAAAGCAGGAAAAATCAGAGTGGACATAAAACTTCCAGGAGCACAGTTGCCGGAAGTAGAGAATTACGTAGGAAACTCGGACCATGTAAAAACAGTTCAGGGGCGCCTGGGTGGTGCAATTGATTGTGTCTAACTCTCGGTTTTGGCTCACGTTGTGATCTCAGGTTCGTGGGACTGAGCACTGCATCAGCCCTGCACTCAGTGTGGAGTCTGCTTAAGACTCTCTCTTCTTCTGCCCCCTCACCCAACACAGCCTCTTAAATGCAGATCAGGCAACTGCCACCTTGCTGCCCTTGGTTCTAAGTCCTATTCCATCTGAATTGTATATTAACAAATCAAGTGACACAAAGGCAATTGTGACATAGTATGTGGATCAAAGAAGGAAATAGACATAATTCCTTCATTTAACACTGGTTCTGTATAATTCATATTCATGGGCATTGTGCTAGACATGATTTGGGCATGTGGAATCTGTATCCTGTACTCCAGAATATTATTTAAAATGAAACAAAACTATGTCATCATTCATAGCTTCTTAGACCAAAAATCAGTACAATTAGTAACAAGGTATCATGGTAGAGGTGAAAGTGCACTGGACCAGGGATCAGAAGATTCAAACTGAGAACTGATTCCATCCCATGCTTGCTGGGCAACTTGGACAATTTACAACCCCTCTAGACTCTTGTTTTTTTCCTGCAACTGAAATAATAATATCACCATTATTTACCATACAGCACTATTTTGAGGATTTAAAAAAAAATTAAAGATCTTTTTCCAGACAAAGATCTCACCAAAAAGGACAATTATAAACCAACATCCCTGAAGAACACGGATACAAAGTTTCTCAATAAGATACTAGCCAATAGCATCCAACAGTACATTAAAAGGATTATTCACCAGGACCAAGTGAGATTCATTCCTGGGCTGCAAGGGTGGTTCGACATCCATGAATCAATCAACATGATACACCACATTAATAAAAGAAAGGACAAGAACCATGTGATCTTCTCAATAGGTACAGAAAAAAACATTTGAGAAAATACAGCATCCTTTCTTGATTAAAACCCTCCACAATGTAGGAATAGAGGGAACATACCTCAATATCATAAAGGCCATCTATGAAAGACCCACAGCAAATATCATCTTCAACAGGGAAAAACTGAGAGCTTTTCCCCTAAGGTCAGGAACAAGACAGGGATGTCCACTCTCACCACTGTTGTTCAACATAGTACTAGAAGTCCTAGCCTCAACAATCAGACAACAAAAAGAAATAAAAGGCATCCAAATCAGTAAAGAAGAAGTCAAACCCTCTCTGTCTTTGCAGATAACATGATACTTTATGTGGAAAACCCAAAAGACTCCACCAAAAACCTGGTGATCTCATACAGGAATTCAGCAAAGTTGCAGGATATAAAATCAATGCACAGAAATCAGTTACATTTCTATACACTAACAATGAGACAGAAGAAAGAGAAAGTAAGGAATCCATCCCATTCACAATTACACCAAAAACCGTAAGATACCTTGGAACAAACCTAACCAAAGAGGTAAAAGATCTGTATTCTGAAAACTATAGAACACTAATGAAAGAAATTGAGGAAGACACAAAGAAATGGAAAAATATTCCATGCTCATGGATTGGAAGAACGAATATTGTTAAAATGTCTATGCTGCCCAGAGCAATCTATACATTCAATGCAATCCCTATCAAAATAACATTGACATTTTTAACAGTGCAGGAACAAATAATCCCACAATTTGTGTGGAACCAGAAAAGACCCCAATAGCCAGACGACAGTTGAAAAAGAAAACCAAAGCTGGAGGCATCTCAATTTCAGACTTCAAGCTCTATTACAAAGCTGTGATCATCAAGATAGCATGGTACTTGCACAAAAACAGACACATAGATCAATGGAACAAAACAGAGAACCCAGAAATGAACCCTCAACTCCATGGTCAACTAATCTTGGACAAAGCAGGAAAGAATACCCAATGGAAAAATGTCTCTTCAACAAATGGTGTTGGGAAAATTGCACAGCCACATGCAGAAGAATGAAACTGGACCATTTCCTTACACCATACACAAAGATAAACTCAGAATGGATGAAAGACCTAAATGTGAGACAGGAATCCATCAAAATCCTAGAGGAGAACACAGGAAGCAACCTCTTTGACCTTGGCCGCAGCAACTTCTTGCTAGACACGTCTCCAAAGGCAAGGGAAACAAAAGCAAAAATGATCTTTTGGGACTTATCAGGACAAAAAGCTTTTGCACAGCAAAGAAAACAATCAACAAAACTAAAGGGCAATCTTTGGAATGGGAGAAGATGTTTGCAAATGTCTTATCAGATAAAGGACTATTATCCAAAATCTATAAAGAACTTCTCAAACTCAACACCCAAAAAAACAAAAACTCCAGTCAAGAAATGAGCAGAAGACATGACAGACATTTCTCCAAAGAAGACATAGAGATGGCCAACAGACACATGAGAAAATGCTCCATGTCACTTTGGCCCCAGGGAAATACATATCAAAACCACAATGAGATACCACCTCACACCAGTTAGAATGGCTAAAATGAACAACTCAGGAAACAAAGATGTTGTTGAGGATGCGGAGAAAAGGGAACCCTCTTACACCATTGGTGTGAATGCAAACCAGTACAGCCACCCCAGAAAACAGTACGAAGATTCCTCAAAAAGCTAAAAATAGAATTACCCTATAAGCCAGCAATTGTACTACTGGGTACTTACCCAAAGGATACAAACATTATGATCTGAAGGGACACCTGCACCCCAAAGCTGACAGCAGCAATGTCCATAATAGCAAAAATATGGAAAGAGCCCAGATGTCCATCAATTGATGAATGGATAAAGAAGAGGTGGTATATCTACAATGGAATATTACTCAGCCATCAAAAAGAATGAAATCTTACAATTTACAAGGACGTGGATGGAACTAAAGGGTATTATGCTAAGCGAAATAAGTCCATCAGAAAGACAACTCTCATGGTTTCACTCATATGTGGAATTTAAGAAACAAAACAGAGGACCATAGGGGAAGGGAGGAGAGAAATAAAATAAGACAAAATCAGAGAGGGAAACAAACCATAAGAGATTCTTAATCATAGGAAACAAAATGAGGGTGGCTGGAGGGGAGGTCAGTGAAGGGATGGGGAAATGGTGATAGGCCTTAAGGAGGGCATGTGATGTAATGAGCACTGAGTGTTATATGCAACTGATGATAAACTGAACTCTACATCTGAAACTAATGATACACTCACTATATGTTAATTAATTGAATTTAGATAAAATAAGATACAAAAAAATTAAAATGTTCCAAAGCCATTAAGCACTATGCAAATACAGAGGTATAGATTTTCTACCTGGATGTCCCACAGGTCTACTCCCTTCAGAGAAGAACACAATGAAAAGATGAGACAGCATACAACCCAGAAGCAGAACATGAGGAGCAGATAAAGAAAAATGGTATTCTTATAAAGCATTAGTATAGGGGTATAACCTTAAGATACCCAGAGGGTGTTGCACTGTGAGATAATGCTTTTGTCACTCTCTGAGTATTCACTTGTGCCAAGACTCCTGCTTCATTCCCATCAGGAATGACCTTATTGGGCTGATTGCAGGATTGCAATGGCTTCTATCATCAGAGTGAGTGGTTTCATTACTGGATAACAAATCATTCACCCAGGATTAAGTAGTTGTCAGTCAAGTTGAATCTTGTACAAAATCATCAACACTAGAGATGTATGCACAGCCTTTCCTGTGGTGGGCCTTTTCCTATTACAGCTAGTAGCAAGACAACTCTTCTACTTAATATCACCTACTTCCAAGTGAATTCACGCTAAGGGTACTGACATCCCAAACACGAAAAGGAATACAAATGAACGTATATTTCACAAGCTGTTACTGCCTAGTGTCCCTTCTGAACAGCTTCCTTAGGTTTGCTTTAAAGATTTATTTATTTGAGAGAGAGACAGTTCACAAGCGAACACAAGTGGGGGAGGGGCAGAGAGAGAGGGAGAAGGAGAGAAGCAGACTCCCCACTGAGCACAGACCCCCATGATGTGGAACTCCACATGGGGCTTGAAGGGGGAAGGCTCAATGGAAGCTTCATCTAACAATGCCACGATCATGACCTGAGCTGAAATCAGGAGTCAGACACTTAACTGACTGAGCTACCCAGGTGCCCCTTGGGTTTGCTTTAAAGCACACATGCTTAGAACTGTACTTACCTAACTTTAGAGGAGAATAAATTATAAAAATGTTAATTATATGCCTACATATGTCATACAAAAAAAGTACATTGTTTCTTGAAGTCAACAACTGTCTTACAGCTATCCATGGACCAAGAACAGTATCTGACACAAGGTAGGCAATCAATATGCATTTATTGAGTTCAATTAACCCAAAGAAATATTGGTTGCCAGGTCAAATCCCATTACTTTGTATGAACTGGTATTCTATCATATTTATACTCTCTTACTTTTGTTCCTCCTTTGGTCTGAGCATTTAATAGTAACCCAATACATTCTTCTTTTAGGAATATCTACAGTAAAGTTCAATCTTTTTTATGTATGACTCTATGAGTCTGGCAAATGCCTACAATTATGTAACTACCAATGCAATCAAGATAAAGAAGTGTTCTATCACCCCCAAAAATTTCCCTGTGCTTTTTCATGGTCATTGCTTTCCCCCATCTCTAATTCCTGGAAATCCTTGACTTGTGCAAACTCAAATTTTCATTGACTTCAGTAAATACCTCAGAGTGAGATTGCTGGGTCAGGTGGTAAATATATGTTTAATTTTATAAGAAAGTGTTTTCCACAGTGGCTGTGCCATTTTCCATCCCCACCAACAGTGCAGGAGTTTTAGTTGCTCCATGTCCCTTCCAGCACTCGGTATTTTTAATTGTTGTTTTTTACCAGCCATTCTAATACGCAGGCAGTGACCTAGAAAATTGCTATATGTGGATTGTTGAACAGGGGAAGGAAAGAAGAGCACATAACCAGATTCTTACATAGTATGGGGATTTTATGATACTTATACCAATGAAGACCATTCAGAAGGAGCCCCATTGATATGGGTCATTGAACAACACTGATAAACTATTAATTCCTTTGCCTGCAGAAAAAAAAACGGGTGTGCAGTTTCTAACCAAAAGCCTCCCTACTATTTTCCATTTAATGATGATAGTATTCTTGTCACTAACAGGATTTTTGAGACCTACATCCACTTTCCAGGATGTAATAAACAAACAGAGCTTTAATAAACTGCCCAATGGTGTTTCCAGGAAATCTTTAAAGCTGAAATTGCTTTTTTATATTCTCCTGGCTACCCAGTTTAATCTCATATATTTTATCAACACTTTGTACAGCATTGTGTATACTGTAAGGGATTATTATATTGAAATAAATTTTGCCTTTCCCCTGGAATTGTACTGGCCAATAAATATGACACACCACTAGTCACATGCGGCCACTGAGTGCTTGAAATGTGGCTTGTGCCAGATTTAATATGTTAAACTGAAGAAGTATATGAAAGAATCTAAAATATCTCATTACTTTTCATATTGATTATATGTTGAAATGATAGCATTTTTAAATATATTTGGGTTAAATAAAATATATTACTAAAATTAATTTCACCTTTTTCTTTTTTTCTTATTATGTTCAATTAGTACATATGTTCATGTAGTACCTCATTAGTTTTTGATGTAGTGTTCAATGATTCATTAGTTGCATATAACAACCAGTGCTCATCACAACACATGCCCTCCTTAATACCCGTCACCTGGTTACCCCATCCCTCCACCCTCTCCCTTCTCTAACTGTCAATTTGTTTCCTGGAGTCCAGGGTCTCTCATGGTTTGTCTCCCTCTCTGATTTCTTCCCATTCAGTTTTCCCTCTCTTCCTCTATGGTCGTCTGCACTATTCCTTATGTTCCAAGGAAATAGAGACAATTGTTAGAACTTATTACCAGCAGCTATATGCCAACAAACTAGGCAATCTGGAAGAAATGGATGCATTCCTGGAAACTTAGAAACCACCAAGACTGAAACATGAATAGACAGTCTGAACAGACCAATAAACAGCAAGGAAATCGAAGCATTAATCAAAAACCTCCCAAAACACAAGAGTCCAGGGCCAGATGTCTTCCCAGGGGAATTCTACCAAACATTTAGAGAAGAAATAATACCTATCCTACTGAAGCTGTTTCAAAAAAATAGAAGTGGAAGGAAAACTTCCAAACTCATTCTATGAGGCCAACATTACCTTGATACCAAAACCAGACAAAGACCCCATCAAAAAGGAGAATTACAGACCAATATCCCTATGAACATGGATGCAAAAATACTCAAGAAGATCCTAGGCAATAGAAACCAACAGTACACTAAAAGGATTATTCACCACGACCAGGTGGGATTTATTCCTGAGATGCAAGGGTGGTTCAACATTACAAATCAATCAATGTGATAGATCACATTAGCAAAAGATGAGACAAGAACCATATGATCCTCTCAATTGATGCAAAAAAAGCATTTGACAAAATGCAGCATCCTTTCCTGATTAAAACTCTTCAAAGTACAGTGATAGAGTGAACATACCTCAATGTCATAAAAGCCATATATGAAAAGCCTACAGCAAATATTCTCAATGGGGAAAAACAGAGCTTTTCCCTTAAGGTCAGGAACACAACAGCGATGCCCACTCTCATCACTATTGTTCAACGTAGTACTAGAAGTCCTAGCCTCAGCAATCAGGCAACAAAAAGAAATAAAAGGCATCCAAATCAGTAAAGAAGAAATCAAACTCACTTTGCAGATGACATACTTTATGTGGAAAACCCAAAAGACTCCACCCCCCAAATTTCTAGAACTCATACAGCAATTCAGCAAAGTTGCAGGATACAAAATCAATGCACAGAAATCAGTTGCATTTCTATACACTAACAATGTAACTGAAGAAAGAGAAATTAAGGAATTGATTCCATTTACAATAGCACCAATATCCATAAGGTACCTAGGAACAAATCTAACCAAACAGGTAAGGGATCTGTACTCTGAAAACTACAGAACACTTATGAAAGACATTGAGGAAGACACAAAGAGATGCAAAAAAATTCCCTGCTTATAGATTTGAAGAATAAACACTATTAAAATATCTAAAAGGGAAACGAAAGCAAAAATGAACTTTTGGGACTTCATCAGGATAAAAAGCTTCTGCACAGCAAAGGAATAGTCAACAAAACTAAGAGGCAACCCATGGAATGGGAGAAAATATTTGCAAATGACATTACAGATAAAGGGCTGGTATCCAAGATCTATAAAGAACTTCTCAAACTCACCACCTAAAAAACAAATAATCCAGTCAAGAAATGGGCAGAAGACATGAACAGACATTTCTCCAAAGACACAGAAATGGCCCAACAGACACATGAAAAAATGTTCAACATCACTATCCATCAGGGAAATACAAATCAAAACCACAATGAGATACAACTTTACATCGGTCAGGAGGGCAAAAATTAACAAGACAGGAAACAACAAATGTTGGCAGGGATGTGGAGAAAAGGGAACCCTCTTACATTGTTGGTGGGAATGCAAGCTGGTACAGCCACTTTGGAAAACAGTATGGAGGTTCCTCAAGATGTTAAAAATGGAGCTACCCTATGACCCAGCAATTGTACTACCGGGTATTTATCTGAAAGATACAGATGTAGTTTCATGGCAGTGTTCACAATAGCCAAACTGTGAAAGGAGCCAAGATGTCCTTCAACTGATGAATGGATAAAGTGGTTCATTTACACAATGGAATATTAGCCATCAGAAAGAACGAATACCTACCATTTGCATCGACATGGTTGGAACTAGAGGAGATTATGCTAAGTAAAATAAGTCAAGCAGAGAAAGACAGTTATCATGTAGTTTCATTCATATGTGGATCACCTTTTTCTTTTAATTTATCAATGTTGTTACTTGGGAAACTTAAATTACATATATAATTACATATGTGACTTGCCTTACATTTCTATTGGGCAATACTGCTACAGAGTACAGAACTATTGCAGTTGCTAAAGGGAGTTAAAATTTAGTACATTTTTAACAACTATAACGCATTTCAATACATAGTGTTACTTTTAAAAAAATATATGCAATTATTAAGTGTAGTAAGATAAGTTAGATATTTACTAAGTATTAAATTTTAAAAACTCATTCATTCTATATCAGTATTCTTCTAAAACGTACATATCAATATCAAATATTTAAAGAAAAAATATTTTTAAAATGAAATGGACAATAAAAACCAAAACAGTAAAAATAAAATTAAAAATTAAAAATAGAAAAATTTAAAGAGACAATTTGAGTTCTTTAAAAGGCACTGTAAGAAAATAAAAAGGCAATCCAATGACATTCACAGAAAGGCACTCCAAGGAAAATATTTGTAAAATACATATCTCCCTTATTGAAGACTTTTGTTCAGAATACATAAAAAAAATCCTACAACAGAATATTAAGAAGACAATTTGGTTCAAAATTGGCAAAAATTTCGAACAAAAACTTTACTGAACAGCCTACATGAATGGAAAATGAGCACATGAAAAATGCTCAACAACATTAGTCATTAGGGCAATGCACACACCCATTTAAATGATTAACAATAAGAAGAGTGACAATTTCAAGTGTTGGCAAAAATGTACAGCAACTGGAACGCTTATATATCAGCAGAAGGAATCCAAAATGGTGCAGCCACTTTGGAAAAACAGTTCAGCAGTTTCTTATATAGTTAAAAATATACTTAGCATAGAACTCAGAAATTCTAGTCCTGGGTGTTTCCCCAATCTACACAAAAACTTATAGATGAATATTACCTCTATTCATAATAGCTCCAAACAGGTACCAACCAACATTTCCATCAATATGTAGATTATTTATATGGAATACTACTCAACAATAAGAAGAAACGAATTACTGATACATACAACAACATGGATGAATCTCAAAAACACATTATGTTAAGCAAAATTCTAGGAAAAAGAAAACTAATGATTGAAATCAGACCAGTGGTTGCTAGGGACAATGGGTGGGAAAAGGGCGTGATCCAAAGGGGCAAGAAATAACTTTTTGGGGTGTTGGAAATGTCTCTATCTTAATTGTAGTAGGGTGTATATTTCTTTTAAAACTCAGTGAAAATAAAGCTGATTTTTAAGAAATGTCACCAATAAAATATCACCAAAAAATTATCAATGACAATGTGGAGAAATGGGAATTCTCATACATCGCTGGTGGAAGAATATAGATCAGTACAATGACTTAGAAAACAATTTGATACTATCTAGTAAAGTTGACAATAAACCCAGCTTAGAACCTAGGTATCCCACTTTAAATATATCTATTGAGAAATTCCCAAACAAGCACATGGGGAGATATGTACGTGAATATGTGCCCCATATGCACCAATATAGATCTCAAAAACATGGCTAAGTTGAAGAAAGGATATTGCAAAATAGCACAATACACTATTTTTATAAATTTTGAGAAATATCAAATAGTAAATATTATTATGGAAACATTGTGTAATATATCTGAACAAATGTGTATAAGTAACATAACTCACACTTTAGGACAGAAGTTAGCCTTTATAAGGCAGTAGAAGAAAACTGAGGATAAAAATGTATTCAAAGCATATTTAAACATAAATTTTAAGTATATTTATAATGCTTATTACTCTTAATCTGAAATATTTATAATAAAATTTTAGCATTTTTTATTCTTGGAGATGTAAATATGGGTATTTGTATTAATCTCTGTTTATCTGTACATTGGAAATATTTCCTCTTTAACGTAAAGGATAATTTTGAAAACTATCTTTAACACAAAACATAGGTAAAAACATAACCAAAGGAGATTTTATACTCAAGGAAAGAGAAATACTTGAACAACCAGAAAATTCTGTTGTTTAAAAATCTTTAAATAAATCAAGGAGAAGCAGCACCCATAAAGCATAAACAGGAGTTTATACAACAAAAACAAGAAAATATAAAACTCAATCTGGAAGATACAAAAAAGAAGCAACTAAAAACTTTATAAATGAAAAATGCAGTAATTGAAATTTTCAAAACTCG
Source organism: Ursus americanus (assembly GCF_024610735.1). NCBI lineage: Eukaryota > Metazoa > Chordata > Mammalia > Carnivora > Ursidae > Ursus > Ursus americanus. The sequence goes on along the minus strand of NC_142146.1, from coordinate 52,707,483 downwards.
GTAGATGAGTAGATTTAAAAAGAAGTGCAAAGAGATTTAATGAATTAGAATTAGAAGTTAGAACTGAGGAAATCCCAGATAATGCAGCAGAGAAATATAAAGGGATGAAAATTATGAAAGCGAATTAAGAGATATGGAGGATTCATTGAGAAGTTTTAAGATATGTATAACAGAGTTTTCAGAAGGAGGTAACTGCTATGAATCTTCCAGAACTAGAGAAAAACATGAGTTATCAGATGGAAAAGATCACATAATACACAAGCAGAATAAATACAGCTTAAATTCACATCCATACGTACTATAGTAAAATGGCAAAATATCAAGGAAGAAGAGCTATGGACAGAAAAGAAAGGCTGCCCAGAAGAGATGACAATCACTTGGCAGCAAAGTCATCAGCAACAAAAGAGGCAAAAGACAATATAGAGTAACTCCAAAGTATGGTAGGAAAATTTAGAATTCTTTACTCTGATTAATTAGAGACTGGAAATAATGATATTTTCAGGTGCAGAAGAATCATTACCCACAGATATCTGAAAGAAGGAATGTATTTGAGCGAGAAAGAAATTATCCTGGAATGTCGGAGCGAAATAAAAGGGACAATGGTCAGAAAAAAAATTGGTAAAATTTCTTTACAAATTGAAAAGTGTTTCTACTATAAATAATAATATAATAGAAAATGTACCTTCCAAAAATACAAAAAACCCTTGGGTTAAAGATATAAAAATCACCCTGTGTTCCAAGGACACCTCACTTCTGAACACTGTTAATGTCAGTAGCTTAGAAACTATTTTAAAAAAAAAAAGTGTAATTAAAAAAGAAAAACTTAGCATTAAGAAATACTTAAAGACCAAACATGGAATATAATAATCTTTGCCAATTTGAGTTCTGTGTGTCATCCTAAGGGCTATCCATGGTCTAGTCCTAAAGATGGTAGGGCCTCTTGCTTTACCCAGAGCAAACAAGTGAATTAATCTCAGAAGTGACATTCATTACTTTTTTGGTATTCTATTAGGAGTTTATGGCAGATGCTCCAGTCTTAATAGGGTCTGCAAAGCAAGATTGCCCTAAGACATGTACATCTGAGATCTATTTTAATTATAGTGAGCAATCTCCTGAAATTATATTCCCAGTCATAGGATTTGATGTGTTATACATTGTCTTATATGGTGACTTAGAAAAATAACTCTCAACTCCTCTGATGAACCAGCATAGTACCAAAGAGTATAATTGGAGTTTCTTACAAATCCTTTAGATATTGCAAGCATAATGAATAGAGATGAGTTTCATTTGAATGCCTTATCAATTATCATAAAAAGGAAACATCTACATGCCCCCTGCCTCTTTCTTTGGCTGCTCTCTGCCTAATAGGAATCTTTAAGCTTTCTGTGTCACCTCTGAGGTAATTAACATCACTCAGAGAATATCTGAACAGAAGCTGTAGGAGACAGAGCATGTGCTGTCACTTAGGAAAAGTTGCAATTAGGATCTGCAGGCAAATGCAAAATTCTTAGAAATTTTACTTCAAACCAAGATAAAACCACATTATCATGAAGCAAAGTGGTAATGAGTAATTTGATGCCAAATATAAAAATGTATATATGTATAATGTAGTTATAACTATAGTTATAAAATTGATAAACACAGTCATAGAAAATTTGGAAATGAAGAAAAGAAAAAAAATCCCATCATCTTGACATGACATTTACAGTTTTGGTTTATATCCTTCTGATATTTTCTTCCTATGTGTAATTTTTCATGGCTGTAATCATAAGCATTTATACATTTTTATGAGGATTTAAATCACAACACTTTTCCATGTTGCCAACTTTCACAGCTATCATTTTTAATGACTACTCCATTACTGGAATGTACTATGATTTATTAAATGAATCACCTACTTTTGAACATTTTTAGCTATATAATATTTTGACCATTATAAAAAGCAGTTCTGTGAACATCAAGCTTATAGCATTTTCCATATCTAGTCTATTTTCTTAGGATAGATTCCCCAAAGTGGAATTACCAGACCAACAGGGATGAAGGTGTTTATGATTCTTAATATATATTGCTACAATACTTTCCAAAAATGTTGTAATTTTCAGTGACACTAGTGGAATTGTTATGATTCAGTCAGCCAGCACAGATCATGAGGGTCTAAATTTTGAAGCGCCCCGTAATCGTTGTCTTAAATTCTAGTTCAGATATCTTATTTATATCCGTATTAATTAAATCCCTGGTTGATGGGGCGCCTGGGTGACACGGTCGTTAAGCATCTGCCTTCGGCTCAGGGCGTGATCCCAGCGTTCTGGGATCGAGCCCCACATCAGGCTCCTCCGCTATGAGCCTGCTTCTTCCTCTCCCACTCCCCCTGTTTGTGTTCCCTCTCTCGCTGGCTGTCTCTGTCAAATAAATAAATAAAATATTTAAAAAAAAAATCTCTGGTTGATTACTACTTCCTGTTCTTCTTTTGGTTTAAATTTCTCCATCTCATCATTTTGTCCAGAAAAGAAAAGAAGAAAGAAAGAGAAAAAGACAACAATCACAACAACAATAGCAACAACAACAACAGCAGCGACTAAAACTTCAGGAAGTGTCTCTGGTGTATGCTGTGTACACTCTGCTATTGCATTTTAGCTGCTCTTTCCCACTGGTCCATCCTCTACAGAGTTCTTCCTTGCTTATAGTGGGGAGGGTTTGGACCTTTAACTAGGTGTGCTTTGATTTGGTTGTTAAGATAAGCCTGGAAAAGAAAAAAAAAAAAAGCCTGATCCAAGACAAGCCAAGACAAGAGAAAAGAAAAAGGAAGAAAAATGCAGACAAACAAACAAAAAAACTATAAGCCTGAGTCCAAATAATAAGAAAGAAAGAAGGAAAAAAGGGTAAGGAAAGAAGAAAAGAAAAAAGATAAGAAGCCTGATCTGAAAAATAAGAGAAAGAAACCAACCAACAAAAGATTATAAGGCTGATACCAAACAAAACAAAAAACCAAAGGCAGAAAACAATACAGAGGTTCCTCAAAAAGCTAAAAATAGAACTACCCTATGACCCAGCAATTGTGCTACTAGGTATTTTTCCAAAGGATACAAAAATAGTGATTTGAAAGGGCACATGCACCCCCCTGGAATATTATTTTTTTAAAAGATTTTATTTACTTATTTATTTATTTGACAGACTGAGAGGGAACACAAGCAGGGGGAGTGGGAGAGGGAGAAGCAGGCTTCCCACTGAGCAGGGAGCCCGATACGGGGCTCAATCTCAGGACCCTGGGATCATGATCTGAGCCTAAGGCAGGCACTGAACGACTGAGCCACCCAGGTGCCACCCCCCACCCCGTGGAATATTATTCAGCCATCAGAAAGGATGAAATCTTGCCATTTGCAATAACAGGGATAGAACTAGTAGGTTATTATACTAAGCTAAATAAGTCAGTCAGAGAAAATCAAATACCATATGATTTCACTCATATGTGGAATTTAAGAAAAAAAAGAGATGAACGTAAGGGAAAGGAAGGAAAAATAAAATAAGATAAAAACAGCAAGGGAGGCAAACCATGAGACTCTTAACTCTAGGAAACAAACTGAGGATAGCTGGAGAGGAGGTGGGTGGGGGCACAAGGTAAGTGGGTGATGGTCATTAAGGAGGGCACTTGAGGTAATGAGCACTGGGTTTTTTGTTTTTGTTTTTACTTATTCGACAGAGATGGAGACAGCCAGTGAGAGAGGGAACACAAGCAGGGGGAGTGGGAGAGGAAGAAGCAGGCTCATAGCGGAGGAGCCTGATGTGGGGCTCGATCCCAGAATGCCGGGATCACTCCCTGAGCCAAAGGCAGATGCTTAACTGCTGTGCCACCCAGGCGCCCCTGAGTACTGGGTTTTATACGCAACTGATGAACCACTAAATTCTACCCCTAAAACTAATAATACACTTTATGTTAACTAAACTGAATTTCAATTAACAATTTTTTAAAAACTTGAAAAAAAAGTTTAAAAAAAGTGTTGGCTAATATCATGGTGGGGGGAGATGTTGAATGGTATCTCCTTGCTGGTTTTATCATATTTCTTTAGTGAGACTAATCATGGCTCATATTTGTTCATATACTGATTCCTAAGAATAATGAGTTTAAATATAAAGTTGGGATGTTTTGATCTATAGAAATTTTTTTTTAAAGAATTGCTGATTACTGGGATGCCAGGGTGGCACAGTTGGTTAAGTGTCCAACTCTTGGTATCAGCTCAGGTCTTGATCTCAGGATCATGAGTTCAAGCCCTGCATTGGAGGGCCTACTTAGAAAAAAAAATTGGCTGATTACTAAATGACTAACTTATAAAGAAAAAGGAGGCAAAATTTCCCACAAGCATAAGGAGAGATCAGAAAAGATATTTCAATACAATCATGCATAAGAGAACGAGGAAAACATTGCACCTTAATTAACTGAGAATGGAAAGCTAATATTAGATTATACTAAAATGACAGATGACTTCGCTTTCACTGTTTTTTATTTTTTTTTTAACTTGGGCTTTAAGAGAAAGCTGATGAGGAATCCACAGGTAAAGCTTTTGGGCCAAGCTGCCACCAGGCATAGGACATCCAAGTTAACTGCCTCTCTTGTCCATGATGGCAAGAAGGGTCACAGCTCCTTATCCCAGCTGGGATGATCTCTGACTCAGACCACCACAGTCAAGTTAAAACAGGAAAGGAAAGAGAGGGGGAAATGGAAGAAACAGGAAAGAAAGAGTGAAAGAACATCAGGCTAGGAGTCAGGAGGGATGCCTGGCTTTTCATTTTCTGAAGATCTTCTTGTTACTCACTAAATTTTTGTTTAATCCATTAAAACATATAAAAGGCTCATTGGCTATAGTCTCATCTCAAAATAGCAAACTGGCCAAAATTGTTCATGGTCCCTCCCAGTCATTAGAACTACCCCAACTAGACTAATCCTCAAAAGTTATTTGCTAAGTGACCACTCCAGCTCGAGAAAAATAAAAAATAAAAAAAGAGATCATATTATTTGAGTTCTCATTGCCCCTTCCTTCCTTCCTTCCTTCCTTCCTTCCTTCCTTCCTTCCTTCCTTCTTCCTTCTTCCTTCCTCCCTCCCTCCCTTCCTCCCTCCCTCCAACCCTTCCATCCTCCCTTCCTCTGTCCCTTCCTTTGTTTCTTCCTTTCTTCCTAACTTACCTAGTAATCTTCAAAACTATACTGAAAAAAATTCATCTTTGATACTGAACATACATACGTGAAGATTTTTTTTTTTTAAGATTTTATTTATTTATTTGACAGAGATAGAGACAGCCAGCGAGAGAGGGAACACAAGCAGGGGGAGTGGGAGAGGAAGAAGCAGGCTCCTAGCAGAGAAGCCTGATGTGGGACTCAATCCCAGAACGCCAGGATCACGCCCTGAGCTGAAGGCAGACGCTTAACCGCTGTGCCACCCAGGCGCCCCATACGTGAAGATTTCTTAACTTGGGTTACTTGACCTCTCACTGGAAGTGTGAACAGGCTGTACAGAGTCTCTGAATGCCCTAACATCGTAAATAATGAGTTGTATGCAAGCATGCTATGGATCTTTTTCTGAGGTAGGAGGTCACAGGGTATATCAGATGATCAAAGATATCTAGCCACCAAGAAAGGCTGCTAACCACTTGCTGACATAAAGCAAACTTCCTTCTAGAATTGAGTCTCCAAAGTATATTCAGGAGGTCAGTTCTAGAAATGGTGGAAAACAACTACTTGTAGGTATTGAACCAGATGGTGAGTTGCTGCAGTGCGGTGGCCTGACATTGGATGGTCTCAAACAGGTCAGAATTTTCACATCTCATCCTCCCTAAACCACTCAGGAAGGACATTTGAAGATGGCTTAAACACCTCGGGGCTCTTTCCTCCCTCTCTCAGTACAAGGAGAGTTCAAGCAGTACAACTGGGCCCAAGTAATCTAAGCTAGACTCAGGACCCTGAAGGGGGATGGGACAACAACCAAAGCTGCCAATGCTTCTCTTTATTCCTGTTTATTCCAGCAACTTGCTAGAGCACTGATATGATAAAGAACATGGGCTTTAGTGCCATTTAGACTCATGTTCAACATTTATTTCTAAATGATATGTTCTTTGACAAGTAACAAGTATTTTTAGCCATCTGAGCCTTGATTCCTCAACTGTAAGATAGGAATACCAAACATATCTCTGCTATAGAGCCAAAATAAGGATTTAATGAAGTAATGCATGAAAAGAGATCAGTACGGTGCCACAGTGTCCCTGAGATATGTTATATGAGCATGTGCTAAAGAAAACTCACATATTATACTATAATTACCATCAGGATCATTGTGAGAACTTGGCCAGCCTGGCACTGAGAACAATCCTCATGCAGGAGTAACTTCAGCTGTTTGGATCCATTGACTCTGTTGAACTAAATTGGGGTGGGGGGGCAGTGTTTGGTCTTTGTTCTTAACATATGGCTTCAAAATATTTTAAGAGTAGTAACCAACAGGAATAAAGGCTGTGGAATATTCCATGAAGACAAATCAAACTAATAGTTCAGTCAGTATCTGTGTTCAGTGTTAGAAATAAACTGTTTCATGCAACGATGAGAGGCAGATGTGCAGAGTGCTTTATTACTAATCTCAAGGATGAAATAACAAATGCACTTAGAGGCTCTGAAAAAGTCAGTCATTTATATGTCTTCTCAAAACTTGGTGATTTTGTAAAACCAGTGTATAGTCGGCTATGACGAATGAAACCATTTCTAAGATCACTCTGTACTGATGATTATGGTAGAAGGGGCACCACAATTATATTTCACTGAGCTTTTATTATAAAAATTTACATTACAAGTATAAGTGACAATGGTTTTAAAACTATTTATCACTAGTAATTTTGTAAAACACTTGCAAGTTACATATAGTATGTATACTATGGGAAGACTATACTATAGGAGTCTCTACTCTTTGCTAGTTCATGTTTTAGTAGGACTTCCTTCAAGAAGCTTCTTCAAGTTCATTCTCATTCTAGTCTTCCCCTCTGAAGCCTCCCCACTCAAGCCTATAGTATACAGTGAAAGGAGATGGGTAAGCAGGGATCCAAAACAATAGGCCTCTTCTACAGATGGGCCTGAAGCAGGACTGGTTGGTCTCACAGTCTGTTCCCTCAACAACATCAACATCCTTTCTCTGTGCACTGTGTCCTCCTCTCTGAGGCCATGCACATTCCCAGAATGAAAAAAATAAAATAAAAGTCTATTTTCTCTGTCCAAGGATTTTATTGATAGCATCCACTAGTCTTCCTTATTCTTCCTGCTTGCTCCAGCCCATCCAGATAATGCAAAACTTCTCTGAAAAGAATAATGACCCCCAAATAGTTTGGAACCCTGTGCAATAAAGTTTTATCTCTTGTGTTTTCTCCTCTTCTTTTCTGTCATGATCAGGGTCCAATAATCTTACCCAGGCCTTCATATCAGAGGTAGCTTTGGATAAAGACAAAATATATTAATTTTGTGAATATAAATGAGCTGCCTGGGATATAAGATACATGAGAGTAGGGATCATGTCTATGGTTCCTATTGTAATACCAGGGCCTGTCACATGGTAGAAACTCAGTTAATATTGACTTATTAATTAGTTCAAGAATTCTGCTTGAAAATACCATACTCTGTCTTCTAAAGAATTCATGACACCTGAAATTCTCACCTTTATTGGCTTTCTTAAAGCATGCCATTATATTCAAGATTGAGATTCAAATATTCCCTATAAAGAACAATGCTTTAAGAAGATCCAATGAAAATTTAACTCAATTTTTAAAATAAGCTTTAATGTATTAATTAATCTAATGTATTCATTTTAATGTATTGATTAATCAAACACTTAGCAGAGCCTACTGAAAGAGACACAAAACAGAAAAATGATGAATTCAACTCTGTGGCAAAACTGAGCATGGGGAATTTAGGTTCCAATTCAAGCTCCACCAAGTAGATGACCTGTATTCCTTATTGGAAAATGTAAAGAAAGTATCCTGCCTTGCCTTGTTGATAGGATTGCTGTGGGAAGCAAATGACGTAAGGAACATGAAAACTCACCTTAGAAAGATACATATATATCTTGTATATACAGATATACAAGAATTCTCACTAGCTGAATCCAGTGGACTCTTATGTTTAGATGGCAAGAGATACCTGTGCTAAAATTTTAGGCAACTAGAATGTTCTCACCTGACACAGCAGAGGAGATAAATAGGAGTCAAAGCAAACTCTGCCACTTTCCAGTTTGATCAAAGGCAGCATGTATGTGCAAGACCACCAACCAGACTAGGAAATACTTGGTTGCCTCCTATGGAATTTAATTATATTGTATGGTTAAGAGTAAGCTTCCAGCATTTCCACATGTATTAGACACATGCCACTTGGCACCAGGATCTGCCCCAGCTTTCTAGAGTTTACTCCCAATGACCTCTAGAAAGCCATGCCATGGGAGCACATCTTGAATACCAAAATATTCTTCCATCTTTCCTCAAGGAAGAATTCTAGGCCTCTGTGGGTCTTAAAATCAACTATAGACTGGTTAGATGGGAGTTACTCAGCTCTCCCTTTGCATAATTTGTTCCTGGAACCCTAAGAAACCATCCACCTACCATCACACAGCAGCAGAACTGATAAATATATATAAATGCCCCCCAATTATGTTGTTGCACTTGGTGCTGAGAGGAGTGGTATTTCCAAATATCTGAACTAATTCTCTCGTATCAGATCAGTTGATTTATTTTGGGAAGTGAAGGAGCTAGCATTAAAGTTTAACTACAATCCAATGCCAGCAAAGAATCCACTTTTCAGAAGCACCCAAGACTTGTGCTAACATAATTTTAACTCAAAGTACATAAAAAACAGATTACAAGAATCCTTGCACCGATGGATGTCAGATTGGCAAAGCCATAAGTGAGGAATTCTAACAGTATTTGCTGTGTTCCATGGTTAGCTTGACCCAGGTCTAAAGCTGCACCTTTGAAGACTGTGGCTTTGTTGATGAAAGTTACAAGCATAGGAAACAGAAAAGGATGACGTAATTTTTATATGAGTTCATTTAAACTTGGATGGAGAGCTGTCTAATTTTTCAAATTGCAGACATTTAAAAGGAAGGTTTGTTTAGATTTTTTTTAACACTGAAAATGGTTGCTTAGCAACTCCTTCCTGCATTGCATGATGCTGTTATGATTTCCACCTACCGGAGTAAAACATCAATAAAATTATTTCTTTGCAAATCAGAAAAGTGGGGAAATGAGCCAATGATTCAAATGAATGCATGAAGTACTTGGAAGATTCCAAAGGACTTTCAAAGATACATATGCATTTACTTTTAAAAAATAGAGGTTATATTTTACAAAATGTACTTTAACAATTTTTAACAATAGCCCACTTTTCCCAAAATGAGGTTGTTTCAGTATAGTTGTCCTTGTAACTGAAAATACAGAAGCAGCTTTATGTTCAGAAAGAAATAACCCAAAAAGTCCTACCATACCCAAATCTCCCATTGAAACACAGTACCTAGAGTTACCACCCTTAAAGGCAGTCTCTGAGTTGAGAGTTCATATTCAGAAGACGCCAACAACACAATGTGCTATCTGGAGGGCTAACACCATAACACCCTGTGATATGTGCTATAGTCACACTATATATTTAGGCTTGCACATACATATCCAGAAGATTTATTTTCCTTAGAAGGCATTTGAGCTTAGGATATGCTGCCCTAGTGATGCTTCAATCATAATGAAAACATCCAAATAGTATGTATGGCAAAGGCTGCTAATTGCATGCCTATATCCATTTTCCCCTTCTTCTATACCTGTAGAGCCCTTTATTTTTAGTTTGGTACATTTCTCAGTTTCCCTTGCCTAAAAGTGAACTCGAGCCTAATTTTGCCCAAAAAGTTGTAAGCACCAGTATTTTGTGGCAATAGACTTCATTTAAAACACTGCTGGCAGACACTTGTTGCTCTCTTTCCTTTTCTCCATCTGGTTCCCTGAAAGAAAGATGACATTGCTGGAGCTTTAGCAGCCACAGTAGACCATAAGTTCAAGGGCCAAATATAAGGATAGTGGAACCAAAATCTGGAAAACTCCTAATCACAGTGTACATTCCAAAACCTCTTTGGAATGACTAGAGAAAAATAAGCCTCCATTGTATTTAACACACAATTATTTTGAGTTTGCTGTCTCATGCAGCTGAATCTAAGCCTAATTATAGCAGGCTGATATAATAAGGTAAAGCTTAACTGAGACGGTATAAGCAAGCATACTTTCCCCTTATACTTTCAAAACAATAATACAAAGCAATATTCCTGAACTTCAGTACCAGAGAATAAGTAGACACTCCCTACTTTACAAACATCTGATTTATACAAATTCAATAAGCAAAAGGCAGATCAGTGAAGAACCAAGAAGTCTAACTAGAGCCTGAGGCTTCTTTATTATTGTAGCAAAAAAGCCAGTAGTGAACAAGGCTCTGATAGATCAATCAGGGACAAGCTTTTGCTGTGACTCAGTTATTTGAAGTTTTATGGGCCCTTACAGGTTATATAGAGTAAGTTTCAAAGAGGTTCAAAGGGTGAATCTAACTTGCCAGCTAATCCATTCACAAATATAGCTTAATCACACCTTGAATTCATTTCCAGATTTCCTTTTTCTAAATCACCTTGAATATTTATCACAGACTTAGAGTCTTCTGACCCAACAACTGACTACTCCTATATTTACACTCAGGTTGGCTTCCAAGCTTGTGTAAGTTCAGACAGTTAATCACTATGAAGTCTTGGTAAGAGAAAATGCTCTCTTTCTGATACACGTATTCAGAGTGTGGATCCCAGTCATGCTTGTATCTCAAACATAGTGTATGTGGTATTCAGGATGTGGGAACTGTAGCCACAGTGACCAATTTCAATATGGCTCTGTCACTGATACGTGACCTTGGGCAGGTTACATACACACCCACACCTAGGTGTCCTCACCTGTAAAATGATTATGATAACCACATCTACTTCATAGAATGGCTATGAGAAGCAGATGAGATAATACACAAAAAATGTATACAGTTGTGTTGGACATGTGGGAAGGATTCAATAAATCACAGCATTATGAATATCCCCTCCATTTAGCACAAGGTCAGGTAGGGAAGGTTAAAACAGATGAAGGTATGGGTGTTGGTGGTGGGACCAAGGCAGAATCTCTTGCAATAACTTGTTCTAGTCCTAAGTTTAGATAACTTAAGTCCACAAGAAAGAAAAATAGAACATGCAGGACAATTAGTAAGGTAAGAAACTGAATCCCTCTTTGGAGTTTAACATCTTTGAGCTGTGGACCATTTAACAGTCTGGTGAAGACCATGTTCTCCTCAGAACAGTGTTCATAAACACAGAAAGTAGAGTACAGAGAGTTACAAAGGAGCTGATTAGAATGAACTATAATCATTGAAATATTTTTAAAAGCACAGCTGTGATTATGTAGTACCTGCACTTCATTATTAACACATTAAATAATAAATATCTAGCTGTATTGAGTATAATTATTTTCTATATTTTTGAGGCTCTGGCATTTGGGGCCTTGATCCTGGAGAGATGGCCTCTTCCAGGGCTGGGTAATTCCTACAGATAGCAAAGGACTCCCCTGCAAGCACACCTTTGATATACAAATCAAGCAATCCAGAACCCACACCCTCAACCATCTCCTTTATCAGGAGCCATCACACACCAAGCCAATATTCCCCCTACCCCAAATCACCCCAGGCCAGGTACAAGACAACTAGAGACTGCCTCTATAACCCAGAGCCCGCTAAAATTATTCAAACTATCCAATCCTAAATTTACTCAGTGTAACTACCCCTGCTTTACCCATTCCTTCCCTTGACAACCCCAATAAAGGCTTTGGGCCATGCTCGTCCTTCTCTTCCTTCTGCCTCTTAACCAACCCAGGTATTCCCCATGTGGCCCTGCAAGATGGGGCATGACTTCTATTTCTAGAGATTAGTGAGTTCCTTTATTCCTTTATGACAGCCATTTCCATGCCCACATGTCTTACCATACTGAATTAAAATAATTCTTAGATACGAACTTTAGAACACTAGCAGAGAATCTAATTAACTTCATCATTTTGATATAATGATGAATGTAAATGATGTTTTGGAATATGTTGAATGGCTATAATGTGACATGGATATAACTATGATTTCTTTCAGTGACACAGGTACTGCTAATTCTCCTATGGTTTTGCCTAAATTCACAATTAAAGAAAATGTTTAATTTCAGACAGAGATTAGTAAAAATAAAAATGTATATTTCCCATCTAAGTTCACAGACCCCTGAATTCTATGATCTGTGGATCCTAAAGTAACAACTCCTGTAAATAAATATAACTGGTTTTTTTTTTACTCATTATCAGTATAAAACTTGGGTCAGATTTGGGTTCTGAGAGTTCCTAAAACTTCCCTTTTAGACATTCAACAAGAAAAGAAGGCTAAAGACATAACTAGGAAGCTTCACTACTCTGAACACACAAAATTTCTTTTAAGTGTTTAGAATCAGAAAGATACACGAAAACCTAATATAACAGTGGTTATCTGCATGTAGGACCACAGGGATCACGACGACAGGTAGACAAGGACAGGAGACAATTGTTCTCTTTTACCTTTATACATACTTACATCTATATAAATACCCATAGACATATATTTAAACTAAGATTATATGGATGTAACACCTATTTAAAATCCTTCAGAGAATGCTTCCATGGTTTTACCTCGAACCTACCAAAAGGCTAGAATGAGTTCATTATTCACATTGTATCAACATAAATGTTTGCTTACACAATAATATTGTCTAAGGCTTCCTCTGACCAGTAACATTATTAAATGTTTGTTTTTACTGAAAAAAATAAAGACAATTACCAGAAATAAGCATATAGGACAGGGGCGAGAGACATAAAACTTGTACTCATGAATTTTGAAGGGAACCACTTATAAACACATTGATTTTGAATAGAAAACAGCAACTTGTAAAACAACTCTGGTCAGTTAACCATACCACAGTTGATTGCAATTACCTGTGAGAGGACGGTCCACATTGCAAATGATGTGTGACAAATTCCAAATCCTGAGCTGGTTTCCCTGAGCAACACCTTCTCTCTTCATTTCTTCTCCTCAATCTCCTTCCCCTCCCTCCAACTGTCTAGCCATTGGGTGCTCAGGGATTACAAATTAAGTTCAACGTTGGACTAAGCAAAACACAATTAGGAAGGTAAATTTGCTCCTGCAAATATCATGCAGCACAGTACAAAGCCATATTTCAACTGACTTTTGGATTACCCATTAGTTTAAAAAAAAATGTTGTTTAGATTAAGAAAATGGAAAATAGCCACTTGCATGCTTCCATTTGGTAGCAGGTTGGGCAGTGAGTCTTTGTAAGTTACCAGTGCCTAAATGGGCTCAAAATCCTTTAATGTCTTTTCATTGACTGTGGCACTGGTTTTTGCACTTTTACTTTAGTACTGGAACTCTTCAATGTCTTCTAAGCCCAGCCCAGCGCCCTGATCAATGCCCACTTCTTTCAAGAAATCTTCCCAGTTGTCTCTTACTTCTTTACACTTCTGGGACACTCATTTGAACTAGCCATTTTATTCATCTCTTATAAATACATTCCATCATCCCAATAAAACTAGAAGCTCCTTCAAAACAGAATCCAGTTTTGTCTTAGATTTCTCTCATTTCCAAGATCTAGCACATAGCAGGGCTTAAGAAATATTTGATGAAAACATTGTAGGGAATTAGATAAAATCAGGAGGCTCTTAAAATGCATAAAGAGTGCTAAATATGTGTATATATTTAGAAATGAGATGGCATGTGTTCAGTGTCTCTGGCATTCCTTTCAGGTATATGTTATGGCTACAGTTCAATTTTCAAAATAGGCTGGGTAATTTTAACACTAGCCAGAAAAGCCAAATTTTTCTATCTCAGAGACAATCACTTAGTAGATGTTCACTAGGTACTAGTCTGGTGTCTGTACTGTTGTTAGTTTGGTTAAATGAGTAATAATATTACTTTAAAAAAACTATTAAGTTAGTGATTATTTTATTTTACCTAAAATATTAGCTGTTTTATAGAATTTAAAATGACTTACATATTTTTAAGCCTTATGATATTCGGTTTCTATAATAATCCTTTATAAAGACAAATTAAAATTAGCACATCAAAATTAGCCTGAGTGACTGGAAATTCTTCAAGAATATTTATTTTCCCATGTCAAAGGTTGAGATAAAAACCATGTTGTTTAAAAACTGCCTGTATTCAAATCTTTTCTTCTGTAATACCATAAAAAAACTACACGAAGACAGTGTTAATATTTTAGGAGTACGTGGGGTCTTCTGTAAAGTTCTTGGGGTTGGAAGGTGGGATCTATATCACCTAAGTGTTTGGCAAGAAGAAATGACAGATTAGCTGCTGCTCTTCAATGAAGATCAGTCAGAAACATCATCCAGCAAAGATTGCCACAGAAACTTCACCTTTGTGTTCAATGAAGGGAATTTCTGCTACATTTCTTATCAGGACTTCAGCTGCACTGGCCTGGAAGAGGGAAGTGTGGAAACAAAGAGGGTAAGGAATAGAAAGGCTGAAAAGAGGGTGAGGGAGACACATGTGAAAGAGAAAGTAAAATGAAAGAGAGGGAGATAAAGGAAGAGGGGAGAGGGGAGAGAGAGGAAAGGAAAGAACAATAGAAGGAAATGATGTAAGGAAATAAGAAATCTATGTATGTATTAGAGGACAGTGAATGTTGAACATGGCCATTGGCTCCAGCTACGACACCAGACCAGCTGTGACTACAATGCTGAATGACACCCTGCGTAGAGACCCCCTGAACTCACAATAGCTTCAGAGAGAGATTTTCAACCAAAGGAGCTACCAGAGCACGTATAAAGGCATCTTGAAGTTTAAGGAAGCCTTGCTCAAAAACACAGGCCAAGCCCTTACAACTGCCTGAGAGCCAGAGGCCCAAAGAAGCCAATGGAGTCGATAATCAACAAATATCTGTTGAATAAAAGAATGAACTGGTATAAATAGATACGGTAACCAGGACCCTTGACAAGCATACAACTCAAATGGTTATAGCAGACATGCATAGCCATTATACCCTGAACCTTCACTGTGCTGTGGGCATCTGTCAGATTATTTAATAGAGGGAATGGAGGGTTTCAGTTATTTGGGGAGTTGATTAAAGAAAAGTTAACTGAGATGTTCTACAGAAAATTTTCTTACTGTCATTAAGGTATTCTTTGTAAGGATGCAAGGTAAGATTTTAATTTTCTTTTCCTTAAAGTTTATATCCAATTCCACATAATTTTAATAACTATCTAATCATTACTGTGTCTGACCTACACAACAATCCTATAAAAAAGAAAGAATACACATCCTATTTTACATCTGATGTGGCTCATCGTGAGTAAA
The DNA here is from genome assembly GCF_024610735.1 of Ursus americanus. Taxonomy (NCBI): domain Eukaryota; kingdom Metazoa; phylum Chordata; class Mammalia; order Carnivora; family Ursidae; genus Ursus; species Ursus americanus. The sequence goes on along the minus strand of NC_142146.1, from coordinate 52,692,020 downwards.
TGACCTGTAATACTTATAAAGCTAAAAACTAGCAGAGCCAAAACTAGCTCCTAGACCTGTATGTTCCTACTTTGCTGTTCCTTCTACCTCACCACCTACTTTTGTGCCTTTGCACAAAATGGCCCTCACAACTCTCCAAAAGTGAGCAAGTAACCTGTAGCGCACTGCCTTGTCTCACCTCTTTGCAGTAGATCCTTTTCTACCAGGTAGGAGATAAAGAAATCTTATTGAAATTTCCATATGCTGTTTGCAAGCAAATTATTAATTCACTGAAGCTATTGTTGGATTTACCAGACTATGATGTAATTATTTGTTTCTATTTCCATCTTCCTCAATAGAATGGAAATTGGGGTGGGGAAAAATTATGCCTATTTTTTCTTTGCACTCCTCCCCCCAAGCTTAACACAATAATTGGGCCTTAGTAAGTACTCAAAAACTGTTTATAGAATCCATTCTTATGTAATACTGGAAAGTAGGTATTATCCCCATGTTAAGGTGAGGAATTAAACGTTCAAAGAGGTGAGAATCACACATTTTGTCAATGGTGAGAGAGTATTTGGCCCAAAGTCTTTTTTGTCTGCCTTTATAACCTGTGGTCTCCCCTCATCTAGATACATAGAAACCATGAGAAGGTCGGTCCTAAGGAGCCACCTACAACCTCCCTCATACCACAGCAGTCTGCCAAGAGAACAGATTGGGGAGCTTAGGATCTTCAGAGAAGGGGGGACCAATGGCTTCAAGTAGTCAGTCTTTTTCAGCTCAACATTTACTTCCTATCACAAGGCTCCACTAATGCCAGTTGTGACCTGATTTCACAGACATCGTGACCAAACAATCTCCAGGATTAGTTCTTCACTTTCCTTTGCCAGTGGGACCAGTTGGTGACCATTTCTCTACCAGATGGTGGGTCCTGGAGACAGGAATCATTTTGTGTCCACCTCACTCACCCCTCTACCCAGCTGAGGGCTTTGTACCATTCAGAGATCACCAAAATGAGCACAGATTGCTAACCTAGAAATTATACATCAGTGACAGGGAGGGGTGGTGGGAAAAATCTTAGGTCATAGAATTTGAATCTGAGGCTTAGAAAGAGTCTTAAAAATCACTTAGCCTTGGGACACCTAGGTGGCTTAGTCAGTTAAGCCTCTGCCTTTAGCCTGGGTCATGATCCTGGGGTCCTGCGATCAAGTCCTGTATCAGGTTCCTTGCTCAGCGGGGAGCCTGCTTCTCCATCTGCCTGCAGCTCCCTCTGCTTTTGTGCTCACTCGCTCTCTCTCTCTCTCACAAATAAAATCTTTTTTAAAAAATCAGTCATACGCAAACAATGAATCATGGAACACTACATCAAAAACTAATGATGTACTGTATGGTGACCAACATATCATAATTAAAAATAAATAAATAAATAATCACTTAGTCTGACCCCCTTGGTTTTTTATTTTTTTGTAAGTGACTGGACCAAGTTTACTCAGGGCCATGGCTACAAGAAAGGCGGCTCCACAGAGGACAGACTATAGAGAAAGGAGGTAGGTGGAAGAACGGCCAGAACAGCAGGCAGAAGATGGGGAGACAAAGATAGGCTGGACAACACAGTGGAGGAAAGTGCTCTGAGAAAACACAACTGGGTAGCTACAGCAATTCTGCAGACCAAGCTAAGCCAGTCAGACCAAACTAGAAGGCATAGGCCAAGTAGGCTGGATCCAGGACTCAGCAGGAGACCCTCAACCCAAAACAAAAGGTAGACTGGCATTCAAAGAGGACACATACAGAGGATGGATGTGGGCTTCCCATACCACCAGGCAAAGATTACTGTTTTCAGGAAAGGGGACTCTGCTTTTTGCCCTGGATTTGATCAGACCTCCTGGTGGAAGAGAGGTTCTGCTCCTTAAAAAAAAAAAAAAAAAAAAAAAGCAGGGCTCTGGGAGTGTCTGTCACTCAATTTTGGTGTATTAGAAGAGGAAAGTGGAAGGCAACACAGGAACTAAAACTCTGATAGCAATTCCACTCTCCACCACCTTCCCATAGAGCCCCCTCACCCCACCATTTCACTACCTCGTTTGAAAAGGCCTAACAGAGTAAGCACATTTCAGAGTAGGGGATGGAACTGGCCACAGTATTCCTCTAAAAGTAGAAACATAAAAGCACCAGGGTAGTCATTTGACATATGGAGTGACTCTCTCTGAAGCATGAGAAGGAAGGAGAGGAAGGTGCCTTAATGATTGGTAGACTGTGTTTATGAGGCGGGCATCAGAAATCAAAACTCAGGGTGGGTCTGCCTAATAGGGCCACTCATTCATTCCACATTCACTTCAACAAATGTTCACTGCATAGTTACTGTGTGTTGGGCACTATGCTAGGTTCCGGAGGGCACAGAGATGAGTAAGAAGCGGTTTCTTACCATCAAATTACAGAAGCACAGCACGTGTGTGTGTGTGTGTGTGTGTGTGTGTGTGTGTGTGTGTGTGTGTGTGTAGCAGGGGGCAAACTCACTGCTCCAGTACTTATCTATGCAGAACACTGAATGCATCTGCAATTCTCCACAGCCTTCTTTTTCACAGCCTTCTACAGGCCAGAATCGACAAGGATTCAGTACCTCCAGGAGCAGTCCTCAGCCAATGACAGATGGGAACTAGAGGATAATATTCAGCTCACTTCCTCTGTGTGGCCTAATTCTGCACTGGCTTCCAGAGTCCCCCAGCAGGTTCCAGCCTCAGTTGCCCACAGTAAACTGCTTATAATATACCTTCCATTGGCTTCCTTCACTCCCTCTCACTCACTTTCCTACCAGTACTTCCTGGAATCACTTCCCAAATACTACTTGCACTCAAATTGCTGGCTCAGTATTTATTTCTGGAGAAATTCTCTACTCCAGGCAACCAATAATGGGTTCTGAGGAGGAGATGAGCATTAACTTAAGTTTAAAGGATGAGGAAATAGGTAAAAGAGAGAATGGGGGTATCAATGGGTAAGACATGCTGGCATTTTAGGCAAATATAGCAAGTGCAAAGAAAAGAGACAAAAAGAACCTTCTTGGTGGATGGAGAACTTGACAGACTTTGGAATGGCTGGGGTATTAAGTGAAGGGTGGGGAGAGGTGACTTAGGAGAAGCAGGAAGAGCTGCATCTCCCTGCCCTGTGAGGCCTCCATAAAGAGCCTTGTTTTTGTCCTCAAGGCTGCAAACACAGACTCAAAGCTTAGTGTCAAATGGGGCATAAGAACAATAGGATCAGCAAAATAAATCCCTTCAATCCAATTTACTTAAGATTGCATTGAATGAGAATAAATGTTAACTCTGCTCTCCTAAACAACCTTTACAACAGGACTGTGCTAGGATTTTCAAAAGCCCTGTCCACTTTCTTAGAAATATCATATTCTCATTATAGTTCTCTGCTCTCGCCTCTTTTACCTGGAGAAGTCTTAGAAGTAGGCCCCAAACAGCCTCTTAATGTTTAATGTTTTGCTACATAACCCCACCCGAAAGCACCCAAGAGCAATGTGGTATAGAAAAAAAGTTCTATTTTTAAAACGCCAGCAAAAAAGACGCTGCCTGTGAAACTGTACCATAGAAACTGTTCACATCCAATATCTGAAAGAGCTACTGTTGGTATGAATAATTCAAAAACAGCTCCAGACAAATGATCCTGGGATTATATGGAAATAGAAAAAAACCTCCGGAGTCTGCCGCTCCTTTTATTAAAGCCTGGTTCACATTGAACACTGTTTTCTCTCGGGTTATTTCTACTACAAATGAGCAGTCAATAAGGCAGAATCTCTCCACCATCACGCCAACATGGGAGCCAGAAGGGAAGTTATTTTGATCTTCTATTCATTTTTACCTTGTAAATTATTAACTAATATGGATTGGGTAAAAATTAAAAGTAAGCAAATTAGTCTTCATTTGTTTTATTTTAATTATTTAGTGGGCTCACAAGCTTCATTACAAAATATACAGGAGGATGACTCTTCCCCTAAATATTTGTTGTTTGCTGCACAGATCTGACACAATTAAGAACAGCAAGAGGTGTCATCCATAAGTTAAATAAAACAGGGCTTTGGTGACCCAGATCATATGGTTGACATCAGGCTCTATTCTGACTTTGTTAATTATAGCATGGCTGCCAAAATGTGTCAGAACCATCGGAAGGAGTGGGTACTGTGTATTTGAAAGTTGGCATTTTATAAAGCCTTTGACATTACGCATCTCAAAAGCACTTATAAGAAAAATCCTTCTTTTACAATCAAATTTTGGCTCTCAATGTGTTAATAAAGCCATTAGGTAGAGGTGATCTTGCAATGTCAAAAAGAATGACTTGGATGGCAAGGGAATCCTTGATGAAAAATTTCACTACCATTAGGAAAAGACAGTTCCTTTAAGAGGTAAATAGGACTTCTCAGTTTCAATGTATTTAAGTTAATGGATCACTTTGCACTAGGAAGATGTCAGTATGTGGGAGCTATCAGATAAAATGAGTCTGAATATTTAAGCTTATGTCTTACAGATTCTCTCAAGAATATCCCAAATGAAGTTCTCAGTTTGTACACAATACACAATAAAAACTGACACCAGGGAATCATATCAGGTATATCCATTTAATACTCATGTCAATTAACAAGTTTGCTTATTTAATATATAATCTTTCAAAGTTTTCAACACATAACATAATTGTGTGGGGAAACTGGGGCAAAGGGACAATAAGGTTAGAAAATAAAAAGAGAACTAGGAAGGAGGCAATGAGATCTTGTACAAGGCCTCAAATTTGGCTCTGAACTTCCTAGCAGCCAAAAGAAGAAACATTAGTTTTAAGAGAAGACCTTAATTTTTTTAAAGATTTTATTTATTTATTTATTTATTTGAGAGAGAGCGCACACACACAGAGGGAGAGGGAGCAGGAGAAACAGGCTCCCCACTGAGCAGGGAGCCTGATGAAGGACTCAATCCCAGGTTCCGGGATCAATGACCTGAACTGATCATGAACCAAAGGCAGAGGCTTAACCGACTGAGCCACCCAGGCGCCTAAGGAAACATTAGTTTTAAGAGGAAATACAAGTTTTAAGATTAGTTGTAAGAGTCACAGAACCCATGGGGAAAAGAAGAGTAAATGAAGAATAAAGTAATAATACAGCCAAGTAATCTAACCTTCCCAAAGTCAGATGCTATTCAACTTATTCGACAAATGAACGTACAAGAATATATAGAATGTTATAAATTAGTGGTTCTCAAACTGTAGCTTGTAGGTATCTGAATCACTTGGAAAGGTTAGACAAGCAGAGCTTCGGGTTTGACCCCCTAGAGATTCTGATTCAGTAGGTTTGGAGTGGGGTCCAAGAATCTGCATTTTAAACAAGTTCCCAGGTGCTGTTGATGCTGCTGGCTCAGGGGCCACACTTTGAGAACCACCGGTATAAATGGATTTTGCAATTTTACAGTTCTCTCACTATAGTTAGCATCCTTAGAGACTTTACATCATGCCCTTTCTTGTAAGTTTCAGAGAGAGATTCAGATGTAAAAATTATGCAGACAAGGGGCACCTGGATGGCTCAGTCCTTAAGCATCTGCCTTTGGCTCAGGGCGTAATCCCAGGGTCCTGGGATCCAGCCCCTCATCGGGCTCCCTGCTCCACTGGGAAGCCTGCTTCTTCCTCTCCCACTCCCCCTGCTTGTGTTCCCTCTCTCCCTGTCTCTCTCTCTCTCTCTCTCTATCAAATAAATGAAATCTTTAAAAAAAATTATGCAGACAAGAATTCATGTTGGAATAAATTAAGACAGTTGATTGAAAAAAATCAGTCACAGTAATTATTTCATAACATTAATTCTTACATAGCTTCTCTCTCCTTAACCCCCAACCCCCAATCTAACCTTCACCAAAAAGAAAAGTTGCTGAGATTTGTAGGACGTTTCAGGACCTAGGTCAAACTAAGTCCCATAACAAGGGTATATAAACTTCTAAGAAAGAGAACAGATGAAGTCAATGAAATTGATACTTGTACTTCACAGGTTGGGTTTTCTCCCCTAATATGAGAACATAACCTATTATTCTGTCTGGAGATACCGTGAAGGAGAGAAGGAGCAAAGGTAGTGACTGCAAAGTACAGGGCTTTAGCTGAGCACATGCTACAAATGATGGTCTCTATGCCATATTGAATATTTTCAGCAAAGTCCAAATTCCAGGAGCAAATAAATAATGCTCCTTTCTACTAAGTAAGTGCTCTGTCCATTCTCCCATCCTTAAATTAAAGGAGCTCAAATGGAACATCAGTTTGCTGCGAACACTTGACTCCAGTAAAAATTAGCATAAATTCTACACTGACATATTAAAGAGAAATTATACAAACTTGAGAAATGAATAGAATTTTCTCAAGGCTAAATCCTGGCATTGAATGAGGAATGTTACTTAATTCATAGATGCTGAAAAACTCTGTGTGAAAAACATGGATACAGTCTTTGTTCATTTATTTTAATAACTGACATTTATTTTAATTATTTATGATAATTCTTCAAAGTGTATTTTTAATAATAATGAAGTCTTAGGAAGCTGGGATCACCTGATAGCCCTTGACTATTTAATCTTGGCTGATAGATGTTATAGAATCACAAAGTTCTTAGTGAGAATTACACAGCTTATGAATTAATGAAGAATTAATACATTTCCTTTATGTTTGAGGCTTTTATTTATACAGTTGAAAATGTATTTTAAACCATGATAGCCCTTTCTGATTCTAATATTATGCTCTTATGAACTACTGCTGAGAGGTTGTTTTGTCCTGACATATGAGAAGTCCCAGGAAGTTAAATGACTTGTCCAAGGTTAAACACAGTGTAGGTATCAGAGTCAGGCTCGAAACATGTATGTACGTATGTATGTATGTATGTACTCGACTGTCTATGGTACCAATCCTGTGTGGGGGCAGAGTTAAGAGAAAACTGTATTATGAAGAGTAGAACTCACCTCTCTTCATTCTTTCATATGTCTGAAATCTAAACTGTCAAGAGTCACCACAGAGAAGGCCCAGAAAATAGGATGGGATGGGATGCCTGGGATGTGAAAGAAGTGACTGTACCCTGCTTGGTATTATATCCTATCACATTTACACTGCCTCCTTCTTTCTTTTACACTCTGATTTTGAGCAGCTACAAATGTTTATTCCAAAGCCTTTCCAACATCACCTACACCCAAACTCAGATACCAATCTGCCATATCTTTAAGCCATTTCAAGTTGAGCTCCTGCCTTCCAAAGGCCAATAATGTAAGTGAAAAGTGAAGAGCATTTCTAACAAATGGCATCAGTCTCTAAGGCTGAAAAAGGCCAATGTAATCAACTCTTCTTAATCACAATTGTATACATTTCCCTCACATTTTTCTTCCTTCTATCCCACCTCCATGCACCTATCAAGGTCCTTATTGTCCTTATTTTTCTCCCAAATATCTCCTTCATGTAGCCTTCCTTGAGGCAGAAAAAGCTCAATGGCTCTGATGATTATATTCTTCACTGCAGTGATTGTGGGTCTAAACTATCTACCCTTTCCCAGTTTATAATCACTTTGAAGATAGACTTTACCCAGCTGTGCAGTTCACATCAACCTGTATGTTGTCTTGTGTGTAGTTAATGCCTAATAAATATATGTTGAATTTATTAATATTTATTGAACTTATTAATATATCTGGAGCTTGGTAAAAAATTGATAAATACTTGTTGAATGAAAAATGGTTAGAAAGTTGGAGAAATGAATGAACAAATGCATAAAAATTGATTGATTCATCTACTTTTTCTCCAGATAAGTCTTTCTCCTATCATTTCAAAAAACATCTTTAATAAAGCATAACCTTGAGAACTATTTCAAGAATCAAAATGTTTCCTGTCACAAAAATTTCTTTTACAATGCATAGTCACTATTCCTGTTCCTAGAGGGAAAAAAATATCTGGGAACTCTTAAGGCTACTTATGATGCATTTTTCTATGCATGTAACAAAAACACTTCACTGCTTCTTCTCAAATGCAAATTATTTGTTTGTGATCACTGTGGATGAATTCACAGTAAACCTGGAAGAAGACATGACTCTATCCATGAGGAGACGAACCATAAATGCTCTCCTCAGCCATGCATGCCTTTTCCTTAGTCTGACCAGCTTCTCCATCACTCTCTTCAACACATTCTTTTCTCTTCTTCACGTTCTGTCTATATTGGTAGGGAATCACCATAGCAACAATCTGAAATAAATCAATTCAGCTACTATTTTCTGGACGTTACAGCCTTATTCAGAGGTCAGATTTCAAAGAAAGCAAAAGAATGAAGATCTTGACAGATGAAGGAGACAGACTTTCCTACTAACTTGAATAAGGCCAATGAAAGGAACCAGAAGGTGATCTCATCGTTTCAAGTTCGGAGTGAGACAGCTGGAAAGAAATAGAGAAGAGAGGGGGAAAGGAGGGAAAGAGGGAAAGAATAAGGAAGGGAAGGAGGGAGTAAGGAAGAAAAATATGAAGAAAGAAAAGAATATGATCACTCAGATTTCCTTCTGCAGAGGCTTTTAATCATCTGTGAGCAATGCTATAAGAAAGGGTGGAAACAATTTAAGAAAAGCAAAAGAGGATGAAGATTTTCCTGATGTGATATGAGGTCATTCATTTCTTCATATCCAATTCCTTAAGGATAAAGACATTTCCTTTAATGATAAGAGTTATTGATTTATTTCCTCTTACAGGTAGTAAGGTTATCTTTTCTGCCTGAAGACGATACCAAAAATCCTGCAAAGTTCTACTCATTGTACAACAGTAATTGTGGGTGTGTGTGTATCTATACATAGAAATTATTTTTTTAAAGATTTTATTTATTTATTTGTCAGATAGAGAGAGAGCACAAGCAGGGGGAATGGCAGGCAGAGGGAGAATCAGGTTTCCTGCTGAGCAAGGAGCCTGATTTGGGACTCGATCCCAGGACCCTGGGATCATGACCTGAGCCAAAGGCAGGCACCCAACCGACTGAGCCACTCAGGTGTCCCTATACATAGAATTTAGCAGAAAGGCTAAAAATAGACCAGAAGTCAACAGATCTAGGAATTAGTTGTGGCTCAATCACTTACCCAGCAACTGACCAGGAAGAAGTCATTTAGCATCTCTGATCCCCAATAGTTCATCAGTGAATAAGACTAATACTATCTGTCAGCTTACAGGGTTGTTGTGAGGACTGGTGAGAAAATGTGCATGAAAGGATTCGTCCACCATAACACTGTTCTACCTACAGCCAGCATCAGAGATCCTTCTGACTCCTTAATGATGCCTAAGGTTTGCTGGCTATTCTATATTTGCATACATAAAACCTTCAAGTCTAGAATGCTTGCACATCACTGAAAACTCCAGACAACTAGCTTGCATAATCATAGTAAAAGTAAAGTATCAAGAGGCTTGGGTTCTAGTCTTGGATCCGCAAGTGAATAAATGCACAAGACTGTGTGGGCCACCTCACCTATGACAGCATCAATTTCTTCCCTGACGTCTAGTATACTTCCTGGCTCCACTAATCCCAAAGAGCACAGTAAGAACTGCTTAGAATTTTGAAGAAAATGCCTTTTCTTGCTTATTTTAAGGATGATTATTTACACATAGAGTTTCACACCCTTCTTTTCTTCCCCCAAAATATAAAGACCACTTAGGCAACTACTGTTTAGCTTCCCTTTCCCAACCTTTACCCTGTTTCTCTGAGAAGAACAAGTATCTGTGCAGTGTTTGTGGCATGTATGATATGAAGTATCACGCAGGAACGTGCAATATAAAGAACTGAATGATAAAAACAAAAGTCAGCATAGATGAGACAGGAAATTCTTCTGGCATGGGGGGTAAGGTCAGATGCTATCGGAAGGTTCAGGCTACTGAATAAGAGAAATAACACTAAGAATCTGTGTGGAGTTCTTTAAATGGGAGAATTACAAATAAAGAACATATTTAGGCCCTGATTCTTTAAATGTAGCCCTGCTCTTGACCACTTGAGCCACAGCTTCATAAGCACTGCATACCAAACGCGATGAGTGACTTCTCACACTTCACCATTGGCTATGTGACATTGGGATGGTGATTTCAGTGTTTTGTCCCAAAAACATAAATCTCCTTTCTCAAGAGCTGATGTGTAGGTATGCTGCATAAGTCTAATGGTTAATATGCAATAACATATCCAAAACAGTTGTCCAAATGTGACTGCATCTTGTATTTGCATGGAAATCATTTTGGGCACAATGATGACAAACACATGGCCAATTAAACTACCGAAATCTAATATATATCAATTATAGAAATATATATCAAAGGCTTATATACAACAACTATAGTACCCCCTGAAGCTATGTATCGATAACTTAAAAAATCGGTTGTAATAATCAAATTATTAAGACTATAAAAAGGCTCACCGGGATGAAAGAAAGCCAGTCTCACAGATTTGGGACCATCATTTGGCACTATGTTCTAAAAATAAAATAAAATGTAAGTCCTGCGGCCTCAGTGAATGGCCTCTTGGTGACAGCTTCCTGCCTAGTATTTACCACCATCGATATCTAAACAATACAGCTTTCTCACTGATTGCCCCTGGGGACTTTGATACCTGTTGTGAAGAACACAAGATCTCCTGGTGTGCCAACAACAAGCAGTTGTCACCTCTGAACAATCCTCAGGAATCTTTAGGAAACAGACTGAACCATGATCAGTTCAATTGAAAGTCATAGGTTTTTGACTAGAACTAAAAATTAAAAAACAAAATTGAATCAAATATTTATCCTCCATTTCAAGGAACTGTGATAACCAGTTGTTCGAATGGAGGAAACAATAATAATGGAGTTGACTCTACAGAGGCAGGACTGGTAAGGACTGCAAAATGCAAGGTAAGTGATTAGTCTGCACCTCAAGTTACTCAAACCAACTGAAGAACAAACACTCTAAAGGAGGACACTAATCCCTTATATTTTTAAGCAATAACAAAGAGGTATGACTAGAACTGATTAAATTGTACATACTCAAAGTAATCAAAGGGCAATGGGACATGTTCTAATATGTCATCGTAAGTAATTTATTCCATTAAAGTAGATACATTCATGACTTAATTAATTAAAGCCTGTCTTTAAGGACTTTTACCAGGGTCTATTATAGGGGAGAAATGCCAAGAATTGCCAGCAAACCACAAGAAACTGGGAAGAGAAAGGAAGCATTCTCTCTTACGGGTTTGAGATGGAGTATAGCCCTACCAAGACCTTGATTTCAGACTTGTAGCCTCCAGAACTGTGAGATAAATTTCTGTTGTTTTAAGCCACCCAGTTTGTGGTATTTTGTTATAGCAATCCTGGGGAACTGATAGAGATAGGCACCATAATTCTCATTTTATAGATGAGAAAACTGAAGCCCAGGGCAGTAGACAACATGCCTAATGTTTCACAGTTAGCGTGTGGCAGTCATGAGAGAAAATCGAGTACTTTCATTCCAGAGTCTGAACTTGGAACTCCTATATATTCCCGCCCCTATGTTGAACTCTTTCTTTCACATGTCATGCTTCGCTTTTAGGCATCTCTATGGAAACGATCTAATGATTTAGCACTATGGACATGTGCCAGAATTTTAAAAGTACAGTACTACTCAAAAACTGAAGATGCTAGAGATTTGCAACAAACTTAGCATGTAACCCACAGACCTTTGTACAGTTTCTATGGCAGTCCAGCCACAACTGTCCATCTCCAGGCCTTCCCCTTCCTGCTCCTGGGATTACTGGTCAATGGGAGAGTCACTAGAATGGGAGTCAAAATATATTTTTTGTTGCCCTTTTAAAAATTTGTGAAACTGTTCTGTGTAATACCATAATAAGGGATGCATGTCATAGTACATATGTCAAAACTTATAGAATGTACAACACCAACTGTAAACTCCAATGTAAACCATGTATTCTGGGTGATAATATGTCAATGCAGATTCATTGATTGTAACAAAAGTACTACTCTGGTGGGGGATGTTCATAAAGGATGAGGCTGTATGTGTGTAGACAGAGGCAGAGGAAACTATACTCTCTGTCTAATTTTGTTGTGAATCCAAAACTGCCTAAAGCTTAATTATAAAATGTTTAATTTTATTCTACCATTTTCAAAAAACATGGCTTTTGGGTGCTCATCAGAAGACCTGGGTTTGTATCTTAGCCCTGCTCATCACTGGATGTGAAACTTTAGGTAACATGTCTTTGATACAATATGATATATGATATATGATATAATTTCATTACTAAGATGGCCATAATACAGCATCCTATATCTAATCTTCACATGATCTGTGATACAGCTATAGGAAGCACTGGGTGCAAGGCTAACTAGAGACTGTAAGTTCTCAATAAATATTTGTTCAAGACCTGCCTCATTTGGGTTGCTTCACGTGGAGGTAAGTCTGTGAAGAGGATCTTTCTGTTGAGTTGTCCCCCAGTGAGTGTCCCTGCCCACTCCTGCTGGGCTCCTGGGCTCCTTATCAGCAGGCATGTCCCCTGCTGGTCTCCACAGCAATTGCTTCAACAGTTGCCAGTCTGTTATCCCCAGGTACTGAACAGGGTCAGCCAGCCAAACAGGACTTTGGTAAGTAGATTTCAGCCTTCAGGGAAGAATGGTGGAACCAGACCTCACGGAAAGGGATCATCTATCAGTCTGACAGTAAAGATACGTGTAAGTAATACCAGGAAAAAATAAACTTTCCATGACACAGTTGTGGGAATTTGGCATGTATCCAAGTCACAGTCTCACAGTAAAAGGGCTAACAATATACTATCACATAAAATGTATTTTTCCAAATAAAGTATTTTCAAATATAGCTCTATAAAAAGGAAATTAACATTAAAAATAGCTAATTGATTTATTTTTTAATTTTGTTACTTCAGGGCCAAAGTGTTGACAGAGCTTAGGACTCACTTTTTCAATATGCCAGTGTCAGTGTACAGATATAAATAAAAGTGTTAAATAAAAATCCAACATGTTTACTAAGCAGAGCTCAAGGAAGAAAAAAATGTTCCTTGATTTCATATCCTTTCCTTATTCAGGAAAACCCATTTTATAAAGATATGAATGCAAATGTATAGATTTACTTAAATGTTAGTTTGGCTTGTTAAGGAAAGAAAGGCATTGTTTCAAGGCATTGGAGAAAAGATAATTGTTTGATTTTAGAGCAAGTGAAAAGCAGATCCTAGGTCTGCTTTTCAGGATATCATTCTTGAAAACAAACAACTGATTTTCATATAAGAATCAATAACTGTTTTATGAATAAATTCCCAAATTACTTCTTATTAAAGAACGCTACCAATAATATAGATACAAAATCAAATATGAAATATCAGGTCTAGAGTATCAGTCCCAAATATAAAAGGGAACAGTTTCATCTAAAAGCACTAGAACACACCCACCAGGTAAATCTAGATCCTAGGTGTGAAGGAATAAATGTGAACACAAACATAATCAAATAATGCACACATACAACTTTGACATGGGGCCTATGCCAATGACCAACTTCTCAATCAAGTATTGGTTTAGACTCAAGCCAGTACCAGAGCCTTGTTATCTAATTTGCTGTTAAACTCAAAACAGGTAATACACACAGAATATCAGCACAAAAGTTTTATTTTGGAAGAAATACAGGTAAAGCACAGAATATTTTGATCTAGATGAACAGAGGCTTGAATTCTGATTTTGCTGTTATTAACAATGAAAACTTGAATAAATATTCTTTCTAAATTTTAGGAGTTTTCACCTTTAAAAAAACAGACAAACAACTGTAACATTGACTCCAAAGTGCTATTATGAGGATGAAATTCTTTATGAGGAAGGTTGAATGCCTGGCAGATTTCTGGAACACGCAGAAGGCCCTTACCTCCTGGCCTGACTCCCACTACTGGCATTTCCATGAAAATACTTGCATTAATCCTCTGCCCACAGAAAGAGGCAGGAAAACCCAGATCCTGAGTCCTTGTGAAGAAACTGGGCCTCAAGCTGCCTGTTGTGTTTGTATAACAAACAAGCAAAAAAGTAAAAGTCCCCAGCATCTCAGGCCTCTGTCTCTTTATGCGTAAACTAAGGACTGTAATTATATTTACTTCCCCAACTGTGATGAATATACTGAATCAGTGGTGTTTATGAAATTAATCTCCCAACTTCAAAGGACTCTGAAAATATTGTGATTTTTGGTATATATAAAGACAAAGGGAAATGTATAGAAATATAAGGGGTTAAGTTGAAATGATAAAAATCCTAAGCCCATCTGTTGTGTCTTTAAAGTTTGCTTTTAAAAATATTGTTAAGGTTAACAAAACTTTATTTTTTAAAGAGATTCATTATACTTTTTGTATTGAGAACATTAGAGATAAAAAAAAAAAAAGACTTCCTAAAGCAGTCATTTGTTATTGATGTTAGAATCATGTCATTTATAAAACAGGTACTAATAAACTCACAACTTAATCCAAAGAGATAGGTATGTGGTCTTGAAACTTAAAATTATAAAGTCTGAATGTTGTTTCCACCCAAAGTTTTGAAACCTAACCCCCAATATGATGGTATTAAGAGGTGGGGCTAGGAGGTGATTAGTTTATGAGGGTAGAGTGCTCATGAATGAGATTAGTGCCCTTTTAAAGGAGGTCTGAGAGAGCTCCCTTGCTCCTTCCTCCATGGAAAGACACAGAAGAAAGATGGCCATCAATAAAGAATCAAGTCCCCACCAGACATGGAATCTGCCAGCACCATGATTTTGGATTTCCTAGCCTCCAGAACTGTAAGTAATAAATGTCTGTTGTTGATAAGATGTGGTATTTTATTATAGAAGCCTGAATGGACTAAGTCAATAAGTCAAAAATAAAGAGCAGCTAAAATTACAGTATTATTTCAAAAATGTATTTAAAATGATAAATTAGAGATACTGTCCCAAATTTTATGTTTTTAAAGACATTATTTTCCTATGGTGAATTTGATAAAAATCTGAAAATTCAAGGAAAAATGTTTGAAAGACAAATCCTTAGGTATTATTCATAGACTGCTATATGAAGTGTAAAGTTCAGATCACTGGCTGTGGAATATTACTTAATACTCTTTGTAGCCTCACTCATAAAGAAGTACGAAGATCACATCAATAGCTCTACGTATCATTTTTCAACAATAAGTAAACGAGTAATGCAAAGGATTTTCTAAAGCTTACTGCAGTCTTAATACATGCTTGCTGGCATCACCTGACACAGAAACATTCTTGATATTTCTGTTGTTAATTCCTACCATGCTGATGATCTCATGACAGCTTGAGGGTGACAACCTCTGAAGTTAATTCAGACTCCTGCCTTTGCTCTCCCCTTCTTGGATTCAGTGAGTCTTTTACCTCAGATGAAACATTCATATTTTTGCCTATAAATGTAGCACCAAAATGCTTTCTGAAGGGAGCACAAAGACCAATCAACAAAAACCAGATGTGGCCATGAGAAATGTCAAATTTATTGATTTTTTTAATTATGTTCAGTTAGCCAGTATATAGTACATCATAAGTTTTTGTTGTAGTGTTCAATGATTCATTAGCTGTATATAATACCCAGTGCTCGTTTCAACACATGCCCTCCTTAATACCCAAGTGTAATTCTTCCCACAGAGACATGGAAATTTACTCTGTGAGATTTGCGGAGGTTCCTCAACTTTTGTGGACTACATTGCACTATCTGTATAATAAGAATAATACTGCCTTTCCTCAGGGGGCTGTACTAAAATACCCAATTTCTTTACCCATAAAGATTTTACTCTGATGAAAGAGTCACAGTACTGATGAAGTTAGAGAGTCCATGTAGCATAATGGTAAAACATAGACTCTGAAGCCAGGATACCTGGGTTCAAATCCTCATTCCTGCCACTTACTGGTGCTATTACCTTGAGCAATCTACCACACTACTCCGTGTCTTAGTTTTCCCATCCCCATTTAAATAAGGGTAATAACAAGACCTACTTCATAGGGTTGTATAAGAATTAAATGTTATTATTTAAAAAATACTTAGAGCAGTATCTGAAACATACTAAGTTCTGCATAAATGTTCCATAAATAAACCATTGTTTACTGTCCTTTTCCTCAAAGATGCTGCCCACTAAGTTTTCCCAACATGCATATGGGCATTGGTTCATGGCTGCCAAAACAATCCATGTGACAGAAACTGCTAGCTAAATATCCCCTTCTTCCTGGCCACAAAGATCACATTTCCCAAACTCACTTGCATTGTGTATAGCCAGTGAAAGTGAGAAGTGATTGGCACTACTGCAATCTTGGCCCAGAAATCCTTCTATGCACAACCTTCCATAATCCTTCCCTTTCCACGGCTTAATGCAGATGAACATAGTAACAGAGGACGGTGTGTTAAAGATGGTAGAGCCACAAGATGGAAGGAGCCTGGGTCCCAGCATCACTGTATCTATAGGAGAGTTGCCTGACCAGGAATGCCTGCATTATCTTGTTGTGTCCATAAGAAATAAATTATTATTGTATAATGCCCGTGAGATTTTGTTTCAGTAGCTAGCAATGCTGTCCTAATCACAGAGTCCAATATTTCCTGCATGGGGCTGTATATTGGGGTAAAGTCATTATAACCTTCACTGCCTAGAGGGGATGACTGGGTCAAAACTGGGGTTGGACTGAGATTAGATCCCAAGCATGGGTGACACAGAAAAACCTTATCTAGAAAGGAAAACAGAATTATGGGGAGACCAGCACTGGTTCAATTGCTTTCAGATAATTCCTTAGAAGACTGTCATGTCTCCTGTCCTCTCCTCCCCTCCCCTTCTCCTCCTCTCCTTTTCTTTTTTCTCTTTTCCCGTCCCTTCCCTTTTCACTTTTCTCTCTCTTTTCTTTTCTTTCTTTCTTTTCTCTCTCTTTCTTTTTCAGAGTTCCTGTTCCCATGAGCCCAAGCCAACCATCCTAGAAATGTAATTTTCTAGGCCTACATTTGTCATAATGTTTCCAAGTATCTTCCCAGGTGGGCTGCCTCAGTGACCAAAATCCTTTTAATTCTTACAATCCGGGACTGATACCATATTGCCCCCTATTAGCATGAAAACACAATCTGTGATGGATAACAACTAAGGTCATTATCAACTCTGAATACTTGAGTTTTGTAGCTTTATAAGAACAGTTTCCCAATTGCTTATAGGGACCTAAGGGAATGGAATGAGGTATTTTTTGCTGATGGGAGGGGGGCTCATCTTCTGCATGGACTGCTGATGAGAAAGGCAAGTTTAGGTATTCTACTTCTGGGGGAAATGTTAACCGTTTGGGTAGCAAGCCCTCTGCAAGGGTTCCAGGAAGGAGGGAAAAGGCTACACCTGAAAGGGAGATGTATAAGCTTTTTGTAGAAGTGTGGTTCTGGTCACTCTTGAGTTTGTTCTATGACCCTCTCCACAAGTAACACTGTTCTAACGCCTAATCAAAAAGGCTGAACCAATTCATGCAAATAAATAAATTCTTAGTGTTCTTTGTTGTTGGCTAGCCTCTATGGTGGCTGCCCCATGATCCCCACCTCTTGCTGTTCACACTTTTTTTTTAATTGAAGTATAGTTGACATGCAATATTACATTAGTTTCAGGTATGCAACATAGTGAATCAACAGCTCTATACATTATGCAATGCTCACCACAGTGTAGCTACCATCTGTCACCAAAATGCTATTACAATTCTACTGACTATATTCCCTATGCTATACCTTTAATCACCACAACTGACCCATTCCATAACTGGAAGCCTGTAGAAGATGTTCACACTTTTGTGTAAACATCTCCCCTTGAGTGTAGAAGGGAATTATGACTTCCTTCTAATGACAAAGGTAATGAGATGTCATTCTTATCATTATATTATGGTATATAAGACTGTCATGCTATCATATCGGACTTACTCTAGAAACTCTCCTTGTTGACTTTAATAAAGTAAACAGCTGTGTTGGGAAAACCAGCATGGCAAGGAACAGCAGGCAATCTCTAGGAATGGTGGGTAGCCTCCAGCTGACCTCTAGCAAGAAGGTGGGCCTTCCATCCTGTCCAACCACAAGAAAATGAATTCTACCAACAACCTGAATGAGCTCAGAAGCAGATTTTATCCCAGTCAAGGCTTCCAGATGAGAATATAACCTGGTTGACACTTTGACTGCAGCCTGCAAGACCCTAAGGAGAGGGCCCATTCAAGTGATGCCTTGAGTCCTGACTCACAAAAATTGTAAGATAATTAATGTGTTGTTTTAGGGGCTAAGTATGTGGCAATTTATTGTTACACAGCAAGAGATAACTAATAGAGTCTGTTAACAGAAACAGTGACCACAACTCCCTTCTACTCTGCTAATGTTGCCTTAGCAGGGCACTGCTAGAGAATCCCATTCTAACAAACTATAAAATGTTTCTCCCACTTGTTATCCTCTGGCCACATTTTAAGTCTCTTAAAGATCCCATGTATTTTGATACTCTTGGAGGCCACAGCCCACATGACATAAATATAATGCACCCAAATCACACATTAAGTATAATGTGTAGGAAAATGAAAATGAACATTTTTAATTTGTAATTTTACCTTGAAAATTATTTAGCTCAACAACTCATTTAATTTAGAATGTCAATGATTTCTTGGCAATTATCATGCATACTTGGGAACTTGTGAAAGGAGAACATCTCACCTTCAAATGTTTTACAATATAATGAAATTTTTATACATACTAAATTGAACACTTAATGAAGTTGACAATGTTATTTTAGAAGATGTTTAATTAAATATTTATTATTTTCATTTTTGAAAGGTTTTCTAAGAATTACAGAGTCAATTATTTCTTGTTCAAGCCTCAATCTGTTTCATTGTTCCCTGAGAACCATGACCTGGACCTTGTGCCAGTAACATCTGATGAATAAAAGTGCTTTGCTTGCATACTTTGATTCTTTTTTATTAAATTTATAAATTTTCACATAAGCAAATGCCATAGGTACATCAAAAATAATGTTATTAAAAGAAAAGAATGAGAGAATGCACACATAGAAATGCCATAAAAACTGGAACCGAAGATTATAGTTCTTAGAGGTTAGAGAAAAAACAAAAACAAAGAAAGCAAGCATGCACACAGAAGCGCACACACAATACACGTGTGCATCTAGATTTTCTTCTTAATTTAATAGTGTGTCAGCATTCTCAAATACCTGTTTTTCTTTCCAAAAGAGTCAATGGAAATGGGAAATCACTCCATACTCAAGGTCCTGAGGTCAATAGCAACACTTAGATTACACTTTTGAATTCACTAGCCCTAAAAAACTAGAAACGATGCCTTTCCAAATGATCAAGTCAGTTCCTAACTTTAAGCCTCAGTAGCCTTATCTGTAAGAAGGAGGAACTGACTCATGATCAGTAAGCCTCCTTCCATTTCTAAAATCCCAGGAATCTAAGCACCCAAAGGCTGGAAACAGACTTGAATTAGACCCTGAATACTGGCGATCATATTATTTGTCTCTGCAAACTTCATTATTTGTTAATCTTTTTCATCCTAGAAATCCTATAATTAAAAAAAAGATCACTTGCAAGTACCAAAAGAGATTTGTAAAATTAATTGTGCTCACTTAATCATTTAGGGAAAAAGAAAAATCTAACCAGAAATCTTCAAATGGCATCATCTTAATCCATGCTTATATATCATGGGGGAAGTGGTAGAGTTTTTAAGAACTTTTTTTCCATATCATACTCCTTAATTGGAGCTTAAAAGGACTGGGTACTCATCTGCCATGAGTGTTGTTGGGTATAGAAGGGAAGCTGAAGGAGAAGACCCCCAGGTAGTTTCCAGTTCTGAGCCTAAATCTTCAAAGCAACAACAACAAAGGTTTCTCAATCAAAATGCAGGCTATAAAAACTCCACAAGAACCTAGGTGAACTAGCACATGATCTTTAGCACTTAGTACAAGAAAAATTATAGTTTACTAACTAGGCTCGGGATTAAGATCTAGGAATTCACTGGAAGGGCTGGCAGAAGAGAATGCATGAAAGCGTAGTGTGTATGAAAATTCAGGTTTCAGGGTGCCTGGGTGGTAGGTTAAGTGTCTGACTCTTGATTTCGGCTCAAGTCATGATCTCAGAGTCATGAGATCAAGCCCCACGTCAGGCTCCATGCCCAGCAGGTATCTACTTAAGATTCTCTCTCTCCCTCTCCCTCTGACCCTTCCTGCCTCCCTCAAATAACAAATAAATAAATCTTTAAAAAAAGAAAATAGAAAAATCAGGTTCACTTTTTGTGTTTAGTATAAAAAAGCAGAACTGTTGGGGAGGGGCTGTCCAGGGTGCTGAGTCCAAGGAGGGATGTAATCCTTGTCAGAGACTAGGCACTGAACCTGAAGAGAGCAAAGAATTGTCCAGCCTCTTTCCTATCACCGTCTGATCTGCCAGTGCCTCCTACTAGCCAACCTTAACTGGTCATCAATTGGCAAGTCTGCATGATTCATTTACAGGTATCAGATGTTCAGGGCATTGAAAAAAGCAGAGAGAAGATTGGGGCAGTGAGGAAGAGGGCATGGAGAGTAACCAGACACAACCATAAGAAAGACATATATACATAATGGCATTCCTGTTTGACATGTTAGGAAACTGAGACTCAGAGTAGTTAAGTTACTTGTTCCAAGTTACACACCAGCACAAGATGGCAGGGCTGGGGTTTGGACACAGACTCTCTGGTTCCAGGTATGTGCTCATTCGTTTTTGCTACTCTCATGATACCTCGAATTTGCAAGCCCTTTGCTATTTACCAATTCTTTTACATATTTTACCATATCTATTCCCTAAAATAACCCTGAGGGGTAAGAAAGTTAGATTTTAGTGATATTTTACAGATGAAGGAGCTAAGGATCAAAGAAGCAATTAACACTTTTCTTCTAAAAAGTAGGCGATAATTAATGTCTTTGATCCAAGAGAAGAAGGGAATAAGCAATAGAGTTAGGGGGCTTCTAGGTACATAAGTTAGCAAAATAAAAAGATTAAGTACTGACTGATAATATGTGAAATTTAAAATGAAAAAGGCACTAACAGGTATTTGTTATGATAATTCTTAAGTTTGCATATGTCTTTCATCACTAGTCTAAATTAAATTTTTCCCTAAGAAAGCATAAGCAGTGATAAGAATTAACTTCTAGCTAACTGAGTGCTGCTATTTGAATGGCATACCTTCTAAAAAAAGATCACCCAGTAAAGCTGTAGACTACATAATGTTAATGGTGTGATACAAAACTATTTCTAATTCTCTAGCATCTTACGAGCAAGGGATTGCAATCTTTGTCAATTAACAACATGGAAGGGATTGTTAAATGGTAATAAGGAAGGATATTTTTAACATATAAAAAAGACCTTAACCAAGAGAAGTATGATTCTACTTAAAACCTCTACTTTTGTAGAAAAGTAGATCAGACTAGATTAGGCTCTAGTCCTGCTTCCATATGTCATCTGAGAACACACTCAGCTAACTATAAGTGGATATTCTATAAAATCTAGACTTGCTCACCGTTTTATCTGACCCTGGCACATCGTGGCATATAGCAGATGTTGTATAACACCCAAGGAGCTATTATGTTTCAAACCCTATGTGCCAAAAACGGTATGCAATGTATATATTTCATCCTCACCTCAACCCTATGAGGTTGACATTATTATCACCCCCATTTTACAAATGAGGAAGCTGATCTTACACAGCTAGCAAATTCTATGACCAAAATTCACTCCACGTCAAATATTGCCTAATGTGATACCATCTATGCCCTTCCTGCCCTTCAGAGACCTAGGTATCAAAGTCGAAGCTCTCCCTAAAACTTCTGCCAATTCCCAGGAATTTGCATTTTACCACATACTGGCTCTGCATGGCCTCTGCTGTAAAGGCAACAGGTGGGCAGCACAGACTGTCTTGAAGATGACATAAGGAAAAAGGAGGAGTTGCCCACATAACAAAACTTCCCAACAGACAACTGAAAAAGTCCTATTAAAGGTTTCTGTTTACTATATGATTACACTTATATAACATTCTTGAAATAACAATTATAGAGCTGGAAAACAAGTTAGCATCTTCCAGAGGTTAGCGAGGGGCAGGGAAGAGAGGTGGCTATGGCCATAGAAAGGCAACGCCAGGGATCTTTATGATGGAACCCTTCAGGGTCTTGACTGTGGCAGTGGTCACACTAACCCATGCATGAGAAAACACTGCATAAAACTAAGTACACACATGTGCACACATATAAAGCACACATGTGCGTGCAGATACAGTCAAATGAGGGCATGTAAAACCCAAATAAGGTCAGTGGGTTGTAGCAACACCAATTTCCTGGTTGTAGTATTGAACTATAGCTATGTGAGATGTTACCATTGGGGGAAACTGTGAGAAGAATATATGAGATCTCTTATTTTTTAGAACTGCATGAGAATCTATTATTATGTCAAATTTTAAAATGGAAATATTAATAAATACATCATAAACTTTATTGTAATTTTTTCTTCTCTATTTTCTAAAATTAGCATAATGCTGCTTTAGTGATTTTTTCTAATTAAAGTAAAAAAATGTGTTGTTGAATGTGTCATGAGTTGGCACTTCCAGTTATTTTTACCAATGGATAGGACATTAGCAGAAGATGATAGGAATAAGTTAGACGGTGTTTCAGGATGGATGGACCAGAAGGAAAAAAGGCATAAAGGCAAGAAAGCAAAGGGCACATATGTTCAGGAAACAAGGAGAGCCCCCATTTGAATAGAACATGGAGGGGTATGTAAGATTTGTGTGAGAGGTAGGGAGAAAACGGTGAACCAGTCTGTATCATGAAAAGGAAGAAATCCATTCTTAAGGCATTGTGGGAAGAAGTGTTCTGTGTATTTGGAGAGAGAAGGGAGACTGGCATGTTCAGAGTGGAGCTTTGGGGAAACTAATTTGACTGCATAGGATGGACTAAAACGTTTGTGGACTGGAAGATGAGAATGGCAGTGAAAGATCTTTCCACCAGAGTCCAGGCAAGACATAACAAGGAGGGAGGTAAGTCTAGAATCAAGGGACCAATGTGCCAACACAGCAAAGAATGTGAAATGTGCAGATGAAACTCGCACTTGAGAAAGGAAATTCCAATAGGCATTACCAGGAAAATATTTGTGAACTCTGTCCATGTATTCTCAGATAACAAGAGAAGAAAAAACATATTTCTAACATCCATTCTATTATCATATGGATAAGAATATTCTTGTCTGTACTAGGTGAAATGACATAGGCAGTCTGAAATTAATTCCTAATGTCTAGATTTCTATCCATTCCTCTGGCTCATATAATAGATATAGCCACAACCAATTCTAGTATCAGTTATTACTAATTTTCAGTCCTAGAATGTACTTCAAATTCAAAGCCTCCAAAATTCTTCTTATGAATGTATTCTCTGGTAATCTCAACTTATTATCCCTTGAATTTTAACACGTACCTTTGCCTGATAATAAAACAGAACCATCTCACTAGACTATGGTTTATTCAGCCAAAATGAAATGAAAAAAAAAAATCTGAGTTGCTTTACAGGTTTATGAAGATGGTAACCAGGAAGCAATGATTTCCAATATTTCCCTCTACAGCCTTTCAAATACACTATAATAAAAGTGACCGAGGTCTCTTTTTAAATAGACAGCAGTAATAACTTATGAGAGATCAATGATAACCATTTATCACATAAATAAGCACTGTGGAGTTACAGAACTCCCAGATTAAATGAGAAGCATTTATTATACTTCTGCATTGCAGCAAAATCTTTGGTACATTGTGTACAGAAAACCCAAAGGCAACCCCCCACTGGTTTTTAATTAAGTGTCATTCCCACTGAGTTAATAAGCATACTATCAATAATGTGACTTTCCTTTAAAATTTTGATAATAATAGTTCAAGCTATATTTTGTAATTACTGATAATAGATTTGATAAAATTCTCCAATTGCCACCCTCTTCTCAACTAACACAACTAGATTTATTATGCCTTCTACGTCCAAGAACAATCAGTCTTTCCATTTCTGGAGCCTTAATAAATGCAAACCATGTGAAATTGATGTTCACCCGGAGAATAACATACAACTGGGAAGTTCAGTCTTGAAACACAAACAGATTACTTTATGATTAAAGGAATAAATATTGCCAAGACTTAAAACAACTGCAGTTTCCTAAGTGCTTCTTTTGTACGAAGCACTGTGCTAGGACCCTTTATAACCATTGTCATGAGGGCTCACAGCAAATAAAAATCAATATAATATATAGAGGCATACACAGTCAGAGAGATTAGCTACCTGGTCCAAGTTCCCAAACTGGTCAGTGGAACCAGAATCCTAAAGCCTGTGCCCATACCACAGCCCATCAAAACCTTCTGTAGGGTAGAAACTTTGTCTATTTACTATCTAAATGAAGAATGTAGTAATTGGTTCAGATGAACAATGGCTTGGATAACATCACATCCACTTGTCTATGATGATGCTCTGCCAACAACAGGCACTCAAAACATGCTTATTAACTACATGGAATTCCTTGTTACCAAATTAACAGGAACATGTCAGCATCAAACCCATTTGCCTCACCTCAGTGCCCCCTAATCTGTGCCATACAGCAGCCAAAAACACAGCACCAGTGCCCAGAGTGGCTAGTGGCCAAATGAATCTGACCAGGGCTTCCAGCTAGGGGTCGTCAACCACTGGCTGACTCCCACGTGTTAATCACTAGTATCTTGCTTTCGTTAGTTTTCTGTCCTCCAAGTAGGATCAGCCCAGGCTGAAACAAGTGCATTAAGGCAGTGGTGAGCTGATTTCTGTTAACTTAGAAGCATTTTATTAACAGTTGATGATCAAAGTCCTTTGTCAATGAAAATAAATGTCAATATGTTGGCTAAGACAACCTCTACCTAGGTTGAAAGAAAGCCTTAGGTAGTTCCCAGGGGTGATCAGGTGGGCTTGTCAAATATAATCTAATTCCCTAACAATAAGAATCACTTGAAAAACACCCAGACTTTTTAATCAGTTTAATTCAATTCAATTCAGTTTAGTTAAATTGATCATTTCTTCAGAATCTATACTGCTCTATTTCAGGCACTGGAAATACAAAGATAAACATGATTCCGGCAGAGTTAAGATGGCAGAGTAGTAGGAGGACCCTATGCTTGCCTCCTAGCTAGATAAATATCAAATCATTCTGAACACCCAAGAAATCCATCTGAGGACTGACAGAACAAACTGTACAACTAGAGGGAAAGAAGAGGCCACATCGTGGAAAGTGGGAGATGCAGAAACACAACTTGGGAGTGAAGAGGACCATGGTTGCTGCAGAGGGGAGGCAGCTCTGATCACGGAGAGAGCCAAGAGGGGGCTGCGGGAGAGAGAGCAGTGCACAGAAGATTGTACAAGGAAAACGCTTCCCCAAAATCACTGGGAAAGGAGAGGGGCTGATTATTGTGAGTTTTTACAACCAGTGGAGATCAAAGAATGGAGTTTTAGAAGTATGCACCATGGCTAGAATTGAGCCTGGCAGGTGCTCCAGTGCTCCTGTGGAGAAGAGGACAGCGGCCCAGGAATGGACGGTGTGATCTGAGGATCCCCTGGGATTCCCTGGGAGAGACGGTTCCCCCTTCTTGGAGTGTATCTGGGAGAGGTGGCATTGTCTCCCAGGGGACAAAAGAGCTGGCAGGTGCTATTGGGCTCCCCTGTGCCTTAAGCATAGGGGCATAGACATCTGCTGAAGGCAGCTAACCTGGATCCAGGCTTTTGCTGCACCTTACTCTAGACTCCAACCTCCTGCATGTTGGTGCAACTGCCCTTCTGGGACACACTGGCACCATCCCCAGCACAGGAGACTCTCCCCCAGAGGACTAGCATGGGTCCATGCCATACCAGTTGTCTTAAGTATGGAATTTTGGAACTCAACTGGCATGTCTGAGATAAAACACAGATGCATTGTCCTACTGGGCAAGCAAAAAGCCCAGATATGCACCGGGTGAAGGGCAGGGATCTGAGGGATGCTGGGCACAAGAGGGAGATTGTTTGCTCTTCTGTGAGGCTTCCCAGATAGCAGCAGACATGAACTCCCCCCTCTGGGGACAAGAGAGAGGGCCGGCATAATTTTTCTACCCTGCCCATCCGCCGGACTGACTTCAGTAAGCAGCACAATGCCAACAGTGGAGGCCTGAGCAGCTTACACCAAGCCCTGCCCCCTGTACTCTGCAGGAGCTTCTTTACTAGGTCAAGTGTGCCTGAGAACCAGAGCAATGGGCCCCTCCCCAAGAAGGCCAGCACAAACACCCCACACATGACAAGTCTACTGACCATAGGTGCTGCAAAGCTTCAGCTCTAGTGGAAATAGCATCAGGCCTCTTTTAACAATCAGACCAGAGCACATCCAGTTAAAACTTACCACTTTCTGGACAAGGTACAAACACTACCCATGGCGGGCAAGGAGAAAATCTGCAGAAGACTGACCTCAGAGAAAGAGCAGCCAAAACACAGAAGCAGAGTACACACAGAAAAACAGAAACACTTCCTGAAGCACCAGGTCCTGGACAGTATATGACCTCTTCTTCATAAAGCTATTACTCTCAGTAGCAGGAAACATAGAAGGCTTTCCCTAAAACAAAGAAGAAGACAGAGAACTAGACAAAATGCCAAGATGGAGAAATTCATCCTAAAAGAAAGAATAGGAAAAGGTCACAGACAGGATCTAATCGAAACCGATATAAGTAATGTGCCTGATCCAGAATTTAAAACAACAAGCATAAGGATACTAGTTGGGTTTGAGAAAAGCATGGAAGATACTAAGGAGTCCCTTACTGCAGAGATAAAATACCTAAAAACTACTCAGGCCAAAATAAAAAAGGCTATAACTGAGATGTGAAACTGACTGGATGTAATGACCACAGGATGGAAGAAGCAGAGGAATGAAAATATAAGATAAATAAGGTGATATATAAGATAACATCATGGAAAATAATGAAGCTGAAAAGAAGAGGGAAAGAAAAATATAGGATCACGAATGTAGACCTAGAGAACTCAGCAACTCCATAATGCATAATACATTCCTATCATAGGAATTTCAGAAGAAGAAGACAGGGAAAGGGGGTGCTGAAGGCTTTTCTGAACAAATTATACCTGAAAACTTCCCTAATCTGGGGAAGGAAATAGACATCCAAATCCAGGAGGCACAGAGAACTCACATCAAAATCAAAAAAGCCTGCCAACACCAAGATATATCATAGCAAAATTTACAAAATACACAGATAAGGAAAGAATCCTGAAAGCAGCAAGGTAAAAAAAAGTCCTTAACCTACAAGGTAAGACAAATAAAGTTCAAAGCTGATGTCTCAACAGAAACCTGGCAGGCCAGAAGAGATGGCATGATGTATTCAAAATGCTGAATGGAAAAAATATGCAGCCAAGAATACTTTATCCAGCAATGCTATCATTCCAGAATAGAAGGAGAGACAGAGTTCCCAGGACAAACAAAAACTAAAGGAATTTGCAAACACTAAACCAGCCCTGCAAGAAATACTAAAGGAGACCCTTTGAGCAGAGAGAGAAACCAAAACTAATAAAGACTAGAAAGGATGAGAGACAATCTACAGGAACAGCAACTTTACAGGTAACATAATGGCATTAAGTTCATATCTTTCAATAATTTCTCTGAATGTAAATGGACTAAATGCTCCAATCAAAAGACATAGGGTATCTGAATGGACAAAAAAAAACAAGACCCATTTATATGCTGCCTACAAGAGACTCAGTATAGACATAAAGACACCTGCAGATTGAAAGTGAAGAAGTGAAAAAACATTTATCACGCTAATGGACATCAAAAGAAAGCCAGAGTAGCCATACTTATATCAGACAAACTAGATTTTAAATGAAAGACTGTAATAAGAGATGAAGAAGGATACTATATCATAATAAAGGGGTCTATCCATAATGAAGATCTAACAATTGTGAATATTTATGCCCCTAACTTGGGAGCATACAAATATATAAAACAATAGATAACAAACATAAAGAAATTCACTGATAATATTACAATCATAGTAGGGGACTTTAACACCCTACTTACAGCAATGGACAGAACATTTACACAGAAAATCAAAAAGGAAACAATGGCTTTTAATGACACACGGGACCAGATGGACTTAACAGATATATTCAGAGCATTTCATCTTAAAGCAGCAGAATACACATTCTTTTTGAGTGTACGTGGGACATTCTACAGAAGAAATCACAGACTGGGTCACAAATCAGACCTCAACAAGTACAAAAAGATTGAGATCATACCATGCATATTTTCAGATCACAATACTATGAAACCTAAAGTCAACCACAAGAAAAAATTTGGGAAGACCACAAATACATGGATGTTAAAGAACATCTTACAGGACAATGAATGGGTTAACCAGGAAATTAAAGAAGAAATTTAAAAAATACATGGAGGGGCACCTGGGTGGCTCAGTCATTAACCGTCTGCCTTCGGCTCAGGGCGTGATCCCCGTGTTCTGGGATAGAGCCCTACATTAGGCTCCTACGCTGGAAGCCTGCTTCTTCGTCTCCCACTCCCCCTGCTTGTGTTCCCTCTCTCGTTGGCTGTCTCTCTCTGTGTCAAATAAATAAATAAAATCTTAAAAAATAAATAAATAAATAAATAAAATAAAATAAAAAATAAAAAATACATGGAAACAAATGAAAATGAAAACACAATGGTCCAAAACCTTTGGGATATAGCAAAAGGAGTCAGAGAAGGAAAGTATATAGCAATACAGGCCTTCCTCAAGAAGCAAGAAAAGTTTCAAATACACAACCTAATCTTATACCAAAAGGAGTTAGAAAAGAACAACAAATGAAGCCTAAAGCCAGGAGAAGGCAAATAATAAAGTTTAGAGCAGAAAGAAATGTTATAGAAACAACAACAACAAAACAGTAGAACAGATCAATGAAACTAGGAGCTGGTTCTTAGAAAGAATCAATAAAATTGATAAACCCCTAGGCAGACTTATCAAAAAGAAAAGAGAAAGGACCCAAATAAAATCATGAATGAGAGAGTAGAGATCACAGCCAACAGCACAGAAATACAAACAATTGTAAGAGGATATTATGAAAAATTATATGTCAATAAATTGGGTAATCTGGAAGAAATGGATAAATTCCTAGAAAGATATAAACTACCAAAACTGAAACAGGAAGAAATAGAAAATTTGAACAGACTGAGAGCCAAAAAAGAAACTAAATTGGTAATCAAAAATCTCCTAACAAAGTCCTAGATCAGAGGTCTTCCCAGGGGAATTCTACCAAACATTTAAAGAAGAGTTAACACCTATTTTCAAACAAAAAATAGAAATGGAAGGAAAACTTCGAAACTCATTCTAGGAGGCCAGCATTTACCTTGATCCCAAAACCAGACAAAGACCCCACTGAAAAGGAGAATTACAGGCCAATATCCCTGATGAACTTGGATGCAAAAATTCTCAATAAAATACTGGCAAATTGAATTCAAGAGTACATTAAAAGAATTATTCACCATGATCAAGTGGGATTTATTCCTGGGATGCCAGGGTGGTTCAATATTCACAAATCAATCAATGTGATATGCCACATTAATAAAAGAAAGGACAAGAACCATATGATCCTCTCAGTAGATGCAGAAAAAGCATTTGACAAAGTACAGCATCCATTTTTGATAAAAACTCTCAAGAAAGTAGGGACAGAGGGAACATACTTCAACATCATAAAGGCCATATATGAAATACCCATAGCTAATATCATCCTCAATGAGGAAAAACAGAGCTTTTCCTCTATGGTCAGGAACAAGACAGGGATGTCCATTCTCACCGTTGTTATTTAACGTTGTGCTACAAGTTCTAGCCTCAGCAACCAGACAACAAAAGGAAATAAAAGGCATCCAAATTGGCAAGGAAGAAGCCAAACTTTCACTATTCACAGATGACATGATACTCTGTGTAGAAAACCCAAAGACGTCACCAAAAAACTGCTAAACTAACACATGAACGCAGTAAATTTGCAGGATACAAAATCAATGTACAGAAATGTGTTGCATTTCTATACACCAACAATGAAGAAGCAGAAAGTGAAATCAAGGAATCAATCCCATTTATAATTGCACCAAAAACTGTAAGTTACCCAGGAATAAACCTAACCAAGGAGGTAAAAGAGCTGTACTCTGAAAACTGTAGAACACTTATGAAAGAAATTGAGGAAGACACAAAGAAATGGAAAAACATTCCATGCTAATGGATTTGAAGAACAAATACTGTTAAAATGTCTATACTACCCAAAGCAATCTACACATTTAATGCAACCCCCATCAAAATACCACCAGCATTTTTCACACAGCTAGAACAAACAATCCTAAAATTTGTGTGGAACCACAAAAGACCCCGAATAGCCAAAGGAATTTTGAAAAAGAAAAGGAAAGCTGGAGGCATCACAATTCTGGACTTCAAGCTATATTACAAAGCTGTAATCATCAAGACAGTATGGTACTGGCACAAGAACAGACATATAATCAGTGGAACAGAATAGGAAACCCAGAAATGGACCCATAACTCTATGGTCAACTATGTTCAACAAAGCAGGAAAGAATATTCAATGGAAAAAAAAAGTCTCTTCAATAAATGGTGCCGGGAACACTGGACAGCAACATGTAGAAGAATGAAATAGACCACTTTCTTAAACCATACATAAAAATAAATTCAAAATGGATGAAAGACCTGAATGTGAGACAGGAGTCCATCAAAATCCTAAAGAAGAACAGAGGCAGCAACTTCTTTGACATTGGCCATAGCAACTTCTTAATAGACACATCTCTGGAGGCAAAGGAAACAAAAGCAAAAATGAAATATTGGGACTTCATTGAGATAAAAAGCTTCTACACAGCACAGGAAACAATTAACAAAGCTAAAAGGCAAAAAAAAAAAAAAAGATTTGCAAATGACATTTCTGATAAAGGGTTAGTATCCAAAATATATAAAGAACTTACCAAACTCAACACCCAAAAAACAAATAATCCAGTTAAGAAATGACCAGAAGACATGA
Source organism: Ursus americanus (assembly GCF_024610735.1). Taxonomy (NCBI): domain Eukaryota; kingdom Metazoa; phylum Chordata; class Mammalia; order Carnivora; family Ursidae; genus Ursus; species Ursus americanus. The sequence goes on along the minus strand of NC_142146.1, from coordinate 52,660,947 downwards.
ATAGACTTTTTTCCAAAGATGAGGTATAGATGGCCAACAGATACATGAAAACTGGTACAGCCACTCTGGAAATGGAGGTTCCTCAAAAAGCTAAAAATTAGAAATACCCTATGACCCAGGAATTGTACTACTAGGTATTTACCCAAAGGATATAAAAATACTGATTCAAAGGGGCATATGCACCCCAATGTTTATAGCAGTATTATCAATATTAGTCAAATTATGGAAAGAACCCAAATGTCCATTGACTGATGAATAAATAAAGGAATTATAGAATATTACTCAGCCATCAAAAAGAATGAAATCTTTCCATTTGCAATGACATGGATGTAGCTAGAATGTATTACGCTAAGCAAAATAAGTCAGGAAAAACAAATACCATATGATCTCACTCATATGTGGGTGAAACAAAACAGACGAACACAGATGAAAGAAAAAAGAAAGGGAGAGGGATGCAAACCATAAAAGAAACTCAAGTATAGGGAACAAACTAAGAGTTGTTGGAGGGGAGGTTGCAGAAGGGGGGGTGGGCTAAATGGGTGATGGAGATTAAAGAGGGCACTTGTGTTGAGCACTGACTGGTGTTATACATAAGTGATGAATCATTAAATTCTACTACTGAAACTAGTATTGCATTATATGTTTACTACCTGAAATTTAAGCAAAAACTTGAAACATAAAAAAAAAAATTAAACATGATTCTGTCCTTCAAGGAGTTCGTGGTCTTGTGGTGACACAGTCATATTTATAACCAACAGAAGAGATTAAAACCAGCGCTTAATAATGACATCAGAACTGTGCTATGACCCCATGATGAGAACAATGGGCAGGAAATAAAGGAATTAACACCTACATAGAATTTATTACATGCCAAGCACTGAACTAGGTACTTTCATATTCCCCCTTCCTTCTATACTTCACAGTACCCCTAAGAAGTGGAATTTCTACCCTGATTTTCTAGAGGAACAAATTAAGCCTCTAAACAGTTGAATACCTGGCCTAGGCTCACATGACCATGACCAGAAGAGCCAGGATGCCCACCCACACATTCTAAGGCCCATGCTCTTTCACTGTGGAATTCCAACTGCCAGGATTAATTTTTTATGAGAGGATCAGAGTAGCTTCATGGATGACAGGAGTATTGGAGACTATATGCAGGATTTCAACAGAAGAAGATTGAGGAAAGTGCTATCCAGACATCAGAAATGAGCCCAACCCTTCTCTCAGCATAAGTTGCTGGGGAAGTTACCTTACTTGCAGCCTGATACAAACCTAGTGTGAGTGTAGAGAGTATCTCCACTCCCCAAATCACTGCCTACAATCCTGTTTTAACCTGGTTAAAATACTGTCCCTGTAGCACACCTATGTCCCTGCTACAACTGAAGTCCCCCCAGATTGGCACCCTGTGGGTATGAAGACTGCCACAAATCACATCCAGATTTGTACTTAGTGGGCCAGATTTGAACACTGGAATTTGGAATAGAGAGGTTAAGAGCAGGGAATATGGTCAGTTAATAGGGGACTGAATTTTCGCTATGTCCATTAATAGCTTTATGACCCTGCCTGTTTTGAAAAAAAATAAACTTTAGCTTTTACAATAGTTTTAGGTCTAGCTAAAAAAAAACAAAAAACAAAAAACAAAACAGAGAGTTCCCTTATTCCCCACACCCTTATTATTATTTTTAAAGATTTTATTTATTTGACAGAGAGAGAGGCAGCGAGAGAAGGAACACAAGCAGGGGGAGTGGGAGAGGGAGAAGCAGGGCTCCCTCTGAGCAGGGAGCCCGACGCAGGGCTCAATTCCAGGCCCTGGGATCATGACCTGAGCCGAAGGTGGACGCTTAACGATTGAACCACCCAGGTGCCCTGCCCACACCCTTATTATTAACGTCTGACATAATATGATTCATTTGTTGCAGTTAATAACTTATACTGATACATTCTTATTAACCAAAGCCCATACTTTATATTCAGATTGTCTTAGTTTCTAACTAATGTCGTGTTTCTGTTCCAGGTTCCTATACAGCATGCCATACTACATTTAGTCTTCATGTGTCCCTAGGCTCCTCTTAGCTGTTATAGTTTCTCAGACTTTTCTTGTTTTTAATGACCTGGACAGCTTTGAGGAGGACCAATCAGGTATTCTGTAGAATGTCCTTCAGTTGGGATTTGTCTGATGTTTCTTTCATGATTGACCTCGTGTTTCGAACAGGAAGATCACAGATGTAAAGCACCATTTTCATCACATCGTATCAAGGGAACATACTACCAATATGACTCATTGATGTTGATGACTCTTGATGTTGAGCTTGACCACCTGGATGAGGTAGTGTTTGTCAGGCTTCTCCACTGTAAAGGTATTCTCTTCCCCTTCTCCATGCTGTAGTCTTTGGAAGACAGTCACTACATGTGGCCCACACTAAAAGAATGGGCCCTTTGCCTTTCCGTGCCTCAGTTTCCTCAGATATAAAATTGGGGCTATTAATAGATCATATTTTATAGATATGCTGTGCATATTGAGTTAATAAATATAAAACACTTAGAACAGTGTCTGGTACAGAATAAACTGCAAATATTAAAAACTCTATTGTTATTTTCCTTTTATACCAGCTTCCATGGAAAAGCACATTGAGATAGTCATACATTTATTCATTTATTGATTTGATAAACATGTTTTGAGCATCTACGATATGTCAGGCACTGTACTAACGCTTAGTTTACAACGAGCAAAAACAAATACAGCCCTGACCTATAGAATGTAGTGCAATCTAGCAAGAGAGAGAGATTAATGAAGTAAACACAGAAATGAATATATACTTCCAGATAATGACAAGTACAATGATGAAAAGTCATGTGGTGCTATGAGGGCATATTCCAGGGGAACCTATTTATTTCTTCTCTGAAGTGACAGTGAGAAGGCAGCTGAAATATTGAGCCCTGGGGTACACATGACTAAGGAAGCAACTGTGAGAAGAGCAGTATGTGTACGGCATGGAGAATGAGGAGGAGAGTGGTATGATGGGAAGCTGGACAGGTGGGCAGAGCCAGACCAGATGGAGCCTGTGGACCACGTTTTGGGTATTTATCCATAGCAGCCTTTGCAGATTTTCAAGCAAAGAGTGACCTGAGATTTGAAATCAAATATCAAAGAGATTACTCTAGCCACAGAGTGGAGCCAGGATTGGATGTGGTCAGAGCAGATGTGGGGAGGCCAAGCTTCTGCAGTAATCCATGTGATAATAATGACAACTCACACCAGACAGATGGTTACAAAGAAATGAGAAGCAGAAGGACTCCAGAGTGGGACACAGACTGGGAATGAGAGTGAGGGAGCCAGAACTATGAAGCATGACTCTACTTTTCTGTCTTGGGGAATTAGATGGCAGGCAGTGATATTTAGGAAAAGTGACACAATGAAAGAAGACAGGTATGAAACATAGGGTGCATGAAAGGATGATGCAAGGGTCTAAGAGAGATTGGGGGCCAGGTGGAGTAAGAACCCTGAAAACCACCTGAAGGAGTCTGGACATTGTATATTAGAACAGAGGAAAGATAGAAATATTTTAGGCAGGCCGCCCCTAACATTTTCATGGCCCAGGGAAAGAGTCTAAATGGAGTTCCTAATTCTGTATGTCCTGAAACTTTTCCTTACCACAACTCAAAAACAGGCAATCTCTACTCTCAAGGGGTCTCTAACCCTCACCCCTAACAGCATTGCCCTTTCAGGTTCTTTAAAATAACCTGAGGCTGGAAGGTTAAAATTTAGACTTCCCAGACTCCCTGGAGTTTAGTACTTGAATGTAGAGATGTGGGGAAAGTCAGCCCTTAGCTCCTTGGCCTGCCTGCCCCTTTTTTTCCACGCTCTAACCTACCCTGTGCCATGAAGGACCAGAAGTGCAGGTCTATGGACAATCCAGCCCACTCCAAACCATTTCCCATTACAAGCTCCAAACCATTTCCCATTACAACCCCCAGGAAAAGCAGCTGTCCCTTGGCCATCCGCACACAGATTCCACACAGATTCCAGAAGCCAATTGAGCAGGAGTGTCCAGGGTCCTGGACATCTACAGTAAGGTCTATAACAGGACATACATTCCATGTGGGCGCTGTGAACTCTTCTCCCACCTGGTGCTTGTTTTACGTCAGTTACATTCCCCATTAATATCAATACACTGTAGTATTGCTTTGAGCATAACTAACTTACTGCCTGTCACATTTAAAATTTACTATTTTGAAATAATGGAAAAATTTAATGCCTCTACCTTCCCAAACTCAATGACTGACTAAATGCTACTTCCCTCTGAAAGTTCAAATAAAAGATAAACCATCATAATAATAAACATCATCACTATTCATCTCGGTGGTAATTACCCATTCATGCCAACCCCCCTCAAGATTTAAGCTCTAGTTAAAATGCAGAAAGATGAACAGATTGAAGAATGTAGCTTATTTATTTACATCCAAAGTGAAAGTGGCATTCTACACACCAAAGACTTTAAGACAAATCTGACAGCCTAAATTACTCCCTACTAAAGAAAATGGTTTTCATAGAATAAGACATTAATAAACAGTCTGGATTTTCCTCATTTATTTTTACTTTAGTTTTTATTTCTACTCTGTTTCAAAAGGCAGTTTGTGATAAAAATCCATACACAACAGCAGATAGCTAAAAGTGAAGTTAAGAAAAAGATTATCAGAAGCTGTTTAGAGAAAAGTGGGAATAATTTTATCAGGAATCTGAAATAAGACACTATTCCTGAGTACTAAATTAGCTTTGAGCTTCCTAGCAGCCAAGGTAAAGAAAAAAAAAAAATGAGGAGGCTTATATATCTCTCAGAGCTTGAAAGCAGCATATACTCAGTTCTTTAAAAGAAACACACTTCCCCCTGCCACCAAACTCATATCAAACAGTGCCTCCAAGTAACAATGTTAAGGACTGCAAACATTTCTTCATTTCATTATTAGCCTTGCATATATAATCTAAATGTGTACCAAGAAGACGTGTTTGTGGAGAATAATCTAATGGAGAGCACATGCTTCCTGAAGAACAGGATTGTTGCAGGGATTAACATCAGAGAACGCAGAATATAGAGAGCTGGTGTGTCCCTGATGCTCTCTGTCACACATCAGCTACCCTGGGAGCATTTGGAACCAATACAACATTGAGCTTTAAATGCTTGTGCTCCTCTTAACTAGAAAATGTGTTTCAAAAGGTTCATATTATAGTTAGCTAAAAGGAAACACATATGTAAAGAATTTCAACCTCACAGAAAATATGGCTTAATTTATTTTTGTTTATTTTTTTTATTTTTTTTTTAAAGATTTTATTTATTTATGTGACAGAGAGACAGCCAGCGAGAGAGGGAACACAGCAGGTGAGTGAGAGAGGAAGAAGCAGGCTCCCAGCAGAGGAGCCCGATGTGGGACTCGATCCCGGAACGCCGGGATCACGCCCTGAGCCGAAGGCAGACGCTTTAACAACTGCGCTACCCAGGCGCCCCAATATGGCTTAATTTAAAATGCCATTTATAAGTGATCTCAGCAGCCAAATTGAACCCAGACAAAAAAAAAAATGTAAAAGCAAAGTTATGCCTTGGTATATGATCAGTTTGGTAGCATACCAGCCTCCTTTCACCACAATAGGCATGCAGAATCAGATTTTTTCATTATCAAATGGCTGTAGATAATAGTTTTTCTCTTCTTTCTAAGTAATAGAACCCCTAATTTGTTCAGGTTATCAATATGCCCAGCTTAAAATAATCAGTCTCCATTCCCTTGCAGCAATGGCTGGATATGCTGGTCGTGGGACACAGTTATGGCCAAGGAGAAATGAGCAAAGTCTAACAGAAGGGCCTGTATGGAACTTGTTAAATAGGACAAACTCAACTCACACTTGCGCTTTTTTTTCCCTCTCCATCCTTCATCTTGTTAGAAAACAAACAAGATATCTGGAGAAAGACCAGCCATCTGGGGACAACGAGTATAAAAACCAGAGATGAGAACACTGAAAAGGGAGCTGGAAAGAGCTTGGGTACTTGACAACTCCCTCAAGCAACTCCACCAGCTCTGGACTGCCTACCCCTGCAATTCTTCTGACATGAGAAAAATAAAATCTTTTTTAGTTAGCCACTGTAGATGGGTTTTTGTTACACTCAGCGGAACATAATCACTAACTAAAAAATAGGCACAATACCCCCTTCTCTAAATGCCTCATTCAACAAACTGAAAGTAAAATTGAGACTTCAAGTCCAGGGAGAATGGACAGAAGAGAATAAATCTCCCCTTCAGTATAGCATTCATTCTGGTGGCAGAAGCACTGCAGGTGTTCACCAAATCCTGTTTTCCTCTTGCCACTGCTGAGCACATTTCACAGCTTTCCCCAGATGGGGCCATGCGATCTGAGTTCTGCCCAGTGAAACACGGAAGGGAATAATGCACGCCATTTGCAGGTTTGGCACATTAAAACCTTCCTTTGCAATTTAGCATGCTAGCTTTATTCCCACACTCCAACTGAAATGTAAAGGAGGAAGAGCTCCTGGAAAATGACAGAGCCAAACAAAGAGGCCCAGGTCCCTGACCCAGAGGGCAGACCCCTGCACTTGCAGAAGCTGGACAAGGACACACAAAAAGAAACACTGATTGTGTTAAGTCACTAAGATTTTGAGGTTGCTGTTACAGAAGTCAGGCTACTATGAATATAACTCTAGGAATGGTCTCCAAAGTGGAGGGCAAGCACTGTCGGGGGTATACAAGATGATCCACTGGGTATAGGGTAAAAATATTACAACTACATTTTTAATTAACCAATTTTGGGCCATTTTTAAATGTGCATAATATGTTGGTAAAGTGCTATATAGATATACTTATATTGAAAGTACGCTCAAAATTTTTTTTTACTAAATAGGATGCACAATTCTAAAAAAAATCATGAATGCCATTGTTCTAGAGAATTGGTTTTAAAGCATTTTTAAGACATAAAACTCACTCTACAAATGAGAACTTCCATGTGAAGCCATTAGAGAAAACAGGTGATGGCATTGCTGCTATGGTTAATGAGGGTGGAAACCCCAAGCCCCATCCCTCTCAGCCCCATCCCAGAAAAAATGAAGCTACATCAACAAAGGAGAAGTCTCAGTATTGAGGTTTTACACAAGACTTTGATTAGAAAGAGGATGACATTGCTTAATTTTTTAAAGCAATCATGCTCTATAGAATCTATGGAACATTCTAAAGATCCTTATAATTGACATATATTTCTTAGTTTGAATTGGTCTGAACTGGTCACTTATATATTGGCTCTTACTATAGGGTGAAGGGGGTTGGGAGACCTGACCACTTAGCTTTGCTTGGTTCTGTTGTGAAATTTCTTCATCTTCATCTAAACTGTAGGAGTAGGGGCGCCTGGGTGGCTCAGTCGTTAAGCGTCTGCCTTCGGCTCAGGGCATGATCCCAGAGTCCTGGAATCGAGCCCCGCATCGCATCGGGCTTCCTGCTCAGCGGGAAGCCTGTTTCTTCCTCTCCCACTCCCCCTGCTTGTGTTCCCTCTCTCGCTGGCTGTCTCTCTGTCAAATAAATAAACAAAATCTTTAAAAATAAATAAATAAATAAATAAATAAACTGTAGGAGTAGAGCAAGAGGATGGAAAAAAGAGAGGAAATGGCAAAGCTAAGAAAAGGGGATAGTGTTTCTCAGGCAGCTTGAGAAACCAGCAGCTGCTTTAACATCTCCAGCTTCTACTTGCAGATGCACAAAAGGGCGAAGCAGAGGCCAAGCCCCATATCCCAGCAACTCTTTCATTAGGTTGAGGGTGCAAAGGAGCTCAGAATTTAGCCCAAAGAAACTACTTAACACCATTTAGAAACAAGAAGTCTTGCATGAAATTAAACCTATGTTACAGATCAGTATGAAATATAGAAGAATTATTCACACAACAAAGAACCCCAGAAAATACAGTATACTCTTTCTATGGCAAGATTATCCAGAAACCCAAATGCAGTCAGGGAACTTGGAGCCTGTTTCCTTTCTATCTATCTATCTATCTATCTATCTATCTATCTATCTATCTATTTATGAGAGCACAAGCAGGGGTGGGTGGGGCAGGGGCAGAGGGAGAGGGAGGAGCAGTCTTCCTGCTGAGCAGGGAGCCCGATGTGGGACTGGATCCCAGAACCCTGTGATCATGTCCTGAGCTGAAGGCTTAACTCACTGAGCCACCCAGGCTCCCCGGAGCCTGTTTCAATCACTCTCTAATTCATAAAAATGAGGTCAGCAAATTAACAAGTGTCAATTTGAATTATACAAACCTCTGACTAATTTCTTCTTTTTCTTTAGGGTGGAGAAAAGGAGAAGGAGATAATAACAAAATTACCCTCGGCAGCCACGTATGAACTGAAAGGAATAATAAACTAGAACTGTTATTTGACTTTCTATTGTCTCTAGCAAGCTTATGCTGTCAAATATTTGCATCTGTTTTTAAGCTATCAATGTCTCAATTTTTGAATGTATAAAAATAAATGTTTTTTTTTACTTTTCCCCCTGTTATGGCACTATCCATCTTATATACTACTTCAGGCTTCATCGAGTCCATACAATTTATATTGTCAGAGATCACGGAGTAAGCAGTAGTTAATTAGAGCTGCAGGTCTTCCATCCCTAAGTGCTTTCCCCAGCCAGTGCCTCCACTTGGGTGCCCAGCTTCTGACAGGTACCGATGATGTAATTACTATCTCAGCCTACTGTATCGAGGTGCCAAGGATATTCATACCATCAGTGTTGTAAGGGCAGAGCTATCTTTGAACTCAGTGTTGCTTATTAAATGAACATAAAGCAACTCAGAGGACAATAAAAAGCAATTCTTTAAATGGAATGTCCCTATAAGAATATTCATTTGCTTCTCTGTGACAGATGCTGTCACAAGGCTTATACGTAACTTCTCTTTCTTTTTATCCCCTTGAATATGTTTGCTGTCCTGATGATAAATCTACAGTCTACACTGAGCTGAAGAAAAATAGCTGGGGCTTTTCTGTATGCCAAGGCTGTGGGCCACATCTATCATCCTCTTGCTTTGTTTTCCTTTTAATTATCTCACTTCAGTCAGAAACTTGACTTCAAATCAAGCCTAAGGAGAAACTAGATTTTAATTTACAGAAGCACAGCTAAATATTTTTGTTCTAAGACTATATTTCATAATAAAGATGGGAGCCCCAGGGCTCCTTAAACCAAACAGCAACTATAAACATTTTTCTTCATGGCATGTTCTTTTTTTTTTGCTTCAAAAAACAAACCTGACTTCACCTACAGCCCATCAACCAAAAAGTTATTATAAGATTACATTCCCCTTTTCCAATCTGCCACCCAGCACACAATACCATGAATTAATCACACATTAGAGATGAATTTTCTTAAATGACCCATTTCTTCAGGAACTTCTGAAGGTTGATTTAGACCTCTAGCTGGGGGTGGTGACCTCTTTGGAGGAGGGCCCACTCTATTCCACTTACTCCATTGGGAAAGCACTCCCTCTTTCTCCTTATTTTCCCTCTAGCTCTGCAGGTCCCACCCCCAAAGAAGCTAATAATCTGGGTCTGCATTAAGACTGCTCACACAAGCTCACCCATTCATTAAGCACAAAGTCTATCCAAAGCACCACAACTGTCTTGCCCATAGCTGAGTCATTCCAGCTCCCCCATACCCCCACATTACAGTGAACAGGACTGTGGATCAGGTCCCATGTATGTCATAGTTCTGGAGAGATTTCACATCAATTAAGAGAACTGATGGCCCCAGGATCAGAGGGAGGGAACAGTTAACATTCCCCAACATTCTGTCCAGCAGCCTTTGTCACAGATATTAAAGTCTTTCAAAGGGGGATATATTGGTTCTATATGTCCAAAGGTCTAGGTTAAGTGTTTTCCTTTTATATTTGTTTTCTTTCAAGAAAAAAAAAGACTTTACAACTTCCAATAAGAAAGGTGAGTTCATGTTTCAAGAAAAATGAACTCAAACATGTCAGTGTTGTCAGTGATGTCTAAGAAGTTGAAAAAAAATCCAATTTCATAGGTCAGGTTGGGAAGAAAAATAAACAAATGTCAAAAATCTGTGGGGTAGGCTCAAATTTTAGATATGGAAGATCTCTAGATCTAAAAGATCCTTAAATCCAAGCAGCAACTCACTTAGATTAAGGAAACCGAGTCTGCAACTTGCTCACAAAAAGCAGGTGGCAGAATGAGGGCAAGAACCCAGGGCTTTCCTCAGGTAACCAGGGACTATTGAGCACCTATGGCATGTAGTATATAAGGGGCTCTTAGGGTATTGACGAACTCTTCCCAAAAAATCAGCAACGTAAGTAGGACCCATTATAGCATTTCTCAAAATGGACTGATTATATGGTTTGCTTTCAAAGAACTCGAAGAAAAAAAAAACTCAAGACACAATATTGCATTACACTAAAAAATTAAAATGTTATTTAATATGTATAAATGTAAAACTAAATCCCTTAATGCTTATTGTTCTTTTAAGCAACTATCAAACCAGAAAAATTTGAAAATTAAATGCAAATAAAGCTACAAAACCAATACAACCCAATTAATAGCATTATTTTAACATGACAAATTTATGTGCTTTTGCTAAAACCAATCATCTTTGGGAATAAGCGTGTGGTGCTGACTGTTAAGGCACAAGTTCATTTGGGCTGAGCAGGCCCATTTCACCATGTACAAGGGATGTCATCTGGCTAGCTTCTGGTCTTCTTCCTGAGCCATAGGAAGTTGGGATCATTTGGCACCAATACTTGAATGATTGCAAACCCAGTGTTCAGTTACAGGATGGTCCAGAAGATGCTTAGCCTAATTTTTAGACTACTATCAAAACAAAAGCTCTAATTTTAAAGATTGTCACAGAATATGCACTGTAGCCTCAAGAATATAGTCTCAGACCACTCTGAAAGATACTGGTGAATTTATTATTTGAAGTTATTTTTCCATTGTTTTCCATTTAAAATCCTAGAGTAGAAAGCTGGCTCAAAGAGAAATATTTTCAATATGATGTGATTAAGACAGAAGAGTTTTTATTAGATAGTTTTATATAATTTCAAGTTAGAACACCATTTTAATACTTGAACTCTACCCACTACCATGATGCACTCCATCAATTTTCTGGTAAGAGATTAGAGGACACTGTCTGTAGTCACAAATGTTTGTCTTAGAGCTTACTGGGAATATAAAAATCATAAATGTAAATCAATACTATGCAGCAGTTACATAAAAGTCCCTAGTGAAGCTAAACCACAAGATGGGAATACCAGCAACACAGAGGCCTACAGCAAGAGCAGTGAGGCCCAGGACAAGCATTTAAAACTATGATGTGCAAAACCACATCAATATGGTTTGCTGTAAGCTTCTTCTATTATCATAAGGGACCTAGTCATTTTCTTATGCATGTCATTTTAAGCTTCATTGTGTACAATGTTGCACTAAAATTATTTTAACCACAATTTCAGATTGGATACTATGAGTATGAAAACAGATTTCAACTTGATGCAACAGGTGGGGAGAAGACTATTTATTTTTAAACACCCTTAATTCTCAGACTCACAGTCCTTAAACTCTTTTATACCAATGCAGCACAGCCTGTATCTGTTAGAAATTCAATTAAGGAATCATCCATGGGGTGCCCATTGTCTGCCAAGTACTACACTGGATGCTGGGAATACGCAATGAACAAGAGGGAACAGTTCCTTGCAATGGTCACAATCTAGACAAGGAGAGGGCATTGACTCAGTCAATAACCATCATGGCAGGGCATCTAATGTTACAGCAGAATCAAGCACAAGGTGAGGAAGGAGCACAGAAGAGGAACATATCATTGTGCCTGGGCTGAAGGTAATGAAAGCCTTCCTAGAAGAAATGACTTTCTAGCCAGGCTTTGAAGAAATAAAAAGGAGTTCACTAGAAAGAAGACCAAATGGGAGAAGATGCAGAGGAAACACAGGTGCAAAAGCATGTAAGGATAAAACAGTATAACGTGATGACAATGATGATAATCATAGAGCTAGGCTTCACTGAGTGGCTCTGTGCAACAGGCACTATGTTAAACACTTTAGGTGCACATTTCATTTAATCTTCATAACAGATTTATCTCCATTCTATTGATGAAAATTTGAGCCTTAGAGAGATTCAGCTGCCAAAGATCCTACAGCTAATAAGTGGCAAAGTTCAGATCAAACCTAGAACAAGGTTTTCACAGCCTACATTTTCCACCTCTATGCTCTACTGTTCAGAAAGCTATAAATAGTCTGATATTGCTAAAGCATGAATTAGAAGGCAGAGAAAAACCATATCTGATTGCTAGAATACATTTCTATCAACATTTGTCCATATGAGCATAAAATATTGTAAATCCCTCTCAAATGTTGTTGCAAAAGATAGGAGTGATGCTTCATATACAAACTATTATTAATGCTTATATGTATTAGAGATGTTAGTCAAATAATTTCTAATATTATATTTCTCAGGAAAAGTGGATTTTTGTTTACTTATTATTTTTAATACTTAAGTGGATATGATGAAGATCTTCATAAGTTAGTCATGTGTAAATAAATCATAAATTAGATAAAATCCTTTATTAGTTCACATGTTCCAATACCACGTTTGGAAATCAACACACGTACATACCAGCTACACAAAATACAGAACCTGAGGCTGTCTGTAGAAACCAGTAAAATAACAGGGAATACGATTATTTGTGACTGAAAAGGTAGAGCTTTTAACTGGCAAACAACCCAAAATTATAACAACTGGCATGTTTTTTGGCTAATACTATTAAAAAGTCTATGGCACTATGTGTTTCCAGCCTTTGAGATATTTAATTTGTTGTTTTTTTTAATTTGGCTATTTGAGAGTTAAAGTGCAGTTTTCTCTATAGTTGAGAGTAAGTAAATATCATTAACATAGGCTCCTTAGTAAACCAAGAGTTAACAGTTTTGGGTTGTATGATCATTTCCTTTTTTTTTTTTTTATGGTCTTAGTTAATTCAAGCAAGGAAGGATGTCTTTTCCTTCTTTTTTTTTAAATATTTTTTTATTATATTATGTTAGTCACCATACAGTACATCCCTGGTTTTCGATGTAAAGTTCGATGATTCATTAGTTGCGTATAACACCCAGTGCACCATGCAATACGTGCCCTCCTTACTACCCATCACCAGCCTATCCCATTCCCCCACACCCCTCCCCTCTGAAGCCCACAGTTTGTTTCTCAGAGTCCATAGTCTCTCATGCTTCATTCCCCCCTTCTGACTACCCCCCCTTCTTTATCCCTTTCTTCCCCTACCGATCTTCCTAGTTCTTATGTTCCATAAATGAGTGAAACCATATGATAATTGTCTTTCTCTGCTTGACTTATTTCACTTGGTATTATCTCCTCCAGTGCCATCCATGTTGCAGCAAATGTTGAGAAATCGTTCTTTTTGATAGCTGAATAATATTCCATTGTATATATGGACTACAACTTCTTAATCCAGTCATCTGTTGAAGGGCATCTCGGCTCCTTCCACGATTTAGCTATTGTGGACATTGCTGCTATGAACATTGGGGTGCATATGGCCCTTCTCTTTACTACGTCTGTATCTTTGGGGTAAATACCCAGTAGTGCAGGATTATCCATCATGACCGAGTGGGATTCATACCTGGGATGCAAGGGTGGTTCAACATTCGAAAATCGATCAGTGTCATAGACTTTATCAGCAAAAAAAAAAAAAAGCCAAAAATCATATGATTCTCTCAATAGATGCAGAAAAAACATTTGACAAAATACAGCATCCTTTCCTGATTAAAACCCTTCGGAGTGTAAGGATAGAGGGTACATTCCTCAATCTCATAAAAACCATCTATGAAAAGCCTAGAGCAAATATCATTCTCAATGGGGAAAAACTGGAAGCCTCTCCCTTAAGATCAGGAACACAACAAGGATACCCACTCTCGCCATTATTATTCAACATAGTACTAGAAGTCCTTGCAACAGCAATCAGACAACAAAAAGGGGTAAAAGGTATCCAAATCGGCAAAGAAGTCAAACTGTCTCTCTTCTCAGATGACATGTACTCTATATGGAAAACCCAAAAGAATACACTCCCAAACTATTAGAAGTTACAGAGCAATTCAGTAATGTGGCCCAATACAAAATCAATGCTCAGAAATCAGTTGCATTTCTATACACGAATAATGAGACTGAAGAAAGAGAAATTAGGGAATCCATCCCATTTACTATAGCACCAAAAATCATGTTACCTTGGAATTAACTTAACCAGAGACGTAAAGGACCTATATTCTAGAAACTACAAATCACTCTTGAAAGACATTGAAGAAGACACAAAAAGATGGAAAAATATTCCATGCTCATGGATCGGAAGAATTAACGTAGTTAAAATGTCCACGCTACCCAGAGCAATCTACACTTTCAATGCTATCCCGATCAAAATACCGAGGACATTTTTCAAAGAACTGGAACAAATAGTCCTTAAATTTGTATGGAACCAGAAAAGGCCCCGAATCTCCAAGGAACTGTTGAAAAGGAAAACAAAGCTGGGGCATCACAATGCCAGATTTCGAGCTGTGCTACAAAGCTGTGATCACAAAGACAGCATGGTACTGGCACAAAAACAGACACATAGACTAATGGAACAGAATAGAGAACCCAGAAATGGACCCTCGGCTCTTTGGGCAACTAATTTTTGACAAAGCAGGAAAAAACATCCAGTGGAAAAAAGACAGTCTCTTCAATAAATGGTGCTGGGAAAATTGGACAGCTACATGCAAAAGAATGAAACTTGACCACTCTCTCACACCATACACAAAGATAAACTCTAAATGGATGAAAGACCTCGATGTGAGGCAGGAATCCATCAAAATCCTAGAGGAGAGCACAGGAAGCAACCTCTACGACATCGGCCAAAGCAACCTTTTTCATGACACATCTCCAAAGGCAAGAGAAACAAAAGATAAAATGAACTTGTGGGACTTCATCAAGATAAAAAGCTTCTGCACAGCCAAGGAAACAGTCAAAAAAACTAAGAGGCAGCCCAGGGAATGGGAGAATATATTTGCAAATGATACTACTGATCATTTCCTTAAATGTCCAGCTCTCCTCAAATGAGCCTGACAGAAAGGGTGGATTTGCATATTTAAATTACCACAGTTGGAGAAAGGCCTTGTAGGGGAGCTAATCCCTTCTACCCAACAAAAGGGGAAAATCATAACAAAAACAGCAGGCATGAAAACAATTTTCCAGCAACCTACTTGGTTAAGTGCCAGGTGCTAGATTCATTTGACTCCGTTTCTACCCAGCTCAAGGTTGCAGTAAGACTAGAGACAGGCAGAAATGCCCATGTATAAAGATTTCTGGTTGAGCTCAGTGCTTGTCATTGATAAATCAAGAGTAATTATACCCATCTCACAGGATTGTTGGGAGGCTTAAATTAGATAACGTGTTCAAAGTGTCTAGCAGTCTTGGGACCGAGGAGGCATCCAATATAGGTTGATCCCATTCCCCCACACACACAAATTCCATTTTCTCCTTACAATCTGGTGGGGACTTCCAAATAACACTGTTTTTCATTATGGTAGTTTCTTAGAAATCTGAAGACAAAAATAAAAAACAATAAAACACAAGGAGTTTATAGCAAAATTGTTTGATGTTTTTGTGACTTCAAATAGTTGCTTCTGTGACTAAGTGGTAGGCGTGAGAAGGTATTGAGATGATGGGGATTTACTGCTGAGCCCCATCTTGGGGCATGAAATTCAATAAATTATTGCAGCACAGTTTCACAGCTAATACAACTATGTAAATTACTGTTTGAGAGATTTTTTTTTGAAAGACTCAATGTAATTAATCAAGTAGAATGTAAAGTATTTTTGCAAACAAATCTTCCCACCCCCCAAAAAAAAGCCTTCTTCATTGTTTCTTTCTTCATCACCTATTTTATGTAAGGAAGAACACATTTCTCTTTGACCCCAAAAATTAAACAGCTAAGAGGCTGAAGAATTGCCTTTACTTTTGAACCAGGGAACACTATTATAAATTTAAGTTTCTATCTCTTCTAGTCTTGTTGCCATCTTTAAAATTTTTTCATTTTATTCTACAAGATGAGAAAATATCAGGTTTGGACGCAATGAGTGATTAACAAAATGCATGCAAATCAAGTAATTAATTTTATCCAGATCTTCAGTGTCCTTATTGCTGACAGAAAAGGGGAGCTGGGAAATTTAATCTCAATATGTCAATATTTATAATCTCTAAATAAAACAGCAATCAAAAAGGCAACTTCTCAGGGCTCCCGGCAGGCACTTACATTATGCAAGTTTTCAATTCACTTACTTGAACTAGAGATTAATGTCATCTTCACCAACCCAATATTTAAGTTCTTTTCACACACATCAAGTTGTTTTCTAGTTGTTTCTAGAAATTAAAAAAAAAAAAAAAACCACAGATGCAACATGCACATGTCCAGTTCACACAGCTATTCTGGGACAACCTGGATAAGCAGGAGTTGGGGACGACAGAGAGTTCTTAGGGTGTAGATACCTTTATCCCTGTCATGAGTGCCCAAAACCTAGAAAGCACCCAATGAAAGAGTGAACACATGAAGACAATCTGTCTTGATGGTTAGAAAGCTTAGACTTTGGGTACTTAGTACCCCCACTTACTAAATGCCTGACCTTTGGCAATTTGCTTACCCTCTCTGTGCCTCTCTTTACATGAAAGAAAGTAATAACAGTACTTAGGTTTTTGTGAGAATTAAAAAGGTAAATGAATACAAAGCACTTAGAATAATGCCTGGCATACAGTAAATGCTTAATAAATTATTATTAATATTACTTTCAGACTTATTACTATTATTACTTATTACTTATCAGCTTACTATTACTATTGGATTCAACGACACTGTCCTTAAACAAACTGGACAGAAGCTTCATTAACTGGTAGATGGTTATTTTTCAGAAAATAAGTATAAAGATTCTAAGGATTTCAAACAGGTAGATCAGGTAGAGTGATGAGAGTTTTACTTGAGAAAGAAAAAAGAAAGACACCTCTACATGAATCACATTAGAAAAATTAGTTGGGGGGGTGATAATTTGCAGTATAACAGAATAGCTGACTACACAAAAGGACTCCCTTCCATAAAGTCATCTTGGTAATAGGATCCTTTGGTGCCTATAAAGCAAAACTTGATTTATAAAAATATAAACAACAAACAAAAAGCATATACCTTAGCTTTTCAGCCACACTACGGGAAGTAGGTCTTGGGAAAGTCATTCATGAGTCTGGTTTTTGCCAATTCCAGCGACTAGTGTCCTTTCAACCACGTATCACATAGCTGTGACCATTCTTCCTGAACATTTTCTCCACTTTCTCTCTCTCTCCCCTTCTACCTCAATAGCTACTCTTTCTCAGTCTGTTTTGCTGGGCACTCCTCCTCATCCTGACTTCCAAGTGCTGAAGTACTCTGGAGCTACAATCTTTCACCCTCTTCTCTTCCTTTACTCCCTAGAGCCTGGCTTTAAAACAATCTATAGACAGATAGCGCTCATGTTTGTATCTAAGGGCTTAAACTTTCCTCTAAGCTCTGGGTTGTTTCTCTATTTGATAAGGTCCCTAGATGTCTAGTAGATATCTCAAACCAAGCATGTCGAAGACAGAGCTCCTGGCTTTCCACTTAAAGTCTCCTCTATCCTAAGTCTTTCCCATCTCAGTCAATGGCTCCATCATTCCCCATAGTCAACCCACTTTGGTTCCTTCATTTCCTCATATCCATCACCCAATCATGCTCCTTCCTCCATACACACAATGAATTATCAAATTTTATTTGCAGTATTCTGAAATGTATTTCAGATCTGACCACTACTTACCATTCGTACAGCTAACACCTTGGACTACGGTTAATAGTCTCCTAACTAGTACCCCACCTTTCACTTTTTTTGCCCCTATAATCACTCAAAGTGATCTTTTTAAAATGTAAGTCAGATCACACAACTCCCTGGCTTAAAACCTTACAATGGCTTCCCGACCACACTCACAATGCCCTCATCATGGCCTATAAGACCCTGTGAAGTATCACCTGCCTAACAATCTGCTATACTTTGAATGTTTGTGTCCTTCCCCCACCCAAATTCACATGGCGAAATCCTAACCCCTAAAGTGATGATATAAAAAAAATGAAATCTTCGAGGTGATTATGTCAAAAAGGCTTTACCTTCATGAATGTAATTTGTGTCCTTATAAAAGAGGCCTAAAGGAGTTCTCTCACCTATTCATGTGAGGATAAAATGAGAAGTTGGCAGTTGGCAACCCAGAAGAGGGTCCTTACCACAACCCAACAATGCTGGCACCCTGACATTGGTTTCCAGCATCCACAACTGTGAGCAAAAAATTTCTGCTGTTTATAAGCCACTCAGTCTATGGTATTTTGTTATAGCAGCCTGAATGGACTAAGACACCATCTACCTCATCTCCACTCACCAAGCTGCAACCTCAGGGGCCTTCTACTTGTTCCTCAAACTACCAAGCTTGTTCTCCCCTCCCAGCTTTCAGACCGCCTCTTCCTTCTGCCTGGAACATTCTTGGCCTGGATTTTTCTGTGACTAGACTCTTCTCATTCTCATTTATTCAAATGTCTTGACCAGTGAATTTAAATTATCTACTACCACCACAAATCTTTCTCAAGCCCCTTAATACTACCTGAAACTATATGTTTACTTATTCATTGTCTCTCCCATGAGAATATAAACTTGAACGCAATAGAGATTTTCCTTGTTACCTCTACCACTGTATTCTCAGCTCCTAAGACAGTGCCTGGAATATAGTAGGAGCTCAGTAGAGATGTCCTGATGAATTAATCTACTATATTCCCCTTCAGTCTATAGCTCCAAAAGAATGGATTAGGTATCTACAGTTAGGAGAGGATTCTACTAGTCATAGACTAGTCCCCAAGGCTTCTGAATCTAAAATACCACTACACACAGTCAAAGATATAAGTGTTTGAATCTCATCTACGTGATTCATCTGTATATAACTGTGTGTGTGTGTGTGTGTGTGTGTGTGTGCGCGCGCGCACGTGCGCGCACGTCACATCTTCATCTATCATCTGTTGAAGGACACTTGGAGTGCTTCCATAATTTCACTCTTGTAAATAATGTTGCAATAAATATAGGGGTGCATATAGCTTTTGGAATTAGTGTTTTCATTTTCTTTGGATAAACAGCCAGTAGTAGAATGTCTGGATCATACAGCAATCCTATTGTTAATTTTTTTAAGCAACTCCATACTGTTTTCCACAGTGGCTATACTAGTTTGCACACCCACCAACAAGGCATGAGCGTTCCTTCTTTTCCACATTTTCACCAAAACTTGTTATTTCTTGCGTTATTTTAGCCATCATCACAAGTGTATAGTGATATCTCACTGTCATTTTAATTTGCATTTCCCTAATGACTGAGCATCTTTTCAAGTGTTTGTAGGCATCTGTATGTCTTCCGTGGGAAAAAAAAAAAAAAAAAACATCTATTCATGTCTTCCATCCATTTTTTAATTGGGTTGTTTGGTTTTTTGGTGTTGAGTAGTTTAAGTTCTTTATATATTTTGGGTATTAACCCCTTACCGAATATATCATTTGCAAACATCTTCTCCCATTCAGTAGGTTATCTTTTTGTTTTGTTGATGATTTCCTTTGTTGTACAAAAGCTTCTTATTTTGGTGTAGTCCCAACAGTTTAATTTTGCCTCAGGAGACCTACCTACAAAAATGTTCCTATGGCTGATGTCAAAGAAATTACGGTCTATGTTTCCTTCTAGGAACTTTATGGCTTCAGCTTTTACATTTAGGTCTTTAATTCTTCTTGAGTTTATTTTAGTGTATGGTGTAAGAAAGTGGTCCAGTTTCACTTTTTGCATATACCTGTCCAGTTTTCCAAACACCATTTGTTGAAAAGACTGTTTTCTCCACTGCATATTCTTGCCTCCCTTTTAAAGATTAATTGACCATAAAAGCATGGATTTATTTCTGGACTCTCTATTCTGTTCTATTGATCTGTGTGTCAATTTTTCTGCTAGTACCATACTGTTTTGATTACTACAGCTTTGTAGTTTATGTTGAAATCTGGGGCTGTGAAACCTCCAGCTTTTTTTTTTTTTCCTGAAGATTGTTTTGGCTATTTGGAGTCTTTTGTGGTTCCATAAAAATTTAAGGATTATTTGTTTTAGTTCTATGAAAAATGTTTTTGGTATTTAATAGGGATTGCATTAAATCTATAGATTGCTTTGGGTTATATCAACATTTTAACAATATTGTTTCTTCCAATCCATGAGCATGGAGTAACTTTACATTTGTTTGTGTCAGCTTTAATTTCTTTCACCAGTGTTTTATAGTTTTTGAAGTACAGATCTTTCACCTCCTGGTCAAGTTTATTCCTAGATATTTTATTATTTTTGGCGCAACTGTCAATGGGATTATTTTCTTAATCTTTTTTTTTTCTGCTTCCTCATCATTAGTGTATAGTAGTTTTGTATATTAGGGTATATTAATTTTGTGTTCTGTGACTTTATCAGTTCTGGTAGTTTTTTTAATGCAGTCTTTAGTGTTTTCTTTATATAATATCATGTCATCTCCAAATAGTGAAAAGTTTACTTCTTCCTTGCCAATTTGGATACCTTTTATTTCTTTTTCTTGTCTGATTGCTGTGGGTAGGATTCCAGTACTATGTTAAATAAAAGCAATGAGAATGGACTTCCTTGTTTTGTTCCTGATGTTAGAGGAAAAGTCCTCAGTTTTTCACCATTGACTATGATGTTAGCTGTGGGTTTTCCACATATGGCCTTTATTATGTTGAGATATGTTCATGCTAGACCTACTTTGTTGACCGTTTTTATCATGAATGGATGTTGTACATTGTCAAATGTGTTTTCTACATCTACTGAAATGATGATATGGTTTTTATTTTTTCTTCTGTTGATGTGATATATCATGTTGATTCATTGGCAAATATTCCTGGGACTTGCATCCCAGGAATAAATCCCACTTGATCATGTGAATAATGTATTTAATGTATTATTAGATTCAGTTTGCTAATATTTGGTTGAGGATTTTTGTTTCTATGTTAATCAGACTTACCAGTCTGTAGTTCTTTTTTTTTTTTTTTTCATAGTGTCTTTTCTGGTTTTGGTATCATGGTAATGCTGGCCTTGTAGAATGAATGTAGAAACTTTCCTTCCTCTTTTATTTTCTGGAATAGTTTTGAGAAGAATAGTATTAACTTCTCTAGATATTTGGTAGAATTAACCTATGAAAATTTCTGGTCCTGGACATTTGTTTGTTGGCATTTTTTGATTACTGATTCAATTTATTTGTTAACAATCAGTCTGTTCAAATTTTCTATATCTTCCTGATTCATTTTGGAAGGTAATAGGCTTCTAGGAATTTATCCATTTCTTCTATGTTATCCAATTTGTTGGCAAATAATGTTTCATAGTATTCTCTTAAAATTCTTTGTATTTCTGAGATATAGGTTGCTATTTCTCCTATTTCTGGTTTTATTTGAGTCTTCTCTCTTCTTTTTTTGATGTGTCTGACTAAAGGTTTATTAATTTTCTTGATCTTTTCGGAGAACCAGCTCCTGTCTTCATGAATCTGTTGTACTGATTTTTTTTTTTTAGTCTCTACTTCATTTATTTCTGCTCTAATCTTTATTATTTCCTTTCTTCTCCTCATTTGGGCTTTGTTTTTCTTTCTTTTCTAGCTCCTTTAGGTGTAAGTGTAGGTTGTTTAAGATTTTTCTTCCTGAGGTAAGCCTATACTGCTATAATCTTTTCTCTTAGAACAGTTTTTGCTGTATCCCAAAGATTTTGTGCAATTGTGCTTTCATTCTCACTTGTGCCCATGTATTTTTTTATTTCCTCTTTGATTTCTTGGTTGACTGATTCAATTTTTAGTAGCATGTCATTTAGTTAGCTTCCATGTATTTGTGTTCTTCCCAGATTTTTTCTTGTGATTGATTTCTAGCTTCATAGCATTGTGGTTAGAAAAGATGCATGATATAATTTCAATCTAGTTAAATTTATTGAGACTTGTTTTGTGGCCTAACATGTGATCCACCGTACAATCTCCATGTACACTTGGAAAGAAAGTGTATTCTGCTCTTTGGTGATGGAATGTTCTAAATGTATCTATTAGGTCAACCTGTCCAATGTGTCATTCAAAGCCACTGTTTCCTTTTTTTTTTAAAGATTTTATTTATTTATTTGACAGAGAGAGACAGCCAGCGAGAGAGGGAACACAAGCAGGGGGAGTGGGAGAAGAAGAAGCAGGCTCCTAGCAGAGAAGCCTGATGTGGGGCTCGATCCCAGAACGCTGGGATCACGCCCTGAGCTGAAGGCAGACGCTTAACAACTGTGCCACCCAGGCGCCCCAAAAGCCACTGTTTCATTGTTGATTTTCTGTCTGGGTTATCTAGCCATTGATGTAGTGAGGTGTTAAAATTCCCTACTATTATTGTATTACTGTCAATTTCTTCCTTAATGTCTGATAATAGTTGCTTTATGTTTTTGCTCCTTAGTCAAGCAGAATGTAGATCTTAAAACACTCTTAAATCAATCCATAAGGTATTACGAATCCATTTTTCTTTAATTTAGTCACCAAACACCTCAAGAGTAAAACAGGACATATTTCTGGGAGATTTATAAATGTCTGTCAAATCATAGGTCAGTGCCTAACAGTGGAAAGTACAAGTCAAGTCAATACGTCTATAAAAGAAGTAATTCTCCAGGTTTTAAAAATATAGAATGGACACTATAAGTTTTCTGCAAATTGATAATTATGTACACATTTTGCAACTGAGAGGACATTTAGTAATATTAAACATTAAGTTTATACTAACTTACGAGTAACTTTCATACAGGAACTTTATGAACAAAAGTGGATATTTTCTCAGTGATCTGAACCACAGACACATCTGAAATATACCACTAATACAAAACAGCCTAAACTCTGCTATGAAAATAAATGAAAAGCCTATGTTAGATGTAAGGTACATCGATGTGTAGAAATGCACTTTGATTTGAAACAAAAAAGCTTAAAGAAAAGCCTATGGAAATGGCAAATCATTTTATGTAGCTTTTACATAAATGAAGTTGCATCAATACAGGATGATCATATCAGGAATAGAGAATTAAACTTTACTACTATTGGCTCTTCCTAAAAAAGAAAGAAAGAGAGAGAGAGAGAGAGATCCCCTCACTCAAAGCAAAAATGTCAGAAATCACCAAGAATTTTAATTGCTCCCATACAAAATCAAGAAAAGAAAGCATAATATCTATACCAACAAAAAAGACAGTACCAGCTAATGTTCTTAGCAGAACCAATTCACTAATTATAGCTGTTGACACATCTCCTGTCAAAGCTAATCATCTGTTTATTTTTTGAAATGGTGTTAGCAACTTTAAAGCCATCAGGGCCAATATAGGGTGATGTATTAGAGATGCCACAGGTGAGAACTGGTGTCTAGTCCAGTGCTCAGGAAATTCAGTTTATCTAACATTTGCCTGTGTGGATATATATGATCAGTACAGGGCATTTCAACTAGAAAGTTATTATCTTTCCCAATTAGAGGCTAGAAGCTAATTCATAAATTAATGATTGTTGTTCCTGCTATGGATTTTAGTTACTATTCATTTCTAAGCTTTTAACATACCTGCCCTCCCTCTGCAACTATTTTTTCCCTGAAATTTTGAATAGATTTGTCTTATCACTCTTCTTCCTAGGTGCTTAGAGGAACAAATACTATTATCAAAGTATTGCAAAAGTGAATACATTTTAATAGGATTACGAGAACAGAATCTTTATCCAGTGACTATTTCAAAGAGAAGAGAAAAGGAGACTTCTGTTTTAAGATTAGAGTATAGACTTTGAAATGAAAAGAGGATTATCTTATTAGCTTGGCAACTGATGTACAGCACTCAAAGTCATGTTTCTTGTTTGGGAAAGAATCATTTCAGGTAAACATGCTTTTAACTGGCTAGGAGTACGACATTCATCATAGTGAAAGATTTAGGGAAAATACGGTCCAAGATAGCCATTTTGCAGATCTCATGCCAGCTGTGATTACTTTTTTTCTGAATCTGAAAGGTAATCTAACATCCCAGTAACTAAATATGTGCAGCTGCTATGTATAAATAGTAGATAAATGAAATTGTATACAGAAACATACTCTCATGGAGATTTGGATAGAAATATTTTCACTTGAACTATAAAATAAGTTAATGAGTTTAGCTTTTCTCATACCTTAAAAAAAAATGTTTAACTGAACACAAGCTAGGGGCAAAGGTACTGGCCTTAGGAAAGTGTTGATCCCAGAAAGATTTGAGCTGTATCTGGTAAAACCGCAAGACAAAAAGAGTCCAGGTCTGGAAGACATTAAATGAGTTTAAGACCATGGTCCGGGAGAAAGCATCATGGGGGATACCTAAGGCCAACTCCTAGAGGTCATCGTCAGGAGTTCTATGGACAAAGATGGAATCAAGAGAAAATCAGTAACTGGGGAAGGCTGCCTTTAAAGCGAAACACATTGATAAGGAGCTGATATCCACTGACCAGCTCTCTCTTCCACTTGTAACAGGCTCATTTCTTACTGGAAGGTCTACCAACATGCATGGAATACTTCCAATATGCCAGGTACATTGTGCGTGGTTCCATCTTAATTTTCCTCTTCACTGATGTTCTCTATACTTCAAAAAGAGACCTCTTCTCTGTCAAGCATTTAGTAGTAGTATCTATACACATTTAATTTTACTATTTTAATTAGAAAACTACTAAGACTGTGAGTTTTCTCTTTTCCACTTAATGTCATGATTTTGAAATAGTTTTAGAAGTTCTCCCAGTTCTAAACTGAAAATATTTAAGAGGAAGAATTGAATGACTGATTGGCATGAAATTAGAAACTATAATTAGTAGGAAAAGGAAGATATTAAAAATATATAACAACCAGTTTTCTTGCTATGCCAAGCATTAATCCTTTGGTTGATGAATTTTAGAGATGGAGATGGTAGAACCAGTTTTAGAGAAGGTGCTAAGAGAGTAGAGATGAGGGATCTCACAGAGCAATGGTTATATAGAGCAATGTTTATTACCAAGTGACTGAAAATATGTCAATATTGTAACAATACTGGCCCTGCTGTACAGGTGCTTACTAGATAAATACCAACCTGGTTATAATGAGAATGATTTACGTCAACAAACAGTTGATAATAATGAAAATGTCTTTAAGATATCATTCATGATATCTAAAACACAATTACATAAACTTAAAACTGGATAACTATCAGATATCCTTTAGCAGCATTAATTTCATCCTCTCATACTAAGGGTTCACAAGAGGCTCCTCTGTGAACCTTTGCTCCTCCGTGAACCAACCCAGTGGGGATGCATTTGGCTCTCTCCATCTTATAGATGTGCAAAGAAAGGTAACAGCGAAGGAAATGACAGTGTGAGATGTGGTATGATAGCTGTTCTTTTGACATTTCTCCAGCCCTGGGCTTGATTCTAGAATCAAAGGAATCATTAGAAATGCATGTTTTAGCCACAATTCCCAATAGTGAACAGAAGCACCCATTGTTCAAAGGAATAGCAGATTCTCTATAGAAAACTCCAGAGACTTACAAAAACTAAGATCCTAAAGACCACAGAGGTGCCTTTAAGCAACTTTTCCACCCTCCTTGTTTACAATACCTAATCTATATCTAATATAATATCTAATTTCTATATGGTATATCTAATGTCTAGTTCTTTTCACCACACAATAGCATTTTGAGGTCACAGACAATAAAGTATTTGTCTTTGCCCCTGATGTCCAGTCTTGGCCTGGACATATAGCAGATCCTCAGTCAACAATTGTGACTGAAGGAAATACCTATGCAGGAATGGCTAGAAGCACAGGATTGGGAAATTGTTGAGAAGTGTGTAAAGAAGCAGCTTCGGGGGCACCTGGGTGGCACAGCGGTTAAGCGTCTGCCTTCGGCTCAGGGCGTGATCCTGGCGTTATGGGATCAAGCCCCACATCAGGCTCCTCCGCTATGAGCCTGCTTCTTCCTCTCCCACTCCCCCTGCTTGTGTTCCCTCTCTCGCTGGCTGTCTCTATCTCTGTCAAATAAATAAATAAATAAATAAATAAACAAACAAACAAACAAATAAATAAAAAGAAGCTTCGGTCAGAGTATCAGGAGGCTCAGATCCTGTTCCTATCACTCACCCATGAATTACCTGTGTGGCACAGCTCATTTCTAGCCTCCATCTCCCTGTCATGAAAAGAAGGAGGGTGGCCCCTGTCCCTCCAGCCTCACCAGCTTTTGGTGAAGGTCCATTAGGAAGGCAGTATGCAGGACCCCTGGGTGGCTCAGTCAGTTAAGCATCTGCCTTCTGCTCAGGTCATTCCTGGGACTGAGTCCCGCACTGGGCTCCCTGCTCAGCAGGGAGCCTGCTTCTCCCTCTGCTTGTTGCCCCCCCCCCCCCGCTTGTGCTCTCTTTCTCTCTCTCTCTCAGACAAATAAATAAATAAATTTTTTTTTTTTTTAAAAGGAAGGCAGTATGCAATGCAGTTAACTGTGGCTGCCATTTTATGGAAAATGGGGGAGCCAAATCTTGATTTTGAAAATATGTAAAATTTTTATATGTATCTTTTAGTAGCAAATAATTAGCTAACAAAAAGCACTGGAAGTGGTGACATAAAAGACCCTGACTTTTCTCTAAGTGATAATTCTCTAGGAAACTAATGAGTTAGATTCATTTTCAAGCAAAGGCTAGCTGGAAACAAGGAAAAGACCTAAATGCCTTTTGCAAAATTGTTGTAGGAATCTAATAAAGTGATAAGGATCATGCAGGCTTATTATACCAATGTACACCTGCTAACCAAGATGCGTGGAAAGGATTCTAAAGGATACAGGAGGTTAATACAAATCCAGGCATTTGCTTCATCTGCTGAGAAGGTATAAAGGTGAAAAGAAACCAAAAAGCTGATGAAATGGGAGACAGAGTTCGAACTACCATAGTGGGATTTTAAATGAACTGTCATAACTTGGAGAAATGAGAAAAGTCCAAATTAATAACCAATAAATGAAAGATCTAAACCAAATGCATCAGACTGTAAGTCCATAAAGAATGTAGTTATTTGAAAGTAGATCTTGATATGTGTGATATATGATATTAAAGATCATGACACTTCAACCCTAAATACTTCAGCATATTTCTAAGAATAAGAATATTCTCTTACATGACCTCAATACACTATCCCAGCTAAGAAAAATCACATTAATTCAGTATTATCTTACATTCAGTCCATGTTTAAATTTCCCTGTTTTCTCTAAAATACTTTCTACAGCCTTTGCACAAAGTGGCAGTGGGAGATACAGCATAGAAACAGCAGTCTGAAAAATGCCTAGGGTATATAAGAAGGAGATTTATTTACTTATCTCACAGTATGTGCTAAAGAAGCAGGGATCTTTGGGAGTCTTCTCCAGGAACAAATAAGCTAGTGGAGCAATTTCCTTCCTGTCCCCCCCAGCCTAGACACACAGACACCAGCAGGAACTAGCATAGCACAACAATGCTACCTAAATTGCTAACAGTTAACTCCGCCCCTTTGTTCTCCTACTGACACACCCACTCCAGCCAGACCTTATTTCCAGGTCCCTTCCCACCCCAGACACTCACAAACCTTGCTAACACCTTGCCCTATCCCCATGTACTTCTGCAGTTCTACCCCTTCCAACATAGCCTGCCTCAGACACTGGATACAGGTCCCTTCTTGCAGCAGACCAGTGCAGCCCTTGTTGGCATAGCACACTCCACCCTGTGTTCTCCTGCAGACCTGTCTGCTCAAATATGCCCTTGGCCAGAGCCCATCCAAAATGGTGCCACAAGCCTGGCAATGTGAAAGTAGTGAACAAAGGGGCCAGTACCATATCAAAGTAACTCCTGCTGCACAAAGGAAGGTCCCCACACACCCATTCAACTGTGGCCTCAGCAGTAGGCTGGGGGTAGACATCTAGATTGAATGCAAACCCCATCCACCAACAAAACCTTCTCAGGGGAAGACACAAGGAAAGTGCCCTGCAGTTTGGTGCTACTGCATCTCTGGCAAATGCCTGGTCTGACAACTTAAGCCCAAGGCAGACCCAGACTGGCCACTAACAACACAGGAAGAAAACCATGCCCACAACAGGCGAAGACAGCCATTGCAGATGACTGGACTGAAGGCAAAAGTGGCTCAGCCACATTCAACAACACAAAATGCCTCTAAAGTGCCAAGTTCTGGTGAACAGGGGACATCAATGAATATATCACCCAAACAGAAAATCAACAAGGAAACAGTATCTTTGAATGACACATTGGACCAGATGGATCTAATAGATATATTCAGACTATTTCATACTAAGACAATGGAATACACACTCTTTTAAAGAACATTCTCCAGATAGATCACGTATTAGGCCACAAAATTAGTCTCAACAAATTAAAAAAGACTGAAGTCATACCATGCATCTTGTTCAACCAAATACTATGAAAACTAGAAATCAAACACAAGAAAAAATCTGGAAAGAACACGATGCATGGAGGGTAAATAACAAACTACTAAACAATTAATGTGTCAACTAAGAAATCAAAGAGGAAATAAACAAATACACGGAGGCAAATGAAAATGAAAGCACAACAGTCTAAAACCTTTGGGATGGAGCAAAAGCTGTTCTACAAGGGAAGATTACAGCAATATAGGCCTACCTCAGAAGCAAGAAAAATTTCAAATAAAGAAGCTCACCTTACACCTAGAAAAAAGAAAACAAACAAAACCCAAAACCAGTAGATACAAGGAAATAATAAAGACTCTAACAGAAATAAACAAAATAGAAACTGAAAAAAAAATAGAACAGATTAACAAACCAGGAGCTGGTTATTAATTGAAAAAAACAATGAAATTGATCAATCTTTAGCCAGACTCATAAAAAAAAATAAGGAACTCAAATAAACAAAATCAAAAATGGAAGAGGAGAAATAACTGACACAACAGAAACAGAAAGGATTGTAAGAGAACATTATAAAAATTATATGCCAACAAACTGGACAACCTAGAAGAAATGGACAAATTCCTAGAAACATAACCTCCCATAACTGAATCAGGAAGAAATAGAAAATGTGAACAGACCAATTACTATCAATGAAACTGAATCAATAATCAAAAACTCCCAACAAACAAAAGTCCAGGACCAGAAGTCTTCACAGGTGAATCCGACCAAACATTTAAAGAGTTACTACCTATTTTTCTCAAACTATTCCAAAAAATAGATGAGGAAGGAAAGCTTCCAAATTTATTCTCTGACACCAGTATTACCCTGATACCAAAACCAGATAAATACACTACAAAAAGAGAGATGTACAGACCAATATCTCTAAAAAATATAAATGTAAAAATCCTCAACAAAATATTAGCAAGCTGAATCCAACAATATATTAAAAATTATTCACCATGATCAAGTGAAATTTATTCCTGAGATGCAAGGATGGTTCAATATTAACACATTAATCAATGTGATGTATCATATCAGTAAGAGAAAGAATAAAAACCATATGATCATTTCAACGAATGCAGAAAACACATTTGACAAAGTACAACATCTATTCATAATAAAAAACCATCAACAAAGTAAGTTTCCAGGGAACATTCCTCAACATAATAAAGGCCATGTATGAGAAACTCACAGCTAACATCATTTTCAATGGTGAAAAACTGAGAGCTTTCCCCAAGATCAGGAACAAGACAAGGAGGTTCATTTTCACCACTTTTATTCAACACGGTATAAAAAGTTCTAGCCACAGCATTCAGGGAAGAAAAAAGAAATAAAAGGCATACAAACTGGTAAGGAAGAAGTGAGACTTTATCACTTTTTGCAGCTGACATGATACTATATATATAGAAAACCCCAAAGACTCCACCAAAAAACTACTGGAACTGATAAATGAATTCAGAAAGGGTGCAGAATACAAAATCAATATACAGAAATCAACTGCACTTCTCCATACTAATAATGACATAGCAGAAAGAGAAATTAAGAAAATAATCCCACTGACAATTGCACTAAAAATAATAAAATATCTAGAAACAAACTTCATAAAAGATGAAATACCTATACTCTAAAAAACTATAAAACACTTATGAAAGAAACTGAAGGTGACACAAACAAATGGAAAGGTATTCCAGCTCAGAGACTGGAAGAACAAATATTGTTAAAATGTCCTACACTACTCAAATAATCTAAATATTTAATGCAATCCCTATCAAAATACCAACATCATTTTTCACAGAACTTGAACAAATAATCCTAAAATTTGTATGGAATCACAAAAGACCCTAAATAGCTAAAGCAATTTTGAAAAAGAACAACACTGGAGGTATAAAAATCCCAGATTTCAAGATATACTACAAAGCTATAGTAATCAAAACGGTATGGTATTGGCACAGAACTAGACACATAGATCAATAGAACAGAATAGAAAGTCCACATATAAACCTATAATTACATAGTCAACTAATCTTCGATAAAGGAGGCAAGAATATGCAATGAGAAAAAGTCTCTTCAACAAATGGTGTTGAGAAAACTGGACAGCTACATGAAAAGAATAAAACTAGACCACTTTCTTTTACCATACTCAAAATGGATTAAGGACCTAAATGTGAGACCTGAAACCCTAAAAATCCTAGAAGAGAGCACAGTCAGTAATTTCTCTAGTATCAGTCATAATAACATTTTCATAGATGTCTCCTGAGGCAAGGTAAAGAAAAACAAAAATAAACTATTGAAACTACATCAAAATAAAAAGCTCCTGCACAGCAAAGGAAACAGTAAAACTAAAAAGCAACCTACTGAATAAAAGATATTTGCAAATGACACATCTGATGAAGGGTTAGTACCCAAAATATATAAAGAAATTATATGACTCAACACGAAAAAACCCCAAATAATGCAATTAAAAAGTGACACATGAACAGACATTTCTCCAAAGAAGACATCCAGATGGCCAACAGACACATGAAAAGATGCTCAACATCACTCATCATCAGGGAAATGCAAATCAAAACCCCAATGAGATATCACCTCACATCTGTGAAAATGGCTAAAATCAAAAACACAAGAAACAACAGGTACTGGAGAGGACTGGAGAAAAAGGAACCCTCATGTGCTGTTGATGGAAATGCAAACTGGTGCAGCCACTATGGAAAACAGTACGGAGGTTCCTCAAAAATTAAAAACAGAGCTACCATATGATCCAGTTATCACACTACTGGGTATTTACCCAAAGAATACAAAAACACTTATCGGAAAAGATATATGCACCTCTATGCTTATTACATCATTATTTACAATAGCCAAATTATGGAGGCAGCCCAAGTGTCCACTGATAGATGAATGGATAAAGATATAGTATACACATACAATGGAATTCTACTCAGTCGTAAGACATAATGAAATCTTGCCATTTGCAGCAACATAGATGGACATAGAGTATAATGATAAGCAAAATAAGTCGGTCAGAGAAGGACAAATACCATATGATTTCACTCACATGTGCAATTTAAGAAATAAAACATAGCAAAAAAAAAAAAAGAGAGAGAGAGAAAGAGAGAAAAACAAAAAACAAAAAACAGACTCTTAACTATAGTGAACAAACACGGTTACCAGAGCAGAGGTGGGTGCGACAGGGTGGTGAAATAGTTGAAAGGGATTAAGAGTACACTTACCTTGATGAACACTGAGTAATGTATAGAAATGTTGAATAGCTTTTTGTACACCTGACACTAATATAACACTGTATGTTAACTATACCGGATTTTTTTTCAATAATACCAGCCACTTGTCTTATAAAATGGATTCCAGACTTGTCAGATTATTTCTGATTATATACTTTATTTTATTTTATCAAGAGTACTATGTAAGTGATATTGTATTCTTCTTACACATGAGGAAATAGATAATGTCGGTTTGTCCCATTCTTAGCAATGCTAATTTGGGTAAGGTGGTGTCCTCTGAATATCTCCACTATAAAAGCACATTTCCCCCTTGGTAATAATTTAAGTCA
The DNA here is from genome assembly GCF_024610735.1 of Ursus americanus. Taxonomy (NCBI): domain Eukaryota; kingdom Metazoa; phylum Chordata; class Mammalia; order Carnivora; family Ursidae; genus Ursus; species Ursus americanus. The sequence continues at coordinate 52,628,785 of NC_142146.1, read as the reverse complement.
TCTTAGAGTTGATATGTTAAGATTATGAGAATGCCTGAATCCTCAAAATGACTTTCACATCCACTGATAATCTTTGGCTACTTTATTAGAAATTTAAAAATAGTAGTTGTCTAATTCCATCATTTCTTCTTCACTGATTAGCTGGCATTTTATGAAGAACAGCTTTCCTCACTCATGTCTTCTCTTTCTTTCTAGTATCACTATCAACCCATGGACTTCTGAAAATTTTATTTAATGAGTTATAATCCTTTAATGTTGTTATTATTTTGATGTTCAAATTGTCCTGAAATTTGCCAAAGGGAGCTCCTTCGTGTCATCGTGTGTGTGTGTGTGTGTGTGTGTGTGTGTGTGTGTGTGTGTGTGTTTAATGATACTCTGAGGTTTCCAGAACTTCCTTGATTTCTTTTTTCCAGCTTTACTGGAGTATAATTGGCAAACAAAATTGTAATATATTTTGCTGATTTGACATGTGCATACATTGTGAAATGATTCCCACAATCAAGTTAACACATCCATCACCCCACACGTTTACCTTTTTTTTTTTTTTGTAAGAATGTTAACATCTCCTCTCTTAGCAAATTTCAAATATAAGATGCAGTATTATTAATTATAGTAACTATGCTGTCCATTAGCTCCTCAGAACTTATTCATCTTATAGCTAAAAATGTGTGCCCTTTGATCAATCTCTCTCCATTTTACCTCCCCCCACACCCCCAGACCCTGGCAGCCACCATTCTGCTCTTCATTTCTATGAGTTCACATGTAAGTGATACCACACTGTATCTGTCCTGTGTCTGGCTTACTATATCTTATTGGTTCATCCATATTGTCATAAATGGCAGAATTTCTTTTTAAAGACTGAATAATATTCCAGTGTGTGTGTGTGCGTGTGTGTGTGTGTGTACACACAGCACATTTCCTTTATCCATTCATCAATCAATAGTCACTTGGGTTGTTTCTATATCTTTACTATTGTGGATAATCCTGACTGAAACATGGAAGGCACAGATAACTCTTTGAGATAGAAATTCTGTCTAACATAATATAATAAGAAATATTTTAAAAAATCCAAAATTTGACTTAGACCATATACTGGTTGTCAGATAATAGGTAATGTGATTTAAAATAATGCTTCAGTAACCTTAAGATTAAACTTAAGACTCACCTAATTCTATTCTAGAGCAAACAGAGTTACAGCAACATTTCACACCGGTGGTGGGATAGAGTGAGGACAAAATGTTCTCTTTAGAGACAGAGAGACCCAAATTCAAATCTTGGCTTTACCATGTTAGTTCTCTGAATGTGTTTACTGACCTAAAATGAGAATGATAACACCTATTTTCAGGATTATTGTGAACAATGATTTCTAGTTTATATGCATACTTGGCATTTTATGAAATAGAACTATTATTATTCATGGCTAAGGGCTTTTACTTGCCCCATACAAGAAAATATAAGAGAATATGAATTTTCTAGATAGTACATTTCAACCTTGAAAGCAATCTTTTGGGGTAATTGGGTGATGGGCATTAAGGAGGGCACGTGATGTGATGAGCACTGGGTGTTACAACTGATGAATTCTTGAACTCTACATCTGAAACTAATGATGTACTATATGTTGGCTAATTGAATTTAAATTAAAAAACTAGGGGCGCCTGGGTGGCACAGCGGTTAAGCGTCTGCCTTCGGCTCAGGGCGTGATCCCGGCGTTATGGGATCGAGCCCCACATCAGGCTCTTCCACTATGAGCCTGCTTCTTCCTCTCCCACTCCCTCTGCTTGTGCTCCCTCTCTCGCTGGCTGTCTCTATCTCTGTCAAATAAATAAATAAAATCTTTAAAAAAAAAAAAAACTAAATAAAATTTTTAAAAAAGAAAAAAAAAAGAAATTTTGTTTCCTTTAGACATAAACCTAATAGTGGGATTGCTGGATCATTTGGTTCTATTTTTTATTTTTTAAAGAACTTCCATACTGTTTTTCAAAATGACTGTACCAATTTACATTCCTAAATACAGTATACAAGGGCTCCCTGTTCCATATACCCTCACCTATGTTTATCTCTTGTCTTTTTGATAATAGACATCCTGACAGGCATGAAGTGATATCTCACTGTGGTTTTGATTTGCATTTCCCTGATTATTAGTGATGTTGAGCAATTTCTCACATATCTGTTGGCCATTTGTATTTCTTCTTTGGAAAAATTTCTATTTGGGTCCTTTGCCCATTTTTCAGGTGAGTTATTTGGTATTTTTGCTACTGAGGTGTATGAGTTCCATATATAAAATAGAATAAAGTAGAATGGAATAGAATAGAATAATTTAATGGTATTATTAAATAATATAACATAATTTTATATGAATATTAGCCCTTTTTTGGACATATGGTTTGCAAATATTTTCTCCCAATCCACAAATTGCCTTTTCTTTTTGTTGTTTCTTTTGCTGTGCAGATTTAATTTGATGTAGTCCCATGTGCTTATTTTTGCTTTTTCACCTTTGTTTTTGGTATTGATGTCAAATCCAAAAACACCATTGCAAGACCAATGTCAAGGAGCTTTTTACCATTTTCTTCTAGGAGTTTTATAGGTTTGAATCTTACATTTAAGTCTTTAATCTACTTTAAATATATTTTTACATATAATGTAAGATAGGGGTTCCATTTCATTCTTTCACATGTGGATATCTAGTTTTCCCAATACCATTTATGGAAGAGATTATCCCCTCCCCATTGTGAATTCTTGTTGTCTTTGTTGAAAATTAATTGACCTTAAACGTCTGGGTTTATTTCTGAGCTCTCTATACTGTTCAACTGATCTATATGTCTGTTTTTACACCAAAATCATATTGTTTTCATTACTATAACTTTGTAATACAGTTCGAAATCAGGAAGAGAACTGCCTTGATTTCTGGCACTATAGACTCACCTGTATTTCTATGCTCTATAGCTATAATCATCCATTTATCCTAGGAGCATTCTTTTTAAGCAATGTTATTGTAGTAAAAACTGATGAACTGATGAACTATAAAAATAACAGTGCTGAAGTACTCAGCACTGAAGTGCTCAGAAATACACTAAGAAAAAATCACATTGGGGTTACTGTGTGTCAACATTAATTATTAATATAATTTTGAAAGTTCCTCAATTGGTTCTTTTCAGTGTACTTTAGGGGTTTAGTTTGGGTTTTTTTTAGCTACATCTTTAGGAATTAAGATACAAATCAACAGGTGAAATCAGCACTCAAGAAACTAAAAGCTAGATGGGTGAAGGGTATTAAGAAGGGCTTCTGTTGTGATGAGCACTGGGTGTTGTATGTAAGTGATGAATCACTGAATTCTACTTCACAAACCAATATCGCACTGTATGTTAACTAAGTAAAATCTAAATTGAAAAAATAAAAGACATTCCTTTTTCCTGAAAGCTGGTGAGGCTTTTATATTATGCCCACATGAAACCAGACAAATGATCAATTTGACTGATTCTTTCCAATTGGCCAATTTAATGAAAAGAAAAGGTAGGAAGCCCGAGACTAAGTCAGACAAATGCGTTATATTGGACCCATCTTAGCCTCTTCAAGGGAAGGGCCCTGACTATCTCAGATCATGTAGAAAGGAAGGTCACTGCAGGCTCTCCATAGCCCTATACAGAGCTCCAGAATCATCTCATTTCATCCACTTTCACATCGGTGTCCTCACAGCTGATCCTTACTTCCTCTCATTCCTTTCTTCCCAGTTCCTCCATTATGATACAGCCACTGCATGCTTCCCAGTTTTCAGCGTGGGCTAAGTCTCCTGATTACAGACTGCTCTTACTTCCCTCCATTGGCCCTTGGTCCACTGACCTCAGTAAGAGACTCAGTAGCAGCCCCACAGACCAGCTCTGTGGACTACCTGCTTGTAAGAACCAACCTGCCTACCTGCTCATGTGCACAGTCTATCCATTCCCCCTTGGTAACACACTGGGATTTTCTGAAAGCTGAAGAGCAGTACTAGCATAAAATCTCATTAAAGCTCAGGATACAAAACAGGGTGAAATGGAGTTACCATCTCTGTCACTTTCATGAGCTTCTCTTTTCCTGCCAAGACTTGCAATGATCATGTTCCTTATGCTTTTACCCAAGGCTCTTCTCTGCTGCTGGAGGCAGTGTAACCTCTGGAGTCACACAAACTATCTGGTTATCAGCTGTGTGACCCTGGCAAAGTTACTTAACCCTTCTAAGCCTTAGTTTCCTCATTGGATATATTGGATATATCAATAGTAGGTGCATTATAGGTCTAAAGGAGTTGCACAATGTCTGATATAATTCATCAGTTATATGAGCTTCTATTATTATTATGGCTTTGTTCTCACTCCCAGTGAATCTCACCAAAGACTTCCCTAACCACTTTCATTCAAACAACCTCCAGATTTATTAACTCCCTTCATCCCTAACATTGTCCTTAAATCCTAGAACTGTCCAAGAAACATCCTACTAGGCTTCTTTAGCTCCCCAAACTCAACATTTCTAAACAAATCTTCTCTAGTACACTTTTTTCCAAACAATTTTTTTTTTACTTTTTATTTTTAGATAATAGATTTGCATGCAGTTGTTAGAAAAGATACATGGAGATCTTATATACCCTTTATCTAGTTCTCTGCTAGAGAAATGTGATAGAAATTGGAAGGTTTTGGTAGATAGACTACATTGAAATAATGACATGCTCATTTGCAGATGGTAGTTAAAACTCCAGAAAAGCAACAATATACTTTTCTCCCACTGAAGAACCTCAGAGTATATACACAATTACTTAGGAAAAAAAAAATCCCCAAATTTCCCCAAAACACTGTTGGTAGCATTTTCAGCTGCTTCTTCCTGCCACCTGGCCCTGGTTTCAGGGTTCACTCTTTTCGGCCCTGAGGGTGTATTTGATTGACCTAAGCCATTCTCCGTGCCAGTGTTTGCTTGAGGAGGGGGCCCATGACACAGTTCTGGGTTATGAGGCACAAGAGAGAATCTAGTGGGCAGTTTGTCTTGCTCTTTAAAAAAAAAAAAAAAAGAAAAAAAAAAGGTGGGAGAAGGAGCCGTTCCATTTTTCTGTCTCGGAACTTGTTTTATAAAGATGTACTTGGAGCTTCTGAAATCACCACACAACTATAAAAGGCAAATATGAGCCAGCACTGAACAGAGCAGAGCAGTAAGATGAGAAGAACGTGGGTCCCTAATGAAATCACCGAGCCTCTGCAAATACCCAAAACGCCTCTGTCTCAGGATATCTTGTTAAGCAAGATAGTGGGTTTTCTGTTTGAGGCCTACAAAACTATCCTAACTTAAACAGCATTTATAAGTGGATCCAGTCTCTAAGCCTGCCTGACATGCTGATTTGTACGAGAGAACCTACAGTTTAGTTGGCTAACAGTGTGTTCATACTTAAAATGAATATTCTAGAAGAGAAACAGTCAGGTTTGCTGTATAACTGGTAAGAAAGAGCAGTATAAAGAGCACAGGCTCCAGAAGCAGGGAACCCAGGTTCAAATCCCACCTTTGCAGCTCCCCAGCTGTGTGGCCTTAGGCAAGGCGATTTATTTAGTTGCTTCATTATACCCACAGTAATACCTACCTCATAGGTTTATAGGGAGTATTAAATGCAATCATGTAATAATAAAGAGCCCAAATAAATGTTAGTTTCTTTTCCCCTTATTAATCCTTTGCCAAAATGAAACACTAACTCAGTTTATTAGACCATTAATTCAGACACTCTTCTTTCCAGCAGGAGTTACTCTGACAGCAGAGCTGGTATCATCAAGAGTAATTTCTACTGAAAAGGTTCCAATCTTAACATTTCCATTGTGAAACCTAGTGTGGTGCAGAAAGGATCAAGCAGGGTTACTTTCAACTCTAGAGAAAATTGATGTGACGATAACCACAGTGGAAGGGTTTATACGTCCTTGATTGTTTTAGTCTCACACCTTAAAGAGGTATGTGAGTGGAATTAATGGACTGCAGTGGAAGTGTGCTTATAGCAACTTTTCCTCCAAATTATTTCCAAATTTTGTTACATTTCATCAAAAGCTAATCATATTATACCGATATCATTACCAAACTCTCCAGAAAAATGAACACATTATTTTTTGGATATATTGTGTTTGGAGTACGAAAACAAAAATGGAAGTTGGAATTAAAAAGAAATACTCATTATTCTTGGAATAGTGATACAGGCTATTGTAAAAGTATTCACCCTTTACAATAAACGAATACAAGTTTTGTTTACTTAAATATTCAATGATCAACTTACACTTGTGCACTAATAATAATTAGGATAAAATTGGTAAAATTTAACTGGAAGACAATTTGACACTAAAATCCTTAAAAGTACATTTATACTTTGACCTAGAAATTATACTTCTAGGAATTTATTCTAAAGAACGAATAAAGGATTTGTACAATGATTTTTCAAGAAGAATTTTTTTTGCAGGAAGAAAACAATCTAAACATTCAACAATAGAAGTTAACAATAGTTAAATTAGGAAATGCCCATCCAAAGGAATACTATACAATCATTACAACGAAGTTCTAGAAAAGCATTTATTGACATGGAAAGATGTGCATGATATATTGTCAGGATTTGAAAGGCCATAAACTATATATGGATTACTTTACCATTCTGTGTTAAAAAATATATTTATTTATAAAAGTATCAAAAATTCATACCAAAATAAATGCGAATAATGTTTCTAAGAACTTTTATTTCTTCTGTTTTGGTTCTATGTATTTTCTGCAGTAGGCAAAAATTAATTATATAGGAAAGACAATTAAGTTTTAAAAAGCTCAAAAGAATTAGGTGACCTTGAAGCTAAACAGCAAATAAATCCCTTCACTATTACATGGATTCTGGGCTCTAGTTTCTCAGATTTCCCCCAAAATCTGATTTAAGAAGTTAAAATTTAAGAGACTTATCTACCTCATCTTACCGTTGACCACAAACTGAAAAGCTGGTGAGCTCTATTTCTGGCTGGGGGTGATCTCTTAAGTCAAAGATTCCCAAGCCCCTGCGATGAGGCTCAGTGATGTTTTAAGCAACTTTACCACCTGTTTAGTTAGCTCTTTATGTTCCAGGGTAGCTTTCTCCAAAAAGAAAGAAACTGATTGGTGTCCATCCTGGGATGCAGCTCTTGGATGTCATTTCCATGTGCACAAAAGCTCTGGTCTCTACTAGAGCCATGCCTATTGTACCCACCTGGAATCTTACTTATTTATAATATTAATTATTATTGTAGCTGGTGTTGACTGACCCTTGCTCTATATTTCACACATTCTTTCAAACACTGTTCATACGCTATTTTGTTTAAACTCTTAAAAGCATCCCAGGAGGATTAATGCTATTCTTATTCCCATTTTATAGATGAGAGAACAATTTGCCCAAGATTACATAGCTAGTAAGGAGTAGAGTCAAATGGGAACCTGGATCTATCTCAATTTTATTAGATGACCCTCAGCCATTTAAATGAGTGTGTTTATAATTCACTTTGGGGAGAAAGTTCAATTGGTCATGCCTGGGTCTTCCTAAACCAGAATGAAAGTGATTTCAAGAAAATATTAGATTAACATTACAACCATAGAAATGACTACGACACACCCACGCCCTTCGCTACCAGTGGCAAGGACAGCCAAGACATAACCAGGATAACCAACAGTCCTTGTGTGTTCAGCTCCACACGCTTGTCACTTAACCTCTCCAAACCTCAGGTCCTTATGTGGACAATGAGCTTTATAATACTGCTCTTAAATACCTCATTTGTGAGTGTCAAATGAGACAATGTATGTGTAAGCACTTTTAAAAGTACAAAGGGCAAAAGTCTTGATTAACCTCTCCATGCAAATTACTTCTGCCCTCAAAACCCAAAAGCAATGTAACTTTTATATAGCATTTTGCAAAAGACTGAGTGAGGGGCTTTAGAAATACAGAGAAACAATGTAAAAAAAAAAAAAATCCCATGTGTAATGTTTTCCCGTGTTTAGCATTCAATTAAGTAAGTCCTGAGGAAAAGTCACTGAATAGATGTTACCTTCCCCCGTCTGATGCTGTTTGACTTAATGTTTCCTCTCTAAGTGCATGAACTTTTGAACAACAGGAATTTTTGCCACAGGACTTAAGACTCTCCTGTGACTTGATGTTAGGAAACCCCCTTAGTCATTTTGGTTTCTGCTCCCCTGGAGTAAATCGGAGCTTTGGCACTGAGTTGCTACACATTCTATTTTAATTTAGGATAACACTTGGCTCAATAATTCAAAAATATTATACGAAGGCTTAGGATTATACTTGCATGATGGAATAATTTTTAAAGAAAAAAACTAATATCTGGGGGTAGGGGAAATAAAGGGATTTTTCTTGACCATTTTTTAAATTACAAGAGCAATACATGCCTATGTTAAACAATTCAAATAGCACATGGACAGCGGAAGGTAAAAGTGCCCACTCAATGCACATTTCCACTTTTCCTTAGTAAACACTACTGACAGTTTCTCATATATATTTTGAGAGTTTTTCTATGCTTAAATAAGCAAATGGATATAAATATATCTATTTTTTAACAAAACAGTATCACTCATTCTACAGACACTGCTCTAAGAAAATGCTTTTTTTCTCCTAAAAGTACATTTGTACAGTTTCTCATATCCACTTCTATGTCTCTAACAGTTTTTAAATCTCCTCTGCAGTAGTCTATTGCATGGATATACCATAAATTATTTAAATATTTTCTCTGCATATATATTTAGTTGTTAATAGATTTCTAACAACACAAATAATTCTGCAAGGAACAACACCACATCTTTATGCAATTATGTAAGTACATCGATAGGAAAATTCTTAGAAGTAAAATTGATAGGTCAAAAGAGATGTGCATTTAAAATGGTGACAGATATACTAACAGCAGTTTTCACAGAACTCGAACAAACAATCCTAAAATTTATATGGAATCACAAAAGACCCTAAATAGCCAAAGTAATCTTGAAAAAGAAAAACAAAGCTGGAATTACCACAATCCCAGATTTCAAGATATACTGCAAAGCTATGGTAATCAAAACATTATGGTACTGGCACAGAAACAGAAACATAGATCAGTAGAACAGAATGGAAAGTCCACATATAAACCCACAATTAATATTCAACAAAGGAGGCAAAAATATGCAATGGGAAAAAGTCTTTTCAACAAATGGTGCTTGGAAAACTGGAGAGCAACATGCAAAAGAATAAAACTGGACCACTTTTTTTCACCATATACAAAAATAAACTCAAAATGGGTTAAGGACCTAAATGTGAAACCTGAAACCATAAAAATGCTAGAAGAGAGCAAATGCATTGGCCATAGCAACATTTTTCTAGATATGTCAACTTATATATGTGGCATTTAGGAAATTAAACAAACAAAAGGAAAAAAGAAATATCGAAAGACAAACTCTTAACTATGAAGAACAAACTGATGGCTGCCAGAGGGGAGTTGGGTGGGGGTGGGTGAAAGAGATGAAAGGGATTAAGAATGCATTTATCTTGATGAGCACTGAGTAATAGACAGAATTGCTGATTCACTATATTGTACACCTAAAACTAATGTAACACTGTATTTTAACTATATTGGAATTAAAATAAAAATACTAAAATAAGATAAAAAATGGTAATAGATATTATAAACTGCCACTTAAAACTGGTTGTACCAATTTGCTCTTTCCTTACAATTGGTACGCGAGAGCCTGACTTTCACCAACAACAGTACAGACTGTGCAAAAAATTGTTAGACTGAAGTATATTTAACATCAATGATTCAGTGGACACTGGATATGAAAAACTGTAAATTCCTGCTTTTAGGTATACTGTGAATTATCAGGCTCCTCATTCTGAAAAGAAACAAGATTGCAGTGAACTCAGCCTCATAAAGAAGGGCTTAACACTCGTGCCTACCATATGCTAGGCACTATTTCTAGTCCTTTACTTACATTAAGTCACGTATTCCCCCTGCCAATCCTAAAAGGAAGGTATTTCCATCATTCCCATAAGCAAACCAAACACAAAGAAGTTAAGTAAATTTCTCAACATGACTCAGGTGATAAGTGATAGAGGTCAGATTTAAACCTAAGAAATTTGAGTCCAGAGTCAGGTGCTTTTAACCACTTACGCATCTTATGCACTTATGCACCTTCTGATGTGCTAAACATTATTTATTAAATGCCTGTTCTATGCCTGGAATAACACACGAACCATTTTATCCTCACAACAATGGGAATATTACCCCTATTCCTCAGAGATATTAAAGTGGCCTGCCAAAGGGACAGAAGGAGAATTAGTATGCAGGCATGTCTAATTCTGAAGCTTCTATTTATTCTACTGCGCCATACTTCTTTAGAGAAACTAGACATCATAATACCCATTTTACAGTTAAGGAAATCAAGTCTTCTGAATGAGGCATATAAGGAGGTTAAATAGGAGTTGTCCCTGTCAACAAACAGAGCTTACCAGGGGCTATATCATAGCTAATTCTTCCTTTATCGGAGTTCTATAAAGTTAGAATGTTTATGTACTTCTATGCAAATGCATGTGGTTATATAGTAGCATATAGGGCAATTTGCTCTTTCCCATAAAGTGTGAGTTCAAATTGTACAAAGTGAACCAAAATTGAAGGCAGAATTATAGTCTCCTAATTCTAAACATCAACAAATCCCTTTTAAGAAGAGTGACATAGCGGGGTGAGGATGCGCGGGTACACTCCCACACTGCAGTAGACGCAGTGCAAGATTAGGGTAGCAACATATTTTTTATCTCAGCAAGCAAATGATTATTAGTCCTTCAAAAAAATAGCTTTGGTGCTGGTTCCTGAGTTTACAACGATATTTCCTTACTGTATACAGAAAAGAGCTAGGACCCACGGAAGACAAGAGCAGCAAGAGAAAGGAGGGCATCAGAGAAGAGGCTTCTAGATAGAAAAGCCCTCTTTCTGCTCTGCTTACACCCAGTGTCCAGCACCATACATGAGAGTTTTTCAGGCCCTGGGTTCAAATTTGCCCTGCTACTTATCTGCTGTGTGACCTTGGGCAAGTCACTAAACCTCTCTAGCCAGTATCCTCATCTGTAAAATTTGTAATAATCAATAGTATCAAAAACACTAGTCATGAAGATTAAATATTGTCTAGTACAGATCACTTCCCTGAAGGTTCAGGGTAAAGCACAGAATCACCCAAGTCCACAAAGATGGACCCTTCGCCTTCATATTTCAGTGTCTTATTGCTTTTTTTGTTTTAATACAATCAGGAAAACATACTGTCCTATATCTAGGTCTGGGATGAGGAAGGAGATTTCTACTCTTCTTATGATAGTTTCGGATTCTGAAGGTCAGAGTGTGCAATTCCTATATCCTGTGTCTGTCAGCCCTAGTTACAAAAAGGGTGTCAGATCCATGTTATCATCGTCAACAAACAAACAACACAGTACCAGAGCTCATCTTTGGGTAATCACATCTTGTTAGGCACAAATCTGTGTGTGGTTGCTTACTAGGTTTTGGAGATTAATTTGATCATCTCTTAAAAGTTTACTTTTTTTGCACATCATGGATACTAATATAATATTAGTATAAGAGTTTTCTTATACTATACAGTAAAACAAGTCAGCCTGGAAGAACATGCAAATTTTACCATTATTTTGTTCAGTTTTGAGGGTAATTAAATATTTGTTTTGAGCCCCTCACGTTGCATTGCAAATCCATTAAGAAAAAAATACTTTTCATTCCTCTCCCTAAAGCTTCAGTAGCATTAAATCTTTGTCATTATTTCCCTTTCACCAAAAATCGTGTTTCCAATTATACATCACAATCCTATATTATGTGGATCTTTATTTGCCAAGAAATTTAGTCTTTTTTTTTTGGTTTATGTTAAATCAATTACCTCTGTCCCTTTGTTAGTTGGGCAGTGGGAGGCAGTGGCTTCAGGGTTTTCTCTATGAAAAACTGTCTGCATCTCATGATAACAGTGTTGACTCTTCTATCTACCTCATGAGATAAGCCTTCAAGGAATTAGGCCAGTCCTGCTAGGCTCTGCTGGCCAGGATTGGGTCTATGTGAACCCAAAATATCTTCTTGAAAATTAATAATAATAATAATAATTCACTCAAACTGGCAGTTAGAAATTGTGTGATCCAAAAAAAAGTACAGTTGAATTTAAAAAAAAAGAACCTAAGCTCTGTCAGAATGGCTGGTGTCAATAAACACAATTTTTGTCTTCTATGCCTTAACATTTTGTTCAAGGGATTAGGACAGTGAGTTAAAATCAGGCAAAACTTGAGGAGTCGAATAAGCAGTGCCTGAGATGGGAGAAAAAATGAAAGATCTGTATGTCATTTTTTTGAGGAAATAAATAGATGGTTCATGTGCAGACATCTCTTGCACTCTTGTGTGTATGGGAATCAGAAAGGGACAGGAAGAGACTTTTGAGAGAAGATAGTAAGAGTCCAAAAGGTGTCTGCAGATGAACCACTGCAGTGCATGTAGAGGCTGCACTGAATGGAGAGCAGCCAGGAGTCAGGGAGATCAGCTGGAAGGACGCTCTGCTATTACAGGTAAGAGGAAATGAGATCACTAAAGTTTATCCCTTCATCTCTAGCTCCAGGTCCAGATTGGTGTGATCAGTTGCTTATTATATGTGTCATTTAGGTCCTCTGAGAACAGATGCTGAGAGAGAATTATTGAGCAAGTAGTTTATTGGGGGGATGGTATAAAGATAAAAGGGGAGGAAGCAGAATTGGACAGAATTGGACAGAGAAAGCTTCAGATATGACTTCAGTCTCATCCAACTCAATGGTGACCTTCATAGGGAAGACTGTCTGTTAAAGGAGCCCCACCTTGGACAGAAATTGACAGGGTGAGTACCCCTAACCTATCCAGTCTCTGACTAGGAGCTCCTAGGAAGGGTATGGCTAAGATTCCAAAGCTGAGACAGATCCTATCCTGAATGTTCTGCAACTGGAGGCTCTCAGCTAACTGCACTTTTCTGCAGTTGAATGGCAAGTTCTTTCTTGAAGGGAGATCTCAGTGGGGTACATCCTTAGCCGCCAAGGCGATATCTCTACGAAATCTCTAAGAACTCAGGGTGAGGCAAGGTAGGCACCTAGGGTGAAGAATTTAAGGAGGTACTCACACTGCCCTAAGTGCTGAGCGGGCACTTGGGAAGTTAATTTTGCACCATAGGTATTTTTCCTTTCTCACCCTAGTCCTCAGAATCTCAAATTCAAAACACTTAGAATTTTGTTCATCATTTTCCTCCCCCTAACACAGCCCTTTCAGTCTTCCCTCAGGCAGATGCAATAGCTGTTTAATGGGTCTCTCCATCTCTAGTCTCCTTGTTCCCATCTAATTCAGTCTCCACTGCTACAGCATCATCTGAGTTAAATGCAACTCTGATTTATCATTTCAATGCTCAATACTCTTCATTGGTTCCCTATATCCTAGAGAATAAATTTCAAGCTTCTTTCTAAGGGAGAGAAAGACCCTGCATGATCTGATGGTATGAAAATCTGGACCCAGGGGTGGAGGAATTTTAATACTACAGCTAAGTGCTTATTTTTATATGTAGAATAAGTTATATTTAATTTTAGAGTTGAAGGATAGGCAGGACTTTGTAGAGTTGAGAAGAAATTATTCCATGTGAAGGAAGCAGAATGAAGTAATTTGGGAGAAATTAGAGGGAATGGGCAGTTTGTGTGGAACCTGGAAAACATATAGGAGGTTAATGGAAATATGCCTAGAAAAGTAAATCAGAACTGATCAAAGGTCGTTAGCTGTGGACTGTGTAAGTTTTCATCTGAAGGCTTTGGAGCAGAGGAGTGACATGATCAAAATGGTCTTGTGTGAAGGTGAATATGATCATGATGTAGAGGCTGCACTGAATGGAGAGCAGCCAGGAGTCAGGGAGATCAGCTGGAAGGCTGTTTTGCTATTACAGGTAAGAGGAAACGAGATCTTGAGCCAGATGTGTAAAGAATGAAAAAGATATAAGAAAATATGGTGTGCAAATAGGATTTCAGGACTGACTAAAGGAAAGCGGTGAGGAAGAGAGTACTCAGAGGGGACTTAAAAGTTTTAATTGGGTGACAGGAGGCTGGTGTACTGGAATCAGAAAGGTTCAAAGTCTGGGCTCCAGAGTCTGGGTTCAAATCCCAGCTCAGCCACTTCTGACTTTGTACAACCTTGGACAAGTTATAGAACTCAGTACCCCAGTTTCTTCATTTGTAGTATGAGGATTTTAATAGTAAGTGAGGACTATACAATGCATTGAAAGTATCTAGCACCATGCCTGGCCCATAGTAAATGCTCATGAAATGTCAAGTTATGTTATTGAATAGACATTGAAATGCTGTTTACAGAGGCTATTGATTATGATAAAATAGAAGAAATGTTTACTTTCACAAAATTTTCCACAGGATATGATAGAACTAATGAAGATTGATTTAATCTTCAAATTATTCTATCTTCAAATATTTCAAACTCAACCCTTTGTTTTTTTTTCAATTTCACTTCCTATCACTCCCAATATGGTGCCTCTTCTTCATGCAATGTTATCACCTTGTTGTCTGCTGCTAACATCTTTCTTTTCCATTCACCCCAAATGCCTATGCCTCCCCCGTCCTATCAGTTCTTGCTAAAAATCTCCTCCAAAACTTGGTTGAGAACTCACCTTCTCCATAATTTCCTTGACCAGCCTGCCTGCTCTACCCACCCCAACTGTGATGATTGCTCTCTATGGGCAAACCTTAGAATGCTATCATTTTGAAACCAAGAACAAACTATATATATACACAAACATACCACACAGATACAGATATATAAAATTCTCAGGCTATGTTTAAGGTGTGTGTGCCTCCATAAATAATTGTCAATGACAAAATAGCAGGAATAGCATCTCCTGTCTCTTTAGATAAGAATCCTCCTCCACCACCACTCTTTTGCCCAAGGATAGAAGATGGTTTGGCAAAGCTATGCTCAATAAATGCTTACTTTAAGGATGAATGTTTTCAGTTGTAGGTGCATGGTCAGTCTACACATTATATTTCTATATCCTCTTTCGATATGTCCGCCTTAAAAAATGAAATGTTTCATAAAACAGTCTCAGTCATATAATGGGAAAACTAATGTTTGGAGAAAGTGTTTTACAGTCATTTCAGGTACTGTAGGTAATACAAATGTGTTTTATACAATAAAGGCCTGGTCTACCATACATCTAAAAGGCAGTAAGAAATCATAATTAGAAACAGAAACAAGGCATTTTTCCTCTCACTATTTAGTACATGTAATATTCTCTACAAAACGGCACCGAATGTTTTCCTGCTACTACACAGTGCCATAGAGGCTCAGAAAAATAAAACCTCTTTTTATGCCTATGGAACTGACTTCAAACAAAATAACCAACATCAAAGGTTTGCTGAATGCAAGGAATGTTTTTACATAGCCCAATATTTGTATATATATATTAATGCATATTGCAATATATATTTAAAAAGTGCTACTAAATTTCCAACCATCCTATATATTGATTTGAAACCCTTATCAAGATATTCACATTCAAAGACAAGTTTCCTACATCAAATAGGTCACAATCTTAGGAGTATTTAAATATTGGAAATGAATGGTACCTAAAATAAAATCCTTTACACACAGAGCAATACATGAGTGTAACATTCATAGCCTACACGGGTTTTTAATGGCTCCTAATATAATATGCCCTTTCAGGGAACCATTCATACATACTGAAATGCATTTTTACTGTGCTACATTGAGTAATTACGAATTGGACAAGGTTGACAAAAATCAGCATTAAAAGTAAGGTAATTTTCTTGAAATACACACAATCTTCTGTAAGTACACAGCTCTATAAGCGATAAAATATTAGATCTTGAATGCTAAAAGTAAAAGTAGTTTTCACACTGATTTTTAGGACTATACATTTTTATTGTTACAATTCAGTAAACTATTGTACCAAAGTTTACAGTCATCTCCAATTCGAGGCCAATAAAAAATCAATTGTTTTATAATCAATATCATG
Source organism: Ursus americanus (assembly GCF_024610735.1). NCBI lineage: Eukaryota > Metazoa > Chordata > Mammalia > Carnivora > Ursidae > Ursus > Ursus americanus. The sequence goes on along the minus strand of NC_142146.1, from coordinate 52,612,732 downwards.
AAGCAAACAATTAATAGACAATGTAAAATAATCTATTTACCACCTCATTTTAAATGTAGTGAGGAACCGTAACAAGAAGGCATTAATATTATCCTAGTCTGTTCCGCTTAACAAGTTTACATTTAAGATGTTTCCATTTTCAAATATCAAACCTACTGTACATTTAGAAAACCTACTTGGGAAAATCTATTATTATTTAATTTCTCAGAAAACTGCTAGTTCAACCTACTTTTCTTTTGAATTCTGAGTTGCTACATTATTCTCATCTTTACAACAATTATTGATCCCTCAAGAGCAAGAACATCATGCAAAGTAAAAGAATTATTATAATATGAAGAAAGAAAATGTCTATTATTCAAGTGAATAATAATAAAGTTGTATATCTTAAACATATAGCATATTATAGTCATAATTGGCTCACCACCACAGTTAGAAATATACATACACATTTTTCAAAATAAGTCTTTTAAATAAAGTATTACAAGCATCTTTCTAGCTTAAAGATTTGAAATAGCAATTAAGTCTGAACCTTAAATCATTGGTCTCTGTAACTAGAAGAGCAAGTTCCAAGGATGTAAATCTCACCCAATGAGACAAGGAATGCTGAATGTATTATTAATTGCTAAGTAATTTCTTAATTTTAGACTCTACCACCCAACACTGGCAAATAAATAATGTGATTTATGAGCCCCGACTCTCATGCTGCTTTACTAGAGTTCAATAAACACATGTACATCCTAAATGTACGGCGTGATGGTGATTTCTACAAGCCAGGAAACATAGCAGGATTCAGCGATAGCAAATCTACCCCATCTACTTATTATTCAAGCAGTAGTATTTAGAATACCTAAAATGCCTGCTGAACACTGCGGCTCAACGTCCCCCTGGGGTTACTTCTAAGCAGAACCACATCTCTTCTCCTCAGTGATTAGTGAGTTTTAAGAAGGCAGGTAACATGGGGTAGAAATTCTCATGCAGCAGGAAGATAACTCTTGTTTCCAAATTCTCAAAAACCAACACCCCCACACCCCAAATACACACACACAATCACCGTTTTTTGTTTTTTTTTTTTAAGAAAGAAAGGAGGGTTTTTCAAATAGGTACCTAAAACATGACATTTGCAAGGGGATGAAAAATGTATTTTTCCTCTACTTGCTGCTGTGTAAGATGTTTACAGATCTGATTAGAAAACCTGTATGTACATAAAAAGTAGTGCTTTCAGTGAGATTCCTTTAGTGAAATCTGCCTGTGCAGACATATGTGTACATAAATCATACATATTTATGCAAACATGCCTACATTAATAAGGACACACACACGCACACCTAGACCAATAATTAAGCTTACGCTGTTCTACAAGCCCCCTTTGACATTTTTTAGCATGCATGTTATTCAGAAGACAGATTTTTAAAAAAATAATAAGCAGCTGCATACAATACATGCCAAAGTGGCATGTTTAGAGAAGCAAATACATTACCAGACGCATTTTGAAGTTTCTGGAACACCTGCAGGTAAAAGGAGACTGTGAATCGGATGCTGGCACACGGTATTCCTCAGAATCACAGAGCTCGGTGTGACTGTGGGGGAATGTAAGGCGAGTGTGAGGCTGGAAACCTTTGAGTTGAGCTCACTCTAAGCATCAGAAAGCCTCAAAGAGGGGAAAGAAAAAGGCAGCCCACAGACAGCTAGATGAGAAACTTCTGGCACCTCTCCAGCTCAGGAATGAATTCTCTGTAATTTGGAGACGTATAGTGATGGAAATGAAGAGAAACTTGGATTTACGGGTGAATTTGCTCAGCCATGCAGAAATGGGCAGGTAACAGTCTCTCAGCTCGTTTTAAAACAGTCATTCAAGAACAAGATTGAATCAAAAAATTAACAGGCATCCTTTCTTGAAAAAATGAAAAGGCTACTCCAGCCAGCTTCCCAAGATGCCTTTACGAACTTCAAATGGATCATTCCATCAGCTATTTGTTGCACATTTTATTAATCCCAGTGCAGAGGTAAACTGGAAAATCTAATTCCTTTTATGTAGAAAACTGGATTTACTGCTTCTTTTTATAATGCACTTTAGTCATATAAATACACAGATTTACTTACAGAGTTTGCATTTCTTGTGTAAAACCACTACTGTTTGGTCCAGATAAAATGTTAAAAGGCTTGTTTGCAGCTTTTCAAGGAAGTAAAGAAAAAATGTTTTAATACTCTGAAGGTAAGCTGAGTACAGATATTTAAATATTGAGTTGGAAGCAAAGATAGTATAAAGGAAGAGACCTGAGTCATTAAGTGGTACATAAGAGCTACAGTTATACACGAGCATTGAGCAGGCAGGTGGCTCAAGTCTATAAATATATACATAATTAAGGGTAGGAAGAAAAGAGCTTTGGCAAATTAACTTCTTAGAGACAATAGCTGTGATTTTGTTTAGGCTTACAAATAAGTCAATAATGTCTGGGGAGCACATGTGGACTTCACCTTGTCTGAAAAATTCCACAGCTCACGAATAGAGAGCGAGGGTGGAAGCATCGCACACTGGCAATCTATATTCAAATGTAATGAGGAGAAGGACGATATTACCATGAAGAATGTTGTCATATTACATTGTGCCTGTGTGGCTTAACTACTCATCCAACCTTGCAAATGGCCATTTGCCTGGACTCAATAGCAAATGTGCTATTGATGGGAGGGTGGAGGTGGGAGGCCAATTTTATTTGTTTTACTACACATGCAGCTTTGGGAGGCTCGAGGATAAAATGCATGGGCTGAATGTAGGAGTGATTCTCTTTTCAAGCCCACATTTATCTATAATAAATTCAAAGTGGAATTAATAATGACCAATTAAGCTATTTATTATTTTAAATCTTGAGGTCAAGGGCAAAAGAGTGTTTATGTTTATTGATAGAAGGTTGATGGCAAGATGGCTGAAGATGGCTGGACTCACCTTTAATCACGCTCAATAAATATGTATTGACTGAGCAGCCTCTGGGCTTCCTCACATGCCAGTGCCCAGTCTTTTTTGTCTAGGATATTTTTTCTTAACTCTCCACTGACATCTGCTTCATCCATTTGTTCAGCAAATATCTAGTGAATTAGACACTCCACTTTGTGGAGAACAGAAAGACACTTAAGTCAAGATCATCCCTCAAGGAGCTTACCATTGTCAGGTGGTACCACAATAGGTCCCAGTAAGGGACAGGCACATTGGAATTACTTACAAATACCCATGCTCACTGCTGTCTCTTCTTCTATTTTGGATTCATTTCTAGGGGGATGAGGCAAGCAGAGTTTGTACACATGTTCTGAAAACCCCCCCAGATGATTCTGATTTAAATCCCCTCCTCCACTCCATAGGACTAACAGCAATTCAAGATGATTGTTACCAGCCCTCTTGTAACTGAGAGGAGGATATCCCATCCACTGCTGCATATAGACTCAAACTACACAACTACTCAATTAACCTGTACTTCTGCATCTTTGCTCATCTCTCTACCATGGGGAAGGCCCATATTTAATCAATGTGACCCAGAGCCTGAGTCTGCAAGGTTCTAAATGGATTTGGAAGCCAAAGCTGATGGGAAAAAAAAAAAAAAAAAAAAAAAAGCCCAAATCTTTTGGTTCATTTCTATATCTCTGGGTCTGTTTCCTTCTTTATAAAATGAGAGGTTAAGACTGGCTTTGAGTCTATAATTTCTTTGCCAAAATGTATGAGCACCTTCTTTGACAAAGCCAGTTCTATGCCACGCTGACACGTGTACACAAGAGCACACCTGAGGTTTAAACTTAGAATTCCTGACTTCTACTAGATACATTACTGCTTAATGTATCTAGTCAGCAAATCAAATCTCATGAGGGTGAACCTTCAGCCTGAGGATCTAGGGTCCCAGCACCATCTTCCCATGGCGGGGGGTGGGGGGGGGCAGGGGGAAGGAACCACAAAGGAATTCAGAGCATGAAAACAAGCATATTATCTGCCAACTCCACCCTTTGCTTCAGCAACCGCCTCAGCTCCAGCCTGGAGGACCCCCCTGGTGAATGACAGATCCTGGAACCTTCACGAAGAATAGTCACACAGCCAGAAACCAAGCTATCATCTGACCCCCTTCCTCCGTGGCCAATCCCATTCAAATAAGTGTGAGGGCCTAATAAGGTAGGTTTGGGGGCTTATGAGAACAGCTCCTCCAGGCTCTAGTTTTAATCTGTGCCAGTGGAGGATTATTCCAAGCCACTCCTCAGAGGTATAAGAGGCCAGTCTGCCTGACCCCTTTGACTTTCATCACAGCTCACTCTATGTCCCACAAGCCCACCCAACGTGACAATAAAAATAGCTCAGAGGGAAAGGCGCATTCAGCCTCCTTCCCCCACTGACTGTCCTGTGCTCAGCACCACCTTCATTCACTCAAGAAGAAACCGGCCTTAGCAGATAGTTTTAAGACAAAGCTCATGTGACCAACTAAAATATAAACCTCTTCATGTAGCAATTCTATTAAAAAATAAATGTTTTCTATCTCCTCTAGTTCTCAGTTAAGAAAACCAGAAAAGCCTGGGGCGCCTGGGTGGCACAGCGGTTAAGCGTCTGCCTTCGGCTCAGGGCGTGATCCTGGCATTATGGGATCGAGCCCCACATCAGGCTCCTCCACTATGAGTCTGCTTCTTCCTCTCCCACTCCCCCTGCTTGTGTTTCCTCTCTCGCTGGCTGTCTCTATCTCTGTTGAATAAATAAAATCTAAAAAAAAAAAAAAAAAGAAAAAAAGAAAACCAGAAAAGCCTGACCTTGAAACACTAAGAGAAGGAAAAGCACAAATTTCCAAAGACAGTAGCACTGCAGAGATATTAAAGACACACAGACCTGAGTCTGAAGACAGGATTCTTTACCTAGGGGCTGTGTGCCTTTGAGAAAGCCATTTAAATTCCCACATTCTGCTTCCTCCTCTGTAAAAGAAAAAATACCCTCTTTATCAAGTTATTTTGAGTGTTAAAATATGAAAAGTTCCCGAGGCAACATAAGTTACCTAAGAAATAGTAACTCACATTTTAATAATCAAAAGTATCTAATTATCTTCAATATGCCATTACCCTGTAAAGACAGGGACTATGTTTTAGTCATTTTCATATTCCTCTTACCTAGTACACTGCGTGCCTCCACACCCATTCCCTAATATTTTTTGAGCATCTGTCATTCCCACATTCCCAGCTAGGTGCCAGGGACACAGCGGTTCCTGCCCTAATGTGGCTCACAGTCCATTGAGGGAGACAAAAGTTAAATAAGTGTCATGAATAACTTAAATATATGTCTTAGTCTGCTCAGGCTTCCATAACAAATACCATAGAGTAGGTGGCTTAAACAATAGACATTTATTTCTCACAGTTTTGGAGGCTGGGAACTCTGACATCAAGGTGCCAGCAGATTTGGTTCCTGGTAAAAGCCTTCGTCCTGACTCACAGACAGCCACCTAATATCCTCACATGGCAGAGAGAGGAAGTTCTCGTGTTTCTTCCTCTTCTTGCAAGGATACTAATCTCATCTTGGGGGCTTCAACCTCATGACCTCCTTTAAACCTAATCACCTCCCAAAGGTCCCACCTCCCAATAACCATCACATTGAGTGTTAGGGCTTCAGTGTATGAATTTTAAAGGAACACAAACATTCCATAACACTATATAAATGAATTAATGAATTAGTTAATGATAATCTTTTTAGGTTTTTTGTTTATAACAGTCCAGACAATGTCAAGGGCACAAATGGGAGAAAATTTGGGACTGCTTCTAATAATTACCTTCAAGCTTAGAGACTCAGGCTGATGGGCTGGTCCTCGTTAAGTGGCAGGTTTCCCCCCAAGAGCCATCCCCTGAGACCCATCAGGCTAGCTAGCCTAGGCAGCGCTTTGATCTGTCCTCAAGGTCCTTCCCATCCCACTGGCAAAACATTCTGGTTCCTGGACTTACTGTTTTACATCCAAGCTGTCTGAAATGCAATAACATTTTTTTAAAGAGCAACTGGGATTTTAATTAAAGTACCAGGGATCCAGCCAAAGATATTTCTCTAAAAGAGAAGAAATATCTGTTTTTGGAGACAGAACATTTTGTAACAGAGATCTCATATATTTTGATGAATGATAAATAGCGACATGGACTGTTGCCTCACAGGAATCCGACTGCAGGCTTTATGTGTGTACACATGTGCATGTATGCACACGGGTGTGTGTTTAATGCTCATCCTGCCTAATGAGGACAGAGTCAGGGAGATAAATGCACTCTAGTTACTCAAACCATTCAGATATTTAAGGCAAACAAGTTAATGGAACAATATAAGGGCCTGTCTCTTAAGGGCAGAAGGTTACCTTTTGTTCTCCCTGATTTCCTTTGATTTAATAGGCTTTGGCTACAAGACTCCATGCAAACAGTACGAGATTAGAATTCAACTTCTGCAAGTGCTGGTTGGCAGAGGTCTACCATATCCCTAATGCAGAGTGAGACCATGTGGGATACTGCAATTCCATGCCACTCATACCCATAGGTAAAGGAATTTAAAATAAAATAAAGCCCCAGTGTCATAGGTGACAGTCTGGAAAAATTATTCTACCTATGAGTTCTATTTTTGTAAATTCATGCTTACTGCTTGGAAAATCCCTGATAATTCCCATACATCAAGCCAGTCAAAAGCTAAAGAAAGTGAGCTTCAAAACCACCCAGTTTCCTCCATGAGCCTGAAAGCATGCCACCAGTGCAGGCAACTGTGTATCCATGTCCATTTGGGGCCCATCTGGGGGTCCATAGATACTACAAAATTGAGGCATTAGTGGAAAACTTGTTAGGAGCTGGCAGACCATCTCAGGCAGAAGGGCTGGAGGCTTGGAAGCCTCCGGTGTCTGCCCATCCCCAGAGGCATGGCACTGCCATGGGGCCAGCAACCACAGATGGTGCCCTGCACAGACAACTGAGATGCAGACAGCCATGGGTCTGTGTGAAGCATCAGCCAAGTTACTGGCTGGGTGCCATCACTGGTCTATTGACCTGAAACAGGACGCTCGGGTGGTGATATTAACCCCTTTTCCCTGACATTATGGGTGTTATTTCTCTGGATCTAAATGGCAAAGGATAAGGAAGTGATTTTATGAGAGGATAATAAACATCACCATGCTAGACAGACATCTCAACCCTAAAAATTAATTTACCTGAGGGAAAATTGATATGATTCCCTCCTCTGGTAAAGCAACAATGATTACGCTAAATTACCCCCAACCAAGCTTTTTACATTGATTCCATCTGGTGATAGTAGATATAAAATCACAAGATACTATAATATACACACATACAATTCTATAATTATTGTTATATATTTTGCTATAAAACAAATATATCGTATTCTTTAAGTGACAACAACAAGTGACAATCTTTCAAGCCCTGAAAGGCCAGCCAGTGGAAGAAAATGAGAACAGTGTACAAGCACCACCCAGAGAAATCCAAAGCATGGAAAGCAAGTGACTAGGAGTCAATTACCAACTCCAAATTAAGAAGTTGATTTCTATGCACTGATTCTCAAAGTGTACAGAGCATAAAGTGCTTCCACAGCAAGCACAACTGATCCTCACTTCAAAGGAAATAGACCAACGTGCCGTGCAGTAGAGGGGATAAGCCCTGGACCAGGAGTCAGAAGATCCAGGGTCTCAGGTGCTGCTCTATCACCTAGCACTGTGACCTTAGCCTTAGATCGCCCTTCAGTGCGGTGGGGATTATGTTTGCCTGGACCACTTTATAGCGCTGATTTATGGAAAACAACAACATGTATACCAATTTGTACATCAGTCCAAACATAGCATACAAATGTATTGTGGTCTTACTGCCCTACCTCAGCTCAAGGCATCACAGTATCACTAGTAAATCACTACTATTCTATCCACGTAATGTCTTAGCAAAGGGAGAAAGTGCCTATAAAAACCCCAAGAGGGAGTCAGTGTATGGAGGATTAAGCCATAAGAAAGAGAGAAACAAGAAAATCAAACTCCCACCCCCTCATGCCTAACAATCCAGCCCAGTCAGGGGTAATGCACTCCAATTAAGTGCTAGGCTTCCAGAGAGCCTTGTAGATTGACTATCAAAATTCTTGCTCAACTGAACTGAAACCTTACAAAGTGGCCACCACTAAGATTCACCAAGGAATTCCTCATATAAACAGTAGTCGATGTCAATTAACCTTTGTGAACACAAAAAATAAATGGAAAGGTTAAGGAATTAACAGGGAGACAAACACAGATGCCAGACACAAGCATCATGTTACAGTAAATGCTACAATCACATGGTAGTTAATTTTAGTATAGTAGGAATGGCTCTCATGATAAAAGATCTTTTCTGAAAGTGGAAGTGCTTTACAAATAGGGGCTGAGTCTAATCTATATTTTCCCCTATCGCACTCTGATTAATCCCACATCTGCACTGAGTACAAATATTTATTGAAGATACCATATTGATGCCTTCTGAATCTGAAGAATCAGTAAATACAACTGTATTCAGTTGTGTATCATTCAACTTCCTTAATTAATGATTCAAGCAAAATTAATTAAATTCCTAACTTACAAAGACATCTTTTCTGCTAAAGGGAAGAAAGGATTCATGGAGTACAGAACTGAGTGAAAACCTCACTCGAATCCAATATGAGCCTGGGGTGATAATGAAGTTGGAACCTACCACCTCACACCCCCACCCCTTGGCCTAGACCTCTTCTCTTCACATCCCAACATCCATCAAGCAATATGTGGGGCCTCACAGGCATGTAAGTGGGCAACCCAGACAAGTGCAAGCTCTGTTCAGATCACTCCCAACCCATGGCCATGAACACCCCCACTGCACACCCCTTGGGCTTAGATATGTACACACTAATTATGCAGTCCTGCCCTCAAGATTTTAGACCAGAGAAAGAGGTCTTCCAGGATCCTGGAAATGACTTTGGGGTCATTTAGGTAGGGACTTCTAAAGTCTAGTTTATGAGACCACACTCTAAAACGGGGACCAGAGACTCCAGGTGAGCAGGTTCCTGGGTTCCTTAATCCTGGACCTAATAAGAAAAGGCCTGACTAGAGAAGGACACAAGCCAGGGCCTCTAAGGTGCAGGGCTCAGCACGGGGACCCTGGGTACCCAGGTCTCAGGAGATAATTCTTGAACCCATGGCCCTTCCATCTAAACTGTCTTCTTTCTGTGATTCCTTTAATGGTAAATTTGATGAATAAATGATCTATATTCATGGTTCATTTTTTCATCAGCCTTTTTTGTTAGCCTTTGATTTTGCAACTTGTCACATTACAATCTGTGTACTCGCTACATAGTATAATTATTTTCTCTAGGAACACTCATAATTTGCTTCTTACGAAATTTAATTGCCCCTGGCATTTTTCCCCCTCTTGCTTTTAACTGTTAAGATCATTTTTCCCCTAGACCCTATGTAGCTTTGCTCTGCTTGTGCCCATTCAATGCTACTTTCTTAGGTTTCTTCTGCTACTACTTCAACCTCCCCTCATTCTATATCCATTCATTAAAGGTAAGTACTGCTCTGGACCAAGTATCCTTCCATTCTGCACATAGATGTTCATCTACTGCCATGTATATGCCCAAATGTACTTGTTCAATTTTCTTTGATCCAGAATGCATCTCTTCTTACTTTTTAGCAAACCAAATACCTTTGTTGTTTTTAAATACTTGAAGATCATTTTTTCAAAATACTTCCACATTAACTCCACTCAGTCCTAATCACTCTAGATAATATATAATAATCCCAAAGTTAGGGCTTTGACCCTGGATGAGTAGAACAGGGAAGCACAAAGAGATGGTAAAGAGGGTTCTTCCTATTCGCGAAAGCTAACTGATCGATATTCTCTATTTTCCTAGAGTCATGTCTCTCACACTTTGATATGCACAGGAATCACCTGGGGATCTTGTTATAATGCAAATTCTGGTACAATAGGCCTGGGTGGGGCCTGAAAAGCCTCTCCACTGAGGTGATGGCTGGGCTGCTGAGGACTGATAAAATGCAAACAACTCAGACAAGTGGTTACTAAGGGAACAGCCTTTCATGAGAGGAAACAGAAAAAGCTACAGCCCAGAGTCAGGAATTAGATCAAAGTGAAACAGGTTTGCCATTCTAGGAGTGTAAAAAAAACATGGACTTTGTATTCAGGCAAATATGTGTTCTAATCTCAACTGATCCACCATGGACAAGTTATTTAACCCATTTTCTATTAAAAAAAATTATTTCTTGCCAACTGTTGGAAGCTTTGCTAAATGCCAGATAATATGACAGATGTGATCCTACTCTTATGAAGCTCCCGCCCTCCTAACCTGTTTCCTCATCTATAAAATGGCTAAATACTGCTAATTTTGCATTAGTCATCAAATGAAATAATGACTTAGAAAATTTTAGTATACAATACTTAATAAGTATTTAATAATTAGTAGGATCTGTATCCTTCCTTACATATTTGGCAATATAATGTTGACAAAGTATATATGCTTTTTGTATATTTAAAATTGATTTTTAAATCTGTTTTATTTTTCACCTTAGATTATAAATTCTTGAATTTAGAAAACATAATTTCTTATAGCTGTTTAGCACCTTGGAGAGCACTTCATTCACACAATTCTTCAACAAATATTTTACTGAGCGCCAAATAAATAAATAGTTTGGTGATTGTGTTATAAGGAAAACTAGAGCAAGACAAGAGGAGAAAAGAGTGATGGAGAAAGGGAAATGTTATTATACCTCACTGATAAGGTCACATTTAGGCTGAATTCAGGATTGAGGGTGCAAGCAGTGTGAGTTTCTGAGAAGAGTTTTCAGGCAGAAGAAACAGCAAGTGCAGAAGTCCCAAATGTTCTGTGTGTTTGGGGAAGATCAACGAGGCCAGTATAGCAAATTTCTTCATTTTATTTTTTTTTTAAAGATTTTATTCATTTATTCGACAGAGATACAGACAGCCAGCGAGAGAGGGAACACAAGCAGGGGGAGTGGGAGAGGAAGAAGCAGGCTCATAGCGGAGGAGCCTGATGTGGGGCTCGATCCCAGAACGCCGGGATCACGCCCTGAGCCGAAGGCAGACGCTTAACCGTTGTGCCACCCAGGCGCCCCAAATTTCTGCATTTTATAGAAGAGGAAGTTGAGGCTTTGAAAAATAACTTTGGCAGACCCAAGTATATCAATTAAGTTAATTTTAGCTTCTGTAACAAAATAAACATAAGCTCAAAACTTGAGAAGTATATGTCTTGCTTATAATACCAGTGTCCCAGAGTAGCAGGCATTCTCCTCCAGGGACCCAGTCTCTTTCCATATCATATCTCTGCCATCTTCAAAACAAGGCTTCTGAGCCCACTTCAAGTGTCAGATCTCCAGTGTCTGATAGAGATTATGGAGGATAACATATAAGAGGTTTATAACTGGCCAAGACTAGAAGTGGCACACATGAATTCTGCTCATACTCACTATCATTTAATCTCTTGACTACCACCTACTACACAGGAGAATGGAAAATGTAGTCCAGTAGGAATATGAGGACAAGGGATGTGGTGAGCAGCTAGCTAGGCTCTATCAGGCCAAGGCACGTTCCTCCTAGCCCTATGCTCTCTTCCTTTGCATATGCATGCATGAAAATAATGGTCTCTATAAGGTGGTCTTTATCTTAGTCATAGTTGGCACTAATAATACTATAAGACAGGAGATCGAAGAATTCCTAGTTATCTGCTGCCAGCTAAAACACATTCTACTGTCAAGAAGTTTAATCTTACTGAGATGGGAATACAAGAGAAAGAAAGATACCTATAATGGATTGAAGAATCAAGCAGAGATATGTTGTGATGAGGAAGGAAGATTGCATAGACAGAAAACTATATCATCACCCCACCTCATCTGCCTCCACTGGTTCACAAGATCCAGCTGTAAGTCCGCAACCAACTGCTCTCTGAATTTACTTACCCCAGCATCTCACATCAGCAGGACTTTTGTGAGGATCACTTGCAGATTATATAAGCAAGAATAAAATTTAGGTATTGTTGTTATAAAATGCAATTAGACAACTAGATAGAGGTCTTTTTAATGTACTCTGGGTAGATATTTAGAACATAATGCTATTAATTTATTGAAGTTCATTATTTAAGTTGGACACATTGTTGATACACAATGTATAACCCATAGCAGTTGTGATAGACTAAATTACTGGCTCCAATACTTCACCTTTCTCTATATCCACATCCTTGTCATGCCCCCCCTTTTTTTAATAAAATGAAATTATAAGTAAAAGAAAATATCAGGGTTAGGGAGGCAAGAAATTAGAGTCATAGAGTAGAATTGGATTACTCTGTAGAAAGTCTTTTTCAATACCAAAAACAGTCCAATTAAAACTTCCAAAAGTAACACCCATCTAAGGAAATCATGATTACCAGAGAATAAGTCAGTATGTAAATAATCACTAATGAACAAAATCTATGGTGTGAAAACTCTATACTTTTGTCTTGAATTAACAGAGCAAAATGCCTTTTTAGAAAATAACCTTTTGCAGTTTTAAATTTCTTAAAATAGGGCTAAATTCATATGATTAAAGTCAAATGAATCCACCCCATACAGGTATCTGCAATAATATCAACAGTATGGATAAACATAACATGGATGCTATCTCAAGGTTTGAGATGAATGAAAGTGGTCCTCTGACAGAAAATATTACTTAAAATGATATTAGTCTAGATTGTATTTAATACTCATTAATGACCAGAAAACACTGTGTAAATTAAAGAGACCCTGGATTGTTAGTTGAGTAATGAGCATAAGAACTGAAAAATCCTCTCGCAGTAAATACTAAATGAAAGTCATGAGAAGATTAATACATAGCAAAAATTTAGGAAAGTGTCTATCAACCTCAAAAATATAGCCAACTCATATCGATATATTTTAATAAATATTTGCTGAGCATTTACCATGAGTACTTTATGCTAAACACATCCTGCAAATAAGCCTATTAACCCCAGATATCTGAAAATAGTAATAATTTCTCCACATCTGGGCCTGAGCTTTACAACTTTACTTGCGTCTAGTACTTAAGAATTTTCCTTTTACAAGGATAAGTTAATGATGATATGGAGAATTACTGTGGCTTTTGCGGCATGCTTGATGTAGTTAATTAAGTGGTAATGGGTAATATATGGGCATGGAGTACACACAATACAAAGATAATTATCCTTTCTCAGAACTCATTATATTTACTTCCTGTTCCACTGATTTGCCAAATAATCATTGATCATGTGTTCCCTGTGACATTTCTTGTCTTGTCAACCTGTAGTAATACATTATTCTTATACTAGTTTAATTTCTTCATCTTGCCACTCTGAGAACAGAAACATACACGTATGTTTTGACTTTTTTGAAAGCATTTTGCACACTTTTGTAGGTGCCAAATTATAATATCTGTTGATGTAACGAATGAATTCAGAATCTTTGAATCTTTTTTAGATTAGGCCAGAACAAATTAAAAGTAAATCTAAGATGGAATATAGTCTTCCCTCTGTAACTGTGGATTTGAAGCCTCTAATGGAAGTGTTGAGGTTGATTTTTATCAGTAATTATAGGAAAAGCTTTGAGTAGAAGGAAATACAAGGATGAAGTGAAGAGAATGGACTAGGGGAGAAAAGGGAACACCAGTGGATTGAAAAGTACATCACAACCAAACTTCATAAAATCCACCTACCAAAAAGTTGACTAATATCTCTGTAAACTTCACATCCAAATACCAAAAACATATAAAAGATTAAGACTGAATGGTCAGTTGGGAAAGACTTTTAATGATACCATCCTAATTATTAAAAAACAAAACAAAACAAAGATTTAATAATGTATTTAAACCTTTAAAATACATGTCTCCAGGAAATGTTAATCTATGTAATGAGGTATATTTGTTTTTTAAATGAATTTTGATAATCACCTTATAATAGATTCATATTTTGCCTGATATATTTTTATTTTCAAAAGTCTAAAGAGATGGGCCCCTGGGTGGCTCAGTCAGTTAAACATCTGCCTTAGGCTCAGCTCATGATCTCGGGGTTCTGGGATCCGAGCCCTGTGTCAGGCTCCCTGCTCATGGGGGAGTCTGCTTCTCCCTCTCCCTCTGCTCCTCCCCCCCCCCACTCTTGTGCTTGGGGTCTCTCTCTCTCTCAAATAAATAAAATCTTTTTTTAAAAAAGTATACAGAGATAACTGAAGAAAAGACTGCAGTAGGCAGAATAATAAATGGTCCCCCAAAGATGTCTACATCCTTGAAACTGTAACTAAATGACAAGGGGGATTTAAGGCTGCAGATGCAATTAAATTTGCTAGTCAACTGACTTTAAGAGATGGAGAGTTTCCTGGATTATCCAGGTGGGTCCAGTGTAATCACAAAGGTCCTTAAAAGTGGAAGATGGATGAAGAAGAATTAGCCTCAACATGATACAATGTGAGAAAGACTCCGCCAGGGGCGCCTGGGTGGCTCAGTCCTTAAGCGTCTGCCTTCGGCTCAGGACATGATCCCAGGGTCCTGGGATCCACCCCTGCATCAAGCCCCGCATCGAGCGGGCATCAGCCTCCCTGCTCAGCAGTAAGCCTGCTTCTTCCTCTCCCACTCCCTCTGCTTGTGTTCCCTCTCTCGCTGGCTCTCTCTCTCTGTCAAATAAATAAATAAAATCTTTTAAAAAAAGAAAGAAAGAAAGTCTCCACCAGCCACTGCTGGCTTTGAAGATGGAGAAGGAGGGCTGTGAGCCAAGGAATGCCGGCAGTCTCTAGAAGCTATAAAAAGCAAGGAAATGGATTCTTCCCTACAGCTTCAAAAAGAAATGCAGCTCTACTGACATCTTGATTTTAGCCAGTGAGACCTGTGTCAGACTTCTGATCTCCAAAAATGTAGGATAATAAATTTGTGTTGTTTGAACACATTAAGATTGTGGTAACTTTTTACAGCAGCAATATACCAATATACAAAGGCCAAATATTTTAAAAGCCTACAGACTACTATTTATCTGATATTAATCTCAAATTCACTAAAAAAGAAGGAAACAAAATGTACGCTCTTAAAAATTAGTTGCAGCATCAATAAAACAAGTGAACCCAAACCAAGAACAATAAAAGTAACAATAACAAGAAGACCCAAATAGGATAATATTTTCAGGGAAAAAAAACCCTAATACTCAAAAACATTTATGTGATTTTATATCTGCCCTCTTTGGACAGCTTAGTAGCTCATTTTCTTTCACAGTGAGGTGTAAAGTGTAAAATATATTAAGAAAAAAGTGATGAAATGTGTCTTGGAGAAAAAAATGTGCCTTAGCACCCCTCCCCCCCAGTGTATTTCTTTGGTATAGTCCTAAGTGTTACTTTAGCTTGAATTTTAAAGAGCATAATATAAAACTTGCTTCAAGTTCTCTGATGAGAAGAGGGACTCTCTTAGGAATAGAGAATAGGGGCGCCTGGGTGGCTCAGTCGTTAAACGTCTGCCTTTGGCTCAGGTCATGATCCCAGGGTCCTGGGATTGAGCCCCGCACTGGACTCCCTGCTCGGCGGGGAAACCTGCTTCTCCCTCTCCCACTCCCCTTGCTTGTGTTCCCTCCCTCGCTGTCTCTCTCTGTCAAATAAATAAATAAAATCTTTAAAAAAAAAAAAGGAATAGAGAATAGATAGACTGTGACAAGGTCAAAACAAACTTTTCCCAGGGTAATAGCAAAACTCCAGCTGTTCATCTCTTTATCACAGGCAATGTAGTGGAGTAGCAGGGGAGGAGATCTTGCTGAGGTTGAATTTAATTCAGTCTCTTAATTTTGAGAAATTCCAAAATTCAAATTCCACATATACTGTGTTTAAATATAAGTAAGTATATACAGATAAGCAAGCAGATATATAAAGGAAATAGTAAACCTACTTAAAGAAGGCAGGAAAGCAATGATCACTTCATTACTAAAAGCATCAAACATAACCAGTTACAAGAGAGTTTGGATGGGCCACACCCTAAGTTGACAGGTTACCTCTAAATAGCACCCCACTTCTATGTTTTTTTTTAATTGCAGGGAGAGGGAACAGGGAAAAGATCGCAGATCAGGAGACCCAGGTTCCAGTGTTGACTTGCCCAATAATTTACCTTTGCAAATCTAGGTTTTCTAGTTTGAAAACTAAGGAGATGCAATTAAGTTAATATGTCCCAAAATTTGGGATCTATATTAATGGAAGTAGTATATGAGTTGGTTAATAGTATTAAATAATATTGAATCTCTAAGTAAGAAAGTTATTCCTTTTCAATTCTCTTTTTAACCTCTATAAGAAGGTCAAGGAGAAAGTCTCAGCTTGGTGCTAGTACAGCTTTGACACCTCCCTAATACCAGCAAACCTCCTTTTTTAACAGAGGGCACACCTTAAATTTAGAGTCTTCCAAAGGCAAAGTCTTAAGCTGGAATTAAAATTTTGTTTTACCTTTATTGTATTAAATTATATATTTTTCTATTTATGACATATAAAACTGATTTCACTTACAGTATAATGTAATTTACTTAAATAAAAACAGGAAGTTGATTTAAGAAAAAATATTAGCTAGATAATATGTAGGTGATAATTACATAGAATTGAGAAACGGTAGATTAAATTATTTTTAGGATCCTTTCCCATTCTAACTATAAGCCAATGATCAGAAACCTTGCCTCCACTATCAAGGCAAATTTGGAAATACTGTCTATTCCATTTAGTTGCTAAGATAACTCTTGGAATTGTTTTATTATTATTATTATTATTATTATTATTATTATTATTATTATTATTTTAGAGAGGGGGAGGGGCAGAAGAACAGGGAGAGAGAGAGTCCTAAGCAGGCTCCTTGCCCAGGGCAGAGCCGATGTGGGGCTCCATCTCACAACCCTGAGATCAGGACCTGAGCCGCAATCAAGAGTCAGACACTTAACCGACTGAGCTATCCAGGCACCTCCGGACTGTTCTATTATTGAACTAATATATACATGTCTTGTTCCCCTCAAAGAAATAATAAAACCAAGAAAAGCAACATATGTACCTCATTAACGTATATCAAATGAATAAATGGATTCTTCCTTCTCTTATATGAGGATCTTTCTGGACCTAAAGAGAACCTTAAATTTAAAGCCACACCTAAATCAGCATAACTATATTGTTTCCCTGTTGATAGTTTATATACTCTTGGGAATGTTAGAAACATAAATCATTTAAATCACTGTCTCAGATCTCAAGCTCCTCCAAAACCATGTACTCCAATACTATTTGAAAGCTCAAACCTGTATCTCAAAGTGATATTACTGATATGCATTGTCTATCTTTGTCCGATAGAGAAGGTATAAGAAGGTGGATGTCCACACTTCTAATCCGCCACCCCGGTTCTTGGGGTACAAAATCAGGAGAAAGGAAAAAGGGATGGGGCCATCCAGAAGCCAGGCCAGACAAGGAAAATCATGAGAATACAGGAACTACACACTCCTGTGGGCCTTGGAGAGTAATGGCTTTTTGCATGTGTAGGGGTGGGGAGTAGGAAGAGAGTTGAAGCAGAAAAAATCATGGGGTTCAAAATGGAGGCATTGTCCTCCTGAGCAGAAAAAAGTAATTCACGTGTCAGGTTTCCTGGGTCAGCTACTTGCTGATTGTGTGACATTGGACAAGTTGCTTAACCTCTTTTGCTTCAGTTCCCTCAGCTGTAAAATGGGGTTAATAATAGTACCTAACTCTCTGTGTTTCTCTGGGGATTATATTAACATTAATACGTGTAAGTGCCTATAGTAGTCCCTTCAGCATAATACATGCCCTCTATTGTCTGTCATCCGTAGCACCACTAGAATGGACTATCTTCATCTATCTGCAGGTCTTGCCCTGAGACTCACTGTTCCTCTAAAAGGCAGGGACTGTGCATTATTCACTCTTATTTCCAGAACCTTGAACAATCCATAACACATAGTTGGACCTTAATAAACTGTCCTTGAATGAATTCATTAACAGACCAATGCTACTACAATGATTCTCATCAGTATACTGCCCAGCTACTTTAAAGGGTACACTAACACATGTAGTCATTAAAATTAGAAGAAGAAGGAAAAGGTTTAACTCACCTCAATACAGTTTGGGTGTTATTTTTATGGAATTGAAGGAAACTTTAAAATATATAGTGTGCATCAAGAAAAAAAATGAGAAAGAAGAAAGAGTGGGGGATTGCGCAGAACATTACTGATTTGTGCCAAGAATTTTAAAGCCCAATCTGGTCTTTCATATACACACTGTAGAAGATAAATAATTTTTTCAATAGGCCTTTATTTTTCCCAACATTACTAATTAACCTGAGGAGAGGGACTTGGTCAAGCTGGCTAGGACATTACAGAATTTGGATAAGGACTTGATATGGGACATTGTTTTCCAACAGCTAGCTAAGAGATTCTCTATTGACATGTTTAATGGCCTCTTCAGGCTTCATAATGCCTCCACCTCAGACTCATACGACTTGTTTCCCGAAATATGGTGCAATTTGAACTTAGCCCCAATTAAAAGTATTTTGAAAGGCCACATCAGACTTTTTAAAAGAAAATACATTATTTAACTTTATGATTCTGAAAATGAGATGATGATTGTAAGAAGATGCTATAATAAACACAATATTTTTAAAGTAAATTCTGTAAACCAAAGTTAGTTTACCTCCTATATAACATTCTCACTTTTTGCAGGAGGTGGGGGTGGTATTTTAAACAATACTTTGAATGCCTTGGCTGGCTAACTTTGCTGGTTCACTTTACTTAAAGCTGAACCTAGAAGAACAACAATAACTCTCATTCACCTCCTGGGAGCTAATTAGTGGAGAACTTGCACACGAAAGAAGTCATCTCCAAACACTACCTGTACTTCATTTAAATCCGTAATTCACCTCTCACATTAAAATTAGCAGACAGTTCGAAAAATCTGCCAATTTGAGGTTGTTGGAAACTAATATGGCTTAATATTTTCTGAACTTAGCTTTAAAATTTAGTTTGCAGAAATTTCAGCCACTTGTTAATGTGATGGCAACAGAAAATGGCTATTTTCTCTTTGCTTGCTACTATTTCTTTCTAGAAAACAAAGATTCAAAGACTCCACACCATCAAACAGATCTACTGTCATTTGGAATATGTAATCTCTCTTTACATTGGTTCTGCTTTATCAATTAATCAGTCCCTTTATTAAACAATACTAGGTAACAAGGAGTAATGATGTCCACAAACCTAACTTTGACCCACTAAAATAGTCTTAACAATTCAACTGCAACCTTGTTGACAGCTTTATTGTTAAATTTGATTTGATCTTTAAAATGCAGTTAGTAACAAACTTAAGTAAATTGCAAGTAGTCTTGAGTCTATTAATATAAAATACATGTGACTATTATATTATGTAATTTGCTAATAAGATTAACAGTTGAGTTGGTTGGTTCTCCAGAAATTCCTAACTGGCTCACTTTCAAAGTGTGAAGTTTCAGATGTATAAATAGCCTGTATGAGAAAAGCATTTGATGATTATAATTAATTCAGTTCTAGGTACCTAGGTGTCACAAAATAAAAGAGCATTTGTTGAGTCCCAAAGTTTCGTGTAGTTATTAGCTTGCATAAATGGAAAAAAATCTCAAAACAATTTTTCAATAAAATTTAGGTATTTCTAAAAAGCATTCCCACAAAATGAATATCATGGCATAAGTAATAACAAGCATAACTCGAAGGGAAAAGCATTTTTAGTTTTCTAATTAACTTCATAACCAAGACTGAAGTCTTTCCCTAGGATATTTGACTCCCTTTGTTTTGCTTCTAATATCTTTTGCTTCAAACATGTAACTTTTTCACCTAGCAGGGGATGATTTCAATTGCATTTCAAAATATGAATTTCCCTCTCCTGGGTTTTAAACCCTAGAGCATTTCCTATTTTCGCATTTTTCAAAGGGAATGTTTGGGAAATGCCAATGTGTCCCTCCGTGTCGAATCTCACAGTCTCGTATATTTGCTAGGAAGATGGCTGGAAATAATTAAGATCCTCAAAACCATTTTGCTGGGTACTCACAGCTCTGCCGCTCAAACTTTTAATTATAAATTGACATCTAATAAAGCAGAATGTCAGAGAGCTACTGCAACCACACTCGCTTTGCAGTTTGACTGTGGACACTACTATAGCAAAAGCCTGCCTTGACGATCATTTTTAATTAAATAAAAGGCAAGCCCTCCCAGAGCAAGAATTACAATGAAAGTCAGCTTTTCAGTGGAGCAGCTGTGTAAACGGGTTCTAAAATTAGTCTAGTCATTTCCAAGCTGTGTTTTACAGCTTTGATGTGTCTTCTGCAGTCCATGTCAGGATGAGAAAATGAATTTTCTCAAGAACATCCCAGTCATTTTGGGTTCAGTCCATTTTAACGGTGTCATAGCTAACTCAAAGCTCTCAGTCCTAAGCAGTCTGGGCATAGGGAGACGTGATCAAAAAGTGCCATTTGAGAAGAGTGTTTGCTTTAATTTAGATGGTGTTGACAGACGATGGGTACTGTAATAAAACCACCCGGCCTCTTGCCCAGGGGATGTATAATCTAAACAAGACAAACAAGAATATAATGAACAACTTAGCCTGACAGGCAGTAGCTAGCTTCAGATTTCAGGCTTCCTGTCCTTTACTAGGACAGCAGGAAGGAACTTTTCTAATTCCTATTTCTAATACTTATTTTTGCAAGGAAACAATGGGGGTGATCATAGAAAAAAATATATGTAAGATGGGACAGCCATTATCCATTTCCTCACCACAAAAAGAAAAGAGAACTGAAATAGGTTTTCACCCTTTTTTAACCCAAATTCCTGCACTGGCTATCTTAGAAGATTAAAGGGTAGTAGGAAGAAAACAGGTAAGGGAGGAGAAGAGGAAAAGAATGAGAATGGAGCTGGTACTACATCGTAGGAGAACATTAATAAGAATTTAACTTATATCTCTGAGAGCATTCAAATCTATACAGGACTACAAATAAGTGAGCACTTGCCTTTCTTATCCTTTATTAGTGATGATTTAATGTTGTTAATGCATATGGCACTGAGATTCCTAGATATAAGGGGCATCAGATCTTGCAAAATCACTAATATTTTCTTTACAAAGCAGGTATTCTAAGGCTGGAAATTCAAGATTCTGAAGTTATCTGACCTGGGAGAGAGGGTCAAAAAGATCAACAGGGAGAGGGAGACGGGGGGTTATGTCAAAATAATACACTGGCTAGTGCTGAACCCATGCCAGAAATTTTGAACCAGTAGCTCAACCCATTCACAGAAAGTCACCCCACCACCTGCCTAGGCAGGAACTGTTCCAGAGGATCTAAACGGTGACTTACTGGGATCAGGGAACTATAAAGTGGCCTCTGACTTGTCTGTGGTCATCCTTGGACATATATTTTAAAATGCTGTTTTATCTTATCAAGTAGTAAGCACCACAAACATTGTAGGTGCTCGACTTCTTTTCTAAGTGACCTGAAAATGGTGAGCAGAGACAGACCTACCATGAAACAAATGCAGAGCTCTGGTTTGCAACACCCCTGTGAAATTTGGAAGGTGTAGAATGCTCAAGGTAGAGAGGGAAGCCAAGTTGCAACCAAGGGTTTATGGTAAATTTCCCAAATAGATCTCAGAAGAAAGAGATGTGAATCCCCAAGATTCCACTAATTTATTGTGATCTCTTTCTCATAAAAAATTCATTTTGATATCTAATGTACTCATAGCTACCATGTTCTTTTTCTGAAGGAGGGCCCTCAAAATTCATAACATCCAGGCCCCAGAAAACTTGAATCTGCCCCTCATGGTGATATTGAGAGCTTTCAATATGTTCTTAGCCTGTCACTTGAGAAGGCAGTGTAGCTGTGATGCTGTCTGGGAGTACTTATTTTATTAGCACCCTCTTTCACTCTCAAAAGTGTCTTGGTTTGAATGATAAATTATGTAGTCACTCTAAGTATAGCATAATAGATAAGAACACAAACTCTGAATCAAAGTGGTTAAAATCAATCACTGCCAGTTGTAACTTGGGAAATTTAACTTCTCTGTGTCTCAGTTTCTTCACCTGTAAAATGGGGATAACAGTACATACTTCATAGGTGATTGTAAAGATTAAATGAATCCATATATACGAAGTACTCAGAGCATTGTCTGGCACAGAGGAAACACTCTGTGTTAGATGTTTGTTGTTGTTATCATCATTATTAACTCTTAACTGTTTTTTTTTAAATAAACCAATTAAGTATTTATTGATGAGAAAGTACTGTGCTTATAAACAGCTAACAATTTACTGGTGGTCATTAGTATGTTGTAATCACTGAATTAAAGTCTCTTTATGGGCTTCTGATATTTTTTTTTCCCACTGATATTGAAATATAATTGACATATAACATTATATTAGTTTAAAGCATACAACAAAGTGATTAGATATTGTTTATATAGTGAAATGATTATAAGAAATTTAGTTATATCCATCTCCTCACATAGTTATAAAATTTTTTTCTTGTGATGAAAACTTTTAAGATCTATTCCATTAGCAACTTTCACATACACAATGCATTATTATCAACCAGTCACCATTAGACCCCTAGAATTTATTTATAACTGGAAGTTTGTATCCTTTAATCACCTTTGTCTATTTCCCCCATACTCCTACACCCCTCTGCCTCTGACAACCATAAATCTGTTTTCTTTTTCTATGAGCTCTGTGTTTTAGATCCCACATATAAGTGAGATTATAAAATACTTGTCTTTCTCTGACTTATTTCACTTAGTGTAATGCCCTCAGTGTCCATCCATGTTGTTGCAAATGGCAGAGTTTCCTTCTTTTTAAGTCGAACAATATTCCATTGTGTATATACTACATTTTCTTTATCAATTCATCCACCGATGGACACTTAGGTTGTGGCCATCCACGTCTTGGCTATTGTAAAACATGCTGATGTGAACATTGGAATACAGATATCTCTTCAAGATAGTAATTTCATTTCCTTTGGATATATACCCAAAAGTAGAGTTGCTGGGTCATATGGTAGTTCTATTTTTAATTCTTTGAGGAAGCTCCATACTGTTTTCCACAGTGGTTGAAGTACCAATTTTCATTTCCAACAGCAGTGCAAAGGATTCCCTTTTCTCCACCTCCTTTCCAACACTTGTTAACTCTTGTCTTTTTGATAATGACATATGACTTGCAAATATTTTCTCCCATTCAGTAGGTTGTCTTTTTATTTTGTTGAGGGTTTCCTTTGCTATGCGCAAGGCTTTAAGTTTACTGAAGTCTCACTTGTTTATTTCAGCTAACAAAAGCTTTGCTTTGGGTGTAAAATAAAAAAAAAAAAAAATCACCTAATTTGTTCTTGAGTTCAATTCCCTCAGTGAATACTTAACAAATCATTTCTTTTTGTGAAACTTATTTTTAATCATTATTAAGAATACTGAACATGCCTGTAGAATATTATTCTATAGAAAATCACTTTGAGAATTACCTAATGACATGTAATTGCTCTAAGAGAATAAACTAAAATTAGTGGCTCATTTAGAGGTAGAATTAAACTCAAAATAATAAGAACTTTCCCAAACACTGTCCAGTTGTGGCTGGCTTGTGAGGTGGTGAGCTCCCAAACACTGAAGGTATTCAAGAAGTAACTGGCGGACAAACCACCTGGAGATGTGGTACCTGGATTCTGCATTAGATAGATGATTCAACTTGATGACTTCTGAGGTCATGTACAATATTAAGATCAATGTTTCTATCATTCTTAAGCAGAGCGTCTTATTATCAGACAATTTCCTTCCCCTTACCCCATATTCAGCTCTCCTCACTGCTACATTTAGCATAATAGATAACACTCTCCACCCTGAGGGATTCTTGGCCTGTTAAGTCATCTTTGTCATTGTAGAGGAAAAACTCCACAAGGAGAGATTCAAAATTCACAGTAAATGCATTAAAAAACAAGATTCTCTAAATTACAAATAATAGAGAAAAGTGAAAGTGTTCAAAGGCTTTGAGAACTTTGTATTAAGGAAAAGTTTTAAATATTTAATGTGCCTGGCAAGGTCTTCTTTGGAGAGATTAATATTCAAATGCAGTTTGTTTGTATTAAAGTATTTAAATGCTATGCATTTAATATAAAATACATATTCTCACTTCTTCCCTGATGCAAAATCACATTGGGAATTATGTGATCATGTGTAATTTGTTAAATGCAAATTACAGTTTAAATATTCATATACCATATTTGCATTCTTTTTTTTAAATCAGAATTTTCAAAAGTGGAAGGGGAAGCAGAGGAGGAACAAAATTTAAAATACCTTCTACTGAGGACACCAAAGAAAAGAAAATAATATGCATGGTGGACAGGTAGATTCCTGCAGCTATTGATAAGACAACCAGAGAAATCTGCACAAATTTGAAATGTGAAGTCCACACCAAGAGGTGGATCAGAATCTTGAGCCCAACTGGGATCTTGGGGGCAGCTGGCCCTACTTCTCCATTTCATGAATGAAAAAACAGAGGTTGAAAGAAGTGAAGTAACCTGAATTTTGTTAGACCAAGAGGAAACAGATCTGGTTAGATTCTATGATGAATGTCCAAACAACTGGGATGTCCTTTTACTCTACATCTCTTCACTATTCACTCAGCCTAGCCCTTTCTGAAGACTCATTAAGTAGATTCATGGACTCCAACAGCCAAAAATTAAAAATCAATAAGAACACTAATTGCATAATAGATAAATGATAATGTCCAAAGCTGGCCAGGGTGCCCTGAAATATATTCTTACATTACCAGTAGCAGTTAGAATTGGTATAACTTTTTGGAAAGCAACTTGGCAATCCTCACCAAAAGCCTTAAGTGTGTTAATGTCTTTATTTCCAGTAATTCCAAATCTAACTATCTAAGTGCAAAGAAATAATGCTTTAAAAAAGTCTATGCACACCAAGTTTTATTACAATATTATATATTATAGCCAAAAGTTGGAAACGGCTTAAATGTATAACATAAAAAAATTATTTCCCTTGTTAAAATATCATACTGTAATTAAAAATGACAGTTATATGAAAATTATAACAATAATGTATCAAGCAATGTTTTTAAGGATGACTAAATCCATAACCTGAAATGAGAACTATATAATGTCTAGCCCATATTAATTCGAGCACAGATAGTTAGAACAACCAAGAGCACTCAGGAGTCTGACGTCAACATCTAATTTCTTCTTGCTAAAAAATTGGTGGGAAGCCTTAGGGCAGTTCTAAAACTCCATGGTAGGCAACCTGTCATTCCAAGAGTTTGTCAAAAATTCAGATCCTAATTGGTGGGGTCTGGACAGGATTCAGGAATGGACATTCTGACATTCTTGGTCCCCATGGGTCAAGAGAAAGATTTTTCTCTGCTCCCTTCTGGGTCTGTCTTCTGCCAGGCTTCATGGATTCTCTCATACATTTGTCCCAGCAGACTGATCTGTAATCAGGGGAATCATTGTTTTAGGGTTTACTAACTCATCTCTACCTGCTCTTTCTGGGTGTTTCAGCTCAGTGAAGGAGGCAGAGTTCCTGTAGTTTTCCCAAAATTTTCTGTTATGTTTTATTGCTTTGATGAATTTAAAAATACACTTTCCAAAAGAATTTAGAAAATAGATATTTTTATAGAACCATGACCAGATGTAAAAACAAAAGAAAAAAGTCTACTTAATAAACTACACAGAAACTATAATTTTAATCATACTTAATTTAAAATTATATATTATTATATGTTTATATATTGTAATTATTAGCATCCTGGAGGAATGCTGGAAGAGAGAAACAAATAATGTTATCAGCTGATTTTGTGGGGTTTCTTTTAAGACCTAACATTAGGTCTTTGTTATTAATAGAAAAGATCATACCTTTGCCCTCTGAATTTTACAAACTTAAAGTACTACATATGGGAGAAATTCTTTACTTTGGAGAAAAGTGAATGATCAATGATCCTGACATCCACTTCTAGGAGTATGATGAACCAGAACTAAATACTCTGAAGAAATACAACAAAAGCATAGATAAACTTAAATATATTTTATAAAGCATTTTGAGGTTAAGAGATACCCTCAAGAACCAAGAGGAAAGAAAGAAAAATGAAGAGCTGAATCTTGCACAGTGCCATTCAGTTAACACTGATGAAGAAGCAAAGTCATAGGATTTTCCTGGAGCCAATGATGATAAGATAGCAGGAATCTTGCCTTTCACAGTGTGAAAGAGCTGAACCTTAACTCCCACATTAAACGAGGACTCTTAAAAGGGGCTAAAGCTTTCCATGTTGGCAATACCTTCTAGATATCAGCAGATGCAACTGGAAGTCTTTTCTGCAGAAAGCAACTAAAATTTAGTCCCTCAAAATGTCCACAGGATAAGTTCAATAATATATGAGTTCACAATCAAAACCCACCAAACACACAAGGAAACAAGCCTTTTCATCAGTAAGAGTCAAGAGATTGAAAAAAACAGGCCTCCAAGAACATCTAAAGTTGAAATTATTAGATACCATATATAAAATAAATACCTGAGTAGAAATGCTTTAAAATTTAGAATTAAAAATGAGCACAGAATGAGAGACTACCAAAATAACCAAGGAAATTAGAAAAACACACAAAAAATTTTTTTGAGTATTAAATAATATACTTTTGAAATTAAAAACTCAATAGATGAGTTATATAGAAGATAAGATACAGGTGAAAACAGAGAATTATAACTGATCAGTAGACAGTACAGAATACAGCTTGAATATACAATGGTCAAAAATATAAAACAGACATATGGACAGATTAAGATCATATAAGATACGTTTAATTAAAGGCTCAAAAAAACACTACATAGAGAATGTAAAATAAATTTTTAAATAACTAATGGTTGAGAATTCTCATAACTGATCAAAAATACTGTATAAGTTAGCTATTACTATTTAAAAAAATGATCTAAGTAGGAAGGTCTAAGTTGCAAGAAGGAACGGTAAGTGAAGAAAATGGAAACATTAATGATACAATATGATAGTAACAGATACAATAGTAACAGAAACGTATGAAGGTAAAGCCCAATTAAACAGCAAAAAATTAAAAACAATGTAATGGACAATGTTAGTATGTGAATCAGTCAAGAGAAGAATGACCAGATGGCATCTTTGTGCATGTGTGGTTTTTTATTTTGGGAGGGGGCCTGACACACTAAAGAACTTTGGACTTTGTTGGATTGTTAAGTATGCATTGTAAGATTTCCAACAAAAAGAAGAAAAACCACTCAAAGAATAGAGTACAGGGGGAGGGGAAAATTTGTAAAAGGAAAATAAATATAACATAAAAAGAGGAGGGGGGACAAAGAGCAGAGACAAAGTAAAAATTGTACATATACAAACTCTAAGTAAGATGACTGAAACAGTTTCAGATCTTACCAGTAATAATATGAATAAAACTAAGAGGCAGCCCAGGGAATGGGAGAATATATTTGCAAATGACACTACAGATAAAAGACTGGTATCCAAGATCTACAAAGAACTTCTCAAACTCAATACACGAGAAACAAATAAACAAATCAAAAAATGGGCAGAAGATATGAACAGACACTTTTCCAATGAAGACATACAAATGGCTAACAGACACATGAAAAAATGTTCAAAATCATTAGCCATCAGGGAAATTCAAATCAAAACCACACTGAGATACCACCTTACGCCAGTTAGAATGGCAAAAATAGACAAGGCAAGAAACAACAATTGTTGGAGAGGATGTGGAGAAAGGGGATCCCTCCTACATTGTTGGTGAGAATGCAAGTTGGTACAGCCACTCTGGAAAACAGTGTGGAGGTCCCTTAAAAAGTTAAAAATTGAGCTACCCTATGATCCAGCAATTGCACTGCTGGGAGTTTACCCCAAAGATACAGATGTAGTGAAGAGAAAGGCCATATGCACCCCAATGTTCACAGCAGCAATGTCCACAATAGCTAAATCGTGGAAGGAGCCGAGATGCCCTTCAACAGATGACTGGATTAAGAAATTGTGGTCCATAAATACAATGGAATATTACTCAGCTATCAGAAAGAACGAATTCTCAACATTTGCTGCAACATGGACGGCACTGGAGGAAATAATGCTAAGTGAAATAAGTCAAGCAGAGAAAGACAATTATATGATTTCTGTCATCTATGGAACATAAGAACTAGGAAGATCGGTAGGGGAAGAAAGGGATAAAGAAAGGGGGGGTAATCAGAAGGGGGAATGAAACATGAGAGGCTATGGACTATTAGAAACAAACTGAGGGCCTCAGAGGGGAGGGGGGTGGGGGAATGGGATAGACCGGTGATGGATAGTAAGGAGGGCACATATTGCATGGTGCACTGGGTGTTATACGCAACTAATGAGTCATTGAACTTTACATCGGAAACCAGGGATGTACTGTATGGTGACTAACATAATATAATAAAAAAACATTTAAAAAAAAAAAAGAAAAGAAATAAATAAAAATTTATAAAGA
This sequence comes from Ursus americanus, assembly GCF_024610735.1. Lineage (NCBI taxonomy): Eukaryota > Metazoa > Chordata > Mammalia > Carnivora > Ursidae > Ursus > Ursus americanus. Next base: position 52,584,211 of record NC_142146.1, on the reverse strand, counting down.
AAAAATATTTGGCAGTTACAAAAAGAAGTTGTCTAATGAAAAAAAAAACTATATCCTGTTTACAAGATACATACAGAAAAAAAGGCTAGAGAAAAGTTTGAAAAAAAGAAGGCTACAGAAAGTTTGAAATAAAAGGACAGCAGTCCTCCTCTTAGCCCATTTCACTTTTGAGGTTTCAGTTACCTCTGGTCAACTAGGGTCTAGAAGCAGATGATCCTCCTTCTGATATATCTTCAGAGGGTCAACAGCAGCCTAATGCTATGCCATGATGCCTATGTCATTCACTTTGCTTCATCTCATCACACAGGCATTTTATCATCTCATGTCATCACAAGAAGGGTAAATATAATACCAGATATTCAAAGAGAGAGAGACCACATTCACATAAATTTTATCACAATATATTGTTATAATTTTTATTTATTATTAGTTGTTAATGTCTTACTGTGCTTAATTTATGTTAAACTTTATCATATATATATATATTCCTAGGAATATATAAGAAAAAACATAATACATATAGGGTTCAGTTCTATCCATGGTTTCAGACATCCAGTGGGGTTTTGAAATATATCTTCTGTGGATAAGGAGGAATACATGTATAGGGGTGCCTGGGTGGTTCAGTCGGTTGAGCATCAAAATCTTAGTTTCAGCTTAGGTCATGACCTCAGCGGTTTTGGGACTGAGCCTGCATGAAGCGCTGTGCTCAGCAGGGAGTCGGCTTGAAGATTCTCCCCCTCTGTCCTTCACCCCACTCATGCGCATAAATACACTCTCTCTCCCACTCTCTCAAAAATAATAAATCTTTAAAAAAATAAAGAAAAAGGAGGAATATTGTATAGAATAAGATAATATCATGTAAATACTAACCAAGAGAAAGCTAGGGTAGCTATATTAACATCAGTTTTAAAAAAAGAGTGACTTTTAAGACAAAAGGTATTATATAGCAAATTCTCTTTTAGAAAGACAAATCCTCACCCAAGAAAAAAATTGGTGGAAATTAAAAAAAAAAAAAAAGTTGAGCAAGGCAGGACCCTGAAGGCCATGGAGAAAGAAATTTCAAATACTATATAGTGAGGAAGAGTCCAGAGGAAGCAGAACTCAAGTAATAGTGACAAACAAAAATACTACATCTAAAGGTAAGAGAACTTCTTTTGAAGACAAGATCTTTAAAGCTCTAGGAAAAACAGGGCTAGGAGCAGAAAACCTTCCTGAACCGCATTCTGTCCTGAAATAGCTGTGTAGAAAAAGACATACTTAAGTCTCTTATAATAACAATAGAAAAGAAAGCCTTTAAGTTACAAAGTTCTGAAGCTACTTTGGACAATCCCTACATCACTCTGAAACCTTGTCCTTATAGCCCAAGAAAACCCATCTCACTGAAATATGAAAGGAATATACTGGGGCACCTGGGTGGCTCAGTCGTTAAGCGTCTGCTTTTGGCTCAGGTCATGATCCCAGCGTTCTGGGATCTAGCCCCACATCAGGCTCCCTGCTCAGTGGGAAGCCTGCTTCTCCCTCTCCCACTCCCCCTGCTTGTGTTCCCTCTCTCGCTGCCTCTCTCTCTCTGTCAAATAAATAAATAAAATCTTGAAAGAAAGAAAGAAAGAAAGAAAGAAAGAGAGAGAGAGAGAGAGAGAGAGAGAGAGAAGAAAGAAAGAAAGAAAGAAAGAAAGAAAGAAAGAAAGAAAGAAAGAAAGAAAGAAAGAGGGAGGGAGGAATATACTAATTGCATACTAAATGACTGCCCCCCCCAAAAAAAAAACAGAGAAAAATGAACTATAAAATATCCCAAAAATGACAACAAACCAAAAAACTGTACACTCAAACAGATGAAAACTATAATCTTAATACATCCAAATGAGCTACATCAAGAAAACATAGTTTGGTTTTTTTTGTTTTTTGGATTCTTTAATAATAATTTTTTATTATGTTAGTCACCATACAGTATATCCTTAGTTTTTGATGTAACGATCCATGATTCATTATTTGCGTATAACACCCAGTGCACCACGCAATATGTGCCCTCCTTAATACCCATCACTGGTCTATCCCAATCCCCCACCCCCCTCCCCTCTGAAGCCCTCAGTTTGTTTCCCAAAGTCCACAGTCTCTCATGGTTCATTCCCCCTTCTGTTTACCCCCCCTTCATTCTTCCCTTCCTTCTTCTACCAATCTGCCTATTTCTTGTGTTCCATAAATGAGTGAAACCATATGATAATTGTCTTTCTCTGCTTGACTTATTTCACTTAGCATAATCTCCTCTAGTCCTGTCCATGTTGCTGCAAATGTTGTGTAATCGTTCTGATGGCTGAGTAATATTCCATTGTATATATGGACCACATCTTAATCCAGTCATCTATTGAAGGGCATCTCGGCTCCTTCCACAATTTAGCTATTGTGGACAATGCTACTATGAACATTGGGGTGCATATGGCCCTTCTCTTCACTACATCTGTATCTTTGCGGTAAACACCCAGTAGTGCAATAGCTGGATCATAGGGTAGCTCAATTTTTAACTTTTTAAGGGACCTCCACACTGTTTTCCAGAGTGGCTGTACCAACTTGGATTCCCACCAACAATGTAGGAGGGATCCCCTTTCTCCACATCCTCTCCAACATTTGTTGTTTCCTGCCTTGTCAATTTTTGCCATTCTAACTGGCATAAGATGGTATCTCAATGTGGTTTTGATTTGAATTTCCCTGATGGCTAATGATTTTGAACATTTTTTCACATGTCTGTTAGCTATTTGTATGTCTTCAATGGAAAAGTGTCTGTTCATATCTTCTGCCCATTTTTCGATTTGATTATTTGTTTCCCGTGTATTGAGTTTGAGAAGTTCTTTGTAGATCTTGGATACTAGTCTTTTATCTGTAGTGGAAAAAAGACAGTCTCTTCAATAAATGGTGCTGGGAAAATTGGACAGCTATATGCAAAAGAATGAAACTTGACCACTCTCTCACACCATACACAAAGATAAACTCCAAATGGATGAAAGACCTCAATATGAGACAGGAATCCATCAAAATCCTAGAGGAGAACATAGGCTGTAACCTCTTTGACATCGGCCACAGCAACTTTTTTCATGACACATCTCCAAAGGCAAGAGAAACAAAAGAAAAAATGAACTTGTGGGACTTCATCAAGATAAAAAGCTTCTGCACAGCCAAGGAAACAGTCAAAAAAACTAAGAGGCAGCCCACGGAATGGGAGAAGATATTTGCAAAAGAAAACATAGTTTTTAAAAATATAGCACATATCAGAAATAAAATGGCTAGAAAAGAAGGGAATAAAATGTGAAAATCATCAGAAATCAGAACAGAATTATTGCAGGATACAAAGCCAATACACAAAAATCTGCTGCTTTTCTATACACTAATAACAAACTATCAGAAAGAGAAAATAAGGGGCACCTGGGTGGCTTAGTCAGTTGAACGTCTGACTTTGGCTCAGGTCATCATTTCGGGGTCCTGGGATTGAGCCCCACATTGGGCTCCCTGCTCAGCGGGGAGTCTGCGTGTCCCTCTGCCCTTCCCCCACTTGTGCTTTCTCTCTCTCAAATAAATAAATAAAATATTTTTAAAAAGAAAGAGAAATTAAGAAAATATTTCCATTTATAATTGCATCAAAAATAGGGGCACCTGGGTCGTTCAGTTGGTTAAGCGTCGGACTCTTGGGTTTTAGCTCAGGTCATAATCTCAGGGTTGTAAAATCAATCCCCATGTCAGGCTCTCACTCAGCATGGAGTCTGAGAGTCACTCCCTTTCCTTCTCCCTCCCCTCTTTTCTTCTGCCCTGCTTGCACACACACTCTCTCTCTTTCAAATAAAAAAATAAAATCTAAAACAAAACAAAACAATTGTATCAAAAATAATAAAATACCTAGGAATAAATTTAACCAAGCAGGTGAAAGACTTATATGCTAAAAACTATAAGACATTAAGGAAAAAAATTGAAGAATACAAAAATAAAAGGAAAGATATCCTGTGCTCATGGATTACAAGAATTAATATTGTTAAAATGTTCATGATACCCAGAGCAATCTACAGACTGAATGTAATCCCTATCAAAATTCCAATGGCATTTCTCACAGAAGTACAACCAGCAATCCTAAAATTTGTATGGAACCACAAAGGACCCTGAATAGCCAGAGCTATCCTGACAAAGAAGAAAAATGCTGGATGCATCACATTCTGTGATTTAAAGCTCAATTACCAAGCTACAGTAATTAAAACAGTATGGTATTGGCAGAAAAACAGATACATAGATCAATGGAACAGAAAAGAGAGTCTAGAAACAAACTCACACATATATGATCAATTAATTTATGACAAAGAAGGCAAGAATACACAATAGGAAAAGGATAGTCTCTTTAATAAGTGGTATTGGGAAAACTGGACAGCCATATACTAAGGAATGAAACTGGATCACTATCTTACATCATATGCAAGTATCAACTCTAAATGGATTAAAGATCGAACATAATACCTGAAACCATAAAATTCCTAGAAGAAGACATAGATGGTGAGCTCCTTGACATAGGTCTTGGCAATGATTTTTTGAATCTAACAGCAAGAGTAAAGTAACAAAAGTAAAATATACAAGTGGAATTATAACAAACTAAAAAGCTTTGGCACAGCAAAAAAAAAAAAAAAAAAAAAAACACTGACAAAATGAAAAACCAACCTATTTTATGGGGAAAATATCTGCAAATCATATATCTGATAAAGAGTTATCCAAAATATATGAAGAACTCACAACTCAATAGCAAAACACAAACAATTCCATTAAAAAATGGGCAGAAGCTCTGAACAGATACTTTTTCCAAAAAAGACATACAGATGGCCAATAGTACATGAAAAGATGATCAACATCATTAATCATCAGGAAAATGCAAATCAAAACCACAGTGAAGTACCAACTCATACCTGTCAAAATGGTTAGCATCAAAACAATAAGAAATAACAAGTGTTGGCACGGATATGGAGAGAAGGGAGCCCTATACACTGCTGATAGGAATGTAAAGTGGTTCTATCACTATGTAAAACATCTAACATAGAGGTTCCTCAAAAAATTAAAAATAGAACTACCATATGGCCCAGCAATTCTACTGGGAATTTATGCAAAAACAAAAATACTAATTCAAAAAGATAACTGCACCACTTAAAGCACTATTTTACAGAGACAAGAAATGGAAACAAGTGTCATTGATGGATGAATAAACAAATTGTTTATTACAATGGAATATTATTTAATACAATGGAATATTATTCAGCCATAAAAAAGAATGAAAAAAATTTTTTAAAAAGAATGAAATCTTGCATTTTGTGACAACATGGATGGACCTCGAGGGCATTATGCTAAGTGAAATAAGTGAGACAGACAGAGACAATCATATAATCTCTTATATGTGGAATCTAAAAACATATATATTTATACACATACACACACACACACACACACACACACACACACACACACACACATATAGAGAAAGAGAGTTCTCAAAACCAAGCTCACAGATACAGAACAAGATTGGTGGTTATCATAGACAAGGGATGGAAGTGGGAGAAATAATGGGTGAAGGGGAGGGCAAAAGATTAAAAAAAATAGATTGGGAACATCCTGTGCTTTTTAAAATCTATCTCTTACTCTGGAAAGAGTTTGGCAAATTTTATACAGTTTCACAGACATAAGTCACACTTCCCTGGCTGAGTTACCCAAATCTTTACAGGTTCCATTTTGTACCCAAGGTCTTAGGGGTAGAGGGAAAAAAACAAAAGAAGATGAAGAAGAAGGAGAGGGGAGGGGAAGGGGGGGGAAGTGGAAAGGGACAAAGAAGGAAGAGAAGAAGAGGAAGACAATGAAGAAGAAGAAGAAAAAAAAGAAGAAGAATCTCTCTAGTATAGCGTAACAAAAGGTGATGTAAAAATTAAATTTCCACTGGTCACCTAACCTTTGCCTTATCTACCAACCCTACCAACAGAAGAGCTGACCCAATAAAATTTTTCCTAATTTGTTACTTACATGAAAAAATACTTACAAAAAATAAAAAATAAAATTACATTTTATTGTACAATTGACAAATTCTCTTTATTGAAGACAATAACATTACATAAAAAGAAATACAAAATTCAAGAATATTTGTTATTAGGAATGTAAAAAAAATGAGATAGAATTAAGAAAAAAATGATCAAAAAGAACACAAGAGGAGATAGACCTCTGTTCCATATGGATAGATGTTACTGTGATTTGTCCTATAGAAACGACCACCTGAACTTGCACATACACAAGCAAGCCAGGAAATGTCTGTGAGACTCATGCTATATAAATAACCTTGGGAGCCTGGTTATTTAAAATACATTATCTGGCCTCCAGGTCAGAACTGGCCCTTCTGTTCTGGATGTCAAGAGCTACAAACCTGTCTCACATCCCCTCTTGCTCCAGGCTAGTCTGGCCCCTGGAATGGAATCTGGGAGGAGACGAGACATATATAGCCCAGGCTCTTTTAAACATAACATAGAAATGCAACTTGCTCCAAACTGCAATGTAAGTGAACAAATGTTTAATTTCAAACCCTGTTATTTGGCCTATAAATATGGCCCTAATGGGGATGGTCAATTCAAAGTCTCACCTGAGAGGAGGACACTCTCTGCTCAGGCCTTTCAATTGGGACTCTGGCCTGGATGTTCCATGGGGCTTCCCCAGCTAATGAGGCTGGATGTTGTAAGTACCCAATTTGATGTAACTTTGCCTTATTCTCATTTACTGCATACTACTACCTTTATCTATGTGAAGATTCCTTTTCTATTATGTTTCTATAATAATAATAGAGTTTTCTTTCCTTTTTGAAACTGAAACACGGCTGTTATGAATCTTTTGTTCAGAACAACCCCATGGAGATTTGGGGAGCTAAATATACAATAAAAAGGAAAACACAAAGAAAATCACATGAAAATACGGATGAAAATATGGAAAGCAATAACAAAGATCTAAGAGAAAGAAATGATAGGCAAAAAATGCTCAAATATGCATATGAGTCCCCAAAAAGAAAACTAAAGCAAATAAAACAGAAAAAAATTCATATAATTTAAGTAAACATGCCTGAAATAAAAAAGACTTAAATCTTTATTCAAAAAAGACATACGATGTACCCAAGGAAATCATCCCACAATAGTTAACACCAAGATATATTGTAGTAAAACTACTAGACTTTAAGAAAAGGAAAAAATTATTTGGGTATCCAAACAAAAGAACAGGTTACATATGAGAAGCAGAAAATAAAACTGACATCAGACTTCTCAAAAGCAAAATTTTCTGGTGAGAACAATGGAATAATATTTTAAGAGATATTCTGAGAAAGAAACTATAAGCCAAGGATTTTATATCCATCTTTAAAAATGAAAGCTTCAACCAATTATGAATTTGCAAATACTCAGAGATATTGATTCCATAAGTTTTTCCTGAGTATTCTACTAGAAAATGAGCTTCAAATAAATTGAGCTTCAGCATATAAAAAATGGACTGAGCGCTGAACATATTTAACTACAGAATTAAGGTTAAAAGATGATGATAGGGCAGGGGTGCCTGGTTGGCTCAGTTGGTTGAGTGACCGACTCTTGGTTTCAGCTCAGGTCATGATCTCGGGGTCATGAAACTGAGCCCTGCATTGGGCTCTCTGCTCAGTGGGTAGGCTGCTTGGGATTCTCCATCCCTCTCTCTGCCCCTCCCCCAACTTGCATGCATGCTCGCTCACACTCTCTCTGTCTCTCAAATAAATAAATAAATCTTTAAGAAAAAAAGATGATGATAGAGCAAAAAAATAGTATGAAAGTGCTGTATGCTCTGACAATGTAAAGATGGCACAGCTAACAAAAAAAGAAGGAAAGGGGGAAGAATATGTGGAAACATCAGTAGAATTGGTGAAGTTCCCCTTCTTAATGGAATGGGTTTATGAATGCTCAGTTTATTATTATGCTTTAAATGTAGATATGTGATACATATTTCTAAACTTTTTTTGAAAGAATTTTTGAGGTGTTAAGATATCTCTTCACTCCACATGTAAATAAATACTGCAATATCCAGCAAATTTTGTAAAATGGGATAATCCTTATCAATGATCAGCCTTCAGAAATGGGTCACAAAGGTAAACTCTGGGTTTGTTTTTTTTGTAAACCAACATAAAGATTCCAAAAGAAAATATGCACTGATTAAAATCAGTAAGCAGCCACTGCTTTGGGATATGTACTGGGGGGGGGGGAGGGGAGAGGGAGGAGGATTCTTAAAGAAAATAAAATTTTTTAATCTCTTTGTGGAATAAGAAAGATTCTTTTTTTAAAATTAAAATGGGCCTGACATTTGGAAAGCCAAACCAATTGCTAAAGCATTTGACTTTAAACCATGCTTTAAACACTGTTGGAAATGGAAAGAAGTCTGAAGCAGTGGAAGTTCTCACTTGTGGGTTAAGACAAGTACCAATGCTCTCCAAGTATGTCTTAGTAATTAGTGGCTGGCATGGCTCCTTTAAGTCTGTTGCTTACCATCTGTGATGTCTTTAGTTAGCCAATCTCTAGCTCCTTATTAAACAAGAAGACTATTCAACCAAATGATATTCTGAGCTATTGATTACTGAGTCAAGCACCAGTGCTACATATGGAGGCCAAATTTCTTTGATCCTTGTCTTCTGTGAAGAAAGGGGCTAAAGAGGTGTATGAAAGAAAGTTGGCCCACCTGGTGGTGAACAAATAAATACAAGTGTGTCTTGTCTTTTATGCATGTGACTTCTGGAAGAAAAATGCATTTGTAGATAACATATAGGCCCCCACAAAACTGTCTTCATATACATATTTTCATACCTCAACTGAGTAGTAAATATTTAAATCTATCACACTATGGTACTGCCTGCTTGCAACCACTTTCATTTTGGCAGTCACCATCTTTGTATAGTAATTCATGCAATTACGTGAATATTTTATTGCATTATGTCTTTTTTGGTTTATAAAATGAGTGGGAAATGTAGGAATGAAAGTGCTGATACTAGTGATAGGAAGTACAATTCTCATAAAGTTAATATAATTGGTACAAACTTGGAAATCACTAGGTGTGCTGAAAACAGTGAATCTTTAGACTCAATTGGAAGCTCACTGGACTCAAGCCAGTTGCCTGTGTCTTCAACTGTGAAGGCAAATAAGAAAATTAAAGAACATGCATGAAATGCTGGCACTGTATAATCAAAGATAATGTCTACAAGGAAAGTGAAATTAGAGATTTTACATATTTCAGCTCTATAAAAACAGTGGCAGTAGTAGTGGTTGAAATAGTATCTACCATTACTACGTGCCAAGCTCTGGAATAAGTACTTTATTTACCTCTTCGGCTGAGTGCTCTCAGTTTTCTTCTCTTTTGCTTGACCTCTAAATTGCTGAAGCTCGGATCTCAGCCCTCTTTTCTTCTTCCTCTATACCCACTTCCTGCAAGATCACATCAATTCCTGAGGCTGTAAATGCCACCTGCATACCAATGACTCCCAAATATCTATCATCGTATCTTCACTGACTGCCAAGTCCTATACTCAACTGCCTATGTGACATTTCCACACATTTAATGTCTAATGTTACACAGTTATTACTAAAGCAGAACTCTTTATTTCCATACACTGCACCTATAGTCTCCTCTTCCCCCCAAATTTTCTCTATCTTAATTAGCACCCACTCAGTTGTTGCTCAAGCCAAAATGTTAGAGTTTTCATTGATTCTCCTTCTCTATCTTCTCCTACATTCAATCTGTGAACAACCCTGTGGACACACATCCAAAATATATCCAAACTGTTCCATTTCACTCCATCCTCACTTCACTACTCTGGTCCAAGACACCCTCTTCTCTTATCTTAGACTATTAGAATGGGTTTTAACTGGTCTCACCTGCTTCTACTCTTATTCACCCCTAATCCATTTACCATACAGTAGCCAGAGTGATCTTTTAAAATAATCAAATCAAATTACAACCGTTCCTTGCTTCAAACTCTCCCGGAATTTTTTACTGCATTTAGAGGAAGATCCAAATTCCCTAACCTAGCCTACAAGGCTATATCCAAGCTGTCTCCACCTGCTTCTCCAGCTACTCTCTCCCCATTCATTGTGATCCAGTTCCACTCGATACGCTTTTCTTTCTCAAATATGACATGCTCATTCACAACCTCTGCTCTTGCTGCGGCCTTCCACTTAGGATGCCCTGCCCCTGTATCTGTGTATAGCTCCCCTTTTTCATACCTCAGCATTCTGAGGAGCCCCTACCTACCTACCTACTTGAACCCAGGTACTTTGACTATATCCCATGTCTAAACCCGTCCTAGTCTGACTCTTTAGAATAAGACTACTATGGGGCACCTGGGTGATACAGTTGGTTAAGCGTCTGCCTTTGGCTCAGGTCATGATCTCAGGATTCTGGGATCGAGTCCCACACTGGGCTCCCTGCTCAGCGGAGAGTCTGCTTCTCCTTCTCCCTCTCCCCCTCACCCCTGCTCGTGCTCTCTCTCTTCTCTCTCTAATAAATAAATAAAATCTTTTAAAAAAACAAAAAAAACCCCACCAAATGTATAAAAAAATAGAATAAGACTACTATGACTATTTTTCAAAGTGTCATACACAACTCTCATGATTTTCAGGAACAAGAAAAAGAATATATATACTTGACCATAAAGAGCAATACTTGAGGTGCTCATGTTCCATAAGCAAGCAAGGAGAGTACTGAGGAGGCTGAACAGCCCCTTCTCTTTCCTCTCACATGCAGTGTTCTAGACTGTTTGAACATTTTTGAGATATCCATTTCCCCCCTCCAGATTATATTTGGTTTTAATATGACCTCACTAAAATAATGAGTGGAAGGGGGATAATGGTAAATAGGAATGTATTCTGAATTTTCCTGACCCTTCTACCCAGCCAAGGACAACCATAAAGTTGAACTGTCCCCAAAATGTCCTATGATGTGAGCCAGAAAAGAGTTATATTTCTCCAGATACCATAGGACAAAACTTGGAACCAAAAGAGTACTAAGGCACCCTCTATAAACAGGATAGATCCCTTTAGCTGAAGAGCAAGAAAGTCATCTCAAATCACTTCACACTATGACAGAAATATCCCAACCATCTCCCCATCCCAGTGGTTCTGACGGATGTTGTGGACAGAAACATCACAAGTCACCAGCCACAATCTTCATGGTCATGATCAGTAGTGTTGAGCCATTACAACCCTGAGTAGCTGAGCACAGGGGACTGAGGCATTGGAGAGCTCATGGGGCTACTCTAAAATCAAAAATAGAAGGGGCTTGGTGCCTAAGAAGAGACAGGGAGGAAAGATCATGAGGAGGGTGACCTGTGGCAGCATCACCAGAGATGGGAACTAGGGATGAGGCCTGACTGGGAGGAGGGGCAGACCATGATCAGCTACAGTCCAGCTCCCCTCTTAGCTTCTCTCCCCTTTATGAAACACTTTCCTTCCAGACTGCCCTTGCTAAACACCCAATTTTCCCCCACTTCTACCTTATCAAAGCCTGTTACCTGGCGGTTCTATAAGAGAGAATCCGAAGAGGCTGCTTTATACTAATAAACTGATACTGCAGCTCTCCAGACACAACTCATTCAATTGAAAGAAGGACACTTCATTGCAGTGATATCAGGCATCAAACAAAGGCAGGCAAACTCCACTGCTGAAGCAACCCCCTAAACTCTCTAAACATAAACCCCTCCTGCCTTTGCCTTCCAGCTAGAAGTGACTGAGTGAGCGGGGGAAGTAGGGTGGAAACAGAAGCTATAGTATGGACAACTTAAAGAAACTATGAAGTCATCAACCAAGGAGTACAACTTGGAAACCAAGGAGTACAACCACGGAAACTTGGTATTTTTTGGTATTATTTTTTATTTGATATCCTTAAACCTAGAAATTTGCATCCTCTCTCTTTTTCCTTTGTTACTCTGGCTAGAGGCTTATTGATTTTATCACTCTTTTCAAAGAACCAGTTTCTGGTTTTGTTGATTTTTCTGTATTAATTTCCTGTTTTCAATTCAATTGGTTTCAGCTCTGTTATTTCTTTTCTTTTTGTTTTTTGTTTTAATTTTTATTTAAATTCCAGTTAGCTAACATACAGTATAATATTAGTTTCAGGTGTACAATACACTGATTCAACTCTTCCATACAACACCCAGTGCTCATCACAACAATTGTGCTCCTTAATCCCTAACACCTATTTAACCTATCCCCCACCCACCTCCCCTCTGGTGACCACCAGTTTGTTCTCTATAGTTAAGAGTCTGTTTCTTGGTTTGCCTCACTCCTTCTCTTTTTTCCCTCTTTGTTTCTTAAATTCCACATGAGTGAAATCATATGGTATTTGTCTTTCTCTGACTTATTTTGCTTAGCATAATATTCTCTAGCTCCAAATACATCGTGGCAAATGACAAGCATTCTTTTTTATGGCTGAGTTTTATTCCATTGTATGTATGTATGTACCAGTGTATGTATATACCACTTCTTCTCTATCCATTCATCAATCGATGGACATTTGGGCTGTTTCCATAATTTGCCTATTGTAGATAATGCAGCATGTATCCCTTTGATTTAGTATTTTTTGTATTCTTTGGGTAAATACCTAGTAGTGCAATTGCTGGATCATAGGGTAGTTCTATTTTTAACTTCTTGAGGAAACTCCATACTGTTTTCCACAGAGGCCGCATCAGTTTTCACTCCCACTAACGGTGCAAGAGGGTTCGTTCTCCATTCTCTGCATCCTCGCCAACACCTATTGTTTGTGTTGTTGATTTCAGCCATTCTAACAGGTGTGAGGTGATATCTCCTTGTAGTTTTGATCTGCATTTCCCTGATGATGAGTGATGTTGAGCATCTTTTCACGTGTCTGTTAGACATCTGTATGTCTTCTTTGGAAAAAAATGTTTATTCATATCTTCTGCCCATTTTTATTGGATTATTTGATTTTTGGGTGTTGAGTTTGATTAAGTTCTTTATATATTTTGGATACTAACCTTTATCAGATACGTCATTTGCAAATATTTTCTCCCATTCTGTAGGTTGCCTTTTAGTTTTGTCGATTGTTTTCTTTGCTGTTTTTTACTTACTTTAGATTTAATTTACTCTGCTCTTTCTACTTTCCCAAGATTTCTAAGGAAACTTAGATAATTGATTTTAGATCTTTCTTGTTTTCTAACGTATGCACTGAATGCTATAAATTTCCCTCTAAGCACTGCTTTTACTGCATCCTACACATTTTGATGAATTGTGTTTTCATTTTCATTTAGTTCAAAATGTTATTTTTTAATTTCTCTTGAAATTTCTTCTCTGACCTATGTGTTATTTAGAAATGTGTTGTTTAGGGGCGCCTGGGTGGCACAGTGGTTGAGCGTCTGCCTTCAGCTCAGGGCGTGATCCCGGCGGTCTGGGATCGAGCCCCATATCAGGCTCCTCTGCTATGAGCCTGCTTCTTCCTCTCCCACTCTGCCTGCTTGTGTTCCCTCTCTCGCTGGCTGTCTCTATCTCTGTCGAATAAATAAATAAAATCTTTAAAAAAAAAAAGAAAGAAATGTGTTGTTTAATCTCCACCTGCATGGGAGGACTTTTCAGTTATCTGTTACTGATTTCTAGTGTAATTCCATTGTGGTCTGAGAGCAGACACTGTATTATTTCTGTTCTTTTAAGTGTGTTAAAGTGTGCTTTATGGCCCAGAATGTGGTCTATCTCAGCGAATGTTCCAGGTGAAACTGAGAAGATTGTGTATTCTGGCATTGCTGAATGAAGTAGTCCATTGATATCAATTATACACAGTTGATTGATGATGTTGTTGAGTTCAACTATGTCCTTACTGATCATGTGGATCTGTTCTGATGGATACTTCCATTACTATTAGAGGGGTGTTGAAGTCTCCAACTATGACAGTGGATTCATCCATATCTCCCTGTAGTACTATCAGTTTTTGCCTCATGTAGTTTGATGAGTTAGGTGCAAACATATTAAGGTTTGTTAGTCTTCTCAGATAATCAACCCCTTTATCATTATGTAATGCCTGTCTTTATTCCTGATAACTTTCCTTGCTTTGAAGTCTGCTTTGTCTGACATTAATATAGCTACTCCTGGTTTCTTTAAATTAGAGTTTGTATGGTATATGTATCCATTTACTTTTCATCTATATGTGTCTTATATATTTTTTAAATTTTTTTTAAAGATTTTATTTATTTGACAGAGAGAGTAAGAGAGCACAAGCAGGGGGAGCAGTAAAAGGAGAGGGAGAAGAAGGCTCACCGCGGAGCAGGGAGCCCCATGCGGGGCTCGATCCCAGAACTCTGAGATCATGACCTGAGCCAAAGGCAGATGCCTAACCATCTGAGCCACCCAGGCACCCCAATACGGTCTTATATTTAAAGTGGGGTTTTGTAGACAACATATACTTGGGTCTCATTTTTTGATCTACTTTGACAATCTCTTTAATTGGTACATTTAGACCACTGACATTCAAAGTGATTATTGAATAGGTAGATTGATATCTACTATGTTTGTTACTTTTATCAATTGATTGCCTTTGCTCTTTGTTTCTATTTTTATCTTCTACTGTTTTTCTGCTATTTATGTTTTTTTTTTTTTAAACATAAACATGAGGGTGCCATTTATTTGTTCTTATGAAAATAATTCAGTTGGTAGCTGGTGTCTCTGTTTTGTTTTTTTTCTGGAGAGGGATATCAAGCCCAGGCTATCCAGGGCTCCCCTGGTACCAGGGTATAAGCTGTCAGCTGCTGGTCAGGTTAGAGGGTGATGTCCATATAGCAATATGTACTCTCCCTTTTTCTTCCTTCCTTGGGGTGGGATATTTTGTATATAGGAACAAACAAGAATTACTTCTTTTCTGAGCTAATTTCTGGGTAGTTGCAGTACTTAGTTGTTGTTGTTGTTTTTTTTTAAATGAGAATTTTTTTATTTTTCGTTTCAGAGGTAGAGTTTAGTGATTCATCAGTTGCACATAAAACTCATGCTCATTACATCAAGTGCCCTCCTTAATGCCTATCATCCAATTACCTTATCCCTTCACCCACCTCCCCTCCAGCAACTCTCAGTTTGTTCCCTATAGTTAAAAATCTCTTATGGCTTGTCTCTCTGAGAAGTTTATATGATTTCTTTTTCCCTCCTTTTTTAACATATCAGTTATACTTCTTCTTTTAATTTTTTTTGTTTGTCTAGTGGGTTGTCTTAGAGTTTGCTATATATATTTATAACTAATCCAAGTCCAAGTAACACTGCACCACTTCACAGGTAGTATACACTATAATAAAAAAAAATAATCTTAATTCCTCCCTCCCTTTGTTTCATCACTGTCATTCATTTAACTTACATATAAGTATACATATGCATTTATAGATACATAAGATACATACATAAGGATACATAATCAAATGCATTGTTATTATTATTATTCCCAACTGTTACCTTGTTATCTGTTAGATGAATTACGAATAAGAAAAATAAGGGGCGCCTGGGTGGCTCAGTCATTAAGCATCTGCCTTCTGCTCAGGTCATGATCCCAGGGTCCTGGGGTTGAGCCCCAAGGAGCCTGCTTCTCCCTCTCTCACTCCCCCTGCTTGTGCTCCCTATCTCACTGTCTCTCTCTCTGTCAAGTAAATAAATAAAATCTTTAAAAAAAAAAAAAGGGTAAGAAAAATAAAATTTTTTCTTTTACCTTCAGTTATTCCTTCTTCAATGTTCTTTCTTTCTTCATGTAGATCAGAGTTTCTAACCTTTATTATTTTCCTTCCCTCTGAAGAATTTCTTTTAATATTTCTTACAAGGCAGGTCTACTGACAACAAATCTCCTCAATTTTTGTTTATCTAACAGAGTTCTAGATTAGTGATTTTTTTTTCTTAACATTTTAAATATTTTACTCATTCTCTTCTTGCTTACGTGTTTTCTGAGAAGTTGGATGTAATTCTCATCTTTTTTCCTCTATAGGTAAGGGATTTTTCCCCCTTCTGGCTTCTTTCAGGATTTTTTATCTTTAATTTTCTGTAGTTTGAAAATGATATGCTTAGGTATAGTTTTTTGGGGAAAGTATACTGCTTGGTGCTCTCTGAGCTTCGTGAATCTGTGGTTTGGTGTCTTGACATTTATTTGGAGAAATTCTCAGTCATTATTGTTTCAAATATTTCTTCTGTTCCTTTTTCTTTTTCTTCTTCTGATATTCCCATTATGCATGTGTTAATATGTTATACCTTTTATAGTTGTCCCACAGTCCTTGAATATTCTGTTCTAGTTTTTTGGGTTTGTTTTGGTTTTTTTGCTCAGAGATTTTTTCCTCAACTGTATTCAGCTGACTAATACCATTAAAGGCATTTTTCATTTCTATTACAGTGGTTTTTTATCTATAGCATTTTTTTTTCTTGGTTCCTTCCTAGGATTTCCACCTCTCTGCTTACATTGCCCATCTGTTCTTATATGTTCCATTAGAGCCCTAGCATATTAATCATAGTTGTTTTAAATTCCCAGTCTGATAATCCCAGCCTCCCTACCATGTCTGGTTCTGATGCTTGTTCTGACTCTTCAAATTGTGCTTTTTGCCTTTTGGTATGCCTTGTAATTCTTTTCTTAATAGCCAGACAAGATGTACTAGGCAAAAGGAACCACTACAAATAGACTTTAGTAATGTGGTGGTGAGGTGTTAGGGGAGAAGTTTTCTATAGTTTTATGATTAGGTCTCAGTCTCTTGGTGAGTCTATACCTCTGGACTGTGAACTTCACAAATGTTCTTCAGATTTTTTTGTTCCCCCTTAAGTGGAACAGGATGACTATTACGGACTAAAGTTCAGTATTTCCCTACTCCCAGGTCATTTAGGCTCTGATAACAATCCAGAAGTTCAGGCCCCAGTAAAATAGTTTCTCTTAAGGTCAGATCTTGTTAAGAATAGGACACTCTGAAATATTTCAAAATAGTTCCTCTTCGCCTTGCTAGAAGCATAAGGGGATTTTTCTCTGATATTCACAATGAGAACCCAATGGAGCTGGAGATAAAACTCACAATACTGTGAAGGCCCCCTGTATCTGGCACCCTCTGGAGTTTTTAGCTCTTAGTTGTCCACACTGAGCATCCAGCAATTTGTCAATTACAGTTTAGGTTTTTCCACCCCAGCACTGGTCCCACTGCAGTCTCCACGCATGAGTATCTGCTCTGATAAACCACAATTTCTTATATTCCTCTGTCCATTTCCCCAATCTTCGGGCAACAGTTTGCCCCTGACCTTACTTCTTTTACAGATCCTATAAGAGTTGTTATTTTTCAGCTTGTTCAGCTTTGTATATAGTGTTAGGATGGAGTGGCAACTTCTAAACTTCTTACATGCAGAACTGGAAACCACAGTATCTCTAAATTTACATAGCCACAGTTAATCTATGGTAGTAAAATATCAGAATAGCAATTACTTTGTGGGGAGACTTCTGGGGTGCCAAAAAATGTTCTATATCTTGATCTGAGTGTGGTTACACATGTATATGCATATGTATAAATTGTCAGCTATACATATAAGATTTGTGTCCTTTGCTATATGTAAGTTATACCTAAATTAAAAAGTAAATTTTAAAAAATCTTTAACAAATATTAGCCAGTAAAGTTCATCATTGTATGGAAAAGACTACTGTACGGAAAAACTATATGCGAAACCTTTTTGTGATGAAGAAATCAGTCTTGGGCTTAGCTTACAAAAATTAGCATGTCTTCCTGAGGCTAAATATAACTGTTAGAAAATGGCTAAAAGTAATTCAGAATCTCTAGATGGGAAAACTTGGGCTCAAAATAAGAGTACCATTATATGAATACGGTATATTATTTTAATTTCATTTTAAAAAGTATATTTAATGTAGTGCTAAACAGCTTGCCTTGAAAGTTAGCCAGATGTGTTCAACAGATAGGTGTTCGAGAGCACAAACCATCTCTCCAAACTCCAAGCTTTGAAAATCTGCCACCTAATTGGAGATTTGTCCATTTCCACGGCCTTCAATGTCACTGCCAGCATAAGCAACCTCTGGTATCTAATAATACTTGAATTCAATGCTGCCTCACAGACTCATCCATTTACATTGTAATCCACAAGTAAATATAGGAATTTGACTCAAAAATCAGCAGACTGTGTTGCTATCAGATCCCAGAGCTCAGGTGAGGTCATAAATGGTTGAAAAGGTTCTTCTCAGGCTTTATCCACACCTGTCCAAGGCCTTAACAAGTTTTCCAAACCCATTACTCCACCTGGATGCTGGCAGGCATCCTTGAAAGCCATTATAAGATATCTCCTGAAATATCTAAGTGTTGGAGAGGAAGGGGGAAAAAGTGGGTCTTAGAATGAAAGAAATGAGTGTAAATGACCACACCAGCTGTCTCAGTCTCAATACACTCCAATCAGTCTTCTGTTCATTTTATCTCTGAACTTTCTCAGCAAAATCACCAAGGACTTCCATGTGGCTAATGGAATGAAGGCATTTCTAAGCTTAGAATGCTTGATGGCTCAGCAGCCCTTGACCCTCTGTTGACCCCTCCTAGTACTCCCTTTCCTTGGTTTCCCTGACCTTATACTTTCCTGGTGGGCATCTCCTAGGTTTCCTTTTGTGACTTGCTCTGCTCTACTTATCTCAGTTATTGGCAGTCTTTAGAGGTCCTGCTCTCTTCTTTTCTCAGCTTCTGTTGTCCTTAGTGATCTCACCCTGCTCCCATGTGGAAGTCTATGAGAATCTACTTGTCAGTGTAATGAAAGAAACCCCGGTATTTTGATTTTTCTATAATCTATCACAATAGGCCCTTTGTTTGGAAAAGGAAAAAGAAATACAGTAGCTCTTAATCCTTCCCACCCCCTCCATTCCCATTCCTTTATTCCCACCTCCCCCAGTAGCCTCCACCCGTCACTTTGATATATTGAAAGGATAAGGACTGACCATTCTCTTAGATGTTGAACTACTAACTTTGAGATTAGGTATGTGAATTTTAGCATAGAAGATGACTAGGAGGAAGGAAGTAAATATGAAAAGGAGAGAAAAAGGAGGAGAAGGAAAATGAAGAGAAAGGTTTGGGCTGAACAGGAAGAAAATGAAATATGATTAATGAGTATAAGATGATGAATTTGAGAGAAAAGACTTCTTTGCCTACTCAAGCCACATGGCTGAGCCTTACCACATCACCTCAAATCTTTTCCAAGGAACTAGTCTGGTCCTATTTCCAAAATGAATAGTGTATTAAGTGATGCCCAACAGATACCATTTTGATTTACTAGAAAGTGCTCATAAGTAAAGACTATGGAGCATTCTAAATACTAATGACATAAAGAATTAACTAACCTCCAGATGATGAACATTTTAGTTCTTGTTCAGCAATACAATTAGGTCCACTGCCTTTAATATGAAGAAATCTTTCTCAGTAGTTTAGCAAGTTCATACAAATTAAATTCTTCCATCTAACTTTTTTTGAGGGGTGGGTAGAGATCCTCAGGAATTCTCAGAGGAGTGAGGAGCAAAACTGAAGTGATCAGCACTCAGTTAATGCTTTTGTTTATAGAACCAATGGTGTTCTACGCAAGTAATGAATCATGGAACTTTACATCAAAAACTAGGGATGTGCCGTGTGGTGACTAACATAATAAAAAATTATTATATAAAAAGAAAAAGATTGAGACTAAAAAAAAAGAACCAATGATTATTTCAACACAGAGTGATAGTTATTAATACTTCACTATTGTCTTTCCTTGAGTTCTAATGTCTCTCAGAAGAAACACAAGATAAAGATGGTGAAGATTTCTAACACAATGCCAATAACATGATGGAGTAACACTCAGCTATCAAAGCCAGAATACCTTAATTTTCAAGAAGAAAGACTGAGAAAGAACAATTTGAAAGGTAGAAGGTTATAGGTTTAAAGCCAAGTGCATTATCCTACTCAAGCTCCTGAAACAGAGAAAAGTGTGCAGAAGTCAAGAAATAAAACTTGATAACTTTAACTTGATAACGACTTGAAGATTAATCTTTTACAACCAAACCTTGTTCTAGTACTCTGCCTACCGTAACAGCAGTACCACCCACAGTTACCACTACCAGGACTGCACTGACACTCACACCTCAAGAGCTTCCTTCAGTGCCCACCTTTATTCCACTTCCTCCTTCATTTAGCCTCCAGTGAATAATCCTAAAAGATGACAAGGCCAGGAACCAGCAGAGCTCATAACTGCCAAAGCTTTTCTTTAGGTAAGTACGGTTATAAAAATACAATTTTTGGTCCTGTTGGCAATCAACAGGAGTGAGTAACTCCTCCCACAAAAGTATCCACCAAATTAGCTTAAGTCTGAGTTTCAGAAGAATATGTGAGCCACATTTTACTATGTTACATAAATGAGCTTAAGATGGTCTCTGTGCTTTGGCTACTAAGCTGTTTATTTCTTCCCTACAGACTGAGATCCATTAGCTCAAAAGTCCACCCCGAGCCAAACTCAAATTTTAACACTTTCAGTTATTTTAAAATTCGCCCAAACTAGCAAATTTTTAACCATTCAGAGCCTGTCTGCTTTGCATACCCACAAAACCTCACCCAATAGATGTTACCTAGTAATAGGACAGGGCCTTGTAGCAACAGGCCACAAACAACTGCTCTCTGGTCTAAAAAGCTCTCTGACCCAAAGATGCCCCGAACTGTGCTGCTGATGGACATCACATAGATAGATATTCAAGCCCTCTTTCTAATTCCCCTCTGCCCGAGAATTCACTCGTCCTCCTCCCCTTCTAGATGCCCTCCTCCCCTCACCATAAACCTCTGGATATGAGGACTTCCCTTCTCTTGCAACCCTGTCCAAATACCAATAAAGCTGGTGTTCTATCTTTTCCTAGATCGGCCCCTAAATTTCTGTGGTCATATCTTTTTCCTAGATTAGCCCCTATATCCCTCAAGCTATCATACAACTATTATTTCATTTAATAATTTAATTTAGTCAGGTAGCTAGTTGGCCACTGAGATCTTATTAGTAAGGCAGCATGTTAAGCAAGGTACAAGGTGAAGTTCCTATCTTCAAACTTCATACCCTCTAACTGAGGGAGTTAAGAAACTCACCTACAAGAATAACAAATAGGTACATAGGCTCGGAAAAGCAATAGCCGAATTTCATTTTCACTACTTATTAGCAAGATGACATTCCCTTGTTTTAGCTAGCCCCTTGCTCCTCTTCTGAAAAATGGTAACATTATCTCATGCATAAGGCTGTTGGTGGGTTGGAATGAGATAATAGAAGATAGTGGCTATCTTCTTTCCCTAAAGATAGTATCAAACAAGCCAAATGAGTAGGATCTTCTCATGTCCAGGTTTTCTCCTTTCCAGAGTTATGACAATAATTAAGTAATTAATTATATAATTATTTTTTTAGAGTCTGTCTTACCCACTAGAAAATAAGTTCCAGAATAGAAATAAAACTAGCATTTGTCTTGTTCCCTGGATACAAAAGATACAAATATTTGTGGAATGAACGGATGAGTGAATAAGGTAGTAAAGACAACAGATGCTTTTGGATCTAAGAGGAGGGAGCATGAATAGAGAAAGGTTTATGAAGGATCAGGACTTCACTGGGATTTATTAGGAATTACCTCCATGAAGGAGAAGGAGAAGTTATGGGCAAAGCCGTGAAGGCGGGAATGACTGACTTAACTCTCTGTTTCCAGAGAGAAGTCAGCCTGGCTGAGTAAATCCCTCCATTGGAAATGATGAAAAATAAGGTTGGGAAAGGTTAGGATTGGAGCTTATTAGCAATTTTTTAAAGATTCCCTCACCAAGGAGGCAAGTAGAATCCAGTCAAACTCATGGATATCCCCAGGCCTAAAATCACACCTCCCAAGCCCTACACAAACCCACCTCATCCCCCAAACTCACATTGTGAAATAACAAACACTTTAATTCATATCCTCAGACCAAGTCACAATATGCCATATTAATTATATTAATTGAACACCCAGGATGGAAATTAATCCTCATTACTGGATGCCCTAAATGGAGTTTTCTAAATATATAGAGGCTTTGCCTTCAGGGTTTTAAGACTTACTGTGGCTGGCAGAACCAATCCTGGTAACAAAGGTGCAAACCTCAAATAACTTTCCATGTCTCTAAGCTAATTACAAAGGTGTTTATTCTCCAAATTAGATGCCATCTGAAGTCGTAAAAGGAGCAGTTAGCCTAAAATGTAAAATACCCAGTTCTCATCTGAGACTTAATGATCTGGTATCCTGTTAAGTAGTAACCTAGTCACTGATTCTCCCCAAGTGAGGCTTGAAATAGGCCCCTAAACTCTGCAGGAGGCCCAAATACATAGCACATTCTTTTTTAACAGGGAAAGAACTTGCCCAGTGTTGTTTGCATTCACTGATGTTTAGGTGAGCTGTCCTTCAAAACTGGTGGCTGTTTTGAAAAGTAGCAACTGCATTTTAACAATACATTTTTTTAGGGAAAACTCTACTAAGGCAGAAAATTTTATCAGGGTAGGGAAAATACTACTAAGAGGGAACCTGTGTGTGAAAATGTATAGATAAGGGGACTGAGGCATAGTTTTATGAGACACCCATTGTGTGCAAACCAAAAAAGGTGCCTGGTTTTTAGAGGTGACACACACCTGGGCCTCTCTGTGTCACGTCACGAGACTACAGGAACAAGGGAAACTGACATGAACATGAAGCTCATGCTTCATGTTGTGTCATGAGTAATAAAGTCCTTTGCCTCTGATCTGGGCAACCTGTGTCTTCTGGCAACATCCGTGAAGCTGCAGTAGGCTAACTTATTAGCTTGCAAATAGGATCGAATATCAGACCCTTTCTCATTCCTGACAAATGACACGTTATAATGCCTGTTTCCCCATTTTGTGTATGAGTCTTTATGCAAATGTTCCAGTCCTGTTTTGTGACTCCTGAACATGTGTAATCAGGATTTTTTGTTTTCATTTTAACTAAAGGCTTCACTGAGGCAGCTTTCACGTGATATTGCTCTCTTTTCTGAAGACCCTGTGGGGCTTCCATGTGCTCTTCCAATCCATC
Source organism: Ursus americanus (assembly GCF_024610735.1). Classification (NCBI taxonomy): domain Eukaryota; kingdom Metazoa; phylum Chordata; class Mammalia; order Carnivora; family Ursidae; genus Ursus; species Ursus americanus. Next base: position 52,561,132 of record NC_142146.1, on the reverse strand, counting down.
TCAAACCAGTCACTTGGGGAGCTGGTGACCTACGGTGGTGGTCACATTATTTTCTCTTTATAAACACTATGTGTATTATGAGGCACAAGGCAAGGATTATTTATTAAGCAATAGATAAAGGACATTTTTAATTGAGCACCCTTTACCAACTAATCAGAGGATTCCATTTTGTGTTTAAAAAATTTTTTTAAAAAGCATAAAAAGGATACACACAACATTTTAACAGTAGTTGTTTCTGGATGGAAGGATTATGAATGATCTTTTTTCTCATTTTTGTTAATTTGTATTATCTGTATTTCTAATATGAACAGGAATTACACTGTGTAATGTTTAAAAATCTATCATAGTTTCTCACCTAGCAGGATAATACCTGACTCATGGCTTCCCATAGCATTTATGCCCCAATGCCAATATGTAAATAATCCTGCCAGTAGTCTCCTTACTGGGGGTGGGGATAATGCAATCTTCAAATAACTAAATATTAAAGTAATATTTGGTTATTCAAACTAGCTTAGCTAACATAACCTTTACAGAACTCTTGTTAAAATGTATAAGAAGAGTTTTATCAATCCTGAACACAAATACAAGATCTAATTTAAAACATGTGTTTCAGCTGAAGCCAAAGCAACGACAACCCCTGTAAATTCCCTAAGGTAAGACCAGAAATGCACTGAGTGATATATAATAGCTATCTCCCAAGAAAAGAATAAGAAGCCATTTATGAAATCTTACCATGTAGAAAGACTAATGTGTCTATTAAAAGCAAAAATGTGAACTCCAGGTCCTCTCATCGGGGACTGATTTAAATGCAGTTTTGCTAAATTAGCTATAGAAGAAATCTGAAGGAGAAGGCTAACAATGAAGTCTTATAAAACAGCACATCCTTGGTAGGAATAATTTATATGGTACTATTCTAATACAGCACAAGTGAGTAAACAGGTTAAACAATAGATTTTTTTTTCCTTAAAGGAGTCAGTACATTGTATACAGAAACAATGCCTTTTTCATGAAATTCACATCAAATTAGTAAGAAACTGTTTCCAATATTCAATTTATTAAGAAAAATAACCCATTTTTAAAAACTTAAGCATTCATAAAAAATTAACTGTACTTTATAAATGGAATGTTTTTCCAAACTAAAGCTTCCTTTAACTCTAGAAAGCCAGTACTACCGGCCAACATAATAAGAAAAGCAGTCAGTGCTGCATGACTTCTAATTCTATCAAACTCATTGGAGAGTTTGTAGAGAAACAGCTTACAATATAAGCATTTTCTTTTTCCTAATCTAGTCTCTTATTTGCCCAATGTGTAGGACTTTTTTCAAACTTTAGGGAGCAGCATGGGTCAACTACTTAGCCACTTTGGGCTAAATTCAAGTTCATTTTTGCCTGCTACACAGACAAACATGAGAACTTATAAGAAGCATGAAGAAATGTGTTTATGATATCTTTAGAAGCCAGGAAGTTTTTCCTTTAGAAAAGATTTCTAATGTTCCACTGCCCCTGCCCCATCCCCAGTGCCTCTGCCCCCCTCAACACATACACTTTCGATTTTAAAACATAATTAAGCAAGATATTTAACAGTATGAAAATGGCCTTTATTGAACAAGGAAGTCATTAATTCTCCTCTACACAGCAAAACAAAAACATCTGTTATTCCAATTCCTCTTTTGGCTTTTACAATAAGAAAGCTCAGAGGTTCTGTAGCTAACAACAAAAACACACACCCAAAGGCACAAAGAAAGAAAAAAGCAACCACCAAATAGGCAGCAGTAACAGCAGGCAGGGAAGGTACCCTGAGTACTGCGCTTGAAGCCACTAGGAGCCTTGAGTGTTTTGCAAGACATCAGGCTTAGTTAGGGCAGATGTTTCTCATTCACCAGAGAGGCCTGGGTACCACGCATGCCTGCTTGCCTAGTGAAGGAAACATTATTAGATTGAGGAGTTAGTGCACTCTGTTCAAGTCTCTCGTTCTCATTCTTTTCAGAGTTGTGGAAAATATAAAATAAAGGCAAAGAGGGTAAAGCAAATTAAAAAGAAGATGCTCTATTCTGAACTGTCATGCAAGAACATGGCTTCAGCTCTGGGCCTTGTAGGAGACATGGCAATAATATGACAAGCCAATATGTTCTTAACAGCAGGGAGAAGAACAGTACCTGGTCATAGCCTGGGACACTGCAAGGCAGTGGTTTCTAATGGATATTGAACTAGAGGGAGTCCATGTCATTTGAATGAACTACAAACAATAAGTCGTTTTTCATTCATTTAGGCAAAAAACATTTATTAAAAGCCTACTATGTGCTGGTGCTATTCTAGGTGCTAAAGATACAGACTTGAATAAAGTGAAGATGGTCCTGGCACTTACAAATCTTATAGTAGAAGAGACATACAATAAGCTAGGAATAAATAAATTCGGGTAGAATTAAGTGATGGAAATGAAATAAGGTAGGATAAAAGAATGGAGAAAGTCCATTGATGGGTTGGATGGGTTGGGTGGGCTGATGGAGGTGGATGGGAGGGAGAGAAGCTGGTAGCTACTTTAGATAGCAGTTCAGGATGGACCTACATAAACAAGGATTCCAATAAGGTCCACCCTTACGCTGCCTGCTAAATGTGATTTAAGATGTGCTGCCTGAACAGGACGCATTCATTTATTCAAATATATACTAGAAAACAACTATGTACCAGACACTGTGTTGGGCACTAGGGATGCAGGGCCAGGGCAAGCCAAAGTCACATGCTGTCTGCCCACATGAGGCTTACTATCTATGAAGGAGGTAGGCATTAATCAAGTACATAGCCACAAAAACAGAGGATTACAGCTACTGACCATGGCAAAAACTGCAATGAAGGAAACTGAAATAGTTTTGTGTTGATGCTGTCAGGAGTCTTCCACACCCAGATGCTTTCTGGCTTCTTCAGCCAATTGAGATCAGGTGGGAAGGGAGGGGGCAGGGAACATAGAAAACTACAGAGGTAGAAAGGCAAGAGTCTGGACAGGCTCCAAGCCTAAGACTACTGAATGTCTGGAAAGATAAGAGGACACCTCAGAGGGTGGAGAAGGTCATAGAAAGGAGAAGTGGGGCATGTGCCTGGATCCAGAAGTTCTTAGGGCTAGAAGGCACCTTGGAGTAAATTCATCAAAGCCCAGCCCACCTCTCAGGTGAGGCAACTGAAGGCCATAAAGATTAAATGGCTTGCTCAAGGTCACAGAACCAGATCATGGGAAATCCATAAATAGAATCTCCTTGTATTTGCCAAATGTTTTTTACTTTAAAACATATCTATATGTATATACATTTAAACTTCCATTTTAACTCAGGGTGAAAGGAGAGAGAGGTGCTTTTCCTCTATTTCCAGAATTTGATTAAAAATAAGAAAAAAAAAGGAGAAAGAATAAGGAATCAGAATTTGCCACCAGACTCAGAAATATCATGCATATCATAAATATCTTCAAGCCCTCCTTAAAATGAATCAGAATTTTATTTTAAAACAAAATTGACCTCTAGACACAGTAGACATGAATTTTTTCTGTTAAGAAAGGGATTTTCTGGGGCTCATTAATTCTAAGCCAGGGTTGTTTTCTGCCCAACGTTCTTCAGTGTGTATTTTCATTTTTCGTGCTTGTACTTTTTTGGGCACTCAGCCCAGCTCTCAAAGACTCCTGGGTACAGGCATTTGGAGAGCAGCTGCTGTTGGGCCTGCGAGCCGGTACCATCCCACAGCAGAAAAAAATGAAGATAAACCACCATTTATTTCTAAGTGTAAACCTTTTAGTTACTCAGAATGGTGATGCTCTAAATAGCTGGTTCTAAGTGGTGACTTATCTTCATTCCCCTGACACAGAGCAATGTCAGTGCAGCCTGCTGGCGTGGGGAGGAGTCCTGGCTAAGGGCAGCTGTCCTCAGGACAAACTGAAGCTGAGAAAAAGGATTAACAGTCCAAATGTTTTGGAATCACTACTGTACACCCCATCCCACCCCATTCCAAATGATAAAGGAAGGTACTTGATTCACATCTCTTTGCTAATCCTTTTAATTATAGGTAAAGGGCCTTGGCAGTCACTAATAAGGATTGGAGAGTTGCTGTTTCTTTCTAAAATTTCACATCAGTGGTCAGTTACCTAAGTTCAGCTTCATTGCCACAGGGCACAATGGTTTTAGATAAGAATAATAGCACCAAACCCTGTTTGCTTTCACTAAAGGATTCTTTAAAAAAACAAAAAACAAAAAACACCCCCCCACACACACATACACACACCTCCAATTCTTTTGGCCCTGTTTGCTGGGACCATGTAGAATCGGAAGATGTGCTATCAAAGTCATGTGGCCTCACCCCGGTGCACGAGGGCATAGCACACAGGGGATCTCTCTAGATCCCACCTGGGATGCAGAAGCAGAGCACCATTTCAACTCAGTATTAAACTCCCTTACAGAATGTTCCACTCCTCATCTGCAAAAATCAGGAAGGGGGAATACTGGGATACGTATCTTTTATTCCAGACTTCCTTCCCTTCTCTCTTCCCTAAATCTTCCAGGGTAAAAAATGGTCAGGCTTTTCTCTGATTTCCCTTGCTCCTTCTACCATCAAAGATACGGGGAAAAGCCCAATCACTTTGTTGTCACAGGTGGGAGGATCATCTCTGGTTGCTTCCTATGTCAAAGGAGAAAAATAGTGGTATTTGCAAAATCCTCTCCAGACAATTGCCTGACTTTCCAGGCTATCACCTTGCTCTATGATCCTACTTTGCATGTCAGAAACTGATTATTCTCCCTTCCCAGGCTGATGAGCTTCTCGCTAACTGCAGATGCTCATAGGATCAAAAAGAAGAAAGGGAAAAACACAGTAATAATTTTCTAAATATCATCCTTTTACTCAGATGGATGGACATTTACATGTTTCTTTCCTTTGCTATTACAGATAATGCTGCAAGGTTAGACGAACATGTTTGCCTGCATGTGCTAGTTTGTCAATAACATAAAATCCTAGAAAAGGAATTGCTAAAAATTTTGTATTTATGGAAAACGTTTGCAAAACTTAAAAGTCAAAGTGGAAGGGTAGCAGAGGGGGAGTGAGAAATAAAACTCTCTGAAACTATGTGGGAGAACAGAACTCAGAAACATTACTAAAACAACTTATCCAGACACTACTCACATTTCTCATGCCAAATTTGAAACTTCTTGAGAAAAACAGATGAGGTACCTGTTTTTTCATTTCAACCAGTCAGATTTCTCATTCGGTTTCCAATTCAGTTCATAGTTCCAGCCTATTCTGGATCATGTTCATTTGCACTCCAGGTTTTCTTTCTTTAAGATGACTAAAAAACTGCTAATTGGATACAACGGCATTAGACTCTAGGTTACTGGCTTTCACATCAACTAGGCTCATAGCAGTGTTCCCAATAAAAATAAATAAATAACTAGAAGATCACTATGGTGACTTATTCTCCTCTAGTTGATTTCCTCCTCAAGTTCATTCCTTTTTCATCCGTTTTTGTTACATTAATGTTTTTAATTACAAACACTGAATTGAAATTTTCATTATATTATAATCGGAAGGTGTTTTTCCCTTATGTTTTAGGCTCAAGCTTCTCATATTAACCTCTCCTCATTTTCACTCTGCTCCCTAACGGTCTTTTCCTTATTCACCTATGCCTATATGTTACTCTTTCTCCTTTACCCAGGCATGTTCATTGTGATTCATTCTGTTACCCCGGCATACATGCATACATAGTCTCTCTTTTAGTCACAATTCACTGAATGCCTGAATTGCACACTTCCATTCTTCTAGCCTTTTCCTGTCACTACACGCTATAATTTATTTTTATTTTATTTATTTATTTATTTATTTATTTATTTATTTATTTATGAGAGAGAGAGAGAAAGAGAGTACAAGCAGGGGGAGCAGCAGGCAGAGGGAGATGCAGGCTCCCCACCGAACAAGGAGCACGATGTGGGACTCGATCCCAGGACCCTGGGATCATGACCCGAGCAGAAGGCAGACGCTTAACCAACTGAGCCACCCAGGCGCCTCTCATCCATAATTCCTTTAATGAGCATCTTATCTATGGTCAATATTTACCAGTTTGCAGTTCTGCTATGTTCTAGTAAAATTTAACTGGGGAAGGGAAGGAACAACAAAAACAAAAGAAATCCACCTTAGCTCAACTTTAAAAAGTTAAGCAAGAAAAATACCATATTCAATTTTTTTGTGAACATCCTTTTATAAGTTTCCATTGCTCTAGTCCTTTAATCAAAAGTAAAGATCAAATCAAAATATTTTCAGAAATTGTGAGATGACTCAGTTAGCTAAGGAGGATATCACTGCTGATGTATAGATAATGCAATTATCTCAAGACAAGGACATAAACCCCTGAACCAGATGGCCTTGCAATTGAATTTCTCAAGAAATTCAGTAACATATTACAGGAACCACCCTGCACTCCTAAACAGAGACTATACTTTTTTTACCAGAGCATATCTCAGAAATGTCTAAGTGATTGAGTTTTATGCAAATCAAATCACCACAGACCAAGGCCTCTGTATCCCCATTTCCTAAGATAACAATGTAAAACCTCCTAGAAGGAGGGAAGGAATAATACGATTTTTTTCTAAAGCATAGTCTACACATGTTTTTGAATGCTTCCTGAATGCAGGCACACAGAATGCTGGGAGGGGCACAGAGTATCAGGTGGCATGGGAGTACCCAGGAAGCAAGGATAAGAAAGAATGAAAAAAAATTCTTTCCAAGATTTGAGGACTGAAGCTAGACTGGCTTCAGATGGAGCAACGGCAATTCTTGCCTCTCTTCGCCATGTCTTCATTACCCCACCCCATATGGACGCTGTTCCAATCTCATCCCTCTGTCATATGAGGCTGGGAGTGTGTACATGTTTGGATTTTAAAGGAATTTTTCCTCTCTGGCTCTCTGGCCTGGCCATCCTTGTGCTGAAGGTTAACGTTAACAGAGACAGAAGAGCCATATGCTGGCCCCCATGGTATTGGCAGACAGAAAATGAGGCTACAATAGTTAATCATCATAACACTTAAATAGCCTCACACTCACTTTTGGCCTTGGAGTGCCATTCACAGCAGCAGAAAGAGAATCTACTCAACCCAGAAGCGCAAGGATTTCAAGTTCGGGACTTAGTATTTATAAAGCTTGAGTATGATGAAAAATTTTGATCTACAATATGCCTTTTTAGATTTCTTGCTGATTCCTGGAATGTTTTTCTTTCACAGGAGCCAGGACTAAGTCACTCCAGGCCTAGCTGGCTTCCTCACCTGGCAGCGGCAGCAGCTCTGACACCAGCTAACTCACAGGGGCTCTGCCACAAGGGGTCTGCCGATACTGCAGGGACACAGCTCATCTCAGCCTCACTAACTAACGCTTCCTGTCTTCTCTTTCACCTTTGGAAATGAGATTTGAGGCATGCCATGCAGCTTTTCTCGCAGAGGTCCAACATCACTCCCAAGTGTAGAAACTGCTAAGAGTTGGCTGCATTTGTTTTTCCACCATTGTCCAGCTAATGCGAAGCCCTCAACATCTGTTTAAAGTTGAGGAAATTATCCAAATAAGCAAAAACATTTCCAATGTTCACAAAAGAACTGAAACAGTCTGCTTCTTGTGCCAATTCCCCATCTGTACCTACCTACTATGAGGACAAAATAGATAAAGGGTAATGTTTTAGTAGTATTAGTTATAATGTTATTGTTAATTCTATGTATTACTATATAAATAACAGTAATTCATGTAAATTAAGTGAATGCACTTAAAACAACTGCATTTTTAAGAAGATATGCAAAAATTTATACATTAAATAGGTTGAAATGGTTGTCCATAAATAAGGAGGAAAAAGAAGGAATAGGGCATGGGGATGAAAGAAAATTCTCCATTAAGTAATTTAGTAAATAATTAGTAATTAATACTAATAATTTAATTTACTAATAATTAGTAATTAGTAATAATTAGTAACAAATTGAGTTAAATATTCAGGGAAACCATATATAACAAATTAAATCTAAATTAACTGTTTGGACTGGAGAATTGAATAGAGAGTCTTGGGGAAGCAAGATAGATGGCCAATGGTGAGTGTTCCTCAGAAAAACCCTTGCACACTGCCCACCCCCAGACATGGCCTATAGTGGAGAGGGGAGGAAATAATAGGCCAGGCAACACCTTTTCCAGCTGCCCTGGAAGCTCCCCTGAACTGCATGGCCAGTGAACAGATGCAGAGCAATGTCTACAGAGAGCACACAGGGCTTCATAGCTTCTGAGCAAGACTGAAGGAACAGAAACCTTTGCCCTTTGTGGCCAAGAGCCTGGAAGATATGGCACCGAAGGCAAGCAGATCTGAAGAGCCTTGTTGTGAGAACGAGAAGGACACCACAGCAGGTGCCAGAAGCAGCTGGTTAACAGGAGCCAGCTGAGAGCTCAGACATCTCAGCAGATGGTGGCAAAAGGAGATGATGTTCAGGGACCACATGGGCCAAGATAATGCTCACTAGATGCCAGCCTGGACAAATGAAACCCACAAACCTAATGTTTCCCCCACTTACCCTACATGCCCAGACTCTGAAAAGTCTCTGGCAAGTCTCTGGGAACTTAGAAGCTGCCTTCATATGAAAGATGATGGTGTAAGAAAATCTTGAATTGAATGAGAAAACAAAGGAATATATTATCCTGATTGATTGAGCTTTCCCGTTAGAAAACATTTGGCAACATGGGACTACAAACTGGAAATTAAGTAGTTCATCTGATAGAGTAGCAATTCATTCCTTCTACAATAATAACTAAATTTTTCCTATGAATTACGTGGCTCAATGTCTTCGTGTGAGACACCTTTGAGGGCTCTCACAAGTGATTTTGTTCAGATCAGTAATGGCTCCAGAAAACTCTGAAGAAAAGTAAACTCATGTACCAAAAGAGATGAGAGGAGATGTGGCAATTTATGGAAAGGGAACACAATCTCTAGTCAGCAGGCTTAGTTGAGAGCCAAGCTCTTTGTCCAATAAACTTGAGCAAGTTGCTTAAACTCTCCCTGCCTTTATTTCCTCACTTACAATGTAGAAATGATGACAATAACACCCATTTCACAAATCCTCTATGAGGATAAAATGAGACAATATGTGCAAAAGTGCTTTATAAACTATAAAAAACATAACTGTTAGTCATCATTTTTATCATCATCTATGAATAATAAGCAGCCTTATAGAAGGTATTTGTATAGATTCTAAACATCTAATATATTCATAGAAAGCACTTATGCACTGGAAAATCGGACTTATCTGCTCTGTTTTGGTCTCCTTAGAAGAATAATGCTATCCAAAATCAATTATTAAATGGATGAGCAAAATGAATGTTCAATGACTAAAATAAATTAAAGATGAAAAATTTAGTCTAGCTTTAGAATGGTGGAGTCACATATATTGTTTTCTTTATGATCAACTGCTTTTTCCAGCTTTTAAAATAGTGAAATATTTACTTGATATCAAAATCTTTCTACAATAATAAAAGTGATCACTCGAAGTTTTAGGTAATTTATACTAACCTTCTTGCTGAAATTCTAAATACCATGTATGAATAACGTTTCACATTCAATCAAACTTTAAAAATATGACAGTGACAAAATGAACTGAAAATTACTTCTTTTTTTAATTCTGTATTATCTAAGCATCATCTAGGTACAAAAATGACCTTGAATGTGAAAGTTCAGTGATTTTAAGAAAATAAATTCAATCAGAATTTAATGAAAAGGTGAATTATTACACTTTTTGATAAAATAAAATTCACATATTTCATTTTTAAATATACAGACTGGCCCGAACAAGATTATGACATACCTGTAGACATCTATGAAAAGATGTTCAGTCTAGAAATGAAAACTGGGTTCTCACCTTCCTAACAGGTCATCCATATATGTGCATTTGTTGATACCTTGGATGAGAAATGTAGTAGAGGTTTTTGGAGGAACATCTTTAGTGAATAGATACAAACAATTCACACTTAATACAGCAGAGTTCTTTGTGCTCTTTTAGCCTTCGGTGTTCCCTACTACATTGTTTTCTTTTTCTTTTTTTTTTAAAGATTTTATTCATTTATTCGACAGAGATAGAGACAGCCAGCGAGAGAGGGAACACAAGCAGGGGGAGTGGGAGAGGAAGAAGCAGGCTCCTAGCAGAGAAGCCTGATGTGGGGCTCGATCCCAGAACGCCGGGATCACGCCCTGAGCCGAAGGCAGACGCTTAACCGCTGTGCCACCTAGGCGCCTCAACCTACTACACTGTTTTCTAATTACATGTTTGTTAGTCTCCTCCCCCAACTTGATTATGAGAATGTGCAAGGCAAAGCTGCTTTTCTCCTGCCTCTGTACCTCAGTGAATGTTGGATACTTCCATGTAAATACTTGCTTCTAAGCCGTATTAAAGATGCTTGAAAGATGTGCAAATGAAATGGCAACCATGGAATGGGAGAAAATATTTTCAAATCATATCTGATAAGGGAGTCATATCTAGAATAAATAAAACACTTCTACAACTCAACGACAAAAAAAAAAAAAAAAACTAAATAATCTGGGGCGCCTGGATGGTTCAGTCATTAAACGTCTGCCTTCGGCTCAGGTCATGACTGCAGGGTCCTGGGATTGAGCCCTGCATCAGGCTCCCTGCCCAGTGGGGAGTCTGCTTCTCCCTCTCCCACTCCCCCTGCTTGTGTTCCCTCTCTCGTTGTGTCTCTCTCTGTCCAATAAATAAATAAAATCTTAAAAAAAAAAATCTGATTTAAAAGTAAAAAAAGGTCTTGAATAGATGTTTCTCCAAAGAAAATAGACAAATGGCCAATAAGCACATGAAAAGATGTTCAATATCACTAATCATTTGGAAAATACAAATCAAAACCAAAATAAGATACCACTGTACACACATTAAGATGGTTATCAACAAAAATAACATAAAATAAAAATAATAACAAGTGCTGGCAAGGAGAAATTAGAAGCCTTGTCCGTTGCTGATGGAATGGAAAATGACAGCCACTATGAAAAACGGTACAGTGGTTACGCAAAAAAAAATTAAACACAGAATTACCATATGATCCAGCAATTCCACTTCTGGGTATTTACCCAAAAGAAGAGAAAGCAAGGCCCCAAACAGATATTTGAATACCCATGCTCACAGCAATATTATTCACAATAGCCAAAAGGCAGAAGCAACTAAATGTCTAGCGATAGATGAATTAATAAATAAAATGTATATACATACAATAAAATGTTATCCGGCCCTAAAAAGGAAGGAAATTCTGATACATGCTAAAACATCAATGAACCCTGAAGATATTATGCTAAGTGAAATAAGCCAGTCACAAAGAGACAAATATTGTATGATCTCATTTATATGAAGTACCTAGATATCTTAGTTCAGGCTATTATAACAAAATACCATAGGCTATAAAAAAACAAATATTTATTTTTCACAGCTGTGAAGGCTGGAAAACCGAAGATCAACATACTAGCAGATCTGACAGCTGGTGAGATCCCACTTCATGGTTCATAGACAGCTGTCTTTTTACCATGTCTTCTTCACAGGGCTCCTTCTCTTTTATAAGGACATTAATCCCTCTCATGAGGGCTCCACCTTCCTGATCTAATTCACCTTCCAAAGGCCCCACTTCCCAATACCATCACGCTGGGGACTAGGCTTCAATATATGAACTTCAGGGAGACAAATATTTAGCCTATAGCATGAAGAAGGTCAAATTCATAAAAACAAAAACTAGCATGGTAATTGCTAGGGGTTGGAGGAACAGGAAGATTTTATCTAATGAATATGAAACTTATTTGGGAGGATGAAAAAGTTCTAGAGATGGAGGATGGTCATGATGGTCATGGACGGTCAACAATGACAATGTACTTAATGCTACTGAACCATACACTGAAAATGGTTAAAATGACAATTTTTATGTTATGGATATTTTCACACTGTAAAAAAAAATAATAAAAGGACACACAAAAATGTCCTTAAGTAGTTTTAAACATTCCCTCACAATCTTGTATACAGGCTAATTTTTCTTACATAACCCTTTCTTCATAGTTCAAGCAAAGGTAAAGGTCTCCATAGTATTCTTAAGGGAATTCTTATGGCCAACCTGTACACTGAAGTGTTTTGTCCACCAGAAAAGACTCTCTCCTGGCAATAAGACTTGTTTCATATTCACTTTACTCACACACTTTTACTTTACCTTTAAAAATTGCAAGTTACCTTAAAAATTGCAAGGTAGGGGGCTATATACCTGGCAATCACACAATAAATACTGAGGAAGAATTAACCAATTACATGATTGTTAATCCTCTCCTAATTCCCTCTAGTAGGTCAGTGCTTGGCACATAGTTGGCTCTCAATAACTAACTATAGAATTAATTGTTTCAATTAATAAGTTCAGTGCTTAATAACTATGTGCTAAATGAATGACCTTTATTTTTTCATATATGGAATTAAGAAAGATCTTTTTTTTTCCAATTAAAGTATAATTAACATACACTGTTATATTAGTTTCAGGTGTATAACATAATGATTCAACAATTCCATACGGGGCGCCTAGGTGGCTCAGTCATTAAGCATCTGCCTTCAGCTCAGGGCGTGATCCCAGGGTCCTGGGATCGAGCCCCGCATCAGGCTCCCTGCTCCGCTGGGAGCCTGCTTCTTCCTCTCCCACTCCCCCTGTTCGTGTTCCCTCTCTCGCTGGCTATCTCTCTCTCTCTGCCAAATAAAGAAATAAAATCTTTTAAACAACAACAACAACAACAATTCTATGCATTTGGTTAGGGTCCAAGGTGGTAATACAGAAAGACCCTGAACTTACTTCCTTGATGGAACACACCAAATTACACCTATATATACAACAATTCCTCCTGAAGAAGAACTGAGCGCTGACTGAACAGGTTCTGCACAACAAAAGACAGAAAGACTGGCAAAAGAGAACAGCAAGAGAGACAAAGACATGGTAACAAAGGGAACTCCCACCCCCCAATGCTGCAAACTACAGTGGGGAAGGATAGTACTAAGGGACCGGAAACAGATTCTTCTGTCCTTGGGTACAGAAAAAGAGCCACAGGTTAAGAGCAACTATCATATAAAAGAGACCACACTAGAATTCAACCACACAACAGTGGCAGGAAGAACAGCAGAACCCTCTCCACGTCAGAGGGCCTGGAGAGCCCAGTTTACATTCCCCCTACACCTTAAAAGCCCAGACTGGAACAGAATTTGGATATCATAACTGGCTTGATGCCTCAGCAAACCCCAGGTCCACAGGCCCACACCAGCCGGGGTAGCACTGAGGCACAGAAACACAGGATTAAAAGGGCCAAAGAGCTACAGGAATGTACTTTGAGCCAGGGGCATTAAAGAGTGACACGGTGGGGCACCTGGGTGGCTCAGTCAGTTAAGCATCTGACACTTGATTTCAGTCCCGGTCATGATCTTAGGGTCATGGAATCCAGCCCCATGGCTGGTTTCATGCTCAGTAGGGAATCTGCTTGAAATTCTCTCTCTCCTCCTCCTTCTGCCCCCCGCCCCCACCTCTCTCTCTCTGTCTTCCTAAGAAATTAAAAAAAAAAGAGTGACATGGTCTCCTCTATACCTTAAAAGCACAGATGGAACCAGGGCTGGGTCCCTATAATCAGCTTGCTGCCTTAGCAAGCCCAGGGTTCCCAAAGCCCACACCTGCCCTAGTCACTCTAGGGCACAGAAAAAAATAAGCCTTGTAATTTTTTCCTTTTCTCTTCTTTCTTTCTTCCCCCTTTTTTTTTTTGTCTCTTCTTTTACCTTTCTTTTTTCCCTTCTTTTCTGCTTTTGTTTTTTTTTCTTCTTTTTCTTTTTTTCTTCAAAAAGCCACAGTTTAAAAGAGCAACTAGCATATGAAAGAGCCCTAGAACCCCACCAAACAGTGAGGAGAGCTGCTGGAACACTCTCAGGGTTGTAGGGGCTGACACACATGGTCTACACTCCCCCTTGACCTCGAAAGCACAGACCAATACATCTGGATACCTTAACTGGCCTGCTGCTGCAGTGAGCCCTGGGCCCCTAGCCCATACCAGCCCCAGCCACCCCACCAAGGTGACCACAGAGAGGTGAACACCAGGATACCCCTGGTCAGTGCTCTCTACAGCCCCAGCCTTCATGCCAAGGTGACATAGGTGCAAAGCACCCCAGAACACTCCAGGACCACACTACTTTGGCTTTAGACAACTTGCTAGGGCACCTACAGCTCAAAGAGCTCCAGAACCTCTCAGCTGATCTACTTCAGATCCAGCCACCCTGCCAGGTGCCCCCTGGGTAGAGCACCCCAAGAACCCCAGGCCCATGCCTACATCAGTTTCAGACATGACAGCAGGGCACCACCCATGTGGAACATTTCAGAATACTCCCATGAGCACTAGCCTGGGCTCTAGTCATCCATCCAGGGAACACTCTGTACTGAACACCTTACGACACCACAGCTTGCATCCAATTCACCTTCAGCTGTCCCACCAGCTGTTTGCCCTGTGGAGAACCCCAGGACAACCCAGCTTACAACCACTTCAGCTTCAGCTGTCCTGCCAGGGAACCTCCTACCGAGAGCACCTCAAGACCTCCCACCCTGAATCCCATCTCAATGCCACCTGCCCCTTCAGGGCACCCTCTATGTGGAGAGTCCTGAAATACTCTGGTTTACATACACTTCAATTTCAGTTATTCTGTTAAGGTGGTCTCTGCGTGTAGAGCCCCAGTACCGCTGATATGCACGCACTTTAGTTTCAGCCATCTGCCAGGGCACCCTCTGCGCATAAAGCTCAGGGTCCTCCCAGCCCAGACACCACATCAGCTCCAGCTTCCCACCAAGGTCCCCTTGCACAGAGGGCCCTAGGAAACTCCAATTTGAATCTATTTCAGCTTTAGCTGTCCTGCAAGGGTACCCTCAGTGCACAGTGCGGCAACAGCCAGCAATCCCTGTACCAAGCGATAAAAGATTACTCCTAACTTTGCTGTGAAAGAGAGGAGAACACAAGGAGCTCAACACTCAGAGACAAAGACCCTTTGTGCTTCCTTGCTCCTGCTTTTATTGGTCCTTCAGGATGATCACAAAGCCTTACCACTGTTTCTCAAGCGTATGATGTGTGATAAGGGGTCTTATTGAAAGTGGGAGGATCTGTTTATGGGAAAGATATGATATGCTAATTTGCACGTTTTATGAGTTCTGCTAAACATAGCCTAAGGGACAATGCCTACATCTCTTAGATCACAGGGCTGCTGTTTGGGCTAGGAAAGTTTCCGGAAGTCAACTCCCGGCAGCATCCCAACAGCAGAGTGTTCATGCAGGCCTTGGCATTCCAAAGGCCTACGCCCTTCTCAGTGGCCTCTGTGATACCTTTTAGCAAGCCAGGTATTATGGCTGATTTCATGCTCTACATTAACCCCAACACACAGAACTCCAGGACACCCAGTCTGCACCCACTTCAGCTTTAGCTGTCCTGACAAGGCACCAGCTACATGGAAAGCCCCAAGATCTCCAGCCCACATTGGCCACAGCTCCAGCCAGCTGGCAAAACTCACCAACCACATAATCTACGTAGGGAATGACCATACACAAGACCATTCCCTCAGAGTTAGAAGTAGCAGTTCTGTCTAATCCATACAAACACAGAAAGTCAAGCAAAATGGCGAGACAGAAGTATACACTCCAAAAGAAATGAAAAAAAACTCAGAAAAAGAATTAACTGAAATGGAAATAAGCAATACAATAAAGAATTTAAAGCGATGATCATAAAGACACTCACCAGGCTGGAGAGAGTAGTAGAAAAACTCAGTGTGACCTTCAATAAAGATAGAAAACATAAAAAAGAACCAAAAAAATTAAAGAATACAATAACCGAAATAAAGAAAACACCAGAGGAAATCAACAGTAGAACAGAGGATGCAGAAGAACAAATCGGCGATCTTCCCTGGGGAAGCCATCTGGCCCTGGAATCTTGGTTTTGGGAGGTTTTTGAGTGATATTTATTCCTGGGATGCAAGGGTGTTTCAAAATTCACATATCAATCAACATGATAGATCACATTAATAAAAGAAAAGACAAGAACCATATGATCCTCTCAATTGATGCAGAAAAAGCATTTGACAAAATACAGCATCCTTTCTTGATTAAAACTCTTCAAAGTATACAGATAAAAGGAACATACCTCAATATCATAAAAGTCATCTATGAAAAGCTCACAGTAAATATCATTCTCAATGGGGAAAACTGAGACCTTTCTCTTAAGGTCGGGAATGTGACAGGGATGCCCACTCTCATTACTATTGTTCAACATAGTACTAGAAGTCCTAGCAATCAGACAACAAAAAGAAATCAAAGGTATTCAAATTGGCAAAGAAGAAGTCAAACTCTCACTCTTCACAGATGACATGATACTTTATGTGGAAAAGCCAAAAGACTCCACCCCAAAATTGCTAGAACTCATACAGCAATTTGGCAACATGGCAAGATACAAATCAATGCAAAGAAATCAGTTGCATTTCTATACACTAACAACGTAACTGAAGAAGGAGAAATTAAGGACTCGATCCCATTTACAATTGCACCAAAAACCAAAGATACCTACGAATAAACCTAACCAAAGAGGTAAAGGATCTGTACTCTAGAAACCATAGGACACTTACAAAAGAAACTGAGGAAGACACAAAGAGATGGAAAAACATTCCATGCTCATAGATTGGAAGAATAAACATTGTGAAAATGTCTATGCACCCAGAGCGATCTACACATTCAAGGCAATCCCTAACAAAATACCATCGACGTTTTTCATAGAGCTGGGACAAACAATCCTAAAATTTGGGTGGAACCAGAAAAGAGGGGAATGTTGAAAAAGAAAACCAAAGCTGGGGATATCACAATATTGGCCTGACTTCAAGCTATATTACAAAGCTGTGATCACCAAGACAGCATGGTTCTGGCACAAAAACAGACACATAGATCAATGGAACAGAACAGAGAGCCCAGAAATGAATCCTCAATTCTATGGTCAACTAATCTTCAACAAAGCAGGAAAGAATATCCAATGGAAAAAAGTCTCTTCAATAAACGGTGCTGGGAAAATTGGACAGCCACATGCAGAAGAATGAGACTAGACCATTCTCTTACACCACACACAAAGATAAACTCAAAATGGATGAAAGACCTAAATGTGAGACAGGGATCCATCAAAATCCTAGAGGAGAACACAGACAACAACCTCTTCAACCTTGGCACAGCAACTTCTTGCAAGACACATCTCTAAAGGCAAGGGAAACAGCAAAAATGAACTATCGCGACTTCATCAAGATAAAAAGCTTCCGCACAGCAAAGGAAACAGTCAACGAAACTGAAAGGAAACCTACAGAATGGGGGAAGATATTTGCAAATGACATATCAGATAAAGGGCTAGTATTCAAGATCTATAAAGAGCTTATAAACTCAACACCCAAAAACACAAAAAATCCAGTCAAGAAATGGGCAGAAGACATGAACAGACACTTCTCCAAAGAAGACATACAAATGGCCAACAGACACATGAAAAAATGCTCCACATCACTTGTCATCAGGGAAATACAAATCAAAACCACAATGAGATACCACCTTACACCAGTTAGAAGGCGAAAATTAACAAGACAGGGAACAATAAGTGTTGGTGAGGATGTGGAGAAAGGGGAACCCTCTTACACTGTTAGTGGGAATGCAAGCTGATACAGCCACTCTGGAAAACAGTATGGAGGTTCCTCAAGAAGTTAAAATAGAGCTACCCTATGACCCAGCAATTGCACTACTGGGTATTTACCCAAAGATATGGATATAGTGAAAAGAAGGGGCACGTGCACCCCAATGTTCATAGCAGCAATGTCAACAATAGCCAAACTGTGGAAGTAGCCGAGATGTCCTTCAACGGACGGACGGACGGATGGATGGATGGATGGATGGATGGATAAAGAAGATGTGGTCCATATATACAATGGAATATTACTCAGCCATCAGAAAGGACGAATACCTACTATTTACATTGACATGGACAGAACTGGAGGGTATTACGCTAAGTGAAATAAATCAGTCAGAGAAAGACAATTATCATATAGTTTCACTCATATGTGGAATATAAGGAATAGTGCAGAGAATCATAGGGGAAGGGAGGGAAAACTGAAGGGGAAACAAATCAGAGAGGAAGCCAAACCATGAGAGACTCCGGATTCTGGGAAACAAACTGAGGGTTGCTAGAGGGGTGGTGGGTGGGGGAATGGGGTAACTGGGTGATGGGCATTAAGGAGGGCACGTGACGTGATGAGCGCTGGATGTTAATATGCAACGATGAATCACAAAGACTATACCAGAAATTAATGATGTACTATATGTTGGCTAATTTAATTTAAATTAAAAAAATAAAATCTCTGGCTCAATTCCAAAAAACAAAAAACAAAACAAAACAAAAATACCACAATGAAATATCACCTGTCAGATGGCTAAAATCAAAAACACAAGAAATAACAAGTTTTGGTGAGGATGTGGAGAGAAAGGAACCCTCATGCACTGTTGGTGGCAATGTACATTGGCGTGGCTACTGTGAAAAACAGTATGGAGGTTCCTCAAAAAATTAAAAATAGAACTACCAAATGATCCAGTAACTTCACCATTGGGTATTTACCCAAGGAAAATGAAGATACTAATTCAAGAAGAAATATGCACTCCTATGTTTATTGCAGCATTATTTTTCAATAGCCACGATATGAAAGCAACCTAAGTCAGTATCCATCAACAGATCAATGGATAAGGAAGAAGTGGTGTGTGCGTTTGTATGTGTATATGTGTGTGCACACATGCACAAAATGGATGAGAGGGAGTAGGATATACAGGCTTCTAGTTATGAAATGAATAATTTATGGGAATAAAAAGCACAGTGTAAGGAATATAGTCAATGATACTGTAATATCGATGTATGGTGACAGACACTACTTACACTTACAGTGAACTTAGCATAATGTGTAAACTTGTCCAATCACTATGTTATATACCTGAAACTAATGTTGACTATACTAAAAATAAATAAATAAATAAATAAATAAATAAATAAATAAATAAATATAATTCTATACATTACCCAGTGTTCACCAGGATACGTGTAGTCACCATCTGTCACCAAACAACATTATTACAATCTTTTTTTTAAAATTTTTTTTTTTATTTATTCATTTGGCAGAGAGAGAGACAGCCAGCGAGAGAGGGAACACAAGCAGGGGGAGTGGGAGAGGAAGAAACAGGCTCATAGAGGAAGAGTCTGATGTGGGGCTCGATCCCACAACGCCGGGATCACGCCCTGAGCCGAAGGCAGACGCCCAACCACTGTGCCACCCAGGTGCCCCACATTATTACAATCTTATTGACTATATTCCATATGCTGTACTTTCCGTCTCCATGCCTTATTTATCTTATAGCTGGAAGTCTGTACCCTTTAATCACTTTTATCTATTTCACCCATCCCTCAACCTACCTCCCCTTTGGCAACCATCAGTGCGTTATCTGTATTTAAGAGTCTGTTTTTTTTGTCTTGTTTTCTTTTTTTTTTATTTTGTTTCTTAAATTCCACATGCATAAAGTCATATGGTATTTGTCTTTCTCTGTCTGACTTAAATGAATGGCATTTAGAAGCTGATACCACTCACATCATTATCATCACCCAGGCCCTTCCCTTAAGATCTGGACCATATTTCCAACCACCCCTGAACATTTCAACTCAGACGTTCTTCAGAAAGACAGAAAGAAGGGGGGGAAATGGTAAATTAGGAAGGGGAAAACAGGTAATAAAGTAAAGCAGCTTGTACATGTACCTGAAAACAGGTAAGGGAATAAAACACAAATTTCAAAGTGCTTTGAACAACTCTATATCTTTCTGTCCTCAGAAAACCATACAGAAAGCCTTCAAAACTTTTCTCTTAACAAAAGAAAAAGGAAAGGCTGTAAATGAATAGATAAAAATGTCAATGGTGATTATTTTGTATGACCAAATTAATGAACATGTTTTTATTTACCTCTTATAGTATTTATTACACTTAATTTTTTATTGGTCTTAAGCACATATACATTGTCATTATTTGTTCTTACAAGGCCTCTCTCTTGTCTCTCTTGTTTTTTAATCTTTTACTCCCATAGGAGTATTTCCCATAGGAAACCATAGTTCTGTGTAGTAAAATGTATTGTTACTTTGATATGTGTATTCTTAATTACATAAATGGTATTGTGACATTTCTTTCATTTTTACTGTTTTTCATTCAGAACTACATTAAGATCTATCTATAATATGTGCAAATCTTGTCTGTTGCTTCTAATAGCTTCATAGTGTTCCACATTCATCACTTTTATAATTCAAAAATACCTTAAAAATGACTTTTCAAAGCTTTCTTTTTAAAGCCAATTTGGGGAAATCAGGATAAAGTAAGCAAGCACAGACGACGATTGAAGCCCATTACATTAGACAGTTCTTTAAATTTTGCCTACATTAATGAATCACTTAAAAAATTAGAGATCCATTGATAATTTTGTTTTGTTTTAACAAATTATTTGGGCTGTGCTCTGCTTGTATACAGATCTGGTAGTAACTTAATCATTGATGCCAAGATAACAAATATTCACCCTGGGTAAAATCCACAAATTTCAAGCATAAAAACATAGAGGAAAAAAGATAAAAGCAAATACCATATGGGCCAATCCAGCTAAACACTCAGTACCACTGAGGTTTTGACTAAACTAAACAACTGAAGGACAGTCTTATTAATTGTGATGCTGTGCTCTTATCAGCTGAATTTTAAATCGCAATATTTTCAATGGTCTACTGAAATTATTTCCTAAGAAATATCAGGCATACCATTCTCTTAGATTGAAAGATCAATTTCGTTAAACAACTAGAAAAGGAATTTTTTCCTCCTCTGAACTCACCAAATGTGCCCCTTGCTTCACCAGGACTGGATCCCACATCGAAACATCCACTTGGGAGTACATGTCTGAGGTGCTATGTGAGAGTAAATCAGACTCAGAACCAGTTCAGCATCATGAAGCTAGAAAAGGGAGACATGAAGAAGTCGTCAGATCACAAAACTGGGATCAGAACCACCAGAGAGTAGAATCTGGGATGAAGAAAAGAGACCCACAAAGATTTAACCAGGCCCCAAACTGGCATACTACTCTCTCCTCCCCTTTTCCTCCTCCATCTCTTGAGAATAATTTTTTTCCCTTGAGAATAATTATTTCTATGAAAAGTTTACAATATGTATATCTTTGAATGTTTTGTATCCTTTCTTTAAAGATTTACTTATTCATTTGAGAGAGAGAGAGAGAGAGCGCGCGCACACATGGGTTTTGGGGGGCAAAGGGAGAGAGAAACAAGCAGACTCCGTGCTAAGCGTGGAGCCCAATGCAGGGCTGGATCTCAGGACCCCAGCCAAAACCAAGAGTCTGACGCTCAACCAACTGCACACCCAGGCACTCCTGAATGTTCTGTATCTTAAGTACATTTATTAATCAGTTTCTCCAATTGTTTATGTGTTTAAATACCTAGGTTTTTATTTTTGTCAATAATGAAGGACTGCTTTTTTAAAAACAATTTTTCTGGTTCTTTTGTTTTTCTCTTTTTCATGGTAACTATAGCCATTTAGAAATTAGAATTTGCTTTACTTAAAACTTCATCCCAGTGTGGATTTTTTATTAAAAATGGGGTAAGAAATATTTAGGCTGCAAATCTCAAACCAGCAGTTCCTACCTTTAACCTGCATGTAAAATTATCAAACAAAGAACTGTGTGAAAGGAATTAACAATTCAGGTCATCTACATCTAAAAGGTTAGAATAGTTAATATCTTTTGAATCCTAACAATGTGCCAGACACTGTTCTAAGGTCTTTACGTGCATTCATCTATTTAATCTTCATGCAACACTAGGAGAAAGGTTCTCATCTTATCCCATTTTACACTTGAGGCAAAGTAACTTGCCCAAGGTCACCCAGCTCATTCAGTGTGGGACTGGGATTTGACCAGAGCCCACTTTATTAATACACACTTTAGAATGTAAAAGATTCTCTCACAGAAAAATTCTGTAGAGTTTTTATTTTCAGAGAAATTTCCTCAATATAAAGGTAAACTTTGCTTCACATCTTTAAAAACAATAACTAGTTGCCTTTCATTATAAAAAACAGTGAAGACTCTTGCTCCTGACATAAAATAATGAAATACATGATGAACTGTGCATATGACAATATACATCTCATTGACAAAAATGACAAGTTTGGGTACAAGAAGAAGCAAAATATGCCAACCCAAAATATGCCACTTTGACACGCTGATCATTTTGAATCAAAATTACTTAAACAGCTGGTGCAAGAAGAACACCCTGGCCCTCCTTTGCCTCCCAAAAGCAGGAAATAAATTCCTTATGTGAAGGGTACTGTCCGTGCATCTGGAAGATAGAAGGCATCCTTATTGCTAAAGATAGGGAATTCAGGGCCAAAAAGGATCTTTTTACTTCTTCATTAATTCGCTATTCCAAGTCTAAATCTCTTTGTCAGGTCTTCACAAATAATTGTTTCTTTAAAAGGTATAAAAGTTGCCTTCCTTGGCCACTTCTTTGAGTTTCATTTTTATGAACTCTCATACACTCAAAATTAAATTTTTCTCCTGTTAATCTGTCTCATGTCAATTAATTATTAGATCCGCCAAAGAATCTAGCAAGGAGGAAGCAAACAGTTTTCCTTCCCCATAGATATTAAAGTAAAGTAGAAGTTTATAGTAGAAATCCTGAAGAGCTTCAGCCTATGTGGCACTAATAAGAAGCAACGTTAATCCTATTATGCAAATTCTCTCATGATTCCTAAATCAGGTCAAATAAAGGATGTTACTCCTGAGAACTGGATTTTTTTCACTTCCTATACTGACTGGTTGATAAAGTGAATGAAAAAGAAGTAAATCCAATTCTCATCCTCTCTTGGCTATCTATTAGAACCTAAAAACTTCAAATTTCACTTTTAAACAGGAGATTTTAATATACCTTTTGCAGTGGACAGTTTGGAGTTTTGTCTTCTAGCAGGTATTTCTCCCTCTTCTGGTAAGAATATTCTGATTTTCCTTTGGGGAACCAAACCACTCCCTTCCTTAATCTCTTTTCATGTGGTTCAAGTGAAATTTACCTTACCTTCAATATTTAGGGGTGGGTACATAGCCAAAACCTGGCCAATTAGCACAGTCCACCTGAACGTTCCACAGTAACAGATTCAAGGATGGAATAAGACTCAAGATAGGCCAGTCAGAGCTAACAGACATCAGCCCAAGACCTTCTGCTAAAATTCCAGAGAAACTGGTACGCTCCTTCCACTAATTTTGCTAATCTAGAAGAATGCAAGTTAAGAGGATATTTACCATGTCTTAAGGAGAATTTTTTTTTTTTAAAGATTGTATTTATTTGACAGAGAGAGACACAGTGAGAGAGGGAACACAAGCAGGGGAAGTGGGAGAGGGAGAGCAGGCTTCCCACCGAGCAGGGAGCCCAATGCGATGTGAGGCTCAATCCCAGGACCCTGGGATCATGACCTGAGCCGAAGGCAGACACTTAACGACTGAGCCATCCAGGCGCCCTGTCTTAAGGAGAATCTAACAGAGAAAAACAACTGAGAAGAAAGCAGGACTGAGGAAAACAGATTCTTCAACACCATTTGAGTATGTCACTCTAGTGATACCTGAACTCAGATATCCCTGGACTTTTCAAGTATATGACATTTAGACATGCACGTACACACAACATATTTGTGCAATCATACTTTTTTTTCTGCATATGTTAGGTCAACTTGGCTTTCTCTCTCTTGCAATAAAAACTTTCTTTCTAAGGTACATGAGTTAAAAATCATTAAAATTAAAGGGGCACCTGGGTGGCTCAGTCAGTTAAGCATCTGCCTTTGGCTCATGTCATGATCCCAGGGTCCTGGTACTGAGTCCCTACCAGGCTCTCTGCTC
Source organism: Ursus americanus (assembly GCF_024610735.1). NCBI lineage: Eukaryota > Metazoa > Chordata > Mammalia > Carnivora > Ursidae > Ursus > Ursus americanus. Next base: position 52,537,094 of record NC_142146.1, on the reverse strand, counting down.
AGCGGAGAGTCTGCTTCTCCCTCTGCCCTTCCCTCTGTAGGTGACTGCTCTCTCTCTCTAATAAATAAATAAATAATCATTAAAATTATGGCATGAAAAGTAGGACATAGGGTTTCAGGCGGAGGAAAAAACCCCGTCTTAGGTTGTCTGGCTGGGGCCCTATACGTGAGACAGGCAAAAGATACATTAACAAGAAGAAAAGGAACAGAAGTCTATTAACATGTGCACTGTACATATACAGAGGAGCACTCAGTGATAAGTAACTCAAAGGGGTAGTTAGAACTTGAACTTATAAAGCATCTTAGCAAAGGACAACAATTTTTAGAGAAGTGACAAGGCAAAGAAAACTTTGAGCCTCTGGAGTAGCAAATTATGGAAAGGCAAATATATATAGGGGTCCTAGTGGAAGACAAGAGCCAGTCAGTAAGGTTTATGTTGATTTTTTTTTATGTCATCTCATCTCTAGTGATAAGGCTATTATTCCCTTTCTGGTATGGGAAGTGGGGGTGGGGCTGACACCTTCACAAGGGGAATTTACGTTCTGCTTTAAGGTGGATGGGGGAGGGCAGAGAGTTCATCCTGGGTGGCTTTTTCTCAACTGCCTTCAGCTCAAAATAATCCTATGCCAGAGTGGCATATTTTGGGTTGACATACTCTGAACTCCTTCAGGGCAGAGGGGATGTAGAGTGAAGGATCCAGGCAACATTCAGTATGGAACCCAAGCAAATCATGCAGCCCACTGCCACTACTCACTTTCCTCAGATGTTTATACAAATAACATATCCTTACAAGGGACAGCAAGGCAAACTTTCAGGGGTAAAGAAATCACTCAAGGACAAACTACGCAGCCTATCAGTAATGGTGGGCTCAGGTGGAGCCTTACGTGATTTGCCTTGAAGATAGCAGAGGATGGGAAGATTAACAGTTCAGTGTATAAGACCATGATTTCAGGACACCTCAAATACTGGCTAGCAGAACCACCTCCATTCTTGCTAGCCATCTCCTTGGTTTAAAGCTGCAAATGGGTACTGTCCCCTGCTTCCCTCTATACTCACCCTAATAAGCCCCTCCCTCTCCATTTCTTATGGATGGCTTTGCTGTGGGCAGTTGGTTCTTCTCTAGACACATATTTCTGAAGTAAGTAGACCACACAGATTCAAATGGACTTACCTCCTGAAGACACACCATGCTGCTGCTGACTCCACTGCTGCTTTTAAGTAGTCACCCACTACCCATGATAAATAGCAAAAGGAAGGATCCCTATATTATTCTATCCCACCTAAAGCAGAACTTATGGAATTGGTGCAATGCTAAAATTTACACACCTACAAACAAGCTCTATAGTAGGTATGGGTAATGATAGATAGCTGGAGGTGGATATCAAAAATAGCTTTTATTTTGAAATTTAGAGGAGCGAATTTCTTGTGCGAACTCAGTAAAACTCACTTCCAGAGGGCCCCAAAACACTTCCTTAGATCCATAGAAAACCACACCCTTTGTAAATGGCAGTACTATATCTAGACATTGAGTCAAACTCAGAATTCCAGATAGAAAACAAAGGCCACAAGTGGAGTTAAACACAACTTCTTCCTTCTCTGGCCTTTTTACATGAAGTCTAACGTCCCTCTGGCTCCTGCTCTCCACCTCCCTCCCAAATCAACTATAAGGGAATTATCTCAACATTTTCTACTTTCCCTTCTTCAAATCCATTTCTTACTTGATATTTCTTAATTTTGACTTGTTTTCCAGGTCATCACTTCAATTTTCAAATGATTTACAATCTTTAGAATTCTCATTTAGAAAGTGGTTGGGTCTATTAATCACTACTTCTGTGTCTTCACTTTATCTTTGCTTCATGCAACCTTGAAAGAGAGCTGGTGAACTTTATATTCATTACACTTAACTCCCGCCCTAAATTCCTTTAACCTTTTACTATATCTGAACTTGTCTGAGCAGGAGAACTTGAGAAATAGCCAGAGTCTTTATAGCATGATACAAATTTACAACATTTCTTGAACTGTGGTCCTTCCTCCTGAATCAGAATCATTTAAAACCTCTATGTTTCTTTTGTTTGGTGTGTTTTGTTTTGTTTTGTTTTGTTTGTTTTAAAAAGCAGATTCCTGGATTTCACAGGAGATATACCAGGTCTGACCCTCTGAAAGTAAGGCCGAGGAATCTGTAAATCAAATAAATGGGATGTGATTCTGATACATTCTAAAGCCTGAGAACCAAGGCTCTGTGTGTTAAAAAAGGATTAAAAACTAATGAAATAATCCTTTAGTTGAAGAATCAAGCAACAGGCATGTATCAATCAGAATAAATTATACTGTGGTGACAACTGACATTTATATCCTAGAAACTTGAAACAAAACTTTATTCTTTGCTCACATTATATGTCCAGCTGGCACTGATGGTGGTGCAGGTGAAGGTGGGGAAGGAGCTCTGCTCCATAGCTTCTCACTAGTACTCAGGCTTATGAAAGCTCCATCTGGAACATTCCTGGTTGCAGCAACACAGGCAAGAGAATGCTGGAGGTCTTCCACTAGCAATGAAATGCTCTGATTGGAAATGACACACATTACTTCTACCCATGACTCACTGGCCAATACTGGTCTCATGGTCCTACTGAACTGCAAAACAAGCTGGGAAATACAAACCTTTCACACACCCAAAAGGTGAAGAACTAGATATGGGTGAGCTGAGAATTGGAAATATCTCCCACAGGAAAGCATCTAATTTTGAAAGATGATAAGTGAGTAACAGAGAAGTTAAGATACTTTCACAAATCCATACTGAAGTCAATATTGGGAACTCACCTCTCTAAATTCTCTCCAGCAGTTTTAAGGAGATGAACACACTTACAACCCTTCCTATTTCAGCAGAGTTTTGTTAAAGTGCTAGTTATCACAAAGAACAGACAGTACTGGAATTTAAATGTCATACTTCCTGAAGCAGATTGCCTACTGTATAAATAGAGAAAAGAAACCAGTTTGCAGACTTTTCTCTGAATTAATCATCAAAGAAACATATTACATATTACATGTATGTGTCCTGCTCAGTTGTACTGTCTAAAGATGTCAATCAAACTGTTACTTGAGCACCAAAAGGATGCTCATGCACCAAAAGTGTGCCCAAAATCATACCAGGCACCTTCTAATTGCATCACTAGAGGTCTGTCTGCCCATAGGTCAACTTACACAGCCCTTTGGGGAGAAAAGGTGTTCCTGCTTCTCTTGCTATTCATTCCCCCTTGCCATTTTGATGGGCCCTTGCCTGGATGCCTGCTCCCAGACACAGCTATCAGTATACATACCTGCCATAGCACTATGTAACTACACAACCACTTCCCAGCTCTTTGAAAAGTATCAGCCAGAATTGAGTGTCTCCAGTTCAGGAGAGCTGTGGGGCCAGAACTGGGAACATATTTGCTCGGCACAAAAAGAAGGACCCACGGGGTGCATCTGCTAGATCAGCACTCTTTCCATACACTTTCTGGGATAGATAAGAGACTTAGGCAGGTAACAGCTTTGATAAGGAAGCAAACTACAAGTGGCTGACTTCTAGTTCCATATAGGATAAGGTCAAGAGGTAATTACTGCAGCTTGCAAAGGGCAACAAATCAAATCTGGCTCCTTCGTATCTACATATTTTTTAAAAAGATGAAAAATATTATTCATTTTTTCAGTGATTACAAGTAAAAGAGTTCTTTACCTATTTACAGCTATTATCCTTTTGAGCACAGACACATCCCTCCTTGTGAGAAGTTGTTTGCTCGTTCAATCTGAGCTCATTCCTTACTCTGCAAGTCCTCATGATTTCCATTATTGTATCAAACAGATTTTGATGGAAAAGTCCACATTAAGCACCACTCTATTAATGTCAGTAGTATCAAAATTACCGGTATGATTTCACATCAGGTTAACGATTCTATCTATAACCTCCAAAGTTGCTATCCTGATAGTCTTTTCTAAGTGTATGATTTTAGCATTATTTTGTTATGTTTGTCATCATGATTTTATTTCTTGCTATCAGTATAAGTTTCTGTGATTTGGATCCTAGCACATCTTCACACCAAAGTCAAGCCTTGCTATTGTACTTCCTTGAGAGCCATGACAAGCAATAGTGCTTTAGCTATGGTGTTCTCAATTTCCTCAAAGAACCCCTTGCAATAAAGTCCTTACATGCAAATCTTCATGCCTTCCCACAGGACTCTCGTAACAAGGCTCTAGTAAATTTAAACTAAGCAGCATGCAACATGTGCTACACTTCCTATTACTTCTGAGACCATTTGTCTTATTTCCTTTCTAATATGCTTTGTGCCTGCTTTTCATTGTATTAGAGACTACTACTTAAGTGAAAATGGAGGAAAAAAAATAAACCAAAGCATTTGTATTGATTTCTTTTGATCTGTTTCCTCAATCAAACTGCAAGTCTAATGTTTGCTTTTTAATATGCTTTTTCATCCCTGTTTTTTCTCCGCTATCCCTGCCCTATGAATCCAGGATCCTTACTTTCCTTTTCCATGTAAAAGGCTATTACTTAGTCTGTGTATTTCATAAACTGAGGAGTCAGCAATATCTCTCAACATAGTTTCATTTACCTTTCAATTAAATTTAGACATGAGATAAACCTTATTATGACTTTGACCTGAAACCACCATGGGACCTGGAAACAAACTTTTAAATTTCTTTTGCTTTGATATCTACACTGGCTCCAATTGGAAGGGCTAAATTTAATTTTTCTCAAGGAAACAACAATTTTTTTCACCAAGTTTTATTCTTAGAGCCCTTGAAAGTTTTTAATAGATTTATAAGGGCGTGGGGGTGGGTGCGACAGGAGAGTGGTTAATTACCAAAAACAACAGAAAATTGAGTGCTTAAAATTATATACACCTTTCCCCTACTACCCATTTCTAATGTAGGAAAGGAAGACTTTGAAGCAAAACCACAGAATGTTAAAGCTGGCTAAGACCTTCAGGACCGACTAGATAGGTCTCATTCGGCAGATGAGAAAACAGGTTCATAATGGACTGGCACTTTAATAGCAATAAAAACCAAAGAAACAAAGCTAATATTGAACACTTATTATTAGCTAAACACGTTGCCTACATTATCTCACTAAGTTTCACAACTGCCATTAGAGGCAGATCCTATTAAGAACTCCATTTTAAAGACAGAAAAACTGAGGCAAAAATAACCTTTCCAAGGTTGCACATCTAGTAAGTAAGTGGTAGAATAATTAGGGTTCTAATTGTAGAACCATGGCCCTATTTCCAGTACCTGACACTGCCTGTCAGCTTTCTGATGGTCCCCAAATTCCTTCATTTAAAATTACTTTATCCATCGGGGAAATTCAAATCAAAACCACATTGAGATACCACCTTATACCAGTTAGAATGGCAAAAATTGACAAGGCAAGAAACAGCAAGTGTTGGAGAGGATGTGGAGAAAGAGGAACCCTCTTACACTGCTGGTGGGAATGCAAGTTGGTGCAACCACTTTGGAGAGCAGTTTGGAGGTTCCTCAGAAAGTTAAAAATAGAGCTACCTGATGACCCAGCAACTGCACTACTGTGTATTTACCCTGAAGATACAGATGTAGTGAAAAGAAGGGCCATATGCACCCCACTGTTCATAGCAGCATTGTCCACAATAGCCAAACTGTGGAAGGAGCCGAGATGCCCATCAACAGATGAATGGATAAAGAAGATGTGGTCCATATATACAATGGAGTATTACTCAGCCATCAGAGAGAATGATTACCCAACATTCGCTTGGACATGGATGGAACTGGAGGAGATTATGCTAAGTGAAGTGAGTCAAGCAGAGAAAGACAATTATCATATGGTCTCACTTATTTGTGGAACACAAGGAATAGCAGGGAGATCATTAGGAGAAGGAAGGGAAAAATGAAGGGGGGGGAACAGAGGGGGATACGAACCATGAGAGACTATGAACTCCAGGAAACAAACTGAGGGTTGGGGGGGGGCGCAGGATGGGCTAGCCCGGTGAAGGGTATTAAGGAGGGCACGTATTGCATGGAACACTGAGTGTTATACGTAAACAAGGAATCATGGAACACTATATCAAAAGCTAATAATGTACTGTATGGTGACTAACATATCATAATAAAAAATAATAAATAAACAAAAATTAAAAATAAATAAATAAAATTACCTTAAGGAGTGTGTTTCCAGCCTTTATCACAGGGGTCTGTAAGGTCAAAACTATTTTTAAATCAATACTAAGATGTTATTTGTCTTTTGTACTCACATTCTCTCACGAGTGTACCATAGAGCTTTCTAGAGCCAACTTAATGTGTGAGATTGCAATCTGAGTTTAGAAGCCAATCTGAGACTCCCAACTGCCTTCTATTAAGCCAGACATGAAACAGATTTGAAAAAAAAAAAAAGGTAAAACAATGCTACTCTTCTCATTTGGTTTTGAAAAATTTGATTATTTTTTGTTAAAAATCTATTTATGTAATAAGTAATGAATTTATTTGTGCTATTTTAAGTGAATTAATAAATATTTTAATTTCTAAGATGATAAATCTAAATAGATATAACACATAAACAAAAGTTCTTTGGGGCCCTCAATAATTTTTAAGAGAGTAAATGGGTCCTAAGGATAAAAAGTTTGAGAACCACTGTTTCAGAAGAACTGCTTGCTACCAACCTTAGCTTTACTGGAGTCTGAGGTCTCTCTCTCTCTCTCCCTCTAGCACCAGCCTAGACCAACAAGTCGGGGCTTCAACAACCTGATACCAAAGGACAAGGAAAAAGCAAGAAGCACAAAGAAATCCAGGTGGGTATGAATAGTGTCACAACCTTTCCCATACATGGGTAGGTCATTCTATTTGTGTGTGCCTGTGCATGTGTCTGGGGGCAGGGGGAGGGAGGGAGAGAATGAGTGAGGGAAAGAGAGAGGGAAAGAGAAAGATGTTCTCACTTCTGGAACCCCAGAAAACCTCCAACTATTAGGTGGTAAGATCCACAAGAAAAGGAATCCATTATTTCTTCCTATCTTTACGTTTTCTCCTATATTGGTGATTAATAAACACTCTTCATAGGGTTGACTCTTGAAGATGCTTAATGAATTCACCATTCTAATATTGACATAGAGTACCTAGCCTAATTTGTCCCCTCTTTCTCTTCACCCCTAAACCCCCAATACATATCTATATATCATTTTCCTCAACTAGAATGTACTGCCTCACTCCCTGACTTCTGATCTACAAAAAAAGAGAGTAATTATAGCTAAGGTGGACTTCCCCTTCTCCTGTGTACTGAGTTCTGTATTGTCAAAGGCAGAAACTGAGTTCCCCAATAGAGGCCAGAGTAAATAAAAACGTGCACCTGGAGCTCCTGTCTGTAACTTGAAAAGAAGAATTGTAACTAGCCGACTAGTTCCTATATACATTCAGTTTAGGCCTCTTACATCCTTATGTTTACTTGGAGAGTTCTATTTGCATATACCGGCATTATGAGGATAAAGTTGCCAGGTCTGTAGTCCCTCCATAATTATTTCCCTAATCTCTTTTACAGTGTATCCTTTCACTTTTTGTTAAAATAATTGTGGTCAGGTATCTGCAGAAGGTGAATAGTGATAGCAACAACACCAAGTGATTACTTCATGCCAAGCCCCATGCCAGGTGCTTGACCTGAATTATCTCATTTACTCATATTAATTCAATGAGGTAGCTATGAATATTGTGGAAACAGAAGCTTAGAGAGTAAATCCACTTGTCTAAGTTCACCTACCTGGCTAGTGACAGAGCCAGAGGGATCTAACTCATTAATTAATAAACACCCACAAAGAGCAGATTCTAATGCATGTTTTCAGTGGAGCACTAATGCAAAAGACAGAATTAAGATGGCATGAACCTCGAAAAGCAACTCTACCTAGTGATGACCATGATTCTTGGAAACTTTGCCGAAAGCATCACTGATAAATATCTGATTGCACTTTCTCCTTTGTGGATTTTTGTGAGTTTCTGCCCATTTTTCACTAGCACTGCTACATACTTCTTGATTAGAACAGCACCAGATACTGTAATATCACTTTAAGTTCCACTCTATGCTCCCTCCTTAGCCTTAAATCAATGGAAAAATGATTTACTAGCACATGAAGCATGTGCTCCTGTATATCCATGCCACCCTCACCAGCTCCCAAAAAGATTTAGTAGACACTATATATTAGAATAGCAATTATCACATAATGTCAGAACGTTAAGCATTTTACATTCTCCAATGATACATGAATAATTTGAGCCCTGTGTGTACATAGCCCTTATAAATCAAATATTTAATTTTCAAACAGTTTTGAAAGCTATAAAGTCATCTCTTCTTAACTTTAAAACAGCCCATGGGCTTTCCCTCCATGCCTTGATTTATCCCTCCGTGGAAACACTAATTCTTGATTCACAAACAACTGTGCAAGCACACTAAATTTTTAATAAATTAGATTTATTTTAAATCACACCCTAAAACCAGAAGCACCAAACATTATTAAAGCACAGAAATTATTTATGAACACAAAAAAAATGAATCAGCTTTCTAGGCAAACAGAAGAGGTGCTAGGATGGTTTGTAGTCAACTGCATAAAATTGGATAATGACGATTGGTAATCAACTTCATTTCATGGACATAGTTCTTCCAGTTAAAATGTAATTAAAACAAAATGAAACAAACAAAACATGATCCTTAATAGTGCCAAATTAAAGAAATGGATGATTAAATTTGTACTTTTTAATACCAAGAAAGCCATATGGATTAGAGTTTTTAATTTTCTCTGCTTATTCTGATACTCAGAAGAGAAGCTCCTCATCAGGTGTCTGGCTTACAATTAATGTTGATGCTACTACGGTCATTAACCCTTCTCCAAATGACACATATGTCCAGATAGGAACCCATTGAGAATTTAAAAAGGAAAAAAACAAGAGAGGTTCATTCTGATGGCTTCTATCTTGTAACCAAAAGTCAGATTAATCAACATGTTTGTTTGACCAAAAAGCAAGTAAAAGATATGAAAATCTCCATTGTCCAAGCACAGACAAGTGAGACTAAATACTTGGATTTTTTTTTTTTTTAACCAAAACTCACATTCAGGCGAACAAAGATAAGAATCAGGTAGGACTTAACCTGTTCAGCAACTCCATCAAATATGTGAGAGCCTAGGAGAAACTGAAGAAACCAGACTTTGAAATTTCAGCATTGGAAAGCAGTATTATGGAGAAAGTAAACTGACAAAATGGAAGCTTTGAGTTGCCTGGGTGAAAAGATGGAAATCCACTGCATAGTTTAACAAAGTAATTTCCACTTTACCATAAAATGCTGAAGCATAAACAATCACATGTTGTCTTAAAAGAAGACCACTAAATACAACTTTGTAAAGAGGTTTTTCCCTAAATCTTCAAGTTCATATAAGGACAATGTCACAAATGTCAAAATAAAAATCATTTCACATCCACTTTAGCAGTCCGCATTTAAACAGCTTAATTTACTTAAATAAGTTCACATGTCACAACCTAAGTAAGGCGTGTGCTCAAGACAAGCTACTTTCTAAACTAACCTGAACAAACAAAACATGGGACTTCAGTACCAAGGAGTCCATCAACCAGAATTACCTCAACCTAAAGGGAAAATTACTTCAATTTTCAAATATTGGTTTAAAGGATTTCAGCTGACACAGACTGTGACCTCCCAAACTAACCCTGGGATAAGCATCCTTTTACTGTGTCCCATACACCATTGGCCCATAATTAATGATAGCTCAGGAGGAAAACATCTCCATCCCCGTGAGCAATCAATTGTTGTTGTGACCATTCAGAAAGATTTGAATTCCATATCTGCTATCCTTGATTGCCAAACCAACAATAAAATTTGATAAACTATTACACACTTACTCCAAAATAAGTACAAAAACACCATATAAAATGTCTTGTAAAACATAAAGAACCATGGTCTCTTGTCTCAAATTTGTTTAAAATACAAAGCGAAGAAGCAAGAACAATATGGGAAAATAATAATTAAAAATGTAAGCAATAGGGGCTCCTGGGTGGCTCAGTCAGTTAAACATCTGCCCTCGACTCAGGTCATGATCTCAGGGTTCAGGGATCGCACGCCTCATGGGGCTCCACCCTCAATGGGGAGTCTGCTTCTCCCTCTCCCTCTGCCCCTCCCCCCTGCTCTCTCTCTCTCTCTGTCTCTAAAATAAATAAATAAATCTTTTTTAAAAATGTAAGCAACAGCTCAGGACAGCTATAGAGTTTATCACAAAACAGTAAACAACAGGATTATGTGTGGTATACCATTTGGGGTCCAGTCAGGCACACAGAGAACATTCTATTTCAACAGAGAGAATTTAATGTAAGAGATTGCTGTTGGCGGATGGTTTAAAACAAAAAGGGAATGCTGATGCAACACAGAGCTAGTAACTGCAGGAAGCAGCTATCATCCCTAGGACTGGGGAACAAAAGGAAGCAGCTGGGATATCAGATATCAGACCTAGAAACTTGGAGGAGAGGACCTATGGATCTGAGACCCAGACCTCTGGAGGGGATGGTGGCACTATCTGCCAGTACTGGTAAAAGGAACTCAGAAGGATGGTCTGGTGGAGCTAGGATACAGATTCCCAAGGAGAAGACACTGTCCAAATGAAACTGGTCCTCTGAGGGGCCACAGTATTAGGTACCTGAACTGGAAACTAGAACTAGCTATTGCTGTCAGGGTGAGCAACCATTGTTGAGGACCAGGCAGGTTAGAGCGAGCAAAGAGAAAGAAGCAAGTCCATACCATCCTACTCTTATCTTCCAGTCTCCTTCTATTGTGTCCTATTGGTTTAACCTGATAGGAAGATCAGCTATAAAAGAGAAATCTAGTTTGTAGGATGCCAGCCTCAGTATCACAGAGCAGGATATAGAAGGGTGGGTTTGGAGCTGAGAGAAAATAAAATCAGCAAAATGGCTAGAGATAACGGATAGAACACAGCAGGCTGGGGGCGCCTGGGTGGCACAGTGGTTAAGCGTCTGCCTTTGGCTCAGGGCGTGATCCCAGCGTTATGGGATCGAGCCCCACATCAGGTTCCTCCACTAGGAGCCTGCTTCTTCCTCTCCCACTCCCCCTGCTTGTGTTTCCTCTCTCGCTGGCTGTCTCTATCTCTGTCGAATAAAATAAAATCTTTAAAAAAAAAAAAAAAGAACACAGCAGTCTGAATTAACTAAAGAAGACCTCATGGAGGAGGTAGTTATAATATGAGTCTTGAAGGAAGAAAGGTGGGAAGTAATGAGAAGAACAGGCATGGTAAGAACAAAACACAAAACATATTTGGGCAACTAAGTAAGCCATTTGGCTAAAAGTAGTTTCTATTTAAGGTATAAACTGGTATTTTTTTCCCTAAAATTTCAACTATCAATTTATTTGGGGATGCTTTATCAGCAAATCAACATTAATTAGTAAGTGTTTATAATGGGGTTGTTGGCCTCTAAAGAAAACAAGAGAGAAGGGGGTATAAGAAGAAGTCTAGGACTCTCAATGACAGAAAAGACAGGAGACAAATGGACACTATCAAAAATGGCATATACCTCATAGACTGTATTTTCTAAAATGACTGCAACAATAGATCCCATCCCACATGCTCTTATACAATATGACCTTAACATATTCTCATCAAGAGGTGGAATCTATTTCTCCACACTCTTAAATTTCTCCTTAAATCTGCTTGGGCCTGGTGACTACTTTGACGGACAGAATATAGCAGAAATGATACTATGTTAGTTCCAAGCATAACCCTTAACATCCTGGCATCTTCTGCTTCCTACCTCTTAGAAGTCAGTCACCATGAGAATAGCAATCACCACAAAACCACCCTTCTGTGGAGCCCAAGTTATACTGGAGAGACCTTAGAGGATGAGATGCCATGTGGAAAGAAAAAGAAGCTCAGAAGTACCAGACATGTGGGCAAAGAAGCTGTCCTGGAAGTAGATCTTTCCCCAACCATGAAATGAAATGCCCCAGTTAAGCCCTTCCAAAATTCCATGATACCCACAAAATCATGAACTAAATAAAACCAATGTTTTAAGCCTCTAAAGTTTGGTGTTGTTTCACAGCATAGAAATGACCAAGTTATAAATGGAAGAAACAGTAAATTATTTCTTATACCTGCAAAATATAATCACTAATTTGTAACAGACAAAAAAATTAAAAGATAAGATTCTCCCTTTTCAAAAGCAGCCTTTACAAAAACCAAAGTATTGTATCCAGGGTTGTAATACTTGACAAAGGATTATTCAGTTTAAATACAGAAATGACACAACTTTAAATTCAAAGTGATAAGACTTCTTTCTGATGGAAAAGGCTCTCATTGGGGCAACTATGTAGTTTTCTTTTCTTTCCAATTTGATCATAATATACAGGAAATAGCCAGGGAGCCAAGAAGAACCCAAAAGGGACCCAATGATCAGGACCAGGCAGGATGAAGGCCATGTTTTCCTTTTCTTCTAACAGTCTAAGCAAGGTAAACAGACCATTATTACTATTTGTACCTATCACAGAAAGAAACTGTGCCTGAGGCATCCCCTTGGAAGGACTTTAACAACAAGCTGGCCTGAAGTCTGGATCAGGCAGCAAGCCCCAAAGAGGCTGACTCCAAGAAGAAATTCAGCAGAAAATATCTTCTATTCATGCCTCAGAGAATAACCAGGGTTACACTGACTGAAATGGGATAATAATTAAGGATAATACGCTGCCTAATTATATCTAGGTGTTTCTTAAATATTCCCTAAGTTGTACTTATTAAAAGACAGCATGCATGTGATTAAGACCACAGTTTCAGAACCAAGTGGCCCAGATTCAAATTCCAGGTCTGCCACTTGCTAACTCCAGACTCTGGGCATATTAGCCATCCTAAGTTCTAGAGCTCTGTTGGCCAATACGGTAGCCAACAGCTTTCTGTGGCTACTGAGCACTAGAAATGTCTCTATTCAGAGTGGAGATGTTCTGTAAATATGAAATACACACTGGGTTTCAAAGATTTAGTACAAAAAATGTTAAATATCTTACTAATATTTTTATATTGATTATATGTTAAAATTATAATATTTTAGATATATTAAGTTAAATAAAATATACTATAAAATTAATTTTACCTTTTTTTTTAACCTTTTTTAATGTAGCTACCGTAAAATTTGAAATTTCATACATGGTTCACATTATATTTCTGTTGGACAGTGCCTGCTTTACAGAGATAATAACCTCTAGGATTACTGTAAAGATTAATTGAAATTATCCAAGTTAAGCACCTAGAACAGTGATTGAAATGTAGAAAGTTTTCCATTCATTCACTCATCCATTTATTCATTCAACAAACATCTACCTAGCAACTACTGTATGTCACGCACTTTCTAGGTATTTGGAGTATAACATTAAGAACAGACCAAAAAAAAAAAAAAAGGGCATCTATCTCAATGGTAGTGATAACTGCTTATTTAAATTCAATATTATTCATAGAAGCTAATATGTATGTTCAGTGACTCTAATAAAAGTCATTCTAACGCCTATTGTTCTTGGGTATCATTTAGGGGAAATGGATGCTGCTATCCTTTGCTGTTAACTTTCCCTGTGGAGAACCCAGCTGTTGGAAACATAAGATCATAAGAAGATATATTCATCTGGGGACAGCAGGAGGTCCAACCACAGTAAAGACGCTAAACTCTGACCTTGCAAAGCCCAAACTAGAAAAAGATTACAAAACCCAAGAGGAGTTCAGAGGAGTGCTAGGAAAAGAAATCAAGAAAGAGATGGACTTAACATTAGGTCCTACAGGATGCCTAGCACTAACATGGAACTGCAAGAGGAGCTGTATTTCAGGCATTCTAATATTTATAACAGAAGAGCATCCAAGATGGGCTCAGTATTTCCAGGTTCTATCTGTGGGTCCAATGCATTTGTGTTTGGAAAATTGACTTTTCCTGTCAGATGCTAGCTGGCACCTGGAAGACAGCCTGCAGAATAACTGGGAAGACAAATACCCAAGCCTTAAAAAAGTGACTCATGCAAGCAGAGTCATCCACATTATTAACTTGGACCACCAACTTGCTCACTTAAGACTTTGTCTATACTGGTACCCCCAATCCCTTCAGCTCCTTCCCTTTTGTTTCCCAAACTGCAGCCACAGTAACAGAAATGTGGTCGTGTTATCCTCCTAATTAACAATCTTTTAATCATTTCCTATTGCTCTCAAAATCCTTCTTAAGACTTATAGAGTTCTTGCCCACCTCACTGAATTCGCCCCTTGCTATCTTCCAGCCACCCTGATCTTTCACTTTCTCAACCTCCTCCTTGCTTCCTCCTGTCACAAGACATTGGCTCATGCTCCATCCCTCTGCCATCTCACCCCTCTACCTCAACAAAGGCACTCTTTTCACCTTTCAGTTCAGTTATTACTTCCCTAGAAAAGCAATTCCCCTTCAGCATACATTCGTATGGCACCATGTCCATCCCTCCCCCCATGGATTCTATCTCAGTGTAATTTACACTAATTGATGGGATTATTTGAGCAATGTCACTCCCCTCTCTACACTGTAGGCCCTGAAGATAGAAACTTTATCTTTTTGGCTCACCACTTGGTTCACCAGCATGTAGCACTGGACCTGGAACATGGTACCCACTTAAGTACTTGTTCATTTCATTTATTCCACAAAGATTTTGTGTGAAGATTAAATAAGTATATGTAGAGAGAGCTTATAACAAGGCACAGCACATAGTAAGTGCTATGCAAGTGACTGTTATTATTACAAGAGTTAGCTGAGCCAGGCACTGCTTTTTCATCCATAACTATGACTATGGATTTTGTTCTACTTAACTCTTGGGCTTTCTTGGTGTGACGTTCCAGTCACAGGCCTTTAATACCATCCTTGTACCCAATGGAATCTGATGTTTACACACTCTGCCGCCAAATGAATTCACAGGATATCTTCCATTTCACTCTCATTAATGCTTTAGGTTGGGGAGGGTCCATCTCAGATATCAAGATCATAGTTGGCAGGAATCAAATAATTCTATTCATCAAGTCATAGCACAGAACATGATTTATTATTAAATACTAGTGATTACTTTTGGAACTGTGGTATAGTAAGGAAAAAATATCTCAGAACTTCAGAACAACAGTGATGAAGAAACAGAGGTTCAGAGATGTTGTGAGTAATGACAAAAATTAGAATCATCAATCAGCATTATAACCTCCTCTTACAGATGAGGCTTAAGAAGAACCAAATATTAAAAATAAAAACCACCAGGAAAGTATACAAATGACCAATAAGCATATGAAAAAATACCTGATCTCATTAGTCATTAGGGAAATGCTAATCAAAACCATAATGACAGTCTGGAAAATGGAAGAGTAGTAGGATCCTGAGCTCACCTCATCCCGTGAACATACCATGCAACAAACTATCTATGCAACAAACTCTGAAAAGTAATTTGAAGACTGGAAGAATCGATCATCCACAGCTAGTCATAGATATATAAAAGGACAGGAGGGCCAAAGATGCAGTTGGGAACCAAGCCCTTGGCATGGTTAACTATAAATGGGACAGGCATCACAACCACAAAGAAGCAAGAAATTCAGACCCCATACCAGGCACTCCAGCACTGGGGACCCATACTGGGAAGATGAGTCCCCATAGTGCATGGCTTTGAAAACCAGCAGGGCTTAATTCCAGGAGAGCTGAAGGACCATAAAAAAACCAAGTGTCTGTGCTTAAAGGGCCAGCATATTAAATACTTGGCCCAAGTGATGGCACAGAAGAAGCAGTTTGAAAAGCACCTGGGGAATATGTGAAGGAGATTTACTGATTAATCTTAAAACATGTGCTGGAGAGACAGTGATCTGCAAGAGACTTCTCTAAGAACAAAAGTGGTGACAGGTGCCATTTTTCTTCCCCCTCCCCAGCCCAGATAGCCTGACACTTGAGGGAGCCAGTTCTAACACTCTCCATCTACCTTTCTACACTGCATGCCCCACCCAGATATTCCCCTTTGGACCTACCACACTGAATCCAACACTTCAGCAGGCATCCACCCAAAACAGCTTCTGCCCCATCCCACCTGGCAAGCAATCCCAGCCAGGAGTGGCACCATTCCAAAGTAACTCCTGCTCTGGGGAATAGTGAAAATAACCCCACACACCAGTGTGCCACAGTTATTGCAGGTGGGCCTCTCAGCTGACTGCACAGGGAGCAAGTCCTGCCCTTCAGTGTGTCTGCAGCTGAGGCAAAAATGCTACTTACAAACAGCCAGGATGAGTACTAGCCCCACCTACCAGCAAGCCCATGATCTAAACTAGGCCTCTCAACAGCATGAAAGCAAACCCTGCCCATTGCACCACAGAAGGCAAAGTGGGTCATTGCCGCCAACTGGGCTGAAGGCCATCCCAACTCACCAGTGTGCCCAAGGCAATAGCAGCTCAGCCACAACAGAAGACAGAGACCACAGTGGTGATATCCCCAGAGCACCTGGTTCTGGTGACCTGGGGAGATGGTACTAGGTACCAAAGGACTTCTTCTACACAAGGCCAACACTTTCAAGACCAGGAGATGTACCTGACCTATCTAATACATAAAACCAAACAGAAAAAGTTAGACAAAGTGAGGAGACAGAGGAATATGTCCAAAATGAAAGAACAAGACAAAATCACAGTAAAAGAGCTAAATGAAACAAACAAGCAATATGGCTGATAAAGAGTTCAAAGTAATGGTCATAAAGATACTTATGAGATTTGAGAAAGGAGTGGATGAACTCAGAACTTCAACAAAGAAATGGAAAACATAAAAAAGAGACTGCCGGAGCTCAAGAATTCAATAACTGAAATGAAAAATACACCAGAGGGAATCAACAGTAGATTAAAGAATATAGAAGAATGGATCAGCAATCTGGAAAACAGGGTAATGGAAAGCATCCAAGCTGAACAGCAAAAAGAATAAAGAATGATAAAAAAATGAGAATAGGTTAAGGGAATTAAGCTACATCATCAAGTGTAGTAACATTTGCATTACAGGGATCCCAGAAGGAGAAAAGAAAGATAAAAGGGCAAAAAAACTTATTTGAAGAAATAATAGCTGGAAAAGAAAAAAAGGAAAAGAAACAATAGCTGAAACTTTCCTAATCTGGGGAAGGAAACAGATATCCAGGTCCAGGAAATACAGAGAGCCCTAACAAAATGAACCCAAAGAGGTCTGCACCAAGACATAATAATTAAAATGGCAAAAAATAATGCCAAAGGGAGAACTTTAAAAGCAGCAAGAGGAAAAAAAAAAAGTAAGTTATATACAAGGGAAACCCCATAAGGCTATCAGCTGATGTTTCAGCAGAAACTTTGCAGGCCAGAAGACAGTGGTATGGTATGTTCAAAATGCTGAAAGGAAAAAGCCTACAACCAAGAATACTTTACCCTGCAGGATTATCATTCAGAAGAGAAAAGAGATAAAGGCTTTTCCAGACAAACAAAAGTTAAAGAAGTTAATCACCACTAAACCAGTCTTACAGAAAGTGTTAAAGGGAATTCTTTAAGTGGGAAGAAAAGGCCATAACTAGAAGTAAGGAAATTCTGAAAGGAAAAAAAATTCACAGGTAAAAGTAAAAATATAGTAAAGGTAACAGGTTAATCACTTATAAAGCCAGTGTGGAGATTAAACACACAAAAGTAGTAGAATCAAGTATATCTACAAAAATTAGTCAAGGGATACGCAAAATAAAAAGACGTAAAATATGACATCATATACATAAAATGTGAAGGAGAGAGTAAAAACTTAGTGATTTTAGGATGTGGTCAAACTTAAGTGACCATCAACTTAATATAGACTGCTGCACACAGAGGATGTTCTCTATGAACACAATAGTAACCACAAATCAAAGGCCTATAAGAGATACACAAAAAATAAAGAAAAAGGAATCCAAGTACAATACTAAAGAAAGCCACTGAACCACAAAGGAAGAGAGCAAGAAAAGAAGAAAGGGACAAAGAACTACAAAACAACCTGAAACAATGAACATACAACAAGAAGTGCACACATATAAGTAATTAAATGTGAATGAACTAAATTCTCTAACCCAAAGACATAGGGTGAGTGAATGGATTAAAAAAAAAGAAAGAAAGATCCATCTATATGCTGCCTACAAGAGACCCAATTCAGCTCTAAAGACACATACAGATTGGAAGTTAAGGGATGGAAGAACATATGGAATTCAAATGGAAGCAGAAAAAAAAAAAAAAAGCCAGGGTAGCAATACTTATATTAATTAAAATCCAAAGATCAGAGCAAGACAAAGAATAGCATTAATGAGAAAGGAATCAATCCAACAAGAGGAGATAACAATTTTAAGTATCTAACTACCCAACACATGATCACCTAAATGCATAAAGCAAATATTAACAGACATAAAGAAAGAAATCAACAGTAAAACAGTAATAGTAGGGAAATGTAGCACCCTTACTTACATCAGTGGTAGATCATCCAGACAGAAAGTCAACAAGGAAATAGTGACTCTGAATGACACAGTGGACCAGAAGGACATAACAGATATATACAGAACATTCCATCCAAAAAGAGCAGAACACACATTCTTTTCTAGTGAACACAGAACATTCTCAAGGTCGGAACACATGCTGGGCCACAAAACAAGTGTCAGTGAATTTAAGAAGACTGAAATCATCAATTATCTTTCCCAACCGCAATGGTATGAAATTAGAAATCAATTACAAGGGGAAAAAATGGAAAAAAAAAAAAAAACAAACCCACAAACACAAAGAGGCTAAACAACATGCTACTAAAAATCCAATGGGTCAATAAAGAAATCAAAAGGAAATTATCAAAAATGCATGGAGACAAATGAAAATGAAAATACAATGGTCCAAAATCTTTGGAACACAACAAAAAGAGTTCTAAAGAGGCAGGTTTATAGTGATACAGGCCCATCTCAAGAAATAAGAAAAATCTCAAATAAACAACCTGATCTTACACCTAAAGGAGCTAGAAAAAGAATAAACAAAACCCAAAGCTAGTAGAGGGAAGGAAATAATAAAGATTACAGTGGAAATAAATGAACTAGAGACAAAAAAAAAAAAAAAGATAAAGAAAGATCAATGAAACCAAGACCTGGTTCTTTGAAAAGATAAATAAAATTCCTAAACCTTTAGCCAGACTCATCAAGAAAAAAAGAAAAAGATTCAAATAAATAAAATCAGAAATGAAGGAAGAGAAATAAGAACACCACAGAAATACAAAGCATTATAAGAGAATATTATGAAAAATTAGACAATGTAGAAAAAATAGATAAATTCCTAAAAACATATAATCTTCCAAAACTGAATCAGGAAGATATAGAAAATTTGAACAATTACTAGTAACAAAATTGAATGGGTAATCAAAAAACTCCCAACAAACCAAAGTCCAGGACTAGATAGCTTCACAGGTAAATTTTACCCAACATTTAAAACAGAATTCTTCTCTAACTATTCCAAAAAATAGAAAAGGAAGGAAAACTTTAAAATTCATTCTATGAAGCCAGCATTACTTAAAACAAAATCATACAGACACACTACAAAAAAAGAAAAGAAAAAAGAAAACTATATATCACTATATCTGATGAACATAGATGCAAAAATCTTCAACAAATATTAGCACACCAAATCCAACAATACATTAAAAGGATCATTCACCACGATCAGGTGGGATTTATTCCAGGGATACAAGCTGGTTCAATACTCACAAATCAGTCAATATGATATATCACATTAACAAGAGAAAGGATAAAAATCATATGATCATCTCAATAGATGCAGTAAAAGCATTTGACAAAATACAACATCCATGCATGGTAAAAACTGTCAACAAAGTGGGCTTTGAGGGAACATACCTCATAATAATAAAAAGCTGTACATGAAAAACCCACAGCTAACATCATACCAATGATAAAAAAAACCTGAAATCTTTTTATCTAAGAAACAAGACAAGGATGTCTACTCTCACCCCCTTATTCAATATGGCACTAGAAGTTCTAGCTGGACTATTTAGCTGGACCACTTTTTCGTACCATACACAAAAATAAACTCAAAATAGATTAAAGACCTAAATGTCAGACCTGAAACCATAAAACTCCTAAAAGAAAACACAGGCAGTAATCTCTTGGACATCAGCCTTAGTAACATATAGGCCTTTAGACATATTTATGGATATGTCTCCTCAGGGAAGAGAAACAAAAGCAAAAATAAACTATCGGGACTACCACAAAACTAAAAGCTTTTGTACAGGGAAGGAAACGATCAACAAAACAAAAAGGAAACCTTCTGAGTGAGAGAAGATATTCGCAAATGATATATCCGATAAGGGGTTAATACTCAAAATATATAAAGAACTTCCACAACTCGACACCAAAAAAAACAATCCAATTAAAAATGGGCAGAAGACATGAATAGACAATTTTCTAAAGAAGACATATGGATGGCCAACAGATACATGAAAAGATGTGCAACATCTCTAATTATCAGGGAAATGCAAATCAAAACCACAATGAGATATCGCCTCACACTTGTTAGAAGGCTAAAACAAAAAACACAAGAAACAAGTGTTAACAAAGATGGAAAGAAAAGGGAACCCTTGTGCACTTTTAGTGGGAATGCAAACTGGTGCAGCCACTGTGGAAAACAGTATGGGGATTCCTCAAAAAGTTAAAAATAGAACTACCATATGATCCAGTAATTCTACTACTGGGTATTTACCCAAAGAAAAACAGAACACTAATTCAAAAGTATGCACCCTTATGTTTACTGCAGCATTATTTACAATAGCTATGACATGGAAGCAGCCCAAGTGTTCATAAATAAATGAACGGATAAAGAAGATGTGGTATATATGTGCATTATAATATTACTTAACCGGCCATAAAAAAGTAGACCTTGCCATTTGCAATAACATGAATGGACCTAGCGGGTATTATGCTATGTGAAATAAGTCAGACAGAGAAAGACAAATACCATATGATTTCACTTACATGTGGAATCTAAAAAAATAAAAATAAACAAACAAAAAACAAATATACTCTTAAATACAGAGAACAAACTGATGGTTGCCAGGGAAGAAGTGGGTGGGAAGATGGGGGAAATAGACAAACGAGATTAAGAAGTATGAACTTCTAGTCATAAAACAAATAAATCACAGAGATGAAAAGCAGCATAGGGAATATAGCCAATAATACTGTAATAATGTTACATGGTAACAGATGATGACTATACTTGATGGTGAGCACTGAGTAGTATATAGAACGGTCAAATCAATATGTTATATACATGAAACTAACGGTATGGCACATGTAACACTGTGTGGCAATGATACTTCAATAATAAATAACTGCTTTTTTTTTTTAAAGAAAAAACCACAATGAGAGACCATTTCACACCCACTTACATGGCTATAATAAAAAAATTTACTGGAAATTAAGTTTTGGCAAGGATGTAGAGAAATCAGAATCCTCATACACTGCTGGTGGGAATGAAAAATAGTGCAGCCATTCTAGAAAATAGCGTGGCAATTCCTCAAATGATTAAACATAGAGCTACCGTATGAGTTACCAGCAATTCTATTCTTAGGTATACACCTAAGATAAATTAAAATATAAATCCACACAAAAACTTGCACAATGTTTTTAGCAATGTTACTCATAACAGCCAGAAGATGAAAACAACCCAAATATCCATCAACTGATGATGAAGAAAAAAACAAAATGCATTATACAAATGTGCTATATTGGAATAGTAGGCAGCCATAAAAATGAATGAAATATTAATACATGTTACAACACAGATAAACCTTGAAAACAGTATGGTAAGTGAAAGAAGCCAACACAAAAGACCACATATTTTATAATTTCAGTCATATGAAATATCTAAACAAGGAAAATCTACAGAGACAGAAAGTAGCTTAGTGGTCGCTTGGTCTGGAGAAAAGATAGGCAGAGAAGGGGATAATAACTAAAGCGTACAGAGTTTCTGCTTGAGGTGATGAAAATACTCTAAAACTGATTGATATGATGTGATTCATATGTACATTAAAGGTAGAGGGCGCCTGGATGACTCAGTTGTTTAAGTGTCTGACTTCAGCTCAGGTCATGATCCCAGAGTCCCAGGATTGAGTCCCATCAGGCTCCCTGCTCACTGGGAAGTCTGTTTCTCCCTCGAAACCTCCCCCTTCTAGTGCTTTCTCTCTCTCAAATAAATAAAATCTTTATTTTTTTTAAAGATTTTATTTATTTATTTATTTATTTATTTATTTATTTATTTATTTATTTGACAGAGATAGAGATAGCCAGCGAGAAAGGGAACACAAGCAGGGGGAGTGGGAGAGGAAGAAGCAGGCTCATAGCAGAGGAGCCTGATGTGGGGCTAGATCCCATAAGGCTGGGATCACGCCCTGAGCCGAAGGCAGACGCTTAACCACTGTGCCACCCAGGCGCCCCTAAAACAAATAAAATCTTTAAAAAGAAAAAAGAAAGTTAGAGAAAGTCTGATCCCTCTATAAATCAATATCTTAAAGAAAATGGGGACCAGTACAGAATAAAGAGATTTATGACAGACAGCATCCAACTGCAGTGTATGACCCTTATTTGGATAGATTTAAACAAACTAATCATAGAAAGGCATCATTGATATAATCAGGGAAATTTGAAAATGAATTGAATATTAATTGATGTATAGAATTTGTGACATGCCATAGTGGTATGCAAAAAACAAAAAAGTTATTGGAGATGCATACTCAAATATTTACTCATGAAATAACCTGATGGCTGAATTTACTTTAAAATACATAGGAGAAAATTTTTTACAGAGACATAGATGAAATGAAAAACAGTAATAATTGATGGAATTAGATGATGGCTGCATAGAGGTTTATTCCTCAATTTTATTTGTTTGTGGCTACTTAAAATTCTCTTAAATAAATAACATTTCATTTTTTAAAATCACCTGGAATATTTAAAAATCAGATTTCTGGGCTCCCCCGCTCAAAATTACTGAATCCAAATCTCAAGTATGAGTCATGGGAGATTTTAAGATGCTAGGACTCTAAGTGCAGTACCTGCAATGACCCATGGGCAACTTCCTATCCTGTTTAGGAAGAAATCGTGTGGTCTATGCACTTTTGCTTCCCAAGCCCAAAACCATCATTAATTTACATGAATTAAAAATTAGGCCTCTGTTTACTGAGTTTGATGAATGTTATTTCTGAAGTAGAAGAGGACAGAAAAAAAAGAAGGAAGAGAAAGGAAGGGAAGTAAAAGAAAAAAGAAAGAGCAATATGTCTTTCTTTACTCCTTCCTAGACTTCACATCCACCACCATCAAGGATGGCAATTAGCCAGTACCTGTCTATCTGCATCCTAAGGGTGATAGCATCAGTCCTCTAGTCACCGAGAAAAGAAATCAGCAGCAGAGGGTAGGCTGGGGAGAAGTTTAGAAGTTAATACGATGGGAGCAGACGGATTTCTGCCCTTAAAAATAGAGTCCAGAGGCATCTCTCACCTCACCCTGATTCAAACGTCCAGGTAAATGAAATTTCAAGCAGAATTCTAAATGCAACTCTAAGCATATGATTTGCAACTTTAATGTAATGCCTACTGCTTTTAATTAGATGAGATGTCCTTTCCGAAATCAGTTACAGACACTTGCCATTTTCAAAATGCCCTCAGGTAACTTCCAACATTTGTGCCCTTCAAGTGAGCAGTTAATTTTCACTCTCACATACATAATTCACCCAGGCCATTGTTGGCTGTACCTATCATCAGAAGAGATTTACAGAAGTTTCACCACAGTAAATATACCAGGTCAGCACTACAAGGTTCCAGGATAGTTTCAAGACAAAAATTGTGTAGATAAAGTGGAGACCTGAAAGGATAAATATGCCCCCAGGTAATATCCAAAAAGAATAAAACTTGAAGGTTTATATGTCTTTCCTGGTAAATTTTAATCTTTTTGGCTTTACTTCTAAATGGATTACTTAAATCTTAACACTACTTTTGGATTTAAACTTACTCTTTTGACCACCACAGCATGACAAGTGATAACTATTTACTTTATTTTTTTATGACTTTTTTATTTTTTGACAGCAGGAAGAAAACAAAGGAAAAAGTGAAGGCAACTTCTCATTTTCCAGGAAAGTGAGTGGACAAACACGGAAGCGGTTCGTCACTCTGGGAGCATTAGGCTTTGTCACTTGTGTCCGTCAATCCATATTCATTTATCACCGGAGTCTAAGCCAGGAAGATAAGAAATGCCGATTAGACCTTCCTCTTCCCTGGAAGGCCTCCATGAATCTGAAGGCTCTGTCTTACTCAACAACTATAATTTATCTTCCTTTCTTTTTTTCAGCTCTGTTGATATACAAGTATTGATTAACTAGACAGGATGGAGGAATGAGAGGAGGCAGAGCCTTTCCTGCTAAACACGTGGTTCACTTACTACGTGACAGCTGCTCACTAGCTTCTCGGGGTGAGACCAAGTTGGCAGGACGACCCCATATTTATTGTGAGGCTGAGGAATGCTATTAACATCTAGACTGATTTAGAGGGAGGGTAGGAAAAGGTGCCTTTTTGAGTTTCAGGTAATAGTTTCCCACTGCTGGGAAGGTCAAGACCTAACGCGTTAGCATATCTTACACAGCTGATCACAGTCTGGCTCCTTCCTAGCTTTCCTGCCTTAGTGCCCACCATTCCCCTACCAAATCTACCCCAATCTGCCCAAAATTTTTACCTCTGTGGCTCCATGCACTCCTTTTTTCCACCTGAAATTCTCCCTCAGATATCCCACACATCTTCCAAGGCCCAGTTTCAACATCGTTTCCTTAGAGAAAGCTGCACTCACCTCCTTCTCCCTCCTCTTTGTTCTTATAGACTTTCTTTTTCTTTCTTTTTTTTTTTTTTTAAGATTTTTTACTTATTTATTTGACAGAGAGAGAGGCAGTGAGAGAGGGAACACAAGCAGGGGGAGTGAGAGAGGGAGAAGCAGGCTTTCCACTGAGTGGTGAGCCCGATGCGGGGCTTGATCCCAGAACGCTGAGATCCTGACCTGAGCCAAAGGCAGCCGCGTAACAACTGAGCCACCCAGGCGCCCCTCTTATAGACTTTCTATATGCTTCTATTGAAGCTGGGTGTAAATATTAATATGCTAACCTGTTTTAATATGGAAATGTTGTTTTCTTCCCCACTTCCGCTGCAATTGTAGAATGAAAGGAATATATCCTCTCACTATCTGGGGGCATTAGAAGATTTTATTCCTGGCCTCCAGAAATATTAGGAAATGTCATTTCATGAGTTCTATTATGAGAGAAGAGAATGGAGGAAAATTTATGGAGAATACAGAGGGAAACATGGGACTCAAGAGGACTAAGGAAAAAAGGAAGCAAGTGCAGGGAAGGAAATGGAAAACGATAGGGTTCCTGAGGCCTGAGAACCAATGGAAGCCATGTTGAAACTGAGTCCTTGCCCACAGACAGCTCAGCTTTCATCTTCATGGAGAGCCTCCCATCCTCTGCACCCAGGGTCTGTGCCATCTGATCCCTCTTCTGTATCAAAGAGGATGCCCCTTTTCCCTTTCCTCCTTCCCTCACTTCTCCTCTGAGTGTACTCATTCTCAACTGCCACTTCACCAACCACCAGCAGATATTACTTGATTCTTATCCTATCAAATCTCCCCACACACCAGGAAATCCATAAAGCCATAGGGACAGGGGGTCCTGAACACTCAGTGATGGGGGAGACCTATATTTATCCTAGAGAGTGGGGAAAGTTCACTTTCTGAGCAAACTAGAGACCTATAAATGGGATCATATTTGGTGATAGCCCTTCATTAATGTCTCTCTCTCTAACTTGACTATAAGCTCAAGGCCCATGTCCCATTCATCACTGATTTCCCAGAAATATCTGTAATGAAATAAATTTGTAGTAAATGTTAGTTCAATGAATACCTAAAAGAAAACTGCTTGTTTTTTCCCTAAAAATATGCGTTGTATTTTTGTAGTAGGTAAAAGTTTTGAAAAGTTTTCTCTGTTATTACTTTTTTAAGTAAACATTTATTTGTTGAGCACCTACTATGTCCAAGTTACTGATACAGGTAGAGAAGAGGGGAGAGATGTTATAGGAATGGATAAATTTAAAAATTACATTTAATGTGAGGTGGTTCAAAATATCAAAGTTATCATTTTTATAAGAGCCAACATTCATAGCCAAAATGTTAACATGTTAACATAATTTAATCGCAATCATTAGTACACATCATCACTTTATAATGGGCACTAAAAAATTAAGTTTTCAACAGATATCCCCATAAATCCTGCCAATGGTATTCTAGGCTGTGTGTTGTAGAAAAGGACTTTGACAACCACCAACTCTGGGCTCATAAACACTGAGGGAAAAAGTGCTCAACACCAGCATTTGTATGAGTAAAACACTCTGTTACTTGTAATCTGTGCTGGATTGCAGAATTCATGATTAGAATTTAAGTTCCAGAAGGAGAATTATAATGCCTTCTACTGTTTTTCTTCAAGCACAGACAGGATTGAACCTTGTTATCTGGCAATTCAAAACAACTAACACTTCAAGCTGTGATATGAGGAGTGATTAAACAGATCAAATGTATAGGTAAGTAATGAGCCTATGGCTGAAGTTTAAAAGCAGGGTTCAAAGACTTATACAGCTGAAGGGCTTGAGTTTATCTCACAACAAGACTACTCAGGCCAACTCAGTAGGTTCATCTCCTCCCTGCTTTCTTTCACCCTCAATTCTCTACTTTGTCTCCTTTATACCAAACCCCCTTTCGTCTTTACCCTTCTAACTACATTCTCCTCACTTACAAGATGAGCTGTGAACTAAATGATGCTCCAAGAAGAAAACGCACCCACACATCCCTATATAGGCAAAATTCCTTTATTCTTTCCTTTCACTTATCCCTTGATGTGGTACTGGAAGCATACTAATATTTACATACTTTCTCTGGTCAATTTTCCCACATTAGTCCGTACAGCTACAGATGCTCCTCCCAGATTGGGGAAGGGCTTCACTGAGTGACCATGAACATGAGCTACATGTTCTTCTGGACAAGGTCTTCTTAAAGCAACTGTAAAGAGGCAATGGACTTGAATGGTGCACACCTTTGGAGTACGCTAAAGCTTAACCTGTAGATATCAGAACTACCAGCCAATTGTCACCAAATAAATAAATAAATAAATAACCTAAAGAAATTCAGTTACTCAAATGAAAACATCAGTTAACCTACGATGTTGTTGTCAAGTCCACAAAACAGCTGGTTGAATTTTAAATTCTTTCACTTTCCAATAGTAACTTTGCAGGGCAGTCATTGCAAATACAGTGTATCAGGTTATTGAAAAAACTAAGTACCAGAGGGCTGCAATGCAAAGCATTTAAGCTGAAAACTTATTTGGGAACCGGACTGAAGTAGAATTACCTTTCTCTCTGTAATGGTTGAAACTCTACCTCAAAAGCAATCAATCAATGGTCATGACATGAAAAAAGTAAACATAAGTCATTGTACAAAAGATTATGAAGTAAATTCCAGCATTGCCAAAATAATAAAAACTTACAAGGAGTTAAACTCAAATATGCTGCAGCACTGACACTTTAGTCTTAAGCAACCTCTTGAAATCCAGGGCCACCACACAAACTGGTGGGGCATCATCCACTTTTATCTGTAAAAGCCATATACTTAATTGTGACCTATAATTCTCCTATAATAAATGCTGGACAAAAAAAAAAAGACACTTCTTTTATGCCATATTTCTTTTCTCTAAAAGGGGAATTACAACTTCTGATTCTACAAAGGGAGTTTTGGAGCACTGATAAATATTAAATTTGCCCATCCCCTCCCCTGGAGATTTGAATTCATCAAATCTGAAATGGGGTTCAAAGAGCTTGCTTGCTTGCTTTCTCTCTTTCTTTCTTCCTCTTTTTTACTTTTCATTTTTAAATAATTTTAGACTTACTGAAAAGCTGTTTAAAAAATACACCCAGGTTTCCCAATATTAGCATCTTAGACAATCACCAGATTGTCTTAGTACAACACCAGAATATTAACATTAACACAAAGCTCTTAATTAATTGAAGTGGGTTAAGTTGTGGCCCCAAAAAGGTATCTCCAAGTCTGAAGCCTCAGCATATGTGAATGTAACCTTATTTTTTTTTAAGTGGTCTTTCCAGCTATAATTAAGGATCTCAAGATGAGATCATCTTAGATTAGCAAGGTAGACTCTAAATTCAATGACAAGTGTTCTACAAGAAAAGATGACACAGAGGGGCACCTGGGTGGCTCAGTCGGTTAAGCATCTGCCTTTGGTTCAAGGAATGATCTCAGGGTCCTGGGATCCGGCCACGCATTCCCTGGGATTCTCCCTCTCCCTCTGCTGCTCCCACTGCTTGTGCTTTCTCTCACTCTCTCTCTCCAAGTAAACTAAATAAGTAAAATCTTTAGAAAAAGATGACACAGGCAAACGAAGAGAAACAAGGGAGAAACCTTGTACAGAAGAAGAGATCTGAGTTTCATTGCCACAAGCCAAGGAACAGCTGAATCAACCAAAGCTGGAAGCAGCAAGGAAAGATCCTCCCCTAGAGTCTTTAGGAAGGAACCAACCCTGTCAACGCCTTGATTTAGTACTTCTGGCCCACAAAACTGTGAAAGAATAAATTGCTGTAGTTTTAAGAGATACAGATTTCTGGTGCTCTGTTATAGTAACCCCAAGAAACTAATACATACAGGTAACAATAATAAATAAAATAAATATTGTCTATCATTTCTGAGTACAATCACCTCTGCTTACTCTCAATAAGGGACTGGCTAATTGCAAAATTATTTTTCAATGTGGCTTACGTCCTACACTATACTCTCTTCCCCTCTGTTCTAACTTTATTATTTCTTTTTTTTTTTTTAAGATTATTTATTTATTTATTTGACAGAGAGAGACACCCAGCGAGAGAGGGAACACAGCAGGGGGAGTGGGAGAGGAAGAAGCAGGCTCCCAGTGGAGGAGCCTGATGTGGGGCTCGATCCCAGAGCACCAGGATCACGCCCTGAGCCAAAGGCAGATGCTTAACGACTGCGCCACCCAGGTGCCCCTAACTTTATTATTTCTTAAATGGCCCTTCAGAAATCTGAAATTTCTAAAGGAGGTTTTCAAAGCTAATTGGTTGATCAAGGAGGATTCAATATTCTTCATAAGTAATTTATTGAGTATATGCACCAAATTTTGTGATTGTTAAGCTTTGACATAGAAAAAAAGCAACATTGCCAAGGAACTAGGAAAAGCTTTTTTTTACATAAACAGTGACACAGATGGATTTTCATATGTTAAAATACTTTAAGACATTTTAAATGTGCATGGCATTTCAACTGGATATCAAGTTAATGTAATATATTTAACTTTCACGTTACATAAATAATAGGTGAAGAGAAGATTGTAAGCTTGATATTTTTGAACCACATGTTTTGATGTATAATCCATAAACAGGAAACTTGGACTACATTAAATGATCAAAAATATGTTGACACTGGAATTTCTGGTGATTGGTTTATCTAATTCTGACATTTCAGGGTATGACTAGTGATGTGTTTCAAAGTCATTTGATACAGATAATCAATTAGAACAAATAAATGAAGTTACATGATTCTTAATAAGGTATTCTTTGAATCTATCACTCAGCCCACAACTGTAAATATGGGTTTTGCTCAAGAAAAGTCTTTTAAAATTTTATGTGAAATGTAAGAACATGTATTTTATCCTACCATGTAAATAAGCACTGATCTATAAGCCTAAGAATTAAAGTGAACCATTCTTCATCAAAGTAAACATTTTAGTGGGAAGTAAAAGGGGCTCACAGCCCTTTCAAGGATAAAGAATAGTTCCTTATCTGAAGGGAACCCATTGCCTAATGCTGCCAAGTATGGAAAGATTCTGGTGAAATCTCAAGAGAGACCTTAAAAAAAGAAAAAAAAAAAACTGGCAGGTTTGAACACTTAAACTACCTTTAACCTTTCCTTTGACTGTGAAATATATTCCAATATGACTGACTCTTAATAATCTTCCTTATATTCTGAAGAGGTAAATACAAATTTTCACTTTAATTGACCTTTATGTCCTATAATCTGAGAAATCTAACCAACATCCCTGTCATATAATACCAAGTAGATTTTCTTTTATTATGAAGTGTAACTGATTTCCCACTTCTCTTGACACAGCTCAATAGAATGAATGTGTGGTGATTAATACATTCCTATCTACATCAAAGGTACTAAGAAATATAACACAATCAATGACAAGTTTGTTTTTAAAAATCAAAATGTGAGGATTATAAATGTAAATTTCATTTCCCTTCTCAATAAATATATTCTGCAGCTGTTTCAAAAATATGGAAAGCTGAATCTAAAAAAAATCCAGATATATTTCTAAATATTAAAGAAAGGATATTATTCTCTGCTCAAAAACAGGAATA
The DNA here is from genome assembly GCF_024610735.1 of Ursus americanus. Lineage (NCBI taxonomy): Eukaryota > Metazoa > Chordata > Mammalia > Carnivora > Ursidae > Ursus > Ursus americanus. The sequence goes on along the minus strand of NC_142146.1, from coordinate 52,506,558 downwards.
CTCAACATTATCTAGATGTCAGTCCTTCCCAACTTGATCTATAGATTCAATACTATTCCAATCAAACTCCCAGAAAGTTATTTTGTGAATACTGACAAACTGACTCTAAAGTTTATATGGTGAGGCAAAAGACCCAAAAGAGCCAACACAATATTGAAAGAGAAGAACAAACACAGAAGAGTGACACTACCTGACTTTAAGATTCACTTAAAAGCTACAGTAATCACAACCATGTGGAATTTATGAAAGAATAGACAAACAGATCAATGGAACAGGATAGAGAGCCTAGATATAGATCAATATAAATATAATCAACAGATCTTTGGCAAAGGAGCAGAAGCAATACAATGGGGAAAGACAGTCTTTTAAACAAATGGTGCTGAAACAGTGAGAGATCCACATGCACAAAAATTAATCTAGACACAGGCCTTACTCCTTCACAAATCAAAAACAATCATAGACCTAAATGTAAAATGCAAAACTACAAAACTCCTTAAAAAAGTAGAAAACCTAGATGATCTTGGATGTGGTGAAACTTTTTAGATACAACAACAAAGACAAAATCCATGAAATAAATAACTGATAAGCTGTATCTCATTAAAAGTAAAAACCTCCGCTCCGCAAATGACAATTTCAAGACGATGAGAAGAAAAGCCACAGACTAGGAGAATATATTTGTGAAATACCTATCTCATAAACACTGTTATGCAAAATATACAAAGAACTCTTAAAACTCCACAATAAGAAAACAAACTAATTAAAATTTTGGTCAAAGACTATAGAAGACACCTCTCCAAAGAAGACATACAGATGTCTTATATAAGCATATAAAAGGATGTTCCACGTCATATATCATCAGAGAAATGCAAATTAAAACAATGAGATACCACAACACACCTATTAGAATGATAAAAATCTAGAACACGGACAGCACCAAATGCTGACAAGCACGTGGAGCAACAGAAACTCTCATTCATTGCTGGTGGGAATGTAAAATGCTATAGCCAATTTGGAAGAGTTTGGTGCTTTCCTACAAAATTAAACATACTCTTATCATATGATCCGGCAATCATGCTCCTTGGTATTTATCAAAGAAGTTGAAAACACATCTACACAAAAAACTGCACACAAGTGTTTACAGCAGCTTTAGTCCTAACTGTCAAAGCCTAGAGGTAACCAAGATATCCCTCAGTAGACGAATATATAAACAAACTGTGATACATCCAGACAATGGAATATTATTCAGTGCTAAAAAGAAATAAGGGGTGCCTGGGTGGGATAGTCGGTTAAGTGTCCAAATCTTGGTTTTGGCTTAGATCATGATCTCAGGATCGTGAGATTGAGGCCCACATTGGGCTCCATGCTCAGCATGGAGTCTGCTTAAGACTCTCTCTCCCTCTGCCCCTGCCCACTGCACACTCTTTCTCTCTCTCTAAAATAAATAAGCAAATCTTTTTTAAAAAATTAAGATAATAAAATAAAAAGAAAAGAGCCATCAATTCATGAAAAAGCATAGAGGAATCTTAAATGCACATTACTAAGTGAAAAAAAATCTGAAAAGCTATATACTGTATGATTCCAACTATATTACATTCTTAAGGCAAACTATGGAGACAATAAAAATATCAGTGGTTGTCGAGGGTTGGTGGGAGATGAGGGCCAAGAATAAATAGGTAGAATACAGAGGATTTTTAGGGCAATAAAAATACTCTGTATGCTAATAATGAATACATGTCATTACACATTTGTTCAAACCCACAGCATGTATAATAACCCCAAGAGTGAACACTAATGTAAAGTATGCACTGGGTGATTATGATGTGTCAGTGTAGGTCCACGAATTGCAAGAAATGTATCCCTCTGTTGGAGGATGTTGAGAATGGAGGAGGTTATATATGTGTGATGATGAGGTTATATGAGAATCTCTGTACCTGCCCCTCAATTTTTCTGGAAACCTAAAATTGCTCTTGAAAAAATAATAAGTCTTGGTTAAAAAAATAAAAGAAAGAAAAAATATCCTGAGCTCGTATTTCTAAGTCTTCCCACCAAATTGTTTCTTTTCCAATGGTCTCTATTTCAGTAAATAGCTCCTTGATCCAACCAATTTCTAAGGCCCAAATTCTGCAGTTTTTCATGATCCATGATCTCCTCCAATACCGAAATGCCCAATACCTCAACCAATCTTAGAGAGACTTCCTCAAAATACATTTGAATTCCTTCATTTTTCTCTACCCTCACCTATCTCATCCAAAACACCATTTCGTGTCTAATTTATAACAATGGCCTCTTAATTGGTTCCTCTTACTTTAACCCAATTCATTATCCACACATTGATCAACACAATCTTTGAAAAATGTAAATTTTACTCCCTGTCAAAAGCTATTCAATAGCTTCTCAATTGCAGTTAACATAAACTCACAATAAACTATTACCTTACACCTGTTAGAGTGGCTACTATCAAAAAGACAAGAAATAACAAGAGTTGGTGAGGATATGGAGACAAGGGAACCCTTGAGCACTGCTAATGGGAATGTAAATTGGTGCAACCACTATGGAAAACAGTAAGGAGGTTCTTCAAAAACTTAAAAATGGAAGTATCATATGACCCATCAATCCGCTACTTGGCATATAACCAAAAGAAATAAAATCAGTATTTGAAAGAGATTTCTGCACTCCCATGTTCATTGCAGCATTATTCACAATAACCAAGACATGGAAACAACCTAAGTGTCCATTAACAGATGAATGGATAAAGAAAATGTGATATGTATATATACAATGGAATATTACTCAAACATAAAAAAAAAAAAGGAAGTCCTGCCATTTGTGACAGCATGGATGGACCATGAGGGCATTATACTAAGTGAAATAAGTCAGACAGAGAAAGACAAACACTTTATGATCTCACTTATACACAGAATCTAAAAAAGCCAAACTCACAGAAACAGACAGTGGGATGGTGGTTAGCAGGTTCTGGGGTACGCGGAAAATGGGCAGATGTTGGCCAAATTATACAAAATTCCAGATATAAGACAAATAAGTACTAGGTCTCTAATGTATAGCATTGTGACTATAGTTAAAAATACTGTATTATATATTTAAAAGTAGCTAAGAAAGTAGATTGTAAATGTTCTCACCACACACACACACACACACACACACACACACACACACATACGATAATTATGGATATGTTTACTAACTTTATTGTAGTAATAATTTTGTAATGTATTCATGTATCACATCATAATGTTGTAGATTTAAATAATGTTATATGCCAATTTTTATCTCAATTAACCTGGGAAAATTTGTTTGAAAGACACCTTAAGTCCTTTATTTTGCCTACAATGCTCTGAATCACCTGGTCCTGCTTACTTCTCCAGACTTCCAACTACCACCTATCACCTGCTCTCCATGCTGCAGGTCTCTTGATCACTCTGGAGCTTTTGTAGTTTCCCTCTGCCTGGAATGCTCTTATCCCTCCTTTTCAGCTAGCTAATCTACTGATCCTTTAAGCCTCAGCTTATTCTACTCTCTCATAGAAGTACTCCAGCACTCTCTGTCCGCTAATCTAAATATCTTTCCGTTATAGTTTTTTTTTTTTTAAGATTTATTTATCTATTTGAGAGAGAGAACTAGTGGGGGAGGGGCAGGAGGAGAGAACCTTTAAGCAGAATCCTCACTGAGTGTGGAGCCCAACCTGGGGCTCTATCTCATGATCCAAGAGATCATGACCTGAGCTGAAACCAAGAGTCAGACACTTAACCAACTGAGCCACCCTGGCACCCCTCCATTGTAATGTTTAATTGCACTGTTTAAATTCCTTCCTAACATACTTTATGTACACTGAATACAATATAATGTCTATATCATATACATATAATTTACATGTATACACCCTATTTGTGCAAATATGTGTTTAATATTTATCCTTCCACTAGACTCTATGTTTTCAGTTTTGGTTCCTCGGGGTTTTTTTTTGTTTTTTGCAAAAAGTGTGTTCTATTTCCATAGAGTTTTTTAAATTGCTGTTCAGAAGTGGATTCTATACTTTACGGAGGCAAGAGCGTTTGTGTTGTTCACCATTATCATCCCCGTACCTAGCACAGTGTCTAGCATAGAAGGTACTCAGTGTATTTCTTACAGCAAGAACTTTCACCTTCATGTCAATAAGAAATATTGCCACTCCTTTCCTCCCACAATTACCCAAATGTATCCTAAAAGTTACTCTGTTATACCTACTATCTTCTAAGTCTAACATTGAGAAGCTTTTTTATATACCCTGTAACTTTCATATACTGAAGAGTAAACACAAAACAGAGAGTGCAATATGAGAAGAAGGCATGAATTAGTCTGATATTATGATAAACACCTAACTAAAACATGGGAGGAGGAATCGAGAATCTTTTAACTTCCACTTTAATTATTAAGATTCTAGATAATTTGTGTTAAAAATAATAATATTATATTTGTATGCAATTTTATAGTTACACAAATGTCAAATCAAAATATTAAATAATTTCACAAACCAAACAACTACATCTATAATAGCAAACTTCTATACATGCTAGGAATAACATTTACAAGCATGGTGGGAAACAGTAACCCTCACTTGTTGATTCATTCTTTCATTCAACATTCATTTATTGAATACTGCTTACATGCCAGGGAACAAGCAAAATGTTGAAGATAACTTTCTCAATGAATTCTATAAAGCAATGCTATGGAGTGGTCAAGGCAGATACTATCATTCCCACTTTACAAATGAGATACCAGCGGTTAGAAAACTCAAGTCTCACTTCCTTAAAAATCACATGTAAGCCAACTTCTGGAAAAGATGGCAGAGAAGGAAGATACTAAATTCACCTCATCCCACAGATACAGCTAGATTACACACACATCAGTGTACATAATCCAGGAAAAGACCCAGAATAGACTCTGCACAGCTAAATGTTGAGAAGAGGCCACATCAAAGAGGTTAGGAAGGACAGAGACCCAGTCATGAGCTAAAACAAAAACAAAACAAAATAAAAACAACAACCCGGAACTGTCCATGGGAGGAGGGGATGCTCTGGGCCCAAAGAATAGAGAGAAACAAACCCTCACATCAAGCACCCCCAAGCATGGGGAACCTGCACAGGGAAGACAAATCCTTGTAACATGTGACTTTGAAAATCAGAGGGGCTGAATTTTGAGATTTCTTAAAATCAGTGGGGCTTAACAACTGGAACTTTAAAAATCAGTGGGCTCAACTCTGGAAGAGCCTAGAGGGTGAGAGGAAACTGAATCCCCAAGCTTAAAGAGACAGCACAACAAACAGCCCCATGGAGAAACAACACAGAAACAGTAGTTTGAAAAATTCCCAGGGTGAACAGGAAGGAGACTTATTTATTAATCTCAGAGTATGTGCTAGAGGGGCAGGGACCTTTGGGAAACTTCTCTAGGGACAAAGGAGTTGGCAAGTGCCATTTCCCTCCCCTGCCCCCTAGCCTAGACACACAAATATCTGCAAAAATCAGTGCAGTGCCAACACTCTTCACCTAACTTGCTAATAGCACACCCTGCCCCCTACATTCTCCTGCAGACACACCCCCTTGAGCCAGACCTCAGCTCCAGGTCTACTCCCACAGCAGAATTCCAAACTTTGTTTGTAACACAGATGATATCCCTGCACTCTCCTATGGACTCACTCCCTCCAGGCCTGCAGCAGGAGTTTTCTAAAGTGACTTCAGGTCCCCTTCCATAGCAGAACTGCACAAGCCTCGCTAACACCTCAAGCCTAGTCTCCATATTCTCATGCAGACCTGCTCCTTTCAATATGCCATTGGCCCACCTAAAACTACAGGAAACTACAGAACCTCTTCTTCATAAGGCCACTACTTTCGAAATCGGAAACATCAGTGATTTTCCTAATATGCAGAAACAGACACAGAGAGTTAGACAAAATAAGGAGACTGAGGAATATGTCCCAAATGAAAGAACAGGACAAAATCATAGCAAGAGAGTTAAATGAAACAGAGATAAGTAATATGACAGATAGAAAATTTAAAGTAATAGTCATAAAGATACTCACAGGACTTGAAAAAAGAGTGGAAGACCTCAGGGAAACCCTGTACAAAGACAGAGAAAACATAAAAAAGACATAGGGTGATGAAATGGATAAAAAAACAAGACCCATCTCTATGCTGCCTTTAAGAGATTCATTTCAGAACTAGAGACACACGCAGACTGAAAATGAAGGAAAGGAAAAGCATTTATCATGCAAAGGAAAGTGAAAAGAAAGACAGGATAGCAATACTTATATCAGACAGAATAGACTTTGTAAAGCAAAGACTATAACAAGAGCCAAAGAATAATAATTCTTGCTGAATAATTCAACAAGAAGACATACCAATTGTAAATATTTGTGCACCCATAAATGCGAGCATCCAAATACACAAAGCAGCTAATAACAAACATAAAGGAAGTAATCAATAGTAATACAATAATAGGAGAAGAGTTCAACATCCCACTTATATCAATGGATAGACCATCCAAACAGTAAATCGGCAAAGCAACAGTGGCTTTGAAGGATACATTGGACCAAATGGAATTAACAGATATATTCAGAACACTCCATCCTAAAACAGCAGAATACACATTCTTTTCAGGTGCAAATGGAACATTCTTCAGAAAAGATCACATATTAGGACACAGAAAAAGTCTCAACAAATTCAAAAAGATCAAGATCATACAATGTGTCATTTCTGACCACAATACTATGAAACTAGAAATCAACCACAAGAAAAAATCTGTAAAGAACATAAATTCATGGAGGATAAATAACATACTACTAAACAATGAGTGTGACAACAAAGAAATCAAACAGGTAATCAAGAAATACTGGGGACAAATGAAAATGAAAACATAACAGTCCAAAATCTTTGGGATGTAGCAAAAACTACTCTAAGAGGGAAGATTATAGCATTATAGACCTACCTTAAGAAGCAAGAAAAATCTCAAATAACCTCACCTTACACCTCAAGGAGCTAGAGAAAGAAGAACAAACAAAACCCCAAACCAAGAGAAGGAAGGGAATAATAAAGACTAGAGTAGAAATAAATGAAATAAAAACTAAAAATAATAATAATAATAATAGAACAGATCAATGAAAATAAGAGCTGTTTTTTTAAAGATCAACAAAGTTTATAAACTTTAGCCAGACTCATTGAAAAAGAGAGAGAAAAAAACTCAAAATGAGAAATGAAAGAGGAGAAATTACAACAAACACCACAGAAATACAAAAGATTGTAAAAGAATATTATGAAAAACTATATGCCAACAAGCTAGACCACCTAGAAGATAAATTCCTAGAAACATATAACATCTCAAAATTGAATCAGGAAGAATTAGAAAATTTGAACAGACTGAGTACCAACAATGAAATTAAATCAGTAATCAAAAACTCCGAACAAACAGAAGTCCAGGACCAGATGGCTTCACAGGTAATTCCACCAAAATTTAATGAAGAGTTAATACCTATTCTTCTCAAACATTTCCAAAAAATAGAAGAGGAAGGAAAACTTCCAAATTTACTCTACGAGGCCAGTATTATCCTGATACCAAAACCAGATAAAGACACCACTAAAAAACAGAACTATAGGCCAATATCTCTGATGAACACAGATATAAAAAATCTTTAACAAAATATCAGCAAACTGAATCCAAGAATACGTTAAAAAAATCATTCACCACAATCAATTGGGATTTATTCCTGGGATGCAAGGGTGGTTCAATATTTACAAATGAATCAATGTGATATAGCACACCAACAAGAGAAAGGATAAAAACCATATGACCATTTCAAAAGATGCAGAAAAATCATTTGACAAAGCACAATATCCATTGATGAAAAAAACCCTCAACAAAGCAGGTTTAGAGGGAACACGCCTCAACATAATAAAAGCCATATATGGAAAATCCACAGCTAACATCATACTTAATGGGGAAAAACTGAGAACTTTTCCTCTAAGCTCAGGAAAAAGACAAGGATGTCCACTCTCACTGCTTTTATTCAACACAGTACTGGAAGTTCTAGCCACAAGTATTAGACAAAGAAAAGAAATAAAAGGCATCCAGATCTGTAAGGAAAAAGTAAAACTTTCACTGTTTGCAGATGACATGATACTATATATAGAAAATCCTAAAGACTACTAAAACTAGTAAATGAATTCAGTAAGTTCACTGGATACAAAATCAATATACAGAAATCCATTACATTTCTATGCACTAATAAAGATATAGCAGAAAGAGAAATTAAGAAAATAATCACATTTATAATTGCATCAAAAATAATAAAGTCCCTAGGAATAAACTTGACCAAGTAAGTGAAAGACCTGTACTCTGAAAACTATAAAACATTTATGATAGAAACTGAAGATAACACAAACAAATGGAAAGACATTCCATGCTCATGGACTGGAAGAAAAAGTATTGTTAAAATGTCCGTATTACCCAAAGCAATCTATAGATTGCCAACAGCATTTTTCACAGAAGTAGAATAAACAATTCTAAAATTTGTATGGAACCACAAAAGAACCTGAATAGCCAAAAAAGAAAAAAAAAAAACCTATCTTAAAAAAGAAGAGCAAAACTGGAGGCTCACAATCCCACAGTTCAAGATATACTACAAAGCTGTGATAACCAAAACGTGTGGTACTAGCACAAAAATAGACATATATCAATAGAATAGAAAACCCAGAAGTAAACCCACAATTATACAATCAATTAATCTTCAACAAAGATTATATGGTCAAGTAATCTTCAACAAAGGAGGAATGAATATGCAATGGGAAAAAGTCTCTTCAACAAATGGTGCTGGGGAAACTGAACAGCTACATGCAAAGGAATGAAAAGGTACCACTTTCTTAGACCATACACAAAAATAAATTCAAAATGGATTAAAGATATAAATGTGAGACCTGAAACCATAAAAATCCTAGACGAGGACACAGGCCATAATTTCTCTGACATTGATCATAGCAAAACTTTCTCAATACATCTTCTGAGGTAAGGGAAACAAAAGCAAAAATAAACTATTGGGACTATACCAAAATAAAAATCTTCTGCACAGAAAAGGAAACAATCAACAAAACTAAAAGACAACCTACTGAATGGGAGAAGATATTTGCAAATGATGTATCTAATAAAGGATTATTATCCAAAATATACAAAGAACGTATACAACTCAACACCAAAAACCAAATAATCCAATTGAAAAATGGGCAGAAGAATCAGGGAAATTCAAATCAAAACCACACAGAGATAACACCTTACACCAGTTAGAATGGCAAAAATTGACAAGGCAAGAAACAACAAATGTTGGAGAGGATGTGGAGAAAGGGGAACCCTCTTACACTGTTGGTGGGAATGCAAATTGGTACAGGCACAATTCCACTACTGAGTATTTACCCCACAGATACAGACGTAGTGAAGAGAAGGGCCATACACACCCCAATGTTCATAGCAGCATTGTCCACAATAGCCAAACTGTGGAAGGAGCCAAGTTGCCCATCAACAAATGAACGGATAAAGAAGATGTGGTCATATATACAACTGAATATTACTCAGCCATCAAAAAGGATGATTACCCAACATTTGCATCAATATGGATGTAACTGGAGATTATGCTAAGCGAAATAACTCAAGCAGAGAATGACAATTATCATATGGTTTCACTCATTTGTGGAACATAATAGCAGGGAGATCGGTAGAAGAAGGAAGGGAAAATGAAGGGGGGGGTAAACAGAGGGGGAAATGAACCACAAGAGACTATGGACTCCGGGAAACAAACTGAGGGCTTCAGAGGGGACAGGGGTGGGGGGATGGGCTAGCCCAGTGATGGGTATTAAGGAGGGCACGTATTGCATGGAGCACTGGGTGTTATACGCAAACAATGAATCAGGGAACACTACATCGAAAACTAATGATGTATTGTATGGTCACTAACATACCATAATTTTTTTTAAAAATGGGCAGAAGACATGAACAGACATTTCTCCAAAGAAGTTACACAGCTAGCCAACAGTCACATGAAAAGATGCTCAACATCACTCACCATCAGGGAAATGCAAATCAAAACCGCAGATATCTCACTGTGGAGAACAGCTAAAATCAAAAACACAAGAAACAACAAGTATTGTTGAGCATGTGGAGAAAACCAAATCCTTGCGTACTGTTGGTGGGAATGCAAACTGATGCAGCAGCTGTGGAAAGCAGTATGGAGATTCTTCAAAAAGTTAAAAATAGAATTACCATGATTTAGTAATTCTACTATTTACCAAAAAAATACAAAACACTGATTTGAAAAGATATATGCATCCCTATTTCAGCATTATTTACAGTAGCCAAATTCTGGAAGCAGGCCAAGTGTTCATTTATAACGAATGGATAAAGAAACACACACACACAAACACACACACACACGCACACACACACAGTGGAATATTAGTCATGAAAATGAATGAAATCTTGCTTTCTGCAACAATGCGGATAGATCTAGAGAGTATAATGCTAAGCAAAATAAGTCAGAGAAAGACAAATACCATACAATTTCACTCATATGTGGAATTTAAGAAACAAAACAAATGAACAAAGAAAAAAAGAGAAAAAACAAAAAACAGACTCTTAACTACAGAGAACAAATGGATGGTTACCAGAGGCGGAGATGGGTACGGGGTGGTGAAATAGGTGATGGGGATTAAGAGTACACTTATCATGAGCACTGAGTAACGTATAGAAGTGCTGATCACTATACTGCATACCTGAAACTAATGTAACACTCATACTGGAATTAAAATAAAATTTAAAAACCACATATTGGAGGCCCAGTATTCATGCGTAGTTGTTCTAATTCCAAATTGAGAATTGCTATTCATTACTCAGTTTAGTCTCACTGTGCTCAAAGAGAACTTCATTCTGAGGTTGTTGAGATATATGGCTTTATAAAGGTGTCCCTTTCAATGAACTAAGCAACACACAAAATGCAAATTCTAATCTTGGTAGGCTTAAGAGGTGGAAAAAAGATAAATTTTCCTCTCCATAATGAGGGGATAACAAAGAGAACTCCTCATGGGGAGCAGGGGAAAATAACTTCATATACATGGAATGTAAAACAAATATAATGCAGCATAAGCTAGCTTCACTCTCTGTCTTGCCAGGTCAGAAATGATAAAACATAAGACAGGAAATTGGGGGAGGGGGTGTATAAACAACTAAGCCCCCCAGAATTTGCAAGTGGTTTTCACCAAAGCTGCTTCTTTGTAGTTGTTTTAGCTGATGTTAATGAAACTCCTTTCTGGCTAATAGGCCATCTGCTCCATTCTGTCTCCTGGAGAGGGAGCACATACATTCTCCCTGAATTTAGTCTCTGCTAGCTCCAGGGAGACAATGGCTCTTCTGGAGCTGACAATTTAAGCACAGCCTCTGGCTCCAACATTTTTCTGCTTGTCTCTGAGTGAAACACAGTGAGGTGGTAAAGGAGTTGTTGAGAGGTCACTGCTTCATCTAGGAAGATCACTCAAGGGGCATGAGGAGCCCCACAGTGGAGTCAGCCATCTTCCCAAAGTTAGGGGCCAATGTGTGCAGGCACAGTGGCATGCAAGGTCGCGAGGTGTCTGTTCTTGGAACAAGGATGAGCTGGAGGTGGCAATTTACAGGGGTGGTTTGAGTGGCAGTAAAAAGTCAGAAACTTTGGCTGCAGCAAAGAGTTGAGTATATCTGATACCATACTTTTTATGTTTTCCAAAATGAGTTTCACCAAGAGATGTTATACTATAAAAGACATAGATGCCATAGAAGGTGATGGGGGTGGGAGAGGAAGGAAAGGGAGAGAAGCCTTCATGGTTAAAAATATTTGAGGGGTGCCTGGGTGGATCAGTCATTTTAGCCTCTGACTCTTGGTTTCAACTCAGGTCATGATCTCAGGGTTGTGAGATCAAGCCCCATATCAGGCTCAATGCTGGGTGTAGAACCTGCTTAAGATTCTCTCTCTCCCTCTCCCTCTGCCCTCCTCTATGCTTGTTCACTCTCTCACTTTGGCTCTCTCTTCAAAAAAATTTTTAGGAAACATTGGGGTTAACAGAACTTCTTTAAAGCCTCTGAGTTGCTTTTAGGAACTATAATGATATAAGAGAAATGGTAATATTCAACATTTCCCCAATCTATTTGACCACTTTTTTTTTTTTTAAAGATTTTATTTATTTATTCAACAGAGATAGAGACAGCCAGTGAGAGAGGGAACACAAGCAGGGGGAGTGGGAGAGGAAGAAGCAGGCTCATAGCGGAAGAGCCTGATGTGGGGCTCGATCCCACAACGCTGGGATCACGCCCTGAGCCGAAGGCAGACGCTTAACCGCTGTGCCACCCAAGCGCCCCTTGACCACTTTTTATATAACTTCTGTAGAAGTTGGCATGTTGTTGGCTATGAATGGTAATACCTAGCCAACAATGTCTTAAACAATACAAACATTTAAAAAGCTCACATATCACAGGGCACCTGGGTGGCGCAGTCATTAAGCGTCTGCCTTCAGCTCAGGGCGTGAGCCCGGCGTTATGGGATCGAGCCCCACATCAGGCTCCTCCGCTATGAGCCTGCTTCTTCCTCTCCCACTCCCCCTGCTTGTGTTCCCTCTCTCGCTGGCTGTCTCTATCTCTCTTAAATAAATAAATAAAATCTTTAAAAAAAAAAAAAAAAAGCTCACATATCACAATGTGCAGAGGAAGGTTTTCCTTATTTGGTCCAGGGGCTCAGGCACTTCACAATGCTGGGGGTGAAGCTCTGTGATCCTGCTGGCCTTTCCCTCATGATGGCAGAAAACTAGAGCAGCATCAAGCATCACAGTTTGACAGAGCAACATTCCAAGAGCAGAAAAAAAAAAAAAAATCTCTCCCGACTGGCCTCTCTCTCCTTTTACCTGGGAAGAGAATCTTCCCCAGAGACCATCAGCTGACATCTCCTTACATGTCATTAGCCAGAACTAGATCACACAGATACCTTCAACTGCAAGGGAAGCTGACAATTCGAATAATACCTGATTTTCCCAGCCCCTAGTGGGAAGTGGGCAAGAAAAGGGGGATTGGAAGTAACTGCTGGGCATGCAACCAATAACCACAGCCTTTCCTGGGGTTACTGTTCTAAGCGTTATGGAGATGTTTCACCATTTTGGCATGTCAGGAGAAAGACAAGCTGGTTTAAGTTCTTTTATGCATTGAATTTTGTCCCCCCCCCCCAAAAAAAATTCATAATGTTAAAGCCCTAGGATTACATGTTTTAAACATGAGAGAGAATGGAACAGAATGGAACGGAATGGAATGGAAAAGGAACAAAAGAGAATAGATCAGAGTTTATCAAAAACAGAAAGATAAGTAGTTTCATAAACTTTTATTTCAATTATACATGTGTGTATACTAGGTAGTAGGTAAAGTATGTATTTTCTGTAAGTCACGTTCAAAATAATTTGAAAGCCATTGCATTAGATCCTAGATTCTAGGGCAAAGGGTCAGCAAACTGTTGTTGAAGACCAAATCTGGCCTGTCTTTGTAAATAAATTTTATTGGAAGACAGCCACACCCATTTATTTATGTATTGTCTATGGCTGCTCCTACCACACTATGACAGAGTTGAGTATTGCAACAGAAACCATACAACCCACAAAGCCAAAACTATTATCTGGCCCTTTACAGAACAAGTTTGCTGAACCTTGCTCCAGCAAAGTGGACCAATTGTTGAAGCAGACAAGTGGTTACTTAAAGGAAAATGGAGATGCAATTACAAGAATAAGAACACATAAATGGGGGAAACAAAAACAAATTTCTTTAGTTACCACTGAAAAAGAAAGCCAAAAGAAAATATACAGAAACAGAGCACAGAGTCAAAGATACCTTGGAGGGGTTCCCAAGAAAGCATCAAAGGGGACTGGGGCTTGGCAAGGCAGCCTATGAGTCAAAGAGGATCCATACTGAAATGTCATCCATTCTTGGCCCTGTCCTCTTCACCAACAGACCCAGTGCTCAGTCTCCTTGCAGATATCTTCATTTGTACCCTTTGCTCCCTCTACAACCACATCTTAGACCTGGGCCTCAGGGTTCCCCTATGTTTTTGGCAGTGCTGTTCTGGAGAAGCACCCTCAGTCTAGACCAGGTCCTACTCAGATAGCAGTCAGGAGAAACTCCCCTCTGCTACCTGGGACATGCTAGGGACAGTTATACCATTCTCTGTATTTGAACCAGGACCACAGGGCCCCAATTCCCATTCCTCCCCTTCAAGGAACTCTTAGATCACTTATCCCCTGTCCTTGCATGTGGAGATCCCCACATCCTTCAAAGAGCTCCAGAGTTCCAGTTGTCTTGGAGAAGCTCCCAGTTCCAAGGCAGTGATGTGGCCAGAGGAGTGTTTCTTCATGGGATAACATAAGATTGGCCCAGGAAAAGTGCTAACATACTGATTTGGAGAAATTTTCACTTATGTTGGACACATCACCTATGATGGGTCACAGCAATCCTGTGAGCCTGAGCTGTAAGTGTGGGCCTCTTCTGCAGTTCTTGCTTGTGTTCTGACCAGGGTGCTACTTCCCATCTACGGCACCCAAGAGTGGCAGGGTGGCAGCAGGGGTCCTTTATCCTGTGCAACCCCCATTGCAAACAAGCAGGGTGACCACCCCCTTCCCCCACCCCAACTCCATAGGTTCTGTACCACCTCCATCTCCAAGAGCTTTCAAGATTACTCTGCAAGGCTAACAGGCCCTTCCGATCCATGCCCTCACTTGACCCCACTGACAGTGACTTGAAGCTAAGCTGTGCCAGATGAGGAATGGATATTCCTTGCTCACATGGGCCCCTCTTTTCACTCTGCCCATAGGCCCTTCCCTTAGCCTCTCCACCGAGAGGATATAGACAGATTATGATGGGCCGGGGCAGTGTGAACAATAATAGCATTGCTACCTTTTCCTAACTGTGGGAGATATGAAATTAGCCAGGAAGAGTACATTTAACAATAAAGAACACAAAGAGATGGTTTCCAGATGTGAACAGGAAGAGATGGTGCCTGGACATCACAAAGGGTCTTCAATGGTACAGACTAGACAATAAACCAATACCTAAGTCAATACTGCCTCTCTCTTTTCTAAATCTTCATTGAGAAGTCACTTAGCTCACACGGGCCCATGAATTTTGTAAGACACTTTAACTAGACTTGTTTATATAGTAAGGGCCCTGCAAAATATATTTGCTCAGGGTTCCATACACCCTGGCATGGCCCTATCTTCTGCAGAATGGCTGTCAAAGTGGTAGATCTGGGGGTGTCTGGGTGGCACAGCTGGTTAAGTGTCTGACTCTTGGTTTTGGCTCAGTTCATGACCTCAGGGTCATGAGATTGAGTCCCACCTGAGCTCTGCACTCTCTCTCTCTCTAAATTAAATAAATAAATCTTTTAAAAAAGAAAAAGTGTCAGATCTGATGTCTCTGGGAAATAAAGTCCACCCACTAAGAACCTTACTGAGTCACATATTCAACCAAAGATCTGATTTTTAAGGCCTACTGTCCTTGGCAGCTCTGAAGTGGGAAAAGTTTCCATTATCACCTCATTGTCTGTATCATGAGTCATCCTACTACTTGGGTCTTTGAAAAAACTCCTATGCTAAAACAAATTTATGGTTCATCCTAGGTCAGGTTACAAGAGATTTGAAAATGCTGAATCCACTCTAAGGAGGAGCCTGCTTTATATATATGCTGGATGCTGAAGCAGACAAAGCATGTCACTTAAACTGTATTTTTATATCAACTCATAAATGTTTTTTCATTATACAAAAATAACCTCTCCCATTTTATTCTGTCAAAATGTCTCTTTATTAGGTTATGGTTAATGGTTTAAGAAGTAATTTGCAGTGAAACATGTCAGTGCATTTTATAGCTATCAAAGAGAAGCACAAAGACACCATTTTCAGGGTGCTGATGTCATTATCCTGGGGCCTGCCTTCCTTGTGGAACTGATAGGTGCAAAAAAGTAATTAAGTATCCCTTTTTCCTTTTGGTATTGTCCCCAAGTTCTCAACTTCCCAGATGTCAGATTTGAGCTTCTGGCCTTTAAATAAGAAACAGTTACAAGGAACCAGGCACAAAGGAAGGTGACTCCACTTAGCACTTAATAATGAAGCTCTCCTTGTCCTTTTGTAACTCTCAGAAGTAAAACTTTGACCGCCTTGCTTCAAAAGAGTGGCCAAATAGAGTTCATGTTTATTAATTAGCTCATTATATTTGTTAGGCAGGAAATAAGCTTTTAAAGAAAAGATTTAGTCATTTTATAGCCCAGAATTAACCTTTCTTGAAGTCAATTTTTATGGAGATTAGGCAAACAGTATTTCCATCAGACCACCAGAATTATGAAGGTGTTTTGTAAATCTAATTGTGAAGGAAACTTAAAGATCAAAAGTACAAACTGTATACAGTATTCATCTCTATTTCTAAGTTGTTCATGGAATTTGCTTTGAATCTGAGATGACTCAAGACTACAGAGCTCTCTTGCATCGCTGCAGAAGCCACAGCAGAATTAGACCATTGCTCCAATATACACCATGTAGTTGTTCTTGTATTGTGTTTGCCTGGAGCCATTAGAGGAGCTCATATCACAACACACAGAGATTCTTACATAGCTACTTCAGGGTACAAGTTTCCCAGGAGTTCTTCCCCCTCCACACACTCAGACACATCTGATAAGTTTGCAAATAAATGAAAGAACTTGAGATGTGGGATGCCCCAGCCATGTTCTCTGCGGTGTGATCCCTTGCACATCTAAAGCACATACTCCCTGAGAGCCCACCTAAGTTCAGGACTAGAGGGAACATTTTAAGTGGAGTCAGAAAGTCCCAAGTTCAAATCCTTCACTACTTATGAAGAGAGGTGGCTTGGGCAGGTTACATCAACTCCCAGGAAAATGGGAATAAAAAGATCTACCTTCCAGGGCAGTCGTGAGGACTGAATGACGTATTTGTATGTGAAATGCATAGAACTTGGTAGGCATTTAATAAATAAAAAGTACCCTTAAGACGAAAACTCTTCTGTCTTTGTGACTGTTAATCATCAGAAAATGAGAGGAAAGGAGCTGTCTCTTGTATCCTTGAATTGGGCTTCCCTGAGATTTATAGCATCTGTGGAAGCAATAAACCACCAGCTCTAAAATGGGCCAGGTTATACGAGTACCTATTCCTCCTCCCCCCCTCTCTTCTCCCTTCAGCCTTTGGCTCTTTACTCAATAACACTGTATGAAGCATTTTTATGTGCCAAGTACTGAAAAGCATATAATTTAGTAAGAAAGGTTATATTATATTTAAATATAATTTAAATATTATATTATATTATATTATAGCTAAAATAACAGCACTTTTGTTTAGTCCTTACTATGTACCAGGCAAAGCTTTATTTTTATCTCACTATGATGATAAGATAATAATGGGATAACAGTAATTCCATCAGAAGGTTACTATTTTTATTCCAGATTTTACAGATAAGAAAACTGATACTCAGAGAGACCAGGTAATCAGTGAAAATTTTATAAAAGGCAAAATGACAGTTGAAAAGGCTCCATGCTTTACAACTCTGTGTTATTTTGGCCTCCCAAGAAGTTACCATCCCACGATGAAAAGGTGGAAACTCTTCAATAATCAGAGAAATGTAAAGTAAAACAATGAATTTCATTTTGCACATATTAGAGGGCACAAATTTAAAAGCTGGGTAATCCAAGCATTGGCAGGGATGTAGGGTATTGAAGGCTTGAAAACCGTGTGCAGCCACATTGGACAGCAGTCTGTTGCTACTTGCTGAAATAAAGAATACACATACACTGTGACCCAGCAAGCCCACTCCTGGGAATCTGTCCTAAGAAATCCTCCCATGTGTCCATAAGGCAGAGTTTGTCAACCTCAGAACTACTGACACTTAAGACTGAGTAATTCCTTGTTTGGGGGACAGTCCTGTGCGTTGCAGGATGTTCAGACCCCTAGCCTGTACCTACCAGATGCCAGTAGCATCTTCTCCCAGTAGTGACAACCAAACATGTCTCTAGACATTACCAAATGTCTCTGGAGGTGCAAAATCACTCCCAGTTGAGAACCACTACCATAACGGCACATGCTCGAGGATGTGCACTGCAGCCTCATTTGTGAAAGCAAGAACTGGAGCCACCATGGTGTCTATCATCAGGAAAATGCAAAAATAAAATGTGAGGGATGCCCAGCATGGAATAGTAGGCAGCTATCAAACAGAATGAATTAGATGTACACCACTGCAACATGAATGGAGCTTTAAATTTCAGTCCTGAGGAAAAGAAAATGAGACACAGAACACAGTATCACTTGTACAAATTAAAAATACTGTATACATTCACAGAACTATAGACATTTTGCAAGAATATATTTGGATGAAAAGATATACACTGAAACACATTAGAATGGTTACTGAAGGGGTAGGAACAGGGCATGGAGAGGCAGAGGATTAAAAGGAATAAAGCAAGAGAATGCCTTGCTTAAACTGACAATATCAGGTGTGAGGAATAACACAGACTTTGTTTGCTCTTGAAGACAAAGCGAAACCAAACAAAACAGGCATCATGAGTCAGGTACAGATAATATTCCAGAGACTGAGGTAGGAACCACTTTAGGTGGGAGTGATCAGAGAAGAGGTGGCAATTTCAGCTGAGTCATGAAGGATGCAGAGATTTAATAGTTACAAACAAGTATGTATTGTGTTGAGAGGGGTGATAATTCAGAATGTTCAATGACAGTCACCACCCACTGATCACATTTACATATCTGTCTCATTTGATTTCGATGGACAGTTTGATTTCCTCTATGTACATTCTGAAATTCAGAGGTTAAGTAACTTATCTCTGACTCTAAAGGTCATTCTGTTTATACATAAGAGTTTTTCTCTTTAGGTCACAGATTTCTGGACTGGGCTTTTTTTTTTTTTTAAAGATTTTATTTATTTATTCGATAGAGATAGAGACAGCCAGCGAGAGAGGAAACACAAGCAGGGGGAGTGGGAGAGGAAGAAGCAGGCTCATAGCGGAAGAGCCTGATGTGGGGCTCGATCCCACAACACCGGGATCACGCCCTGAGCCGAAGGCAGACACTTAACCGCTGTGCCACCCAAGCGCCTGGGCTTCTTATTTTTAAATAGAACCCAAAATGCCTCAAGCAGTCAGGGACTTCACATTCCTATCCAAAAGTCACCAAGCTCTAGTGTTTTTCTCTAGAATCTATCATCTCCTCTCATCTCCCATCACCATTACCCTGGTCTAAGCCAACAGGACCTCTGAGCAGAACAACAGCTTCTCACAGATCACCCTTGCATATCCATTTAGATCCATCCAGAACACTCATTCGATCATGCTGATCTCCTCTCAAAACCACAGTGACTCTCCACTGCCCTCAGATGAGAATCTAAATTTCTGAATATGACTGTCCAGGACTTTCATGATCTGGCTGAAGGCCTTGGTTTTTGTCAAAAAATAATGTGGATTTGGACAGCTGAACTTTCATGCCATACCCAGCACTGAACATTCTATTATTCTTTGTCTAAAAGACTTCACAAGTTATTTAAAAATTGTTAGTTGTCCTCATTAGCTTTTAAGAATTATCCAGGTCAAGGGATGTCTGGGTGGTGTGGTAGGCTAAGCATCTGACTCTTGGTTTCAGCTCAGGTCTGATCTCAGAATCACGATCTCAGGGTCATGATCTCAGGGTCATGAGATCAAACCCTGAGTTGGGCTCTGTGCTCAGTGAAGAGTCTGCTTAAGGCTCTCCCTCTGTTTCTCCACCCATCCCCCTCAAATAAACAAATAAATCTTTAAAAAAAAAGAATTATCCAAGTCTTATTTAATAATTATGGGGAACAAAGCCAGATATTGCAAAATAAATAAAATAGGGTAAAGCATTAGAGCAGGATGTCACTCACAGATAAACAGTAGCACTTGTGGCTTCTGAAGCCATGAGCAGAAAGCATTATAATTAGTCAATCAGTAAACAAACATTACTAGGAGTTTACTATATCCCACATGCTGTGATGCACAGTGGCAAAAGGGAAGCAGAGTTTAGTTCCTGACCTCAGGGAACTCACAGTCCAGGTGGAGACAGGTAACTGTAATGAGTAGGTAGGTTAACTCGTAAAACAGAGAGAAGTACAAAGCATGATGGGAGTCATGGGAGTGGAGGCTTCTCAAAGGAGTGAAAGTTTAAGCTGAGATCAAAAGTTGAACACTAAGCAGGGGCGTTAGGTTTAGGGGAATTGTGGGTTAGGAAGAATCAAGGAAAACCACTTCAGAGGGAATGAACAGTAGAAGGGGATAAGGGAGCAGGACATTCAGGGAAATGAAGCAGTTCAGAATGGCTTAAAATACTTACATGGCTTTTAAAACATTTAAAATAGAGTATTGTTATGCCCTATTAACATAAATCAACTACATCTGAGAAATCCTAGTGATGCAGAAAGAACATTACACAGAGTGGAAAACCTTTCCTTATAGTCCCAACTCTGCCAGAAACCAACTATCTGATAGTGAGAATCTGATTTAATCAATCTGAGCCCCTCTTCCCTCATCTGAAAAAAAGGGGGGGGGGGTTCTGTCTTCATAAGATTGCAGGGAGAACAGAATGAGCTAGTGTATATATAAGGGCACTTTAAATAAAACTAAAAAGCCAGACAAATTTTGGTATTTTTGATTATTGTTCTGAGAATATTCACTCCCCACTGATGTTGGACTTAGCCATGTGACTGTCTTTGGCCAATGAAATGTTAGTGGATGTGACACAAGTATAGACCTTAGATGTATTTGTACATTTTGGTTTGGTTCTTGAGCACCAGTGAGTTATCATAAGCAGCTCCTGCCCTTCAGCCTGTGGCCTTGGACTAACATATGTGGAGGAGACTTCAACACAATCCACAGCCAGTAACTAAGCCCAGACTACAACAGCCATGCCAGAGCACACGTGCAGACTTATAAGCATGAGAATAAATGCTTATCATTATAAACTTACATTGAATTTTGGGGTGATTTGTTATACAGCACTGTTTTATCAACTGCTGACTATGCTGCATAAGAAGTTACTATAAAGTTAGTGCCTAAAACAACACATATTTATTATCTCACTTTCTGTGGATCAGAAATCTAAACATGACTTAGATGGGTTCTCAGCTTAGAGTCTTACGAGGCTGTAATAAATGTGTCAAACAAGGCTGGGTTCTATCAGAGCTATTTCCAAACTCCCCCACCTTGTTCACAGAATTTATATCCTTATAGCTATAGGATTCATCGTAGATTACTTCTTGGTTCAGGAGCCAATTAAGTATTTTAGAGGCACCTGGGTGGTTCAGTCAGTTAAGCATCCAACTCTTGATCTCAGCTCAGGTCTTAATCTCAGGGTTGTAGTTCAAGCCCCATGTTGGGCTCCATGCTGGATATGGAGCCTACTTAAAAATAAATAAATAAATAAAAATAAAGCCATTTAGGTATTTTAATGTAACCTCATCACAGGAGTGACATCCCATCATCTTTGCATAGTTATGTTGGTTAGAAGTGAAGCAAGTCGTATTTACAAAGAGAAGATTATGCAAGGGCATGAACACCAAGAAGCAGAGACCATGAGAATCAACTTAACATTTGTATCTAACGGACCACCATAAGGCATTATCATGCTCCTTTCTCCCAAGGCAATGATTATACCCCAATTTAGTGAATGATGTAAGCTATTAGGTGCCTAGTATCTGTAAGTCCCACCTCACATTTATATATCCGTTGCCTTGACCAAAGGAGGGTAGGAGTGGAAGAAGACATATTCACATATATGTTTATGGAAGGTCCATCAGAGATTTTAGAAATGGGGACTGTCAGAGCTGGAAAGAACTTCAAAGGTTACGCAATCCACATCACTGTTTATGGATGAGGAGATGAAGGCTGAGAATGTTGTTGCAAGGCCCAGAGCAAACAGACAGTGGCAGATATTCAGACACCCAGGCCAATGCTCCTTCTGCTCTCTCTGCTCCTTCTCAAGGTTCTCCCAGTAGTCTCTAAAGTTAGTTTGACCACAAAGATCAGAACACGTTCTTGTTTAAAAAAAAAAACACATTTCTGAGACTTGCTATCAGGATCTCCAGGATGCAGGAGCCCAACGTTTGTATTTCAACCAAGCTTCTCAAGTTGATTCTGATTAAGCAAGTTTGGGAAGCTTCATTCCATTAGTTGAAACTTATTTATTAAGCATATCATCTGCACCAAGTTATAAGAAAGATGGTGGGGATACAGCAGATGAATATAGACACACCACCCCTACCCTTATGAAGGTTGCCACCTAACAAGGAAAAGAGACATTGACCAAGAAAACTCCAAGTGTGACGAGTGTTAGATGAAGTACAAAATACTGTAAGGGGAGGGGAACGAGAAAGGCAGCTAACCTCAGGATCTGGGGAATCTGAGGAAATTACATTAAGTTGAGCCCTGTAAAAAGGACATGCAAGTAGGAGATAGGGAAAGCAGGATAAGAGCATTCCAGGGAAGACACAGAAGGTTCAAAGGGCCTAAGGCAAGAACACAGACCCCACCATAAAACCCCACAAGGATATAGGCAGTGAGCTGAAAGAAGACAAGAGCACAGATAAGCCAAACATGAGCTTCCATAAAGGCCTCAGGAACAGTGCTAGGAATCTATAAAATGTACAGCATCAGTATAAAGAAGTCTACACCCTAGTACGTGGGCAGCCCCTGACAAGTGTCAGCCGTGGTTTGTAAACCTCGCCAGTGCACTGATTTACAGCCAGCATCAACACCGTGACGGATGCTGTTTTTATTTCAGATGTTCCTGATGCTCTATTTGACACAGCCTTGGGAACTCAGCAAAGAAAAGCATTTGCTAGGACATTTTGACTGAGAGGACACTGTCAAACAAACAAAAATAAAAAGATGAAAGAAAAAAACGGCTGTAAGAGCAGCCATAGCTTAACCAAATGAATGATGGTGGGGAAAGGCAATTTCTGTATGGTCAGGAGAGAGCAACAGAGACATAAGGGATTTCCTTATATGCTGCTCCGAATTCACATCCTCCAAACTCTGGACCTACTCACACACATGGTTTCCTGCAAGTGAGATACAAGTGGTCTTTCACGTGTGACAGAAAAAGCAATTATATTTTCTAGTCAAATTGGGTGAAGAAATTCTATGGCTGTCACTATTCAGACTTCATATTCCTCAAGAACAGATTTTTTTTTCTTCTCCAAACTCTGTAGGGCTTTGTCCATAGAAAGACAAGTACTGTACAAAGAGTCTTGGTGAAAAAATCTCCATTATTAGGAGAAGTTACCTGGAATAGGAAGAAAGGAGGGGAAGATGAAGGGAAGGAAAAGTTTTACTTTTTATTTTACATATTCATCATTGCTTAAATTGTACTAAAATACCATGTTCTATAACTAATATAGCTGACTGCAATGGTTGATACATGGTTAGGATTTAGTAGAGCTATGTGGGTCATGTAGGAGGGATTTTGGTGTGCTTCCGGCATACAACACTAGAAAGGATCAACAAGCCCCCTGAATGTTAGATGAAAGCCATGGACCTTCGGCTCATAACAGTGAATACACAGGCCAATACAATTTTGCCTATAATTTTAGGGATAGTGACCCCAAGGCCATCTCTTGACTTCCCAGGAGTCCAGGAGCTCCCAGACGAAATGTAGGTTTTGGAACCAGACATATATCTAAATCTTGGCTCTCCCATCTTTGGCATAGGGTCTTGGACTTCACCTCTCTGATTCCGTGAAGTCTCTTCTGCAAACCTATGGTGTTGACAGACCACAGTGTTGTTTTAAGGATTAAATTAAAATAAAACTAATATGTAGGGGCTCCTAGGTGGCTCAATAGTTAAGTGTCTGCCTTCAGCTCAGGGTGTGATCCCAGAGTCCTGGGATCGAGCCCCGCATCGGGCTCCCTGCTCCACTGGGAGCCTGATTCCTCTTCTCCCACTCCCCCTGCTTGTGTTCCCTCTCTTGCTGGCTGACTCTCTCTCTGAAATAAATAAATAAAATCTTCAAAAAAAAAAAAAAACACTAATATGTAAAGCACTGACACATACATAGTAAGTAATCAACAAATAGGAGCTCCTATTAGTGACTATTTCTTTGAGAAATGTATTCTTGAATTTTAAGCAACTGGCTTAAAAATCTCATTTATAAATTGTAAAAATAAAAAAGAAATTCTATTAGGACTCAGTTTTACATTTCCATCCTAAATGCGCATCTTAAATGTGCACACCACTTGAATCATGAGCAAAGTACAAAGTAAATCCACTACAGGGGGATGTATTTTATGTAAGGGACAAACTACTGAAGACCTTGAATAAATGAAAAGTTGCATAATTCACAACTAATTTTCCTATTAAAATAAATACAAAGTATAGGGGCGCCTGGGTGGCACAGCGGTTAAGCGCCTGCCTTCGGCTCAGGGCGTGATCCCGGCATTCCAGGATCGAGCCCCACATCAGGCTCCTCTGCTATGAGCCTGCTTCTTCCTCTCCCACTCCCCCTGCTTGTGTTCCCTCTCTCTCTCTGGCTGTCTCTATCTCTGTCAAATAAATAAATAAAATCTTTAAAAAATAAATAAATAAATAAATAAATAAATAAATAAATAAATACAAAGTATAAAGATGCTGGCACATTAATTTACAATCATTGTAGCAATAATTTGCTGTAAAGCAGTCTTTTTTTAATAATAATTTTTTATTATGATATGTCAGTCACCATACAGTACATCCTTAGTTTTAGATGTAGTGTTCCATGATTCATTACTTGCGTATAACACCCAGTGCTCCACGCAATATGCAGTCTTTTCTTTCCTCAGCACTGTCTATACCATTTTATAATGTATGCCCTCTGACATTAAGAGCACAGTGTACTGAAGCATGTGTTTGTCTCAATAGTATTTTATCACATCTACCTTCCTTTCCAGTTATTGATTCTCAGGCATATTTTTAGAACTAGCACCAACACCAGCACCACCCTTAATGATAACATGTATGACATTATTTCATGATTACAAAAAAAAAGACTCAATTATACTAATACTAAATATTCAAATAATGGTACACCAGCAACCAGCATCATCTGTAGAAGTTCCTGTTCTGGCAAACCATGGTGAGTTTGTCCATTTACAGGGCTAAAAAAAATGGGGCCCCTGTAAAGCAAAAGTCAAACACAGCTACCACTTCACTCAAGCTGCTTTGAAATTACACAATTCTTGATATTTTTCTTTGAAATATTTGCATTATTTCATTTATGCATAAGGTGAAATTTTGTTAATATTTAATAGACACTTTCATATGCACAAAAAATATGACTATACAAACTGAAGAACAAAGGAAATGTAACCTTACCGTCTGGCTCACAGCTTTAATTAGCAAATCTGATCAGCAGCAGACTTTATCTATTATGCCTGCCAGCTCTGATACCCTGAGTGTTATCTGCATTGGTATTAAAGAGTAGAAACCAACAGATGGCTACAATTTCATAGCAGGAGAAAAACTCTCTGACCTTATCTCACAGGGACTCTGAAGAACATTAGCGCTCAGAATTCTGAGAATCTAGAACTCACACACCTGTGCAAAGACAACTGGAATACTGCCAACCAGGCAGGCTAACTAGCAGACACAGCTCAGCTGAGGAAGAGGAAAAGCAGAACAGGGTGTTGATCAAAGAAGAAAGGAATGTGCTTGAAAATGCAAAACTAGACCTTCCCAGTAGCACGTCTACAACATCTGTCTGGCCAAGGCAAACTAAAAAACTAAAAATAGGCATTGAAGGGCGTATCAATGTCAATTTCCTGGTTATGACACTGTCCCACAAGTATGCAATATGTTATCTGACCATTGAGGGATACTGGTGAAGGGTATGAGCGATCTCCCTGTATTATGTCTTATAACTGCATGCAAATCTACCAAAAAAATTATCTCAAAAAAAAGAGGGAAATAAAATTGGTATTCAAATGGAAAAGGCTAATCAGTTATTTGATCAATGATTTAGCTACAAGGAAGTTCTTTATAATGCTACTTATATCATCAAAATACTGCACAAACTATCTAAATGTCTAAAAGCAAGGGATTATTTGTTCATTATTAAAAAAAATCTGTGGCATGCGTATACAAAAAATACTATGCATCCACTAAAAAGATTTTATAGGAAAACATATACAACTTGGAAAAATGTTCACAATGTATTTTCACAAAGCAGATTATAAAACAAAAATGATCACAGTTTTATAAATTATAAGTGTACTTTATAATTCAACATACAGAAAGGACTAAAAGGATAGGCAATAAGGCTAGGGATGATTTTACTTTTTTGCAATTTGTATTTGCTAGAATTTCTACCATGAAAACTAATTCACTCACGCACAGATAAGTACTAAGTCCCGGTGGCATGGGAGGCACTGTAGGGTACCATGCGAGTAAGCGACATCCAGGCCCCTACCTTTTTGGAGCTTCCTGGCTATGACAGCTGGACACAGCTAAGCTAGCAATACAGCAAATGCCAGTAAATGCTGAGCTTCCCTGAAATAGCATCCTCAGCTCTGAGAAGCCTTGCTCTGGATTCAGTGTCTTTCAGAAACCAGATTTCAGTCCACATAGTCCAATCTTTCAGTAAACAAACCATCATCCTTGACTTTCATCTCTTTGGCTCCAATCTCATGTAGCATAGTTTCTGATACACCCAGTGGCCCTATTCTTAGAAGGGAGAAATGGGGACTGGGTGTTTGTAAAGTATCTGCCAAGTGCGAGGCACTGTCATGGGCTTTTGCTTATACGCCATTATGCAGCCCTACCGCAGCCAAATGAAGAAGTTTTTGTCAGTATTTTACAGAAGATGAAAATAGAAGCACAGAAGGATTAAATAATTTGCCCACAGACACACAAAGCTTTAAACCCAGTCCTGACTCTGAAGTTCATGGTCTTTCCACACATACCAGGCTGCTCTCTCCACTTATCTCTCAGGACATCTTCCAACAGAGCTGCTTCTTTAGATTTCCATCTACTGGCCTCGCCTCTTGTATCTGGCCACGTTGATAACCTCTGGGATGTCAGATTACAGACCTAAAGATTCAAACTCTCTGCGAAGAACTGCTGAAGTTGGAGATGGAATGCAGGGAAAACGGGTTTAAAAGGATTGGCTTCCAGCACAGCTGGAGATACGGAGAAGGAGAAGCGGGCTTCAGACCCAAGGCCAGGGAGCATCCCTCCTTTCTCCAGCTGTTCCCAAGGTTACATGAACCAAATGGCATCATGAACAGTCTGTGAATCCCTTCTCTGCTGACGAAAAATATTTTTGTTCCCCTGACACTGCTCAAGGTTCCTTTTTACCTCTTAGGACTCAAGAGGTCCTTGCCGGAGTGCATTTTAAAAGCCTATCTGGGAAGAAATGTGCTTGTCTGTCCCAGATCTTTTGATCTCCTATACTCACTGCCAGTCTTGATAAATAAAAACCCTCAGCAAAGCCACCTTTATGAAAGTCTAGAAGCCAGTAAGTCAAGCAATATTGAACCCATAAAAATCAATTCAGTATATAAAAGTAAAATGCAAAGCAGTATATATAGTCCTATTTGCAGTTAAAAATATTTTTGTGTATTTGTAAACATTGTCTTTTAAAAGCATATTTAAAAAAATAAAAAATAAAAACATATTATGAAAAGTGTGAAACATCATAAAAATACACTGAACCCCCCACCACCTAGCATTAGACCGCGAGCAATGCTCAGATGGACTAATGAGTGGGTTCAGGTGTTGTCAGCCTGATCTATACACCATGAAGCTCTACACCTGCCTTTCACTCAATGTTTCTACCACACATTGATACACATGGCCTACATCCATTTATTTGTGATTGTATAATTTCTTCTTCGTTTTAGCTGAAATTCTTCTATAAGGAACTATCCATCCTTAACATGTGGTTAACTTCATTTTTTTATAATAATTTATTATGTTATGTTAGTCACCATACAGTACATCCCTAGTTTTTGATGTAAAGTTCCATGATTCGTTACTTGCGTTTAACACCCAGTGCTCCATGCAATACGTGCCCTCCTTACTACCCATCACTGGCCTATCCCAATCCCCCGCCCCCCTCCCCTCTGAAGCCCTCAGTTTGTTTCCCAGAGTCCATAGTCTCCCATGGTTCATTCCCCCTTCTGTTTACCCCCCCTTTCTTCTTCCCTTTCTTCTCCTACCTATCTTCCTACTTCTTATGTTCCATAAATGAGTGAAACTATATGATAACTATCTTTACTTCAAATACAGTGTATATAAGGAAGGCAGAATAGATGTTGGATTCTTTTTCCTTATCATTTTATTGTTTTCAGAATGAGTCGGTGCCCTAGCAACGTTCATAGTGACCAATGAGTTTTATTTTTTTATTTCATTTTTAGTGTCACTGTGAGCCCATAGATTTGTTTATATTTTGTGAATTTATTGAACCACAGTCTTATGGTCATTCTTTCTATGATATACATATGCAAAAAATATAGAAGTAGAGTATTAAAAAAAAATCTCACCCCAATCCCTCTCCCCAGAGGTGATCCTACAAAATCCTTACAATGAAGTTCTCATCACTAAGTGTTAAGTATGAATAGATTCATTTCTTAGGACCACTCTAAAAAGCAATGTCTTAAGAGAGAATTTACTTCGGTTCCTTGGAAGCAGGAACTTTGAAAAGGAAGATGAATTATTTAACTAGACACAAAGGAAAGTGCCAAATTAGGGGCTAAGAAATTAATCACACAAGGTTTAGGGAAAATGTTACAAACAAGAGTTTTCTTTTTAAAGAATAAAAGTAGATCATGAAATAAAATTTTGGAGAATCTTTAACTATTTTCCCACAGAAAGATGACCAACAAAGGCTGTCATGTGACCTAGGCCGGTGAGGTGACAAAAAGTATTAAGATTTCAGAATCAGCACCCCTGTGCAGTAGCAATATCAGTGCTGCAATGGAGTCAACATGTGCTTTTATAAACTGATCTACACCAAATTCCTGCACTTCTGGCACTTCCCTGCTTTCCCCAATATCCTCCCCACCCCAGTCAACTGCCATTCCATCTCTCTAGTAGCTCAGGTCAGAAACCTGCCTTATCCTTGACTCTTCTCTTTCCCTCAGACACACCCCATACTTGGCAAATCTTGTTTATGCTACCTCTAAAATATATTGAGAATCTGATCCCTTCTCACGACTCTGCTTCTGCCACCCTGATCCAAGCCACAGCTTCCTAAAGGGTATTCTTGCTTCACTTTCATTCCTGTAGCATGTAGCTTCCATCTAGCACCAGGATGATCTTTTTGAAATTATGTCCTGTCTCCTATACCTCAGCTCAAAAGTCAACAATGGCTTCTTACATCAGAGGAAAAGCAAACTCCTTGCTGTGACCTCCCATGCTCTCTCAGGCCCCTTGTTACCTCCCTGACCTCATCCTACCATGCTTTTCCTCTCCTCTCCATGCTACCCTCACTGGTTGGTGATTCTGCAGATACTTCAAATAATGCTCCTGCCTGCCTCTGGGCCTTTGCACTTACTGTTTCATATGGAACACTTTGCTCTCAGATAACCAAATGGCTCATTCCTTTTTTCCCTTCAGGTCTGTGCTCAAATGTAGTCACCACCACCCCTGCCCATCGCCACTCCCAACATAATAATGCTTTTTTCCCCCATAGCAATTACAACATCTATGGTACTATCTAGTTAATTTAGGTAACTATTTATCTGGCTTATTTTTGTCTCTTCCACTAAAATGTACACTCCATAGGGCAGGGGTTCAGATATTTTTTTTTCAGTGCTAGAAACAGGACCTGGCACATCAGTGACCTTCAATAAGTACCTATTGAATGAATATAAAATACTCTAATAGCCAGCACTGTGTGTCTCCCCCAACCCCTGCCCCCAAATATACACGCATTACTTTTTATCCTCAGCTCTACAGCCCCATGGCCAATGAAAGATAAAATATCAGATTTTACTATGTCAACTTGCTTATCAACAGGCATTTAAATGTGGTTTAAGAACAATTTTTAGTAAACTGTTCCATCTCTTAATAGATACGGTGAACAAGGGCCTATAACCCATGCTAAGGAGCTTGGACTCTATTTTAATGTTAAAGAGGAGTTACCAGAGGGTTTTTAAGTAAGGGGGTGACTTAATTAGCTCTGCATTTTAGGAAAAAGCTCTCTGGCTGTCCTAGGGCAAACAATTACAGGAGCAAGGCTGGACACAGGGAGACCAGGTAGGAGGATGTTATATTCATTCAGGTGAGAGGTGAGGAGCCTAGATAGATCTCCTTCTTCTGCTGCTTCACCCCAAACAGTATCCTGAGGTCTAAAAGCTCTTTTTTAAGTCATCCAGCAAGCTTATTTTTAAAACATGTTTGTTAAAGTGCCTATTATTTTCTATACCTACACTGCCCAATACAGTAGCCACTAACTACATGTGACTATTAAGCACTTGAAATGAGGCTATCTGAATTGAGATGTGCTTTAAATGTAAAACACACCCAGATTTTGAAGGCACAGCAAAAAAAAGAAAATATAAAATCTCACTTTGATAATTTTTATATTGATTACATGTTGAAATATTTTGAATATATTGGGTTAAATAAAATATACTATTAAAGTTAGTTTCACTCATTCATTTTCAGTTTTTTAAAATGTGGGTACCAGAAATATTAAATTACATATGTGGCTCATATTTGTGGGTTATATTATATTTCTGTTTGACAGAGCCATTCTTGGCACTATGCTTAGCACCAAGAATATACACAGTACAAAACAAAGCCCCTGCTCTCATTCCCCTAGAATGCAATCCCAAATCAATATCCATCAAAAAATAAAAATAAATATATACTTTAACATCTGTATAATCAATCCCTTTATCACCAAGAAGTGCCAGACAATGTTGGTACCCAAGCTTGGTTTTGTGATCACTTTAGCACCAGGGAGTTGTGCACAGACCAACATAATATTTTTGCACCCAGTGGAGGTCAAAGGACATCACGGCCCCTATACAAACAAAGGCCTGCTGGTTGTTCCTCTAGACATATATGGCAGGATGATGGATAAATGACACATGAAGAGGCCACAATGTCCAAAAAAAAAAACCTGTAGAGTCAATGCCACATACACACAGTAAGTTGTGACTATTTCAGCAAAACAGCATCCATCACATTAAATCAGTTCCACTAACTGGAATATTGTTGCTACTGTGATTTGTTTCTACTTGGTTTTACCAAATTATTTTGGTTTTATAGCTATACATCTAAAAATGTAAGGAATACATGGCTAGTTTTCTGTTTAAATATATTTAAGTAATACCATACTATGGTTAATTTCACTTAACACTAGAAATAAGTTGTAATATTTTTCCCTGAAAAGAAATTCTATGTTACTCAAGTTTTAGAAATCCTGCCCTGGATTATGGTACCTATCCTATTTACTATACCTCCCCTGCCTTCTGCCCTTTCCCTCCTGGTAACCCAGGGGCTTCCCAGTGGCTTCCCAGTGGCCTATAGTTTGCTACTTGTCAGCAGAAACTGAACAACCCCATTAAACAACTGGCTCTCTCCTTCTCCTGGCCTAAGAAGATGGCCCATGACCATTCAGGGATCTGTCACCAAGGGGCTCTCCAGGAGGTACATACATCCAGGAGTACATACTCATACCACTCAATGACAGGTATGCAATGGCACTGCCCAGTGAGAATGGATGCTGCCTGAAAGGAGAAATTTCAGCCTTACCGCTGGATGCCACCCTGCATGTCCCCACTGCCACACCATCTGCCCCCATCCCTGGTTCGTCGGGTAAGGAAAGGCTCCTAGGAGATCCCTGGTGTTTTGCCTGCACCAGACTCCTCAATTCTATTCAGGGCTTCCCCTGAAGTATCTTATCTCTGTGTCACCCACCAGCATAATGGAAGGGGAGAGCATAAATCCCAGTAGATCAGGAGGCATCAGAGCATAACAGCTAAAATGATAAACTCCACAGCCGGACAACCTGGGTTGAATCTTAGTCCCCACAACTAGCTGAGGTGGCCATGGACAAGTTCTCTGTATCTCCATTTCCTTCTTGTAATATGAGGATAATAAACTCTCAGTAGGATTTATGAGGCTTAATTATTACATATAAAGCCCTTAAAACAGTGCTTAGCACTCATTAATAGTTACTACTACTGGAAGAACCAAGAGTATCTTTCTCACAGTAGACATAAGAAGTGGACCTTAAAGTCTCAAACCCTGCAGAAACCCCATCCTTCCTGACTATAAAGATTAACAACCTTGGCTGCCTTTTGTTTGAGAAGACTCCATCCCTAGCTGGTCCATACAGGTCTTCCCCCCTACAGCCACCACTGGTCCTTGACAGAAAAACAGACTTGGGACATGTCACAGCTGGAGAAACATTTGGCAGGGAAATGAGAGAATTTGGCACAAGCCAATATATCGCCTGCAAATCCACACATTTGCAGTCTTATGAATGGAACTCCAGGATTCCACAGCTCAACTTCAAAGGAAAGAGTAGACAGGTGTTCCTAGGCATGAAGTTGTTGAGGCCCCCGCTGATTTTAGTCACACTCCTGGAATGCAGGGAGTAAAGTACCACATCTAAAGCAGTGCACAATAGATTTGCCTCCCGGTTTATCATGTCCAGAATCAACCCGAAACTACTAAAGCAGCTTAATACTCCAAAGCAGTGGTTCTTACACTTTGGGTGGGTATCAGAATCATGTGGGGAACTTAATAAAAATACAAAAAGCCCAGGCCCTACTCCAATGAGTCCAGGTCTTTGTGTTCTTTATTAGTTCTTTAGGTGTTTCCCTATAGCCACCAGAATGTGAGAATCATGGCTCTAAAGAAAGGATAGCTACAGAAGGGTCAGCAGCCCACTCCCATGCTGTAATCCAACACTTCGAGAATGCCTTATCTGAATACCCCTAATCACAGGCTCACTCTTTGAATACTTTAATAAAATTAATAAAGACATAAAAGTACTAATCATGTTTAAGTAATGCAGTCTATATATACAGTGGCATTTTGAAAAGTTATTTGCATAAGTTTATTTTAGACTTGGGGATTCTTACAGCTCTCACACTGTCTCACTATTACTGAAAGAATTATTTACAGCAGTTAGCAATGTTGTATAATGGAGAAAACACTTGAACCTTCCATTTGGAGACCAATGTTCAGAGCCAGCTCCACCATTCACTAAGTAGCTTGAGAAAGTGACTTAACTATGCTGAAACTCACTCCTTTTCCAGATACTCAGGGTAACAATACTCACCTTTTGGAGCATCAGGGGAATTAAATGAATCAACATATATGTATAACTAGTGCATTGGCCACACTGAAGTACTCAGTATTCATGTATCAACTAAATCTAAGAGAAATTTACACATGGAAGTAAGTGATTAGGCTATGCACGAAAGTCCACTGTGAGCAAGGGTTAACCTTGTTCTTCCAGGAAAGCAGAAGCACAGAAGAAGGAAAAGTTGGTAACTAAATTTGAAGTTTTCAGGTAAACTATGAAACTCAAATTTAATCCCCAAGAGTAGATGTTTCTAAGGCTATTGTAGGGATCCTAACCAATCCTGTTCCTTAAACCATTAAGTCTTATGCACACATTTTATATTCTTAGTATGATTCTAAGCTTCTCAACAATGTCATTTTCTTGTACCTCTGTTTCAACAGAGGATCTTCCTTTCCGTGTCCCTACACATACTCAGATATCACTGAGTACAAGTAACACATAGATTCCTGAACTGACATTATGCCTTTTTCCAATAGTGCAGATGATTGGTGATACTGTCAGTTATTCGTCAATAAAGTAGCTTACGCTTTCTTCTAAAAAAAAAAAAAAAGAATACTTTAAAATTATGATGTGAAGATATTTAATTAACTTTTAATTGAAATGGTTCCAGGAAAAAAATTATAAATAACACATTTGTCTTCACTGTGTTTTCATTATAAGACACAGAAAGTAATCGATGGACAAAAAAGCACAGTGCAACTCAGGGCACAGAGAATATGGTCGCCAAAAGCAGAAACACAAGACTCCAGGATAATGATGTAGTCACTCCCAACAAGTGAGTCCAGAGTTCTAGAAATGAATTACGTGAATTCTAATAAGCATCTTGTAAATACCAGAAATAACTAATATTACATATTCTCAGACACTATAACTGATTTGGGTTAGGAAGTCCCCAACTTAATAGAAGACAATATTCTAAAATTTTGTTCTTTGCTTTAGAGCACAGCATTCTGCCACAGCACAGTGTTATAGATGGCTGTGTGTTGGCCAGGAGGCAAGATGTGCAGGCAAGATGTGCAAGCATGACCCTGCAGGTCAGAAGACTTGGTTCAGAATACTGGCCCCACCATGAATTTGAAACCTCATTCTTCTAGCTCTTCAGCCACCAAATCCGGAAGCTACCCTACATTTTCATTTTCTCATACTCCACAACCAGTCCAGTAACAACAAATCACATTAGTTAGCTATTCTTTTAAAGTATGTCACTACCATCAGCATTCATGCTACCATCATCTCTCACCTGGATTATTACACAACAGCCTCCAAATAATTCTCTCTCCAAGTCGGATCATGTCATGCCTCTGTTCATGGAGCTCATTTCACTCAGAATAAAAGCACAAGTTTCTGCCATGACCTAAAAAGCCAAGTGCATTCTCCAGCCCATTCCATCTATCCCCACCCTCTACTCCATACCCATGGCCTCTTTGCTGCTCTTCAAACACACCAAGCACACTCTAATCCCAGGACTCTGCACTCGCTGATCCCTTCAACTGGCACTCTCCTCCAAACACCCCTAGATAACTACGTGCCTCCTTTTCTCTACTCCTTCAATGGCACTTCAAATATCAGCCTCTCCATGATGCCTGTGAAATTTGTACCCACTACACTTTTATATACATAGAAAATGTCTGGAAGATACATAAACTGTTAACAGCAGAAAACAGTTAAGTGGGAATGGTTTGGGAGCAGGGTGAAGGAAAGGACTTATTTTAAACTCTTTCATATATTTTTTGATATTTTTTTCAAAAAATTAGTGGCAGCTAATTACATGACAATGCTGAGTTAATAGATACCCAAGTCAGTTCACAGGAACCCAGGTAGCTCTACCAGTTCTGAAGTATTATATTATAGTTCACATGTTTTATGTGCTTGATGGGATTTTTAACTGAGATATAATTGACATATAACATCATACTCGTTTCAGGTATACATAATAAGGATTTGATATTTGTATATACTGCAAAATAATTACCAAAGTAACGCTAAGTAACATCCACCACTACACATAAGTTACAAATTTGTGTGTGTGATGAGTACCTTTAAGATGTACTCTCTAAGCAACTTTCAAATATACAACACAGTATTGTTAACTATAGTTACCATACTATACATTACATCCTTAGGACTTATTTTATAATTGGAAGTTTATACTTTTTGGCCACCTTTACCCATTTCCTCCACCCACTCAAAACATCATAACCATAACAAAGTAATTTTTTGCGATGCAGGTCTACTAATGAAATGACTGAAATTCTTTTGAGGGGATAACATTTTGTTTAGCTGGAGTTCAAATTTAGTCTCTTGTATTATCATGGCAGAAACATCGTCTAAAATGAATGATCAAGGCAAAGCATGCTCTAAAGTACTGAAAGAGAGCTGGAGGGGACTTTACAGAGCAATTGTTTCAGCTCTTACAGATGAAGTGAAGCCCAAATTCCTGGTAACGTCTGCTCCCATCTCACAGCTACATAGTGAAGAGAACCCAGTCTCATGACTTGTGGTTCAACTGGGCCTCTTCTTAGAATACTTGCATTTCCTCTGGGAGAGTTGACCCAGGAGCATAGTCATTGTCTGGAAAGTAGTAGGTGTCTTTTAGCATTAAAAAAGTCACATCTAGAAGAGCCTTTTAAGAGGCCATATTCTGTTTGTTAATGAACAGTGGAAGTGACTGCACAAGACTCTGTCCACCAAGGCATCACTGTACATCATTGCCATGTTGTTGTTTTTATTGAAGAATAGTTGACATACAATGTTATATTAGTTTAGGTACACAACACAGTGATTCAACAACTCTATATATTACTCTGCTCACCACTGTATAGTGTAGCTACCATACGATGTTATTATATTATTGGCTATATTCCTGTGCCGTACTTTTCATCCCCATGATTTACTTATTTTACAACTGGAAGTCTGTACCTCTTAATCCCCTTCACCTAATTTCATCCATCCCCCACCCTCTCCCCTCTGACAACCACCAGTTTGTTCACTGTATTTATGAGTCTGTTCCTATTTTTTGTTTGTTCATTCGTTTTATTTTTCAGATTCCACATATAAGTAAAATCATTAAGTATTTGTTTTTCTCTGTCTGACCTATTTCACTTAACCTAATACCTTCTAGGTCCATCCATGTTGTCACAAATGGCAAGATCTCATTCTGTTTTATGGCTGAGTAATATTCCTCTGTGTGTGTGTATCACATCTTCTTTACCCATTTTTCTATCAAAGACAAGAAAATAACAAGCGTTGTGAGGATGCGGAGAAAAGGGAACCCTTGTGTGCTGTTAGTGGGAATGTAAATTGGTACTTCCATTGTGGAAAACAGTACGGAAGTTCCTCAAAAAAATTAAAAATAGAAGTACCATACAACCCAATAATTCCACTACTGGATATTTACCAGAAAATGAAAACACTAGTTCATAAAGATACATATATCCCTATGTTTACTGCAGCATTATTTACAACATCCAAGACATGGAAGCAACCTAAATGCCCATTGCCATGTTCTTATTCATGCACATGACTATCATCAATAGATTGTAAGCATCTTAAGGACAAGGCAAGTCTTAATAATGTTTATTTCATCGGCACCTGGCACATAGGGAAATTCATAAATGCTTATTTAAATAATCAATTGGTAAGTAATTAATGCCTCTTCTTTTGCAAAATTCTTTTCTACTTCTTCACTTTCAGTGAAATGTTGGTCACATCATTGCTCCCTGCTTAAAACTCTCTAATGGCTCGCACTGTAGTTAGAATAAAATCCACACTCCTCATACTGGCCCACAAGGCCCTTTCTGATGTGGCCCCTACCTAACTCTCTGATCTTATCTGTTTCTACTCCTTCCCACTCTAGTCACATTGACCTTTTATTTCCATTGATGAGATGGGCCAAATTTATTCCTGCTCTAGAGCTTTTGTAAAAGCCGCTCTCTTCACTTTGAACTCTCTTGTCCCCAATCTTCATGTTTCATCTTACGTCCCTCCCCCAACCATTGTCATTTATCACTATCCACATTTCCTCATTTGTTTATATGTGTTCTCATTTATAGATATGGGAGCTCCATAATAGAAAAAGTCTTTGCTGTCTTGTTCACTACCACCATGCTTAGCCCCTCAGTCGATGTCTAGCACATAGTGGGTACTCAGTAAATGTTTGTTGAATAAAGGAATTAATTCCTCCAGGACTCCTCAGTCTTCTTCTCAACTATACTTATTCAATACAATACATATTTGTTGAGTAAATGAGTCAAAACTGAATGTCATCCTTTTGGCTCCAGGGTGGGATCTTGGCTTGGATGAAATGTAATTGGCTAGAACCATGCATGCAATGACATGGTAGAAAAATCAGAAAGAACCAGACAAAACCGATGGAACTATTGTGTACACATAAAGTTGTTTAATTCTCCAATTTATTTTCATTTTAGTGTATGTCTATTTAAACCAATGCCCCAAAAATTACAGCCTCAGACGGGCGGGCACATAAATTTCTGACTTTAAAACCACTTTATTTCAAGCTTGATAAATAGCTTTTGTCACTAGGTAGAGTAATTAAGGTGTCGTACAGGCCATAGCTAGGCCGGGCTGACATTACTTTCTTTTCAGTGTTTTGTTACCTGCCTGTCGGATTTGGCAGAGCTCATAGAAAGGCTCAGGGCTGAGTTATGTACATTCTCTTCTGGCAGGAGCTTTGTCAGGAAGATATATCTCCCCCACCTACTGAGCAGCCTCTGTTTTCCAAGACCCATGGCAGGTATGCCTGGCACACACTGCCAAGCCCCTCTCATCATCTCTAGTGGTCACTCTGTCACTGGCAGAGAAAAGGATGGGCTATTCCCTATTTGAGATCTCCATGCTTTTTGACCTCTCCACGGTGTTCCAGCCTTACTCTCCACAAATGGTATTTTGTTAATAATTCAATATAAATTCCAAAACCAATGCTTCACAGTACCAGAATTACTATCTTGTAGAAAGAGTAAAACAAAGGAGCTTAACATACCTTGCAAAACACAAACTCCATGGTGTATCCAAGAAATAGATAGAGAATCGATGGGAATTATAGGTTATTACAGATAAACGTTAACTTAAAAATCCAACCACATTTCATTTTATGTATAATGAAGGTGAGTTCCAGAGATGAATTAACTTTGTTACTTCACATGGCTCACCGCTGGTAGAATAACTATGTATATACTTGTTCACCTGAATGTTAAGAAGACTAAGGTTTAGAAATTTGTATTGAGCCAGAAGTCACTGATTGAGTCCCACCTAGGACTATTTCCATTTCTCTGTTTGGTCCAGATTCAAATCATTCCTTAGGTTCTACCTAATTTTATCATAGCTCAGGACAGGAACAGCAGTAGCAAAATAAATTTTATTGACAATTATCTTTAGGGGGCAGGTCTTTCTTTGTGCAGTTGAGCTTTATAACCAGCATCTCTTTCAAGACATCATAAAAGGATCTTGCCCAACAGGGCTTTTACCGGTATGAGAATATTCCAGCAGAAAGGTACTAAGTGGGTCATCCTGCTAGAAATCAGGATTCTGTGCATCTCAATGGTCCCCGAATGGTGTGGAGGGGAGTATGACATGTGCATGGGCATCTGCCTCAGAGAGGGCACCAAACACCAGATTTAATGACAGACTTCACCCTTTGTCTTTCATTCTTCACTGGACTGTGGAAAGAACAGGAAAGGAGAAGTAGAGTGACCAGAAGGATAAAAAGATGAAAGAATAATCAATCACATGCTCTTCTCCACTGTAGGTCTCTCAGTCTATGTCTTTAGCAGGGAAAGGGGAAGAAGCTTGACAGTGGATGAAACCATAAAGTTTGGGTTTATACTGGCCTGGACTTGTTCACATCTGAATGTAAAATTGTTCTAATGACTAAAAGTGACTATAAAGCAATGGGTGCTGTCTGAGATGCTGCCAAGAAATGTGAGAGCCAGTATTGGTTAGAAATTATTAAGTATAGATAGAATTCAGGGAGTGGAGCAATGGAGAAGCTAAAAAGTTGAACACAGGGAAGGGCAGGAGCTTATGAAGAATGTACTCCACTTTGTGAAGAGTTTGGACTTCATCCCGTGTATGCCCAAGAAGAGCCAAAGCATCTTACTTAAATGAATGATATCAGATTTACATGCATTCAATAAATATTTATCATAGACCTATGAAGCATCAGGCTCTGTTCTAGGAACTGGGGATGCATCAGTGAACAAAACAAACAACAAACCCTGATCTTGGGGAGCTTACATTCCAGTGGGAGAGAGGTGACAGATACTAAGCAAAAATGAGTATATGTTTAATATCTAGTATGTTAGAAGCTGGTAAGTGTTACAGGGGGCAGGGAAGATTGGGGTAAGAAAGATTGGAAATACTGAAGCAGAGAAGATGATAGGATTAGATTTCATTGTCTTCATTGAGGGGCCAGGTTGGCAACACTGAGAAGGTGACATTTCACCAAAACTCAAATAAGGTGAGATTAAATATGAGACAATCTGAAGAAAGAGTATTCAAGACAGAGGAGATGGTCAGTTCAAGGCCATAAGGCAGAACCCTGCTGTTGTATTTAAATAATAGCATGGAAGCCACTACAGCTGGAAGAATGAGAAGAGAAGAGTAGAAGGAGATAGGGTCAAAAGAGGCCATGACCAGGTATGGTCTCAAATAACTCTGAATACCTTTGACTTTCATCCTGAATAAACTAGGGAGACACTACAGGATTTATATGCAGAGGGGAGACAAATAGGGCTATCTTGATCTCATTTATGTTTTAAAAGGATCATTCTGTAATGAAGTAGCAGAAAGATAAACTAAGAAAATAATCCCATTTACAAATGCACAAAAATAATAAAATATCTAGGAATAAACTTAACCAAGGAAGTGAGAGTTTTGTACTCCAAAAATTATAAAACACTGAATGAAAGAAACTGAAGACATAAACAAATGGACAGATATTCAACGCTCATAGGTTAAAATGGCCATACTACCCAAAGCAATCTATAGACTTAATGCAATCCCTATCAAAATACCAACATCATTTTTCACAGAACTAGAAAAAAATAATCTTAAAATTTGTGTGGAACCACAAAAGCCAAAGAAACAATTTTTTAAAAGAATAAAACTGAAGGTATCAAAATCCCAGGTTTCAAGATATACTTCAAAGCTATAGTAATCAAAACAGTATGGTACTGGAACAAATATAGACCACAGATCAACAGGATAGACAGTCCAGACATAAACCCACGATAAAAAGTCAATTAATTTTCAACAAATAAGGCAAGAATATGCAATGGGAAAAAGACATTCACAAATGGTGCTGGGGAAACCGAACAGCTACATGCAAAAGAATGAAATTGGAGCACTTTTTCACATCATACACAAAAATAAACTCAAAATGGATTAAAGATCTAAATGTGAGACCTGAAACCATTAAAATCCTAGAACACAGCACAGACAGTAATTTCTATGACATCAACCATAGCAACACTTTTCTAGATGCGCCTCCTGAGGCAGGGGAAACAAAAGCAAAAATAAACTACTGGGACTACACCAAAATAAAAAGCATCTGCACAGGCAAGGAAACAATAAAACAAAAAAAAACAACCTATTAAATTGGAGAAGATATTTTCAAATGACATATCCAATAAAGGGTTATTATCCAAAATATATAAAGAACTTACACATCTCCACACACAAAAACAAATAACCCAATTAAAAATGGGCAGAAGACATGAACAGACATTTCTCCAAAGAAGACATACAGATGGCCAACAGAAGCATGAAATGATGCTCAACATCACACATCATCAGGGAAATGCAAATCAAAACCACAGTGAGATATACTTCACACCTATCAAAATAGCTAAAATCAAAAACACAAGAAACAACAAGTGTTGTTGAACATGTGGAGAAAATCAAATCCTTGTGTTGGGAATGCAAACTGGTGCAGCTACTGTGGAAAACAGTATGGAGGTTCCTTAAAAAATTAAAAATAGAATTACCATGTGATTCAGCAGTTCCACTATTGGGTATTTACCCAAAGAATATGAAAAAACTAATTTAAAAAGACATATGCGCCCCTGTTCATTTCAGCATTATCTACAATAGCCAAAACATGGAAGAAGCCCAAGTGTTCACTGGTAGCTGAATAGATAAAGAAGATGTGGTATATAAATACAACGGGATATTATTCAGCCATTAAAAAGTATGAAATCTTGGAGCACCTGGGTGGCTCTGTCGTTAAGTGTCTGCCTTTGGCTCAGGGAGTGATCCCGGTGGTCTGGGATCAAGCCCCACATCAGGCTCCTCTGCTGGGAGCCTGCTTCTTCTTCTCCCACTCCCCCTGCTTGTGTTCCCTCTCTCGCTGGCTGTCTCTCTCTCTGTCAAATAAATGAATAAAAAATCTTTAAAAAAAAGTATGAAATCTTGCCATCTGCAACAACATGGATGGAGCTAAAGCATATAATGCTAAACAAAAAGGTCAGAGAAACACAAATGCCACATGATTTCACGCAAATGTGGAATTTTAGAAACAAACAAACAAACAAAAAGAGACAAACCAAAAAATAGACTCCTAACTTTAGAGAACAAACTGATGGTTACCAGAGGGGAGCTGGGTGTGGGGATGGGTGAAAGAGGTGAAGGGGATTAAGAATACACCTATCATGATGAGTACTGAGTAATGTATGGAATAGCTGAATCACTATATTATACACCTGAAACTAATATAACACCATATGTTTACTGGATTTTTTTTTAATTTTAAATACTAAGTGGAAAAAAATGAATTTTGTACACCTGGAAAAAAAATAAGCCTACCATTTTATTTTGTGGTACTTAATAGACTTGTTCCTATAATTTGCACGTGTGTACACAATCAATTTTCTGTGAATTGTATTTGCTATTAAACAGGGAATTTTTCCTTAAAAAAATGGAAACAACCCAAGTGTCCATCAATAGATGAATGGATAAAGAAGATGTAGAGTGTGTGGGTGTGGGTGTGTGTGTGTTTAATGGAATATTACTTGACCAGAAAAAATAATGAAATCTTGCCATTTGCAACAAACAACATGGATGGATCCAGAGGGTATGATGCTAAGTAAAGTAAGTCAGTTGGAGAAAGACAAGTACCATATGATTTCAGTCATATGTGGAATTTAAGAAACAAAACAAACAAAGAAATAAAGAGAAAAATAAAAAAAAGACTCTTAACTATAGAGAACTAGTGATTACCAGAGGACAGGTGGGAGGGTGGGGATGGGTGAAGTAGGTGAAGGGATTAAAGTACACTTATCATGATGATATAATGTACTAATTGTTGAATTACTATACTGTACACCTGAAACTAACATAATACTGTATGTTAATTATACTGGAATTAATTTTTAATAAATTAAATTTAAAAATAAAGAATCATTCTGACTGCTGGATTGAACAGACTGTGGTGGGAGGTGAGGGGCAAGGTGGAAGCAAAGGGGGGATTAGTAGGTGTTTGTAATTACCCAGGAGATTACATATTTTAAAAATCACTATATAGACTATGGGGAGACAGGAGCAGAAAAGAGTGAGACTGAAAAGACGAAGGTCAGTCCGGACTACAATACTGCCATTTTGCAATAATCCAGCCATGAAATAACTAAGACTTTAGGTCTGACCTGCATCCACAGTCATTTTTACTAAAACAATCAATTTTACAGAAAGAAAGAACAAATTGAAAGTACCAAAAATTGAGGCCTGGGGAACAGGATATAAACACATAACAATATCAGAGGGTATGTCTCAACTTGGCATGCATTCAAAAACAATTATGAATGTATTTAACCTGTGACTCTAACTCAGTGCCCTGTACATAAAAGATGCTCAAACATCTCCTTTTGGACTTTTACTTATGCATAAAGGATTAATTGCTACAGGGATTACCCGAGAATAAACAATAAGAAACCTGGGGAAAATACATAAAACAACTAGGCAATAGGCAGCTCAAACCTGTGATCTTTCAGAGAAGGGAAATGATGAGATAAGTGGTGTGACTGCCTGGAGACATTTTCCTGGCTGCAGCTCAGAGAGCAGGAACTCAAAGAGAATCTGGCAGATTCATTTAGTTGAAGAGACAAAGATCAGAGTTTAAATCACTAATGGTAAATAGAATTTGTAGATCAGAATATTGGAGGGAGCTAAAGAGAAAGAGAGCTCCAGACATCTTCAAAGGGATCCCATCAAGTCTACAGCCAAGTACTGATGTGCACATGCCTGGGGTAATACTCCATGAGGCCGGGGAAAAAACTACCTGAAAAAAACAGGCTGAAAATGTCCCTGAAATCATACAGTAATGGAAACAGTTCACATTCCCTTCACTCAGAGTGGATAAACTTAGTAACATACAGAACATTAGGCAGAATATTCAAAAGAGTCATGCCTTAGTAGCAGTGGATAAATTAGGCCTGGAGTAAAGACTGCTCTGGACCTGCCACAAGAAAACTTAAAAACAAGTTTCAAAGGGATCAAACTAATCTGCAAGTGCAAGAACAAAGCCCAATACTCTTTAAAGGAATAAAACAAAATCTGGCATTAAACAACATAAAATTCAGCGTCTGGAATCCAATAAAAAATTATCAGGCATGTGGGAAAGGAAAAAACTATGACCTAAAACCACAAGATTCTACTAATAAATAGAATCAGAAATGACAGAGATGGTTAAATTTGCAGAAAAATACATTAAAGTAGGTGTTATAAATCTCATGAATATGAATATTTGCAGAAAAGCAAATAATATAAAAATACTCAAATGGAAATTCTGGATAAAAAATACAAAATCTGAAATAAAAAATGCATTGAAGAAGATCAGCAGCCAATGAGACACTGCATAAAAAAATATTAGTGACACAGTGAAAATATCAGAGTCATAGCAATAGAAACTATTCAACATGAAGCAAACAGATCAAAAAGGACTATAAAACAAAAAATAACAGACTTCCAGTTTCATGAAATATATTAATTTACAGATTCAAGAGACTGAGAACTTCAAATAGGATAAACTCAAGAAATCATGCCCAGATACCTCAGGGGGGAAAAATAATACATCACATACAGGGGAACACTGATTTGAATAACTACAAATTTTTCATGAGAAACCATGAAAGC
Source organism: Ursus americanus (assembly GCF_024610735.1). Lineage (NCBI taxonomy): Eukaryota > Metazoa > Chordata > Mammalia > Carnivora > Ursidae > Ursus > Ursus americanus. Next base: position 52,462,018 of record NC_142146.1, on the reverse strand, counting down.
CAGAAGGGAACAGAACAACATCTTTAAGGTGCTGAAAGAATATAACTGTTAACCCAAACCTCTATCAGAAATATCTTTCAGGAATAAAGGCAAAATAAAATCATTCTAAGATGAAAGAAAACTAAGAGAATTTGTTGCCAGCATATCTGCTAAAAAACAAATGTTTAGGAAATTTCTTCAGGATGAAGAAAAAAATAATACCAAAGAAAAATACATAACTTCAAGAATGAAAGAGCAACAAAAATGGTATGTATCTGGGCACCTGAAACAGACCATTTTTATCCCGTAAGTTCTCAAAAATATGCATGACTGTTGAAAATAAAAATTATGTGGAAAATCCTAAAGAATCTACAAAAAGCTTCTAGAATTAAAAAATGAGTTAAACAATGTTAAAGGATTCAAGATCAGTATACAAAAGTCAAATATTTTTCTATATACTATAAACGAATAACTGAAGATTATAATTTTAAAAGAATATCATTTACAATAAAATAGCATCAAGAAACATGAAATACTTGGAAATACATTTAACAAACTATGTATATGATCTCTACGCAGAAAACTATAAAACAGGGGCGCCTAGGTGGCACAGCGGTTAAGCATCTGCCTTCGGCTCAGGGCGTGATCCCGGCATTATGGGATCGAGCCCCACATCAGGCTCCTCCGCTATGAGCCTGCTTCTTCCTCTCCCACTCCCCCTGCTTGTGTTCCCTCTCTCTCTGGCTGTCTCTGTCTCTGTCGAATAAATAAATAAAATCTTTAAAAAAAAAAAAAGAAAACTATAAAACATTACTAAAAGAATCAATTATGACTTAAATAAATAGAGACATATGCCACGTTCATGATTTCTTAAGATAGCAAATCTTTCCAAATTGATCTATAGATTCAATACAATCCTTATCAAAATAACAGCAGGAATTCTTTTGACAAGCTCATTCTAAAATTCATATGAAACAAGAGTACATACAATAGCAAAACAACTTTAAAAAAAACAAAAAACAAAGTTGAAGGATGCACATAGCCTGACTGAAAATTTACATATCAGTGGAAGAAAGTAAAAAGGCTAGGAATAGATGTACATATAGATGGTCAATTCACTTTCAACAAAGCTACCAAGGTAATTCAAAGGAGAAAAGATACTTTTCAACAAATGGTACTAGAACAATTGGATATCCATATGGAAAGATATAAACATCAAATCTTACCTCACACCATAAATAAAAATCAACTTACAAAGGATAACCATAATGTTAATAATTAAACTATAAAATATGTAGAAGTTAAAAGAAGATATTTGAAACTTTTGATTAGGCAAGATTCCTTAGATAAGGAACAAAAAAGGAAAAACCTTAAAAGAAAAATTATAAATTGAGCTTCTTCAAATTTTAAAACTTTTGCTCTTTGTAATATACTGTTAAGGAAATTAAAAGGCAAGTCACTGACTGGGAGAATATACTTGCAAAACATATATCTGATAAAGGCTTGTACCCAGCATATATAAAGAACTCTCAAAAGTCAGTAATAACAAAATATCCAATGAAACCAATGAGCCAAAAAATGTGAAGAGACACTTCACCAAAAATATTTCTGAATGACAGAGGAATACATGCAGAATTCCTCAAAATCATTATTCTACTTTGAAAATGCAAATTAAGACTACAATTAGATGCTCCTACACACCCAGTACTTTAAAACTTTGTTGATTAAAACAATAACCACGTAAATCTATTTTACATTTTTGTGGGTAATAAATTCAGGCAAAGCTTTGACAGTTCTGCTTTACGCAACACTGACTGAGGTCAGTCACGGGTACTCAGTTGGCAACTGGACTGGACTTGAGGGATCAAGATAGTTTCACTCACTACACAAACTGTTTCAGGGAAGAGAATAAAATCAAAGGAAAGAGAATAGAAAAGAGGTTAGTATAACCTCTATATTATATCAAAACATCATAAGAACATTTCAAAAAGAGGAAAACTACAGTCTAATCTCTGTCATGAAAATACACACCAGTAAAACAGCAATATAGATACAGATATTAATGGATAACGCACAATTACTGAACTAAAGTTATCCAAAAAATTCAAGATTAGTTTAACATTTGAAACTAAAGTAGAACTTGAAAAGTATAACTTACCATATTAATAAATAAGAAAAATCATGACTATCTTAATAGATACAGGAAAAAAGCAATTGATAAAAGTCAATACTCATTAACAATTTAAAAATAACTTAGCAAACTATGAATACAGGGATATTTAATCTCCCAAAAGGTATCTACACAAAAATCTTACAGCTACTATCATACTTAAATAAAACATTCAAATGACTTCTTGAAAAGATAAATATGTTTAAAGTCATCACTTATATTCAACCTTATACTGGAAGTCCTAGCCAGTACAGTAATATAAGAAAATGAATAAATGCTATAAGGTTGGAAAGCAAGATAAAGAACTCTATAGTTAGCACATGGCATTATTTATATTCAAAAACTTCAAAAGAACTTCAGATAAACTATTGTAATGAATTAGTTTAGTAAAATCACTGTATAGAAAGTAAATATATAAAAGCAATTTTAATTTTAAACACAAGCAACAAATAATTAGAAAAATAAAATTTTTAAAATACTCTTTATAGGGGAAGTTGGAAGGTGGTGGCAGAGGAGGAGGACTCCAGGCTCACCTCATTCCATGAATGCAACTAGATAACTATCAAATAATCCCAAATACCCCAGAACTTGACCTGAAGACTGGCAGAACAACCTCTACAACAAAAGGCAGAGAAGAGGCCATATCGAAGAAGGTAGAAAGTATAGAGAGGCAGTTTGAGAGGCAAATGGATCATGGCCACTGTAGTGGAAAGGGGAGCCATGGTAGTGGAGAAGGGCGAAAGACAAACTAGGACATTGGGGAGTGCATGGGGAAAATGAATCCCCATAGCAAATGGCTTGGAAAGCAAGATGGCCAAATTTCACGAGTTCTTGAAACCAGAGGGGCTTAAAGCCTGGAGTTTTAAAAGTCACTGGGGTTGGATGGGACAGAGCTCAAGGGCATTGTACTGCTCTTAGAGAGAGTCAGACAAACAACCCATGGACAAACTGCATGGAAACAGCAATCTGAAGAGTGCCTGGGCACACAGTGGGGAGGCTATTTGCTCAGCTCAGAGCACAGCCCAGAGAGACAGCATTCACAGAGAGACCTCTCCTGAAACAAAGCAACTGGCCAGCACCATTTCCATCCCCTGCTTCTCAGCATAAGCACAGGACTACCGGCAGGAACCAACACAGTGCTGACACTCCCTACCTAACTTGCCTACACCAAGCCCTGCCCCTCCATGTTCTGATGGGACTGCCCCTCCCAGTCATGTTTGCCTCAGTCCCAGAATGACAGGCCCTCTACCCCAAAAGACCAGCCCAAAACCCTGTTCATACTGAATCATCTGATGTGGGAGTTTTGCAGAGCATTGGTTCCCACAACAGTGGCAACAGGTCTCATTTCACAAACAGACCAGAGCATACCTAATTAAAATGTTCCACGTTTAGGCCAGGGACCAAACACTGCCCACAATAGGCAAAGAGAGCCTCTACAGGCAACTGGCCTGAAGGATAAAGTGGCCAGGACCAAACAGCAGAGCACATGTAGCATATATTGGAGAGGTGACTGGAAGTGCCAGACTTGGAAAACAGGAGACACTATACTGCAAGGCACTCCAAGACCTTTTCTTCAGAAGGCCATTATCTTCAAGAACAGGAGATGTAGCTAACTTTCCTAACACAGAGAGACAGGCACAGACTTAGAAAAAATTAGAAGACAGAGAAATTGATCCCAAATGAAAGAACAGAACAAGGCAACAGCCAGAGAGCTAAGTGAAACAGATATAAGTAACATGCCTGATGGATAATTTAAAGTAATGATCATAAGGATACTCACTGGACTTGAGAAAAGAGTGGAAGACATGAGTGAGACCCTTAACACAGAGATTAGAAATAACACAGCAGAGGGGCGCCTGGGTGGCTCAGTCGTTAAGTGTCTGCCTTTGGCTCAGGGCGTGATCCCTGTGTTCTGGGATCAAGCCCCACATCAGTGTCCTCCGCTGGGAGCCTGCTTCTTCCTCTCCCACTCCCCTGCTTGTGTTCCCCCTCTCGCTGGCTGTCTCTCTCTGTCAAATAAATAAATAAAATCTTTAAAAAAAAAAAAAAAGAAAAGAAATAACACAGCAGAGATAAAGAGCCCACTAAATGAAATGAGAAACATGCTTGATAGAATAAACAGCAAACTGGAAGAAGCAGAGGAACAAATTAATGAGCTAGAAGGTAGAGCAATGGAAAGTAATCAAAGTGAACAAAGAGAGAAAAAATACTTACGCAAAAAAGAATATACTTAGGGAACTCAGTGACTCCATCAAATGTAATAACATTCATATTATAGGAGTTCTACCAAAAGAGAGAGAAAAGGGGGGAGAAAATTTATTTAAAGAAATACAAGCTGGGGGCGCCTGGGTGGCACAGTGGTTAAGCGTCTGCCTTCGGCTCAGGGCGTGGTCCCGGCGTTATGGGATCGAGCCCCACATCAGGCTCCTCCACTATGAGCCTGCTTCTCCCTCTCCCACTCCCCCTGCTTGTGTTCCCTCTCTCGCTGGCTGTCTCTATCTGTGTTAAATAAAGAAATAAAATCTTAAAAAAAAAAAAAAAAGAAAGAAAGAAAGAAAGAAATACAAGCTGAAAACTTCCTTAATCTGGGGAAGGAAATAGATATTCAGATCCAGGAGGCACACAGAACTTCCAAAAAAATCAACAAAAGTAGATCCACACCAAGACATTGTAATTAAATTTGCAAAAATATGGTGATAAAGAAAAAATTGTAAAAGCAGCAAGACAAAAGAAGACAATAAGTTATAAGGGAAAACTCATAAGACTAGCAGGTGATTTTTCAGCAGAAACTTTCCAAGCCAGAAGGAAGTGGCATGATATATCCAAAGTGCTGAATGACAAAAATCTTCAGCAAAGAACACTCTATCCATCAAGGCTATCATTCAAAATAGAAGGAGAGATAAAGAGTTTCCCAGACAAACACTAAAGGAGTTCATGACCACTAAACCAGCCCTGAAAGAAATATTAAAGGTGACTCTTTGAGTGGAAAGGAAAGACCAAAAGTGACAGTATAAAGGTAGGAAACACAAAAGTTGTAAAAATGAATATTTCTGTAAAAAAGCAGTCAAGGAACTCACAAAAGGATTTAAAATATAACAATATATACCTAAAACATAGAAAAGAGTAGAGAATGAGTTCAAACTTAAATAACCATCAACTTAATATAGACTACTATATGCAGAAGAGGTTATATACAAACCTAATGGTGCCATACATCAAAAACTACTAATAAATACGCAAAGAATAAAGAGAAAGAAATCCAAATATATCACTAGAGAAAATCAACAAACCAGGAAAGAGAGAGAGAAAGAAAGGATCAGAGAAAATCTTCACAAATAACCACAGAACAAATAATAAAATGACATAAATACATATCTATCAATAATTACTTTGAATATAAATGGAGTAAATGCTCCAACCAAAGGCCACAAGTTGACAGAATGGATTAAAAAAAAAAAAAAAACAAGATCCATCCATATGCTGCCTACAAGAGACTCATTTTAGACATAAAGATACCTGCATACTGAAAGTGAGAGGATGGAGAAACATCTATCATGCAAGTGGATATCCAAAAAAAAAAAAAAAAAAAAAACTGGAGAGGTGCCTGGCTGGCTCGGTGTGTGGAGCGTGCAATTCTTGATCTTGAGGTCACAAATTCAAGCCCCACATTGGGCATGGAGCGTACTTAAAACAAATAAAGCTGGAGTAGCAATACTTATATCAGACAAAATAGACTTTAAGACAAAAACTGTAACGAGACAAAGAAGGACACTACATAACAATAAACAGGGACAATCCAACAAGAAGATATAACAATTGTAAATATTTATACACCCAACATAGGAACACTGAAATACATAAAACAGTTAATAACAAACATAAAGGAACTAATTGATAATAATACAATAATAGAAGACTTTAACACCACACTTACATCAATGGACAGATCAGCTAAGCAGAAAATCAACAAAGAAACAATGGCTTTGAATGATACACTGGAACAGATGGGTTTAACTTATATATTCAGAACATTCCATCCTAAAACAGCAGAATACACATTCCTTACAAGTGCACATGGAACATTCTCCAGAATAGATCATATATTAGCTCACAAAACAAGGCTCAACAAATTCAAAAAGACTGAAGTCATACCATGCATCTTTTCTGACCATGATTCTATGAAAGAAGTCAACCACAAAAAAAACCTGGAAAGATCACAAATACCTGGATGTTAAATAACCTGCTGCTAAACAATGAATGGGTCAACCAGGAAATCAAAGAAGAAATAAAAAAGTACACGGAAATGAACGAAAATGAAAACACAATTGTCCAAAACCTACAGGATGCAGCCAAAGCGGTTCTTTTTTTTTTTTTTTTTTAAGATTTTATTTATTTATTTGACAAAGAGAGATAGGCAGCGAGAGAGGGAACACAAGCAGGGGGAGAAGGAGAGGAAGAAGGAGGCTCCCAGTGGAGCGGGGAGCCCAATGTGGGGCTCGATCCCAGGACCCTGGGATCACGCCCTGGGCCAAAGGCAGACACTTAAGGACTGAGCCACCCAGGCGCTCCCTAAAGCGGTTCTAAGAGCAAAGTTTAGAGCAATACAGGCTGACCTCGAGAAGCAAGAAAATATCTCAAATAAACAATCTAACCTTATACCTAAAGGATCTAGGAAAAACAACAAAGAAAACCTAAAAGCAGAAGGAAGAAAATAATAAAGATTAAAGCAGAAATAAATGATATAGAGACTAAAACAAACAACAACAACAAAACCAATAGAACAGATCAATAAAACCAGGAGCCGATTCTCTGGAAAAAAATCAATAAAACTGATAAACCTCTAGCTAGAATTATCAAGAAAAAAAAAAGAGAGGGGCGCCTGGGTGGCACAGCAGTTAAGCGTCTGCCTTCGGCTCAGGGCGTGATCCCGGCGTTCTGGGATCGAGCCCCACATCAGGCTCTTCCACTATGAGCCTGCTTCTTCCTCTCCCACTCCCCCTGCTTGTGTTCCCTCTCTCACTGGCTGTCTCTATCTCTGTCGAATAAATAAATAAAATCTTTAAAAAAAAAGAGAGAGAAAGGACTCAAATAAATAAAATCACAAATGAGAGAGGGGAAATAACAATCGACACCACAGAACTACAAATGACTAGAGGAGAATAGTATGAAAAACTATATGCCAACAAACTGGACAACATGAAAGAAATGGATAAATTCCTAGAAACATATAAACTACAAAAACTGAAACAGAAAGAAATAGAAAATTTGAACAGAGGGATCAAGACAGTTTCACTCACTGCAGAAATTGTTTCAGGGAAGATAAAAAAAAATTAAGAGAAAGAGAATAGAAAAAAGGTTAGTATGTAGTCACGAAAACAAAATACTATTGGTTCAAGGTTAAGCAAATAAAACAGACTAGAAAGTCCAGTAACTGACCCACATACACCCAATCTTATTGTCAATAAAAAGTGGAAAAGTATAGTCTTTTCAATAAATGGTGCTGTAAAGATATCTTATAAAGATTTCTTCAATAAGATATAAATCTTTGCTTGCCTCAAGGTCATGAAGATATTATATGTTATCTTCTAGATTTGTTTTTACCTTTTACATTTAGGCCTATGATCCATTTAGAATTGATTTATATGCCTGCATGAAATAGAAGTCAATGTTGTTTTATCCCTTATGGATATCATTGATCCAGCACCAAATAATCTTTTATTTTGTTATCAGTTTAACTTTTCCTTTAAAATCTTTATAAGATATAAAAAGCTCTCACCATAAAGGAAAAGTTAGATAAACTGATTTGATTAAAACTAAGAACTTATATTCATCAAAAGATACCATTAAGAGATAGAAAACAAACTACAGCCTGGGAGATTTTTTTTTTAAGATTTTATTTATTTATTTGTCAGAGAGAGAGAGCACGCACAGGCAGGGTGAGCAGCAGGGAGGGAGATGCAGGCTCCCTGCTGAGCAAGGAGCCCAATGTGGGACTCGATTCCAGGACCCTAAGATCACGACCTGAGCCAAAGGCAGAGGCTTAACCAACTGAGCCATCCAGGTGTCCCAGCCTGGGAGATTTTTAAACTATGTATATCTGACAAGAATTCTATCTAGACTATGTAAAAGACCATTATAAATTAATAATAAAATGAAAACTAAATCCAATTATGTAAAGGGCAAAAGACTTAAAAACCAATATACAAAAGATGACATCCAAATGGCAAATTAACATATTAAAAGGTGCTCAACATCATCAGTAATTAGGGAAATGTAAATTAAACCCACAATCAGATCTCACAATGTATTCACCAAAAGGCTAATTTTTTTATTAAATATTCAAGTATAGGCAAAGATACAGAGCAACTGAAACCCTCATATGCTGCTGGTATGAGTGTAAACTGTGTAACTACTTTGGAAAATAGAGTATCTGCTAAGACTAAATAAATACATACTCTATGACCTAACAATTCTACTCATACGCATATACCTAACACAGCCACATATGTATGTGTATCCAAAGACATGCATTAAAATATCCACAAAGTATCATTCATAATTGCAAAGACTAGAAGTAGTTCATATACCTATCAGCAATAGCATGGAAAAATAATTACAACATATTCATACAATGGAATATTATGTAGCAAAGAGAATAAACTACAACCATGTGCCATAATATGGATGAAACTCAGTCATAAGGCTACAGTAAAAAAAAAAAGCTAGACACAAAAAAATAATACATATCAAATTCAAAACAAGTGAAGCTAATCTATGATGCTAGATGTCAAAACAGAAATTATTCTAAAGGGATAATAACTAGAAAACACATGATGAAACCTTCTTGGTTGCTGGTAACATTCTATTTCTTGATCTGAGTGGTAGTTACATGACTTTGTTCACTGGGAAAAACTCATTCAAGTATAATTTATGGACTTTTCTGCATGTATATCAAATCTCAAAAAGTTTACAAAGGGAACACCTTGGTGGCTCAGTCAGTTACACCTGCCTTCGACTCAGGTCATGATCCCAGAGTCCTGAGATGGAGTCCCACATGAGGTTCCTTGCTCAGTGGGGAGCCTGCTTCTCCCTCTGCCTGACACTCCCCCTGCTTGTACTCTCTCTTTCTCTGATAAATAAAGAAAGAAATCTTATTAAAAAAAAAAAAAAGAAAGAAAGAAAGAAGGAAGAGAATTATGCTATGTATTTGAAATATTTACCAAAAGAAAAGCCTGACTCGAATAGATTATATTTGGCCATGCATTAGCTGTGAGCAGGAACAGTTCTGGGCACGGGTGCTGAGTTGAATAACGTCCCCCCGAAGTCATGCCAACCTAGAACCTCAGAATAGGACCTCATCTGGAAATAGGGTCTTTATACATGTAATCGAGTAAGACAAGGTCTGAACTGGATTAGGGTGGGCCCTAACCCAACAACTGCTGAACTTACAAGGAGAGAGAAATTTGGACAGAGACAGAGAGAGAACACCATGTGAAAACAGAGATACATAGAGAGAATGCCATACAATGACAGAGGCAGAAACTGGAGTGACATGTCTACAACACAGGAAAGCCCAAGGGTTTCTGGCAACTAACAGAAGCTAGAAGAGGCAAGGAAAGATTCTTCCTTAAGACCCTTGTCAAACAGCATGGCCCTGCCAGCATCTTGAGCTTGGGCATTTTTAAAACAAAAAGCTTGGTCTGGTACACCTGTAAATTAAAGATAAAGTGTTTTGCCTATAAATTACCATTTTGCCATGAAGAGACAAATGTTTTTACATATTAAAAGTAACAGCTGTGTTATTTAACTCAACAGAGGAAATACATGCAAAAACACCATCTCAGGTAACCCTATGAAAGATGGCTATGAATTGCAAGCTTGTGATAGCAAAAACATAGTAATCAGGGTAATTCACTGAATATTATTCTGTGGTGGGGGAGGGAGGGAAACGACTGTGTCATATAAGCACTCCCCCAGAAATGCCCAATCCTAACACTTAATCATAAATGCTAAAAGGATAGATCTGTCTCTTAACTCTTCAGCATCTGACATTTACTGTACTTACTGAAAGGGGATCCAAGGGGAAGGCTGCAGGGAGTGAAGGGGATGAAGAAACAGTATTTCTTATATCTATTTCTCACTTTCACAATGGTTGCTTTCTTCTACAAATTAACAATCATCTTAATGTTCTAAAATAGCAATTTCAATCAAAGCTCATATTCCCTGAGGTTTGAACTTCAACCATCAGATCATGCATTTTTTTGTTATAAAGTCAGAGTTTATGCATTATGGTTACTTTAAAACGGGGTGATGAGAAGTTTGGTCTCACTGTATTCTATTAACAGTTTTGCTTCGTTTGTTTCAAAACAGTAAATCCAGGAAGGGTGAACCTAAACAGCAAAGCACAGTCTTGCAGGTTTAAACACCTTTGAAAACTGTGATAACCTGCCCAAGGCCTGAATTACGTCTGCATTAGTTCTGAAAAATGTGTATTTCTAGTGCATCTTCAGGGTATATAAATACAGAGAGAATGCTAACTCAACTACAGATATTTCTTAAGGGCTCTCAGATAATTTGAAAGCGTTTATGTGATTTGCATATGCTAATAACAAAGCATTTTGATTCATTCAAAGACCCTCAACCACACATTATTGATTTGCTTATTACTATACATAGTTTAAAATAATAAACTAAATTAATAAAATAATAAATCTTAAAAAATATATATACCTAAGACTTTTCACTCATTTGAACTGTTCTTTTCCATCACTCCTCTGTAACATCTTAATCTAAACAAGTGTAACTTGGGGCGCCTGAGTGGCTCAGTCTGTTAAGCGTCTGCCTTCAGCTCAGGGCATGATCCCAGGGTGCTGGGATCGAGCCCCACATGGGGTTCCCCGCTCCACTGGGAGCCTGCTTCTTCCTCTCCCACTCCCCCACTTGTGTTCCCTCTCTCACCGGCTGCCGCGCTGTCAAATAAATAAATAAATAAATAAATAACAAGTGTAACTTGTTTAAAGTGAATTCAATATATGGAAACTTGTACTCACAATGCAGATTACTTTTAAGACATAACTGTTCATTTTATCAATGGGATCTTCATTTTAGAAATTCACTAAAAAGAATTAAGACGTTCCCATAATGTGATTAAAATAAAACTCAATCTACATCCCACTTGTCAGGAATATATCTGAGGAAAATGAGATATGAATCCAACTCCTCACTCGACCAGCAGACACTTACATGGTCACTCCTACCCTTCACTCAGGACGTTCAAATGTCTCCAACCAGTAAGAACGGCCCTGACCACCCTGTAAGAAATAGTATCCCAGGTCCATAATTCTCTCTCTCCTTACTCTGCTTTACTATTTTCAGAGTATTTATCACCATCTGACATATTACATAGTTATTTGTTTTTGTTGTACTTACTTTCTATCTTCTCCCATTAGAATGCAACCATCTTGAGGGCAGACAGAGTCTGCTGAGCTCCCACTCCAAGAATAATTCCTGGCAAAGAGTAGGCAGTCAATAAATAACTGTTAAATAAGTGAATAAACACCATAAAGTAATATAAAATAAGGTCTTATAATCTGTAATGAAAAGAAGCTTAGCATTTTCTTAGATGTACTAAATTAGGAAGAAATTATCCCACTTGCAGTAGCAATATAATTTCCTAGAATCATTTTTCATTGAGTAAAAAGCTTCAGGGCAGATCTTTTATGAACTGGCTATCAATCTTCCATTTTTAAGTCAATAAGGATAATTTACTTAGTACGGATGTTTTTTAAAAACAATAAAATTATCAGGGCACCAGGGTGGCTCAGTCAGCTAAGTGTCTGACTTCGGCTCTGGTCATGGTCTCGGGGTCCTGGGATCAAGCCCTATGTCAGGCTCCCGGCTCAGCAGTGAGTCTGCTTCTCCCTCTGCTCTTCCCCCAGCTCATGCTCATGCTCCCTCCCTCTCTCTCTCAAATAAATAAATAAAATCTTTAAAAAAACAATAAAATTATTAAAAACCGAAACTGCTTAATGGTGGCAATAATTAAGAATAAAGGCTAGGGGTGGAGAGTAAATCAAATCTCTCCAAAGACAGAACAGCTCTCTGATTCAGGTGCAGCCCATTCTGACTAAAGTATGAGGTTATGCAGTGTTTCCTTTATGGGAGTTCTGACCTCTAGCTGTCAGACAGGAGGTGATGAAGCACTTGTCCTTATTATTATGCATTTTGTGTGGATAATGAACGGCTTTTTTATTTTCTTGAAGGTAGTACTTTGTTTATGAGTCACCTCTGAAATCTGTTTTCTTTCTTGGGTGGCTTTTCCTTGTGTTCTATTGTGGTAACACCTATTCTTCATCCTTGTCACACCTGGAGTAAGGGAGCATTTTAGAAAATGAATCCGCACTATACTTTGCACCACAAATGATATGCACCCCATAATTTTTCAATATGTTCATATCTACTGTGTTAGGTGGTTTGCGTTATGCTTCAGAGAGCTGCTCCTGACCTCAGACACTCTTCGTATCAGTAATTCTTTCCTGGGACACATTAGCCACAGGGCAGATGAAAGAAACAGACCGAGTGGCTACTCCCTTCTGCCAGAAAGGATTTTGACTCAGCAAAATGGGCTCACTGACCCTAACAGATTAACACTACAGAACAAAGGTCTTATTTCTGACTCCATGAGGAAAACTTGAAGGACCACACAGAACCCATAGGAAAAATGTGTCATTTCTAAATGTACCAAACCAGAGGAAGCTCATTATACAAATGCTTTTCCAGTGTATCCTGTTGTATTCTGAATGTTACTCAGGCTTCCACCTATTAGAGCAGTCAGTTCAGACAAAGTTACGCTGCCAGCAACAAAGAACACCCAAATCTCAGTGACTTATAACAATATGGTGTAGTTCTCACTCATGTAGCATGTTCAAAAGTCAACTTCAGGTCTACCAACTTCATTCCCAGCCCAGGCAGTAGGCACAACGCCTCTTTGAAATAGGTCAGTCTTATGCAGGGGTAAAAGAGTAATGATGGAATCACACATTGCTCTTAAATCTTTTGCTCAGGAGTGGCTTTGCTGGGGTGCCTGGGTGGCTCAGTCGTTAAGCATCTGCCTTCAGCTCAGGGCGTGATCCCAGAGTCCTGGGATCAAGCCCCACATTAGGCTCCTCTGCTGGGAGCCTGCTTCTTCCTCTCCCACTCCCCCTGCCTGTGTTCCCTCTCTCGCTGGCTGTCTCTCTCTCTGTTAAATAAATAAATAAAATCTTTAAAAAAAAAAAAAAAAAAAGGAGTGGCTTATGTCATCTCCATTCACATCTCCTTGGCCAAAGCAAATCCATGACCAACTCCAGGATTAGTGGGTTGGGACTCTAAATCTCCTGCAGGAAGGGGCCAAAAGGGAGGCATAGAAAAAAGTTTTGAACAATAATACAATCTGCCATCCCTATGATCTAAAATCTTGAATGGTTTAGGACACGGTTGCTTGACCAGTGTAGGAGTGTTCACACACTGCTTTGAGAATATGATAAAAAGTATAGAACCTATCTCCAGAAAAATGTACACACATACAAACCTATTCTTAGAAACACGCACAAATACAAATACCTACCAATGTTTGCATATCATTTCAAAGGTCAGTGATACCTAGCTCTATATATGAATTCCAAACCTAGAATACTAACTTGTTTTGGAGAGAAATTTTCTCCATCAAGTATTAAACAAACTGCCATTTGTCTACATGAGGTTAGCTTTCTCATTCTACCTGAAATTAGAGGAAAAAGACCTCATCCAGGAGGGACATCTAGGTTCTCTGCAAACTGTCTTCTCATTCTGAGGGCCAGGGCCCTAAATCACTGCCCTCCACACCACTGAGAAAGTCCATTGAAAGGGGAACACTTTGCCTTTAAGATGTATTTTCTTCCCATTTAAATTGTGCAGCATTTTGGGGCACCTGGGTGGCTCACTTGGTTAAGCATCTGCCTTCAGCTCAGGTCATGGTCTCAGGGCCTGAGATTGAGCCCCACATTGGGCTACCTGCTCAGCAGGGAGTCTGCTTCTCCCTCTCCCTCTGCTTCTTCACCTGCTTGTGCTTTCTCTCTCTCAAATAAATAAATTAAATCTAAATATATGTATATAAATAAATTGTCCAGCATTTTATCATATTTTTTTCCTTTTACTGCTTTATAAATTATATATATGTATATATATTCTTAAGTAATACTGAAACTTAGTAACACAGAGTAATATTACTAAGTAGTAATATTAAATAAATCATATTTCCTCATCCTAAGGCAACCAAATGTGGTGAGTTTACACACACATAATACCTTTGTGTATCTGTGGCTCTCTCACCCCCATGGGGCTGAGGACCATACACAACAGGATTTTTTCTAAACTCCAGCAAAATCCTCAAATGTTGCCACAGTGAAGACTGGATAAGGGAACTGAGAGACAGGGGGCAAGGCCATTCGTCACCCGACTCAGAAAGCAACTTTTACCAACGGAGCCTGATGAGGGCACGTGGTTTGCCACACATGCAATGACATTATATCAAATGTCAAATAAGGTGAAATCAGCCACCTCCTAAAGTAACAAAAACCTGACAGAACTATCAGCTCACTCCTTCTGAGAGCAATTTTTGTTTACACTATAATTTGAGTTCCCTCGTTTTTTTGTTTTTTTTTTTTTTAATTATTCAAAGTAGCATCTTGAGTGAAGTTAGATGAGGTTCTGGTTTTCTGACCTGCACATCTCTCTCCGGGGTTAGGTAAAACATGGAGTGAACATTTTCATTTGAGAAAAGAAAATACCCTGAACATTTTATGTCTGCAAATTTCAACTTAAAGCAGACACAACTGGAAGTGCTCCTCGTGGATCCAGAGGGAGAGGCCAAGCAAGTCACAGGCCTATGTCCAAAATGGGTTCTGCTCATGCCTCACGCAGTTGTGTGTGCCAAGGGACCTGCTGCCTGGGCCTTGAGGGCTAGCGGGGACACAGTGTTCTCAACAGAGAAGTCACTTCCCATATTCTCATCTAAAGAGACTCTCAACTTCAGATTTATTGTCTATTGGGGGAAAAAAGCACTTCAAATCTGCAATAAAATCTCACTGAGAATTAAAACAAAATAACTTTACCTTGGAATTGACCCACAATTCATAAATGTTTTCTGTTGGATTCTAAAATCCTGTTTGAATTTTACATATAACTGCATGCCTTGCTTTAAGCAAACCCAACTCATAAACATCTTGATTAAGGAGTGAGAATTTGCTTTACAAAAACTCAAAGGATTGCTTTAGCAAACTTCTCTGAATGCATTTAAAAATAAAATACACATTCTGGTACATAGCTAAGGTATTAGGTGAGTACACCGTCCACCCATTATTTAGTTATAATAATGTTCCTTAAGACTCTGCTATAACACAGGTAGCAAACAACAAAACCATATATAGTATAAAGAATAGTCACATTCTATGATCTGCCAAATAACTAGCTGTTTAAGATAATAATAAAATGAGTAATATTTGTGCAAAACACATAAAAGTATAAATACTATTGCCCTTTGAGAAATAAAGATTATTATTAATTTCCTTTTAAGGGATTTAAGTATCAAATCATAAAGCGTATCACAATTTTTATTTTTTAATAATAATGACTGTGAAATAATTGAGTGACATACATATAACATTTGTCCCATTCCAGATGTCCCCCCTCCTATATTTCTCAATGCTCTGGAAATATCCCGCACCAGCTGTCAGTCATAAATGCCATGTCAGCTTCAACCACAGTACGATACCAACTAGCACTACTCTGCTCCCCTTTGTCAGGGCTCCAGGAAGGATGGCTATGGAATAAGCATGATAAGACACCTTTCAAGCTTTTACAGACCAATGAGAAGATAGGTGTCCAGATAATGGGCCATTTTAATATTCCAATCCTCAGATTCAGACATTCCCATTACAGAGATGTCATGATTAGAAAACCCAAACAAAGAAAATTCACATGATTTACAACTATTCCCTAATATTTAAAAATATCATCTACCCCTCCCTAATGTTTTATTATTTCTGGCAAGACATGCTACATGCTGATATCAGCTGAAAACTGGAATAAAATATAGAGAGTGGGAGGGGTAGGAAGACTTATCAGGGACAGAATGGAGCCCAGAAATCTTGATTAGCAATCATCTCCACCATGTAATGAGTTTCTGGACCAGCAGGGGTGAAATTGCATGCCAAAATCACAATAAATTATTCTCCATTTGAACACAGACTAGCCATATCATCACCTAGTTCCAGGTTTAGAAGACTAAACTTATCAAATGCATTGCTGAACAAAAGCTGGCCTTCATTTCCTAATGCAGTTGACTGTGCTGGATGATTGATTGAGTGTGGATGAAGGTTCAGTACTATGGAACAATAATCAAAGACCATATATCAACTACTGGGCACGCAGTGCTGTTATCACAGCGTCAATCAATAAACACAGCCTTTTAAGAGACTCTACTAGTGACACATTAATTCAAGAGCTGGGCCAGTATATTGAATAAATGCTCCACAGAGAAATTCACAAGGTATCACAGTTGCTAAGTCCCTTCCTTCAAGTAATATCATCTGTTACTGGAGTAAGCTATCTATGCCTTCTGGATGTTTAAAAAAGCTGGTTAACTTTTTTATAAAAATGGTTTAGAACAGCCTTGAAGGCAGATTGTAAAGAAACCATTTCAATGTCCTCACTTACATTTGCCAATATCTCCATTCCCCTCAATCTATATCTTTCAGTAGCATCACAATAAAAGATACAAGTATGCCTAACAGTTCCCAACAAACACCAATTGCAAAGAAAATCAGGGAAATGAAAAAATGAAATGGCAGAGAAATGTAAACTTCTCTAAGGTTCTCTGCTTCAGATTCTTGATAAATATGAGCAAAGATGTGCATTTGTGTTTATGTGTGGTTTAAAAAAAAATTCTTCCTGAGATATTCCGAGTCAATAATATCATGCTTATCTGTATACAAATAGTTGTTGAATTTCAATCACTCATTCATTCATTCATCTGTTCATTCAAGATTAATTCAACAACATGTTAAAACATGTGGTAAGCTCTGAGTTCAGCACAGGAGATACAAAATGAAAATGTTTATCTTTGCCCTATATTTAAATACTAATTATTTAGAAGGAAAAAAAAAAGAGTAGGATAAGTGCAATGATAGGCTCTAAGTATTTTGAATCTCCATGAAGATTACCAAAACAAAATGAGAAGCCCTCAAGGAAAGACTTTCCCAGGAGGTGACACCTAAACTATCCTAGAGGAGAACAAACATCACGTCACTCAAAGATAGAGTGGAGTGTACTGAGCATACAGCCTGAACCAAGAAACAGAGACCAGAAGAGACTGCAGCTATTCTGCAATGTGGAATGTGAAAGAGTGCCAGGCAAAAAGTAACAAGAGTTGGGTGGAGTGGTGGGCAGGGCGGATCAGAGGGTCTTGTGATAACAGCCCAAAGACTGGCGTTAACCAAAAGCAATATGAAGCCAGAGAAGAGGAGTAGCCTAGTAAGACATGCATTTTTTTTTAAGATTTTATTTATTTATTCGACAGAGATAGAGACAGCCAGAGAGAGAGGGAACACAAGCAGGGGGAGTGGGAGAGGAAGAAGCAGGCTCATAGCGGAGGAGCCTGATGTGGGGCTCGATCCCACAACGCCGGAACAACGCCCTGAGCCGAAAGCAGATGCTCAACTGCTGTGCTACCCAGGCTCCCCAAGACATGCATTTTTAAGAGACCCCTATGGGAACTGTGTGAAAAATGGGTCTGACCAAAATCGAAGTGCCCGATTAAAAATAGTCCAGAAAAAAGCGGTTGAAAAACCCAAACTATGGCAGAGGAGAGAAGAGGTTGAAAAACCCGAACTACGGCAGAGGAGAGAAGAGATTAAAACACGGGAGGCAAAATTGCCAAAGGCTGATGCTTCCTTGGATATATGGGTGAGGGAAAGAGAACAGGCAATAAGGCCCCTGGTTTGGCATTCTTGGCAAATGAGTGAAGGATGATGCTGTTGAATCAGATGATGAAGGGAGGAAGGGGAGTAGCTAATGTAGAATGTAAATAATGAGTCCGTCATCATCTGTATTTGAGGACCTATGAGACCACCAGCAATGGCTGGATTTTTTAATCTAGGGCTCAAGGTAGAGGTCTGCTGGTATGTGAAGATGGAAAAGGTTTTTTTCCCTAGTTGTACAACAGTTGGTACACAAAGCATGCATATCACCCACAAAGTGCATGTAAAGAAGTAAGAATCATGGCTGAGGCCAGAACCTTGGGACCCCTTGATATTTAAGAAGTGTGAAGAGGAAAAGGAGCCCAACTTTGAAAGATAAAGACTTATCTAAGAAAGAGGGAAACATGTCATAATTGAAGGAAAGAGGTAATGAGCAATGCCAAATATACAAATCCAGCAGAGAATGGAAGAGACAAAGGAATAAGACTAGAGACTATAAAATACCCATCATATCTGGCAACTAGAGGATGTCATCACTGACCCAAACAAGAGCCATATCAATGGTATAATAGTGGTAAACCTGGACAAGAGTGGGCTGAGGAAAGAATAATTGAAAGTAACAAGAGTAGACTATTCTTCCAGGAAATCTGAATAACAAGGGGGATAAGAGATTATGCACTAGTTCAAAAGGGAATTGAAAGGGCTGAGAGCAGTCATTTTACATCTTTGTTTTATAAACATGAGGGGTTTGAGTTTGTTTATAAACTGGGGGGTAGAAGCTATGAAGATGAGGAGGGTTGAAAGTTCCAGATTCAGGGAGATGAGAGACTGTACATGTAGTCATAAAGGAGGCGGGAGGTGCTATGCCAAGAGAAAAAAAAAGGGTGAACTAAGCCTGGTGCCAGTTTCACCTTTCTAGATACCATGCTTTCTGCCATGCTTTCTTCCAAATAATTTTTTAAATCATCTATGCCTTCCTAGAAAAGCTCCTGCCATAAGACAAATAAGGTCAACCTTAGCAGCAACTTCCAGAGTCCCTATTGACTAAAAACTATGCAAAGAATAAAAAAATCCACAAAACAAGTTACTTGTACTGATAAACAATGTCACACAGAAATACAAATACATTAAGTATATGTTATACAAACTTCTAAACAATGCCCTATTGTTTAGGTCAACAGCAAAATGATCTGAAAAATACATGGAGTCTTCGATCTCAAAGAGCATCTCTGTGACCTCTCCAGGAAGTCAGCCTCTACGCAAAGGTCAAGAAGCTTGAATGTCAAATAGTATGTACCATTTAGCCTTGTATGCACCTGAGGTTTAACTTCAGCTTTCTCAAGGCCTCACCACGTAGACATATGTGTACTTGTACGTGCTTGTTCCTTTTTTCCAAAAGGAAGCAGGAAGGCAATTCAATTCACCCTCAGGGCAGGAGACCCTTGTAGAAACATCCAGGAATCAGATTAGGGCAACAAAAATCAAGAGCAGCCCAAGTAGGAGCAGGAAGGAAAAGAAGAAACAGTCCAGGCAAACAAAAAAAAGTGTCAGAATTCATCACATGAATCCTCTAGAGTGTCTTTCCACTTGCTATCATTGCCGTAAAAACTTCTCATACCATTCTAAAGCCACCTTACAAAGTACTGCTTGGTGACACCACTGGCTAGCCAAACAGTGGAAAAAATAAGAACATAGGGTCATTATACTTCATAGTGTATACTTTCTAATAAACTTAATTTTCTGATTAAATTAATTATAATAAAATTTTCTACACTCTCTAATAAAAATATTTATAAAGGTATCAAAGATATAAATCCAAACAATCAAACCACAATAACATAAGAAAACCCAGGATAATTTTTTTATCTCAGAATGGGAGTGGTCTTTCCAAGCGTGATACAAAATCCAGAAAAAATATAAAGAAAGAGTAATAAATTTGACCAATATTTAAAATTTATAAGTTGTTAAACAATAAAGTTTTTTAAAATGACAAATTGGAGAAAAGTATTTGCAACTCAAATGGCAAAGAATTGATTTCTTTAACAAAGAACTCTTACAAACAATAAAAAAAAGTCAGCAACCTATGAGAAAAAGAAGCAACAGACACCTCACTAAAAAAGAAATATGAATTGATCTTAAACATATGAAAAGATATTCAACCTCATTTATAACAAGAGAATTACAAGTTAAAACTATAATGAGATTTAATCTATTAGACAGGCAAAGACCAAAATATCTGAAAACACAAAGTATTAAAGACTGTGTGAAAAAGGGAATTTCATACATTCCTAGTTAGATGTGAAACTGAAACAACATATATGGAGGACAATGCAGCAATACCTAGCAAAATTTACAGTGTACACGCACTTTGACTCTGTAGCTCTACTTCTAGGTAGTTACATGCAAGATATTTATACCGAGATCTTTATTAAAACATTTTTTACAGAAGCAAAAAATGTACAACAACCTAAACATCCACCAATAATAGGTAACTAGTAAGTAAATTCTAGTTTAGCCTTAAAATGAAATATAATGAAACCATGTAAAAAAAATGGGATAGCATGACATGATAAGGAATGGTCTCCAAGATATATTAAACAAACAAAAGAGTAAGGTGCAAAACAGTATAAAGTATGCTATCCTTGATGTAGGGACTAATAAATACACTTATACACCTATGTTTGGAAATTGCAAAAATTATCTCAGAAAGAATAGACAAAAAAAAAAAAGAAAGAAAGAAAGAAAGAAAGAAAGAAAGAAAGAAAGAAAGAAAGAAAGAAAAAGAAAAAGTGATTGCCATTCAGCAAGCAGAGCTAGGCAACTGAGAGACAGAAGGCAGGAAACTCACTTTTTACTACATGCCATTTTATATCTGGAATTGTATAGCGTGCACCTGCATTACCTACTCAAAAGTAAATTTAAAAATATATCTCACAATTACATAGACTCTTTATGCTACAGTCATACGATATCATCTGTACGGGGAGGCATATCATCAGAACAAAGACTTCTTTTTCTTCTGTGAATTTTAAAGATCCTGTATCTATTTTCATTATTTATCATCACTAGATGACAAGCATATGTCCCTGGAAGTTTAGAACAGCAGTCTGCATTGCTTCTGATAAATGGGGCTTAAATAATTCAAATACAGTAGACATCTAAAGCTAATTATAATTTTTGAACCTCCTTCAAATCCCTTTTGGAACACAGTAGGGTCTGAATAGATTTAAGTAAATTCTTTATTAGAAAACTATAATTTTATAGCTTTTGTATTCAAATTAGACAAAGAATACAGAATCCTTATAATCCCAGGATCTACATAGTATCTAGCATAAAGTACAGGCTTAACAAAAACCTGAAAGAACAAAATATTTAATTAAACTATAAAATTTTATTTCAGTTGAAAACAGTCATAAAAATAGTGTAAGATCTAGTTGAAGTCCTCCCAACTTCAATGTAATTTTTTTGTTTTTTAACCGAACTGTAAATATCAAGCCTAATTACAATTCTTGCTCTGCCTCCACTTCATTTATAGTCAACACCCCACCCCCTTCCTTAGTTGCACACCTTTAATTCAAAATTTAAAGCAGCAACTGCTAATTTTGGCCCCAAGACACTATTTGGCAATCCGTGATCTTACCGTAAATATACAGGGAGGTAACTGGGATTTGGGCAGGTCATCGTTGATATTATTTATTTCACAATTTGGACACCGCATACTCTTGTTTCTTTATCCAGCCTTTCTCAGTAGAAATTAACCTTAGAAGTAGCAATGTTCTTCCTACCTAATCCCCCAAATTTTCCCCAGTATCAGAAAGGAGCCCACCACTACGTGGGTCTTTGTTGGATGTGGTGTACATGTGAAGCACTCCTTAGCCTCTAATGAGAAATCCTATATACAACAAGAGTCTTCCGAGATTAGTGCTATAATAATGTTCTATAGCTTATGCCTTAAAGACAGATTTTCTCAGATACTACTGAGGACAGATAGCAAAACTCAATAGTTTCCTCTGTTTACATAGCCACACCTTATTGTCCTCACAATTCAATTAAGAGACTATTTTAGTTTTGTTTTCACAATTAACAGACCTATTACTGCATTCTGCCAAGCAGCCCTGTGGCAGAGTGGCACACCCTCACTCACAAACAAAAGCAGACTTTCAAATAGAAATGGAAATTGCTGCCCTGAACCTTCCTAGGGATATTGGCAGAAGACCTGGGTTGCAGCACTTGCAATGCATATTGCCTTAACCAAAGATTTTTGGTTTTAACTAACAGAAACGCATTCCAAACCATCTAAGGGTCAGAAGGGGACGGAAGAGAAGGAAGATTTATTCCAATAGGAATGTGCCTTACAGAATCCTAGGGAAGGATAAAAACCAGAAACTCAAGAGCAATCAGGAACCAAATCAACAGTCTTTCCTTCAAATTCTCTCTCTTTCTCCCTGTCACTCTCCCTCCTATTCTCTCTCTCTCTCTCTCTTTTCTCTCCTTTCCCTCTCTCCCTCTCTCCTTCTCCTTCTTCTGAGTCTCTTGGCCTGCTGCTCTCTGCACATGTACTTCATTCAGCTTTCTCTGAAACTGCTGTTCTCTACTTCTCTGCAATACAAGGGTCCAACAGCCCCCTGGTCAATGTCACATGCACCCAAACCCAGGATTGCACTTCTCTCAGTGTCTGCTTTAAATTCTTGGGAAAGATAATTTGATTGGCCCAGCTTTAGGTGAGGTATCCCATCAACTATAGCCAAAAAAGACAAGGTTGAGCAAATAGTATAAATTTGGCTGTTAGGTACTCATCCCCGTGGGTATCAGGGTGAAAAGGGGTATGTTATAAAATAGCTTGAAAGAAACCTCAATAGGTACCTATTGCTTCACAGTGCTTCCCAACATTTGTAAGAGGCTGTGTGTCTAGAAAAATAAGCTAGGCTATGCTGTAATAACAACCTCCAAATCTTAAAAGTCCTCTAACAACAAAGGTTTCATTTCCACTTACATTCCATGTCTGCTTCAGGACAGTAGGGGGCTCTTCTCCATGCCATCCTCACTCTGGAAACCAGGCTGACAGTGCCTCCAGCCTCAGAAACATTTCTGGTCAAATGGAGGACAGGGATAGGGCAGCCACACACAGTTCTCACTTGCTTAGCCCAGAGATAAACATGTCACTTCTATTCATAGTTCATTGGCCAAAGCAAGTCACATGGCAACACCTAATTTCACAGAGCCAGAGAGGAATGATCCTGGTATATGCCCAGCAGGAGGAGAGCTAGGCTACCTATAAATAGCAGTGATGATCACAACAAGGGCTCATAACACGGTTGGAGGGGTAAGAAAACACCTTTAATCAGAAAAACCACTGAACATCATACCAGGAGAAAACCTAGAATCCAGCTATACCCATTTACATTCACTGCAAGGAGGTGGAGAAAAAGGGAACACTTATGAACTATTGGTGGGACTGCAAATTGGTGCAACCATTGTGGAAAACAGTATGAAAGTGCCTCAAAAAATTAAAAATAGAACTACCCATATGATCCAGTAATTCCACTACTGGGTACTTATCCAAAGAAAACCCTAATTTGAAAAAATATATGTACCCATATGTTTATTACACAGCATTATTTACAATAGCTAAGATATGGAAGCAACCCAAATATTCATCAGTAGATGATTCTGAATAAAGATGTGCTGTATGCTACACACATACACAAAAACAAACACACAGTGGAATATTACTCAACCATAAAAAAGAATGAGCTTTTGCTATCTGCAACAACATGGATAAATCTTGAGAGTACTATGCTACATGAAGTAAGACAGACAGACAAAGATGAATACTATATGATTTCACTTACATGTGGAATCTAAAAAACAAAACAAAAAAAATTAATATAAACAAACAGACTTTTAAAATCAGAGAAGAGGGACACCTGGGTGGCTCAGTTGGTTAAGCATCTGCCTTTGGTGCAGGTCATGATCCCAGGGTCCTGGAATCGAGTCCCACATCAGTCTCCCTGCTCAGTGGGGAGTCTGCTTCTCCCTCTGCCTGCCTTTCTCTCTCTCTGACAAATAAATAAATAGAATCTTTAAAAAACAAACAAAAAAACAGAACTGGTGGTTGCCAGAGGGGAGGTGGTAGGATGATGCATAAAATAAATAAATGGGATTAGGATGTACAAACTTTCAGTTATAAAATAAGTCACAAAGATGAAAAGTACAGCATAGAGAATATGGTCAATGATACTGTATTTATATTACTCAGTGACAGTGACTACAATTTGTGATGAACACTGAGTAATATATAGAATTGTTAAATCATTATGCTGTACACTAATATACTAAACTAAAATAAAAACAAAAGTGTATGTGTTATAAAATTTTTTTTTAACTTTTTAAAAAAGAGTCTTAAGCATTTCTTTTCATTTCATTTTTCCTTAGTTATTGGGGATAAAACCAAAAATAATTTAATTATACTTTTATTTATAAATATTAGCTATCTTCAAAATTAAAATAGAGAAAATTAAGATGTTTAAGTTATAGTAAAAAAGATCTTATAGATACCTACTTAATTTCTAGAATTATTTCTTTAAGGACTGGTTCTAACCCAGTCACATGGGTGATATATAAACCTGTGGGACAACAGTCCATTAAATCAACTGCTACAGTGGTATAAATAATAATCTCGAGTCAATTCACCCTCTTAAATGAGAAGATCAAGAATATTATATTAGAGTTCTAACATTTAAAAACCTTCATCAGCGTATAAAATCTCATGACTTTTGGTTATATGTATGTCTAGAAATATTGCCAATACAACTTCATTTACTTGAAGCACTATATATATATATATATAAAATAAAATATATATCACAAATATATATATCATAAAATAGCATTAAATCAAACGTAAATTATGTACAATATATCTGATGAACCTGGATAAGGCTAAATTAAGGAAATACATAAATAATAAAAACATACTAATTTTCTTCCTTAAGGTGCTTAGATCATGGATTTTGTTGTTTAAAATTTATAGTATCAACAAAAATTTATGATTGATGCTGCCGTGGGTTACTATGTCCAACAATGTCCAGTAGTAAAAAAGACCTTTCCTAGACCATCTATAATTCGGAAAGTTCAGGATTAAAAACTAGTGAACAAGGTTCATTAGTGAACAATGCGCATTATATGAATTTCAAGAGCAATTAGTAAAAGAGGGTGCTAGTGTCATATTGGGAGACTGTGTCTATGTGCACGCATGTGCATCTCATTTACCATTAAATTGCATTAGCCAACTGGGTGGACAAAATACTTATTTCAGAGCCTGTGTTTTAATTATCTCTTCTAGTATGCATTAGCCTTTGAGGAATAATATAGGTAGTATTTAAATTTAAATGAAAAAAGGTGATTGACTTTATAATCAATGGCACAATTGGTTATGCATATGGAAAAAAAAAGAAGGTGGAATTTTACCTCACACCACTTAAAAATACAAATTCCAAATGAATTAAATGCTTACATATAAAATTAATAGATTACTCTAAAATGTAGAAAATACATAAGAAAATATTTTTATAAACTGGGAACTGAAGAGACCTTTCTCAGTAGACAGGAAATCTAAAAGCCATAAAGGAACATATTTGATGACATAAAAATTAAGCAATTTGTTTTAGCAAAACATACCATTAAAAGACCCAAACAATATGCAGTGAAAAAGACTTATAACCATGATGGACAACAAAAGATTATTTTTCATTAAATACATAAGGCTACTACATACTGATAAGAAGAAAATGCAATCAATCAAAAATTAGGCAAAGGCTATGTATGACTAGGCAAGTGGCAGAAAAACAAAATAAATGGCCACAGAAAAGACCTGACCACTAGTCAAGAAAAGGCAAATTAAGCAAAAGCAAGATGACTTTGTTCAATGATAAGACTGGTACAAACCTGTAAGAGTAACACTCAGCATGGTAAACCGGAGAAACACGCTTTCAGACTCTGCTATGAGAACACAGTCACAACTGCGGCCCAATAAGCCCATGATTTGACCCAGTAGTCCTACTTCTGGCTACTTATGCTTAAAAACAGTAAATAAAATAAGAATATGAAGAAGCAAAACAACTGTACTTCCTTCAATAGGAAGTAGATATAAGCTTCATCAAATCCTTTTCTAAAATTTAGCAGGATATGAATAAATTATAAATAAAATATTTAAAAGATATAATCATATATGTGTATATATACATATCTACATAAAAATTTGGCAGAATCTTGGCTCAGCTAGAATAACACTTTCATCTGTATTTTTAAAAATTCAGAGACTACATAAACATGTGTGTTAACAGTGAGCGAAAAGCTCTTTTAAAACAGTCTTAAGGGGCGCCTGGGTGGCTCAGTCGTTAAGCGTCTGCCTTCAGCTCAGGGCGTGATCCCAGGGTCCTGGGATCAAGCCCCACATCGGGCTCCATGCTCTTCTGGGAGCCTGCTTCTTCCTCTCTACTCCCCCTGCTTGTGTTCCCTTTCTCACTGACTATCTCTCTCTGTGTCAAATAAATAAATAAAATCTTTAAAAAAAATTTTTTTTAACTAAGTTAATGCTATTAATTTGCTTCAAAACTCATATTTCTTAGCACAATGAAAATCCCCCCCCACCCAGGCTTTTAATGTTTCTTTATCTGTTAGTTTTAAATTCTAAATCAGGGTTGCTGAAGATGGCAGAAGAGTTGTTTCTTCTGGTCCCTTGAATTTAGCTGGACGGCTATCCAATCATTCTGAACACCCATGAATTCAGCCTGAGATGTAAGAAAATAAACCTGGAACTCTACAAGTGGAAAAGCAACTGCTTTTCGGAAGGCAGGAGGTGCACAGTTGTGAATCTGTGGGGAGATATGAAAGATAAACGGAGAGGGGAGGGAGCCTGCATAAGCTGACTACTGGAAAGTGACCCAACCCTGGAGCACAAAATCGGAACCTTTAGAAATCTCCTCCAGTGAGAGACATCCCCTTCTGAAAGGGGCTCAGGGGATGAAAAGGGCAGAATCCTAGATGTGTCACTGTGGTCTCAGGGTCCCAGGAAACACAGAAAGGACAGGGGTGCCTGAACCGGTAGAGTGCCCAAGCAGTAGAGGGGGAAAACTGATTACGGTCAGCTAGCCCAGGAGGGGGCTCTCAGCTCAATTTGCCATAAACCTCAAGCCAGCCAGATGTGTGACTGCTCTCAAAACCCTGAAAAGGACTGGAACTCAAGGGCCATTTACCATCCCCCAGGAGGGGAGAAAGAGCTACACTCACCACCAGGCAAGAGCTCTCAGGGTGGGGACCCAGAAAGGACAGTAGGGCGACAACCAGCACTCCCCCTGGAGCAGGGGAGCAGGTACCCACACAAGCCTGCAACCGTTCTCAGTTCCTGGGCACACAAAGGGCAGCAATAGGGGACACTCAGACTCTCCCCAGGAGGATTACAGTGGGCGCACACTACGGGACTCTGCGGAGTTTGGCACACACAAAAGACTGCTTGTCCCAGAGGGTTTATTGAAGAGGGGGACCTCGATCTTTCAGCTCTGGGGCCAGACACCAGGACACAGCAATTTTCATTCTGATCCTCTAAAGAGGTGCCAAAAGCCTCCAAGGAACAAAAGCCACACAGAGGACGGCTTACACTGAGCCCAGCCCACTGGCAAGGGGTGAGGCAACTCCACCCAGGCAAAGACACCTGAGAAGCGGCACAGCAGGTCCCTCCCCCCAGAAGACCAACTGGAAGAACAGGTGGACAAAGGGTTTATGGATCCCACAAGACTGCAAAACTCCAGCGCCCAGGGAAAATAGTATATCTTTCAGTCTAAAATTTTCCTTTTTTTTTTTTTTTTACCTTTTTTCTGTTTCAATCAGTTTCTTATTTTATCAACTTGTGTTTTTAAGTCACTTTTTAACTTTCATTTTTTACATCTACATTCAATAGATATATGCTTCATTTTAGTCCTTTTTTTCACTCTATTCAATTTTATTTTTTGTATATAGATAAGTTTTGCTTTCTTTGCAATTTTGGGAGGTAGTGGCTTCTAACACACAACCAAAACTCACTCAGGAACAAATGGATCACCCTGCTTTTGTCCACCCTGCAAGATTATACTCTCTCTTCTCCCCTCACTCCCTCACTTTTTTCTTGTTTCTTTTTTCTCTTTTTCTTGTTTGCTCTGGTTCGTTTTTTGTTTGCTTTTCTGTTTTGGTTTCCAACCACTGTGGATTTGTCTAGGGTGTATTTTGCTTGGGTCATGGTTGATTTTGGACTCTGTTCACTCACTTACCCACCCTTCTCTGGGAAAAATGACTAGAAGGAGGAATTCACAAGAAAAGAAAGAACCAGGGACAATGTTCTCTGCCACAGAGCTAATCGATATGGATATAAATAAGATGTCAGAGATGGAATTCAGAATAGAAATTATAAAATTAGGGGCGCCTGGGTGGCACAGCGGTTAAGCGTCTGCCTTCGGCTCAGGGCGTGATCCCAGCGTTGTGGGATCGAGCCCCACATCAGGCTCCTCTGCTATGGGCCTGCTTCTTCCTCTCCCACTCCCCCTGCTTGTGTTCCCTCTCTCGCTGGCTGTCTCTATCTCTGTCAAATAAATAAATAAAATCTTAAAAAAAAAAAAGAAAGAAATTATAAAATTAATAGCTAGGCTTGAAAAAAGCATAAATGACAGCACAGAATCTCTAGGGGCAGAAATGAGATCCAATCAGGCCAAACTTAAAAATGCTATGAATGAAGGGTGTTTGGGTGGCTCAGCTGGTTAAGCATCTGCCTTCAGCTCAGGTCATGATCCCAGTAACCCAGGATCAGGCTTCCTGCTCAGCAGAGAGCCTTCTTCTCCCCACCCACCCCCCACACACACACACTCATGCTCTCACTCTCTCTCTCTTTCTCTCAAATAAATAAATAAAATCTTTTAAAAAATGCTATGAATGAGACAGAGTCTAAATTGGATGCTCTAACAGCTAGGGTAAATGAGGCAGAAGAGAGAATAAGTGATCTAGAGGACAGACTGATGGAAAGGAAAAAAGTTGAGGGTAAGAGAGAAAGACAACTCAGAATCCATGAAGAAAGGCTTTGAGAATTTAATGATGCCCTGAAAAGAAAAAATGTCAGAATTATTTTGGTGCCTGAGGAGGTAGAGAGAAAGAGAGGGCCAGAAGGAATATCTGAGCAAATCATAGCTGAGAACTTCCCTAATCTGGAGAAGGAAACAACTATTCATGTGCAAGAGGCTGAGAGGACCCCTCTCAGAATCAATAAAAATAGATCAACACCCCAACATACAATAGTGAAGCTTGCAAATTTTAGAGAAAAAGAAGCTATCCTGAGAGCAGCTCCAGAGAGGAGGTTCCTCACGTACGGAGGGAGGAACATCAGAAAACATAAGACCTATCCACAGAAACCTGGCAGGCCAGAAAGAGCTGGCATGATATATTCAGGGTACTAAATGAGAAGAACATGCAGCCAAGAATACTTTGTCCAGCTAGGCTATTATTCAAAATAGAAGGAGAAATAAAGAGCTTCCAGGACAGACAGAAACTAAAAGAATATGTGACCACCAAGCCAGTCCTGCAAGAAATATTAAGGGGGATACCGTAAGTGAAGAGAGACCCCAACAGTAACATAGACCAGAAAGAAACAATCTACAGAAACAGGGACTTTACAGGCAATACAATGGCACTAAATTCCTATCTTTCAATTGTAACTCTAAATGTAAATGGGCTGGATGCTCCAATCAAAAAACATACAGTATCAAATTAGATAAAAAAGCAAGACGCATCCATATGCTGTCTACAAGAGACTCATTTTAGACCTAAAGGCACCACCAGGCTGAAAGTGAGGGGGTGGAGAAGCATTTACCATGCTAATTGACCTCAAAGGAAAGCTGGGGTAGCAATCCTCACATCAGACAAATTAGATTTTAAACCAAAGACTGTAGTAAGAGATGTAGAGGGACACTATATTATACCAAAAGGGTCTTTCCAAAAAGATCAAACAATACTAAATATTTATGCCCCCCAACAGGACAGCAGCCAATTATATAAACCAATTAATAAACAAAGTAAAGAAACACATTGATAATAATACATTAATAGCAGGGGACTTCAACACCCCACTCACAGCAATGGACAAATCATCTAAGCAGAATATCAACAAAGAAACAAGGGCTTTGAAGGACACACCGGATCAGATAGACTTCACAGATATACAGAACATTCCATCCTAAAACAATAGAATACTCATTCTTCTCGAGTGCACATGGAACTTTCTCCAGAATAGATCACATACTGGGTCACAATTCAGGTCTCAACCTATACCAAAAGACTGAGATGATTCCCTGCATATTTTCAGACCAGAATGCTTTGAAACTTGAACTCAATCACGAGAGGAAATTTGGAAGGAACCCAAACACTTGGAGGTTAAAGAGCATCCTGCTAAAGAATAAATGGGTAAAACAGGAAATTAAAGAAGAACTAAAAAAATTCATGGAAACTAATGAGGATGAAAATACATTGGTTCAAAAACTCTGGGATACAGCATAGGTGGAACTAAGAAGGAAGTACATTGCAATACAAGCCTCCCTCAAAAAATTAGAAAAATCCCAAATACACAAGCTAACCTTACACCTAAAGGATCTGGAGAAAGAACAGCAAATAAAGCCTAAACCAAGCAGAAGAAGAGAATAATAAAGATTGGAGCAGAAATCAATGAAATAGAAATTAGAAGTAGAACAGATCAACAAAACTAGAAGCTGGTTCTCTGAAAGAATTAATCGATAAACCTCTGGCCAGACTTACCCAAAAGAAAAGAGAAAGGACCCAAATTAATAAAATCATGAATGAAAGGGGAGAGATCATGACAAACACCAAGGAAATACAATTTTAAGAACATATTATGAGCAACTATATGCCAACAAATTAGGCTTTCTGGAAGAAATGGATGTATTCCTGGAAATTTATAAACTACCAAGATTGAAAGAGGAAGAGGTAGAAAATCTGAATGGAGCAATAACCAGCAAGGAAATTGAAGCAGTAATCAAAAACTTCCCAAAAAACAAGAGTCCAGGGCCAGATGGCTTCCCAGGGGAATTACACCAAACATTAAAAAAGAAATAATAACTACTCTACTGAAGCTGTTTCAAAAAATAAAAATGGGGGGCGCCTGGGTGGCACAGCGGTTGGGCATCTGCCTTCAGCTCAGGGCGTGATCCCGGCATTGTGGGATCGAGCCCCACATCAGGCTCCTCCACTATGAGCCTGCTTCTTCCTCTCCCACTCCCCCTGCTTGTGTTCCCTCTCTCGCTGGCTGTCTCTATCTCTGTCGAATAAATTTAAAAAATCTTTAAAAAATAAAAATTAAAAAAATTAAAAAAAAAATGGAAGGAAAACTTACAAACTCATTCTATGAGGCCAGCATTACCTTGATACCAAAACCAGACAAAGACCACATCAAAAAGGAGAATTACAGACCAATATCCCTGATGAACATGGATGCAAAAATATTCACCAAGATACTAGCCAATAGGTTCCAACAGTACATTAAAAGGATTATTCACCACCACCAGGTGGGATTTATTCCTGGGATGCAAGGGTGGTTCAACATTCGCAAATCAATCAGCATGATAGATCATATTAATAAAAGAAAAGACAAGAACCATATGATCCTCTCAATTGATGCAGAAAAAGCATCTGACAAAATACAGCATCTGTCTTGATTAAAACTCTTCAAAGCACAGGGATAGAGGGAATGCAGCTCAATGTGATAAAGGCCATCTATGAAAAGTCCACAGCAAATATCATTCTCAATGGGGAAAAGCTGAGAGCATTTCCCTTAAGATCAGGAACACGACAGGGATGCCCACTCTCACCACTATTATTCAACATAGTACTAGAAGTCCTAGCCTCAGCAATCAGATAACAAAAACAAATCAAAGGTATTCAAATTGGCAAAGAAGAAGTCAAACTCTCACTCTTCACAGATGACACGATACTTTATGTGGAAAAGCCAAAAGACTCCACCCCAAAATTGCTAGAACTCATACAGCAATTCGGCAATGGGGCAAAATACAAAATCAATGCACAGAAATCAGTTGCATTTCTATACACTAACAATGTGACTGAAGAAGGAGAAATTAAGGTATCAATCCCATTTACAATTGCACCAAAAACCAAAAGATACCTATGAATAAACCTAACCAAAGAGGTAAAGGATCTGTACTCTAGAAACCATAGGACACTTACAAAAGAAACTGAGGAAGACACAAAGAGATGGAAAAATATTCCATGCTCATTGACTGGAAGAATAAACATCGTGAAAATGTCTACACTGTCCAGAGCAATCTACACATTCAATGCAATTCCTATCAAAATACCATCAACATTTTTCACAGATCTGGAACAAACAATCCTAAAATTTGCATGGAACCAGAAAAGACCCTGGATCACCAGGGGAATGTTGAAAAAGAAAACCAAAACTGGAGGCATCACAATGCCAGACTCAAACTATATTACAAAGCTGTGATCATCAAGACAGCATGGTACTGGCACAAAAACAGACACATAGATCAATGGAACAGAACAGAGAGCCCAGAAATAAACCCTCAACTCTATGGTCAACTGATCTTTGACGAAGCATGAACAAATATCCAGTGGAAAAAAAACAGTCTCTTCAATAAATGGTGCTGAGAAAATTGGACAGCCACATGCAGAAGAATGAGACTAGACCATTCTCTTACACCACACACAAAGATAAAATCAAAATGGATGAAAGACCTAAATGTGAAACAGGAATCCATCAAAATCCTAGAGAAGAACACAGGCAACAACCTCTTCAACCTCAGCCACAGTAACTTCTTGCAAGACACATCTCTAAAGGCAAGGGAAACAAAAGCAAAAATGAACTATTGGAACTTCATCAAGATAAAAAGCTTCTGCACAACAAAGGAAACAGTCAACAAAACTGAAAGGCAACCTACAGAATGGGAGAAGGTATTTGCAAATGACATATCAGAAAAGAGCTAGTACCCAAGATCTATAAAGAACTTATCAAACTCAACACTCAAAAAACAAAAAATCCAGTCAAGAAATGGCCAGAAGACATGAACAGACACTTCTCCAAAGAAGACATACAAATGGCCAACAGACACATGAAAAAATGCTTCACATCACTTGTCATCAGGGAAATACAAATCAAAACCACAATGAGATACCACCTTACACCAGTTAAAAGGCAAAAATTAACAAGACAGGGAACAACAAATGTTGGTGAGGATGTGGAGGAAGGGGAACCATGTTACACTGTTGGTGGAAATGCAAGCTGATACAGCCACTCTGGAAAACAGTATGGAGGTTCCTCAAGAAGTTAAAATAGAGCTACCCTACAACCCAGCAATTGCAATGCTGAGTATTTACCCAAAGATACGGATATAGTGAAAAGAAGGGGCACACGCACCCCAATGTTCATAGCATAACATCAACAACAGCCAAACTGTGGAAGGAGCCAAGATGTCCTTCAACAGATGGATGGATAAAGAAGGTGTGGTCCATATATACAATGGAATATTACTCAGCCATCAGAAAGGATGAACACCTACTAGTTACATTGACATGGACAGAACTGGAAGGTATTATGCTAAGTGAAATAATCAATCAGAGAAAGACAATTATCATATAGTTTCACTCATATGTGGAATATAAGGAATAGTGCAGAGGATCATAGGGGAAGGGAGGGAAAACTGAAAGGGATAAAAATCAGAGAGGGAGCCAAACCATGAGAGACTCCGGATTCTGGGAAACAAACTGAGGGTTGCTAGAGGGGAGGTGAGTGGGGGGATGGGGTAACTGGGTGATGGGCATTAAGTAGGGCACGTGATGTGATGAGCACTGGATGTTAATATGCAACTGATGAATCATCAAAGACTACACCGGAAATTAATGATGTACTATATGTTGGCTAACTGAATTTAATTGAAAAAAAAAGGAAAAAATAATAAAGAAAGGAAGGAAGGAAGGAAGGAAGGAAGGAAGGAAGGAAGGAAGGAAGGAGGTTAGTTAGTTAGTTCTAAACCACTCTTCCTTAGTGCTGCCTGCAGAGGTGGCAACCATCTCCTACTCAGCATCATGACCGCCCTCAGACCTCTGGTGAAGCCCAAGATTGTTAAAAATAGGACCAAGAAGTTCATCCAGCACCAGTCAGACCAATATGTCAAAATTAAGCACAACTGGTGGAAACCCAGAGGCATTGACAATAGGTTGCACAGAAGATTCATGGGCCAGATCCTGATGCCCAACACTGGTTACAGAAGCAAGAAGAAAACAAAGCACATACTGACCAGTGACTTCCAGAACTTCCTAGTCCACAAAGTCAAGGAGCTTGAAGTGCTCCTGATGTGCAACAGATCTTACTGTGCAATGAGTGCTCACAATGTCTCTTCCATGAATGGCAAAACCATTATGGAAAGAGCAGCTGAGCTGGCCATCAGTCACCAATCCCAATGCCATGCTACACAGCAAAGAAAATGAATAGACAGAAAGCTTATGTGCATGTTGTATTTGTATTAATAAAACCATAAAACTACGAAAATAAATAAATAAATAAATAAATAAATAAATAAATAAATAAATAAATTTCTAAATCAAAGTTTCAGTGAGGTGGTCTTTTACGAATGGGATAGGTTTCTAATACAAATTATAAAACATGTTTGTTTGATATAATCCTACATGGTAAGTAAATTACCCCTGCAGTAAATTAAGCATTTGATAATTTAACAGTTTCAACCCTTGAGTGAAGCAATTAGAGTAGTGGAGAGGGATCTGACACATTTATGAAGACTAACTCTGTCTTCCCACAGTCCAATTTGTGCAAAGGAAGCAGCCTCCTTGGCTGCAAGAACTAGATTCGACACATTCATACAGCTCATGTCGAGATCAAAATATCCTGCTACTATTACACATTTTTTTTAACGTACTACAAAAGTAATTAATGTTCATGACAGAAAATCTGGAAAATGGAGAAAAACAAATGCAAAGACAATAAAAATCACCCATAACACTTCCATCCGAAGATAACCACTGTAAACCTTCTGCTGCATTTCCCTCTGGTGTCTATGCTAGGCATACAATTAACAATAACAGGGGTCTGGGGAAAAGGAAGTAATGATCCATCCCAAACCACAGAGAAAATAAACAGTCAACAGGACATACATTTATTTAATAAGAGAAACATTTTTTAATATTTACTATTCTATGATTGCTTTTATATGAACTTGTATTGTTGCTCAGTTTTATAGCTGATCTGTCCTTATTTCAAATGAAGCCTGTACAGTATCTGTTTATCAATAAGCAAATTATCCTCTCATCTTTCTAAAGAATCCAGCAAGATAATCCAGACAATAAAAGCCAGCATTAGGCATGACTCTGTTTCTACTTACTGGCCACCAGACATCACCATTCTAAACCCTGCCTTCACCCCCAACCCCATCAAGAGCACACCATAGTGTCACTCTTCTCCATCCACTTCAGGCCAGGATCACTCCAGGCCAGAGATAACATAACATCATCATTATCAGTGCCTCAAACCTCAATTCACAGCCACCCTTGTCAAGCCACAAATTAATATTATTTTCACAACTGTTCTCTACCAGAAAATTGATTTACTGTCATAGAGTGATCGGGCTATTATGTATTAAGACAGAGGTCTCTAATATGTACATGTTTTCAATTACTTTAGAAATGCTACTCTTTAACTACTATACCACATATTATTATTTCTATCGCTGTCCATCCAAAGCTCAATATCAGATAATTAAGAAGTTGCATTTTATTTTATTTGCAAAAAAAGAAAAGGATCAATCTATTTCAACATGCAGTATCTACAACCTACTTTATTATTTTTTTTGCAACATTTGGATCATTCTGGTTTTATGCTACTGTTTTGTAACATATTGTATTGATTAATCAAAAATAGAAGTAATTAGAAACATAAATAAGAAAGCCAACGTTTCCGAAAAAGATCTTTCACACACCAAGGTTGACCACTAGCAAAAATTTTGAAGGAACTTGAATTTACCTTCAGCAAAACTCTTTCTATACACTTTTTCTCCACTTTAGAGTCCTAAAATAATAAGATGATACATGTTTCCATGACACAGAACAAATACAACTGAGAGAAATTACTTCCTAGTAAGTTTTTGTAGTTTTAAAAGATTAGCCAAAGAACACAATGCTTAACCCAAAGTAGCAAATATCATAAGTGGAATTTCAGGTATCCTAGAAATGAAAGAGACTTCTGGCCAGGGCCTCCCTACTGCCCTCATATAATATCTGCAAGGGACCGTCCACAATGTCTACACATAAATCAAATTCTGTCAGCCAGGACTAAACTGGGTGAAATTCTAAGAAGTGCACATTAATCTCTTTGGACACAATGTAGTGACAATCAATATTAATACATTCTGGAAAGCAAGCCTTCCGTCTAAAAGATGTGCAGGCACCCAAATTATGCAAAATCCATCCTGTTGACATCAGAAAGCCACAAATGAATAAAGTTACTAAGCAAGAGGAATGCTATACTAAGCAAGAGGAATGCTAAAGAATATTGACTAAATTTTCATTGTTTAGCACAGTTTAGTAGGAGATCCCTAAAGTTTCAAATGGTAATGTGTTGGTTTTAGCCTATATGAGAAAGGTGGATATCTGAATGATTCAAAAATTAAACTATGGTTTAAAGGAGTGTTTTCTATTTACTAAAATTTGCCATGATGCATCTAATGTTCAGAATTACAATAAAAATTCTCAGAGAGAGGCTAGTTTAAAAAACAAATGTTCAAGTTTATAAAATGTTCCATTTGCCCTTTTCCGCCTATTGCACTTACAGCTTAAAACCCAGCTAGAAAAGTATTTGAATACCCAAGTGGTTATTGTAGAGATTCTGAAAGCGCTAAGCTATGATTTCCTCAAGTGGAAAGTGTCATTTGACAGCCCTTACAAAACACTACAAGCATAAAAGTGGAAGGTTTGAACAAGCAATCCACTCAGTCAATCTCCTAGACAGACTTCTCTGCTCCTTAAGGTAAGATTATTTGTCAAACCAATGGGAAGTCACTAGCTATGCCTTTACCCTGTTCAGTTTTTTGGTAGTAGTGGTTCTGATGTTCTTTAGATAATTAGACTTTTGAATAGAAAATTGTAAGATACTTAGACCTATTAAGTTGACTTTTCCATCTAGCTATAAAATACAGTATTTGCAAGTAGTTATATACATGTTTTCCATCACAAATGTCATCTGCCTTAATAGGTGACAATAATGGTAACATCTGTAGCGATCATATAAACACAGAATACAAATAAAACAACACTCTTAAAACTCTCTCAACATGTTCTGGTTATACTGCAGTACAATGTTATCCTCATTATCATTCCCTCCAACACTTACCTGATCTCAATTATGAGAAGCTGATGGAGAAAGACAAGATTTAACAAAAGATAAATATATACACAAGTAAAATGATGTTTAATATCTGTTCATTTTGAATGCTAGAGTTATATTTATCAATGTAGTCTCTGTTGATTCTTACTCTAATACCAGGTCTGCCTATAAAATAATGACAGGCCTGTTTTCATTAGAGGCGTCAGTCTCACGGTTTGGTTTTTTTCTTAATCATCATATATCTTACAGTATCAAAGAATACTGTAAAAATGACATGGGAAGAACATGATTAAAAAACTAAAGAGTGGGGGCACTTGGGTGGTTCAGTCGGTTAAGTCTGCCTTCGGCTCAGGTCATGATCCCAGGGTCCTGGGATCCAGCCCCACACCGGGCTCCCTGCTCAGTGGGGAGCCTGGTTCTCCCTCCCCTCCCCACTGGTGCTTTCTGTTGCTATCTCTGTCTCTGTCTCTCTCTCTCTCAGATAAATAAGATCTTTAAAAAAAAAAAAAAAAAAACCTAAAGAGTGACCAAGTAGAATAAACAAACTGCAAATACACTTAATTTCCACCAAACATGAGTATATTTCAGTTTTCTGTTAAATTAGACTGGAAGGAAAAAGAATCCACACTGATTGTAGTTCTGTTGCATCATCGCAAGGCCATTTCAAATATAAAATGGAAGGATTCTCTGAGGGAAAAGAGTAATTTCCTTTTGCTGTTAGAAAAACATAGTCCCCTAAATGGTGTATCAGGGTATTTCCCACCACATCCTTGCAGTCCAAATCACTGAAACATTCCAGTGTTCATTCAGCTCCCCAAAGGTTAAAAAGAAGAGCCCACTGACTCCACTTCCCAGCAGCAGTAGTGTGAGGGGTGGCCTGACGCCTGGGTACTGCCTCCACAAAATACTTAAAAACAGTCCTACTTGTGAAGTTCTCTTTATTTGCTCAAGTTCATTCTCTGTTCCATTTTCTAGTATCCACACAGCCCAGCCCTACTCCTATAAAGGAGCTAAAAACTGTGCGAAAGAATATAAAAAAAAATTAATCATTCCTTAATTTTGTTTCAGGGATAGAAGTCAGATACCCTCAATGGAAAGATAAAGCTTTTCCATGAAAATTACTCCTCTTGCAGGAAATATTCATTCAATTTTAATCTTTTAATTACATGGAAAAAGCTGAAAGGATAACTTTCTGTGGTGAGTAGAATGAATGCAGAATTCCTATTTACCACTTATATTCATGCACATGAATATTATTTGGAAGCAATATAGCAAATTCTGAATTCATTCAAATCTTTTGTTGCAGTTTTCAAAAAAGATGCCACAATTCAGTTATTTCAGTACCTTTGCTTATTAAGAGCCATTATGGATTAGAGGAAAAGAATACACACTTGCTGACTAGAAACGATGCACTTAGTACTAGTCTCCATGGGGATAAAAAAAAGTAAGAGGGCCTTCCCTCTCCCCTTACTGAGCCTATAGAAAAGATGGAGAATAAAATGCAACCAGATATTGCTAACTCCCAGGTCTAGTCAGTCCAGCCTAATGGCCTAATCAATCAGTATGTTCCATCCTCCCCATCACTAGCGGTTGGTTTAAAGTCGAGCAAGTCCAAGTCTGCCCAAACTGAAGTCCATCTGGAACTTTGGCTATGGGGCCTTTAACTGGGGTTGCCAAGCAGGCAGTCTCATTCATGTACTCATTCAGCAAATCTTTGTTAGATATCTACTCTGTCAGGTACCCTTCTAGATGGCAGATGTAAGCCCACAGAGGAAAACAAAAGGGAGGGAAGAAGGGAGGCAGATGGTTAGAGCATCTGGATTCAGTCATGCCCAAAGCCAGATCAACCCCAGACTTTTTAGTTATATGAGTCAGTAAATCTCTTTTTAGTTTAATGCCTTGAGTTGGGGTTTCTCTCTATGCAACCAATAGTACCAACCAGCACCCCACTCCCACCCCCAGAGTCTAGGATTGATAACTGGAGTAAAATCTCACCTTTTTGTACTGGAGCCTTGCCTGCATAGACATAAAACCAGTTGGAATAGTCTCATGGTCCATTCCTCACCCTTTCCTAGCATTTCTCCACCTAATTTGTAATGACTCTCCAACTCTTAGACTGGTCCCAAAACCCTGGAGGTAACCTACCTCCAAATCCAACTTAAACTGGTCTTTTTTCCTTTAGGGATAAAAGAAAACCTACAAAGTACCTGCGACTCCACATAAACTAACATGCAAATTACACCACAAGAATCATAAATTTGGAGCTGAAAATACACTACCAGGGCACCTCCTCCTACCTCTTATCCAATGTAGAAATGCTGTCTTATTGCCTCTGGCCAAGAATCAACCAGCCTCTGGTTAAACACTTCCAAAGACAGGAAGCTCACTACTTCAAGCACCATGTGTCCCAGTAATGGACAGCTTCTATATCTGAGAAGTGTCATTATGATAGCAAATAAAAATTTCTCTTTCTGAAATTTCCATTGCTTTATGCTATTTCTGCTAAGTAGAGCAACAAAGAAT
Source organism: Ursus americanus (assembly GCF_024610735.1). Lineage (NCBI taxonomy): Eukaryota > Metazoa > Chordata > Mammalia > Carnivora > Ursidae > Ursus > Ursus americanus. The sequence continues at coordinate 52,421,895 of NC_142146.1, read as the reverse complement.
AAGCTCCTTCCCTGTCTACTTGTCAGCTCTTCAAATATTTAAAGGCAATTAGCATGTCTCCTATTAGTGTGTGTTTTTCTATAGTTCCTTCAGCTATTTCTTAAATTACATGACTTCCAGATCCACTGATATCCCGATTCCCCTTATCTAGGTACACTCTAGTTTGTCAACAACCCTTTTATAATATTATCCCTCCCACCCACCCCACCCCTGAATGACCCTTGTGGTGGTCTGAAAGGCCCAGAAAACTGTGGGCAAATCACTTTCAAAGGGCTGAACATTGCATTTATTACAACAAATCCTAAGATTTCATTGGCTCTTTTTCTTTTAGCAAACATAGCACATGCTTAAAAATTTTAGTACAATTCCTAACACATCCAGAAAGTCTGTGGCATTGAAGCTCCTAATGATCAAAAGCCTCCAGATTTTTTCCCAAGAACCTGCTGCACTGAGGATCTTTCTTCTCCTTTCCTATTCTGGGTGAGGCGTAGTTTGGTCTTTGTCTATTTTTTTAGCCCAAGCTTCAAAGCAGGACCCTAGCAGGGTTGCTCATCACTGTAAAGCCAGGACCTGGAACAGTGTCTAGCACGTGGTAGGGACTCAGTAAGAGCCAGTGAACTAAATAAATCTCAATTTAGGAAATTCCATCCATTGCTGTTTACTTAGTTTTTGAATCAGCCTTGAGATTCAGTTAGTTGAGGTCATTCGCAGTCTAAACTCAGCATTAGTTATACTTCTTAATTCATGTTCCCTCTAAATTTAATAAGTCTGCTTTGTTTGGCTTTACCTAAGACACTGATGAAAACACCGGACAGGCTGGAGCCAAAGTCAGAGCCCTTTATTTTAGAACTCAGCAAGAGACACCAGTCAAGGTGACACTGATCCATTATCCATACACTACAGCTGAAGCAACTAACTCAGGTTAAATTTCATCATCTCACTCCTGGAAAGCTTTTTAAAAAATGCTTTGTTAATATCAAAACATAGTAGTCAGTAGGTTGAATCTTATTGAGACAAAAATCTTCCAATATCACCAATTTCATGTAATTCAACCTAATTGAAACTACCTCTAATAGCTAGCTAATGTTTTGTTTATTAAGTTACCAAGTTTCCTTAGAGAATTTATACTGGTTCTATTCTGCCATGTCCAGAATCTACCATTTTCTACCTCAGAGATCAAGATTTTTGCCCAAGTCTTCTCCAACTAGCAGCCCACCTGTGCAGGTTCCTTCTTCACTTAAGTTTCCATTTGCTTGAACTTAAAGACCAAGACCTATTCAATGTAACTGAAAGGTGGTCTATGAATGCCTACATGTATCTTGGGCTCTACTCCCACTAGTGTTTTACCATTTATCGCTGGAAGATGATTCTCTCTTTTCCCCAAAACAAATCCCTATTCCTCCTAAAGTAGGTAAATGGCATTTTACAGTGCCTCAAATTATGAATACTAAGGCATTTCTACAAGTTGATCGTTTATATTATTATTAAATGCCTCTCTCTACCTCCAAGAGTCAAATGACTGTAACAGTACTAAGCCAAAAGAAATAAATTTCTTAAGACAGAATTGTATGTGACAAATATTGAGCATAGGTCCAAAGCTGTTGAATATATGATTTTGAAATGAATGTACCAACACATGGAATTATTTGAGAGTTAGACTGTACATTATGGCCAGAGATTATATAGACACTTACCTGGAAAAGATTAGGAAAAAAATTAAGTATAGAAAATTGTCTCTGTATGATTATCAAAGTCAATAGAAGCTGATTACTAAAGCTATATGCCATAATATTCTAATGTGATTGCTCTTAAAAATATGACTGGGTTTCTAAAGTGTAACATCCTGTGCATGGTATGTCAGGTATGTCACAGAAATCATTCTCCTAGTCTTGTTTTTTGTTCATTTCATATTTTGTAATTAGTGGCAGTGGTCAGAGATGAAGAGTGGAAGGAAAAAAAGTGCCAGTAATGCAAAATCACCAATGTTTACTATTTTTAAATACATGGAAGCAGTTTTAAAAAGCAAGCCAGATCTCAGCTTTAACCAGATGAAATAAGTATTAGTATCTATTATTAAATCAGAGAAAAGAAGAGAAACCAATGATTTTAAAATTATCTAAAACTAGAAACGAGATTATTCTCAAAAGAGGCCTTAGACGAATGAACTTTGGCAACAAAGATTTCAAATAAGCCATTTTAAATAAGTTATTCCCTCGAATGGGCAGCCCATTCTGAACTGTGAAAGCTTCTAGCACATAATTTCAAAGGTCACTTTTCCTCCCAGGAAAGTAATGCTGTGCCTCTACTTGCAGAAGCAGGCTTCTGGACAGTGCTTGCATAGGCTGCTGAGCTGTCAATTATTTGTCAAGTTTTCTAGTTTGTGGTTTCTCCAAAGCCCTTTGCTGCTCACCCACTTTGAGCCATGTCCTTATGTCCTTGCTCATTAGCAGTAACAGAGTTCATTCAGAAAGAGAAGGATGACCCTCAAGCCAAGCTCTGTAGGTGTAATTTGTAGAACTAGTAAAATAGGCAAAGGGTTGAACTAATGAATACACAGTTTTCAACTAGGCTTTAGGGATCAAGTGTGGATTTGAGTTTTTCCCTAACTTGGCAACACTGTGCAACATCTTGCTCACCTTAAATTGGTCACCTTTTTTTTTAATTTAAATTTTACTTAGTTAACATATGGTGCAATATTTGTTTCTGGAGTAGAATTGAATGATTCATCACTTACATACAACACCCAGTGCTCATCACAACAAGCGCCCTCCTTAATACCCTTCACCCATCTAGCCCATCCCACCTCCTTCTATCAACCTTCAGTTTGTTCTCTATTGTTAAGAGTCTCTTATGGTTTATTTCCCTCTCTCCCTTTCCCAAACCCCTTCCCATCTGTTCTGTTTTCTTTCTTAAATTCCACATATGAGTAAGATCATATGTTATTTCTCTCTTAGTTCAGTTAGTCTTTCTCTGACTAGTCTTTCCCTGACTTATTTCACTTAGCATAATACACTATAGTTCCATCCATGTCATTGCAAATGGCAAGAGTTCATTCTTTTTGATGGCTGAGTAATATTCCAATGTATATATCACATCTTCTTTATCCATTCATCATTTGACGGACATTTGGGCTCTCTCCATAATTTGGCTATTGTTGATAATGCTGCTATAAACATCGGAACTCATGTACCCCTTCAAATCTGTACTTTTGTATCCTTTGTGTAAATACCTACTGATGAAATTGCTGGGTAGTAGGGTAGTTCTATTTTTACCTTTTTGAGGAACCTCCATACTGTTCTCCAGAGTGGCTGCACCAGTTTGCATTCCCACCAGCAGTGTAAGAGGGCTCCCCTTTCTCTGCATCCTTGCCAACATCTGTTGTTCTTGTGTTGTTAATTTTAGCCATTCTGACAGGTGTGAAGTGATATCTCATTGTGGTTTTGATTTATATTTCCCTGACGATGGGTGATTTGAGCATCTTTTCATGTATCTGTTAGCCATATGGATGTCTGTCTTGAAAAAGTGTCTATTCATGTCTTCTGCCCATTTCTTAACTGGATTAATTGGTTTTTGGGCATTGAGTTTGATAATTTTTTTTTAGATTTTGGATACTAACCCTTTATCTAGTATGTCATTTGCAACACTGTGGAGCATCTTGCACACCTTAAATTGGTCAGCTTTTATATTTAAAATGTCTAAGCTCATTACTGCTTTGTCTTTTCAGATAGTCGGGAAGCACATGTTTGGTCTATTGCCCTAAGTAACTTTTCAAACGCAACTCGTTGGAAAGGATTTGCAGCTAGAACAAAGTGACAAGTTGACCTTTGCTGGCTGCAAAGACCTTTGTCATAATAATCAGCTGCTTTCTGGTCTCTAAGAAAATGATTCTCTTGGCTTTCATTTTATTTTTTCCAATATTGGGTCTGGATCATTATAAATATTATTCTGCAAGTCTGCAAAGAACTCAGGGTTTGAGTGATGATGCCCTTGAAATGGCCCAGACCTTAATTTCAGCTGGAAAAGTCAAGCAAATGTTTTCTCCTGTTGCTATATCTTTTGTAGAAAATGTTTACCACACTATTGATAAATTAACCAATAAAACTGAATTTCAGATAAAGATGTTAATCCTTATATATTTCCTAGCTATTTGAGTTTGTGATGGAATTTGCCTCAAAAGAGACCATGAGTTCTCACTATAAATATTCCCCCAAGTTTTCCCCCAAAGACTGTGGCCATTTACTACAATGTCTATACATTGAAAAAAAGGAAATATCCAAATCTTTCAAAAATTACTAAACCCTGGCTCTGAATGGACACTAATTTCTAAGAAACCAACAATATCACTGTGAGCTACATGTGGGGTTCGTAGTGTTTATGTGATAGATGGAGTCTTACATGAATTTCAAATTATAGTGGGCGCATCTGGTCCATGGACCTACCTTGCAGTTATTCCTCAATTTCTGAACGTATAATTGGAATAGACACATTTGGCAAATGGAAGTATGTCTATGGGGTGAAAGTTACTGGAACGTCCCCTCCCTACAAGACAGTAACCCTGGGGGAATTTCAGAGATTAATGCCACCGTCGAAGTCTTGAAAGAAGCAAGGATGGTGGTACCTATCACATACCCATTTAACTCACCAATCTGGCCTGTGCAGAAATCAGATAGATTTTAGAAAATGACTATGCATTATCACAGTCTTAAGTAGTGACTATAAATGTAACTGCTGACCTTGATGTAGTATCTTTACTAAAGCAGTCTGCCACATGGTATGTAACTAATGCCTTTCCTTCCATAGTAATTTGCAAAGATCATCAGAAATGGTTTATTTTACTTCAAAGAGAAGACGATATACCTTCACAGTCTTGCTTCAAGGAAACTGTGTATTTCCTACCTATTCAAATTTGTGATGAAATTTGCCTCAAAAGAGACCACAATTTCTCACTATAAATTCCTCCAAATCTTCCCCAAAAGATGTATAGCCATTTACTGGAGTGTCTGAACACTGGAAAAAAGGAAATATCCAATAAATTTTCTTGCTCTCTACCATAATAAAATATGCAGAGATCTTGTTTGTCTTGATGTTCCACTAACTTCACAGGACACTGACGAGATTATGTTGATGGGATCTACTAAGCAGGAAGGAGCAAGTACTTAATGTCTTAGTAAGACACATGGATAATAAACTCCCGAAAATTTCAGAACTCCCACACCACTACCTCAGTGAAGTTTTTAGGGGTTTAATGGCCTGGAACAAGTTGAGGTATTTCCTCCAAGGTTAAAAATAAGTTCCTGCACTTCATACCACCTACCACCAAATAAAAGTCACAATGATTAAGAGGCCTTTTTTTAATTTTGGAAGCAACATATACCACACATTTCAGCATGCTACTTTAACTCCTCTAAGAGAGCCACACAGAAAGAAGTCTACCAATTTCAAGTGGGGACCAGAACAAGAAAAGAAACTGTAGTAAGTTCAAGCTGCAGTATAAGCCTCCCTACCATTTGACCTTTACTATCCAGCAAATTCAATGACACTTGAAATCTCTGAGGCAAATAGGGATGTTGTTTAGAATCTCTGGCCAAGTACCAATAGGGGACTCACAATGCAGGCCACTAGGATTATGGAAAAAAACGTATGCCCTTTTCTGTGGATAACTATTATCCTTTTGAGAAACATCTTTTGGGTTGCTACTGGGCCCTGATAGAGACTGAACTCCTAACCATGGGACAGCAGGTAAGCATGAGGCCTAAGCTTCCCATGATGAACCGAGTGCTATCTAGTCATAGGTTAAGCATGTGCAGTAGCAATCTACCTATCATAAAACAAAAATGAAGCAGGTTTGGAAGGTATAAAATGTTGTGCTGGGAAAGGCAGTCTCATGGGCACAGTCTTCTGACCCCAACTCAGCCAAGTTAGAATGGGCCTTGGGTCTGGAACATGTCCCTCTCAAGAGATAAAGAGCTAATGCAGCCTGTGCTAGGCTTATTGCCTTATGTGGTATTATCTTTTCCTGTTTCTGGCTCTATGTCTGATTCTTTGTTCTCCTTAAGTGTGTCCATCGATAGCCCAAAGGCATGACCCTAGCTTTCAGTATTTCAGACTCCATGGTGGTGGGGGAGAAGTCCTTCTGCTAAGGCATGATAGAGGTGCATATAAGCCAACTGCCCTGCATTGGCTTCCAAGGGCAGCCACTAGCTATGAGAGACCAAAGCACGCTATAAGAGCTGATCTTGCTCTGTTTCTTCTCTATGTGAGAAAAGTACTGTTCTATCCAGTGCATGACAGTGTTGTGTCTTCCCTGGTGACTCCAATACTAAGATATAGTGGGGTAGAACTGTTTGAGTTCCATTCCTGGTGGCTAGCATTTGTGATGATCTTTGCTATCATCCATATAGATGGAGTCCTCCCCTGGCATTGGTTAGCAGTGTAGTGCTCCACTCAACAAGCTGTATTAACAAGTCACTCAGACTTCTCTAATACAACTCTAGTTGCATTGCCGCCTCTCTCTCAATCCTTGGCTTCTTATGACACCGGTGACTGAGAAAGATATTTGTGTTCCACAAGAATCCCCATATTTATCCACTGCACAGGAAGCATTTAGTAATCAGATGGCAAAATGATGCCATCATTCTCTTTCCCCAGTCACCCAGGGCTTTCTCACTGAGACCATGAACAAAGTGACTATGAAGGCTATGCATATGCTCAAAACATGGACATTTCCTAGAAATGACTAGGCTAAGTGTGATTAATCTGTCAATAATTGAGATTAGCACTGACCCTCAGGTAGAGCACCATTTTCCAGGAGTACAGACCATTACCAGGTGGCAGGCTGATTGATTACACTGAACTCCATCCAACATGGATGGAGCATAAATTCATCATCACTGCAACAGACACCTATTCTGAATATGAATTCACCCGCCCTGCTGAAGTGGGAAGGTGGCAGCAGAGCATCACCATCCATAAACCCACAGAATGTGTTATACATAGTCATAGCATTCTCCATATTGTTGCTTCTGATCAATGAACTTATTCCACAGCAAACTGTAGCAATGGGCTTATACCCATAAAATAAACTGGCTAGCTGAAAGGTGGAATAATTTACTGAAGACTCATTTATGACACTAGTTAGGACCCTACACATGGGAGTGGCTCCACTTATTATTATAGCTAATAAATCACTCCCAGAATTGTTGCTTCCTGTCCTGGCAACTTGAGCTCTCCTAATTTGGAGGTCTTAGTTCACAAAGGGGCAGTGCTTCAAGCAGAGGGCACAACAATGGTTCCACTGAATTGGAAAATGAGATTGGCCATTTTAGGTCTATGCCACTAAACCAACAAGCAGGGGGGGGAAGATTACTCTTCTGGCTGGAGTAACTGTTCCCAATTACCAACGGAAAATTAGGCTGTTGCTACAAATGAGGGCAAAAAGAACTATTTCTGGAACACAGGAGAGTCTTTGCAGTATCTCTCTGTATTTCCAAGAACAATAGTAAAGCCTGATGTAAAACTATAGCAACCAAACAAAATGCAGGATAACTGAGGAGTCAGAGCCTTTAGGAAGGTTTGGGTTACTCCATCAGATAAAGAACACACCCCAACCAGCTGAAGTTCTAGCAGGAAGGAAGAGGAAATATATTAAGGTAATGGGAAAAGGAAACCACTGATATCAATTACAGCCTTATCACCATTTAGAGAAACAAGATCTAGAGTAGCTTTGCGTATTTTCTCTTTGCTTGCCATATGTATGTGTATATTTATATATGCTAACAATTTTCTTCTTCTACCTCCTTCTATCTTTATTTTATATACAAGTTGTTGAAGGTTAACTTTACAATTTCATTTGTAAGTAACAAAATATTCTGTGGGTCTTTAACAGAATTTGATGGGTAATGAATATAGCCAGTGATAGATACAATGACTGTGTGTCCCCTCATTTGGGGAAAAAGGATAAGATCTTCTTCACTTGCAAGAAGGATTTGTTCATTGTTTCACAGAAGTTCAAATGTGTATAGAAAAGTGTAAATGGAAGCTGAGTAACCAAAGGACTATATTGTAGCAATTATCAATGTACTGCCCCTGAGGAACAGATAGACCCATTACCGCCTCCTCTATGGTACTAAGGTCTGTAAATATTTCTCCTTTGCCAGCTGGCATGGCAGGTTGTCACTTGATAGTTCTGGAGGTACACTGGAGGAGGAAGGGATTCCTATTCTAGTCTGGCGTGTTCCTCTCATGAAGGTCCTACAGCATACATGGCCTCACTAGCATCTGCTCCTACGGCATAAGCAGCTTCTTCAGCACCCAGTTCCTGTGGCGTACAGCATCTGGCAGTCCTCAGTGGCCAACAGCTTTCCCCAGCACCCCTTCAGGCAGCTTCACAGTGGCAACACATATGTCCATGAATGGTTTTCCCCAGCCTCCTTTTGGGTCACCTTGAGGCAAGTTCAAAGGTATGGTACCATCCCATGGATGCTTTCCTGAACCTCAGGGGGCAGATTTCCAGTGATTCTGCCAGCACAGCACAGCACCTAAGTTCTTAGAGACAGAGAGAGCTGGAGGGAGGGAGGGGCAGAGGGAGAGAGAGAGAATCTTGAGCGGGCTCCACGCTCAGCATGGAGCCAAACACGGGGCTCTATCTCAAGACCCTATGATTATGACCTGAGCCAAAATCAACACTCAGTCGCTTCGAGTGGATAAAGAAGATATGGTCCATATATACAATGGAATATTACTCAGCCAACAGAAAGAATGATTACCCAACATTTGCAGCAACATGGACGGGACTGGAGAGATTATGCTAAGTGAAATAAGTCGGGTAGAGAAAGACAATTATCATATGATTTCACTCATTTGTGGAACATAAGGAATAGCAGGGAGATCGATAGGAAAAGGAAGGGAAGAATGAAGGGGGGGTAAACAGAAGGGGGAATGAACCACAAGAGACTATGGACTCTGGAAAACAAACTGAGGGCTTCAGAGGGGAGGACGGTGGGGAGATGGGCTAGCCCGGTGATGGGTATTAAGGAGGGCATGTATTGCATGGAGCACTGGGTGTTATATGAAAACAATGAATCATGGAACACTACATCAAAAACTAATGATGTACTGTATGGTGACTAACATAACGCAATAAAAAATTTAATTAAAAAAAAAAAGACTCAGTCACTTAACCAGCAGCCACCCAGGCACCCCTGAATGATAAATGGCTCTGATCCCTGTCTATTGTATTCATATTAGAGTAAATTTTAAAGTATGTGAAGCAGATATCTCAAAATATGACTCTGCAAGCATTTTTGTTATCCTCATCATTCAACTGATGTTCACATCTTTACCAGCTCTGTACATACCTTGAAAGGGGAATGAGAATTTCTTGAGCCTCCAGCAAGAGACAGGCACTCAATCCTCACAGAAAATCTACTACTGGGGCACCTGGGTGGCGCAGTCGTTAAGCATCTGCCTTTGGCTCAGGGCGTGATTGCGGTGCTCTGGGATCGAGTCCCACATCAGGCTCCTCTGCTAGGAGCCTGCTTCTTCCTCTCCCACTCCCCCTGCTTGTGTTCCCTCTCTTGCTGGCTGTCTCTATCTCTGTCAAATAAATAAATAAAATCTTTTAAAAAAAATTAAAACCTACTACTGATCCCATTTTATGGATGAGAACACTAGACAGGGGAGCTAAGCCATTTGACCAATGTCAAGTAGCTAATAAGCAGCCAAGCTAGAATTGGAATCTTGGTCTTCATGGTTCTAAAGTCCAAAGAACTCTACCGCCATGAAAACCAAATGAGAACAGAAGAAAAATAATCCAAAAATAATACCCTGACTCTAAAAATGAGATCTGCTTCAACTGTTCAATATTTGTCTGTTTATACTAAGGTAACCTTTTAAGATGGCATCAAACCTTTTGTCCCAGAAATTCTGCTTTAAGGAATCCATGTAAGAGAAGTCAATAAGGTGCAGTCAAATGTTTGTGCACCAAAAATGTGGGCAAACCCCACATGTCTACATACAGGTTGAATAAGCAATGGCCCAGATCCAAAATCAAATATTATGCAGTCACCAAAAATAAACCTTTCTACAAGTTTCAATGAAATGGAAGATGAAGAAAATGATGATGCAAAACACTGTACAATGTAAAACTAATTATGTAAACATACAAACATACATATACACTGATTTTTAAAAAATAAAAGGCCAGAAGATTTACACAGATTAGTTCAGCCTAATGGGAATGCAAAGAAACTTTTTCTGTACAGTTGTCTGTTTTCTAAAATACCCATAGTAAGCATTGTTATATTTATAATAATAAATGTAAACTATTTGTAATAAAGCACTTTTCAAACTTTCTAAACAGGCAAATATTTGATTTTCCAAAGATTTAGCCTATGGGAAATAATTTTTGAGATGTATAATTATATTTATAAGGAATATTTACAAGACCAACATTCTAATGTTACTTAATTAACAGCCAAAATTTACATTATCATGTGCAAAGCATGTATAAATTCAATCATAACCCTCCTAATCAATTTATATATACAGATAACACACTAGAAAATCTTATCTTAACCAATGACACAGAATTCTTATTTCAACTTCTGAGAACTATCAAGTTAAGCTCCAAGCCTCTCTTCAGTTCGTTTCCTTGAGTTGAATTTTTGTTATAAAGACAAACCCAGAAACTATTAGTCCTCTATGCCTGAATGCAGTCCTTCTCCTTTCCCCCCTGATAATGGCATTCAGCTCAGGGCAATAGATTATTATAATTTAAACCACACACTTATTTTAATTACTTTCCACATTTTCCATTTGGCGTCTTGTCAGAACAATGTATGAATCACAGTAAACAATTAGCACACTGGAAGAAAAGATGTAAAAAGCTAAATGAAAGCCTAGTTCAGTTAGTTGCTCAGGCCAATGTTGTGATGATTCTGACAGTCCCATTTCATTAAGACCAAAGCCACCAAATTACATTTATTTGACTTGCTCTTCATGCAGAGAGAAGATCTACTGATCCAACTACCAAGACTTTCCTCTCACTTTCCACAGGTTCTTGAGGAACCACACAAAGTAAAGCCATGTACTAAGAAAACCTCTTCAGGACTAACCTAGAACTTACCTTCACATCTTCACACTGCCCAGTGCAGCCCCTGCACAAAGCCAGTACTCATAAATGCTGAGAAGATTAACCTACATGGCATACTCATTTGGTGAGAGAGAAAAGCTGTTTGCATCAGTCTAGGGTTTCTTCCTTGTTCTCAACAATAAAAGATAAATGTGTTTATTTCTAGTTGGAATATGCTATTGCCAGATTGACCAGTGGTTTAGTTCTAAGAAAAGAAAGGCTTTGTTGCTTAGGTTTTCTCAGCTGACATAACTTCTATTTTTGTAGAGCCACAGAATCATTGGGGTTTTTCTGGTGGCTTTCTCTTATTTGATTCAGGAACCACGAGCAATAGAATTTTTACTCTGTTAACACTTGGGATTCTAAATAAGACCTGGATAAGAGTAAGTAACAACCCAAAATGGCAACTGAAGGGCAACAAAACCCTTCCTACTGAAACCTTCTCATTTATAATCTTTCCAGATTCCAGAAAATCACCCCACTGTTTATTGCTTTGGATTCAATCCCTAAGAGCATCTGATAAAAAGGCAAGAGTAAAATCTGAAATAAATAACGAAATACTGGGGTGAAACTTCTTTATAGTTTTGTTCCTATAGACTTTTTAATTCATTCTGAATGTGTTTTGGAAATATACATGCTGGTTAAGCTTGAATTTGTTACTAGGAAGTGATATGGCCCCTGTAACAGAAAGCTGTTTGTGTTCTGAACCATGTTTATGAGTTTTGAGCTTCAGTGAAGTGGTTAATGAGTACATTTAACCACTGTACCTAAATTATCTGAAAATTTCAACTAGCACCTGGCAAGATGGAAGACAGAAGGAAAATCTCAGTTGCTAAAGAGATTATAAAGTTATCCCACTGATTGGGAAAAAACAGTACCTGGCAAGACAGAAATGAAGGAGCCACCACCACTATGTCACCTTTCCTTTTGGCTTCTGTTAAAAGTGGAGGGGAACCCTAAAGGGAACTAGGTTAGAATTATGACATAATGGCTTCAGTAGCAGGCTGTATAAAAATACAGTTAATGAAATGATTCATTAATTTGAAATAGTCATAGGTACTACAACGTGGAATTTCAAGAAATTTTGGAGCCACATTGGTCTACCGTGGCCAAGAATAGCACCCAACTCCGCACCAACAGTAGACTCAAGGAGTGGCTGTAACATCACTTTTAGGTCATTTTTCCAGATACCACTCTGGAGCCACTCTCCAGATATCTGCCTACTAAAATGAAGAATTTCTGACCACCTATTTCACCATAGTAATACCATTTCCTGGCCCTACACTTCAAAGACTTTTGCTGACTGCCATATCCAAGTTGACTAGAACTTGAAACAAACAAAATTAAACCTTTATGAAATACTGAAAAGGCAACTTAACAAAAAGAGAGATAGACGTAGAGATATAGAGAACAATAAGGAGGCTGGAGCATGAAGAAAGAGAAAAGAAAGGGAAGGGGTTATGGCCTTCTAGGAATTTTCATCATACATTAAGGTCCAACTCAACTGCTTCCATCTTTTCAAGACTTCCCAAATGTACCCCCCCACCACCACAATTAATTGGTTCCATGTTTCCATAGCATTTTGAGTATGATTCCTAACAGCAATTTTGCTCTATATTGAGGTCAGCAGACTTTCAGTAAAGGGCTAGGTAGTTTCTGTTACAACTATTCAACTCTTCCATTTTACCATGAAAACAAACACAGACAACATACAAATCAATGGGCATAGCTATGTTCCAATAATTTATTTCCAAAAATGGGTGGCAGGATGGATTTGGTTCATGGACCATAATTTGCCAACCCCTGCTTGATATCACATTTATTTATGTATTATCTCCCACTCATCCTGCATGTTCTTTGGCAGCATATCACATTCATATTGAATCCTCTATGATTCACACACAGTAAGTGCTATGAACTGAATGTTGTATCCTCCCAAAAAAATCCTATGTTGAAGGCTAGCCCTCAATGTGATGGTATTAGAACATGGGGCTTTTAGAAGGTGATTAGGTCATTAGGGTAAAGCCTTCATGAATGAGATTAGCACCCTTATAAGACAGACCCCAGAGAGCTGCCTCTTTCCTCTTTCACCCTGTGAAGACACAACAAGAAGGCAGCCATCTATGAACCAGGAAGACAGCTCTCACCAGATACCAAATATGCCAGTGTCATAACTTCTTAGAACTGTGGCAAGTAAGTTTGTTTATAAGCCACCCTGTCTGTGGTATTTTTGTTATAGGCAGCCAAAATAAACTAAGATAGTAAGGGATAAATAAGTGTTTTCAGAATATATACGCAACTAATGAATCATCGAACTTTACATTGGAAACCAGGGATATACTGTATGGTGACTAACATAATATAATAAAAAAAATTAAAAAAAAAATATATATATATATATATACTGACAGAAGCTATCAGAAAAAGCATTGTCTCATGCCCTTCTTGAAGTCTGGGTCAACTATGACTACCAGACTTCTCTTATCTACAGCTAGGAGCAGAATAATTCCTCAGCAATTATGAGCATCCATTAAAAAAATGCATAGGGAAGTTCTTCTATGACCCTGAATATAACACAATCACTTTTTAAAAACCAGAGGTATTCTTATAACACTACCTCCCATCTCCAGCCCTCCAAACCTTTTATCACTGTCCATTCTACCTTTGGGTGTCCAAAGAGCATTCTTCATGGCACAAAAAAAAAAAAAGAAAAGAAAAGAAATGGATTGAGAAGAACAAGTTTTTTACCATTATGCTAATCATCTTTTAAACTGTTTTCCCTAACACAAGAACATTTTCATCTATTTTCTTCCATTATTCCATGCTTAGGTAAGCAAAACCAGACTGTACTAGAAACTTGTTTAAAACACTGTAGAATGATGTTTTAAATACAGTTTTAATAAGCTTTAGGAGTCAATACCATAAAGACTTGAAATATAGTGACTCATTAAAAAAACACTCCCACTTAGAACCTTCTCTAGTGGCCGATCACAACTTTGGGCTGCTTTGATTTATGACATTGGCCACTGTGGCCCAGCCATTTAATCTTATAATCAACATCAATCATCAATTTTTATTACAACATTTTGCAGGCTGAGCAAAAGATATTTCTCCTGAGGACAAATTAGGCACCCCAAAGTGACGCTTGCAAATAAATACTATTGGCCATGACTTGCTGTGCTACAGTTCACTCATGGCAATTCACTTTATAAATGTCACAAAAGCCAAAGGCGAGTGTACAATTTTTAAAAATAAAAGAAATGTCCAAAGAGATTCATATAATATAATGGCTACCTAGTGACTGAATAAAGATTTTTAGTGGTTCAATGACAACATGTACTTTCACTTATGACTCCAATGGTTGTAATCCAAAAGATATTAAGTGTGTCCAAATATCCTTCAAGACAGATCATAACTCACCATTAAGATGATGCAAGGCCCTATTAGGTTGACAGGCAGACTTCCCCATTGGTTCAAGATGCTCATGTCTGAGCTTGCACTCAATTGTGAAAAAGTAATGGCCAAACAAAAGACACTACGCAGAATGGCTAATTGCCAGATATACCACCAATAAATCAGCTGGACTCCATTAATAAGTAATGGCACTCAATTTTCTGTTAATTCAGATACTCCCTGCAAACCCAGCGAGCTCTTTAAAAGTAACTGCGGTAATAATTCCCCTTTATGAAAGTCAAATAAAATTATCATTTAATCCTAGAGTTGCATCCTGTAGAAATAATCATTATGATAAATTATTTAGGTATTTCTCAGCACAGATTCTAGGAAACCAGAGTCCTGAGTTCACTATTCCAGCCTAGCTATCAATACATATGTAGCTTGTTGTCTCTGAGTTCCCACATTGCTGCTGGTAAACAAGAAAGCCCAAAATATTACCTAAATAATACATAAGTCTAGATTTAATCACTATTGACTATAATAACAAAATAGTTTGTTTCCTCTGACAATTTCTACATGCTTACTTGATTCTCCAGATTTTACCATGTTTGGCACAAGAGGGATATAGAAAAGTCTTTTTAAAGATTTTATTTATTTATTTGACAGAGAGAGAGACAGCCAGTGAGAGAGGGAACAGAAGCAGGGGGAGTGGGAGAGGAAGAAGCAGGCTCTTAGTGGAGGAGCCTGATGTGGGGCTCGATCCTAGAACGCTGGCATCATGCCCTGAGCCAAAGGCAGACGCTTAACGACTGCACCACCCAGGAGCCCCAGAAAAGTCTTTTTAAACAAGAAGGATATAGAGAAGTGCTCTTTAGGGAATCCAAGGGTTTGTTGTTAATTGCTGTGAAGTGGAAGTGGATCCCTTAATCCTGCAGTTTTTCCTCCAAAAAAGCATTCATATATTTTGCTCTTTTTTTTCTTCCTACCAGGCAGAAGAAATGATGAATTACTGTCTCTCCCTGGAGACTAACATGTCCAAAACCAATCTAAGCAATTGCTATGACATTGTTCAAAAATACAGTAAAAAAAAAAAAAAAAACCTCGTATTTCTATAGCATCTTTTTCCCCCCTGCATTACTAGGATTTTATCTCCACCAAAGGATTTCAATGTCAACATTTGAAAACATCCCAACTTTTTTCCCAGGCTTGCTGCGAGAAACAGATGAGATGACGCATGCAAGAGCACTCTGTAGAACAGTAAAATGTCATATGCATGCTGGACATGTGTAGGATATCATTATTAATATAGTTTAGGAATAATAATAATATGCACTTAAACTTTCCATAAAAATAGCCCTCCACGGTCTATTAATCCAAGCCCTGTCTGCAGCCTGGTATTTATATAGGCAGCATATCCTCTGAGAGCTATTCTAGACTGAATGCATACATTTAAAAAATACAATCACTCCCAAATTATGAATTATATATTATTTTTCAGAAGACTACAGTGGCTATTATAACGGGTAAACATATTTAAAGAACAATATACGCTTTTCAAAAACTGTATTAAGAAATGTCACACAGTGATTGCTTTGTTGGTCTTCAAAAGACTGAGCTGATACATATATAGGCTGAGCTATCAGAGCCTTCTTCTTTGCAAGTTGCCCAAAGGACATCTCCCAAAACTCTTATTTTCCTGGATCTTATAAGATGGCTCTATCTTCCCCTACCAATATGAACCATATAGATAACTCGATTAATAAAATCAGTGCTTGGGAAGACACTGGGATCAAGGCAATGTGAATTTCTGTCACCTAAACCACAAGAATTCCTGTTGGTTTTAGTGTTGCTTTCAGTACTCAGATATTTTTTTTCAATGTTTTTCTATTATATTGTTAGTCACCATACAGTACATCCCTGGTTTCTGATGTAAAGTTCGATGATTCATTAGTTGTGTATAACACCCAGTGCACCATGCAATACGTGCCCTCCTTACTATCCATCACCAGCCTATCCCATTCCCCCACTCCCCTCCCCTCTGAAGCCCTCAGTTTGTTTCTCAGTCCATAGTCTCTCATGCTTCATTCCCCCTTCTGATTAACCCCCCTTTCTTTATCCCTTTCTTCCCCTACCGATCTTCCTAGTTCTTATGTTCCATAGATGAGAGAAACCACATGATAATTGTCTTTCTCTGCTGGACTTATTTCACTTAGAATCATCTCCTCCAGTGCTGTCCATGTTGCAGCAAATGTTGAGAAATCGTTCTTTTTGATAGCTGAGTAATATTCCATTGTATATATGGACCACAACTTCTTAATCCAGTCATCTATTGAAGGGCATCTTGGCTCCTTCCACAATTTAGCTATTGTGGACAATGCTGCTATGAACATTGGGGTGCATATGGCCCTTCTCTTCATTACGTCTGTATCTTTGGGGTAAATACCCAGTAGTGCAATGGCTAGGTCATAGGGTAGCTTAATTTTTAACTTTTTAAGGGACCTCCACACTGTTTTCCAGAGTGGCTGTACCAACTTGCATTCCCACCAACAATGTAGGAGGGATCCCCTTTCTCCACATCCTCTCCAACAATTGTTGTTTCTTGCCTTGTCTATTTTTGCCATTCTAACTGGCGTAAGGTGGTATCTTAGTGTGGTTTTGATTTGAATTTCCCTGATGGCTAATGATTTTGAACATTTTTTCATGTGTCTGTTAGCCATTTGTATGTCATCATTGGAAAAGTGTCTGTTCATATCTTCTGCCCATTTTATGATTTGTTTATTTGTTTCTCACGTATTGAGTTTGAGAAGTTCTTTGTAGATCTTGGATACCAGTCTTTTATCTGTAGTATCATTTGCAAATATATTCTCCCATTCTGTGGGCTGCCTCTTAGTTTTTTTGACTGTTTCCTTGGCTGTGCAGAAGCTTTTTATCTTGATGAAGTCCCACAAGTTCATTTTATCTTTTGTTTCTCTTGCCTTTGGTGATGTGTCATGAGAAAGGCTACTTTGGCCAATGTCATAGACGTTGCTGCCTATGTTCTCCTCTAGGGTTTTGATGAATTCCTGTCTCACATCGAGGTCTTTCATCCATTTAGAGTTTATCTTTGTGTATGGTGTGAGAGAGTGGTCAAGTTTCATTCTTTTGCATGTGGCTGTCCAATTTTCCCAGCACCATTTATTGAAGAGACTGTCTTTCTTTCCACCGGATGTTTTTCCCTGCTTTATCAAAGATTAGTTGCCCAAAGAGCCGAGGGTCCATTTCTGGGTTCTCTATTCTGTTCCATTGGTCTATGTGTCTGTTTTTGTGCCAGTACCATGCTGTCTTTGTGATCACAGCTTTGTAGTACAGCTCGAAATCCGGCATTGTGATGCCCCCAGCTTTGTTTTTCCTTTTCAACAGTTCCTTGGCAATTCGGGGCCTCTTCTGGTTCCATACAAATTTAAGGACTATTTGTTCCAGTTCTTTGAAAAACGTTCTCGGTATTTTGATCAGGATCGCATTGAAAGTGGTAGATTGCTCTGGGTAGCATGGACATTTTAACTATGTTAATTCTTCCGATCCATGAGCATGGAATATTTTTCCATCTTTTTGTGTCTTCTTCAATGTCTTTCAAGAGTGATTTATAGTTTCTAGAATATAGATCCTTTATGTCTCTGGTTAAGTTAATTCCAAAGTAACGTATGGTTTTTGGTGCTATTGTAAATGGGATGGATTCCCTAATTTCTCTTTCTTCAGTCTTCTTATTCATGTATAGAAATGCAACTGATTTCTGAGCATTGATTTTGTATCCCCAGTACTCAGATATTTTTAAATAAATACATAAAAATTTTATCACTTTATCTCAGTACTTGAAATCTATTTAAAAAAAGATCAGGACCTTTCGTTCAAATTAATAACTAGCTTATGATGTGCATAAATTTGCTTAATTGAGTTCAAGAGGCTCAAAGTCTAAATATATAAGATAAAATAAATGAATTACTGCTACAACTCTTAAGCGCATTTAAATTCAATGTTCAAGACATGAAGAATATTTTCCTACCATCTCTTAAACCAATCAAGTTAACATTTTGTTTTAGACAAAATAAATATTCATATGATGGTTCCTATTGTGAGTTCTTATAGATGGAGGTTACCAAACAGGAATGAACTTAGATTTCTCCACAAAGCCAGGTGAAGAATGCAGGTCCTCAGCCTTGGGGCAGGATCACCGTAAGGGCATAGGTCATTATATGTGCCCAGTACATCCCATCACCACACAAAATCCTAGAAGACCTGACAGATTGTGAGAACTACACAGATGTTGCCAACTCCCCCAATGATTTGTTCCATGCCTGTTGTATTATACATTATACATTTCCAACACTGAGCCAAAGAAACTCACTGGTGACACAGACATAAAGAGCTACAATTTGCATGATTTTTCCATCAGAAGCAGAGTTTTCCAAACAGTGGCAAATGTGCCATAATTTTAGATAATACACAAATGAACCTTCAAATGAAATTAGTAGTTATATATGTATTTTCACGGACATTTAAAATACATAACTAGCAAAACAACTTCATATTTTTATTATTTAAGGTGTGACTATTCTTACAAATTTAAACTGACACATTAAAAATTAAAAATGTGTCGGGGCGCCTGGGTGGCACAGCAGTTAAGCGTCTGCCTTTGGCTCAGGGTGTGATCCCGGTGTTATGGGATCGAGCCCCACATCAGGCTCTTCCGCTATGAGCCTGCCTCTTCCTCTCCCACTCCCCCTGCTTGTGTTCCCTCTCTCGCTGGCTGTCTCTATCTCTGTCAAATAAATAAATAAAATCTTTAAAAAAAAATTAAAAATGTGTCAATTTAAACTTGAATTTTAAAATTTTAAGAATGTAACAGTAGGTGGATATGGTTAAAAAGATGACGGTGGTTTGAAAATTTCTGAATATTTAGCAGTGCCAGGCCTTTCTTTGTTACTAAAAATGTATCTGTTTTTAATATTTAATAGTTAAGGAAGCTAAAAGTTTAAATTAAGAAATTTACAGGTGTAAGTAGTCCTAGAGAATTTTCTCCCTTGGGGCCCCTTAATGGGCTATTCATTGATAGGGTGAATGTGAGTAATAATCCTTATATTTGCATGCTAAACTGTGATTATAGACATTTACATATATATGTAGCATATATGTAAATGCATTTTACACATATGCAAATTCAGCGATTACATACATTTCTCTATACAGAAACATTCAAGCTTAAAATTGTGGCCCTGCACAACGCAGACAAAAAAATTTTTTAGTTTTAAATTTTAAAAAAAATTTAAAAGGCTCCTGATGCCCTGCTGGGCTGAGTGACCAAGACCTGGGGCAGGTGCTCTGACCCTTCTCTAGGGCTCATCTGCAAAATAGGGGTAATAATAATCCCCTGGTCATGGTCAGGTGTAAAGGAGTGATTTCTAAAAAGGCTTTTTAAATATTTAAATATATAAATATATATAATTATTATTATAACCTTTATATGGGAAGTTCCACAGTTCTCCAAGAGGATTAGGAAAAAAAAAAAAAAGACTTCTCTGCCCTTGATTTTAGGCTGCAACTGAGCTCACCTCCAGGGAGTTCAGGAGCAGAGCAAACAACTGCAGGGCCAGACCCATGTAACACAGCACTGAGAACCAGCACCTGCACTCAATAGTTACCTAGGGTCAATTTTTGGCTTCCCAACTCCTTCACCTGCAACAAAGTCTGTAGGACAATGAAGCACAGAGCTCTTCCCCATGAAAACAGAGGGCTGCTGTACAGGATCAATTAGTGGGACATGTGAACCAGGCTCACTGAGGGAGTTCCTGAGATAGCAGGGGTGACAAAGGGGACACTGAAAAGTGTGGGAGCTAGGGCGGCGGCTGTGTCAAGGGTCTCAACTCAAATGCCTTCTGATGCTGAACAGATAATGAACAAAACTGGACAAATGTGGGCCATGCTGAACTGGTGAGCAAATGCCTAAGCTAAGAGAGGCGGTCATTGCCCAGTACTAGCTGACTGTCATCAAGTAAGACATCGTTTCATTTGTCATCAAATGAAACTGACTTTTCAGGAGAAGCTGTAAATCATTTTTATGTGACATTTCCCACTTACTAATTGGGAACTTATTTCCCCAAAAATATTAAATCCTCTGCAAGCCAAATAAAAAGTCTGTGGGCTACTTGCCATTCTAGAGCTGCCATTTTGCTAGCACTATTGTTCCAAACCAGGAGACGAGTGGAGAAAAAGCAAATCACAAGGAGAAGACTATTTTTTAGGCATTTTCTAATGCCACACCAAAAAACAAAAATAACCAGCCTGTAAACCAGAGCTAACGACTTCCTTGCAGGAGTGTTCAGAAGACTGACCAAAATGCTAGTTTTCATAATCCTCCGAGAAAGCAGTTTGGCAGTGTTTGTCTTTGGCCCCGATCAGTGTAGTATCATTAACTCCTGCCTACAAGTTCCTGGAATTTGATGCAGGACGACAAACCCACGACCGCTGCGAACATGCCCCTCAGCCACCTGGCTTCCTAATGAAGAACTAACAGATTTTCTGCATTTCCCAGCCTTCCCCTCAACCTGTGAAATTCGGGTCTCATTAAAGACCAGGCCCGAAGGATGGCGCGCTGTGGGCGCGAATGCAATCACCTTCCACGGTTACTCCCGTCCAGGCAAAGCTAACCTGGGCCAGCTCAACTCTTGGTCTCCACATTTCACTGCAACTGGGGGTACTATGGAATCCAACAAAGAACAGTTTCTAAGAAGACCACATTCTTTCCACACCTGACCCCAACACCACATCTGCTCTCCCAGGACCCCCTATTTGCCAACAGGAACTCAATTACCTGCCTTTCTGTCCTGGAGGATGCCTTCCAGAGCGACAGGCACACAACAGTGCTACGGCCATGAATTCCCTCCTCCAAGGCAACCGCACCACCGGGTTGTGAGGCGATGGTGCTCGCCGCCCTGATCCTCGCGCGTTGTGCCTGGGAGGCTGGCAAAAGCTGCGCAGGCTGCTGCCTCCTCATTCCCACAATGCCCCGCACCCTGCACAGTCCGCAAGGGCTGCTGGGAGGACTCGCTGTCTTCCGCGTTGTTTCCACTGTGTGGGGGAGGGCGGGGGCTTCTCTCGGAAACGGAAATAATTAGTTCCCCTACTCTTCTGTGTCTCAATAAGTAAGAGACACGAAGGTTTTGTGTGCGTATCTGACCTGATGAACCAGCAGAGCTGTTTAGGAGATCATTAGATTTCTGCGCACGGTGAAGATCTAAGCAATGAAACTCCAACGCATTTTCCCAAGTATTTGGAAGCCAGATTTGCCCCCAGCTCTGTAAACCCTACTTAATCCAGGTTTTTAAAAAAACATATAATAAGATATCAGATATCCTTGGTTTACATTTCAGCTATTAGGTGGTTCCTTACATATTGTATGCTAAGGAATTTTTTTTTTTACTGCTGAGATTTTTTAAGCATATTTTCTAGCTTAACAATTCCAGAAACACTTTAAATTGGTATTGTTCACTAAATGCAAGCTATGATATATATGCATATATATATATATATATCTACATATCCTGGTCTAACCGTATTTTAAAAATATGTCCTTAATTCTCAAGGTAGAATCAAAAAACAATAGCACTGAAAAAATATTAGAGCTCCATCTTCCCAACCTCTTTATTTAAAAAAAAAGAAAGAAAAAAAAAAGATTGCCAGTATTCACCTGGAGAACTCTACTCTTCGGGAAACACAGGTGAACAGGCTTAGATGAAGAAAATATTATAATCACCTATTATCAGGAGAAAGCTTTTAAATAAGGAAGAATTTGCCCTACTGGGTAAAGCAAGTAAGATTAAAAAGGCCTCAATGAAATACGCAATTACAGTGAAATATCATCCTGTGTATGCCACTGTGGAACATGGTACAAAAATCCAGCCAGCTTAGGTATGCCGGCACCAACGGGAGAAAGCAGAACGGCCATCATCCTTCACTCAGTTTTCTAAACAGAGAAAAGACCGAGGGATAAGGGGCTGTGGAAGACTGTGGAAATGATTCTCAGAATCAGTCCTTCATTTTCAATGACTGAAAACCTCAAATCTGACAGTACCAGTTTCTTTTTATAAAGACCACCATCTGGAGTGAAATCCACCTCATTCTGTGAGTGACAAGGCCCTCATTATTCCTGACAGGAGGTGTTTTTTTTGTTTTGTTTTGTTTTGTTTTTTTAAGTGTGTTTGAACTCCCAAAGACTAAGGAGGAGATCTCCGTGCCAGCCCAATCGAGGTGCCAGAATAGTGCCTGCTGTACCACGCACGGTTGGCTGCACAGCCACCTGTGTGACCGCCCCAGCCCATAGGACAGCAACTGGACAGGGTGGAGGGAGGAAAGTACAGGGAGGACACCTGAGCAGAGCTGAGAGTAGCATGTCTGGGACTAAGCCCCACTTGTGGGGCATGCTGGCATAGCAATCCCATAGCAGAAATACCTGGAAACCAAAAAGCAGCACAACAGGGTCGTAAAGTTGGTCTTACAATGCCAGTCCTGTAGTTATCAAAAAAAGAGAAGTGGGGTAATCTTACAAACACAGCTTGCCTGGCCCCAGGCCCTCTCTCTAATCTGTTTGCTGCCACTCTCCTGACCCCCAAACAGCAAAGATAAGAATTGATGTTGGCAAAGCTCAGGATCCAGGAGTTGCTATGGACTTCCCTCTGAGGAATGGCTATCGAAACAGCAGCCTGGGGATAGGGAGGGAACACAATGTCAAAGAAGCAGCCTGAAAGCAAAGAAGGAAAGCGGGAAGGCCACATTCCTCCTGCCCCTCCATTCTTCTTGAGAGGTAGCTTCACAAATAACTAGCCAATCACTTCCCCAAACAGTTCAGTTCCCTGAGTATTGTTTAGTGCCAGGTTATAGGACACTGAGGGGACAGTTCTTTCTGAGGAAATGGGGAGAGTGTTCAGGCAAAATTTGAGCTGGCCAGTAATAACAATGAAGGTAACAGCTAAATGTACTGAGTGTTTACACACCTTAATTAACTGTGTTCAGTGCTTATGGGGATTATATAATTTAATATAACTATAAAATGAACTTGACAAGCAGGAAGATGCTTAGAGAAAACATTGCAAGAAGGAACAGCATGAGCAAAGGTAAGGAAGAGAGAAAGTGTTGTCACATTCAAGAAATGGTGAGATGAAAGAAATAATGAATAGGTTAAGAGAAGAGTTGGGGTGGGGATAGCAAAATGCTTCCAATAAGACCTCCTTCATGGCAGTTCCCCATTCTGATCACTGCTCTGCATATTGTCCCCTCCACACTTGAAACGTACACTTTTTTTTTAAGATTTTACTTATTTATTTATTTATTTATTTATTTATTTATTTATTTATTATTTATTTGACAGAGACAGCCAGTGAGAGAGGGAACACAAGCAGGGGAGTGGGAGAGGAAGAAGCAGGCTCCTAGTGGAGGAGCCTGATGTGGGGTTCGATCCCAGAACGCTGGGATCATGCCCTGAGCCGAAGGCAGACGCTTAAGGACTGCACCACCCAGGCGCCCCTGAAACGTACACTTTGCAGGATGTGCCTGCCAAGATTATATTTGGCTGGAAGTACCAGATACCTAAAATAACAGACACATGGCAGTTTATTGCTCTCTCACATAGAAGCCCAGAGGTAGGCTTCCCAAGACAGTCCCATAAACACAGGGCCCCAGGCTCCTTCCAGACTTCATGCCTCCATTCCTAGGTGAGGCCCTCATCTGCAGGGTCCAGTATGGTCACAGGAGCTCCAGCAGTTACATCCACATGAGTGAGCAAGAAGAAGACATGAGAAAGAAGAGCCAAAGGGGACATAGTGGACAAATAAGGGTCTCAGTAGCTGCCACAGAACAGTTCCTCTTACACAGCTTTGTCCAGACTTAGCACTGGCCATATTTAGCTGCAAGGGAAGCTCAGAGTTGCATCTTCACCCTGGGTGGCCATGCACTAGCTAAAAAACTAGGAATTCTGTTACTGAAAAGAAGAGAATAGATGTCGGGGAATAACTACCAGCCTCTGTCCATGGTAATTAATATCATCTCTTGCCTCTAGAACATTTTCTTTGACTCAAGTAGACCACAAGTTCCTTAAGAGTAAAGACTGTCTTCTACTTTTTAACGCATTTCATGGCATCTAGTACATACCAAGCATCCAATAAATGATGTAGGAAATAAATTGATGAGTAACAAATGAAACAAGCACATTCACAAAACCTTGGTAGTCTCTACTTTCGTGGCTGAGCTACACACAAACAGTGTGACCATATGATAATGAAACTGATTTCTTTTTCCAGTATGTATCATGGGAAGATAAAGACTTTTTAAGAGCCATAATCATAATACCAGTAGAAAAAGAATTTTTTTTTAACAAACGAACCAGACCCTATGTACCCAAAGGACAGTCTTTATCTTCAATGCAATCTTGATAGCCTCCTGCACATTGTTTCACAATAACCAATTCTGTTGAATATTCCATCTTCCAAGGGTCTATTTGGAATTTGAAGCATGGAAAAGAAATCCAGAACCAAGTCTGATAAATAATAAGCTAGATGATCCAGTATTATTACATTTAAGGAGGTTTTTTTTAGATAATGGTAAAGTAACTGGCCTAGATCTCCCATATGTTTTTAAAAATACGTGTGAGAAGTAATTTTAGGAGTGCAATTCCTAAATCTTTTCAAGAATGGTAAATTCCCTAAATGTCATAATTACTAGTTACTTATCATATTTATTATTTCGGCAGAATAATAATGCAGACATGAATAAGCATATTAATATATATATATTTATCCCTATTATTTAATGAACAGGATTATGCAGTATGGATAATCAAATTAGATTTTATATTTATATATACATATATGTCTATACATACACCACACATATATATTATATATATTCAATATAATATTATATATATATACACATATTATATTTGCACACATACACACACATCTGTGTCCCCCTATTATCTGATGAACAGGATAGTCCAGAATGGATAAACAAAATGTTTACCAATCCAGACCTTCCATAATGTAAAGCATTTACTGGGCTCAACATTACTATAGACGGTTACTAAAAAGCAAACCAAACCAAACAAATAAAAAGAAAATACTCTGATAGGCAAATAAAAATACAATAACAATATATAATCAGTTTAAATCATGTAATAATGTCTTTTCAGAGAAACTGAAGGCATTTTACAGACATCAGTTTACCTAGGGGAAAACAAAGGCCACATCTCTTCTGCCAGCAATTCTTGTCTGTTTATGCAATGCTGAGCCATTATCTGATATGTGGAGAATTTTATATTAACCACAAGGAAAAAAATGAATCAATAATGTTGCTTAGAGTGGACACAGCACTTCTGATCTTCCCAGCACTTTACCAACATTGAATTAAGCCTCCCACCATCCCAGTGAGACTAAAACAGAGAGTCCTACCCTTCCACTTGGGGAAGGAGGCAGATAGGTCAAATCAGGGGCCCTCAGCAGTGTGGGGAGTTAGGGTCAGGGCCAGCACTGAGGGGAGAACTGCCTGTGGAATAATAAACTCTATACCCAGCACACTCAAGCCTTCCACACTTCACTCCTCATACCATCTTCAGAGAACAGTCTTGAAGCTCAGGCGCCCCACTGTCTGAGGCAGCATGGAGAATGTGTTTTCAAGTCAAATATCTATCAATCAACACACATTGATTTTCTTTAATTATCTCCACAGAGCAGACTTGATTCTGAGGAGCTTATGTGATTTGAAAAATGTATCACCTATTTGTCAGACATGTATAATTTATGAAGACCCTTTCACTCAAGGTCTGTAGTCCAAAGCTGGCAATTTGTGAGTTATTAACATGTTATTAGACATACCCTACCAAGATTTGCAGACTTTCAGCCCCTTACACAAAAGCAAGAGAAACGCTACATAAATTTTCACTTGCACTATTAAGCTCCGAGGATTCTACCACCACCCTGTGAATCTTTCCCAAGGAACTATCTGATAGAAGAAAACTATAAAAAAATAATCTTTACTTTAGTAATCAAGCTTTTTGGTTTAAAACAAGTCTGTTTTAAGAGATTTCTACTTTCCCAGAATATGTTTCAGTGACTTTTTTCCTGTTCATAGTGCTTGCCAATACTGATATTAAACTCGAGAAATTCTAAGGATTTTTTTATTACCCATATATGCTTCTGAATTGGAGCACAGATCAACTGTTTTATAGGTACCTGACTTAAAAAAAAAAAATGACCAATACTTACTTCATGATTCCCTTTATATTAGATGTCACTTACTAAATACTAAGTAATATTAAATTTAGATATGTCCAAAACCCATGGTAGGAATTTCCATTAGTCTGATAACATAATTAACTTTATACCTATTATTGTCTTATGATAGCAAAAAGGAAGTGAGAATAAATAAATATATCCCCATTCATAAAGAGGGATAAGTAGGTGTTAAGGTGCAACCTGATTCATTTAATCTCTACCATTCTAATTTCAGGTTACTGAGAGTTAATAAATATGTATTGGTCACGTGTCCTAGGAACTGTGGGGATTGAGCAGAGAATGAGACCAACACAGACCCCACAAAAAGGGTCAGAGCAGATGTCCTTAAAGAAGCACCTAGAGCTTAAATCTGAAGGGAGATGAGGGATAACAATAAGCCAGGCAGAGCTGCTGACCTGTGAAGACCCTTGCCGGAGAACACAGGGAAAGTAATAGGAGAAGACGGAAATCCAACAGCAGGGGAGAAGCCTGGGGCCGGATGCTGCAGGGCTGCGGGCTGCCTGGGGCTTCATTCTGAGGACATTAGGAGGCCATTAGAGAATTTTGAGCACGCAGGGGGCAGGGGTGGGGGAAGAGCCTCTGGGATATGTGCAACAAATCACTGTGAACAAAAAGGCCCTGGTTGTCCAGCTCTTTTTCAAAACCAATCTCAGATCTGAGTTTGAGGTGATGTTTTTAAATTTAATAGAAAGAAAAGGTCACCTTCTCCAAACCGCATGAAGTAAACCCAGACTTCTAGAAGCTGTTTCTCGCGTGCAGTGCTATTACATCACTTGGAGGTCGGTAGGAGGAAAAGGGAGATAATGGGAAAGGGGGGTAATATTGTTTTATTATTAAATATTTCCCATATGCCAAAGAGCATAAAAAAACAATAACCAATATCCTCATGGTCATCAGCAAGATTTACCCAAGGTTAACAGCCTACAATATTGGGGGTTTTGGTTTTTGAGAAATAAAACATTACAGACATAAACTATGTCTGTATGCCCCTGTGTCTACCTTCCCCTCCTTCCCCATACGTAACCATTATTCCAAAATTCTTGTGTACCCTTATTCTACATTTTATGTTTAGTTTTATTATAAATGTGTGTATCTATCTATAATTTGCAGTCTTGTATTATGTTTTTGAACTTTAAGTAAATGGTTTCATACTGTATGTATAATTCCGAAACTTGCTTTTTTTTCACCCAACATGTTTTTGAGATATATTCATATCGATACACGTAGTTCTAGCTCATTCACTTTAATTGCTGCATGAATATTGTATAGTTATAGTATAATATACTGATCAATTCTCCTACTGATATTTGGGCATTCTTTTTTTTTCTGATCACGAACAATATTTCAGTGAATATCCTCGTGTTTATCTATCTCCTGATGCACATGTGGGAGAGCATCCCCAAGGGACAATATCTTTGTAAAATGTTTTAACACATTAGAGGAAAGTAGTCCACCAAATTGAACTAATATCCTAATTGCTATAGTGACAACAATGACAGTGTTATGTTTAGGTTATTGGGAATAGTTCAAAGCCACCATTTTCAGGAACCACATTGGAAAATACATGAAATCACTTATATGGAGATGAATGGGCACGGAGAGGTCAACCAGAACCTGGGCAAGTGTGTAATTCAGTGGCGGAAGCTCTGCAGGATCTGATCTAAGCTGAAAATCTGGCTGAAAAGAGCTGAGTGTTTCTAATTTAAGACATATGCCAACTAGACCTAAATAGCAAGGGAAACGGGAATAGATATACTGAGAGGAAAAAAAAATCTTGACAGGTTCGGGTTAGCTTCTCACTGAACAAGTTTCCCGTAACCCCTGAGGCTCATCCAACATGAAGAGTTATACAGAATTAGTTGCAGCTGGATGAGATTTTCAAAGCCTGATTTCGTTTTTTCTTAATTTTTTCTTTCCAAAAACTAACAGTTGCGGGCCAGGCTCGAGTCAGGATTTCCATTCACATCTTACTGCTTGCCACTTTTTTTCATCATCACTCATTGACAATACTCAAACAGGCACCTTGTCAGAACTTGCCCTCTGGCTAAGTGAACTGAGAATGAGAAAGCCTTTTAAACTGAACAGTAGTCTCATGTGGGCAAATGGCAAGGCTTCAGTTTGGAAGAAATTAAGTACAGGATCCAACCCCTTGAAGTTGGCTGAGGGTGAAGGTCTTAAATCTCCCCACTTGCCTACAAAGTGCAGAGCAATGTTTTCGAACAGCCCTAAGATGCCGCACAAATTGAGCCCCCAATTCTGCCATCGCTCGGACCACCACCCATCATGTACTTGGAATCAGAGGAGCATAGACATTTTTTATTATAATGAACTTGAAGATTATCTCATTTAAAAACTTTGTTTTGCAGAAATGGGAGCCCATCAGTATTAAATGTCTTGCCCAAGCTCACACAGTAAACTGTTGGCATACAAAGACTCCAGATCCTCCGTTTCATGCTCTTTTTCCTATATTATGTGACTTGCACATAATGCTAATACATCATAACAGTTAAAAATATTCATTCTTTTTTAAATTTTCATTCATCACGTATTGCCATAATTTGTCAGAAAAGTATTTTAGGTCTTCAGTAGAAAATTCCTGCAGAAGATTATATTAACATTCTCAATCATTTGCTCTGCCTTTCTGCAAGAGGATTAAACCACTTTATTGGTATCAGGCTTGACTGTGTGACTTACTCTGACCAATGGCATGTGACTGGACGTCAAGCATGCTATTTATAAGTAGAAGCTTTAAAAGCTGTTTCATGTTTCCTCTATCTCTCTTTTTTTCTCTTTGCTCTAAGACAAGCATGTCCCAGATTGGGACTACTCCATCCTGGATCCCAGGGTGAAGAAGAAACACAAAGAAGAGCTGAACCTGACACAATTAACACTTTGTGAATGAAAAACAAGACTTTGCTATCGTAAACCAGTAGGATTTCAGAGTTCTTTGTTACTGCAGCATAATCTAGTAAAAGCTGGCTGATACAGTTATCAACAAAAAGCAAAAACAACAGGGGTGCCTGGGTGGCTCAGCAGGTTGAGCATCTGGCTCTTGGTTTCGGCTCAGGCTAAAGAGAAGGGGCCAGGGAGAGCCCAACACTCTCAGAGTCAAGGCCTGGGAGGATGAAGGCTTAAGCTACTTCTCTTTATGCCCATCCATGATGGTAGTCACCAACAACCACTGTCTCAGAAGATAGCCCGTTATCGTAGGTATGAATCCAGCAATGAAGTTCATCCTGCTGGTGTGGGAGAAGTGACATGACCCTCAGAAGAGCAAGCCACTTGTCTCCCTCCCTTCTAAGAAAGTAAACAGGAAATCCCTCATTCAGCTAAGATCCACTGAGTACGTACTATGTGCAAGGCACTGCTAAGCCCAAGGATATCAAGAAAAAGACAAGATCACTGACCTCAATTAATTTACATTTTAGTGAGAGATACACAAAAACCAAGCAAAATAATAAATAAACACAGATTTTGTAAAAAAAAAAAAGTATACATACACACACACATACATATAAAGTAAATAAGGTCCTATAGTAAGGCATTACAGCACAAATTGTTTTAGATAGTAAAAAGCCCTCTGAGAACATGACATTTTAGCTAAGATTTGAAGGATAAGATGAATTCATCCGTGCAGAGAAATGAGCTGTGGTAAGTGTGTTCCAAGCAGTGGGGGCAGGAATCACAGACTCTGGGGCATGAACGAGCGTGATATATTCAAAGAACAGACAGATTTTCAGGGAAATGGCCTTGTGATTTGGGTCCTAGGACCAAACTCAACATCAGAACAATCCAGACTGAGTGAAAGTCAGGGAGTGGACGGTGGGGAAACAGTCCCATATACTGAAATTATGAAGAAGGTTGAGCAGAGAGACAGATTTGGTGGGGGGAGAAAAAAGGAAATCAGGAGCTCACTCTTGGCCACATTAGGTTGGTGAAATCTGTAAATATCCAGGTAGTGCCAAAGGGGCAGTTGGATCACAAGTCTGGAGCTCAGGGGACAGAACTGAGGTGGCATGAAAAAAAACAAGCTTCACAAACTGATTAGAAATTATTCTTACAGAGTCACAAATTTATTTTTCTCCAATAAACCTATAACAAGAAAGCCAAGACAAAGGGTTCTAATGGCTTCTGACTAGAAATTGGGTTTACGAATTTATGCAGAAATGGAGTTATGGAATAAAGTCAGTGAGGTCATTAACAGTGCTGGTTGGCATGCGACAGCTTAGGTGCATAAATCCAATCTCCTTCCCAGACATATTCTAATACATACAATTTCTTATAATAGACACATAGTGAATAAATGCAATTCCCCACAACAAATACGTAAAACAAGCTTCACAGTAACCATAGCCTCAGGGTTAAAGATTATATTCCACAGACGATTACAATAAAGCTCCGTAATAAAGAAGGAAAATATCCCAGGAGATTTCTTTACCTTCCCAGCAAATAAACCACCCAGAAATTCAATTTTACATGGAGAAGAGCATATATATATATAGATCTAACCTTAAATGGACTTTTAACCCACCTGGCTAATACTTTTTATTCTTTGTGCATTTATAGTAACTATTTGTAAATATTTTCCAACCTTGTCCTTTATCTTTAGAGCAAAGGATAAGGAGTAGCTTGGTGCTCTGCATTCTCAGATACACTTAGGTCAACAATCATCCTTCCTCTCAAGAATTCCCATTCAACACTTTTTCTTATTAAATTCCATGCCTACAATTTCAACTACCATGTTAGTCAAGGCTGACTCAGAATATCCTGGGCTATGCCAATCTGCTTTCACAATGGACTGAATAAAATCACCTTGAGAGTAAATACAGACATGAAAGGGGAGAAGGTCTGGAACTGGAGCCTGAGGATCAAGTTGAGGAGAGCAATACTGTGAATAAGACTAAAAAGAGTGAAGTAGGAGGCATACTAGGGCACCGTCCCATCAGAGAAGTTGTTATAGCCATTCGTTGGTTTTGCTGCCCGGTATTCATTCCCTTTTTTGTAAGAAGAGCCCAAGCGTGCTTTAGGAGAGCCACCGCTCCCTCACTCTAAAAACATGGAATTTGGATGAAGCCAATTCTCTCCCCTGGGTCCAAGGGTTGGAGCATTTAACCAAAGCCTACACCAATCAATGCATTCCATTCCCCTGGCCACAATGGTTGGCTCAGAAATAAACACAGAACTTAAAACAAGACAATAGGAGCAATCAGTACTAATCCCAGGAATTCCTGGCTGAGGCATAATTTTTCCTGCTGGATTGCATAACATTAAATGAAAGAGTGTAGTCTATGACAGCCATCTTGTCACTATGACAGGTGAGTACGTATGAAAATGAGGCCAATTTGGAGAAAGTGGAGCCAAGAAATATGGAGAGAAAGCAGTCTTGGTAGCACCATCTATAAAACCAGCTTTACCAGGACAATGATTATATGAGCAATAAATTATTGTTTTACTTGGTCACCTTTGGCATAGGTTTCCCTTTCCCTCACCAGCAATGAAATCCTAACTAGTGGAGACAGCAAGAGAAAACTGTTTCAGTGAATGCAGCATATGCTAATTAGACGTTTAAATGGAGTCAGAAAAGTTTCCATAGGATTTGGCAACATGGCGGCCAGTAAGAGCCTTGACAAGATTAGTTGCAGTATAGTGGTGGGTTGGAAACCAGATTCGAGTGGTCCTATGGAATGTCCTCTTCACATGCGTCATTAGTCATGGCTCCTAACTGATGAAATGGAGCAGAAAGGGTCCTGAAGAGAGAATCAAGAGGTCTGGAACCCAGACACAGCTCAGCCACTAACCATCTACCTGACCTTGGACACAGTGCTCACTTGACAGTTTCCTCAACTATCGTGATTACACCTGTCTGGCCCCCAGTGCCCCTCTAGCTCTAAAAATCTTGGTACTTTCTTATTTTCAGCAAATTTACTCTGTTCTGGAACTTAGTGGAAGAAGAAGTCATCCAAATGCACTTGGGTCTTATTAGCAAACTCTCGTATGCTGCTAAATTAAACTCTCTTTGGCTCAATCTTCATTTTGTAGAAGCATTTCATCGAAGGCCCTATCACCATTGTGGTTGGCTTCTGCAGGCCACAAGGGTGTGCCCCTGCGTCTGGCATTCCAGACTGAGTCTCTCCTCTGTGGTCACCCGTGGCTGACATGTCCCCAGTGTCCTCTTTGTCTTGGGGCCTCATGCCACTCTCACAGTTTACTGAAGATACAAGTTACGGGCTCCATGGTATCTTACCCAGAGTTTCCCAGGCCTTTTGATTCTCTAAAGGCGAAGATTTTTGCTGATTAAATCAGCTTTCATTCTTGTCAAAGTCTTTTCTGAAGAATGTTGAATATGCATTGTTCCTTACTTCACACCAGTCCCATTGCAAACTAAACTTCGGCCATGAAGCAAAACACATAAAAGGTCAGCAGTGTTGAAATGCATCTCTCTTATTTAGCTCAATCGGGAGAACAGGAAAGGTTAATTTTTCAACACGGTAACATACCGTATATATCAGCACTAACAATCAGGTTTTATTTCCCTGAGTCAGCTTTAAAAATAATGTTGACTTTTATGGTCGATACATTATAGATCACCATATTTATGTCAGAACATATTGGCATGAAAATAAATCAATGAAAATATTAATACAGGAGCCTCATGTTTAAATGAAACCCCTTGCAACTCCAACACCTTCCCCTCATATTTCACTGTAGTGCTTTCTGAGACCTCACCTCTGACATGTTTTACTGAACATGACATCAAGGCCTGTTTTCATTCTCTGTGACTACTGCTTTTAATCTGTCTTGCATATAATAAGGTTAAAAAAATACCCACTTTGTTCTTTTACCATAAACATACATAACTGCATTCCATCATTAATAGGACTGTCAACTTAAATTTATGGTTTATGTATGAACAAAATATCTCAGAGTCAAAGCTCTGACAGGCATACTATTAATATATGAAACTCTCTGTGTTGGAGACCAGCTTCAAATACTGTATTTGCTATCCACAATTGTTTTAGAGTCATGAGAAGTTTCTATTGTAAGTATGTATTTTAGAAAGCAAGTTCATAACTTAGACATTATTAAAGAAAAATGGGGTTTGGTGAAAAAGAAAATCCATTCTCTTAAGTGTGTCTTCTCTTTCTGAGTCATGGTGAATACTTGGGTCAATCAGAGTCTCTTGGGAACATTTATTTGGCTCTGTGTGCAGGGTGAACCACCTGCAATAGCAGTAGAAGCCAAAGGATGCCCAGAGGGAAAGCTGAGTCAGAAGAAGCAAGGAAGAAGCAGAAATTGAATAAAGAGAAGCAATAAAATAGAGAAATAACAGACAAAACGATGAAAGCATTGGTTGGCAGCAACAGAAAGTCAAGTCACCGGGGTAGTCCTTAACCTCTCCCTCACCCCCATATTCAATCATCACCAGGTCATGTTCATTTACCTCCTAAATATCAGCTGAATCCATCATTTGTCTGTTGCCACCCTTACTACTCAAGTTAAAGCTACCATCTTGTTCCTCTTAAACTACAGCAAATGCCTCCTAACTTATTACCAACGCCCCCCGCTCTCCACTCTCCAAAAAGCATCTAATCTAATGTTGTTCTGCATTTCTCATACACAGACGCGTGCACACACATACAAACATTAAGCCCATTAGTAGGACAAAATCACTTAGACCTAAATGGGAAAAGCTTTCATATGCTAATGTAGGTGAATATCTTTATGACCTCAAGACAGAGAAAGATTTTTTTTTAAGATTTTATTTATTTATAAATAATATAAGTTGCCTTCTGTGAGGGTCAACGCAATAACTCACCTTTGAGTCCTCCTATTAGTTCTCCCTCATTCACCAGATAATTTCCCTTTGTCCCTCACTCCTGCTCCCTGGGCCTGTACTCCCTAATAAAATGGCTGCACACTAAACCTAAGCTCTGCTTTCTGGGAGACTCAAGCTAAGGCAACAGCATTCTCTCACCTCCCCCATGTGCTGAGTGTCCAGAGCTGTTGTGGATTCTTTGCACCACTGGCCCCCACCTTAGCAACACCCTAGCAACAGGAAAGGCTCCAGTGATGGACAGCATGTCAGCTTGTTACTGATTTAAACAGCATTTTAGGGGCAGGCTGTGAGGGAAACTTGCTGCCTGAGGGTAAGAGTGGATGGAAGGAGGGGTCCTGTGACACAAGCCCTCCACTCTGCAGATGCCTTGGGCAACTTTACCCCTAGTCCTAGAGCCCCAGGCTCTGCTACTGATCTCTGCTGTTGCCCCAAACCAAACTAGCTTTCTGTATTTCTTGACACAGAACACAGGGAAAACAGACTCAGTTGTAGTGCTTTTAAAGATCTTTGTCTGATGCCAAATGAAAGCAAGAGGAAAAAGTTTCATGAAGATCGCCTTTCAAGGTTGTGAGCCCAAAGGCAACGATGAACTTCTACAACCATAGGACGATATACCTACAGTGATTTTTACCGCATCGTTAATGTTAAAAATTGTGATTCCAAAGTCAGTATGAGGGATCACACAATTGTACAGATGGAGTAAAAAAAAATTATTTTTTTAGTAGTGACTATTTTTGTAGACAAAGTAACATCAGTTTCAGAGCAGCCACCTAGTCTATTGTGACAGTACAATGTCACAGCCATGTTTCCCAATCACTCCCCATGTTTACACTAATTTGAAGCTGCCAATTATGTCAGATCCTTGTCAACAGAAAACAAAAGTGTGCAGCCTGCTATATAAATTATTGAAATTAAGTACTCACTGTCTCTACACAGTCCTCTAAATTATTTAAAGGATCCAATTTGATTTCTTGAGGGGGAAAAAAAAGCCCTTGGACTCCAATGTTTTGGGACAATTGAAATATGTAAGAGGAATCCAGGTACACAGCAGGCGTAAGCTTACAGTGTAAAAATATAGTATAAAATCATTAAAAAGCTAATGTCAGCGCCTTTTATCTTAAGACAGGTATAGTTTAAAACTGAATAGAGGGTTGCTATGTAGGTCTCATTCTTGATAGGTTTTTTTTAAAAACTCTGTTTATTCTGTTCTCTCTTTACCATTATTTCCAGATCATGCTTTTTAAACTAGGGTTCTATCATCTATAAGAAAGGGACTACATAAAGTTACTTCAGGGATGACCTGCTCTTTTATTTCCGTGTCTTCTTTGTTGTACGACCTGGGGGGAAGGAGGTAAGTAAGAAAACGTTTCCTGGAAATGTGGGAATGGGCTGAGTCTCTGCTTTGTAAAAGAAGTCCAGATTTTCCCCCAAATCATCACAGATAGGACTTCCACCGAACCTCTCTGAACCTCAGCTCGCTCAGCTGTAAAATGGGGGAAATAATGCCTGCCACCACGCCTGTCTCACAAGATCTTTTTAAAAATCAATCACAGTAACAGTCCGCTTTTGGCTGACTCTATCTCCATTTCATTGTGTGAACCTAGCATAGTAACTGTAGACATAAGACAAATAAGAGGTAGTTTGATTGGTGGGGTTTCCTGTAGGTCTTCAATGAATTATACCTCATCCACAGCTGATCTTCCCGGACCTGAGCCCAACCCCAGTTCCTACTCTCTCCGAGGGACAGGGGGGATTATAACCTGTGGGTCTTCATCGCCACCCACCGGTCTGCTGGCCAAATAACATCAAATTTGAAACAGGAAAGAAGTGCAATGTAAACCACCAACTACTTTAATTCACCACCTCATTAAATGTACGGTGACTAACGTAATTTTTAAAAAATTTCTCATTGTATACTTATATTAAGTCATCAGTTGTATACCTTAAATATGTATGATTTTAAATTGCCAAATATATCTCAATAAAGCTGGAAAAATCATGATTACCCAAGAAAAAATAAATAAATAAATAAATAAATGTACATAGATACGTACCTAGAGCCTCATTTAAAAAAAAAACTTGTTGAAAAATCAAATAATTAACTTTTGTATGAATAATAAATCCCCAATTCATCTTTGTAAATTAAGAAATACACATATTAATCAACAGTTTTGCAGAATAACTTGTAAAAATGAACTTTCACTGTCTGAAGGTATTTATGAGACTCCATTAAACATCTTCATCTGTTTAAGCAAGAAAAGTCTCCAGATATAGGTAAAATATTTAATATTAAAATCAATTCATAAATTTAAACATGTATAATACAACAGAGGCATTTTAAAATGAAAATGAGCGATGCCTACTCCTTCAGCCCGGAATCTTTTTTAAAGATTTTCTCATTCAACAACCATTCGTCCACAATTGAAAGGCAGTAACATCTTGCCGTTACTCAAACTTATTCATAACTTTTCCCTTTTCTGAACTCTTGAAATGTGTATCTTATAAACACTTGTTAAAGGAAAGAAAACCGTTCTTTCATCTTAGGTGTATCTCTTCCCTGGGTGGTGATAACTATTTTAGGCCGTTAACATGACCAAGACTTCCCCACCCCCTTTGGAAGATGTCCAGCATGATGCCCAGAGATCACTATGGCCCCTGGGAGGGCTTGCTGAGACCCTTGTTCAGGAGGGGGCCAGAAACAGACCCAGGTCCTTGGAGACTCACAGTGGGAAGAACCCTGGCCTCAAGGTCAGAAGCCGTCATACCCATTTAACTATACACGGGGGACACCTCCTTCATTCTTTACATGAGGCCCATCTTCCCATGGAGCCCATTTAAAAGAAACAAACTTCAACTCTAAATTGTGTCAGTCTTTTTGAAAGCTCCTGGGCAAATGGTGACAAAGAGGGGAAACTGCAGTACACACTCTCTAGAAGGGTGGACCTCTCCTTAGAATCCCATTCATCATGGCAGATGCCCCCTAAGTTCTCATCTATTGTAATAGTCTGCCTCTCTTCCACTCTTTTCCTTTATTCTGTGAATAGCTACATCGTCCTTCAGTTCTGCATCCCAGTGAATGGGGAGAGTTAGGAGTTCTAGGGAGGCAGCCGAAAAGCCAGGGGGTGACAGAAGCCAGAGAAGAGAGGCTTCAAGGAGGAGGGGGTGGTCAACACTGTCAGGGCTTTCAGCAAGTGAGTTAATCCTTCCTGGCCTGACTTTTTTTCTTCTTCCTCTTCCTTTCTCCATAACAGTAACCTCAATGATACGCTAGTCCAAACACCGTGTAGTTCTCTACACGTTAGCCTTGACTAACATGGTTATCCTCTCACCTGCAAAGCTGTCCCTCCACACTAGGTAGGCCTGGAAGTACGTATAAGGTGCCTTAGTCTGCTCAAGCTGCTGTAACAAAATACCAGATCAGGTGGAAACAGTTCTGGAAACTGGGAAGTCCAAGATCGAGAACTACAGGGTTTGGTTCCTGGTGAGAGCTCTCTTCCTGGCCTGAAGGCCACCTTCTCACTATGTCTCACATAAAGCCAGCTCTCTGCTGTCCTTCGTTACAAAGATACTAATCCCACAGAATTAAGGTCCCACTCTTATGACCTCATCTACCCTTAAGTACTTCCTCACTCCAACTGCGGTCACATTAGGGGTGAAGTTATGAATTTGTAGGGGACACAATCCAGACCATAGCAGAAGGTAATAGCCATGAAGAAAAGGGACTTTCTCCAGTTATGGGGTAGCAAAGGCTCACTTGCCCTCCCATCCTCCCACACAAACAAAAGAGCTCAGGTTTTCAGGGCACCATAGTCTCTAGGAAAAGAGGAAGAAGGCGTAGGAAGAGAACTAAAATGTATTGGGTCTCTCTCTTGTGGCAGGCCAGTGGGGCCTGTGTGCCTTTCTTCTAGCTAATTCTCGCAGCAACCTCTCCAGGGACACTGTCCCATTTTATAGCTGATGAGACCATGGCTCTGAGAGACAAGGTGGCTTAGTTCAAACTGTGCTAGTGGTCCCTGGCAGAGCTGGATCCGAGCACTTTTCACCACACCACAAGGTGCTCTGAGGGAGCAGAAACCCACAATCCACTTCAGGAACAAGCACACTAGATTA
Organism: Ursus americanus; assembly: GCF_024610735.1. Classification (NCBI taxonomy): domain Eukaryota; kingdom Metazoa; phylum Chordata; class Mammalia; order Carnivora; family Ursidae; genus Ursus; species Ursus americanus. The sequence continues at coordinate 52,383,104 of NC_142146.1, read as the reverse complement.
GAGGGCCTAGTGAGCCCCATAGGGGTGTCTTCTCTGACTCCCAATTTCCTCAGCAGTAAACTGGAGCTAATAATGCTTCCTCCACAAGGTTGTTCTGAGAATTAAATAAGATCACAGTGTGAACTGGCTGGCCGAGCTTGCACTAAGCCAGTCTGGTTCCCCTCTTTGGCTTCCCTCTGAGAGCCCACACCAAACTGGGAAGGCAGCTTCACTCGAAATAACTAAGCACTTGCCAACCCCCCGCATGAAAGATTACAGGGAACAAATGAGAGAAACCTATATTCTTTTTACTCACCCAGCCAAAAAGCTTTGCTCTCCTTAGTCAGGTAGATTGTAAAGCCAGTTAGCAAGGTGGCGAGCCCTTTGACAAGCTGTAGCACAGACAGCCACCGTCCCCCAACCTCAGAACTTCCGTCCCAACCTTCAAGCTTCAGGCTTCAGCTCGGGCACTGGCCTCACCACCTACTCACCCCATCTCAGGGACACCCTCAACTCCTCCTCTGGTGCATGCCCCTCAGCAGCGTCTCCGGGGACAGGTCCCTCCCCTCCACCCATCTTGCACAGCCTCACTTGGGCAACTGAGCATCCCTCACCTGCATGCACTGCTACCGCTCCCTTACAGTCTGACACCCCCCCCCCAGGGCCAGTTCCGGGCTGCTACTGGGTATCTTCCTCAAACAGAGGCTACCCCATCACCATCCCGCTGAAGAACACCATCCTCCTTCCGGGGGCATCCCCCATGCTGGCTCCCTTGCCATCCCAAGACGCGAGCCCTTCAGCTCTATTTCCTCTTCTGGGCTGCCTCCCCAACCCCCAGGGGAAGGCCCCTCCCCCTTCTTCGCCTAGAGAGCTCCTCTGTTCTTTTCCCAAGCAGCTCAAAGGGCGCCTCATTAAGGAGCCTTCACTGGACTCCCTTAGCTGCGTCCTGCTGGTCTTCACAGCATTGTGTTGATCATTCTTGGCATTGTTAACAGTTAGCTGTGTTGGTTTCTGTCTTCCCCACCAGACTGAAATCCTGGAGAGCAAAAGCTGTATTTATTCATCTTTGTATCCCTAGTGCCAGACCCAGTAGATGCTCAATAAACGTTTGTTGACTGACAGTGAATGAGGTCTCTGTGCCTTTTGTTGTAAATAAAGCTCTATGTTATAGCTTAGAGTCAACACTCAATTTATCCCAAAGTTACCTATCTTAAACCTTTCTCTCTTGCCCTGTATTAACTTGTCTTTCTGAATGTCAAACCCTAGAAATAAACTTCTTTTCATTCCTGTAGGCTCCATGGTGACTGGCTGACCAATCCACTGACTTCCCAGGGCCGGACAGAAGCATGCGGGCTCCACACGCAGCTTCCTCAGCCTCACGGATCTGCCTCATCAGCAGAGATGGGAATATGAAAGAAGTTGCACCTGGCTTCATGGCTCAGATTTGTTTTCTGGATGTTCAGGATGCTGAGATGGTTAATAAGCAAATCAGCCTCAGTATTCAAATATGCAGTTAATAAATCCTGAAAGAGATACAAATCAAAATCCCCTTGGAGATTTCCTGACTCTATGCAAAGGATTCCAGCCCGAGGAGTCAGAGAGCTTGAGGTTGGGCGCCCTGCTTAAATTACAGCAGCCCTCCCTGCACCATGCGTGCTTGAGCTTCCTATCACACCCCAGCCTAGAGCAGAGAGCATACAAGATAGTGTAAGGCCAGCCCTTTGGGCCTGGTAAGTCTACACACCCTGCTTTTAAAGACTCCTGTACCCGTGGGTTTAAACCCCTCCCCCCCCCACCGCCGCCAAGTGGGCCTATCTCAAACAAGGACTCTGACCAGGCTTTGGGAACACAGAGTTGAATGCCAGATCGAGGGAGAGGCTAACGCACACCCAGCCAAGTTCGTGATGCTATGCTGTCCGTTTTGTTTCCTCCCAGGGGAAGCACAAGCAGGAGCCGTTGTGCTCCCAGAGGGAGCCTCCCAGGAGATGGAGACGCTGGATACTAATGCCTCAAAGGACCAGAGTGTCTGTGAGTTCTCGGAGGACTACAAGCAAATCTACCTCTCCCTGACCTACAGTATCATCCTCGCGCTAGGGCTGCCCCTGAATGGCACGGTCCTGTGGCTCTCCTGGCGCCAAAGCAAGCGCTGGAGCTGTGCCACCATCTACCTGGTGAACCTGATGGTAGCTGACCTGCTTTATGTGCTGACGCTGCCCTTCCTCATCACCACCTACTCCCTGGGTGACAGGTGGCCCTTCGGGGAGCTGCTGTGCAGGCTGGTGCGCTTCCTGTTCTACGCCAACCTCTACGGCAGCATCCTGCTGCTGACCTGCATCTCCGTGCACCGCTTCCTGGGCGTGTGCCACCCGCTGCGCTCACTGCCCTACCGGAGCCGCCGGCACGCCCTCCTGGGCACTGCCACCACCTGGGCCCTGGTGGTCCTCCAGCTACTGCCCACCCTGTTCTTCTCCCACACAGACTACGTCGACGGCCAGATAATCTGCTATGACATGACCGGCCCAGAGAATTTTGATCAGTTTTTTGCCTATGGCATAGTTCTGACGCTGTCTGGCTTCGTCTTTCCCTCCTCGGTCATCTTGGTGTGCTACTCACTGATGGTGAGGAGCCTGACCAAGCCGGGAGAGACCCTCATGAGGACAGGCAATGCAGCCCGGGCCAAGTCCATCCGGACCATCTTGCTGGTGTGCGGCCTCTTCACCCTCTGCTTTGTGCCCTTCCACATCACACGCTCCTTCTACCTCACGCTCCGCTTCCTATCGTCACAAGACTGCCAGCTCTTAATGGCGGCCAGCGTGGCCTACAAGATATGGAGGCCTCTGGTGAGCCTGAGCAGCTGCCTCAACCCAATCCTGTACTTCCTATCAGTGGGGAACAACACAGTCAGGCTCTTCCAGGAACTCAGGCGTAATAAGGTGGGTGAGCACCCAGCTGGAGCCAAGGGAGAGAGACCCAGGGGTGGGCAGATCTGGGTACTGACAAGATGAAGTTTGGGGAAAATGAGCTCCAAGATGTTGACAAGGACTTGTTTGAAGACAGTCATGTGCTATTGGGAGAGGGGCTCAAGATCTCCTAGCAGTGTCCAGCTACGAAGGATTTTATATTGACGTTAAGAGATTTTAAAGTAAGAATATGGAGACAGCCACCAACACAAAGGAAAACTTCCTTATTTTAATCAGAGCTGACACTTTTCTCTATCACTCAGGCCTCAGCTTGAAGTCACCTCCTCAGAAGCTCCTACCCACCCTAGTTAACATTGACCTCTCTCCCCATAACCCAGTCACTCTCTATTTCCCTATCTATTGTCTTTTTAGCACTTCTTAGTACCTGACCTTGTTAATTTGTTTACTCATTTACAGTCTGTCTCTTCCCCCTAGAATTTAGGTTCCTATAGGACAGGGACCACATCTGTCTGACTGCTGTATCCCTAAGGCCAGCCTCGGCAGCAGGGCCCAGCACACAGTGAGTGTACAATGGACAGGAATGGAAAGAATAAAGAATGAATGGATGCATGGATATGTGAATAAAGCCCTTACTATGGAAGAGCACTTTACGTGGAATAGTTCATTTAGTCCTCACAACAGCCCTTGGAGGTGGGAACTACTGTTAGCCCCGTTGACACAAGGAAATGGAAACACAGAGCTTTAAGTAACTTGTCCAAGTTCCTACAGCTGGAGAATGCCCAGATCATCGTGTTGGATGGAAGCTTGAACCCAGGCACTGACGCCTGAAGCACACGCTCCTATGATGGAAGCCTACAGCCCAATCCAAACACTGGTCAAGAGGCAGCCAAGTTCTCGACAGCACCAGGTCACCGTAGGTCAGCTTCCTCTCATACAGTTGCTCTCTGTGCAGACCACTGGGTACAAACTATGTGTTCCTTCACTACACTTCTTAACCAAGGTTCTGATTAAGGTTAGAAAAAAGCTCAGAACAAAGTGGGGAAAAAACAGGGTAAAGTGACTGCATGAATGACAATTCATCTTATCCTTATTTGAACATAACGTCAGTTTACGACAGAAAAGTTTTACAACTGTCTTTAGTCATAATATGATGTTCATTCTTAAAAAAAAAATAAGATCCACGGTAATCAAAGAAGATAACCTCAAAAACCTCTCATATTTGAACAATAATGATCTCCAAGGAGATCTCAGATCTAAACATACATTATTTAATAATTCATTATAATCTCCCTATGAAAAGGTGGATAAGCCTTTTTAATAAAAACCAAAGTGTAACCCCTCATTATTACCCCACTCTAATTACAAGAAGTGTCTGAGTAAGCCATGTATATGTCTAAATTATAAAATTTTATTCTAAAAGTGCAGTTTATTGCTTTCAAGGGCACACGATAATTAGAACTAGACAGTGTTGCCTAGCAGAATTCCTTAGGATAATTAATTTAATGAATAGGCAAGGATGTTTTCTAATTAGCAGGTCAGCTGTTTCCACATTAAGTGCCTCTATAGCAGCTAAGAGAACTTAAAACTGTTTGCTCTTTTGAATATTCTCTCAGCTCTCTTGCTTATATTATTCATTTTTGTCCCTTTCTTTGCATAGCACACAGGGAAGGTCAGGTATCCAAAAGTCCCGATTGTCACACCTTACAAATTAACACAGTTTACATTACTGGAAAAATGGTGCACAGGGTTCCTCAATAAAAACATAAAGCCATCCCATGTGTCCCCTTAGCCCTTACCTCAAATGCACACCAGCCTGCCAACCCTGGAGGTGGGAAAAAAAGACTGATCTAGAATCCTCAGGATACATCACCTTTATCTAATAAGCAAGTGCTTTAACACCCCTGATCAAAGTTTTCCAGCCTTTAGTCTTTGTTAACTTAGGTGCTTGCAATTATTTCTCTGATCTATATAATGTTAATTTTGCTTCTGCAGAGTCTTCTGACCTACTTACAGCAAAGTATAAGCATCCATTTTTAACTTAGTTCTGTATAGCTGTGATCAAAAAAGCTTAACTTAGGTGACATCACATCCTGGTTTTCAAGGACAATTATGTCAAAACAAGAATCTCAAGGCAAGAATCAAACTAGACTACTTCCTTTGAAAAAAGACCTACTTGTAAGGGTGGCTGGGAACCCACTGCCCAACATAAGTCAAAGGGATGTTCCTAACTCCTCTGTGGTCACTGAAAACTCACCCATGGAAGGGGCAAGAAGACTAGAAGAAGCAAAAGTTCTTCCTCGATCTACTCATCCAATGCCCACCAGTCTGATAAAAGCTGGCATCCTCAAATATGTTATTGCCCTGGGCCCCAAGAATCTTGCAAAATCTGCCTGGCTGTTTGGAACAGGCTAAAAAAAAACTGAAGGTCAGCAAATATTACCATGTTCAAAACAGCATGACTGGGGCAGTAGCAGATGCCAATATCATGGCTGTAGCCACCTACAAATGGGGCCAGCCCTTAAGGACGTTACAGACAACTGGAGAAACAAAACAGAAATGTACAAACAACAATGTGAGCATTAATTAAACAGTTTCAGCAGCTACAGAAGAAATCATGCCAGTTGCTGATTAACCAAAAGTAAACAGTACAGGCAGTACATATAAGGGAAGAGCAGGGGTAAGAATACTAATACTGGCTGAGAGAGCCACGAAAGGCAGCATGAGCATGCAGGCTAGTGAAACTGCAATTAGCACAATTTCCCAAGCAGCGTTCGAGAAAATGGAAAATCTGTGAGTGCCAATGGGTGGTTCTTAAGAGGGAGGAGGAGATAATGCTGGAAAGGTGGTCTGAAGTGTGATTACAAGGGCCACCCCAGAGCCAGCAAAAGAACCACTCAAGGCACAGGGAATCTCTGAGGGCATTTAAGCAGGAAAGTGATATGATCAAACTTGTGACCCAGAAACTTAACCTGGAAACCCCCATGTTTTGAATGAATTGGAGAAAAGAAACAAAACTGTCACAGCCAACTTGAGTGAGGTCTCCTAATTGGCCTTCCTTCCCTTCAAAGCCAGCCTGTACACCACCTCCACATTTTCTTTAAAGGAGCATTTTTTGTATATGACATTCTCCCCAGTTCTGTCCATGCCTTCCCTATACCCTCACTTCTATAGGACAAAGCCCAGACTTCTCCTGCAGGCATACTACACCTATCACAGTCTGGTCCCAGCTGAACTTTTCAACTCGCAGCTCTCCTACCACACCATGCGGATTTCCACCCTACCTGTCAATACCTTCCCCAAAACCTTATCCACATGCTTAAATACTTCTCTTCTGCCAGATGCCACCTGTCTCACTCTGTACTGCTGACTCTCCCACTGGCTTATCACCTTGGAGTCGAGGATGGGCTCCTTTCTCACTCCAGGTCTGTTTTCTCTCCCCCACTACTCCATTTCCCAATCTATAGAACATGGCAAGCTGGCAACATTCGGAACACAGTAGACACTCGGTAAGCAATGGTGATGCTGATGATGAAGAAGGCAATCCACATTCAGAAGACCACTGCAGTGATCCAAGCATACAGATAATGGGCATGAATAGAACTAAAAAGATTTTAAAACATATTAGAAAGAATTAAGAGAGATAAAATACTTCTTTAGACATGAGTGGTAAGGAAACAGAACAAAAATGACTCTGAGACGTCAAGCCTAAGGAATCAAAAGAATGATAAACTAGCACCTAGCACATGGTAGACACTCAACAGTCAATGGGGAAAGAAAGAGGAAGAGAGGGAGGGAGGGAGGCTGCGCATTGCAGGGGAGAGTACAGATTCAGACAAGTTAAATGTGAGCAGCTAGGGAGACCTCAGCTGGAAATGCAGGATGGAGGCTCAGAGACAGCCTAGGCTCAAACTCTGAGTTTAGAGGTATCTGTCCAGGGAAATATTCAAAGCTGCAGATGTAAATGGTACCTCTGAGAAAGAAGGAGAGAGAAAGAGTAGAGGACCTAGGAGATATGGGAACCATAAAAGTCTGGACAGGTAACACAGGGATAGGAGGTGGTGCTGGATAATAGAGTGCTAGAAAATCAAATGAGGGAACAGTTTCAAGAAAGAGGGTAATTAATCAAAGGTGTCACGTGAAACAGACTAGTCAAAGAGCATGAATAGCTGTCTCACAGAAGACAACTCAAATGGCACCTCTTCCAAGAAGCGTTCCCTGACCATGCATCAGAATGCCCTTTCCCTTCTCTGGCCCATTATCCACACCTAAGGAACATCTCCCATTCTACCAAGTACGAGCAGCAATATTTAAATCCTCTTACTTCCTCTCCTACAGGATCTAGCAGAGACTTCGACATATGGGTACTCACTAAATCTTTGTAGAATAAATGAACACACAGCAAATGATTCTCCTGTGTATGCTTTTCTGGAATTACTGCCTAAATCCAATTTATGAATGTGTGCCTATAAAATTAAATCACAAGTTGTCTGGGATTTATTTGTTCCAACACTCACCAACTCCAAGTCAAAGCAGTTCCAGAATCCACAATACCTGCAAACATGCTCGCTTTTTAGCCTATATTTTAAAAACAGTAAAGAAGGGAAATGTTTCACAAAGTTGTTTGCAATTAAGCATAACTTAACCTAACCTTACAAAGTTAGGTATTCTCGTTATCTTTTACTTTCTTGTAAACCAGCCAAATTTCTTTAGTATTTCAGTTTCTCAACTTGTTTCGTTGAGATTTTTTTTTTTTAATGTATCAAACAACTTCAAAGGTAATGGCCTTAAGAAGAAATCCATGATGAGAAGCAGAACTTACGTTCTTGCAGCAAGCTGTAGCTGGGAATGTTTACAGTGGTTAAACCATGAACAAAAGGGAAAAAGAGCCACTTCAAGAAAATTAAAGAATCGCAGAGTCTGAGAATGTTCCACTCCACAAGTAGAGAAACACATTAACGACAAGACCTTTATAAAGCATTAACCTCACAATCAAAAAAACAGCCACTGAAGACTCCGTATGTTCGCTCTTCCTTTATAGCCTAGTTTCTTGCAAGTGTAGGGTACACTTTTTTAGTGTAATTTCTATCTTGGATTCATACTCCAAATCATTACAAGCTGGCTGCTCTTTCTGGTTAAATGGCACCACCACCCATTCAAGTCGGAAATCTGGGAGCCATGCTCAATTCCAGCCTCTCCCCCACCTCACGTCGCAATCACATTGTCAGGTCAACCTCCCAAGCATCACTAGAACTTGCCTTTTCCATCTCCCTGCCACTGCTCTAGTTCCAAATCCCATCCCCTCTCGTGAGCTTCACTGCTCCAACCCATCAAACATCCTCCTGACTCCAGATTTGTTCCCTCAACCTCTATTTCCTTTCCTTCCTTCTGCTCCTCGGGTCACCTTCATTTCCTCCCTTCTGCTCCTCGGGTCACCTTCATTTCCTTCCTTCTGCTCCTCGGGTCACCTTCATTTCCTTCCTTCTGCTCCTCGGGTCACCTTTCTGAAATGTAAACCCTCTCTTAATTCCCAACAGAAAAATCTCCCAAAAACTCCCGTTTGCCTTCAGGATTAAGCTCATGCTGAACACAGGGGCGCCCGGGTGGCTCAGTCAGTTAAGCCTCTGACTCTTGGTTTTTACACAGGTCATGATCTCAGGGTCCTGAAATCGAGCCCCAGGTCAGGCTCTGCACTCAGTGGGAAGTTTACTTCTCTGTCTCTCTGTCTCCCTCTGCCCCTCCCCCCACTCACGCACACACTCTAAAATAGATAGATCTTTAAAAAAAAAATCGTGCTGAACATGGAATCAAAAGGCTTCACCAATCTGCCTCGTATCAGAACTTTCAAGCTAAACTCCCCCTGCATCCCCTTCACTCCATTTGCATTACCCAGCAGGCTCACTCGGGATTAGCTCCAGGACCTCTTGCCCTCCCCACTCTCTCCCCGCTCCTTCCCTGCTTACTCTTAATGATACAGCTCAAAGACCATCTCCTCTGAGAATCTTTTAAGTATTCTGGGTCCTCTGAACCCCATTAGCCATTGCTCTAGGACAGTGCTCATCACACTGTATCACAATCCCAGAATCACTGATCCTTTGTCTGTTTCCCCCATGCATCCGTGCAACCCTTGCAGAAGATGGTCTACAGTTTCCAATCTCCGAATCGCCACCTCTAGTAAGGAAACGTAGGTTCAGTGACGCCAGAAACAAAGGACGACAGAAGTCTGTGCATATCTTACATCATCAAGCATCATCACATTATTATAGCATCACGCTTGGTTTTGCCCACAACTGGCTTTCTTTGAATTATAAGATGATGTCAAATATACATCCCAATTTCAGAGATGTTTAAGGTGAAATATTGTAGTCCATGAAATATGGCACATCAAGTAACATGATCATAAAAACTTTATGTACTTAGTCATTGGACTAGAAAAGCATTTTATAAGTTCAAGTGCTAGAAAATAAGCCAAACAACTCTTATATGAAGGGACCACATGTACATTACCTTAAAATACTGTATTTTTCCAACGAAATGATCATTAAGGAACTGTTTGTTCTGTATCCTAATTGTGGTAGTCTGAACACAAATTTCTATTAAAATTCACAGAACTGTAAAATAAAGTTAAAGCCAGGGAAAGTATTTCTAAACATCCACTAAATATGCCTGCCCTCTTACGCCCATTCTCTTACTTTCCATCCACCGAGCCCAGACTCCACCTCCATAGACCCCCACCAGAACCCAAAGAGGACACTTACTTCTTTTCTGACACTTTCACTCCATCTCATGATCAGAGACCCTAAAGTCTGTGAAAACCTGTCTCCAGGCCCATCTCCCCACTCCCCCCTATGTCTCAGCCCAGGCTTCCTGTTGCTAATATAGGGCCTGTTCTTCCAGCCATTTCTCTCCCAGCCCAGTTGCTGCTTAAGCCCAGCGTCTCCCCTCTCTCATCCTCCTCCCGCCTCACTCCATCAACTATCCATCTCTTGTCACTGCACCCTGTGAAATCTGGGCTTCACTGGGTGGGGGAGGGGGAAAGAGAAGAGGGGTTCACCTTGTTTCCTGACACTTTTATTTACCTCTTCCCCAGGGCAGACAAGGTCTGCTTTGAAAGGTTAAAAATTAAGTGAACATGCCAAGACACAGAATCCTGAAATAATCAGATTTCCCTTAGAAAACTGAACAAGCCCCAGGGCGCCTGGGTGGCTCAGTCATTAAGCGTCTGCCTTCAGCTCCGGGCGTGATCCTGGTATCCTGGGATCAAGCCCTGCATCGGGTTCCCTGCTCCGCTGGGAGCCTGCTTCTTCCTCTCCCACTCCCCTGCTTGTGTTCCCTCTCTCGCTGGCTGTCGCTCTGTCAGATAAATAAATAAAATCTTAAAAAAAAAAAAAAAAAAAGAAAAAAGAAAACTGAACAAGCCTCAATATTGGGGGAGGAGGGAAAGAGTTGGATAAACTTCACAAGAAGCTTGAAAGTGTCATCAGCCCACACTTTCAGCTGTTTGTGAACAACCCACTGTATCCTAGAAATTTCTGAGCACGCTCCATTTATTTGCCAGAGTGCCCAAAGGAATCTGAGCACAATCCTAGGAGAGCCATTTTCTCCAACCCATCAACTAAATTGTAAGGAATGAATAGACATTTCTCTAGACAGTGTTTTAGGTCATCCATCAACGAATATGTATCAACAATGTGGTGACCAACCATATCTGTATGTTTCATAAATTAAGTGAGTGCTAGAAGAAACTCTAGTGATACTCCATTTTGCTAATCAGGAAATGGAAGCACAGAAAGCTACAACCTAGTGAAACTTAGGAGACAAGCATGGAAGGTAATCTTCAAAGAGACAAAAAAGACGAACTCCTGGGATGCCTGGGTGGCTCAGTCAGTTAAGCATCTGCCTTTGGCTCAGGTCATGATCCAGGGGTCCTAGGATCGAGTCCCACGTCAGGTTCCTTCCTCAGCGGGGAGTCTGCTGCTCCCCCTGCTTGTGTGCGCTCTCTCTGACAAATAAATACACAAAATCTAAGAAAAAAAAAAAAAAAAAGATAAACTCCTACAAACTACACACTAATCCCAAATGGAAGGTCCACTGATTTTCATTACACAATTTGCAGTCGAACATATGGGGGAAAATAATTTTAGGAAGTTGAGTGTAAGTTTGTAAACAGTTTGGTTGTCTGGCCTACCTGAATGATGTCAAGGACTTTTCAGTATTCCTTATAAAACATGAAAGTTTTCCTCATTAACCTCTAGATAGCATACCTCTGTTCAGGCCCTAAACTCAATCTCCCCCTGGTACACTCTAAGAACGTGCAAATGGAAGAAGCCAAGGAGTATGAGGCTGAGGCTGAGGCATTTCAGAAATCATGGAGAGCTTGCAGACAACTTGAAGCTCTTCTGTGCCACCAATGGGACCAGAAAGTGTGTTATTTCATTAGTCCTTACCCCATTCTCTATTCTGTTTTGTCTCTCAAATTTCCCTTCACATGCAATTTTTTTCCTGTCAATACAAATTCTATTTCTAACTCAGGGGCCTGTTAACTCCCACCTACATTCCCAAAGTTCTTTGGGAAATACTACCTGTTACCTTCCTCCTTTCTCAAAACCAACTACCACTTTCCTCAAAAATAGCACTCAAACTTGTGTTGAATTTTGTTCTTTTGGGTTTTTAAAAGCTTCTACTACAGTATTTATTGTTGAAAAATTAGAAAATATAAGTAAGCCAAAAGAAAGTCATCACCCAGAGGTATTTACATACACATCCTTCAGACATAATTGTTTTTATAAAAATAGCAGCATTCTGGGGGCGCCTGGTGGCTCAGTCAGTTGATCATCTGACGATTTTGAGTCAGGTCATGATCTCGGAGTTATGGGATCGAGCCCCACACTGAGCTCCACACTCAGTGCAGAGTCTGCTTGGGTTTTTCTCCCATGCACTCTCTCTCCCTCCCTCTCATAAATAAATCTTAAAAAAGAAAAACAAAGCAGCACTCTGAATCTTCATATAATAATGCCATCATTCCATGTCAATGCTCTCTAATGAAACCATTTAATGTCCGTTTTACTATTTCATTTTAAACATATGATATGATGTACTTAACAAATCTCCTACTCTTATAAACATGGGTGGTTTCCTATTTTAGGCTATTATAAAGCAATCTTGCAACAAAAATACTTTCTTAAAATGCATTTATGTGTATATTTGTCTGATGGTTTCCTTGGGATAAATTATTAGAAATGAAATTGCTAAGCCAAAAGGCATGTGGCCCACCATCATCCCCTTTTTAGGTCTTTTTATTCATATTGTCAATTTATCCTCCAAAAAGTTTATTCCATTTTACTCTCCTTTTTATTTATGCATCATTCAAAAAAATATTTATTTTGTGTCTACTTTGTGCGAGGCACTATCAACACAATCGTAATTAACATAACAGACACAGTCCCTGCCCTCGTGGAGCTTACAATCTAAAGGAAGAGAGAGACACCCACACTCACACTATCACAAATTCTTCATTATAAGCTGAGGTAAGCAAAGAAGGAAAAATACAGGGCTTTTCAAAGATCATAAAAATTTCAGAAGAACTTGATACAGCCTGAAGGTATGGAAGAGTTTCCATAGGAAGAATGCTTCTGAGCTGGGGCTAAGGTTTTCTGTAGTAAATCACGTGAAACCAGGTTACGGAGAATCCTGGATAAAATATTCTAGGCAGAGGGAGCAGCAGGGACAAAGCCCCTGAAAAGGCAAGGAACAGGACCCATTTGAAAAATGTAATGAAGCAGCTCACTGTGGCTGAGGCACAGAGGTAGTGGAAAGAGTAAGGCAGGGGCCGGGCCACACAAGCCCTCCAGCAGCAGTAGCAACTGGCTTCCTCCACTCTCACCAACTGGTAAAGCCAATATTCAATAATCTGGGCTACAACAGTCACATGGCAGTCAAAGCCAAAAGAACTACAACTGAATAATGACACAATAAACTGTAAATCAGAAAAATGGATGTAAATAAACTTGACCTGAATAAGGAATGTACTTTTAATCTGTTCCAGAACTTTTAAGCATACAGTGTTATGTCCTGTATTTTGAACAATACAATTAGCTAAATATGAGTTTAATGGTTGTCTAAAATATCTGCATACTCCTGGAGAGCAAAACACATGAAAAATTCCTTGACTTTAATATACAATACACTAAGACTAAGTCAATTAAAAAGTTTTTAAGTTTGTCAAACAAATTTTATAATCATATTTTATTTAATTTGGAAAACACAAATGTTACTCAGGTTCTACTCTGGGGAAAAAGGTACTCCACTGACTTTCAAAGGCAAAATTTCTTTATTCCAACTCAATTTTCTTATAGAAATAGTTTTCCAAATAAATAAGAGTTAAAATCAGTATTTTAACTTCTTTTAAAAAAATAAAAAGTTTTAGAAGACATCAAGTATTCCTTTTGCAGTGTTTTTATCCATGTAGATATGCAACTCTCATAATTTAAAGGATACTTTTTAATAATTAATTAGACTATAAGAAAAAAACTGTACAGAAAGTTTGTACCATAAAATTACATCCCTAAGTGATCAGAGTCCTCAGTTATGGAGAGATAAGGAAGCTCAAAAGGGTCACTGCTCGGCAACCTCTCATAACTAAAGATGGCAGAATACAATCTGCTATTTGTGAAAATGAAGAGACTGCATAAAAAATATCTTTCAAATATTCCCTATAAAAACAGGGAATGCCTATTAAAATGCCATTGTTCATTCTGTATAAAATATCCCTTCTACCCCCTCAAAAGCTTTTTTTTTTGCTTTAAGATAAAAAAAAAAGCCATATCCTTAAGAAACATCTTCTGAAAATTATCTTAATACAAGATCTAAATTTTCCATTATTTACTGTCCTTACTGAAGTTCACCTGCATTTTCCAGAGAAACTTTCTAAACTTCACTGTTAATTAGCCTTTCCAAAGTAGAATTCTTTAGCAATACACAGTACATAAGACACAAGCTAAAATAGTCCTCACAAATATACTCTGAAATAGGTGCTTTTGAAATACAAATATAAGTTTCCAGACCATTATTTTTCCTGACTAAACGCTAGATTAAAAAAAAAGTGAGGTTTTCAAACCAAGGATGTGCGGCCCATTCTCATGACACAGTCATTTAAGCTTCTCATCTGTAAAACACAATGCAATAAATTATCAAAAAGGGGGGAATGGGAAGCCTCATCTGGTTTTCAAAATAAAAACCATAAGCATTACAAAACATGTACCACCAAATATTAAAAGTTGCACACTTTGCTGAATAATCTCTTAAATCCTCTTGATTGCAAAAGTAACATAAGATCAACATAGAAAATATAGAAAAACAAAGGAAAGCGTATGCCTGTAACCTTACTATTCAAATGGAATTGTTAGTATTTGGGATTTTTCCTTTCAGTATTTCTTCTATTATATACAAGTAAGTAAGTAGAAATACATGCACCTGCATATTTCTTGAACAAAATTAGGATATTACATTTGCATTTTAATCTTTTGTCTACTTAACATGTGGCATGGTTAAGTATCTCTGACTTGGTGCAGGGAGGGAATTATTTCTGAGTTTTGCCTTCTCAGAAATGATTTTAACAACATATTATATGGATGTGTCATAATCTATTCAACCATTTCCCTACTTTGGGACATTCATGTTGTTTCCAATTTTTAAACGTAACAAACAAGACTGTCATAAAGATATTTAAAACTTGTAACACTTCTGTTTATCTTCTCAAGATGTATTTCTAGAATTACTACGTTAAAAGGGAATTTGAAATGTACAAAAATCGCCTCCCAAAAAATGCGTTGTTCTACAAGATTTTAACTTATACAAAATTCACAAAACTTACAGTTACATGGTATATGTTTACAAATAAAATTTTTAAATCATAAAAGATTGAATATCTAAAAAATCAGAAATCATAACAACAGGAAATAGAATCACTATTACATTTTAGCATACACTCAAGGAAAATATAAGTTTAACTTAATGCCACACTATATACTTAATTTGTTCCAAGTGAGTCAGAGAATACAGAATGTTAGTACCAGGAAAGGATGAAAAATTATCTCAAATAGTTAAGAAAAAGAAAAGATCAGAGAGCGGAAGGGTAAGCCCAGCACAGAAGCTTAGGACAAAGACCTTTCCTCTAATAAATTACAAATACTACAGGTCTCACTTTCTTTCAGAAAGCAATTTAAAATCCAATTATTTTCCCCCCTTCACTTTAGCCCTTAATATCCATTCTATTTAAACTTTCTAAATAAGAATTTTGTTATAGTAGTTCCAAGATAATCACTAGCTCTCGAACCTCAAGAAGACTAATTTCTTAAAAGTCCAAACCTAATACTTTGAAATAAAATGTTAATGTTTGAGATTTGCAAAAGAAAGTAACTTTTCTCTTTTAATACTTACTCAGCATGAGAAAGTTTTATTTCTTCCCTTTGTCTTGCAGAATAATTTAGGTTCCCCCCTAAAACACAAATAAGCATAGAACCTTTTCTACACAAGTATTAAAAGTAAAATTCACACACACACACACACACACACACACACACACACACACGTGCATTGGTATACCTTAAAGTAACAGAAAAGGCTATGGAAGATAAGAAAGAAATAGTTTATCTCCTGGAAACTTCCCAAGAGAAAAAAATGTTTTTTAAGAATCTTTATATGATACAAATACAAATAATCACTCCTTAATTTGAGCATTTTTTTTTTAAGTTTGGACCTACAAACTGCTTTACATCTCATTAACTGGGACACTGTATTAATGTTCAGTAATAGTGAAAATTAAGAGAAATTAAAGGAAATGACCTAAAATCATTTAAACAGCAGGTATACACATTTTACTAAGTGCATAACAACCTTCAGGGACAAGCTAGTTAGAAAAATTAATAAGGGTAACATCAAAATCTTACATAGAAGAAAGAAAAAATACAAATGCATTTAAAATATACTAGCAAAAGAAAAAAATCTGTTAACGCCTCATTCTATCTCGAACACTTTCAACCTTAAAATGCAAACTATGTTTCCTTTTTTTTTAAATATGAGACAATATCACAGTAATGGCTTTAGGTTATTTTAAAAATGCCATACTTCTTTATGCTAACATAAAAAGAACATCTAAAATTTTATATTACAAAACTTAAGTTGAACTGGCCAGAAAGAACATGACAACAATTTTAATAAATCTGAAGTTCCAAAATACATAATTATATGTTACATAATGAAATGTGTTTCCATCACTATGAACAGAATGTCATTATCACATGAACTAAAGCACTGGCCTCTAAAAAGGCATGCAGACAATCCAGGGACCTCACAAGATGATCCACAGTGGTTTAAGAAGAAAATGTCTGAATTCTACTTACCTCGGGCACGATTCACCACATAGAGTAAGACAACAGCTAAAAGTGATACTGGAAGTGAAAAAAACACAGGGTCCTTACAAAACATGTACTTCTTCCCAATGATTCCTATGTAATCATAATTACAAAGTAAAACTTAGATAAATCTTTATTGATTGGCATTTAAAAATAAAAACACTATTCACATTAAGCACTAAAAATTATTTACACACCATTTTTTCCCCATGGGCTACATGAGCCTAGGGATAGGAGGACCAGAAAAAAGCTGCTGAGACAGAAGAAGGGGCTGATCCACCCAGAGATCATCCCTGTTTAAGTGTTAGTCCTCCCGGTACTTCCAAAAACTCCTGCCAGCCCCCTGCTTGCTTATCTTTTTACACAGAACCAAATAGAAATAATCCTTTGAGGATTTTAAGTCTGAAAACACCATGTCCATTTTACAAATTAACCAAACATTAGAATGTGGTCATCTGACTCCCAGAAGGCCAGAGCCAGTGAAAACATCAGAAAGTCATGGCTTGTCTTTTTACCTTAACGAGTAAGGCACACTAAATTTACTTTAAGTTAATATGGCAACAAAAACATTTTTAATTGGCATGGTGTTTGATTTAAGAACCAAATATATATGGAATTGTGGATTGAAATTAAATCACGTGTTGCAGCATCAAAAACAGACAAAAAGACTTTCATAACCTAGTATTTTGAATTCTACATGACCCACTTTTTAAAAACAAATAATACATGTTTTAAAATTTGATGCACTTGCTTCTAAAATTATGAGATAATAAAATGCATTCAGGTATCTCATAACAATTATCTACAAATACCACATTTCGAGTATAAATTGTCTTTTACCCCTGTAAATGTAAATGATAAAATCATCACTGGGTTTGCCATTTTAAACACAAGTTAAAGCAAAAAAAACAACTTGATATGTTATATAAGATTTCTTTCCAGATGAACACAACTATCTGTATAGTGAAGCCCACCACAGGAAAAATGCTAATTTATTTTTGTTGTTTTCAACATTTTCCTAATACTTCCTATTTTTACCAATAAACCATTACAGGTAAACATTAAATAACAGGACCAAGAATAAAAGCAATTTAAAGTTGCCTAATGAATAAACCATGAGCACTCACACCCGAATCATACCAATGTCCACACATTCACACCAGGGACATACTCACCAGCCTTTAAAATGGTTTCACTTTAAAGAGGATAATGTTTTCTAAAAACCATAAATATTTAAAATAGAATATGAAGCAGATTCTACTACTACTTGTAAAAATTGGAATCTCCTAAAAAAATGCCTGTGAATCCTCAGAGAACCAGAAAGCCACCAGCTGGGAAAACGATGACGCACAGACTAAGAAATAGGCAAATCTGAGAGATACGTCTTAGGGCTTTGGTTTAAAAAAGGGAAAAAGAGAACAATAACAACAAAAATCTAAAAGTATAAATGAAAACATTCTGTTACACATTAAAAGAAACTAAACGTTGCCACATCACATACTTACAAGAAACCCAGGCAATGAAGAAAACTTCTAAAAACAAATATCCCCGAGTATCCAGTATCATGCCAGCAATGATGGAAACGATCGCCAACCCAAGATTCTGAATGGACTGCATGCTACAATTCAAGAAATATAAAAACATATTTCAATTTCGAAAGTCTTCACACACAGAGTAACAGATCACTTTAAATACTAGTATCTACAAACGACATACTACTATTAGTGTTAAGAGGTGTTTTTAACTAGTGACGACCTGATTAGGTATTTTCATCCCATGACTGTTTCTGCTACTAGATGTTCTGCTCAAAGGTAAGGGAACCTGTATTACCATGTGCAATATGAGCTCACACTTTCCTGCTGAATAAAAGAAAGAGCTAAGTGATTACCAACCATGGGTGCAGTTTCCCCCTTTTGCCCTTTGGGCCAGAGACCAGAACTCTACTTCTCACTAAGAAGCCCTTAGATAAGCGGGCAGTCAATGGCAATGTCAGAAATCACTTCTGGGTTAGCTTAACACCAGGTCTCTTGCTGGAGGCTTTGAGCATTTCTGTCACCACAATAATAATCACAAAGAGGTTCACTGACTTTCTAATGGTTTCCAGGTTCAGGGCTGTCCCAGAAGCCTGAAGATGACTAGATTCAGGAGACCTCGCGTTTTATATGATAATTAAATTGATATAGCAGAGAGAGACATTATGGTGTAAACACTTACAAGCCATATGCAGTTCCCAGCTGATGTTCAGGAACTACGAATGCCACCATTGGCCACAGTGCACAGGCAAGCAACGAATAGGACAGTCCCAGGAGACACTGTAGAAAATGATACAGAAAAGGGTAAAGATCTTAACATTAACCAAAAGGTGATTTTCCTTTGATGCATATTAGCCAGAGTGACGTAACAGCAAATATATGAACATTCATGCAAATTTTATTGCAATTATGCTAAAACTCACATTTGATTAAAAAAAGTCCTGACCCTAACAGTATCCCTCTGGTGACAAAATACACACACATAATATACATGTCATAATATACAATGTCTTCACCATTGTATATTATATGCACATATAACTGGGCCCCAGGGTACAATCAAGGACTAAGCAAGAAAATAAAATTAATTTGCAAAAAGTTACTACCAATGTTTCAGGCAAGCTAATTTTCCAATATTTATTAACTACAAATTAAGCAATCAAGGCAACATCATGCCTTGGACTTGACAGTCCATTTTCTTATCGGGTCATCAACCCCTAACTGGAGGGCAGGGCAGAAAACTATCATCTAATGCTGACTTTTTCTTTAGTTAAAAAAGAAACCTTATGATCTAAGTGTAAATAAGATCATCTACACCCTATCATATTGGCAAAGACTGAAATAGGGTCAATGCCCAACATGGCTGGGATACTAAAAACGCACACAGATTTGATAGTTATTGGTAAAACTATAAATGGATAAGAACGTCTTAGAGAAGTTTCACAATGTCTATTAAGATGTTAAATGTGCAAAGCCTCTGCTATAGCATTTATATTTCCAGGAATCTGTCCTACGGAAATCTCACTAAGTGTACAACAAACATACATGCCCAAAATACTCTTTTATTAATAGGTAAGAAATGCAGCATTTAAGCCTGTGGTCTTTAAAATGACATTCTAAAGAACAGTAACAGAAACCAGATGAATTCATTATCACTTTTTAACCTCCTAAGGGTCAAAGACAAAAGAATGCAAAATCATGAATCCTGGGCTGATAGACTTTTTTTTTTTTTTTTGCTACCTATGACGGAAGAATTTTTTAAAGAAGAACAGGAAAATAAATGGAACTAATAAGCATTTTGGCTTTTATAAGACTACTTTATTTCAAATTCTATTTCGGCATCGCGATTACTGTGTTAAATAAACCAAATAAAATTAAAAATACCTTATTCATTAATAATTAGCATTTACTTTAAAAATAGTTATTTTGTAGAAACTGAAATCAAGGCCTTGCTTTTCCCAGTGGCACGAGCTCTGCTATCAGAGGAGCAGAGTGTGATTCTTGACGTGCACTTTACAGAGTCTCCCCGAAGCCCTGAGCCCTGCACCCCGCAAGCATCTAGAGTGACATTACCATAGCAATCCAAGGGTTCCACAGCGTGAAGGCCAGCATGATGTGGGCAGCAAGAGTGGTGACCACGGCACACAGAACCCAGATGATGTTCCTTCCTGTTTTATCCACCAGGAGCCCAAATATTGGGGACATGGGAGCTGATATGACATATACAATACTGCCCAGAGAATATAAAAGATATTTCATGAAATATATCACAGCTACCAAAAATAAATAAATAAATAAAAAAGTCCCTAAAACCATTAGGCAAAGCAAATCCTAGCTCATTTAATTTAGCATTCTTCTAAAATGGTCATTAGTAAACAGAAATTTAAAGATTAAAGGGTGGTCCAAGATTTCTTCAGTTTTCCATTAATGCAAAGATGGTCTCTCAGGATCAAGCACCAATATAATCTTGGTTTCACACTATGCTCGTGAAGTCACAGGTCTTTTTTGTGTCGTAGAACATTTGGTTATAATTACAGACCCACACTACGCACATAGTGAGCACTCACAGAACGAGCGAAATACCTGTTAATAGCACTTGCTTCCTGGGAAGAAAATCCAAATTTTTCTGTAAAGAAAACTCTAAAATAGAGAGAGAGAAAGAAAGAAGCATTTGAGAGAGAACTACTCTGTTTTTAATAAAGGCAAAAATAAAACTAAATAAAAATAACTCAAAGTTTAGTCAACTTTTCCTTCTTGATACTGTTTTCCCACCTTATTTAATATTCAGCTATAAGCAACTGGCACTAAAGCTTTAGGGTTTATGTAAATATTTCACTAACTAAATAAAATACACTGATGTTGATTTTTTCATTTTATCATTATTAAAAGATTTTATTTATTTATTTAATTTATTTATTTGAGAGAGAGGGACAGAGAGCACAAGCACAGGGGAAGGACAGAGGGAGAGGGAAAAGCAGGCTCCCGCTAAGCAAGGAGCCCAATGCGGAACTCAATCCCAGGACCCTGGGATCATGACCTGAGCTGAAGGCAGATGCTTAACTGACTGAGCCACCCAGGCACCCCCATTTTTTTTCATTTTAAATAAACAGCAAACAGTACACATAATGTTTCAGAAAACCAAATGAATTACTACATGAAATTAAGAGCGCTTCTTTTCCTTAAAGTGGGACTGGATAGGTTCTTTGCAAAACAATGCCTAGAGTTCGTTTCGAATTATTGAAAACAGTCTGAATTTAAAGGTTCCCATTACAAAGACACACCTCCTATAAACACTCTCACACACTGCTCTGTGTAAGCAGCTGCCAGTGGAAAGGGAGATGTAAGTGCTAACACAAAAAAGAATTTAATTTTGAACCCTGGCATAATTATAGTCCTAGCAAATGGAAATGTGCCCAGGCATAATAAGCCAAAGCACTGTTTCCATTCTCAAGAATAGGCTTCGAGGAGAGGGAGTTAAGATGGCGGAGGAGTAGGGGACCCCTTTTTCAGCCGGTCCCGAGTCGAGCTGGATAGGTACCAGACCAGCCTGAACATCCACGGAATCAGCCTGAGACGCAGGAAGATACATCTGGATCTCTACAAACGAACATCTCCAGCGCTGAGTATTGAGGTACGAGGCGGGGAGCCGTGAATCCGTGCACAGATATCGGAAGATAAATGAAGGGGGAGGGAGCCGCCACGTTCGGGCGCCGGGAAGCGGTAGCCACCTGCACGGGGGAGCGGGCGGGACTCGCAGACCGGCACCCGGGAGAAAACAGACTGTGACCATGACCGTGAGCGGGGAGCACGCACCACCAGACTGAAACGGAGCTCCGGTGTGCTCACCGGATCCAGGCTGAGACCGGGAGCTCCGGGAGCGCACGGGGCGGCTGACGGCTGGCGGTGTTAGAAACACAAAGGACAGAGACGCGCTGGCCCTGGAAGTGAGGGCTGGGACGCCGGGTGTGGGGCGCACATCCCGGGACGCTGCAGGGTTGAGTAGCACCAGCAGAAACAGAGTTAGAGTGGCCAGAACATCAGTGAAGAGTCCGCGATCCCTCTGTTCTGTGACAGAGGCTGAGATTCGGCCGCTGTTGCTCTGACTCTCAGAAGAGGCACAGCAGACCGCCAGGGAAAGCCGCCAGAGAACAAAACACTGGAAATACCGGCTCACAGGGTGCCCATCCCCATCCCCCCCTTGCAGGGGACACGGAGACTCTACCCAAACAGGGTTGCCTGAGTATCGGCCGGCAGGCCCCTCCCCCAGAAGGCAGGCTGAAAAATCAAGAAGCCACATCCCTAAGATCCCTATAAAACAAGGGGCACGGCCTGGGTTCTGGTCAATAATTTGGGCTCTGGACAACCCCGCAACATCTCCTCATCAGAATGACGAGAAGGAGAAATCACCCCCAGCAAGAAAAGACAATGAGTCTGTGGCCTCTGCCACAGAACTAATGGATATGGATATAACCAAATTATCAGAAATGGAATTCAGAGTAACAATGGTCAAGATGATGTGTAGACTTGAAAAAAGTATTAACGAAAATGTTAATGAGAATATAGAATCTCTAAGGGCGGAAATGAGAGCGAATCTGGCAGAAATTAAAAATTCTATGAGTCAAATGCAGTCAAAACTAGAGGCTCTAACAGCAAGGGTCACTGAGGCAGAGCAACATATTAGCGAATTGGAGGATGGGTTAGTAGAAGAGAAAGCGAAAATAGAATCTGGACTCAAAAAAATCCACGCACAGGAATGTAGGTTACGGGAGATCACTGACTCAATGAAACGTTCCAATATCAGAATCATCGGCATCCCTGAGGGGGTGGAGAAAAACAGAGGTCTAGAAGAGATATTTGAACAAATTGTAACTGAAAACTTCCCTAATCTAGCAAGGGAAACAAGCATTCGTGTCCAAGAGGCAGAGAGGACCCCTCCCAAACTCAACCACGACAAACCTATGCCACATCACGTCATAGTGCAATTTGCAAATATTAAATCCAAGGATACAGTATTGAAAGCGGCCAGGGAAAAGAAATTTCTCACGTACCAAGGCAAAGGTATCAGAATTACGTCAGACCTGTCTACACAGACCTGGAATGAGAGAAAGGGTTGGGGGCGGGGGCATTTTTAAAGCTCTTTCAGAGAAAAACATGCAGCCAAGGATCCTTTATCCACCAAGGCTGTCATTCAGAATTGATGGAGAAATAAAGACCTTCCAGAATCGCCAGTCATTGACCAATTTCGTAACCAAGAAACCAGCCCTACAGAAGATATTAAGGGGGGGGGGGTTCTATAAAAGTAAAAAGGCCCCAAGAGTGATACAGAACAGAAAGTCACAATCTATAGAAACAAAGACTTTACTGGCAACATGGCATCATTAAAATCATATCTCTCAATAATCAGTCTCAATGTAAATGGCCTAAATGCTCCCATAAAACACCACAGGGTTGCAGATTGGATAAAAAGAAATGACCCATCCATTTGCTGTCTACAAGAGACTCATTTTGAACCTAAAGATACATTCAGACTGAAAGTAAAGGGATGGAACACCATCTTTCATGCCAATGGACCTCAAAAGAATCTGGGGTAGCAATTCTCATATCAGACAGATTGGATTTTAAACTAAAGACTATAGTTAGAGACACAGAAGGGCACTATATTATTCTTAAAGGATGTATCCAACAAGTGGATATGACAATTATAAATATATATGCCCCCAACAGGGGAGCAGCAAGATACACAAGCCAACTCTTAACCAGAATAAAGAGACATATAGATAAAAATACATTAATAGTAAGGGATCTCAACATTCCACTATTAGAAATAGAGCAGAAAATCGACAAAGAAACAAGGGCTTTGAATGCCATACTCGACGAGTTGGACCTCATAGATATATATAGAACACTACACCCCAGAACCAAAGAATACTCATTCTATTCTAATGCCCATGGAACATTCTCAAGAATAGACCATGTTCTGGGTCACAAAACAGGTCTCAACCAATACCAAAAGACTGAAGTTATTCCCTGCATATTCTCAGACCACAACACTTTGAAATTGGAACTCAACCACAAGGAAAATTTTGGAAGAAACTCAAACACTTGGAGACTAAGAACCATCCTGCTCAGGAATGATTCGATAAACCAGGAAATCAAAAATTAATTTAAACAATTTATGGAGACCAACAAGAATGAAAACACAACGGTCCAAAACCTATGGGATACTGCAAAGGCAGTCCTAAGGGGGAAAATACATAGCCATCCAAGCCTCACTCAAAAGAATAGAAAAATCTAAAATGCAGTTTTTATATTCTCACCTCAAGAAGCTGGAACAACAGAGGGACAGGCCTAATCCACGCACAAGGAAGCAGTTGACCAAGATTAGAGCAGAAATCAATGAATTAGAAACCAGGAGTACAGTACAGCAGATCAACAGAACTAGAAGCTGGTTCTTTGAGAGAATTAATAAAATTGACAGACCACTGGCAAGACTTATCCAAAAGAATAGAGAAAGGACCCAAATTAATAAAATTATGAATGAAAAAGGAGAGGTCACAACCAACACCAATGAAATTGGAAGGATCATTAGAAACTTTTATCAACAGCTTTATGCCAATAAATTAAACAACCTGGAAGAAATGGATGCCTTCCTGGAAACCTATAAACTACCAAGACTGAAACAGGAAGAAATTGATTATTTAAACCAATTAATTATGAAGAGATTGAAGCAGTGATCAAAAACCTCCCCAAAAACAAGAGTCCAGGGCCTGACGGATTCCCCGGGGAATTCTACCAAACATTCAAAGAAGAAATAATACCTATTCTCCTGAAGCTGTTTCAAAAAATAGAAACAGAAGGAAAACTACCAAACTCATTCTATGAGGCCAATGTTACCTTGATCCCCAAACCAGGCAAAGACCCCATCAAAAAGGAGAATTACAGACCGATTTCCCTAATGAATATGGACGCCAAAATCCTCAACAAGATCCTTGCTAATAGAATCCAACAGTAGATTAAAAGGATTATCCATCATGACCAAGTGGGATTCATCCCTGGGATGCAGGGGTGGTTCAACATTCGCAAATCTATCAGTGTCTTAGATTTTACCCAGAAGAAAAAATTCAAAAATCATATGATTCTCTCAAAAGATGCAGAAAAAGCATTTGACAAAATACAGCATCCTTTCCTGATTAAAACCCTTCAGAGTGTAGGGATAGACGGTATACTCCTCAATCTCATAAAAACCACCTATGAAAGGCCTACAGCAAATATCATTCTCAATGGGGAAAAGCTGGAAGCCTTTCCCTTAAGATCAGGAACACGACAAGGATGTCCACTCTCGCCATTATTATTCAACATAGTACTAGAAGTCCTTGCAACAGCAATCAGACAACGAAAAGGGATAAAAGGTATCCAAATCGGCAAAGAAGAAGTCAAACAGTCTCTCTTCGCAGATGACATGATACTCTATATGGAAAACCCAAAAGAATCCACTCCCAAACTATTAGAAGTTATAGAGCAATTCAGTAATGTGGCGGGATACAAAATCAATGCTCAGAAATCAGTTGCATTTCTATACACAAATAATGAGACTGAACAAAGAGAAATTAGGGAATCCATCCCATTTACAATAGCACCAAAAACCATACATTACTGGAATTAACTTAACCAGAGACGTAAAGGACCTATATTCTAGAAACTATAAATCATTCCTGAAAGACATTGAAGACGACACAAAAAGATGGAAAAATATTCCATGCTCATGGATCGGAAGAATTAACATAGTTAAATGTCCATGCTACCCAGAGCAATCTACCACTTTCAATGCTATCCCGATCAAAATACCGATGACATTTTTCAAAGAACTGGAACAAATAGTCCTTAAATTTGTATGGAACCAAAAAAGGCCCCGAATCGCCAAGGAACTGTTGAAAAGGAAAAACAAAGCTGGGGGCATTACAATGCCGGATTTCGAGCTGTACTACAAAGCTGTGATCACAAAGACAGCATGGTACTGGCACAAAAACAGACACATAGACCAATGGAACAGTATAGAGAACCCAGAAATAGACCCTCGGCTCTTTGGGCAACTAATCTTTGATAAAGCAGAAAAAAACACCCGGGGAAAAAAGACAGTCTCTTCAATAAATGGTGCTGGGAAAATTGGACAGCCACATGCAAAAGAATGAAACTTGACCACTCTCTCACACCATACACAAAAATAAACTCCAAATGGATGAAAGACCTCGATGTGAGACAGGAATCCATCAAAACCCTAGAGGAGAACATAGGCAGCAACCTCTACGACATTGGCCAAAGCAGCCTTTCTCATGACACATCACCAAAGGCAAGAGAAACAAAAGATAAAATGAACTTGTGGGACTTCATCAAGATAAAAAGCTTCTGCACAGCCAAGGAAACAGTCAAAAAAACTAAGAGGCAGCCCACGGAATGGGAGAATATATTTGCAAATGATACTACAGATAAAAGACTGGTATCAAAGATCTACAAAGAACTTCTCAAACTCAATACATGAGAAACAAATAAACAAATCATAAAATGGGCAGAAGATATGAACAGACACTTTTCCAATGATGACATACAAATGGCTAACAGACACATGAAAAAATGTTCAAAATCATTAGCCATCAGGGAAATTCAAATCAAAACCACACTAAGATACCACCTTACGCCAGTTAGAATGGCAAAAATTGACAAGGCAAGAAACAATTGCTGGAGAGGATGTGGACAAAGGGGATCCCTCCTACATTGTTGGTGGGAATGCAAGTTGGTACAGCCACTCTGGAAAACAGTGTGGAGATCCCTTAAAAAGTTAAAAATTGAGCTACCCTATGATCCAGCCATTGCACTACTGGGTGTTTACACCAAAGATACAGACGTAGTGAAGAGAAGGGCCATATGCACCCCAATGTTCATAGCAGCACTGTCCACAATAGCTAAATCGTGGAAGGAGCTGAGATGCCCTTCAACAGATGACTGGGTTAAGAAGTTGTGGTCCATATATACAATGGAATATTACTCAGCTATCAGAAAGAACGATTTCTCAACATTTGCAGCAACATGGACGGCACTGGAGGAGATAATGCTAAGTGAAATAAGTCAAGCAGAAAAAGACAATTATCATATGATTTCTCTCATCTATGCAACTTAAGAACTAGGAAGATCGGTAGGGAAGAAAGGGATAAAGAAAGGGGGGTTAATCAGAAGGGGGAATGAAGCATGAGAGACTATGGACTCTGAGAAACAAACTGAGGGCTTCAGAGGGGAGGGGGGTGGGGGAATGGGATAGGCTGGTGATGGGTAGTAAGGAGGGCACGTATTGCATGGTGCACTGGGTGTTATACGCAACTAATGAATCATCGAACTTTACATCAGAAACCAGGGATGTACTGTATGGTGACTAACATAATATAATAAAAAAACATTAAAAAAATAATAATAATAAAATGCTATCTTTGGGGTAGCCGGGTGGCTCAGTCAGTTAAGTGTCTGCCTTCGGCTCAGGTCATGGTTCCAGCGTCTGGGATAAAGTCCCATATCAGGCTCTCTGCTCAGCAGGGAGTCTGCTTCTCCCTCTGCCCTTTCCCCAGCTTGTGCTCTCTCTCTCTCAAAAATAAATAAATAAATAAATAAATAAAAATTAAAAAAAAAAAATAGAGGCACCTGGCAGGGTCAGTCGGTTAAGTGTCTGCCTTCGGCTCAGGTCATGATCCCGGGGTCTTGGGATCAAGCCCCGCTTCCTGCTCAGCAGGGAGTCTGCTTCTCCTTCTATCCTCTGTCTCTCCCCTCTGCTCATGCTTTCTCTGTCTCTGACAAATAAATAAATTTAAAAAAAAATAGGCTTTGAAACAAAAGACTAAAGAGGAAATAAAAAAGAATACTATCCAATACAAAGCATTAAAATAAATCTATATTATCAATCAAAAACTATTAGGTATTTCATCAAAAAAATAATGGCAGTATTAAGCCAAATACTAAATCTTAAGCTAAGAAAATGTTATATCCCAGGATGTAAAATAATTCCCATGTAAATATAAACTATAACCAGAAAAGCAAGATTTATAGCTAAAAAACTACATTTGGATGATTAAATTCTCATTATAGCTTCACCAACAAAAATGGAATGCTGGAGAATACTCACTTCCCAAGTCCGATAAAAGGGAACACTGC
The DNA here is from genome assembly GCF_024610735.1 of Ursus americanus. Classification (NCBI taxonomy): domain Eukaryota; kingdom Metazoa; phylum Chordata; class Mammalia; order Carnivora; family Ursidae; genus Ursus; species Ursus americanus. The sequence goes on along the minus strand of NC_142146.1, from coordinate 52,355,072 downwards.
CACATAATAGCAGACGCAGATGATAAATATCAGCCACAGGGGTAAGGAGAAGTCCTTCACATCAGTTAACTTAATAACTTCACCTTGAAAAGAAAAGGAAGAAGTTATCAGCATAATTTTGCATACTTAGGTCAGGATTATTTTTCTTTTATCATGTGATTAACCTTTGCCATTCAGTTTACAAAATACTTTTCTTAGTAAATTACTGGAACATAGCTTCTGGGAAAACTTAAAAAGACATTAGAAAAAAACAAAATCTAAGATTAGCGTCTACTTCCCTGCTGTCTTCCAGGAACATTCATCATTTTGCAAATACACAAAGTGCAATCAAGAATGTAAATTCTGCCAAAAGCACTTAAGGGAAAAAAATGTACCCCAAAATTTAGACAAGTAGAAACAGATTGGAAAATAAAAAATAAAAAACATGCATTAAGCCTCACTGGGCTCATAATACTACATTAGGAACTTATCTCATTATAAATGACCTTCAAAGGTCTACAATTCCCCAAAGCCTCATTTTTCTTGCGTTTAGACTTACCTGTTTTTCCTTGTGCTTTATGAAGGATTCTCTCTGCTCTCTGATCCAAGTAAGCAAGAACCAAGGCACAGATTAGTGAAAGTATACATGTTATACCCCCTATAATAAACAAAAGAGAGAGAGAGAGAGATTTTTAAAAGATAACAACTGAAGGTTCCCAAGAGGCAATACCTTATAGTAACAGCAGAAAACTTAGCAAATGAAACAGATGGCATCTAGACACACTTAAGAAAATCCTACAATTACTAAACAGGACAGAAGGGAAAAAACAGCATGTGATAAGTACTCAACAAACAACAGTGACTCTTACTATATTATTTCCCAGTAGAAGGTTGGAGACTAGAGGGCAAAGACTAGAACGTACTAGTCTAGTCTTGTAATGCAGAATACAGACTTTAAGAAAGTGGATGACAGCTAGCAAATCTGTACTAATTTCTTAACTAAGTCTAAGCATGATTATTGACAGATGCCAGAGGGAAAAAATTATAAAAGCAAAGTGATTCTGCGATCATCACATCTTCCTCTTGATTCCTTCCCAAAGTCTGTAACCCTTGCTCCTACCCTTTGGCAGCCCAAAGGGCCCCACCCTTCCACAGCACCGCTCAGCCAGGCTCTCCTTCCTTTGTGTAATCAGCATTACTCACTAATGCTGATCTCGTAACATTAAAGCAAATCAGGATAGAGAGTAAATAAAGTTTACGCCTCTCAAGATTTTTAAAAGAAGCTCAATAAAATAATGTGGTCTAGCTGAAAATTGTTAAATAAAAGTCAGTAGATGTGGGTTCTACTTCTTCCACAAGCTGAATGATGTCGAACACAGAACTTAACCTCTCAGGGCTTCAACCTCTCCATCTGTAAAATCAGAGGCTTTGACTTGATGGCATAGATCTTTTCTGGCGCTAAAATTCTTTATAATTCTTAAATTTTCCATTGTGGAGAGGACTGGAAGGAATACTGAAGAGCATCTAAGAGTAAGAAAAAGAGGTTTTAAGTAAGGTAAGGGATTTGAGAGGGCAGGGAGGAAAGGAGAAGCCTCTAGACACAGGCTGCCTATTCAAGATTTCCTCTCCACTGCCCTCCTACCAAGCCCTACCAAGGAACTATAAGGAATAAAAGATGGCACAGAATGTTCACCTCACCATCCCACAGATCTTTGTAGGGCTCTGCAAATGGCCCTCTTACCCACTATGGAGCTCAGTTACAAAAATCCACTGCTCAGAGAAAAGCACAGGTGGGAACTCCAGAAGACCTTACACGGTTCTCACTGATCCACCCAGCAACCAGCATAACCAACTCTTACCTAACAGAACTTAGGCCAGAAGGGACCTATACGCTTTTAGTCAAACACCTGAAAATTTACAGAAAAGCAAACTGAGACACAGAGGTTAACTTCCTTGTCCAAGATGACAGAACTAGTTAAAGCCAAGACTAGAACCCAGACTCCTGACTAGATTTCCCACCACATCACATCACCTCTAATGCCTATAAAATCTTAGCTCCATAGCATACTAATTGAATTTGATCAAAAGGAAATAATTATCCCTCTGCTATAGACTAGTAACACTTTACATGTACAAAATCTCTGTTTTCAGAGTTTTCAAATACACCCTCTTATTTGCTCATCATGACAAAGCTGAAGTAAACAACGTGGGACAAAATCCTCCATTTTAAGAAAATGGAAATACTGGGTGTTATGCGCAACTAATGAATCATGGAACTTTACATCAAAAACCAGGAATGTACTGTATGGTGACTAACATAATATAATAAAAAATATTATTATTAAAAAAAAGAAAGAAAGAAAATGGAAATAGTAACACAACTGGGTGAATGATTTACTACTCCTAGTTAGGTCCAAGAACTCATGAACTGTTCAGGCAAAACTATAACCAAAGTGATCTAACCCCAATTCCAGTGTTCCTTCCTCTCTGCCACCATACTTCCTATGACATGCTTTCAGAAGAGACAAAACAAAGGATATCAGGAACCACTAACCAATCATAAGTGTGATCCCAAGGGTTGTGTGACCAGCAGAACCCAACGAAGCTTCAACCTTAGAATACAGCCATCCCATGAGATTCATGTTTACTGTACTTCCCTGAAAGAGAAGGAAAAAACATTTCACTTATATATACTCTGCCTTGTTCAATAAAGGATGTGAGAGGCTAGGAGAAACAGGTATAACAGGATCCAGATTAAACAAGAGCTAAATTTTTAAAAAAAACACTACTAGGAAAAAACTAACAAACTAAGATAAAGCCACAGATAAGATTACTGCACACGCAAAAAAAAATTGCTAATTTATAGAAAATGCTAATTAATTGAAAACAGCACAGTACATTTAGAATTTTCTAGCAGCAAAAGCAAAAATGAAACAATGAGTGACAAAATTCACAGGGTACCTAAGAATAAAATAAACTTTCACTCAGAAAAAGCACATCCTTTGCTTATACTGACATCTTTTTTTTATAATACTTTTTTATTATATTATGTTAGTCACCATACAGTACATCCCTAGTTTTTGATGTAAAGTTCCATGATTCATTACTTGTATACTGACATCTTAAAAAAAAAATTCATCCTATCCCTACGAAGACAATAAAAGTTACAGAAGATAATATTCTCATTCGCTTATTCATTCAGCAATTACTGAGCCCTGATCGAAGCAGTCACTGCTCTAGCTACTGGGACTATAACAAAGAACAAAACAGAAAAATCTCCAGCTTTCATAAAGCTTACATCTCAGTGGAGCAGAAGAGGTAAAACACATAGATTAAATTGTGGTAAGTACTATTAAAAATAAGGGGGGGAAAAAAGCAGGGAAGGAGAGGAGAACGTAAAGGGGCGGAGGCTTCACTGAGATTGTGCCTTTGAGTAAAAACTTGAAGGAAGCTAGCCACAAGGTGATCTGGGAGAAGGACAGAGCATTCAGGCAGAAGGAACAGCTGGTGCACAGGCCCTGAGAGTGCACACGGCGGCATGCTCAAGGAACAGTCGGAGGGCAGAGACTGAAACACTGTAAAGGAAGAAGAACATGAGAGACCCCTGGAGAGAAAATGGTGGGGAAGCAGGTTATAGGTAATAATACAGACTTCTGGATTTTATTCTGTGTGAGATGGGAAGCCACTGGGGTTTTGAGTAGAGAAGTGGCAGGATTCCATACATTTTAACAGATTTGCTCTGGCTGCGATATCCAAGAGACTACAAGTGGGGATGAAGGTGGAAGCGAAGACATGCATTGGGGGGGCTACGGCAATAATCCAGAACAGAGATGATGGGTCTTGGACTAGGGTGGCTAGCAGTGGACATGGTGAGAAGTGGTCACAATATGTATATTTTGATGGTAAAGCTAATAGGACTTGCCAATGGAAAATACACGCTGTGGGGGGAGGAGTAATTTAAGATGACACCTTAGGTTTTGCGTGAGCAACTGGAAGAAAAGAGTTGCCCATAACTGAGGATGAGAAAACTATAGCATGAGCTGGTTTGGGGGGTCATAGGTAGAAAATCAAGAGCTGGCTTTGGCCAAATCAGGTCTAATGTGCCTACTAGACATCCAAGTGGAAATGTCAAGTAGGAAGCTGCATTATAGGGGTGTGGAATTCAGGGCAAAGGCCTGGACAAGTGATACAAATTCAGGAGCAAAGACATGCTCTTTAAAACTTCAAAACTACATAAGATCACCAAGGAGATAAGTGTGAAAAGAAAAGAGAAGATATCCAATAACCATGTCCTAGGGCACCCCAACATTTACAAGTTCAGAAGATTGAGATGGAACTAGCAAAACGGGCTGAAGGAGAAACAGAAGGCAAGAGGGAAACTAAGAGACTGTAGTGTCCTGGAACGCAAGAGAAGAAATCAAGGTAGGGGGAATGTCAACTGTGCTAAATTCTATTACTGACAGGTCAGACATTAAAGACTGAGAAATGAACATGTTCTCACAGCAAACACAGTAGCAAATTCCACGCAGCTATTTCTTACAAGATGTTAACTTACAGCATTACTCAAATGAGCAATAAGGTGTAAAAGGAGGCCTACTGGAAACTTTCCTCAATACCATTGAAAATAAAAGCTTCTCAAAGACAGGGATGTTGCCTTAAAAATCTTTTAATTCTAAAATGCCTAACATGACATGGCTTAGCAAGTACTCTATAAATATTCGCTGAAATGAGATTAAAAGTAACAAATTACAAATGAGAATCAAAAGGGTGCTGAACTTCCAACCCCCAGTAAGATATAAATAATACATGAGGAGTCCACTGCCTAAAGGTGTAACGGTAACAGATCAAGTGTCAAAATGGACGAACTCACAGCTCAGGCTACAGAAAAATCATGGAGAGGTAAAGCCAGAATCTCTATGACCATTCTGAATATGCACAGGGACAAGGGAAGCGCAAAAATACTGAAACCCCATCTACCCCAGCAGCTCTGTTATGGAATCCTTTGGTATCATGGGTCTCACAATGACCCTAAGCACAGAAATCAGGTCAAAGCTGAGCCACCCTGGCTGACGAGGAGGTGGCTACTTGAGGTCTGGTTCACTCTACCTCCTCCTCAGGTCCTTCCATCACCCCAGTAACCTCCAGCCTGCATCCTCGAAGCCTCTGAGAGTCCTTTCTAAAAACTAGGGCTTTCAGAATGCAGCTCAATGGATTAGAGCAAATTTGTGACGACACAGAAAAGAATCTGAAGACCACCAGTAGCCACAATGATGTCACCAAGATTGTATCTTACTTCCTTCTTCGATAAGTTATTAGACAACAAGACCCACAAACTGCCACAGATATACCTTGACTTGCACAAGATACATAATGAGGTACTCAGAATATCCTTGTGGATAAAATTTAGACAGTATGAGAAACCACAATAGCTAAGAATTACAAATTAAAGTCCTATTTAGGTGTTTCTAATAAAAAATGATTTTTTAAGTAATAATAGTCTCTACTATCAAAGCTATAATAAAAATGATCCTTTCATATCCCACAAAGCGATGAGACTATTGTTCTAAGAAACCCTAACAAATCCTCTTGACTCAATTCCATTCCTAGCAACCTAGCTTCAGCATACAATCAGAGATGCAGACAAGTTGTATAGTGTCACACAGCAGCGCTATCTATAATGGCCGAAAAATTAGAACGAACTTACATGTACAAAAATCACGAAAATGTTATATAGATTACATGTGTATCTTATACATTTCATATAATGAAATAGTACTTTAAAAACTTTTTGTACTTGATTTCTTCTTCCCTAAGAATATGTTGCAAGCATTTTCAGGCCATAACTAGTCTTTGGGACCTTGATCTTCAATGGCAAGGATTTTTTTTTTTTAAAAAACCTCTATCCATAGGAGTTTAGGAGGGGAAAAAACCTAACAGGGTTTGGGATGGCCAAACACCTTACAGGCTGTATTAATAAAAGTAAAACGTTGTTTCCGAGTATGCTCTATCAGCCCAAACCTGAAACACCATGAACATTTCCAGGTTCCAAATGCTGGGAAAAGTACCGAACACCTGCAGTAAGCCCAGGCAGGTGGAAGCACCATGGCCAAGGAACTGAGACCCATGTCATGTGGCCTAGACAACCACAGGAAATGAGCATGTCCGACGAAGAACTTAAAAGCTATCTTTATAAGCAAAGTGCTAGTGCACAAAAGAGGAAATAAATATTAACTGGAGGGGAAAAGTGGGAACAATGAGAAAAAGCTACTTGTGGAGGCAATTTCATCTCTATGTGAGGTTGAGCTTCATAAAGCCAACTGAAGTAGAGGAGCTGCCCGATCACACAGTGACTGAGCTTCCAATCACTAGAAATGTCCAAGGAGAGTCTGGAAGACTTCCATACCAGGGATGCCAAAAATGGGCAAAGAAAATAGATGACAAAACCTGTAAGATCCCTCCCAATGCTTAGATTCTTCAAACTAATGAATGCACAATTAGTCCTTTTAGACTGTTTCCTAAGTGAAGTAAGGTTAAAAATGCCTTAAAGTAAGGTAAATGCTTTACTATGATCTACAGATATATATATAAAAATCAATATCTAATATAGCGAGCAAAAACACACTTCATCCCATTATTTTTAAGAGATAACTATAAGATTAAATCTCCAACTTCCTGTTTGGCTTCATTAGATTTGTCATACTTACAATTCTAGCCATACTAAGTTGCAGTCCAAACACCAAGTTTAATTCTTTGCCTTTAAACCAACTCACAGCGTATGTATTCTGGGCAACTGCTAAGGACTCCCCGCCAATCCTAAAAATGAGAAAAGGAAGAAAAGTTACCGCTTTTACAGAAATGCCACAGTTAGCAATGCAAGTTTAAAATTTTGACACTTCTCCTATCAAAAGGTGTCCCCACCCTTGAATCTAGGTGGGTAGACTGCTTGCATCAGTATAATATGGTGGAAGTGGTACTGTGTAATCAAATCTGACATCTGCCTTTTCACTCAAACATTCACACTTGAAGCCTTGAGCCATCTTGTAAGAAGTCCAACTACCCTCAGTATATCATGCTATGAAAAAGCCAAGCCACACGGAGAGGCCACATTTAGACACTCCATCCAGCAGTGCTAGTCTTCAAGTTGTCCCAACCCCAGAATGAGACATGTGAGTCAACAAGCTTTCAGAGGATTTCAGCACCCAACCTTCTATGAATCTTTTGCACTAAGGCTCCAGACATCTGGTGCACAGACAAGCCATCCATGCTATACCCTGTTCAAATTCCTGACCCACAAAGTCCACAAGCACATTGTAACAGCTGTATGACACTGCTAATTTGGGGGACTGTGGTATGCCACAATAATAACCATGACCTGTAATAAAAGGAGCCTGGGTTACATCACCACCTATGCTATATAAAATGTTCATATGGGAAGAGTGGTTCATACTTTGTGGAAACATAAAACTTCACATTTTTCAGGCCAATACCATCCATATTCCAAATTTTCCTACTTCCCGGGTTTTAACTTTTGTTCTGTAAGTTCTACATATTGACCACTCCCCTCTAGGCCTTTAGTTAGGCGATTCTCCGTCATATCCTAACACCGAGCCCTCCTCACTCTGTCCTAATCCAAAAATATTCCCCTTCTCTTCTACTAATCCAAACCCTATACTGATGTCAAGACATACTTCATCCGAGAGGCCATTTCTGACCACACCTCCATCTCTGGATCCCTTTCATATTTGTATATACTTTTTGTTTCCTTCTATTTCACCAAGAGCACTTTCTGGGGTACATTACATATGTCTACATGTCCCCAGTACTTACAAAAAAGCTTAAATAAGTTATGTCATCTGCATGTCTCAGGGCAAGAAGCCCAAGGCTGGACTCAGAATGGATTTATTGAACAGACACTGAAATTTATGAAGAATAATCAGTCTATTGGTATTTTGCTCATTCAAGCCTCTTTAACAGGGTTCAAAAGGACCTGCACATTTATCCACTAAGAAACAGCAAAATGTCCATAAGTCACCAACCAAGCAATGATCAGTCTATACTTTTCTAAATGAGATTTAAGTAAGTCTTTAATACAACAAAAAACAAAACACCCAGGAAAAATATCATTTCTGGAGAACTATTTAATATTCAAACCCCAAACAGAGTTAACTACGACCACTCAAAATTGTTGCTTACTTTAAAGGAAAAGTAAGACAATAAACAGTCTTGTGTATATATAGCTAGATTTCAAGGATTTGAAGTAATTCTCCAGAAAAGACAGAAATATATTTTTGTGAATCTTTAGTAAATTGATAGGTAAACATTAAAACAGTAATATATTAGGATGAATGAAATTATTCATAACTTACCCAAATATAAACCTTCCAAATTCCATCAGCCAAAAAGCATTAAATATTCCACCCAGAGCAAAAATCACCTACAACATAGAATATAAATGTAGAATCAATGAAAAAGTAAAGTACTCAAGAGAAATAAGTAACTTATAATGAATTACAACTTCTATAATGGTTTTAACATTCCTTCTTGGTAAATCTGTGAAATTTAAATATTAATGTTCATCTATCTCAAGGTTTAAAATGGACCATACATTATGGTACACGGGCATTTATGGACCCTGCTTAATTAAGTCAGGCATTCAATAAACACATTTTTGCTGGTGGAATCAGACAAGAATTCAAAAGTCACTGTTACGTAATCAATGAATGTTTTGAACTTTCTTACCTGTCCAATGCAAACAAAGCAGCTAAAAATAATGGTGCCCCATCTGTTAGAGAGAGAAAGAGAATGAATTAAGAGTATGTCACCAAGTCCTTCAGTGATAATTCTTCAGTCTTCTTTCACCTCTATATATTCCCTCCAAGGAAAGAAAAATGAAGTGCTGGTCTGCCTCTAAAGTCAGCAGCTTTCCCAGGCTAAACGTTAATCTATAGAAGTCTTGACTTCCAAGGGGATTCCAGAGGCTTCAGTAATGGCGATTGTTAACTTAAACCATTATCATCTCTTAAACAAACAAAACTTGTTAAATAATCTTCAAGAAGTTCCCAGGGTTCCCTCTTAAAAATCGACATTCTTGGGGTGCCTGGGTGGCTCAGTCAGTTAAGCATCCAACTCTTGGTTTCAGCTCATCATGATCTCAGTGTGGTGAGATGGAGCCCGGCATCAGGCTCCACGCTCAGTGGGGAGTCTGCCTGAGATTCTCTCTCCCCCTCTGCCCCTCCCCTACATGCGCATGGACATTCTTTATAAAATTACCATTAAGGGTTTAGAATTTATTTCAAGATTAAGTAATTTTAAGTGGTTATAATTCCTGATAACTAGAAACTTTTTACTTTATTGATTTTTTTGTTTTTCTTTGAGTATAGTTGATACAGTGTTATAATACTTTCAAGTATACAACATAGTGATTTGACAAGTTTATACATTATACTACGTTCACCTCAAGTACAGCTACCATCTGTCATCATACAACACTATTACAATATCATTACCTATATTCCTTAAGCTGTGCCTTTTATTCCTGTGACTTATTCATAGCATAACTAGAAGCCTGTATCTCCCACTCCCCTTAACCCATTTTGGCCAACCCTCCATGCCCTCCCCTCTGGCAACAATCACTTTGTTCTCTGTATAGGTATGATTCTTTTTTTGTTGTTGTTTATTCATTTGTTGTTTGTTTGTTTTGTTTTTTTAGTGAAATCATATGGTATTTGTCTTTCTCTGTCGGACTTATTTCCCTTAGCATAATAACTATTTTTAAAAGGACAAACATCAACCAAGTCAATACAATTACAAATCTGCCTACTCACACATTCTATGCTTCGAATATCTGATTGTTTCCCCAGAGTAATAAAATGCCACTATTAGAAGAGTCCTTAAAGATTCTATGAGTAAACCATACTTCTGAAACTCAAATCCCTCTCAAGATCCTTGTGAAATGGCCATCCCACATTCAACTGAATGTTCTCTAGCACTAGAAAACTTGCTGTGGTTCCAAGGCAATTCAGGGCCCCTCATCAAAATAACCAAGCAAAGTCTTCATCATCCTAAGTAGAATCTGTGCCCCTGAAGGTTCAAGCTAATTCTATCCCTTCAGATCAAGCAAAATAAATTTAATTCCTCCTTTATCCTTAACCCTTCAAAATTTTTAAGTCCCCAAGTCTAAACACTTTGTTTCTTCAATCCTTTTCCAACAGACATGGCTGGAAGATCCTTCGTCATTTTTTCCTCTGCCTTCTGAAAATATTCCCAGACTGCATCCCTCTTTAAGTCTCCACTAACAATACATACACAACCATAAGGATGAAAAGTGACAAAGCTTAAAATGTTATTCCTTCCTCAGCATCTAACAGAAGTGGCCACAAAAAATTCAATGCCCAAGGTGGAAAGAGAAAATCTCACTGGGGCTGGGAGTCACAAATATTAATGTGCCAAATACTATACATTTATCTCTTTCAGTCCCTGTAACTACCTTGTAAGGCAGGAATTATTACCATATTTTACCGATAAAGAAACTAAAGCTCAGGAAGCTAAGAACAGCTCAGAATAGGAACCCGAACAAGTGGCAGCAATGAGATTCATACCCTGGTTTGCCTGATCCTAAGTGAGGACATAATTTACACTTTTAGATAACTGAGTTACCATATTCCATGAGTAGCATTTACTAGCCCCAACCTTAACTGAAATACCAACCAAGTTTCAAAATCCAACTCCAGGAAAATATAAAAACCATTAAAAAAAAAAAAACTAATGCAGATTATCACAGTCAATACAGAATTTTATTCAGTTCTTTACAGAAATATCTCAATCTAATTCCGTGCTTTCCTAATAATATTTTACCCATAGGTGAGATGTTTTTCAAGCTTACCGTATTCCAAATACTCGGTCTATCAAAAAGCCACCAAAAAAACACAAAACTACATTGGGCCAAGAATACCAGGCATACAGCAGCATGAATTTCGTTGTATTCACCTGCATATCCTATATGGGAAGAAAATAAAACTATTTTTTTCCAAACAGTTAAGTTTAGCAACAAATCAAAACATTCTTTTTGTGTAGAACAGGAATTTCTTAATCATTTGTAGTCACTAAGAGTTTTGAGAATCTCACGACAGCTATGGCCCCTGCCCCAGAAAAATGGTCACACCTGGGATCCCTGAGAACTTCCTGGGTCCACATGCCTCTCAGAGGCTTCATGGAGTCCAGGATCAATTAGATCCTCCATTACTGGAACCATCCCCATCTGCATCTGCCTGTATCTTCCACATTCTTATTCCCATTACACTATATGCACTGGTGATCCCCCCACACGGAAAAGGATAATCTTAGCCCATCCCTACCCCCACCCACTAAATCCTACCTTCTTTCCCTTTCATTCTAGAATGTGAAGGGCCAATCTATTTCTTCCTGTCCAAAGGTAAAAACCTTAAAAAGAAAAAACTATCTGAATACACAAGAAACTGAATATCAAATGTATTTTTACAAAACCAACTAAAAATGCTGACATGGAGAATCCTCTGCAGTCACATCCACATTTAAAAAATCAAAGAACAATAAAAAAGACATATTTAAGAAAGCAAAAAGCTATCCTACCGAATCATTTGTCATTCAGATGATTATGCAATTGGAAAGTGAACTGCAAAAAAAATCTGCTAATACTTTTTGGCAATTCTGTGAAAATAGCACGTAATTATTTAAAGCGTAAAACAGTATCTAGTCACAAGTGGTATAAATGAATTCTTCATGGCCACTCATTCCAACTCAAGAACACTACAGATTGACTACAGATGTTAAAATGGATTCAACGGACCATGTTTCAGACTAGGCAATCTGAGACCCGATGATGCCTCAACAGCTATCCCTTCTCCAGAGCCAACAAAAGAAACAAAGTGAAAAATCAACTTACCCGTTTAACCTGAGTCTGAAGGGCAGCAGGATTATCATAGCAAAAATAGCTGCCTAGAGTAAGGAAGCGCAAACATTTTATAAGTAATAATACTGCCCATATAAAAGTTTCAAGTTGCAAATATTATTCAACTGGTGATTTTCAATGTTTATATGAGGGGCTCAAAGACTGACACCGTGGACCACTTCCCTTCCACTAATATTTTCTAAGTTGTAGCCAGATAATGCAGAGAAAACATGCCAAATCATTTACAAATTATTTTTGTGCATATACAGCAAATATTGGGAATCTAGATTAAGAAGTTAATCAACAACTGTCATTTCACTTTCATCACGCTTCATATGTCTATTATTTTTAGCATCTTCATGAAGCAGCTATATATTCCTTATTTAAAGCTACCAAAACACACACACTAAGGATTTCACAAACATCCCCAGCAGTTTCCTAATAACGTAACCTGAGGTCACCACTTACCATTAGAGCACAAGAATGGAGTTTAACTACTCTGACTGAATCAATATTTGAAACAATAATCTAGGTCAACAAACAAAATACCCAAGATCAAATACTGCAGTGAATACAGCTCCAGGATTGAAGAAAAAACAGAGTTCTAAAAGATTAAACTAAAACATGATGATAATGTCTGTTGGGGGTAATAAAGAAATGTAGAGAGGTCTGACATTCATGCACTCGGATTTAAAGTAATATAACAGATTTTTAGTGGGCTACAAGACAATACTGCACCATTTCCTCATTCTCTCTAGAAGTACATATTAGAAGCTACCAGTTCAAAAGAGAGCAGATTATCATCATAAAGATATGAATTTGGTTTCTAAAACCAGGCAGTTAACCATAATTTACCCAAAATAATCAGTCTGCTTGAGTAGGGGCAATTTTAACTGTTTTGTGTGTTCTGGTTTTTGGCTTCTAAACCCAGCAAGTTGTGATTCCTGCTTTACTTGCTGTAAAGGATACCAATGCCATGCTTTAAAGCTATAGGATAGGCATCATCTTTCCACAAAGTGTGAGGGAAGGGGTGAACAAAGAGTTGCAAAGAAACTAAGCCCAAAGCATCCTTCATGCCTCTACATATTCCAGCAGCAGCATAAAGTTATGCACCATCATGTTTCTATACCTGTTGACGACACAGGTTCTAGCGAGCGCCCTGAAACACATTACCTCCATACCATACCACACTGACATCAGAATGCTGCTGAATACATCAGTTGCAGGAATACACGCATGCTTTAGCAATAACTCAAGAAACTGTTTTCAGAGTCAGATTTCGTAACTGAAACCAAATACCGCCAAGACTACCACAAGTCGAGTCCCGTATGGTTACGTCACTAGTGGCAGAGCAGAAGAGTAAGAGAACACATCTACTCACTGAAGCTATCAGCAAGACACATTCATATATTTACCCAAAGACGATGAGAAGCAAATAGTAGACTGCTAACGTGTTAGTCATTTAAAAGGGGGAGTGCTTAGGGGTGGGTGGTTCAATCTTTCTAAATTCTTTCTTAACAGTATATCGACAGGAGCTTTGACGAAATAGGGATTCCTTCACATCTATGGCCCCAAAGGGCGAGCTGCTAGCCTCTGGGACTTCTTGGAGGGCGAAAGAGTGGGACAAAACTCGCCCAGCTCAGTCCCCTGACCTCCACCTCCGAGACGCCGGAGAGCTAGCTAACAACGTCCACAGGCTTGAATGGAGTCGCGAAGGGCGGGGGGGGGGGGGGAGCTCAGGAGCTTAAGCAAGAAGCTGCACTGAGGCCCCGTGGCAGCTCTGAGCTCAGCGAGGATCTCCGGGCTCCCAGAGAAAATCGGAAATTTCTGGATTAGCAGCCCGACCCCACCCGGCCAGACGGCTCACCGAAGCCTAGGAAGCACATCAGCAACAGCACCAAAAGCCGGTGCGCCAGGCGACTAGGGTCGCAAAGGGCCGGCAGCGCTCCGGGGACAGCTGGGACCGCAGGCGCTCCTCTGCCAGCTTCACTGGGGCCGCCTTCCAGCAGCGCCCGCGCTTCCTCATCGTCCTCTTCCATTGCGACGGTGGAAGACCGGGATGCGGGAATGTTAACTCCGAGAAAAAGCTACACTGCCGGAGCTCAATGAAGAGTGTGGTCACGTGTCCTCTCTCGCTCACGTGACGCCACGGCAGATCACGCAGAGCCACGCTCACGTGAGTGGCCCTGATCACGTGGCGAGCAGAACCGGCCTGGTAAGTAAGTAGGAGGCGGAGTTTCGCCATTCGTTTTCTTTGGGGGCCTGTTAAGGTTCCCACCATCGGCCTTCCACCGTGGAGAGCACTGTCCTTTTGTGCCCTACCTTGTCCTCATTGCAGACCCTGCGCAGCTCCACCAGGGGAAAGTGCGGGCCTCGGGCCGGGTCGACGCCAGTCTCCTGCGCAATCCGATGTGGGCTGGAGACACGGAAAGACGGGCCACCCTTCTCGCAGCATTGCTCTCTTCGGCCTCTTTGACCGCTCTTAATATTAATACATTTGCTTGAACACCTAATAATGTGTCAAGTGACATGCCCGGTACTGGGAATACAAATGTAATGAGACGAGCTCTCGGACCTCAAAGAGTTTACGGTTTAGTTGGAGAATTGACAAAAACTTGTACTTTAAAAAACTATGATGAATGGATTAATGTGGTGAGAACAGTGACTTAAATAAGCACTGAATTTTATTGAAATGCCAGGGCAAGGCATTTGGGAAAGGGAGAACGGGTGCATAGTTTAACTAACTTTGGAGAAAGTAGCCATAGAGGGGGTGGGAAATGCTGAAGCTACTTGAAGTTGGTATCAAGGCAAGAATTAGTGAAAGTGAGCCGGTCATGCTGCCTGTTTCAGGGGATGAGTTACTGGGAGAAGGGGAGGGGTGGGTAGGAAGGATAATAAAGATGCAAGCATGAAACAGAACTGGATGTGTGTGTGTGTGTGTGTGTGGATTTGGGATGGTGAAAGAAGGAACTCAGAAGTAGGAACACTAAAACTGGTCCATGAAGAACCATGCAAGAATTTCTAGCAGAATAGCAAAAATACAAGATTCTTGTTTTTAAAAATTCAATCTGGCAACACCACTCGATCCCCCGCCTTTCTGCATGTCTCCAGGCTTTACAAAAAGAATTTTGAGGGTGACAATCCTAGAGGTCTAATTACAGTGAGGATTACTAGGTATTAGGAAGATCAGAAGTGGCAAGAGCCTACAATGAGGAAATAGGGATAGAGCAAAGGAGACATTAAGTATTTAGGAGGTGAAATGGGGATGACTTTGTGAATAATAGCGTGTAAGTTCTGAAAAAAAGGACTCAAGAATGTCTTCCAGATGTCTAGCATAGGCCTCAAATAGAGGTCAGGATATAGGAAGAGAAGAGAGTGGGGGAGAGTGTCAGAAGAGATCAATTAGTTTGGAACTTGTTGCCTTTGAGATGTCTGCACAAGAGGTCTCCACTTTCCACCTCCCATTCTCTCTTCAGTTCCAAAAGAGTAGCCGCCAGTCTAATAAAACTGTTTTGCCAAGATGACTAACAACTCCATCTTCCCAATTACAGTGATCACTTCTCTGTCCTCATCTTACTTAACTTCTCAGCATTAGTTGATGAGGTTGACAGTCTCCTCCTTTATGGCCCACTTGACACTACGTTTGCCTTGTTTTCCTCCTTGTCTACTAGGCTGTCACTCACTATCTCATTTGTCAGTTCCTCTTCTTTGATTTGAATTCTAAATATTTAAGTGCTCCAAGACCCAGTCCTGGGCTCTCTTTCACTCGTCCAGTCCCATAGCTTGAAAGATCATCACACTCTCTGTGCTGTCCACTAGCCATCACTGTGCTATTGAGCACTTGAAGTGTGGCTACCAATTGAGATGTACTGTATGTGTAAAATACCAGATTTCAAAAACTTGCTATGAAAAAAAGAAAATATCATGTGAATGTTTATACTGCTTACATGTTAAAATTATTATAACATACATATCAAACAAGATATTACAATTAATTTTACCTGCTTTTTTAATGTGGCTGCTAGAAAATTTTAAATTGTGCATGTGGCTTACATACATACATCCACGTATAAACGTCTACAGAGAGAGAGGAAAAAAATGTAGTAAAATGTTAACATTTAGGGGATCTGGGTTCCAGGTATATGGAAAATCTTTGTACTAGTCTTTCAACTTTTCTGTGAGTCCTACTACTGTATGACCTATTGCTAGTCAAGCAAATTGACTTACTTTATAATTACCAAGTGATGGAAAAATAAGAATGAGGGCACGGGTATAGACTTTATCATCTGGGATACAAGACCATTGGATTGACCAGCCATTTTCATTGGTGTGGGGATGGCTGCAGCCTCTGAGGCAAGTTAGCCCCACAGACAGAAAATAGGGTAGGGTTCTCTCAAAAACCTTAAGATCTAGATTCAGCCTTCACATGCCTTTACTTCCTACCCCTCCTACAGAGGGCTGTGTGGGTCAGAACATTCCCCTTATCTCCATTCTATGCAGAGGCCAAGCTGAAAACCTCATAGTTGTTTTCATTGCCTCCTTTCCCTCTCTGGTCCACATCCACCCCACCTCTCCCCACCAGCAGTGCGAGTTTCTGACGTGGGACAAGAGTGAGGAGTGTCTGGTTCTGCTTGGGATCCCAGAAGCAGTAATAAGTGAGCTTGATCTCCAAGAATGGAGAAGATTAAGGGGAAACAGGGTGGTGGGGGCGAGGGGTTAAGGTATTTAAGGCAAAAGGCCAAAAAAAAAAAAACCCACAAAAACAAAAAAAACCTACAAACCACCGTATACAAAAGCTTAGAAAGGGGTACAAAATCACATCAACTGCCATATCAGCTTCATCCAAGTCTATGTGGAAGATATGCAAAGGAAAGCTTTGGAAGTCTGGTAAAAATAACTAGATTGATTTAAATCATGGGACTAAGTGGTGTAAGATAAGATTGCCCTTATATTTTAGAATTGAATTGGCAAAACTGGTGGCCCAGATAATGGGAAGAAGGCATTCACCAGGAGGTCTGGGGAGCCTTGGCTAATTCATCTACTATCATTCTTTAACTGCCTCCTTTATTTTTTCATTTGTTTGTTTTTTGGAGTATTTTTTGGCATTACTGTCATGACCTGAGAATCTGTGTCTCCCACACATTTTGCCTGGTACCTTGCCTTTGCTGTCTTCAGTGTAGAGAAAGCTCTTCCCTCACCTCTCAACTCTGTGAATCAGGTAATGCTGTTTTTATTCCTTAACATTTCTGTCAGCAATATGTTTCCAAGAAAGTCCACTTTGAGTATCTGCTTCCTTTGCCCAGAATATAAAATTCACTCTTTTATAAAGAACTATAGCATGACATAAAGTTGAAATGACATCTTTATTAAGCATGATTTAAAAGTTGATTGAAATAGAAGTGAATTTTCAATAAGAAAAGTTACTTAGTATATGACTTGGACTGATTGCACATTTCTTTTTTTTTTTAATGTTGTGTTAGTCACCATACAGTACATCATTAGTTCTTGATGTAATGTTCCATGATTCATTTTTTGCGCATAGCACCCAGTGCTCCATGCAATATGTGCCCTCCTTAATACCCATCACCGGGCTAGCCCATCCCCACACCCCCCTTCCCTCTAAAACCCTGTTTGTTTTCCAGAGTCCATAGTCTTTCATGGTTCATCTCCCTCTGTTTCCCCCTCTTCATTTTTCCCTTCCTTCTCCTAATGTCCTCCCTGCTATTCCTTATGTTCCACAAATAAGTAAAACCATATGATAATTGTCTTTTTCTGCTTGATTTATTTCACTTAGCATAATCTCCTCCACTTCCATCCATGTTGCTGCAAATCTTGGGTAATCATTCTTTCTGATGGCTGAGTGATACTCCATTGTATATATGGACCACATCTTCTTTATCCAGTCATCTGTTGAAGGGCATCTCAGCTCCTTCCACAGTTTGGCTATTGTGGACATTGCTGCTATGAACATTGAGGTGCATATGACCCTTCTTTTCACTACGTCTGTATCTTTGGGGTAAATGCCCAGTAGTGTAATTGCTGGATCATAAGTTAGTTCTATTTTTAACTTTTTGAGGAACCTCCACACTGTTTTCCAAAGTTGCTGCACCAACTTGCATTCCCACCAACAGTGTAAGAGGGCTCCCCTTTCTCCACATCCTCTCCAACATTTGTTGTTTCTTAATTTTTCCATCAGTAAAAATCAAATTTGTGACCTGCATACTTTATTGGTTTGCCAAAGTGATTGTGGGATTTTTAAGCATGTTAATGTTCATAAGGAAAAAAATATGAATGACAGTGAGCAATAAATACTAGTCTTAATGTTTTTTAGATACAAAGTTTTGCATCTAAAATAATTAAAGCCAAAGAGCAGTCTTTATGGATCTGACCCTCCATGGCCAAACTTTTTTTATAAAGATCTAAAAGAATGTTTGCATACTCAATAAATAATGCTTTTTATTGTATCAAAAAATACCTAAGAAGCATTTAGATTTATTTTATTCACCTCCAATGGAATAATTCTATTATTTTCCTCATTTGTTTGTGGCAAATTTGAGTCCTGAAGGAGCAGAACAAATAATTCACTGGGGTTTCAATACAAATCAGTGAGTAAACAAAAAATACACCATAAATTGCTGTATGACCTACTTGGAAGAACTGGTTAAAAGTAGGAAAGAGATTGCAAAAAATATTGTGTTAATATATATGACTATTCCACTGAATGAAAAAATTTATTAAAATACAAAAATTATAGACCTATCAGAAATTTATGAGGCAATATGACAAAACAATAATAAAGAGATACACAATGAAGAAATACAAGATGAGGAAGAAAAGATAAGAAAAAATTAACAACACTAAAACCAGCCCCTTGGGAAAACAGCATGAGAAAGTAAATATAAGCATGCCCCCTAAAGAAGCCCAAGAGATTTCTTACTGGGAAAAGTAGAAACTGGGAAAGAGTTCTCTCTCAGAGCCACTGACCCTCAGATCCCAGTGAGACACTTAGAACCGAAATGTGCATGAGTGTAAAGTGTGGGAGTAAATATGCATGTTTCTATTCATACACAGACCCCCAGGTTGACCTTATTATCTATTTTGAAAATTAAAGAGAAGGGACCTGTCCCCAAAGATAGGAAATTGGTAAGTCAGGATGAAGAAGAGGAAGGCTGGTATATTGGGAACAAAGATAGGTACCATGCTCAAGAGGAAATGCCATCCCAAATTTCCCTAAATTTCTAATGCCAATGACTACATTTATGCCCTACAGAGTTCAATTTTTACTAAAGAGATGTCTTTCTTACTATGATAATTTTTAATATATATATGCATTCCTCTTTCAATCTATTTCTGTTTTCTCTATGTGTCCAGCTATGCATTCATCCATATGCCTACCTCTACCTATGTTTGTCTGTTTATATACTATGGTTGTGGAATTCTGTTTTATAGACTAATTGCAAAAGTAAACTCACCATAGTTTTCCTCCCTCATAACAGGTAAGGGGCTCAGGAAAGAATATGTAATGTCGAATTTTCTAATTGGAAAAATTTAAAGGAAACTTAAAGCTTGGTAAAAGGAAAATATATATGTATACATACATATATACATGTTAAGCAGCAAAAATTGTGCACATACTTATGAGTTACATATTGAGGAAGAGAAAGACAAAGAATGAGAAAAAGAAAAAATTAAGGTATTGGAGGAACAGGCATAGGAATAAATATGGACACACCTTACGCAGGTTGTGGGTTTACTGTCTCAGCTCATTCTTTTCACCTACTCTGTAATAATTTAAATGTTTCCTTTGCCCCTGGCACAATGTGAAGCTTTGTCAGTAGATGGCGCAGGAGAGACATCTCAGGCTGGAAGGATCTAGCCTGCACTTGGCAGGTGCTCACTCCAGGGCTTGGCTCGAGCAGCCGCTCCAGTGCCCAGTTCCTGCACCACGGGTAAAAAAGAAAAAAAAAAAAAAAAGATCAAGGACCCGCAGCTTAATAGAACAAATAAATCTATAAAGTTATTACTATAACAAAGCTATACAACAAAGACACCTCTGAAATTTAAAGTAAGAAGAAAAAGAAAAGAATGACAAAAAATGAAAATAACCAGCGTGTTGGAAGAGCAACAACAGAAAGGGAAATGTGACCATACTACTACAGAAGCAGGGTAGATTTTATAATTTGGGAAGTAATAAGGTCTTCTCTACTCTAAGCTTGAAATTTAAATCAACGCACACCTATGTCAAACAGATCATTGTAAAATCTTGAAGTGAACAAACTTGCTAGACTGGTCCGCCTGCTGTCATCTATTCAAGCGTGATTTGTCTGTGAATACTGCAAAATGGCGTGTCAACATGTGATTCAATTCATACATCTAAACCTAAACAGGATTTATCATCTGTTTCAGATCCTTATGTATATATGTCTTTATCCGCCTATCTACGTATTGAGAGAAGTGACCTGCCACACATAGAGTGCATTAGTGAATTTGTCAGGAGCGCTGGGCCAGGGAAGGCAAAGACAGGTGTACCTGTCTTAAAATGCCTTCCTCATCCATCTCTACCATTCCTGATTCATCACAAATTTCTAGTACTAAAAATTTAAATTATTTCCTGGATTAGGTCAAAAAACAGCATTGATACAGATGTTAGTTGTTAAAAGTTGTTTCTTCTTTTTTAAAAGATTTTTTAAATTTATTTATTTGACAGAGACAGCCAGCGAGAGAGGGAACACAAGCAGGGGGAGTGGGAGAGGAAGAAGCAGGCTCCCAGTGGAGGAGCCTGATGTGGGGCTCCATCCCAGAATGCTGGGATCATGCCCTGAGCCGAGGGCAGACACTTAACAACTGCACCACCCAGGCGCCCCAAAAGTTGTTTCTGTCTACCTAACAATATATCCTGAAAAATCCTCCGTATCAGTTCCTACAGATCTTACTTACTCTTTTTTTATATCTGCGTAATATTATATCATATATACGTACTGTATTTTATTCAACCACTTTCCTATATTTGGGCATTTATTAAGCTTTCAATATTCTACAATTACAAATCATTGCAATGTATAATCTTTGCATACGTATTTTTATATTGCTGGAATTTTGTATTCAGGCTAATGTGCAATTGCTGAGTCAAAGCATAAGTGGATATATGGTTTTGTTAGATATTCCAAATTTCCCTTTAGAGAGATTGTAACATTTTGTGTTGTGAAAATACCTGTTTTCCCACAGCCTCACCAAGAGACTGTATTGTCAAGCTTTTGAATTTTTGCCTATTTGGGTTGGCATATGCAGCATAGATTTATAAAAATAACTTGAAGAAATGTATACAGTAGTAGATATAAATTGTTAAAGGCAGAAATCATTTGCTTTTGGATTGGCGTGTTCACCTATTGAGAGCGTCTGTCTCCAGATGCTCTTCCTTTGTTACCATCAGAGGTAAGCTCTCTCTCACACAGCCACTAATGCTGTTTGGCCAGTAGATGGCACTCTAGTGCTACTTTAAACGGTAGATTCTCTACAGCCTTTTCAGTTCACATATCTTAGGACAATAACTGTAAAAATCCACTGCCTGTGTTCACTAGTTAAGAGTTTCCAAGGGATAAATCTTCTTTTAAAATACCCAAGACTGATTTGCTTAGCAGGAAAGAGCTTTCTGAAGGGCTAAAGGAAAACAATTTAGCATGTTCTGATTTAAATCGCATGTGGTAGTATTGATCTGATAATGAAAATTAGCTAAGTTAAGAACAAAATTCATGGGCAATGAGAACTAAACCATGATCATGTGGCTCTTTAATATATATAAATGTTAACAGATTTGCATTTTTGTCTTTGATGAAATGACCTACACAGGTCCAGAAAAACTAGAGGGCGGCCTTACCTGCTCTCTACAGATAGCCCTCTCCCTTACTACAGTCTCCAAACATGAAATGCAGATGTCTTAGCTTAGCTCTTGCAGTCCCTTTCCTAACATTACCTTCATAAACTTGATCTTGACATGAATTCCTAAAGCATTTTTACACTAAGAAAAATTGATAAGAATGATGTGAAGGACCAGAGAATCCTTATATTGGTTGCTTTGTTGACTAAAGGCAGACAGAAATCTTAGCAAACCTAGAGTATTAAACTGTAGACCTTGAATATCCATTACTTACTTCAAAAAGCAGGTAATTGTCAAATCAAAAAGAAAGAAGGTTGAGTTCACAGGGTAAAGCCGTGTTATCTTCAGTATCAGGCATATTCGTTATCAAAATTAATTAAATGACATATAAATTGTATTCTTAAATATTTTATTAGCAGAGTCCCAGCAGAAAAATGAGAGCATCAAATAGGACATATCCAAAAAGGTTCTAAGAGTTTTAGTAAGGACCCCAAAGATTAGTTGAGACTAGCCAGACTCCCATTCTAGAATAAGCACAATATTCGGTAAACATAACTATGATCAATAAAACCGGCAACGTGATAGATACACACTGAGTTCTGATTTAAGCAACAGTTAAATCACTCCTTACGACAACCTTTAGCCAACTGTGGCTAAGAAATCATCTCCACTCTGAATTTCTTTCTCCGCACTGTAGAAGTGCTGCCACACATTGTCACCTGCTGGCTCAGTCCCACTTGGGTCTTACAGCCTTTGTTTCAGTTGCCAGACAGTCCTGGGTTCTTGCTTACCTCTTGTTCCAAGGTCACCTGAAGTGCAGACTTCACAAAGGCATTCCCAGCAGCGTCCTCTTCCTTCCACCGTGCTTGCTAATCCTGTATGACCACAGGACTGGCTCATCTCATTGTGAGGCCCTGTGGCTTCTGTGTGTTTCTGACTGGAGCATTCTAAGTTTTCTGGCCATGGCCTCTCTGTTCTCCTTACAAGCAGGTATAAAAGGAGGGGTTTTCAAATCTGCTCTGTAAATATTGATCTTTTTTTTCTTTTAAAGGGAAGATTAAACTATACGGGTAGTGGAAGATGATAGTGAGCTTATGAGAGTTCCCATTTTATTACCTTTCATTTCTTGAACAAGAGTTTCACTAAGTCTACCTAGCAACCTTGAATTCAGGAGTTGAACTGGTAAATCACTCACAACTGTTTGAGGGGAATAGTATTTTACCTAGAACTTTTGAAATTTTTCGAAGCTGAAATTGAAAATCAGCTAAGTGTTCCTAAAGCCTTTCTAGTCTGCTGATGAATTTCGATAAGTAGGTTGATGCAACCTGGGCATTCCATTGTTTTTCTAATAAATACGCATCTGCCAACTATTTATACACACGTAATAATACCGACTGCTTACTGTGTTCCAGGCAGTTTTAAGCACTTTCCTGGTATTATTTGACATAATCCTCGCAACAACCCTATGAGATAGGTACTTTGAATATCCCCATGTTATAAACGATGAATTTCTAGTAATCGTCAGAGAAATGCAAATTAAAACAATGAAATAACATTTTATACCTGTCAGAATGCCTGAAATAAAAAAACACAAGAAATAACAAATGTTGGTGAGGATGTAGGAAAAAAGGAACCCTCATGCACTGTTGGTGGGAATGCAAACTGGTGCAGCCACCGTGGAAAACACACGGCGTTTTCTCAAAAAAATAAAAATAGGATTATTATATGATCCAGTAATTCCACTACTGGATATTTACCCAAAGAATATGAAAACACTAGAATTTAAATAAAAGTAAATTTAAAAAGAAAATGAGGGGTGCCTGGGTGGCGCAGTCATTAAGCGTCTGCCTTCTGCTCAGGGCGTGATCCCAGCGTTCTGGGATCGAGCCCCACATCAGGCTCCTCCGCTAAGAGCCTGCTTCTTCCCCTCCCACTCCCCCTGCTTGTGTTCCCTCTCTTGCTGGCTGTCTCTCTCTGTCAAATAAATAAATAAAATCTTAAAAAAAAAAGAAAAAAAATGAAAACACTAATTCAACAAGACACATGCACTCCTATGTTTATTGCGGCATTATTTAAATAGCCAAATTATGTAAGCAACCCAAGTGTCCATCTATAAATAAATAACGAATATGTTTTATACATTCACAATAGGATATTACTCAGCCATAAAAAAGAATGAAATCTTGCCATTTGCAATGACATGGATAGACCCAGAGAGTATGGTGCTAAGTGAAATAAGTCGAGAAAGAAATACCACATGATTTCACTCATATGTGGAAATTTAAGAAACAAAAAAAATGAACAAAGTTTAAAAAAGAGAGAGACAAAAAAACAGACTCTTAAATACAGAAAAGCAGCTGGTTGTTGCCAGAGGAGAGGTGGGTGGAGGGATGAATGAAATAGACATAGGGGTACCCTTGAAATAGATTGAGAGTACACTTATCTTGATGAACACTGAGAAATGTATAGAATTGTTAAAAAATTATACTGTAGAACTGAAACCAATATAACAGTATTATACTTGAATTTAAAAAAATAATTTTAAATAAATGGTGGATTTCTAGCTATGTAAGTAGGAAAAGGTAGAATGAGGAAACTCTAAGTAAGCCAGAGGGTCTGGGGAATATAGGCACTCTACCAAGAGCGAGCAGGGTAGATCAGCCCCAGAGGACCTACACAATACCCACATAGAATATCCCTCAGTAATGTAGCCTGATGAGGAAGCCTATGTCCTGAGGGGAGAGAGACAGAGGCTCAGACTGGGTGCCCATTCTGTGGGAGAGGAAACCTACTATTGACCCTACTAATTAGACTGGGCTAGCAAAGAGGTAAAACAAACAAAACAGTTAACCCTAGCAGGGCTTCCTGTGACCAGGACTTGAAAGCAGAGGGAGAATAAAGACCTTATTTCCGTCTTATATGGATAAGGCAAATTCTCCCTTATGTTCTCGCTACACTGGGCCAGACTGCAGCTTATAAAGGACTCTTCTGGGAGGCAAGGGCTCCCTAGTGGGAATAAGGTGCAAGTAATTCATCCTAAGGAAGGCAATGGGTAGCATGTGAAATGACTGAACAGTAGCTCTATGTTCATGCTTGATTTTATGCCTTTTAGAGGCTGTGGGAGAAGTGTCCCACCATAGCCTCCACGGGTATTTGTAATTTCCATACAAGCAAGCCCAACTTCCAACTGCAACTCTTTGCTTCAGGGCTGGCTATGGCCACCAGAGCCCATTGGGCCTGCGCACGGGGTATAGACTGAAAGTTCCAGACAGTGAATACCAGCTTTATAGTTGGGTGATAAATATCCCATTCCTCTTGCCACTTGGGTGGATAACCCTGAAATGCATGTTCCCCAGAAGAATTTTGCCCTGATTGCCCACTCTGGTAACTTATTTAATAATATATCCTTTTAAAAGCCATCATTCCTTCCCTTCTTAGTGTCTTCTGGGGTCACCTCTTGTATTGGGGGTCTCCAAGACTCCCCTCCCCCAGATTCAGAGATTCACTAGAAGGATTCACACAACTCAGTATTTAGTGATATTCATGGTTATGATTTTTTACAGCTAAAGGACAAAAAGCAAAAAGAAAAAGTGCGTGGGATAAAGCCCAAAAGAAACCAGGAACAAGCTTCCAAAATTTCTCCTGCAGTAAATCACACAGGATGTGGTTTATTCCCACAGCAACAAGTTGTGACAGCATGTTTGAAAAGCTGTCTAGTAGGGAAGCTCCTTAGAGACTCCCTGCCCAAAGTCTTTAACAAGAGTTGGTCATATAGACACCCTCTGCTTGGCATGTGCCCAAATCCCAGACTCCCAAAAGGAAAGTAGGTGTTTAGCACAAACCACATTGTTTACATGAGGTTTAGGCACGGTGAGCCATTCATACAGGGTTTTGGGAATCCTCTCAAAATCCAAGTTCCCTGAAACCAGCCAAGGGCCAGCCTTGCAAGCAGGCCTCAGGGTAGCAGTCTTAGGCCTGATGTGTTAATGCTTTTATCCACATAAAAAATATCACCGAATAAATTTCTTGCCCTCAGATCTTTGTGTTAGGGTTCACTTAACCCAGACTAATCCTGGAGTGTGTTCCTTCTCTGAGAATACGGGCTAGTAATCATATCAGAAACTCAATATATTTGATTTTAAAACTTACTAATGTTTCACTCTTTTTCAAAATGCTTTGGATTCATATATAATAATATAACACACACCAGAAGAACTGAGAATGTGGTATATTGACTAGATCTCTGTTCTGGAAGTTAGAGATCTTGACTTCAGTTCTTTTATGCCTCATGTAAGGATTGGCTAACATCAGTGAATTTCAGTTTGTTGCTACCAATAATCCCTTGTAAATTTCTGTTTTCATTCATTTGGGCTATTATAACAAAATGCCATAGACAGACTAGCTTAGAAATAACATAAATTTATTTCTTAAAATTTTGGAAGCTGGGAAGTCTAAGATCAAGGTACCAGCAGATTCAGTATTTGGTGGGAGTCCTCTTCCTAGTTCTTTTCACTATGTCCTTAACATGACAGAAGGGGCAAGGGAGCCCTCTTGGTTATCTTTTGTAAAAGTACTGTTCCCATTTATGGGAGTTCTGCCCTCATGACCTGAGTTGTAAAGGCTCTACCTCCTACCATTATCACATTAGGGATTAGATTTCAACATATGAATTTTAGGGGGAAAGCAAATATTCAATATATAGCAATTCCTGACCACCATAAACCCCATATTTCTTTGACTTTATTTCTAAAAACTTTAATCACCTTTATTTTTTATTTTTTTTAAAGATTTTATTTATTTATTTGACAGAGACAGCCAGCGAGAGAGGGAACACAAGCAGGGGGAGTGGGAGAGGAAGAAGCAGGCTCCCAGCGGAGGAGCCTGATGTGGGGCTCCATCCCAGAATGCCAGGATCACGCCCTGAGCCGAAGGCAGACGCTTAACGACTGAGCTACCCAGGTGCCCTTTTAATCACCTTTATTGAGGTATGATTTACATTCAGTAAAATTTATCCCTTGTCATTGTGCAAATCAATGATTCATGATGAATTTATACCAGTATATAATCACCACTCCAATCTAGACAAAATAGATGTCACCCCAAAAAGTTTCTTCATGGCCCATTACATTCAATCTTTTCCTCTACCCCCAGCCCAAATACTAGACATTAATGATCTGGTTTTTCCTTCATTGTAGTTGGCCTTTTCTAGATTTTCGTGTGGGAGGAATTATAGACTATGTAGTCTTTTTTTTTTTCTATCTTCTTTCACTTGGCATAAGTCACTTGAAATTCATCCATATTGTTGTGAGCACCCGTAGTTCATCCCTTTTTGTTGCTGAACAGTATTCCATTGAATGAATGTAGAATAGTCTGTTTATCCATTCACCGGTTCATGAACATTTCAGTTTTTTCTAGTTTGGGCTATTATGAACAAAATTGCTAAGAACATTAATGGAAAAAACCTTGTAAAACCTGCTTTAATTTTTCTTGAGTAAATACCAATGAGTAAGATTGCTGAGTTGTGTGGTAAGCGTATATTTAATTTTTTAAGAACAGCAGGACTGCTATGCAAACCAGCTGTGCCTTTTGCATTCCCAACTGAAATGTGTGAGAAATCCAGTTGTTCCACATCCTCATGGACACTGTATACTGTCAGATGTTTTTCTTGTAGTTTTAGCCTTTCCAATGGGTGTGTACTAATAGCTCATGGTAGTTTTACGTTATATTTCCCTGATGACTATCTATGTTGATTGAAGAACTTTTCATGTTTATTTGACATGCATGTAATATAACTTCTTTGGTGAAGTGTGTGTTCAAATCTTTTCCCCATTGTTAAAAATTGAGCTGTGTTCCCAATATTGTAAGAGTTCTTTATTCATTTAAGATACAAGTCTTTCATCAGATTATATTTTGTAAATAATGTGTGCCAATCTGTACCTTGCATTCTTATTTTCTTAATGAAGTCCTTTAAAAATAGCTTTATTGAAATATAACTCACAAATCCTACCATTCACCATTGTAAGTATACAGGTCAATGGATTTTAGTATATTCACAGAGTTGTGCAACCATCAGTGCAATCTAATTTTACAACATTTCAGCACTCCAAAAATATCCTTTGTATTCTTTAGCATTCACTCTGATATCCCCTTACTGACCCCTCATTACCCACTCAGGCCTCTGTAACCACTAAACTATTTTCTGTATCTCTGGATTTGCCTATTTGGAACATTTCATACAAATGGAATCATATAATACGGATATATTATGATTAGCTCCTTTTTGTAGAGTGTTTTCACGTTTCATCCATATTATAGTATATATCAGTACTTCATTCCTTTTAATTGCCAAATAATAGTCCATTGTGTGAACATACTACATTTTCTTTGTCCATTGATCAGTTAATGGACATTTGTATTGTTTCCACTTTTTGGCTATTATGAATAAAGCCTGCTATGAACATTCTTATATGAGTTTTTGTGGACATGTTTTCACTTATCACTAATAGTGTATAAGGGTTCTAATTTCTCCACATCCTTGCCAATTCTTGTTATTATCTTGTCTTTTTACTTTAGCCATCTTAGTGGTTGTGAAGTCATAGTTCTTTGCTTTACATTTTCTAGTGGCAAGTGAAATTGAGCATCTTTTCGTGTGCTGATTAGACTTTGTAAATCTCCTTTGGAGAAATGTCTTTTCTGATCTTTTCCCATTTTTTTAAGAGCGGGGGAGAGGTGGAAGGGGGGAAGAGGGAGAGGAAGAAAGAGAGAAACTTAAGCAGGCTCCATGCCTAGCACAGAGCCCGACGCGAAGCTCAGTCTTACAACCCTGAGATCATGACTTGAGCCAAAATCAAGAGTCTGACCCTTAACTGAGCAACCCAGGTGCCCCTCCTTTTCCCATTTTTAATTAAATTGTCTTAATATATATATAATCACATATAAAAATTCTTTATCTATTCTGGACATAATACCCCTATCAGATATATAATCTGCAAATATTTTCTCCCATTCTGTAGGTTTTACTCATATTGTTTGTAGAACACAAGTTTTAAGTTTTGATGAAATTCAATTTATAAACTTTTTCTTTTTTCCCTTAAAGTTTTGTTTATACGATAAAGTTCATATCTAAGAAACCATTACCTAACGCGAGGTCACAAAAATTTACTCCTGTTTTCTTCTGTGAGTTATAATTTTATTCCTTACATTTGTGTGTTTCATCTATTTTGAGTTAACTTTTGTGTGTGATATAAGAAAGGAGGATAATTTTTTCGCAGGTGTATATGTAGTTTATCTAGTACCACTTGTTGAAGGTTATTTTTCTCCCGTTGAATTGTCTTGGCACCCCTGTCAAAGATCAGTTGATCGTAAATGTAAAGGTTTATATTTGGACTCTAAATTCTTTTCCAACGATATGCATTTTAATCCTTATGCTAATACTATACTGTCTTTATAGTAGAATTTGAAATCAAGAAGTGTGAGTCCTCCAGTTTGGTTCTTTTTCAAAATTATTTTAGCTATTCTGGGTCCCTTGCATTTCTGTATGAATTATAATATCAACTTGTCAGTTTCTCTAAGGAAGAAAAAACAGCTAGCTGGGATTTTTAGTAGTGGTTTCATTGAATCTGTAGATCAATTTGGGAAATATTGCCATCTTAACAACATTGTCTTCTTTGGTGGGGGGATGAATTGTATTTTATTTACATAGCATATGCCAAATGGAAACAAAGGAAGCAACTCAAAAAGGTCCAAAGTAATCAGCCATGTATTACAATACAATATAGTCTTCTGACCCATGATTATGGGATGTCTTTCTATTTATTTAAATTGTATTTAATTTTTTCAACAATGTTTTGCACTTTTTAGTATACAAATCTTGTACTCTTGTTAAATGTATTTCTTACTAATATATTTTTTTGATGATATTGTAAATGGAACTGTTTTCTTAATTTCATTTTCAGATTGTTTCTAATGTATACAAGTATAATTGAGTTGTATATAGAAATGATCCTTTATCCTGTAGCCTTGCTGAACTCATTTGCTAGTTCTAGTGTGTTTTACTAGATTCCTTAGGATTTACTATACACAAGATCATGTCATCTGCAAATAGAGATCATTTTATCATTTTACCTCTTCCTTCCTAATCTGAATACCTTTTATTTTTCATGCCTAATTGCCCTAGCGAGAACCTCCAGTAACATGGTGAATAGAAGTGGGAAGAGCAGACATCCTTGTCTTGTTTTACCTTTAGTTATCATGTTAGCTGTAGGATTTTTTTGGTATATGTGCTTTATCATGGTAAGAAATTTCCTTCCTTTCCTGGCTGCTTGAGTGTTTTTATCATGAAAGGATATTAATTTTGTCAAATTTTTCTGTGTTCTATTGAGAAGGTCATGTGATTTTTATCCTTCATCCTTTTAATGTACATTACATTAGTCAAATTTCAGAAGTTAAATTAACCTTGAATTCCTGGAATAAATCCCACGTGTATATGATATATAACCATTTGTATATGTTTATGGATTCGGGTTACTAGTTTTTCCTTGAGGATTTTTGCCTTTGAATCATAAAAGATACTGGTCTATATTTTCCTTTCCAGTGATGTCTTTGCCTGGTGTTGATATCAGGGTAATCCTGGCCTCATAGAATGAAATGGAAAATATTCCATCCTTTTTTATTTTTGAAAGTTTGCGAGGGATAGGTATTAACTCTAAATGTTTAATATTTAATGTTTAAATGTATAATTCACCAGTGAAACCATCTGGGCCTGGGCTTTCCTTTGTGGAAAGTTTTAAAATTACTAAGCTGATATTTTTACTTGTTATCAGTCTATTCAGAATTTGTCTGTTTTATTGAGTCAGTTTTGGTAGTTTATGTCTTTCCAGGAATTTTTCCATTTTATCTCTCAAATTTGTTGGCATACAGTTTTTTAAATTATCCTTTCATATTTCTTCCTATTTCTGTAAAGTTGGTAGTTGTGTGCCCTCTATTACTCTTAATTTTTATAACATAAGTCCTCCCTCTTCCTTCCTTAATAAGTCTAGGTAATAGTATTTCAATTTTTTTCCTCAAAAGACCAAGTATTGGTTTTGTTAATTCTATTGTTTATAAATATTCTATTCTAGCTCTTTCCACTCTAAACTGTACTATTTCCTTTGTTCTTCTTGCTTTGGATTTAGTTTCTTCTTTTTTCCAGTTCCCTTGATGTAAAATTAGGTTTTTGACTTGATACCTTTCTTCCTTTTTCATATCGGCCTTTAAAGCTATAAATTTCCCTCTAAGCATTACTTTAGCTGTGTCATATGTTTTCTTTTTGCTTAACATTTCACAGTTTATTTTTTATTAAGTGTTTTATTTTAATTCCAGTATAGTTAACATACAGTGTTATATTCATTTCAGGTGTACAATATAATGATTCAGCAATTCTGTACATTTCTCAGTGCTCATCACAATAAGTATACCCTTTACTCCCCTTCACCTATTTAACCCACCTTCCCTCTGGTAACCATCAGTTTGTTCTCTATAACTAAGAGTCTGTTCCTTGGTTTGTCTTTCTTTCTCACCTTTTTTTTCCCTTTGCTCATTTGTTTCTTAAATTTCATGTATGAGTGAAATCATCTGGTATTTGTCTTTGACTGACTTATATCACTTAGCATTATACTCTCTAGTTCCATCCATGTTATTGCAAATGGCAAGATTTCATTCTTTTTATGACTGAATATTCCATTTATACTCTCTCTCTCTCTCTCGCTCTCTCTCTCTCTATATATATATATGCTTCTTCTTTATACTGTCATCGATCACTGGACACATGGGCTGCTTCCATAGTTTGGCTATTGTAGATAATGCTGCAATAAACACAGGGGTGCATGTGTCCCTTTGAATTAGTGTTTTTGTATTTTGGGGGGTAAATACCAGTAGTATGACTACTGGATCGTAAAGTAGTTCTATTTTTAACTTTTGAGGAACCTCCATACTGTTGTCCACAGCAGCTGCGCCAGTTTACATTCCCACCAAGAGTGCACAGGTTTCCTTTTTCTTTACATCCTCGCCAACACTTGTTTCTTGTGTTTTTTATTTTAGCCATTCTGACAGGTGTGAGGTGGTATCTCATTGTAGCTTTGATTTGCATTTCCCTGATGATGAGTGACGTTGAGCATCTTTTCATGTGTCCATTAGCCATCTGGATGTCTTCTTTGGAGAAATGTCTGTTCATGACTTCTGTCCATTTTTAATTAGATTATTTGATTTTTGGTGTTGAGTTGTGTAACTTCTTTATATATTTTGGATACTAAGCCTTTATTTTATGTGTCATTTGCAAAGATCTTCTCCCATTCAGTAGGTTGTCTTTTAGTTTTGTTGATTGTTTCCTTCACTGTGGAGGAGCTTTTTATTTTGATGTAGTCCAAATAGTTTATTTTTGTTTTTATTTCTGTTGCCTCAGGGGAGATGTCTAGAAAACTGTTGCTACAGCCAATATCAGAGAAATTACTGACTGTGCTCCCTTCTAGAATTTTTACAGTTTTGGGGCTCACATTTAGGACTTTAATACATTTTGAGTTTATTTTTGTGTATGGTGTAAGAAAGTAGTCCCCTTTCCTTCTTTTGCATGTAGCTGGCCAGCTTTCCAGCACCATTTATTGAAGAGACTATCTTTTTCCCATTAGATATTCTTTCCTCCTTTGTCAAAGATTAATTGACTGTATACTTGTGGGTTTATTTCTGAGTTTTCTATTCCACTCTATTAATCTATGTGTCTGTTTTTGTGTCAGTACCATACTGTTTTGATTACTACAGCTTTGTGTTTTTTTAAAACTTGGAAAGTTTGTAATCATTTAATCTTTCAGCAAATGCCACCATTCCCAAAAACCAGGTTCTTAAATTATTAGTGTTAAAGAAAGAAGTGCATATTTAAAATCACATTATTTACAAAATTCAATCCTTTGTGACCAATCATTATGTCATATAGATATCAAATTTAAAAAAACATGTTTTGCAACCTGTAATCTTTTCAAGTAAACTTTAAAATAAAAAGAATCACATGAATAAAATTTAAATATTCCAAATTTATTCAACAAATACAGAATATCTAATGTATGCTGAAAAGTTAAATATTTTAATATTTTGTTTCAAGCATACAGTACAAGAGGCCCAATTTTAAGTAATCTTTTTGAGCAGAACAGTAATGCTTAATTTGGAAATTCAGTCACCAAAAATTTTAGAAAAATTGTTATTAAATTATTTTTAAATAACATATATATGTCTTTGGTGGGATATTATGCCCTTGAAAATTTGCTACAGAACATGATGAAATACATTTTTTCTATTAGAAAAAGATCATTTTAATCTTTTTGGTTCACATTGCCTTCTTTTTTTAATCAAGATAGAGTTATTATTGAGAACATAATGTTATCTTATCAACAAAATGTATTTTCTTTGATTGGAAAGAAAACTATATGTGCCACAATAGTCTGAAAACCTATAGAGTCAAAGCACTCAAAGCCTAAGAAATTGAGGGGCCTGTATTGAAAAAATAGTCACACCTGGAATTTGTGTTTCTTTGGACAGCAGGTAGTTGAGTCTTGTGTTTTGGGGGAGTGGGGAGGGGGGTTTGTTTTGTTTTGTTTTAGCATTTAAATACACACCAGTATCTTTCAGCATGTAATTTGCATATGAGCTCTATGGAAGATAATAGAATTGTCAATGTTAAATTTACACAGTTTAATAACTGTATTTTATTTATGGAAGTGATTCCTACAGCTTTGTAATATACCCTGAAGTCTGGAATTATGTGATACCTCCAGTTTTGTTTTTCTATTTCAAGATTGCTTTGGCTATTTGGGGTCTTTTGTGGTTCCATACAAATTTTAGAATTCTCTGTTCTAGTTCTGTGAACAATGCTGTTGGTATTTTGATAGCAGTTGCATTAAATGTGTAGATTGCTTTGGGCGGTATAGACATTTTAACGATATTTGTTCTTCCAATCCATGAGCATGTGATGTCTTTCCATTTCTTTACATTGTCTTGAATTTCTTTCATCAGTGTTTAATAGTTTTCAGAGTACAAGTCTTTCACCTCTTTGGTTAGGTTTATTTCTAAGTATTTTATTGTTTGGGGTGCAATTGTAAATGGGATTGTTTTCTTGATTTCACTTTCTGCTACTTCATTATTATTAGTGTATAAGAATGCAACAGATTTCTTTCTTTTTTTTTTTTTTTTTTGGTAAGATTTTTTTATTCTTAAGTAATCTCTATGCCCAACGTGGGGCTTGAACTCATAACCCCAAGATCAAGAGTCACATGCTTCTCCTACTGAGCCAGCCAGGGGCCCCTGAATGCAACAGATTTCTGTACGTTGATTTTGTATCCTGCAACTTTACTGAATTTATTTATCAATTCTAGCGGTTTTTTGGTGGAGTCTTTAGAATTTTCTATATATAGTATCATGTCACCTGCAAATAGTGGAAGTTTTACTTCTCTCTTACCAATTTAGATGCCTTTTATTTCTTTTTGTTGTCTGATTGCTGTAGCTAGAACTTCCAGGACTATGTTGAATAAAAGTGGCAAAAGTGGACATGTTCCTGACCTTTGGGTGAAAGCTCTCAGTTTGAGTATGATATTCCCTGTGGGTTTTTCATATAAGGCCTTTATTATGTTGAGTATGTTTCCTCTAAACCTACTTTTTTGAGGGTTTTTATAATGAATGGATGCTGTACTTTGTCAGCTGCTTTTTCTGCATCTATTGAAATGATCATATGGTTTTTGTCCTTTTTCTTGTTGATGTGATGTATCACATTAACTGATTTCATATAAGTTTTAGTATGTTGTATTTTGTTTTCATTTATTTCAAAGTACTTTCTAATTTCCTTTGTAATTTCTTCTTTGACCTACTAGTTATTTAGGAGTATATTTTTAATTTCCACATATTTGTGAATTCCCTTCTGTTATTACTTTCTAATTTATTCCATTGTGGTTGAAAACATGCTTTGTTTGACTTACATCTTTTTAAATTTACTGACAGTTTCTTTATGGCCTACTATATAGTCTATCCTGGGGAATGTTCCATATGCACTTGAGAAGAAAGTGTGTTCTGCTGTTCTCGCGTGGACCGTTTTAGAGATATCTGTTAGATCTAGTTGATTTATAATGTTGTTCAAGTCTTTCATGTCATTCTTGGTTTTCTGCCTGGTCTTTCTATCCATTATTGAAAGTAGGGCATTAAAGTCTCCAACTATAATTATTGAACTTTTATTTCTCCCCTTATCACATGGCCTTTCCAGAAGTCTCATCATCTGTCTTTTGAAGAGTGTATATACTTTTAATTTTGATAAAGACCATTTAACCTATTTTTTCTTTAATGCTTTCTGCTTTTTGTATCTTATCTAAGACATCTTTTCCTTACTCAAGATCACAAAAAATTTTCTCTTCTTCTTTGTTTTGTAAGTTTTACCATTTTAGCCTCTATATTTAGACTGATCTGCATTATTTCTAGTTAACTTTTGTATATGGTTTGAGGTAGGGGTCCAAGTTAATTTTTTTCTTTTTATACATCCAGTTGCTGCAGTATTATTTATTAGAAATATAACCCTTTCCCCATTGAATTACCCTAGTACATTTGTAAAAAAATTAATTAAACATATGTGTATGGGTCTACATCTGGACTCTCTGTTGTATTCCAGTTATCTATATGTCTATCCTTATGCTAAAACCATTCTGTCTTGACTAATGTAGCTTTGTTATAAATCTTAAAATTAAGAATATAAATTCTACAACTTTATTCTACTTTTTCGAAACCATTTTGACTATTCTGCATCCTTTGATATTCCATATACATTTTATTTTTTATTTTATTTTATTTTTTAGATTCTAAGAGAATTTCTTTTTACTTTTTTTAGATTTAAATTTTGTTCATTAACACACAGTGCAATATTGGTTTCTGGAGTAGAATTCAGTGATTCATCACTTCCATACAACACCCAGTGCTCATCACAACAGTGCCCTCTTTAATACCCGTCACCCATCTAGCCCATGCCCCACACCCACATCCTCATCAACCCTCAGTTTGGTCTCTCTCATTAACAGTCACTTACGGCTTGTTTCCCTCTCTCCTTTTTTTCTCTTCTCCCTTCCCATACGTTCATCTGTTTCTTTCTGACTCATTTCATTTAGCATATTACACTCTAGCTGCATCCATGTCATTGCAATGGCAAGATTTCTTTCTTTTTGATGCCTGAGTAATATTCTTGTGTGTGTGTGCGTGTGTGTGTGTGTACCACGTCTTCTTTATCCATTCAAAAGTTGATATAACAGCATTATCAACAATAGCCGAACTATGGAGAAAGCACAAATGTCCACATACGTTTTAGAATCAGCTCATTAAATTATACAAAGGAGGCTATGGTGTAAGAATACCGTTGCATTCAAACCAAAATTATAGATGGGAGAGATATAAAATCATTAACCTGGAATCAATCCTTCACCCTTTCTGTAAAGTTCTGTATAAAGATGTAAGTAAAACTGCAGATCATAGTATTGTGGTGTAATGGGGTGGGGGGAATCCGAAGTCATTGTTTGGAACTCAGGTCTGCCACATTCATCATTTAAAATCCTTGAGTTTTTATTTCTCCTGGACAGAATTAATAATTTATCCATTCCTTTCTGGTTATATAAACTACCTCAAAATTTCATAGTTTAAGCAATCACCAATTTATACTACAGGGGTAAATAACTTTGTACCTGGGGAAGCCTTGTGAAAACATAAGAGATTATTACTACTGATGTTCCAGGCTAATTTAATTTTTTTCTAATTCTAGCCTATTAGAAAGGAGTAAAATAATGTCTAACAATCCACTCATGACACAGTTCTGAGCTATTGTATTCCTGGCCAATGTACACTGGCCCAGTATCCCACGTACACTGTAAGGTGTGAAATCACTCACCAGATAAACAAAAAGGCATAAATGTCCCTCCACTCTCTCCAGATAAGGCAAACCATGGCAGGTCAGTCCCCTTTGGGAAGAAGAATATGAAAAAGAAGATGTCAAGGCAAGATGATAGAAGGGAAATAGAGACAAGGGGAAATGTAGCTCATTCATTCCTTCCCCCAAAAGAACTGTGGTTCCCAAGCTTTCCAGATCTTGTCAAATACTCCTACATGGCTCAGGGATGATCCAGGTTCTAGCCTGTCCTTACCACTAACTTCTGGGTCACCTTGGACAAGTCAGTTTCACCTCTTTGGGCTTCAATTTCCTTATTTTTTTTCCAATCTTAATTGTGTTGTGGCTTACAAATAAAAATTATATATATTTAAGGAATATAATGTGGTATTTTATATTATGTATATATTGTGAAATTATGACGATATCAAGATAATATATCTGTCACTTCATATAGTTTTCATTTTGTGTGCGTGTAGTGACAACACTTGAGATCTACTCTTTTAGCAAATCTGAAGTATACAATACATTATTATTAACTGTAGTCAACATGCTGTATCTTAGGTCTTCAGCACTTACTCATCTTATAACTGAAAGTTTGTACCCTTTGGTCAATAGCTCCTATTTTCTCCCACCCCCACACCAGCCTCTGATAACCAACTTTCTACTCTGTTACTATGAGTTACACTTTTTCTTAATTCCACATATAGGTAAGATCATGTGATAGTTATCTTCCCGTATCTAGCTTCTTTCACTTAGCATAATGTCCTCCAGGCTTATCCATGTAGCTGCAAATGGCAGAATTTTCTTCTTTTTTTAAGGGTGAATAATATCCCGTTGTGTGTGTGTGTGTGTGTACATATATTTACTGCATTTTCCTATGCAGATACTTAGGTTGTTTCCGTATCTTGACTACTGTGAACAGTGCTACAATATAAAAGAGAAAATTTAACTAAGTCGATATGATTCCTTCTAGTTCTAAAATTTTATGACTGAAGGCAGGAGTGGTAAGTCCCTATTAGTAACGCAGTTTGCACACCCATCCCTAATATATGCGTACTTATTTCGTTTCAAAATGTACATGTGTTTCAGTACTAATATCTTATAGTAATGAACACACATATGAAAAATTTAAAGGATGAGATTTTAAAATGAGATAAATAATAGTTTAAATGTCTGATTAATTGGATACTTCATGTATCATTATCAGTATCTCAAGTCACAATATAGACTGTCAATAAGGATAGTGAATGTGAATCCATTTTTCAAGTGGTATTCTTGATTTTAAAGATTGGTGTGTTGGTTTTTGTTGTTGGGTTTTCTTTTTTCTCGTGCTAGGAGAAAGAAGCATGTCTGCCTGGCCATTTCCATGTTCGTTGTCTCGCTATATTATTTAGCTGAGAGTCAACAAATAACCTTTGTCTCTTAGCCAATATGTTCTAAGACAAGTAGTCAGAGAGATAGAGATCAAAATAAGTCGTACACCAAACAGGCCTATGTACAGAAAAGAGTTAACATAGCAGCAGGCCTGGGGCGCCTGGGTGGCACAGCGGTTAAGCGCCTGCCTTCAGCTCAGGGCGTGATCCCGGCGTTTTGGGATCGAGTCCCACATCAGGCTCCTCTGCTATGAGCCTGCTTCTTCCTCTCCCACTCCCCCTGCTTGTGTTCCCTCTCTCGCTGGCTGTCTCTATCTCTGTCAAATAAATAAATAAAATCTTTAAAAAAAAAAAATAGCAGCAGGCCTAAGCTGCTGTCCTTGAGAACACTCACTTGCAAGGTTGGTCCTAGACTGGTACATGGGAACTTAGATTTCAGGAGAGTTCCCACTATTAGCTGATAAATGTGGCTCACTGTGCCAAATTGTTTGTGCAAATTATGTAGTTTAGTTGAACATCTGCTTTCCTTCTGGGAGTCTGGAATTTGGGTATATGCTAGATAAAGAGTGTTATGTGATCAGCCCTCAAGAAAAATTCTGGGCATTGACTCTCTAATGGACTTCCCTGGTTGGCCACATTATACGTGTATTGTCACAACTCGATGTTGGGGGAATTCAGAGTGTCCTGTACGACTATACTGGGAGAGGAGTTTTAGAAGCCTATGCCTGGTTTCGTCCAGACTTCACCCAATGCACCTCTTCCCTTTGCTGATTGTGCTGTGTATCCTTTCTCTGTAATAAACCAAAAACCGTGACTCTGACACACTGAGTCCTATGGATCCTCCTAGAGAGTAATTGAAACTGGGGTGGTCTTGGGGACCTCATGACATGGCCTGGAAACAGTTCTTGACATAAACTTACCCCAAACCGTAGACCTCCCTTTGTTGGGTTATTTGAAAAAAAAAAAAGAGAGAGAGAGAGAGAGACTTTGTCAAACTCTAATTTGTGAAAACAAAAATAAGGCCACATTCTTAAGATACGTACTGTATCTTAAGAACAATATTCAAATAAGATAATACAAATCTGTGCTATTATAGTACCCACGCAAGTTTTGTTTTTCCATGACTTTTGAGCTTACTGTGTACACACAGGATGAATTCAATAAATGCTTACAAACTAAATAACTTACATTCTACAAATGTAAAATGAAAATGGAATATTTTCCAAATTTTTCATAATTTTTCCAAATATGTAATTAAAACAGCTCTTAAATTAGCATTAGGGAAATAGGATGCTTTTTAATCATGCTGCCAGCCATCCTTTAGATGAATTAGGCGCATTTTTGTCCAGACTTGCTCTAATGCTGTCTAAAAATAAGCATCTCTCACTCATTAATATGGACTCATTTATAAATAATGTTCCCTTTTATGAAATTACTTTGTATTTAGACTCTCTTAGTTTGGTATATATTGAAGTAGTTCTTAAATTAATTGAATTATGCCACCTTAGTTGTAACCTTGCTGGTGAAATAAGCATGAGACAATCCACATAAAATTAAACAGAACTCACAGGAATTATGTCGAATTTTTTTTTAAAAAGCCAATATCAAAAGGTTACAAACTGTATGATTCCATTTATACAACATTCTTGAAATAATAAAATTACGGAGATGAAGAAAAGATTAGTATTTGCTGGAGTTGGGACCTGGGGGAAGGAGGTGGGTGTAAAAGATAAGCAGAATATGATTATTAATCAGGAATGTAGAAAGATGAAATCCTATATGTCACTTATTTTTAAAATATTTATCATTACACATTTGATCTTTTTCATTTCCAACCATATATAGTTTTCACCTTGGTGATGACCTTGCTGGGTGGGAAACGTAATATCTTTAATACATGAGTTAAATCTAAGATGATGTTCAAATGGACTGCAGGTAACTGTTTATGTCAATAATAAATACAGTAGATTACTTTTAAAACCCATACTTTGGACTTTTTATTACAGGTGCAATTGCTGACTTACCATAAATCAATGTGCTTAAAGTGCCATATGATATCAAATGTTTAGCTTAACAGCATAAAATTGAGCCGAAACTGTAAAACATGTTTTATAGGTGCTATAAAATCCTGAGGCTGGAGGTCCTGCTTTTTTGCATTACTCTGATCCATCAAGTCCACTGAAAATTCCAGATAGCCAATACACTTGGGAATTGCAAATTGGCTTTCAGAGTCTTACTCACTTTGGTTATTATGACCTCCAGAGACAGCATGTTCTGTTTCCTAATATGAGGAGAGAAGCATAGGCTAGTGTAGGACCCACAGACTTAAAACATTATATCCTTTAAGGTGTTCTTCTGTTATTCCATCTTGCTGATTCTGGCCTCACCTCCACCCCTCCACCCAAGCCCCTTGCGGGCATCTCTTTAGCATTTGAAGAGAGGCTAACTGATGTAGCAAGAAGGTATTCATCGTTTATCTTTAAACATTTGTTTCTGCCAGTAGAGGACGCTCATTCATTCAGCAAATTGAATTATTCCTCTACTTTATGCATTGTTCTGTGGTTAAGCAATGGAGAAGAGGTAGAGTCAGTGAGGAAGTGAAGATGGAGAGATGTGAATGGATATGAGGAACCTTTAAAATATAGAGGCAGTCAGACTTGGTGATGAAAGCGGGTGAGAAAGAGAGAGAAGTCAGAGATGATGTCTGTGTTCTTGGCTTGG
Organism: Ursus americanus; assembly: GCF_024610735.1. Taxonomy (NCBI): domain Eukaryota; kingdom Metazoa; phylum Chordata; class Mammalia; order Carnivora; family Ursidae; genus Ursus; species Ursus americanus. Next base: position 52,314,267 of record NC_142146.1, on the reverse strand, counting down.
CCACTGGGTGGCTGGTGGTGCTGTTACCTGAGAGAAGAGTACAGAGAAGGGAGCCTGGGCAGTGAGGATGGGGAGGATACATTGAATTTGAGATACTCATAGGTAATTTGTTGACAGTTTCCAATAACAATTGGCTATATGGATCAAGACCAAAACACAAATTAAAAGGAATCAACTGGTAAACACCATTGATGGTGTTTTCTGTTGTTGTAAACGCAGTCCCTTCCATTATAAAACCATGTATCTCATGGATCCCTTCAAAGAATTACCTGAGTCAGCCCTCCATCTTTATTTATCCATGCAGCCATTAATTTTTAAGCTTAAACCATCTATTGCTCACCTTTTAGAACTTGGAAAGTCTGCTACTTTCCCTCTCCAATCTGTGGAATCCAGAAGCAAAGGTACAGCCTTAGTATGTTGTCAGAGACCAGCACTGAAGAAATGACAACAGTCAGTGAAGATGTCTATGACAAGTTAGTGAAGGGGCAAAGTGGAATAATATAAAATGTATTAATCCAAAAAGTGAAAAGAAAAATTAAAAATGTAACACAAAGTAGGTGGGTTAATTATAAAACAGTAAGAGTCACTATAAACTCCACTAAGTCAAATATAAATGGACTAATCCAAGTAAAAAACTAAAACTGCAATACTGGATAAAAAAACAATAGACACGGGGCGCCTGGGTGGCACAGCGGTTAAGCGTCTGCCTTCGGCTCAGGGCGTGATCCCGGCATTATGGGATCGAGCCCCACGTCAGGCTCCTCCGCTATGAGCCTGCTTCTTCCTCTCCCACTCCCCCTGCTTGTGTTCCCTCTCTCACTGGCTGTCTCTATCTCTGTCAAATAAATAAATAAAATCTTTAAAAAAAAAAAAAAAAACAATAGACACTCTTTTTGTTGAAGTACAGTTGACACACAATGTTACATTAGTTTTAGGCATTCAGCATAGTGGTTTGACACCTCTATACGTTATGCTATGCTCAGCACAAGTGTCGCTACCATCTGTCATCATAAAACATCATTACAGTACCATTGACTATATTCCCTATGCTGTGCCTTTCATCCCCATGACTTATTCATTCCGTAACTGGAAGTTTGTATCTCCCGCTCCCCTTTACCCATTTTACCCACCCCCCTAACTCCCTCTCTCTGGTAGGCACCAGTTTGTTTTCTGTATTTTTGGGTCTGTTTCTGTTTTGTTTGTTCATTTGTTTTGTTTTTTAGATTCCACACGAAACTGAAATCATATGGTATTTGTTTTTCTCTGTTTGACTTATTTCACTTAGCATGATACCCTCTAGGTCCATTTATGTTTTTGCAAATTACAAGATCTCATTCTTTTTGATGTCTGAACAATAGGATATTGTGTGTATATATACCACTCTTTTTTATCCATTCATCTATCAGTAGACACTTAGGTTGCTTCCATATCTTGACTATTGTAAATAATGCTGCAGTGAACTTAAGGGTGCGTATATCTTGAATTAATGTTCTCTTCTTTGGGTGAATACCCAGTAGTGGAATTCCTGGATCATATGGTATTTCTATTTTTTATTTTTGGGGGGAAACCTCCATACCCTACTCCGCAGTAGCTGTGCCAATTTACATTGCCACCCACAATGCACCAGATTCCTTTCTTCACATCCTCACTGGCCCTAGTTATGTCTTGTCTTTTTGATTCTAGCCATTCTGACAGGTGCGAGGTGATATCTCATTGTGGTTTTGATGTGCATTTTCCTGATTATGACTGATGTTAAGCATCTTTTCTTGTGTCTATTTGCCATCTGCATAATGTCTTCTTTGGAAAAATGTCTGTAGAGGTGTTCTGCCCATTTTTAATTGGATTATTTGGGTTTTTGGTGTTGAGTTGTATAAATTCATATATATATATAGAGAGAGAGAGAGAGGGAGAGAGAGAGATTAACCCCTTATTGGATATTTCTCCCAGTATATATATATATATATATATATATATATATATATATATGGATGTTAACCCCTTATTGGATATCTTCTCCCAGTCAGTAGGTTGGCTTTTTGCTTTGTTGGTGGTTTCCTTCTCTGGGCAAAAGCTTTTCAGTTTGACTTAGTCCCATTTGTTTATTTTAGCTTTTCTTTCCATTGCCTGAGGAGGTGTAGCTAGAAAAATGTAGCTAAGGCCAATGTCAAAGAGATTACTATGTTTTGTTCTAGAAGTTTTATGGTTTCTGGTCTCACATTTAGGTTCTTTTTTTTTTTTCTTTAAAGATTTTATTTATTTATTTGATAGAGATAGGATCAGCCAGCGAGAGAGGGAACACAAGCAGGGGGAGCGGGAGAGGAAGAAGCAGGCTCATAGCGGAGGAGCCTGATGTGGGGCTCGATCCCATAACGCCGGGACCACGCCCTGAGCCGAAGGCAGATGCTTAACCACTGTGCCACCCAGGCGCCCCTCACATTTAGGTTCTTTTTTTTTTTTTTTTTTAATAATGATTTTTTATTATATTATGTTAGTCACCATACAGTACATCCCCGGTTTTCGATGTAAGGCTCGATGATTCATTAGTTGTGTATAACACCCAGTGCACCATGCAATATGTGCCCTCCTTACTACCCATCACCGGTCTATCCCATTCCCCCACCCCCCTCCCCTCTGTAGCCCTCAGTTTGTTTCTCATAGTCCATATCACATTTAGGTTCTTAAACCATTTTATTTACACTTATTTTAGTGTGTGGTGTAAGAAAGTGGCCCAGTTTCATTCTTTTGCATGCAGCTGTCCAGTTTTCTCAACACCATTTATTGAAGAGATTCTTTCCCCATTGTATATTCTTGCCTCCTTTGTCATAGATTAACTGACCACGTAAGCGTGGCTTTATGTCTGGACTGTCTGTTCTATGTGTCTCTTTTCGTGTCGGTACCATACTGCTTTGATTACTGCAGCTTTGTAGTGTATCTTGAAATCTGGGATTGTGATACCTCCAGTTTTCTTCTTCTTTCTGAAGATCATTTTAGCTCTTTGGGGTGTCTTGTGATTCCATACAAATTTTAGAATTATTTTTTCTAATTCTGTGAAATATGCTACTGATATTTTAATAGAGATCGCATTGAATCTGTAGATTGCTTTGGGTCTAGTTGCTCTTTTAAACCATGGCTTTTTTTTTTTTTCTGTGCCCCAGGGTGACGAGGGCTAATATGGGCTGGGGACTCAGGGGGTGCTGAGGTGACAGGCTGGCTAAGGCACCTGGACCCTGCTCCCATCTGCACTGTCAAGGTGGAAAGGGAACATAAACTGTAGTGCTTACCAGCTCCTCTGAACCTGGAAGCGTTCTAACATCTCCCCTGCCATTTGGCAAGGTTCTAGGGCTGGTTCCTTTATATTCTAGTTGCCCTTTTAAACTGCAGCTTTTTTTCTGTGCTTCAAGGCAGATGAATTTACTCATGGTCCCTAGGTGCTATCCCTCCCCACTGCAGTTCATAGCATCAGGTATGTGGGTTCCCTTCATTACTGTGTCTCCATCTCTCTTGCCATTCTCTGTGTGGTCTCTATCTTTTGTTGTGCACGAGCTGTTCAGTCAGCTCTCAGTTCTTTTTCAGGAGGAATTGCTCTATAAATAAGTGTAGATTCAATGTGTCCATGGAGGTGGTAAGTTCAGTTTCTTCCTACATCACCATGTTGGACCCTCCCACTCATTTTAAATATAAAAACACAGAAAGATTGAAATTGAGAGATTGGGGAAAAAAAATCACCATGCAAACATTCATCACAAGGAGCTTGTATAGCTATCCTAATGTCAGGCGGAGTAAGTTGTGAGGCAAGAAGCCTCACCCAAGAGAAAGAGGGACACTTTATAATGATCAGGGAGTCAATCCGATAGAAAAATAGCACAATCTCAAATCCTTGCACACCCAATAACTTAGCTTCAAAATACAAAAACTAAAAAATTGACATATCTGAAATCCACTGAGGGAAATCATTGATCAAGTTCAAAATTGCTCTGAAGAGTGAATTTCTACTAATTACTCTGCTACATTTGCCCAGCTTTAACCTTCAAAGAATGTGCACCATCCTTTTGGGGTATCCCCTCTCCCATTGCCTCCCTGACATGCGGCTTTGGCCCTGGAGTTCACCCATTTCCTTTCACCCAAGGGTAAAAAGCCTCCCCTTACTTTTCTTTGGTCCCTGGGACCTCCCTTGGGGTTTAGCCACTGCTGTCTCCCCAGACTTCTTTGTATTTCTGCTACCTCTGTAGGATCCTACATAATCTGCCTCTAGTGGTCCAAGGAGTAAACTCAGCCTCTCTTGCTGAGGGTAGGACTGGGGGGTGGACAATGGCCAGACTGTCATTAAACAACCTGGCAAGATACTATCTTGAGATACTAATCTGTGGAGTTTTTCCCCCACTTCCTTGTAGAATAAGCAAGTGGCCCCATGGAAGAGTAAAGTTGATAGAAGGGGATTAAAAGAGCTGAGAATAGTTCATGCTGAGCTTTGTGACTCTGAAATAGCTTTTGAGACTCAAAAAGTGAGGTTTGAGGCATGAAGCACATGAAGAAACACGGAGGAGGAGAGAGACTAGAGGAATTGCCAGACAACCACATCCCAGTGTCTCCAGGGGCACCAGTGTAGGTCTACTGGGTGGGCAAGGGGAGGAACAGGAAGGAACTCATGGAGAAAAGTAGGTCAGCACTGGGAACCTGGGGAGCACTTTGGAACATTTCCCATTACCACCACTTCCCCCAGGAGGCCCTCAGCTGGCTATGTACCCCTGGAGATGTTTGTCAAGTCCCTTCCACACTCCCCTGAATGGTCATCCTTTCCACATCAGTGTTCTAGGATTCTCGTGGGCCCCATGTGTATGTTAGGAATGCTTTCCGCTGCAAGCAACAAAAAATATGATTAGCAGTACCTTAAACATCAGAGGTTTATTTTTTCCATACAAAAAAGGTTTATTCTTTCAACAAAAAGACTAGAGGTAAGCAGTTGCTTTGTAAAAATGCAGGTTTCTCAAGAATCCTAACAGGATTCAGTTAGTTCTGGAGTGATCGCCAGGGATCTGTAATTGTAGAATCTTCCCGAGTGATACTAATTTGCAACCAAATGAGGGAGTCGCTCTTCCCTAGTTTACTGCATCTGCTGTGCTGTCCCCTCTTCTGAGTTTGCAGAGTCCTTTAGCTTCCAAAGGAGTCAGTAGCACTACCAGTGAACACCTAATTCATTTATTCATTCAAATGGTCAACAAACAGTAATTGCTCACCTTTTATATGACAGATGCCAACTCCATGAGAGTTGTGAACTGGGCTTAGAAACATGAAGATTTATTAACATTCTCAAAGTAGATAGAATTTCCACAGAATCTATTTTAAGTGCTTTTTTCCCATTGAGGAAAGATAGGGTTAAGGAAGTAAACATGACTCATTAAACACCCTTTTTTGCCTCTGTTTCCTCTCAAAACCTCATTAAAATATAAAGATTTTGCTAAAGGCAACAAAATCCTCAGGGACAACGCTAAAAGAAAAGGCAACAAGAATGGAAAGAGAGATGTGAACACAGCGTCAGCAACCGGAAAGCAAATAGCCAATGATGAGTGACTGAGAGCCTGGGTGTGGGGTGCAGAGAGGACGCAGGAAGCTGACAGATCGGCCCTATAGAGCTCCTGAAAGGCACACAGGATTGGAGGCACCAGGAACTGCTCTGGAGCCGGGGTGTTGGTTAAAAGCCTGTACTAAATGCAGGGAGACCCCTAGATCCCTTTGCCTCCCCACCCCATGAGTCAGCTCTCTCATCCAACAGGAAGTATACTGGAGAAGGAGATTGAGGGCCAGTTGGCATGCTGAATGAATGGTGAGAACCACTAGTAACTTTTCCCCCGGTGCATCTGAGAATCCTGGTGGCCTAGCTTAGACACTTAAGGCAGCAGCCTGGAAGTTTCCTCTCTAGGGAAACTGAGTTCTTCAAAGAAAAACTTAAAATGCTTATTGGGGGGGCGCCTGGGTGGCACAGCGGTTAAGCGTCTGCCTTCGGCTCAGGGCGTGATCCCGGCGTTGTGGGATCGAGCCCCACATCAGGCTCCTCCACTGGGAGCCTGCTTCTTCCTCTCCCACTCCCCCTGCTTGTGTTCCCTCTCTCGCTGGCTGTCTCTATCTCTGTCGAATAAATAAATAAATAAATCTTTATTTTAAAAAAAAATGCTTATTGGGAATCCTAATAAAACATAGAAATTCAGAGAAAACTGAGACAGCATAAAGAGTAGAATAAATTGTCAGGAAAATCATATCTTCAGGGAGATAATAAAAGATAATTGTATCAATAAAAAAAGAATAGACTGGCTCACAGAAAAAAAATGAGTTCTCAGTTTTAAAAAATATAAAAACAGGGGCGCCTGGTGGCTCAGTCGTTAAGCATCTGCTTTCAGCTCAGGTCACGATCCCAGCGTTCTGGGATCAAGCCCTGCAGTGGGCTCCCTGCTCAGAGGGAAACCTGCTTCTCCCTCTCCCACTCCCCCTGCTTGTGTTTCCTCTCTCGCTGCCTCTGTCTCTGTCAAAAAAATAAATAAAATCTTTAAAAAATAAAAACAGGAAAAAATTTTTTCAATAGAATCCAAGCATGCTTTAAGGGAAACCACCTGAGGATGTACTCCACCAAAGTGAGGGAATAAACCAGGAAAAAAGAAGACACAGGATTCCGGAAAAAGGAATCCGATGCAAGGAAGTTGGATGACACATCAGAGCAGGAGGACAGTGGGCTCTAGAGTGGATATGTTAAAAATTTTAAAAATCAACAGAGTACTTGACATATTTGAACTATTCTTTTATTTTATTTTTTTTTAAAGATTTTATTTATTTATTAGACAGAGATAGAGACAGCCAGCGAGAGAGGGAACACAAGCAGGGGGAGTGGGAGAGGAAGAAGCAGGCTCCTAGCGGAGGAGCCTGACGTGGGGCTCGATCCCACAACGCCAGGATCACGCCCTGAGCCGAAGGCAGACGCTTAACCACTGTGCCACCCAGGCGCCCCTGAACTATTCTTTTAAAGATTTATTTATTTATTTTAGAGAGGGAGAGAGAGTGTGCGTGCGAGAGTGGGGGGAGGTGCAGTGGGAGAGAATCTTCAAGCAGACTCCTTACTGAGCACAGAGCCTGATGTGGGGCTCGACCCCACGACCCATGATCATGACCTGAGCTGAAACCAAGAATTGGACACTAAACCAACTGAGCTCTCCAGGCACCCCAAGTTTGAACTATTAAGAGGAGATTAACGGTTTGGGCAAAGAGTTGGAGGAGCATTAGGGATAGGTATAAATCAAAACATAATATAATTTTGAACTCCAGGGAGGAAAGAAGTTGTATAACAAAAGAAACATTATTAGTGCATGCTGCATGCCTTAGCTGGGGAAGATATTTACAATAATCACAACAGTGTTAACTTTGAATACTGATTTAACCAAATATTATGATATATTTATGTTGGAAGAATGCAGAGAACAAGGGTGCTAAATCCTCATCTTTCATAGGAGGAAGTCAAGGTTTATATCTAAATCTGAAAAGTCAATACAGAGGCATATTATTTAGACACACAGGAGAAAGATCCAGAAGAAAGCCCTTAGCCAGTTGAAAGTGACACTTCCGTGTCTCTGATGGGTAGGACCATGTGGGAAATGGTAGTCTGTCAGACCACAGGGAATTTTTCTGGTCAACAAATCCCAGACTTTTGTGATTCTTTCCTTCTAGTTCACTGGGTTCAGCCAGAGTCCTCCCTTGAGGTTTGCCAAGTGTAAGCTCTAAGGAACACACAAACACACACAATGAACTTCATTTGAACTTTGTTCATCCTTTTTTTCTGAGCCAAAAGTGTCATAACTAATGGTGAAAGAGCCAGAGCCCACACAGATAGGTGGGGTGTTAGTGCAGCAGGTCTATTCCCTGAGCCTCTTGCATCTGTGTTTCCTAGCGACATGAAGAACTATGAGTGTCTTCACTAGCCACCCCAAATACCAGGCACTCAGTACATGCTTGAATGAGTTAAAGAATGAATGAATGAATGAATGAATGAATGAATGAATGAACAACAAAAGAACCCATTATTTTTCATACATTGTGAATGTCTACAAACTAGGGCCGACACTATTTTGCCTCTAATGCTTCTTTCTGATTCACTCAGATTTAACAGCCTGTTGTGTGTTTTGTTATATATGAAGTGGGCACCTCTAATGTACAAGGAACATTCCTGCCTTCAAAGATAACAATCTGTTTGGGGAGGCAAAATGTGAATAAACAAGTTTAAACATACAGCCACAGATAGCTGAGCAGTGGGTGCAAAGAGGCTACTGTGGGATTTGAACTCATAACCCGAATATGGGTCTGGTGTAGGGAGGCATGACTTTCCCAGTACTGGCTGCAGAGTCCCTAGGGTGGTTTCCAAGTGTTTTTGCTCACAGTGAAGATGGGAAATGGGAAGAGGGGAAGAAAGTGTCATACCAAGTAATGCTCTTGTTAACAAAAGTCAACAAAGCACAGATTTAGTTGATATCCCACAAGCATTCTCATGTTTGCTTTAGCACTTTCACTCTAAAGAAGAAAAAGAACAGGTCTTCTGGTGATGAAATCTCACCAGTCTTTTGCTCCTGCTATGAGAGAGGTACTACTGTTTGCCTGCTCTGCTCCCTGCATGACTGCAGATGTCAATTGTTTCCCCCATTTGGGTATTACTTCCCAATGGAACGATGATCAAACCATTATACAGGAGTAGCTAAGAGAATTTTCATTGCCTTTGGGCTCCTTTTTGTGTTTTCTAATTCTAGAACTCTGTGTCTCAATTCCTGTGTTCTCCTGTGGTACCACATTCCCTGCCAGCCCCACCAATTCACGTGAGAGTAGCCCCTTCCATGTTCTAGGAGGAATATCCTAATAGAGCAGAATTCTTGTTCTCACCCTGCACTTTAGATTTAGAGTTTCAGACCTCAAAACATAAAGTCTTCATGTCTTTAGCTTTAGCTACTTTACTTTTATTTACTTGTAGAGAATATCTGGAGATGCAGTGTTCTTTCAGTTTTGTAAATATTTCTTTTTACCAATATTCACACCCTTGACATTTAAATGTCCCTGCCTTCAGGAAATAAGATAATTACAAGAGGAACTGAACCTTTAAAAGGCCCTTAAACTCTATAGGATGGTTGCTGCTGTGTGTGTAGAGTGCTCAGTTCTAACTCTGTGCATCCAGAACAGAGCCTGGCATAGAGAAGTCCCTGGATAAGTATTTTTAGATGAATGAAAAATCAAAACCTTTCATCTGTTGGCCGTAAGGTCATCTTACCACAATATGAGAGTACTGGAGAGTTCTATTTTGTGTTATCTTCAAATCTACTTGGCCGTCCTGCAAACTTACATAGATTCCACCTATTTTGTTTGAGGCTGCCCTGGGAACCAGCTTATGCTGATTAATCTAGTGGCTGCATGTCTCAAGAGTAAGGGAAGAGGCCTCTCTCCTGGCTCTTTCCAAATAATCTTTTTCATAAGACCAGCTCTAGGAGCACGGGGTTCCAGCTACCACTTTCCATGAACTATATAGGCCATTAGCATGGCTTACTGTATAGAAAAATCTCTGTGTAAGAGAAAGCAGATGGAGGTTTCACCTTAGAATTCTTGGGAAGAAGGTCCCCAAAAGCCCTGCCACAGCCATGCTCCATTTAAGAATTCTTTTGTGGGGGTTGAGCACCTACTATATATCAGTGGGAAATAAGACAGACACAATCTCTGCTTTTAAGGAACTTGCAGTCTCATAGAAGAGGCTGGAAGTTACAGAGTCCTCTGGGGCACCTGAGGTACACTTGGCCTAGACTACCACACGGAGTGTCTTCCAAGAACTAAAACCAGGCCAAAGCAGGTGGACAAGGAGAGGGTTCCAGCAGGGGAACAGCAGGTGGGAAGTCTCATAGGTGAGAAATGCTGTAATGTATTTGGTCTAAGCCTGGAACAGAGTAAGCAAGAGGAGGAAGCAGCCACAGATGAGAGAGGGTGAGGGAAGCAGGGGGCAGGTCATAGAGGAATCATGTTAAGAGGTTTGGGCTTTATCTTGAGAGAAATGGGAAGTCACTGAAGTATTTTAAGCAGGTTAGGAACATAATCATATTTGCATTTTAGAAATATCAGATAGTGATTTAAACCAGCAGAGCAATAGTTGGAGATGAAGAAAAGCAACAGAATTTAACAATCTTTAAGGAGACAGAATATGGGAGGGGGAGGGGATGGATATGATAGATGAGAGGTGGGGGAAGTCAAGATGAAGCTGCAGCTTCACAGAGGAACGGCAGATTTGGAGAAGGTAGGAGGATGATTGATTCGGTCTGAACCTGTTGAATTTGAGTCATGTGTAGGACAGCCAAGTATAGATAAACGTCCATTAGATGGTAATGTATTTGGATGTAGAGTTCATCCGAGAACCTGGGCTGAAGGCAAGGATTTGGACAGCGTCAGCACAAGATGGTAATAAAAGCCACGGAAGTGGATTAGAGGGTGTAAAAGGATAAGAGAAAACAAGAACAAAACCCTAAGGAGCACCAATATTTAAAGGCAAGATTGAAAGGAGAGAGAGAGGAATCTATAGCATAGATTGAGATAAACAGCCAAAGAGGTGGGAGAAAACCCAGGAGTGTGGAGTCACAGAAACAAGGGAGCTAGAGTTGTAGGTGTGGGTGGACGCTATTGTCCAGTGATGCTGAGAGATTAAGCAGCATAAGGGTGGAAAAGTGTATGTTGGGATTTAGCAGCAAAGCAGTTGTTTTGAGTTGAATTTTGTCCCCCACAATTCATATGTTGTTTAACCACTAGTACCCCAGAATGTGACTCTGTTTGGAAATAGGGTCTTTAAAGAGATAATTAAGTTAAAATGAGGTCAGATGGGTAGGCTTTAATCCAATATGACCGACCCCTCCAATACCTTGATCTTAGACTGCCAACTTCCAGAACTACGAGTAACTAAATTTCTGTTGTGTAAGCCACCCAGTCTGTGGTACGTTGTGGTGGCAGCCCTTGCAAACAAACACAGCCATGGTGGTGACTTTGATGAGAGGGGCTGCTGTGAGAGTAGCATGAATGGGAGTTCAGGTGGCAGGAACCAAGGAGTGAGCAAGTATGAGGAAATGTCCAACAGTTACAGGAAGTGATTTCAAAATTCTGTCTGTGAAGGGAAAGATCAGGCATGGGTGATACCTGGAGGAAGTGTGGATCAAGGGAGGGCAGTTGACTAGTTAGTTGCTGGATTAGTTAGTTGATTTTAAAGTGATATAACTAGTCATTAATAGCTCTCCAACTGAAGAATCAGAGCACATTTCAAGGTCAGTTTAACATTCCAAGGCTAGAATTTAACCAAGACCAAGGTAACACATCCATTCCGGTCAGGTCCCTAGAGCGTCCCTAGGATGCATGTACCTATTGAAATTTAAAATAATTACAATTGAATAAAATTTAAAATTCAGTTCCTCACTCACACTTGCCACCTTGCAGGTGTTCAATGGCTCAAATGGCTAGTGGCTACCATATTAGGCAGCACAGATATCATAGGACATTTCCATTATCATAGAAAAGTCAATTGGACAATGCTGCCCCAGAGTTATTTAAATTGTTGTTAAGTGAAGTGCTGGTGCAAACTCCACAGTGTCACATGGTACAGTTTCAGTGACTACGGGAGGAGGGTCAGCAAGAGCATGAATGTCATTCCCAAGTCATGTGTCATTCAAGAAAGAATTGCTTAGGCCAGACCAAGATGGACACTGCCATCCTTGTGCTTCGGGAGAGAGAACCCCTGTGGCTCTCCCTTTTGCTGTGGACTTTGAGATTGAGAGTGGGTGGTAGAACCTGACTGATGGTGTGACTGAAGGTTTTTATGGTCAGGAAGGCTGGTAGTGGAGATAACCTCCTACCAGCTGACTCGGGGTCAGGAGGGAAGCTGAGCCATGAAAGTCCCATAAAACTCCTGCACCCAGTGGCTTGTTGCCAGGAGCCAAAAAAGACCCAAAAGGGTCATCCAAGGGACAATCCTACTTGGGTCTCCTCAATGAGTCTCTTTATGTTAGATAAGGATTAACTTCCTTGGAATTTCCAGGCACATCTTTCATGCTAGAAAGGATAAAGTGGTTTAATTTTCTTTAGCCATTATGCTGCTACCTTTTGTTGTTGTTGTTAAAAATTGGTTTGTTTGTTCCTTTTCATTTTTTAAGACATAGCCATGTCTGTGTTTTTTGGTCGAAATATACATAACATAAACCTTACCATCTCAAGCATTTTTTAAATTTTATTTTTTAATTTATTTTAGAGAAAGAGAGTGGGGGAAGGGGCAGAGGGAGAGAGAGAGTCCTCAAGCAGACTCCCCACTGAGCACAGAGCCTGATGTGAGTCTAGATCCCAGGACCCTGAGATCATGACCTGAGTCGAAATCAAGAGTCAGCTGCTTAACCAACTGAGCCCCCCAAGTGCCCCACAACCATTTCTAAGTGTACAGTTCAGTGGTATTAAATACATTCACATCGTTGTGCAGCCATCACCACCCTCCATCCCCGTAACTCTTTTCATCTTGCGAAACTGAAACTCTATATTCATTAAACCATAACTCCCCATTTCTCCTTCCCCTAGCCCCTGCCAACCACCATGACACTTTGTCTTTATGATTTTGACACTCTAAGTACCTAATATTTGCAGTCCTACAACATTTGTCTTTTTGTGACTGGCTGGTTTCACTTAGCATAAATATCCTCAAGGTTCATCCATGTTGTAGCATATTGCAGAATGGCCTTTCTTTTCAGACTGTACAATATTTCATTGCATGTAGGTACCACATTTTGCTTATTCATTCATCCATGGCTGGACACTTGGGTTTGCTTCCATGTTTTAGCTATTGTGAATAATGCTGCTATAAATGTGGGTGTACAAATATCTTTTTAGTACTCTGCTTTCAATTATTTTGAGTCTGTATGCAAAGCGGAATTGCTGAGTCATATGATAATTTTATTTTTTAATTTCTTGAGGAAACTCTGTACTGTTAAAATGCTTATCACTTTACATTCCCTCCAACAGGAGTTCCAATTTCTCCACATCCTCGCCAGCTTTTTTTTTTCTTTCTTTTTAATTAGCCATCCAAATGGGTGTGAGGTGGTCCTACTGGCAGTTTTTTTTATTTATTTTTATTTCTTTAAAATTTTATTTATTTATTTGACAGAGAGAGAGCAAGCGCAAGCAGGGTGAGCAGCAGGCAGAGGGTGAGGGAGAAGCAGGCTCCCTGTTGAGCAGAAAGCCCTATATGGATCCCAGGACCTCGGGATCATGACCTGAGCCGCAGGCAGACGCTTAACCGACTGAGCCAGCCAGGCGTCCCTGGAAGTTTTTTTTAATACTCTAGTTTAAATATGTCCACCCAAAACCGACCACAGAGCTGACCAGGCCAAGGTCTGTTACCTCAGCTCACGTTATCAGTAGGGCTTGCTGCAGCCCATCATACTAAAGCACCTTATAAACCATCTGGCTGCTTTCCAGCTGGAACATCGGTCTACTTGGGCACTTGGACTAGAATTACACTACCAGCTCCCATGGGTCTCCAGCTTGCAGATGGCAGCTCTTTTAATGATTCCTCATAAAATTCAGACCTACTCTCACTGTCCTGACCTCAAGCTGCTCAACATTTTCATCTAATTAGTTTTGGGTCTTAACCTCTGCCTGGATCATCGCCTTAGAAAGGACACCCTTGAGGCCCTATGGAAGGCCCCTTGGGGAGAGCAGAACAGCCTATCAGGGATCCACTGGGGAAGTAGCGCAGATGGCAAATGGAAGGATATCCCAGACAGACTGCCTTTGTGACATAAAGGGCAGGTCAGAAGGAAGAACCCTAAGGTGTTGTCCTCAACTTAAACCCCATATTCCATTGTTTGTCCCTTCCTACACATCAGAATTTGATATCTGTTGTTTTTTCAAGATTTTTTTTCAATGCAACTTTTTATTTACTTTTTGATAAATTTAAATCCTTGAGGGGTACAACATTGCAAGGATTCTATGTGCAGTGGCCTTCTCAGGAAGGCTGCTTCATGGTTTGGAAAGAACCATGCCACCCTTTCCACGGCATGAGTTACCTTTCTCCAGATCCTTCTGATTTTGTTTGGTTTGCCACCAGGAGTCTCTGTGTTGTGCTTTATGCTCATAAGCACATCTCTTGCCCAAGTAGAATTCAGTTTCATGTCAGGGATAAACAAACACCTTCAATTTTAAAGAGAGTTGTGTGCTCTCTCTGGTTCTGGAGACACTGCCATTAAAAACAGTCCTGGACAACAGCCTCCCTGACGTAGTCACCACTCAGAAGTCCTGTTCCCAGCAGGCTCCAAGATGATGGACAGAGTAGATTTGATATCTTTTGATAAAATGGGAATCTCTCTCTAATTAGAGAAGAACAAAGCACTTTTTCAATACAATCTATCCCTAAATAACCTGTGTTGATTGCTGAATCTAAGATGTAGTGTAGCCCTAAATCTTACTCAGATTCCTTAAAACTAGCTTTAATCTGTAGAAGGTTGGTACCATATTATTTTGTTGTTACTATTTATTATTTTGTGATGAAAAATTAACACTACAAAAAAGTAATAGTTCCACTAATAATTCCGCTAGAGAAAAATAATTTCACTTCTTTGTATTATAGTTTGAAAGAGCATATCATTTTACATTGACATTGCCTCAAAATTCATAATTCATCCTGAAATGATGTAAGTAAAAGTTCTGCGGGTCAGTAAAGAGGAAAAGAGAAATGATTTTCATAAAGTATCAAGATCGCTCAAGGTATGGCCCAAAGCCATGCACCCTCGGGCTTCCCAGGATCATTTTCTCAGGCAAAGTGGAGTTAGGATTGGAGAGAACTCAAGCAGGACAAAAAGCACATAGGGTATAGCAGGACGTGGGAGTTATGATTTAGGAGGCCTCATGCCCCTTGAGTCAGTAATAACAATATTTAGCACTCCTGGGGTGCTTTTGAACCCTTGGAAGCCCCTCAAAGCTCTACCATAGACTCAGAGCCTCAAGTGCCTGGGAAAGGTTATTGCAACAAGTATCGTGTAGCCTGATGTCCTTCATGCTGATGGACACATTGAGGGGAGGAAGAAAGCAATACTGAGCACCACAGGTTACAGTCACACCCTCCCCACGGAGCTCCCCACTGTGCCTGTTCCCGTATGTGCACAGCAGGGCAGCCAGAGTGACTCTTCGCAGACCCAGTCTGATTGTGTCACACCTCTGCTGAACCGGTCAGGCCTCCCGCTAGTCTTAAAACAAAGACCAAATCCTAATATGGTCTTCAGGATTTGGTATTGACTCCTGCCCACTTCACCGTCGTCTTCCACTTCTTGCTCCTGCACGCTGGTCTTCTGTAAGCTCCTCAAGCATTCCACGAGGTCACTTTCATGCCACAGAGCTCCGTCCAGGCTGTTCCCCCCTCCCACCCCCACCCACCCTTTGCCTTGGCTCTTGGCGCACACTAGTACTTGCGATCTCAACTTAAGTCTGTTCCTCAATAAACTTCCTGCCGCAGACTAGTTTACTTTTCCCGGAACCAAGTGTCTTTCCCTCAAGAATGCATCACATATGCGATATGCCGTCATGTGTGTGATCATCTGATTAACGTCTTCCTCCTCCGCTTAAGCTGCGCTCTCCATAGGCCCATGTATGTTTTGCTCACTGTGTTTTTTCCCAATGCCTGGCGGAGGGTGCATCATAGACTCTTGATAAATGCTTGATGCATGAACAAAAGGTAGAATGCTGCCCCATCCCTTATAAATGTAATATTCGGATTCACTCCCCGCCATTCCAGCACAAGGTGTAATCAGCATACAAACTCGTATCCCGAATACGGTAAAGGTTTACTCACACCTTATTCTCTGGAATTTAACAGTGTATTGATGGCTTCAATTCGTGCATCTCCATCCTCCGAAAGAAAGAAAATCATCATAGACTCGTGGTATTAAATGAGACTCAGTTGTTTTGACTGGATGTTTCAAACGTTAGGCAAATATTGAACAGTCTAGGCAAGGTAGCTGAGCTTCCTAGTTTTTTCCCACTGTCAGAGACCCTCTTCCTGCCCCACAAGTGCTAGTGGAATATCACTTGAATCTTGATTCACCTAACAGACAAAGAAGTTTCTCCTGGCTTTTCATGTGCTGTCCCTTTGGGCGGTTGTCTGGGAACTGAAGCCCACGCACGCGCAGCTGGGGTGCATTCCTCGTTCTTCAGCGCTCTCTGTGTCACCGATGGATACCACGCCCCCTCTTCCCTGAAGTAAAGCACTCCCATTTCTAGCTTAATTTCTTTATTTAAAGTGGTTTTTCTTCTCAACTTTTGTGGAGTTGTCAAGGAAGAGTCAGCATTGGTCGAAAAGAATAGCAAGAATAAAACAGCTCTGCCAGGGATTGGATACGTTGTAAGACCGTGAAACCTGACAGGTGCCAGGGCTTTTGTGTCAGCAGCCGCAGTCCTCTGGGCACCGGATTAATGAGCATGAATGGGAAATCCATACTGTAAATCCTGCACGGTGCCTGGTCAAGGCTGTAATCCACTGTGGCTCCTGGGAAGTCATTCTTCACTTGACCCGCTTGGGGCTGCCTCTAGGCCAAGGCCCCTATTTAAGGATTGCAAACACAGTGTAAGGGGGCCTGGTTTCCCCTGACTTCTGTGGCCTCTCTCCTCTTCTGACCACTACCCCTTTTATTCTCTGAGCCAAAGCCTTCATCTCTTCTCTTCCCTCACATTATCTGCGGTTGGCCTATTATTGGGAAGACTCTCAATCGCCCTATCAGTGCTGAGCCCCAGTTGCTAGCAACTGACATCACCATGTCAGTCCTCAAGGGCTGGTGGTACTCATTCTTCATCAAACCCAATAGTCTAATCTTCACTCCAAGGAGAGAAGAGAGATATTACCTCTTAGCCCTGGAGAAAGCTCCCCTCACACCCAGAATGGACCAAGCAGCTCTTTACCATCCAGAAAGAAAAAGACAATAAAATTTGAGTACTTGTTTAAAGAGAAAGTTTATATCCTGCTTTTCAGGCCATAATCCATTTAATACTCATAAATATCTCTAACACACCCACACACAAAAAAGGTGATTGCATTCATTATTTTTAAGAACTCCCCATAGAAAGAACGCTCGCTATTTGTATTTTGTTTAATGCTCAATTTTTTAAAATCTACAAGTTTAATAAAACTTTGAAAATCAAAATTTCTCATACATTTGAGAATAGATTATTTACTTAAATTACCTTTAAGCATTTAAGCTACAGTGAAATTTTAGCATAACTAATTTCTGAACAGTTCAAACACAAATGTAATGACTACAAAACCCTTAAAACTATTTTAAAATATCAACCCAACTTATCTAAGTATTTCTGTCCTTCTTATGCTTTCCCAAGTCTGTAGAAAATGCATAATTACTTATTTCAATACCTTCCAAGTATTATACAATATTCCAGGCCAAAAGAAAAGAATGGCCTTATCACTCAGTGTCCAGCTGGGAAAATCAGACCCACTCAGGGTATTTTAGACATCGGAAATTTAACACAGAGTTTGACAGCAGCAGGAGCACACCATTACCCTCAAGCTACTGGAAGAGCAAGAGGAAAGTGCTGTTACCAGGGTGCACAAACATTGCCTGTGCAAGGCTCCCAAGCACTCCTGCTGCCACCACTGCCTTGCAAGAAATTTGAAATCTACTCTCCCACCAACATACAGAGCCCACCCATCTCATCAGTGCTAGAGCTGAACCCAGTAGTGCTCTTCACCCTCTCTCCTTACAGTCCGTAACAAGCATCCATCCATACCCAGTATTGGTAAGGAAATGCAGCCAAGGGGAGAAATAGAAAGCCCACATGTATTACTGTTCTCCTACTTCTTACTATCAACACAAAATTAAACATGTATGATTGTATTCATTCTTCTACTATAACTTCCTCTTGTTCACTTTATATTAATTTTGACATATCTAACTTTTTACAAACTCAACAATTCCAGTTAACTGTAATTACCATTTTCTTCGTGATAGTTGTACTGCCAAAGGCAGCCAGGAACCCCTTCGGTCAACCTCTATGTTCTTTCAGCACAGCTCCTCAAGTCCTGGAAAGCATTCTTGTTTTGCTCCAGATCAACCCTCAGGATTTTGCAGGCCAACACATGCAATCAGCTACCGTCTGGGGGGCCTGGATCCTCAGAGAGACCAATTCTGGGCGGAGGGGTTGCATAGAAGAATGTCAGGAAAAGTACCCCTACTACTGTTCTCCATCAGTACCACTAGAGGGAAGTGCCTTAAAGATTGTAGTCGCAGTCATGCTCCAGTTGAGCATATCATACTGTTATAAACTACTTTCCTTAGAGATTTCATTCACCACCAAAACTTTTTTTTTTTTCTTTTCTGCTCTGTTTCTTCAAGGCAGCTGAGGCTGGGCGAGCTTATGTAATGTGTCCTGGATGAGGACATCAGTAAGCAGCAGATGCTGTTTCAAACCCGGCCCAATCCCAAAGCTCATATTCTCTCCATTACACAGTACTTTGTGAAACTGAAGCTACAATTCTGGTCATTTGTTAATTTACTCTATGAATCAGTCCTCCCTTATACCTTAGGACTGGTCTTTCCTTCTCCATCCTCTGTCATGTGGTTGTAGGGTGATCTGAGTATGTCTTGTCT
Organism: Ursus americanus; assembly: GCF_024610735.1. Taxonomy (NCBI): domain Eukaryota; kingdom Metazoa; phylum Chordata; class Mammalia; order Carnivora; family Ursidae; genus Ursus; species Ursus americanus. Next base: position 52,295,596 of record NC_142146.1, on the reverse strand, counting down.
GTTCTAGACATGCTGGTAATGATCAAGGGAAGAAAAACTCCTGTAGTTGCATCAAAGTAAGAAAGAATTATTTTAAGAATTATTTTTATACCTTCAACTATTCTTTCAAGGCAATCGTATTACCTGCATTTCAAGGTCAAGGTCAGCATAAAGAGCAAAGTACAACAAAAAAAATTATCTGAACAGGGGCGCCTGGGTGGCACAGCGGTTAAGCGTCTGCCTTCGGCTCAGGGCGTGATCCCGGCGTTATGGGATCGAGCCCCACATCAGGCTCCTCCACTATGAGCCTGCTTCTTCTTCTCCCACTCCCCCTGCTTGTGTTCCCTCTCTCGCTGGCTGTTTCTAACTCTGTCAAATAAATAAATTTTTAAAAAAAATTATCTGAACAATACAAGCCAGCAGAGCTACAGTAAATGAGAATTCAAATCTTGCTGAGTTCTAAGTTTCAGAATAAAAAATTTGCTCTTTCCTCACAGAATTGGCATGAGGATCAGATAAGAGCCCATTTAAAGTATCAGTCATAGAGCAAATGCTCAAAGATATTGATCATTCCTAGTATTACTTCTTTCTGAAGCAGCACGTTCTGTGGATCACCTACCATGTGTATTCTGATGCAAACTGGGGGTTAGTGTAAACAAACAATCCTGCCTGTCAAAGAGTAAAAATAATTTTTTGAGGATTAATTTTATTGATAAAAATGTTGATAAAAGTTACAAGGTGCTGTTTTGAGTTAGGGGAAGATGGGCTGGCAGAGGATGGGGTAAGCCAGCTCAGAGAAATGGGATACACATGGCATGCTTCAGTGAGAGCTTCCACCCATCTTTCACAACCTGAGGAAACTAAACGAGTCCAAAAGCAACTGAGTTCAGAACTATGATGGAGTAAAGAATTAAATGGACATCTTATTAGGTCGAATGGTCTAAGCATTCTAAGATGACTTGTCTTCATCAAGAAATCAAAGGGCTGTTTTTAGCATTTAAAAAAAGACTTTACCTCACTCCGATCCTACTTCTTCCAAATACAGCACGCTTTATTTACTGTGGTTTCTTCATTCAGAGTGATTATATTCCCAACTTGAGATCTTCTGAAGTCTTCGGTGGCCGTCCACCTGTGGGGCTGGCGGGTCAAATAAACTGCGACCGGCTCAGTTGGATGTAGTAATGACACAGTAGAGAAAATCGAACAGTCCCTGCCCAACATATCATAAAGATCTACTTAAAAAAAAAAGACCATCCTTTTTCTATTGGATATTCTCTCTGGCTTTGTCAAAGATTAGTTGACCGCAGAGTTGAGGGTCCATTTCTGGGCTCTCTGTTCTGTTCCATTGATCTATGTGTCTGTTCTCATGCCAGTACCATACTGTCTTGATGACTACAGCTTTGTAATGCAGCTTGAAGACTGGAATTGGGATGCTTCCAGCTTTGGTTTTCTTTTTCAACATTTCTCTGACTATTCGGGGTCTTTTCCAGTTCCATACAAATTTTAAGATTGTTCGTTCCAGCTCTGTGAAAAATGTCGATGGTATTTTGATGGGGATTGCATTGAATGTGTAGATTGCTCTGGGCAGCATAGACATTTTAACAATACTTATTCTTCCAATCCATGAGCAGGGGATGTTTTTCCATCTCTTTGTGTCTTCCTCAATTTCTTTCATAAGTGTTCTGTAGTTTTTAAGAGTACAGATCCTTTACCTCTTTGACTAGGTTTATTGATGTGTTTTGGTGCAGTTGTAAGTGGGATCGATTCCTTAATTTCTCCTCCTTCTGTCTCATTGTTAGTGTATAGAAATGCAACTGATTTCTGCGCATTTTGTATCCTGCCACTTTACTGAATTCCTATATGAGTTCTAGCACTTTTGGGGGGGAGTCTTTTGGGTTTTCCACATAAAGTATCAGGTCATCTGTGAAGAGTGAGAGTTTGACTAATATTCTACAAAGCAAGTAAGAATATCCAATGGAAAAAGGGCAGTCTCTTCAATAAATGGTGCTGGGAAAATTGGACAGCCACATGTAGAAGAATGAAACTGGGCCATTTTCTTACACCACACACAAAGATAAACTCAAAATGGATGAAAGACCTAAATGTGAGACAGGAATCCATCAAAATCCTAGAGGAGAACACAGACAACAACCTCTTCAACGTTGGCCACAGCAACTTCTTGCTCGACACATCTCCAAAGGCAAGGGAAACAAAAGCAAAAATAAACTTTTGGGACTTCATCAAGATAAAAACTTCTGCATAGCAAAGGAAACAGTCAAGAAAACTAAAAGGCAACCTACAGAATGGGAGAAAGTATTTGCAAATGACATATCAGATAAAGGGCTAGTATCCAAGATCTATAAAGAACTTATCAAACTCAACACCCAAAAAATAAATAATCCAGTCAAGAAATGGGCAAAAGACATGAACAGACATTTCTCCAACAGACAAATGGCCAACAGACACATGAAAAAATGTTCCACATCACTTGGCATCAGAGAAATACAAAACCATAATGAGATACCATCTCACACCAGTCAGGATGGCTAAAATTAACAAGTCAAGAAATAACAAATGTTGGCAAGGATGCAGAGAAAGGGGAACCCTCTTACACTATTGGTGAGAATGCAAGCTGGTACGGCCACTCTGGAAAATAGTGTGGGAGTTCCTCGAGAAGTTAAAAATAGACCTACCCTATGATCCAGCAATTGCACTCCTGGGTATTTACCCCAAAGATACAAATGCAGTGATCCAAAGGGGCACCTGCACCCCAGTGTTCATAGCAGCAATGCCCACAATAGCTAAACTGTGGAAAGAGCCAGCTAGTATCTTTATAATCATTATTCTGAACTCGAGTTCTGACGTCTTACTTATATCCATACTGTTCAGGTCCCTGGCAGTCAGTACTGCCTCTTGTTCTCTTTTTTGAGGTTTTTCCATCTTGTCATGCTTGCAGAACATGGTTGATTTTCTGTTTGTAGAATTGCAGCAGTTCTTTTCTTAGATCTCTGTTTGAGCTTGCAAGTGTTCAGTGATTTTATAGCTATCTAGCTGAATTGCTGGGACCAGACAAAACTAAGGTCTCCTACTCCTCCACCATCTTGGACTCTTCTGGTATAGGAATTTTTTTAATTTCATGAAAGAATACTATGAACAATATGCCATTAAATAATTAGATGTAATAGACAATTTTCTAGAAAAATATAAAAAATCAAACAACTCAAGGAGAATAAAAAACCTGAAAAGATCTGTACTCATTTTTTTATAAAGATTTTATTTATTTATTTGACAGAGAGAGAGAGAGAGCACAAGCAGGGGGAGTGGCAGGGAGAGGGAGAAGCAGGTTTCCCACAGAGCAGGGGGAGCCTAATGTGGGGCTCGATCCCAGGACCCTGGGATTATGACCTGAGCCGAAGGCAGTTGCTTAAGCAACTGAGCCACCCAGGTGCCCCAAGATCTGTATGCATTTAAAAACAAGTTGAATCAGTAATTTAAAAAAAATCAGGGACGCCTGAGTGACTCAGCCGGTGAAGCATCTGCCTTTGGCTCAGGTCATGATCCCAGGGTCCTGGGATCAAGTCCCATATTGCATCAGGCTCCTTGCTCAGTGGGGAGCCTGCTTCTCCCTTTGCCTGACGCTTTCCCTGCTTGTGCTTTCTTTCTTTCTCTCTCTCAATCTCTCTCTCTCTGACAAATAAATAAATAAAATCTTTAAAAATTTTTTAAAAATAAAATAAATCAACCCCTGAAAACAACAATCCTTCAAAATGGCACAGCTACTTTGGATGTTAGTTTGGTGGTTACTTACAAAGCTGTAAACATACTCATATGATCCAGCAGTCATGCTTCTTGGTATTTACATAAAGGAGCTGAAAACTCTTAGCTACACAAAAATATGTTCATGGGTGTTTATAGTAGCTTTCTTTATTATTACCAAGACTTGGAAGCAATTATTAAAACTTGGTAGGCAAATGGATAAATAAAATAGTGCATCCAGACATGAAAAGACATGGAAAAAAGTTAAATGCATGTTATTATTGAAAGAAGCCAATCTGAAAAGCTACATACTGTACAATTCCAACCATATGACATTCTGGAAAGGGCAAAACCAAGGAGTCAGTAAAAATATCAGTGATTGCCAGGGGCTAGGGATAGGAGGTGTTGAACAGGCAGATCACAGAGGATTTTTAGAGCAGTGAAACTATTCTGTATGATACTATAATGGTGCATACATGTCATCATACATTTATCAAAACCCGTAAAGAAATGTAGGACACCACGAGTGAACCCTGATGTAAACTATGGACTTTGGGTGATAATGATGTGTTCGTGTACATTCATCACTTGTAACAAATGCACCATTCTGATGTGGGATGTTGATAGTTGGTGGGGTGGGGGCGCTGGGGGTTTGCAGGGAGCGACAGGGAGTATAGGGGAACTTTCTGTTCTTTCTGCTCAATTTTGCGGTCAACCTAAAACTGCTCTTTAAAAAAATAATCTATTTAAATGAAAAAAAAAGCAACAATCTTTGATGGTTTCACAATTGTTTTATCAAATTTTCGAAGAGAGGTAACAAAAATTTAAATATGACATCAGCAAACTAAATCCAGCAGTATATTGAAACTAAAAACAAAACAAAACAAAAAACAAAAAACCACACATGTAAGGCTTATTCCCAGAATGAAACAGTGGTTTAACTACAAAAACTTTATCAATATAGGAGACAGCCTAATAAAGAAAAATAAATAATTTAAAAAGAGAAAATATATGATTATTTCAATAGATCTAGAAAAAGTCATTTAACAACTCTAAAGCCCATTAATGATCAGAAAATAAACGTTTAGCAAAGTAGGAATAGAAGGGAAACTCATGACCCCACAAAAGATGTCCTCCAAAAACTTACAGCAAACATTATACTTAAGAATGAAATACTAGAAGCGTTTCCTCACAATCAAGAACAATTCAAGGATTTTCCACTATTATCACTTATATTTCACTCAAAGTTTTAGCCAGCACAAGAAGACCAGAGGTGAATATAAAACGTGTAAGGAATAGAAAGGAAGAAACAACCTTACCATTAATTGTAGACAATATATTGTTTATGTATGTATTTGTCTTCTGTTTCTAGATAACAAATTACTACAAATTTAGCAACTTCAAACAGCACACATTTATTATCTCACAGTTCTGTCGGTCAGAACTCTGTTCTCTGCTCAGGGTCGAAGGAGGCAGAAATCAAAGTGGGGCTCTGCTTCTGTTCTCAGCTGGATCACAGGGTCCTTTTTCAAGCTCACATCGTTGTTGGCAGGATTCAGTTCCTTGTGATTGTAGGACTGAGGTTTCTGTTTCCTTGATGGCTGTCATCGGAGAGCTGCTCTCAGCTCCCTGAAGCTGGCCGCATTCTCTTGTCACATGGTTCCCACTGTGACAGCATACTCATTCAAAGCCACCAGGAGAATCTCTCCTTTCTGGTGAACTATGACTGGGTCTTATATGATACAATGTAATAATGGGGGTGACTATCCTATCACCTTTGTCATACAAAATATCCAAACCAAGGGAGTTACCATTCTATCATATTTCCAGGTCCTACCCACACTCAGGGGAGGGGATTAGAAGGGGTGTGTACACCAGAAGGTAAAAATCCTGGGGGCCTTCTTAGAGTTTTGCCTACCACAATATGGTAAATCCAAGAGATTTTTTAAAACTATTACTAAAAATGTGACAGTTTAACAGGTTGCTAAATACACAATCAACCGACAAAAAGCCAAAGTATTTAGACCAGAATCAACTAATAAGAATGCAATGGGAAAGAAGATTTCAGTATTAATACAAAACAAAACCACCAGGTACCTAACTAGGGAAAAAAAAAATCTAACAAAAGCAGTGCAAGGTCTAGGGAAAACTCTCAAACTATAAAGAAGGACATGAAAGGAGACCTAAGCACGTGGCCCTATTTACCACAGTCACAAATGGTAATAAAAGTTAGTTATCTTAAATAAGTTGGTTCTCTCCAAATTAGTAAATGCTGTGCAATTTAAACAAAACCCCAACAGACTTTTTTTCATGGAACTTGTCAAGTTCACCCTCAGAGTGATAAGAATAGAAAAGTACAGCTAAGAAAAAACTGAGGAAGAAGGAGACTCATGTTTCTGGATAATGTGACTTACTGTGAAGCTAGAAACTCTAAAGTAACGAGTGCCGAGTATGGGCCCAGACAGACAAAGAGAGCAAGGAGCACATCTAGATACAGGTCCTCACACACAGGAAAACACCGTTTATGACAGAGGCGGCATTACTATCTAGACCAATAAATGATACTGGGACAACTGGCTGTTGATTTGGGAAGAAAATCACTCTCACACATATTCAAAATTACGTATGATGAAGACTCGACGTGGAAAACAATATCTTAATATCTTTAGAAGAAAATAAGAGATTATTTTTATGACATTGAAGTAGGAAAGAAATTTCCTGAATAAGATATAAAAGCACAAACCATGAAAGAAAATTTTGATTACATTAAAATGTAAAACATGGGACGCCTGGGTGGCTCAGTCGGTTAAGTGGTTAAGTGTCTGCCTTTGGCTAAGGTCATGATCCCAGGGTCCTGGGATCCTGTCCTGTGTTGGGCTCCCTGCTCAGTGGGGAGCCTGCTTCTCCCTCTCCCTCTGCCTGCCACTCCCGCTGCTTGTGCTCTCTCTCTCTCTGGCAAATAAATAAAATCTTAAAAAAGTAAAATGTAAAACATATATAGAACAAAAGTCAGTACACATAAAGTGAAAAAACAATGCGCAGACTGAGAGAAGATATTTTCTAGGCATATAACTGACTACATCAACAGGATCCCCACTCTCTTGCTTCCATTGGGTTTATCAGTGAAGAGCCCCATAGACCGGAGGCAGGCAAATATTATGAAGCCAGTGCATCTAGTCTTCCAGTATCCATGGATGTCTCCGTAACTGTCTATGACTCTCAACCAAAGACCACAGCCCCTAAAGAGCCCTCTCCACATAGCCTCACTGTCCCCAGGTTCCCTCTCTGTCCCATCAGCCTAGGGGTACAATACCCCCCATATTAGGAGCCCTTATGGTTTCCCTAATCCCTGTCCACACTTTTATTATACTCGCTTCTAATTGCTCAACTTAAATTTGCCATCTGCTCTCTTCCTGGACACTGACTGGTATATCTAGTACAAATTCTGCTTTTAACCTATTAGGCAAGTTACTTAACCTGTCTGGCTCCAGTTACTTCATCTAGAAATGGTCCTATCATGGGAATTAATTTAAATGATCTACATAAGCTCCTCAGTGCAGTTTTCAGCATGATGAGCAGTCAGTAAATTGTTACTGTTATTATCATGATGGTGGTGGTATTTATTATTGTTTCTAATATTTCTTCTTTGCTACCTAATGATCTGAGTATCATTAGGGCTGGGCAAAGCTGGGCAAAAACACCAAAGCAGAACCTACAGAGGATAGCTAAAATGTAATTTGCTATCAGGCTTAGAGAATGTCTCAGGATTTTCCTAAAGTCACTGTTGTACTAATAAATGGGACGCACTCTTTATCAAGTGGAATTACAGAGAGTTGTCTTCTGTCCACCTGTGATGAGTGGGCCAGTCCAGTTTATCGCCTGTCTTCATTATCTGCAAGACCAGTCGGTACCAGTCACCCACATTCCACAGACACCTGCAGGTATGTCAGCTACAGCAGTCAGTGATGCTCTTGCCATGCAGGTCTCCATACACAGCAGCCAACGCAAACCGGTGGGGGAGGCTGGCCAGCACCCACTCATGCACCTGTGTGCACCTGTCCCAGCCACAGACCTCATGAGTCAGTTCGACCAATCAATTACCATGAAGGTCCTTACATACGAAAAGACATTCAGGACCAGGCAGATCGTCTCCATTTCAATTCAATTTTATATACATATTTGAAAAATACTACAAGTTACAACACAGAATAAATGCTTTAATTGGTATGACGTACTGAACTATTTAAAGAAAATTATACAATGGAAAATGTGGGAAAACAGCATAGTTAACACTTAGTTACCTGTCTCATGGAGGGGGATGGGGAATTTTAAACTGTAGGTATTTGTAAATCATGTATATCTGTCTCACTTTATCTTTATAGGTGATTTATTCTCCCCCCCCCAATATATTTTCACAGGGTCTAAGACCTGTAAGAGTGTTAGAGCCATAGAACATGTGAGGGATGAGGAAAGGGACCTTTCTAGGGTGATGGACAGGATCTGTATTCTGATCAGAATGCTGGCTACATGGGTCTATACATTTGTCAAAACTCAGACCTGCACACTTAAGATCTGAGCATTTCTCCGTAGGTACTAACTCAGTTTTAATTGACATTACAGGAACATATAGAGGAATAAAAAAGTTAGAACACAAATTCTAAAAGGTTACACTTGAAGGTATATCCTACCAGTTTCTTTATGATGGAATAAAATCTCGAAGTTTGATAAATAGCTGAAGGTGAGAGGAGGTGACTCAGAGAGCTCAGAGTGGCAAAGGGAGTCAACTGAAGATTAGGCCTTTGCTGGGAGTATACCGCCTACATAATTCCAGGGTCAACGCCTCAATTATCCGTGCTCATTCAGAGTGGAGTTGACCCGATGACACCCTATGCTTTCTGGAAAAGGCTTCAATCCCTAAAGGATCCCAATTTTTCATGAGCATGTGCTCAAAAGCCTCTAGGGTTACCCCTGAGGGCCCAAACATAATTCGATTTATTCCTAGGTGGCTGGACAGGAAAACTATAAATTATTGACTGACCGATCCTCAGGGTTCTTCAACATTTTAATCAACAGTTTGGGTGAGGGCATAGAAGATGCATTTACCCAGTGTTCAGAAGCCACACACAGGGGTGAGACCACCAGTTAAGGTGGGCTACAGGCTCATAATTCACATTACCTAAACAGGAACATTGGGCCTAAGCCAAAAAGTTAAACTAGAATAAATTAAAAAGTAAACTGCCATTCGGTCCAGAAGCCAATTGCCAAATCCAGGGTGGGAGTGGGGAATGATTTGACAGAAAAAAGCCCTGTGGTTTTCAGTGATCACATGTGCATTTCTATGCCAATGGTGTGGTACAGTTGGTGAAAAATTGAACACATTGACAGACAAGTCCACTAAACTCAATGCTGCTTATCTCCTTTGGTTACAGGTGCTGCATTTTAAGAGTGACATTGACAAACTGGAGTGTCTGCCAGAGAGGGGGATCAGGTAGAAGTAGACACCTCATTCTACCACAAACATTTCAGGAAATGCATTGTTCAGGCTGAAAAAGAGTAAAGAGGTACAAGTTAGGTGACTAACTGTCTTGGTTTGCCTGGGACTTAGGGGAGTTTTCAGACACACAACTTTAGGTTAAGACCTGTGCAGACTCTCTGCCTGGCTTGCAGATGGTCACCTTCTCACTGTGTCCTCACATGGTGGGGAGAAGGAGCATGCTCTGGTCTGTCTTCTGCTTATAAAGACACCATTCCATCAAGGAGAATAGTGTCCCCCTCATAACCTCATCTAAACCTGATTATCTCCCAAAGGCTCCACCTCCAAACATCATCACATTGGGGGTTAAGTCTTCAACATATAATTGGGGGTTGGGGAGGGACAGAAACATCAGTCCATAACTGAGAGATATAAGCTATGGGATCCAGGGTCATGAACCTCGAGACCCAACTCCAGACACTGAAGGCGGTGGGACCAGAGTTGGAGGGGTCAAGAGTCATGATGAGGGGTGGAGAGGTCAGATAGGCCCAGGCCAGAATCACAGCTCCACCACTTGCTAACTGTGTGATTTGGGCTCGTTACTAAAACCCTCTGAGCCTCAGATTCGTCATCGGTAGAATGACCTGGCTGGAGCATGGCGTTGTACCCAACCGAGAGTAAGGCCTCAGGAAAATGGGGTTAACGCTGGTCATCGTCATCATCATCAGTGCCAGGGAGCACTCCCTTGTACTCCCCCAGTGGCTTCCCTTCTTTCCCAGACCTCAAGCTCCCTGAGGCAGGCAGAGCCCTCACAAATATCAAAAACCTGACGGAGAGAGGCTGTGTCTAGTCAGAGGTTTGTTTCCTCACATAAGAGAGTTGGAGTCCTGCAGCCGCTCAGGGACGCCGCTGAAGAGGCACCTCCTTCCCGCTCCTGCTCCAGCTTCCTCGGTGCACAGCTTCTGCTGTGGCAGAGTGGCTGCTGTGCCTCCAAGCCTACCATCTGCATTCCAGAAAGAAAAAAAAAGGGGGGGGGCGAAGGGCAAAGGTCCAGAAGAATACCCTGGCTAAGCCAAACCCCCCTTTTTAAAATTTTATTTTTTTTAATTTAAATTCAATTAATTAACATACAATATATTATTGGTTTCAGAGGTAGAGGTCAGCGATTCATCAGTCTTATATAATACCCAGTGCTCCTTACATCACATGCTTTACTTAATGTCCATCATCCAGTTACCCCATCCCCCCTCCCCTCCAGCAACCTTCAGTTTGTTTCCTATGATTAAGGGTCTCTTATGGTTTGTCTCCCTCTCAGATTCTGTCTTATTTTTTTCCTCTCTTCCCCTATGATCTTCTGTTTTGTTTCTTAAATTGCACATGAGGGAGATCATACGATAATTGTCTTTCTCTGGGAAGCCAAACCCTTTAAAAGCCATTCCCAGAAGCCATGTGTGGAAACTCCTTAGATATCATTGGCCAGCATCAGGTCACACAGCTACCCCAGCTGCAAGGCCACCGGTGCAGTATTTAGTGGACACACTGCCACCCTGAACAACACTGGGGCTCAGTTAGTAAGGAAGAAAAGGAGAAGGGATATTGGGTAGGCAGAGAGCACTGTAACCCCCTCCCCCACCAGCTACCTCCTTTGGGCTATACATTCGTCACCTTCCCACCTCACTTCTCCTTGGGAAACTGGAAAACCACCAGACCTAATGGCACAGCCTGAGCGTGCAGCCCCAAACAGGAGGGCACAAGGACATTAAGAAGAGAATGAGTGCAGGCTGCAGTGCTGTGTCCTGGCAAGGAGCTCTGTGACTCCCAGAGCAGAGGTGGTCACAGTTAACACTAGCCCCTGGAGAGTTTCCTTTCAGAAAAATAGCACAGTTGGATATGGAAAAAAGGATTGGGTAAGTCTTTTTTCTTTTCCTCAAGACTTTGGTGGAATTGGCATAGCTATTAAAAAGAATGTTCTACCAGGACCCTCTGTTCAAAAAACAAAAACAAAACGACTGAAGAGTGAGTCAAGAGGAAGCAGCCTTGTGCAGAGTGGGTAATATTACGTGGCTCGTGTTATGATTAAGAAATGCAAAAGAAAATGCGAAAGAGCTAGTCCTGGTTGGATGATTCACAGTTCTGGCTCTCTTGCTCACTGTCTGCCCATGCCTGGAAGGTGCCAACGGGTGTACCTACATTAACCGGGGTGACTTCTGGCACCCCTCATGCAGACACCCAGAGATGAGAAGTAGACGAAGGTCATTCTCCATTATGCCGGCTGCAACTTCCTCCAGCACTGGCATTTGAAGTCTGATACCAGCAGCATCCACATCCCCTCGGAACTGGTCAGAAACGCAAAGCCTCAAGCCCATCCCAGACCTCCTGGGATTCTGAGACACACACAGATTTCAGAACACTAACCTAAGCCATTGTCCAATAGCAGGGACATATTCAGTACGAGCAATCAGTCTATGCTTTTCTAACACATTTTGTAAGAGACTCATTAAAACCAGTAAAAAGTTAAATCTGGACTCTAAACTATCCAACCAATTCAGAGAGTTTAGGGTAGGGAGGAATGAGGGAAACTCTCTGCAGGCCTGTAATTAAATTTGTATTTCTTAATTTTTTTTATTCTAATCACAGCATCTCTTTATATCTGTCTTGCAAGTTATAGTAAGGAGTGATCTATTTACAAAAATTGATCTCATTGGAGTTTGGATAAAATGTACTGAAAAGTTTTGCATCTTCCTGTCATTGTTATAGCCTTACTTAGTGAGACAGGCCCCAATTTTAACGTATTATTATGGGCTGAATCATGTCCCCCAAAATTCATGTTGAAGTCCAACCCGTAGTACTTCTGACTATATTTGGAGATAAGACCTTGGAAGAGGTAATGAGGTAAAATGAAGTCATTAGTGTAGGCCCTAATCCAATATGACTGGTGTCCCAATAAAAAGAGGTGATTAGGACACAGACACACACAGAGAGAAGACCATGTGGAGACACAAAGAAGGTGGCCATCTGCAAACCAAGGAGAGAGGCCTCAGATGAAACCAACCCTACCACTACCCTAATCTCAGACTTCTAGCCTCCGGATCTGTGAGAAAATGAACTTCTGCTGTTCAATCCGCCCAGTCTGTGGTAGTTTGCTGTGGCAGCCCTAGCAGACGAATATGACGTACAAAAAGACTTATGACTAAGTCGGGCCTTGCCTGATAATTACTGTTGTGGTAGACATTTGTTGCTGTTCCAAATATTTCCAGCTTGCCAGTTCCTGGGGAACATAGTGTACTGCCCCACCCCCTGCAGAAGTTAGGCATGGTCACATGACATGCTTTGGCCAATGACGGGAACTTTAACAGCCTGAGCGCAACTCCCTCTTGCTCTGCTTTCCCCTCAGCCACAGCAAGGAGGCGTGCTCCTGAACAGGCTGTTCCCTCAGCCTGCTCCCTGGAACGAGTGATACAGGCACAGCCCCCAGCCAAACCTCAGAGTTAAGCCTTGTTCATTACTGCAGCATATTCTAACCTATCCTCAGCCCCCAGCCAAACCTCAGAGTTAAGCCTTGTTCATTACTGCAGCATATTCTAACCTATCCTGACTGCTACACAGTTTACTCGCCATCTAAAACATGAGTCATCTCATTTACCAAATCCCAAACATCTGATTGTCTCATTTAATTCAGATAATAGGCATAAAAATTAAACTATGAATCTTTTTTTGGTTTGGATTTTTTAAAATCCAAAAATAGCTGAGAAATACACAAATAAAATGTAAACTAAATAAAAAAGAAGTACTGAAAAAATAAGATAAAATACCAGGTAATAAGTCCATCTACGATACCTGCATGCTGGTGAGAGAGAACAGGGCTTCCTGAAGAAGGTGGGACAATATCACTGAGACCAGTCCAAAGGAGGGACAATCCAGCAAGCCTCTCTTGCCTTGGGTAGGCACAGCTAAAGGAGAATATAACCACAGTGTTCCAAACTGGCTCTTCCTTCTGACTATCATCTAATTCACCCCAAACCCAGCCCCTTACACAGAGAAGACTGAAGCCAGTTACGAAGGCTGAGCTGGACTGGAACTCTTTCCTCCTGCTTCTCAGACTAGAGCCCTTTACACTCTGTGTACTTGTTGGTCCTTTAAGAATCAAAAGATAGAATTTCATATTAGCCCACACTAGCACCGCCTTATCCTAAAGTCTGATATTTCTGTTATTTACCAGTGAAGAGAAAATCATTGTTGCGCTAGCATTTATTTCCAAAAAACAATGTTCATACACTCTAACTCACTTTGCGCATTGTGCATTCTTTTCAGCCTAGGTGTGTGGGAACTTCTGGGAACCTCTAAGAACAAAATGCCTTTTTCTGGGCTTCCACTTCTCCCACCTTGTTCCTTTACCTCAGGTAGCCTTTGGCACCATCCCAGCCGGTCTCACTGCTGTCCTGTGTTCGACCCTCCCTACAATCCATTCATTCAGGCCATCCCTCCTGCCTGGAACAGTCCCCACCTTGATGTTCTCACGACTTGCTGACTCTTCTAACCCCACCACAGATGCAGGTTTTCTTGAATAACTGCCCAACCTGAAAATCCATGCACCGCATCAGTACAAGGAACTCAACCAGCTCTCTATGTATATAAGTCTAGGTGATTGTGTCATCTACTTATCAGTCAGGTGATTTACTTATCAGTATTTTGTTCTCACTGTGAGATGCATGCCTTGTCATGTCTGTGGAAAGAATGGTGAGAAGGAAAAAAATACAATGTGGGTTTTATAACACATTGTCTTACTATCTAGGCTGCCCTATGTGGGCAGATGGAATCTTCTGTGGTATGAGGAATTGCTTTTCTTTTGCCCTGATAACATACCCTATGAAGTTTGACTGGTGAACACTAGTGTCATAAACAGAGTTTCGTAAATCAACCAGTCCAGGGAGTTCATGGTATACAAAGATTAACAATTACTAGGGATTTTTCTCTGAAGAACAGAAAATTCTAAGTATTACTGCTGGCGGCAGGGGAGGGACTTTAAAATTTTTTTATTTCACTCTGAATAAATATAGCATCTTCTCAAGAAAGAATAAACTTTACAATTTCAAGCTTTACTTGAATATCCTTTGCTTGGAAAATTAAAACAGTCCCAACTTGTAATTTACTTTACATCACAGTTTATCAATCAAGCAGAATGTTAATTCATTCTTGGAATGGCAAATATCCTGTCTTAAGTGATGGATGGAAAAACAAAATGCCATGCCAGATTCGTCAGAACATGTGTAATTGATCTATAAAGATGTTGCATTTCTAACTAGCATGACATGCCAAAAATGAGGGCTTACTTTGGAAAAATGCAAAATCCAATACATCGGGTACTAACCATGTTCATTACATTTTAAAAAACATCTGTTGGCAATTGTGTATCAAAATGGGCTTGTCAAATCTTTGCAAGAGAAGAAATTTTTGTCAAAGCCACACCAGCTAAATTACTTTCAGTTTTAACTGTGAACACATGGTGGATTTTAAAAGAATTGTTTCATTCTCACAGGTAAGTGGACAGAGAATTGGGTAACGGTTCTATTTATCTGCTCAAATGTAGCAATGACTCCGAATTGAGAGTAGTCAAGCAAATAGGTTGTCCCCACCCGCTCTGTCCCTTAGCTAACAACCAGGGTTGTGATCACCAAACAATTTGAATATAGGAATCTTGATGCTTCTTATCTTCTTTAGAAGCCACCGGTCTCTTGATGTCAAAGCAGATGCTACTCATACAGTGTCCCAAGGCCCAAGCGATTGAGTTCCTTCGGGGGCCTGAAGTCCAACCAGGCTCCCTGAGATATAAAGAGAGATGCCCACACATCAGAACCAAGGCTGTATGAATTCCTCCATGCCCCTGAGAATAACCAGAATAAAATGAAGTTTCACTAGTGGTGACAGAGACAGCCCACTACTCTCCTCTAAAAAATCTTGTAATTTAGCACTGAAGATTGAGTGGCTCCTTCAGTATTCTTCTCTTGAAATAAAATAATCCCAACTGTTCTGACCACAAAGTTGTATTTTCTCACCCTTCTTTAGTTTTGTTGATGTAATCTAAACCCCTCCATCTTGAGTGCCTGCTTGTGGAATACACCAAACGGTGCTTGGAGAAAGGGTGGCCCACACCTGAGTGCCAACCCCTTTCCTGATCTTTGCTAGTAATGCAACCTTGGGCAAGTCCTGTAACCTCTCTCTGGCCTCCAGTTGACTCCTCTAGACTGTGCAGATTGTGAGATAATTCTGTTACAGCAAGCACGTAACGATATATCTGAAACACAGCTCCCCCAAATATTATTTTCCCTCTTTCCCCAAGTCATTGCTGTAGTGAAAAGTCAGTTGTCTCTAACCGTGCTAGTACGGCAATCATCAGCCCCGAGTGGCTATGTATATTTAAATCAATTAAAATGAAATACAATTAAAAATTCAGTTCTTCGATTGCACTAACCACATTTCAAAGTCAGTAGCTACATGTAACTAGTGCCTACCATATTAGACAACGCACATATAGAGCCATTTTCATTAGAAAATTCTATCAGATAGTGCTGGTTACCTTATCCACTTGGATTTTGAGGCTTCCAAACACATCCATGTCAGCCTCTAACTAAACTACGTCATGAGAAACCTTTCCTTGGTGACAGGGATAAATGTAACCACTCTATTTTTTATCACATCTCTTTTAGAAAGAGCCTGTCTCCACTTCTGCATCTCAAAGAATTCATTCTCACTGGTCAAGCTAGAAAGGCTCCCTTTTTAACCTCACAGATTCAGAAAACTATCACAGCCCAGACCTGCATTCTAGAGCCCTTGGCACTGCAGGTGCCCCTTGCTGTTTGTCTTGCTGTTGACAGGCTGGTGAGGTGTAGGTGTGATGCTCCAAGCCCTGGGTCTGGTTCCCATCTCTGGGGACTCGCTGCAGACAGCGTGAGCATCAGGTAGCTTATGGGCCCAATGTTGAGGACAATGAATTCCTCCATGAGTCCTAGGCACCTTTAAGGAAGAGATCAGGAAGCCAAATGTTCTAGGAAAACAGCTCACTCCATCCAGCAGGCCTTCTGTTCTTTGCATGACCAGCAAAGTGCCTTCCTCCAGGGGTTTTGGGACAGACGTTACAGGCCTGGAGACATAGCATGGAAAGTATATAGGTCTCCAGCGCTTAACTGAAACAAAAGCTCCAGTCACCTTACAGCATGCAAGACGCAGACCCAAGGAACCAGGTGAGTGACACTTTCTCCACAGGTGTTCCTGGTTCCAAGTCTCAGAGAAAAAGGATCATCTCAGTCACATCTGAGCTTTGGTTAATCAGGTTTCAGTAGTCAAGGGCTGATTATCTGTATTCTTCTCCCAATCCCACCTACCTTCACTTTCACCTGCCACGGAGACTAGAAAATGGATATACAGTCACATTTTCTTTTTTTTTTCTTTTCTTTTTTAAAGATTTATTTATTTGACAGAGAGAGACAGCCAGCAAGAGAGGGAACACAGGCAGGGGGAGTGGGAGAGGAAGAAGGCTCCCAGCAGAGGAGCCTGATGTGGGGCTTGATCCCAGGATTCTGGGATCACCCCCTGAGCTGAAGGCAGACGCTTAATGACTGAGCCATTCAGGCACCCCTAGAGTCACATTTTCTGACTTGCTAATAGCTCTGATAAAAGGTTGGGTTAAGAAGGCTAAAAGTAATAGCTAAGATCTTATTTAATGGCCCAGCGGGTTTTAGTCCCTGCCATCCCTTCTCATCATTTGTCAAAAGAAATCCACAGCTGACTGCATTATTTTCAAGATTATATCTAATTTTTTAGGTTAACAGCTATAATAACAGCCATCACTCACATAGCCATTACTGTGTGCTTTATGTATGCATGGATATTAGCACATGCAAACCATTAGGAGGCACCAAGAAGAGCAGAGCAGTCCAGTAACACACTGGTGAAGCTGCTCTTCAAACCCTGCAGTCTGGCTCCGAGTCCACCCTCCCAGCCGCTGTACTACCAGCAAGAGATGATAGCAAAGAATCAAAGAACTGCAGTTAGAGTAAACTCCTCCCACCCCCAGCTCCCTCTTCGGAGGCAACCACTGTTCCCAGTTTCTGATTGTCCTTCCAGATGGTCTATGCAAGCATCAGCATGTAGAAAGGAGTCGTGGGGGGCGCCTGGGTGGCACAGCGGTTAAGCGCCTGCCTTCAGCTCAGGGCCTGATCTCGGCGTTATGGGATCGAGCCCCACATCAGGCTCTTCAGCTATGAGCCTGCTTCTTCTCTCCCACTCCCCCTGCTTGTGTTCCCTCTCTCGCTGGCTGTCTCTATCTCTGTCAAATAAATAAATAAAATCTTAAAAAAAAAAAAAAAAAAAGGAGTCGTGGTGTTACATCGTGTCTCACTCATGCATAAATCAGTTGTTTTTACCGGTTTTCTAATAACTGATATCATCTGTGCTTTCCAAACCCCATGGGGGTGCTTGCACTGGCGAGATAGGGATGAGGGGAGGGGAGAAAACTAAGTTATCAATAAAGAGTACTCCGGGCTTTACAAAATATTCCATCTACCGCAATGATTCCATTATCTCTGGATAGGACTCTGAGACCTGGCCCAGGTTCAAGTCTCTAAGGGATTCCTTCTTCTCCTGCAGGGTCCTTTTCCCCTCTCACTCCTCCTGACCTTGGTTTTCATAGAAAAGAGCCTGAGAGAGAAGCTGACAGTTGTCCAGCCTGGAAGCAATCACTTCTCCAGGCTCCCAGCCTGGCCTGACCCCTATGGCTGGCTAGATTCCACCAGCGTGGCTGGGAGTCCCTTCCCCACCTGGTTCAGCCCAAAGTTGTGGAACCTGCCAATATGATCTTCTCCAGGTGGGGGGCAGCTGAGGTATTCCCAGACTGTGTTTCCCAGTGCTGGCACAAGCAGACCCCCTCCACACACACGGGGAAGCCTTATATCTCCGGTTCCTGCTAGTAGTAGTTGCCTCGGCAGGGCATTAGGAATTTTTCAACTGGTATAACAAAATCATGCTCAAGTTGGCTTAAAGAATGAATGTGGTTTATTAGTTCTTAAAACTGCCAAGTCTAGAGATAGGGCCGGCTTCAGGTGGGTCCTGAAGTCAAGCCAAGGACTTGATTTCTTTCCGTGCCTCATTTCTACCTTCCACCGAGCTGGCTTCATCCTGATGCCCACTTTCCAGAGGGTGGCATGACGGCACCATCAGTTTCGGGGCTACAGGCTTCCTCTCAAAGGCGCAGCAAGGGGGAGGAGAGAGCTCATTCTCTAGAGGAGCAAGAGTTTCTCTCCGAGACCTCACGAACAACTCCTGATTCACTCACCCGAGTAAGGTCCCGAGCCTACACCTGAACCTCCCTCCCCCACAATGACCAGGGGGTGGAGGGTCCTGCTGACCACTACAGCCTCCTTTCCAGCCCCAGCCCTCAGGCGACCTGTGCCACTCCCAACGTCATTGTGCCACAGGTACCCCCATCAAATGAAACCCAAAGGATTTCGAAATCGAAGCAACGGCAGAGAGCAGCCGGGTCCCCGACTGGGCTGGGGGCGCGGAGCAGAGCGGCGGCGGGCAGGTTGCGCTCCCTCGGGGGAGGAGTTTCCACTGCCCCCTCGTCCCCCTGCCAGCGCGGCCCGGGCCAGACACCCCCGGCCGGCCCCGCGCCGCGAAGGCGCCGTCGCGTCCGGGCTTCGAGCCGGAGCAGCTGGGGCCCAGGCGGAGTGGGGCGGGGCGGAGGGGCCCCGGGGCTGGAGGCCGCGCTGAGAGGGCGCGGCCGAGCGAGGACTCGGGCTCCCCGCAGCGGGCCGCCCCGGGGGCGGAGGGGAGTGGCCCACCGCGGCCTTATTTCCTCGAGCGCCGGCGCGGCCCTCCCGGAGCCCCGTCCGTCGAACGCCGCGCCTGCCCGCCCGCGTCCATGCCGTCCCGCCGGCAACCGCAGCCCACGTCTGGGCCCGAGGGCCCTCGCCCCGCCGTCCTGCTGCTCGCGCCGCTGCTGTTGTTCGCCCTCCAAGGGGTGGCGGCGGCGCCCGCGGCGGCCGGGGGGCGCGAGGACTCCCCGGGGCTCCAGGACGCGGAGCTCCCGCGCGGACTCCTGCAGCAGGCGGCGCGCGCGGCGCTGCACTTCTTCAACTTCCGCGCGGGCTCGCCGAGCGCCCTGCGAGTGCTGGCCGCCGTGCTGGAGGGCCGCGCCACGGTGAGTGCCCGAGGGACGCGGCCGCGCCCCGCGTGGGCAGCGACACCTGTGTGCGCGCGCGCCCGCCCCGCGGCAGGTCCGAGGCCGGGTGTGTGAGCAGTGCGACATTGGGGGAGGTCGGGCTGGTGCCACGGCGCCTCCGAAGTGGTCAGGCGGTGTAGGGGACCGTGGTTGCTCAGAGTCCCCAGAAAGCTGGCTGGCTCTTTCGGCTTTTATGAGGCGACAGATTTTTCACAGGGCAGCTTCCATTCCTGGGAAAGAGGTGCATGGGGAAACTGAGGAACAGGCCCCCAAAGCGAGGCTTGATCTTGTCTGGCGGTATCCAGAGGTGCTTTGCCAAAGGGGTGGTCACCACGGCTCCAGCAGAAGTGCTGGGTGGGATTTCTGAAATCCGTGCCAGTTCCCCTGCGGACCGTGGACGGACTGTGTCTTACCAGCAGGCGACCCTGCAAGGGCTTCCGGATAATGTGGTTGGAATTCGTGAGTTGGCGGGAGGGTGCGGGGGTGGGGGGGAGCCTTCCCAATACCGGCGTCTATTTTAATGGGAGTGGACCAGGGCTGTTTTCCATGTGAATGGAATGAATGAGAATTTGGCAGCTCCTGACTTGGTCGCTGATTTCCAGGCACCGGCTGTAGGAACCTCATTTTGTTGTGTCTGTGGAGCTACGTTACTTGTTTCGTCAAACAGAGGAATGCACAGTTACAGAGCTCCGCTCTGTCCCGAAAGTAGCGATGCTCTTTCCAGTAATCCCCAAATACTCCACAGAGCCTGCAGACTCAGCCTCAAAAAATCTAGAATTAAGTGTAGAGTGTAAGTAGGGAGAGTTTTAAAGAGGGGCAGTAGGATTTTTAAGATTGTTCTAGACTTGCTGACAGATACAGGGGTGGGGAAGGCCTTTTGGAAACCTAGGCTTTGTTCCTCAAAGACTTAATCTGTACTTAAGGTGGTTACATCTATTGACTGAGGAAATCAATTTTTTCCTAGAAAAAGGCAACCAACTCTTCTTACCTTTTTTTTTAACAATCCTTGCTGTCTCAGGGAGAAAAGTTTTACTAGGGCAACAGAGAAGTGCAAGAAACAGAGCTTGAGAACTTTCTAGTAAAGTTGGAGAGTAGTCACCTCCCAGAGCCCAAAGAGAGCATCCATGAAGATTTGCTCCCTGGTTATCATTGAGGAGGATTCCCTACAGCAAACTCAGTTTTCAAGTTCCAGAAATTCTTCCTTCCAAGACCATAAAAAACTAAATAATACTACTTCGCTTTTTTATGCATTTAGTCATCCCCTTGAAAGAAAGTTAAATACTTGGCATCTTTCACAAAATAACTAAGCTCTCGAAACCCAAGTGAGTTAAGTAGAAATTCCCTGTCTCTTCCACAAGGGGCTCAGTTAGTGTTTTTCATCTGTAATGGTATATATAATGTTCCTGAATTTTAAAGGAATTCTCCTTTTGACCAAAAAAGGGGTGGGGCAATAAATCAGAGCAGATATGGGTGTGGGGGGAGGGCGTACTTAATAAGTAGGGGAATGCAGGATATTGACCCTAAGAAAGGATAACTTCCTGTGGTCATTTGGTTTACCTTTACATTTCTTCTGAAAATGGTTATACATGTTTCTAAATCAAGGAGCCAGGAAAGAGAGCTCAGTGACTTTCAGGGCCAAGAGTCTCTAGCGGCTAAAGTGGTTTCAGTTTTTCCCCAGGAATTCAGTGAAATTTTTTCTCCATTCCTCTACCACATTCAAACATCACGGCTAAATGGAGGCTCACCCTCAAGGGTGATTGGGGCAGCCTGGGGCAAGGTGTGTCTTAATTTGTGGCCGTGGCCTGCCAGGATCCTTGGGGTGGCAGAAGCCTAGCAGGGGTCCCCTGAAAGTGAGTGCTGTTTCCTACTTTGGAGCTGCCATGGGCTGCCTTTCCAGAATGAGGGGGACCAGTCAGTGTGGTGGTGTAGGAAACCCGGATTCCAGCCCCTGCTTTGCCTCTAGGGAGCCACACAACCTGAAGAAGAAAGATCATGTCTTTTCTGATTATTTCCTCATTTGGAGTGTAAATAATCCATGTTCTGCCAACCACACTAGGTGTCCTTAAGAGTGCTAAAAGAGGATATAAGTACCAGTTGTAAAATATAAAAAAATGTGAGTTACCATTATACTGTCTGAGGGGTGATCCATTTATCCATGAGTTATTTCTTGAGCACTTACTATGTGCCTGGAACTGGTTAGATATTATGGCCCTAATTCAGATTGGGGTGGGATCATAGGGTAAGCCTCTTTGAGATTCATTCAGTTTCAAAGCAGTCTCTTGGCTACCTGAATGAGGAGCACAGACCTCACCTGCAGGGAGCTTTCCGTGTAGTGGCTTAAGAAATTTCTGCTCTGCTTACAAGAAGTCGTAGTATGGACAAGAAGTGAAAAATGATACATCCCCCAAATGGGTCTGCATACTTTATTAAATCAGTGCATTTGCAGAGTGAGTGCTCAGTTGCTACACAATGTCTGTCTCTCTTCCAGGACTGCCCCTAGGGTGAGCAGGTGGCTGGGTGTGGGTGAAAAGCATAGCTCATAGGGAGCCCTCTTCTCCCTAAGGGTCCATGCACCCCTTTGTAAGATGAGAGGCTGGAGCCAAGTCAGGGGTTTTCAAAGTAATGGCCCACTAGTGGGTTAGGAAATCAAGTTAGTAGGTTGCAGATGTTTTGTGGTTTGTTGGTTTATTTTTAACAAAATTGGTTGGAATACAAACTATTAGAGTGTGTTGCAAAAGTAAGAGTAAATGGTACCTAAAATGTGTTTCAAATATATATTTATGAACTAGTTCGCTATGAAGAATTCAGTTCTTGCTGTGGGTTTCAACTAAAAGGATTTTGAAAACCAGTGAAGCAAGTGATTTTTAAGACCTCTTCAGCCCTGATTGATTTTAAGTGATTTCCTAGTTGTGCACGAACCTCTCATTTTAGAAACACTATCGCCCTCTTGTGGTGAAATCCAGTAATAGCTGTGGTAGTAAATCTAGCCAAGTTTTGAGAAATCCGTGCCAGAGGCTGAAAGAGCCAAGTGAGCATTCTGTTTTGGTTTGTTTACTAAATTATAGGAAGAGATCGCAGACCACAGCTCATGTTCCCTCACTGTCCTACCTGGTGCCATCTTTTTTCTGGCTTTACCCTCCACATAGGATGTGGCACAGCCTCATGGCCCACAGTGCGGAGTGGTGGGAGATGTTGGGTGGCGCTGATACCCAGGGTATCCTGGATCAGCTCCGCTCCCAATTCCCTCCTCCCATACGAGGCTGCCCTTTACACTGAGACAAGTCTTAGCAAGCCCTGAGCCCACTGCCCCTAGCAGATGACGAGAGGCCAGCCCTTCCCCTGACATTTAGAGGTCTTTGTGTGATGTACTTCACGAGAAACGCAACCCACTCAGGAATCAGCTCTTGTTTGGGAATTGTCACTTAAGGTGAATGCCCGCTGCACTTCTTGGCTCCTGTGTTTGGAGGAGGGAGGTTATGTCCGTACCTCAAAATACTTCAATTTAAATGAAAATCAATAAATTGTAAATGTATCCCCTGTTTTGGGGCATAGGGCCACGGCCATTTCATTGTCCCCCCTTACAGTTTTTCTAGCAAGAAGACTCAGCTGTTATGGATCATCTGTGATTTCCATTTTGGCTTACTTACAGTGCAGGGAGCACTTGCAAAGAATACCTCCTCTGCTTTCACCCTTTTTTCTTCCTTCTTGCTCAATCTTGACTCATCCACATGCAATTCAACAGCAAGAGTTTTAGAGAATTTCTTCTACAAATTTAACTTGAATTTTGTGGACATACTTTTTTTTTTCTCTCATTCTTCACAGTTTATGTGACAGTTTGCATGCAGTTAGGTAATAGGTACCCCTGGCAGGAGCGAGTTTGGGAGGAAAACCATGGACTTCTGGCAAGCATCAGGCCACCACTGGGGCAGACAGGCTGGGCTACTGTGGGCACCCGCCTACGTGTCTGACAGTGGAACGGAGCCTGTCTGCTGAGCCACAAGCATTTAGGAGAGCACTTACTCTATTAAGAAAAACGGTCTTCCTCTATCACTTTCCAATCTTTGCTTTCACTCAGGGGAGCCTTCTAGCTGCTTTTACAGTCATCACAGAAGAACAGGGGTGGGATTTGCAAGATGAACATGGTATTTCTCTCTGTGCCCTCACGCTGCCCTGGGGATGGAACCTAATAGTCCTGAGAGCGCAAAACGGAGATTCCCTCCTTCGCAGGCATTGCTCCTGCTGAAAAGGCACAGGTGCACCCAAGGTCTCTGCCCAGCCTCCCACCACAGCACCCATCTGGTCTGTAGGCTCTGATTGCAGAGTCTGGGTCTAGCGCGGGATGGGAAAAGGCCACCTGGCCCTGATGATAAATTTAGGCCTTGGCTTCGTGGCACCTAGCCCCAGTCACCCAAGCCAGCTGCACCCAGACGAGCTAGTAAGCAGGAATGCTTTGGATCTCCTTGTAATAAATTGTTTTGAACCACAAACTTTTTTTTTTTTAAACCAGTCCACAACCCTTTTCCACTTGACTTGCCACATGTGGTGTCCTAGCCAGGGACGTGTGTGATCACAGATTATGAGCAGTGGCCCCATATAAAGCTCCCTGGTGGTGGTGGGTCATGAACCTAACCACCAGGAGTCTGGCTTAGTGGCACACACTTCCTTGAAACACCTAGGTGGCTCTGCTAGAGATAGAATATAAATACCGAACCCTAAAATGGCTGATTAATGAGGCATGGAATGTTAAATACACACAATATCTCCCGAATCCGACCTGGCCTTTGATCGCCGTGTATGGACAGTGAGTCACCCTACAGATTTATCCTCACATATGCAGCCTTTGCGCTGATGCCTCACTTGGAGAGGTTTTTCAGAGCTGGTCGCACAGGACTGGTTGGGGATAGGAGCCATAGCAAGTCTCCACTCTAGGTTAATTCTGTTCAGCCTGTCTCTACCCCGTAAAGTCAAGTTATCAAAGGGGGTCTTGTACCGTCGCTGTATGTAGGATGTATATAAAACCACAATGGTCCCCAAAGGACCTGCCCACACAGAACACATTAAGAATTGCCAACATCTGTAATTAGTTTCACTGCTGTAACAAATTACCACACACTTTATAGGTTAAAAGACCCCACAGGTTTATTCTCTTATTCTCTTGGTCAGAAGTCCAAGCGAGTCTAGAGCAAGGTGGTGGAAGGGCTGTATTGCTTCCAGAGTCTGTAGGGGAGGATCCATTTCCTTGCCTTTTCCGGTTCCTGGGCTCAGGTTTCCATCTTCCATCGTCCAAGCCAGCAGCACAGCAGCTCCTGAATGCGGCACCACTGTCTCCTCCGCAGAAGGGCTCTCGTCAACACGCCGATTCAGCCCACCTGGGTAATGCGGGCTTCTGCCAGTCTCAGGATCCTTAACTCGAGGGCCCTCAGGCCGCACACGGGTGACGTTCCCTTTGCCATGTCAGGTAACATAGTTCCAGGAATTAGGACTTGGGCACCTTTGAGGGCTATTCACCGGCCTGCCTCACCCAGTTTCTGGGGTAGCTCTGGGCTCATGCAAGTACTTCCCACACCGCTGGATGGGTGACTGCACCCGAGAAATGGCAGCTCTTGCTCGCACCTCTTGTCTGGCTGATCTCTGCAGCCTGGGCGATCTCCTCACCTCCAAACACGTCGCCCTCCGCACCCCGGCCTGGTACTCGACTGGGGGCTGCCTTGTGCTGGCCCTTCCACAGGACTGTGTTGCTGTGCTGGGAAAGCCCTCAGACCTCTTTGTTCCACCTTTCCTCTGACGGCGGGCCCTGTAAGGAACAAGTATTAAATATTCGTTCAGGGAAAATAAAGGTAGCTGGAAGGGTGCTGGCACCATGGGGCATCCGGAACACGAGCTGGGCCAGGCCCAGCCCTTGCAGAGGAATGAGGGAGACCCTGTACCGAGTACCCGTCTTACAACCAGCCTTTTCCAGTTAGCACCCCCTGAGCTAGAGGGGAGGCAGAGGGCAACACTGCCTCTGGTCATGTCCACTTTAGCTTCTTTCCCAGGGTCAGGAACTTGGAACCAGAGTTGGCTAACCAGCGCTCTGTGTCTTTCCACGGGCGAAGGTCTCCTTGGACCCCACGGGATGGGGCCTGAAGGTTGCGGACTTTGGCTCCATAGACTGTTTGCTTTATCTGGCATTGCCTAAGAGAGGGAAAATGCAATAAGATAATTCCCGGGTATAATGTAATACCCTGGAGCTCTCTGTCCAGAACATAAGAACACAGCAATTTTTATCCACAAATGACTCGTTTACTTCTCTGCCACTGAGCCTGACTCATAAAGCTAACCTTACAAAATGAAGAAGTTTGCTTTTACTGAAATGGCATGACATTTATGTTTTCCTACCAAATGTGAAGGCTGGAGGGGACATTTGGAAGCAGAGTCTGTCAGGCCAGTGGGGCCCAGTGTGTGTGGGAAGGGAGATTAGAATCACCTGGAACTTGATGACAGCCGGAGTTAGTGGTCCCCACCACCCATCCCCTCAGCCTGAAAGCATGAAGCTGAAAGTTGTCACCACCAGCTCTAAGGCAACACGAAGGGACTGTGCTGAGCAACCACCCCCAGAGAGAGGAAAAGCAAGGACAGCGTTTCCCCGAGAGCACAGGCTTTTCTTTCTGTAGATTAGCTTTTGGCAGAATCGTGTCTTTGGAAACCTAGAGGCACAGCATTGTCAGGGCCTCCCTGCGGCAGCCGAGGGCAAAGGCTTCTTGGGGACGCCGTTCCTGCTCTTTCGTCGGCTCCAAGTTTTTGAGTGAGTGTAAAGGGGGTGTTAGGTTTCTAAAATGAAATAAATACCTATTCTCTATTCCTCATTAAGGTCCTCAGGTTTATTTGCAATATTCACAATTTCCAATATTTCAGTGACTTGACTTTAAACAAATAAACGTTGTATCTAATATAAATATGGTCCAGACATGTGCTGGAAGAAAAATCTTTGATCTGTTGGCATGAAAACAACCCTTTCTGTTTTATAGTAAACAGCTTTTTACTGAAAATAAGCCATGACTTTGTAGAGTCGCTATTAGAATGGGCAGTTTTAACTTCCTTTTTAAAATTTATTTTTAATTTTTAGAAGATTTTATTCATTTTTTTAGAACGAGCATGCATGAGCGGTGTGTGTGGCATAGAGAGCGAGAGAGAGAGAGACAGCGAGAGAATCCTCAAGCAGACTCCCCCTGAGCGTAGAGCCCAATGGGGGGCTGGATCCCACAACCCTGAGATCATGATGTGAGCCGAAACCAAGAGTCGGATGTTCAACTGACTGAGCACCCAGGTGCCCCCGTTTTAACTTCTTGATGCACACATAAATGCCTGTACGTGGCAAAGTAGCCTCCATGTAATAGGAAGCAAGGAGCGAATTTTCTTCAGCATTTTGTGTATTTGAACTGCGTCAGTCCAGAGCGCCGCCTTCAGTGTTCCTGCTTGCAGAAGAGCACACCCTCTGTCGTCACGGAGTTGACTGAGTGCACTCCCTGAAGCACAGGGTAGGCCTGCCATCTTAACCTTCTAAGGCCCGCGACCTAATTGCCAGAGACACTCTGCCACCCAGACTTTGAGTTACATTCCTCCGTTTAGTCCTCGTGAAAGCCTTGGGCCCTCAGAGTTGTCGTGCGCTCAGTGTGTCAGTCAGCTGTATTCTAGTGACCGTCACCGAGCTACTTGTCACTTCTACCCCTCCCTCAGAACTTCAGCGGTTCTACTCAGCTCCTCGAGAGCAGCTCTCAGATGGTGGTCCCCAGACCGGCAGCAGCAGAGCCACTTGGAACTCAATAAAATGCAGATTCCCAGGTTTGCAGACTCAGAGCTCTGGAGGTGAGGCCCACCGCGCTGTGTTTTAGCAGGCTGTCCCAGAGACTCTTGCAGCTGAAGTTGGAGAGCCACCACTCTAGAACAGTCTCTGTAAGAGACCTTCTCTAATCTGGCCCCAATCCACCATCCTAACCTTCACTCCAAGTACGTCCTTCCATTCACTTGCCAACCTCCCAATCCGGCTGCTCGCCTGCATGCCGGGACTCACACTCTCTTGCTTGTGCTGGGTGCCTCTCCCTTTCTCTCAGCTTCCCTCAGCCCCAGTCCTCCCTGGCATTTCCTCACCTGCACTGGCTCATGCTCCCCTTTCTACCTTACCTGAAATAGCGCATCCAGGGCTCCTTACAAAATCTCAGATCGTCTTCACTTCCGTGCTGGTGGGGGTTGTGGTGCCATCAGCGATGATACACTGAGGTCCTAACCCATGCACCTGGGATTCTGACCTTCCCTGGAAATAGTCTCTGCAGATGTAACCAGGTTAAGACGAAGCCATACTGCATTAGATGGGCCCTAAGTCCAATGATTGATGCCCTTAGAGGAAGACCACATGAGAGAAAAATGCTGTTTAAAGACAGAGTTGAGGTTGAAACGCTGCAGCTGCAAGCCAAGGAAACGTCAAGGCCTGCCAGCCACCACCAGCAGCCAGGGAGAGGCAAGGAGGGATTCTCCCCAGAGTCCCAGAGGGGGCACAGCCCTGACGATACCTTGGTTTTGGACTTCCAGCCTGCAAGACTGAGAGAGTATCCATTTCTGTTAAGGCATGTGATTTGTGGTACTTTGTTACGCCTGCCCTAGGAAACGGATACACATGCCTGGCCTGGCCATCTCCTTCCAGAAGGTTTGGGTGGTCTTGCCTATAGGAACCACGGTTATAAGCACAGTCAGTCTCCCTCTGCTCCCTGTCCCCTCAAGCACACATTAAACAGCTTTCTTTCCACCGTCCCTTAGAGGTTGCTGGCTCTGTCTACACAGCTTCTGTTCCCTCTGAGGGCAGAGCAGCAGTCTGGGGCGAGGCTTTATTACTTACTAGCTCTGTGACTTTGGGCAGTTGACTCCATTTCTTCATCCTTAACATGGGGCAATGGTAGTATCTACCTGCAACAGCTCTGGGGACGTGCGAACACACAGGCACCGTGTAGAACCACGAGAAGCATGGAGTGAGAGCCCGTTGTAGGTATTCTGGCTTTATCACGTGTTCTTTCCCAGGGGCCAGCGGGATGCTTTACATGCAGGCATAAAATAAATGCTTGGTACTGATTTGGTAAGGATTTGAGGAGCATGTCTCTTACCCTCTCCCCCAAAATTGAGTGTACTGAGTTCAGTCTTCCTTTGTGCACTTTCCTTTATGCATTTCCTCAAACAGGACTTTAAAAGCAGCCTGTTACCCTGCCTACTGCAAGGGAAGCCCCAAATCAAAGTGCTGCTCGTTGCCCGTTGGTTGTGAGGCTCGGCATATGCAAAGCGCACATGGGAGGGGGCTGCCTTTCTTAGCAGCCAGTGCGGGAGGGGGGGGGACCAAGAAACCTGGAAAACAAAACACACACAGAAGCCAGATTAGAATATAATCCATGTCGTTAGGGGTCCCTGATTATAAAGCATTTTGTTCTAGGCTACAGCCCATAAATCCTCTTTTATACATAATTAAAAAGAAATCTGTAGCAAAGAGCTCCTAATTCACCCCTGCAGGCTATACAGGCACACGGTCATTTGCTTTGTTTGCAGACTTTTCCTTTATATAAAGCGCCAATATTCTGGAAAATACGAGAACAGCATCCTGTACCTCTTGCTGTGTTTTAAGAAATGCATATGAGACTTCCTAATTTGTCTCCCATTTGGACAGTTTGGCAGTGGGGGGAGGAGGGTGAAAGGGTGTAGCACAGTGACCTGCTATTCCAGGAACAGTCCTTCCCTTCGGGAAGCCAGAACGGTTGCCACCTTTCCCAGAATTAGAGTAAGCTCTTTCAAGAAATATCTATTTAGTTTTTTGGTTTTTTTTTTTAAATAGCTATGAATGGATGGCTTAGCTTTGCACCATGCAGCTGTAGCAAGCCAAGAGCCAGCTGCGGAGCGAGGACCACCCAACCTGGGGAGTTTGGCCTCATCCCGGGAACAGAACCTCTAGATTTGAAACCACGTCTCATTTGTTTAGCACACGCCTCAAAGCTAATCCCACTAACCGGGAGAAACAAAGACCTAAATCTGAGATATGGGGTGAGGACATCCATGCTCAGTTACTTTAGGCTTAACATTTTTAAATGACTTTTTATCTTTTTAAAAAGTGTGTTCATGTGCTCTTGGTCCCAGGTACAAAGCTGAGGGAGGACCATGCCTCATTTCCAGGGCCATTTTTGTCTTTGGTCCAGGGAGGCTCCTTCTGGAATTTATTCTTTTATCCCCACTCACCCTACCCTCCCATGGGCCACCACTCAAAAAAGTCTGATGTGTTTTCATCTGTCAGTATTCTTATAAAAGATATTGTTGGGCTTGTGTGCAAATTTTTATTTAAACAATTTTTTATAAATGGTTTTATGCCATATATTTTTTGTTTCTGTTTTCACTCACAGAATTTAGGATCTATGTACATTGCTGTGTGTCATGGCGCCAGTTTGCTACCTGGCCCTCCGAATGGCTCTCTGGGGCCGGCACCCCCATTTTACCTGCCCACCCTCCAGGGACGGACACCAGGTTGCCTCCAGCTCCCACTACACATGTGGTGTCCCAAGGAGCACCCTCTTTTGAGTGGCCTGAACCAGCATCGCAGCTTCTCTGGGATAGGTACCCAGGGCTGGGTTTGTTAGCTTGCAGGGCACATGTAAGCTTGATGTGACCACGCAGCCAGACTGCTCTCAGTAAGCCAGTAAGCCCCCAAACCTGGCCCGCAGTTGCCCTAGCCACTTTCTAATTTATTGCCGGTCTAGTAGTTGTACAGTGATACCTCATGGCTTCTTCAATTTGCATTTCTCCGCTTCCTCATGAGTTCGAACCGGCCTTCAGAGCTCTGTTAGCACAATTCGGACCTGTGGAGTGCTCGAACAGTACCCCGCACAGACCCGCTAGGACATCTGTTCTGTAAATACAAGCATCATTTAAATGATGGTTGGTGTAGTCATGTCCTAATATAAAACTTACATTCTCGTGGTTATTTCTGCCCTTGAATTGCATTCAGTGTTTATCTTCCACTGTGGCCTTCCTATCTGTCCACCGTATACTTCTCTCCATTGCCCCTGTTCCCGCCTTGGTTCATCCACGGCCCTCGGCTCGCCTCTTTCAGTCTCTGTGCCCTGCGTTCACTCTGGACACCTCCTCACTGCGGCTGCAGCTCTCCACGCTCCAGCCAGAGGGATCTTTTAAAAATCTCTCCTATCTATGGCTTCCTATTTCTCTTACCATAAAATCCTCACCACAGCCTGCGGGCGGCCCCTCCTTATCCTGGCTCCGGTCTCTCTGCCCTCTGGCCCCACTGGCAGCTCCTCGGGGACCTTCCTCCCCACTGTTCCTCCCCGTGGAATGATTTGCCTGCACCGCTGCCCCCCCCCCCAAGTCCATTCCTTCTTAATCTTCACGGTTCCGTTTAGAGGTCACTTCCCTGATCCTGAGGCTGGATCAGTCCCCCAGTTATCCTTTCATAGCTCTTAAGTCGTCTACACTCAGATCGTCAGTTCCACGCGGATCTCTTTGAAGTCCTTGTCCCCCGCCCCCCAGCCGTGCCGAGGGCGCAGGCTACCACTGTCCTGCCGAGTTCCAGCATCTTGCACGGGCTCCGAGCGCAGCCAGTCCTGCAGTGGGGGTCGCACAGCCAGAGGGAAACACAACCCCGAACGGCCGGCCGGGGGAGCCCGGAGCCCGGAGCGGACGCGGGCTGCTGCTGCTCCCCGGGCTTCTCGCAGGAGCACCGCGCCGCCGCCCACGGAGCCTGTGACTCACGAGGAAGAAGGCAGCCGCCTTTGTGGGAGAGAAAAGCTCCGCGTCTTGATAACTGATACAGTACAACCGAAAATACAAACCTCTTATTTTGGACAACATGTGGATGCTTTTAAGAGTGCCTGATTAAAATAAGGAAATCAAATCAGCAAGGAAAATAACTCTTCAAAAGGCCGGGCGCCATTCTGACTCAGCCCGCAGCCTTTGTTCATCGAGTTCTGTTTCTTTCCCTACGAAGAGAGTGCGTACTGAGACCGCATTTGCCTCTGTGTGTTTTCAAATATATCTCAAGTAGTTTATTTAAAATATGCACAGTCGTATCAAGGATGAGGAAGACTTTTGTGAATCCTTGTCGATGGCAAAGAACCACCCCCCCCCATGTATTATTGATATGAAGGTTGGTGGTCCTTGGATTCTTCTCTCTGTACACAGTAGGTCTTCCCTGGGGGGTTGCATTCAATTCCGTGGCTTCAACCACTCTACCTCCACTGAATCTCCTACAACATTCAGCTGCCTTTTGGACTTCTCTCCCTTGTTCCTGGGCATCAGGAACCTACCTACCTACCCACTCTGCTTCCTCCTTCTCTTCTTATGAATGGTCTCCCCACCCATCCTGCCCACCCCCAACACCAGCCAATGGGGGTGCCTGACTCCTGTGTAGGAGGCCTATTCTCAGGGGGTCCTCAAGTGGATGCAACAAAGGCCCTGCCCGCAGCAGGTGAGAGGGCCTCAGGGCTGGTGCAACAAGCGGGTCAAGGCTTAGAGCCTGCCGGCAAGCACAGGGGCTGCCTTCTGTGAGTACTAGTTCTTGGTGGGTGCCCGCGTGGTGCGGGAGTCACAGGCAGCAAGGCCGCCGTTCCTTGTGTTCCTTTAACTCGGGAAGCAAAGACCCCAAACTGGAGGAGTGTCAGAGACTGAGGCCGTGGAAAGTCTTATCCAGTGACTTCCACGCAGATCTCAAACCCGTTAACCACTCATTTGGGAGCTTCAGGCAGGAGTAAACCAAAGCAAAAGCAACCTTGACTCCGTGTTGCCATTCTTCCCTACCCTGGAACTTGGGCAGGACTCTAATTTCCAGCATAGTTCTTTCTCTCCCTCAGGTCTATAGATTTTACTAATGATAAAAATTGTGAACATACATTGAACTTTGACCCTGACCCTGTCTAAGCCCTTTTATGCCATATCTTATTCTTCACAACACCGTAAGTACTGTAGTTATGTTTACTGGGAACTCCCTCCCCTCTGAGTTCAGGATCAAGTTCCAAGTCCTCTTCATTAAAAAAAAAAAAAAAAAAGAGGCCTTCCATAACCTTGCACCAGTCACCCCACACAGCCTTTTTTCTAGCTTCATTGCCTCCCCTGGAATGCCAGCCCCTATACCCTATTCCCACACCCTTGCCCAGCCAGTCCGTGTTCCTCAAAGAACTAGTTCAGGCCTCCCGTGCGGTAGAAAGCCTCGTGCACTTAGCCCCTTGCCCACGTGCAGCTTTCAGCCACACTGATGAGCCTGCTATGTCTCTAGTGTCTCTAGTGCCTGTTGCCACAGTACAAGTGGGTTTCTGGTAAGGCTGGACTGGATGTTCCGGTTCTCTGTATCCCATCCCCCACCCCATGCTTGCCAGGGTAGGTGGCCAACAGTGATTGAGGGAGAAGTCAGACTTGTGTGTGTGAATTCTGTAAATTGAAATCTGTGTTTCAGCTTACCCCAGAGCTTTCTCAATATTAAAAATGAGTCCTAAGCAAACTGCCCTGTGCTGTGGTCTGGGTGCTCCCCCGTCTCCTCCCCCCCCAGTGACATCTATACATTCACATGTTTAAATATTCTTTACATAAATAATTGCCAGAGAATCCTATCCCTCCATTCTCCAGCTTTCCAGAATTGTTTAAGGATCTAAAATAGGAATGGATATTCGGCCTATTTAAAATAACTATCCTGTTTGGTTATTGTGTTCCTGGGCTAAGATTTAAAGAAAATCAGTGTTTCCAGAGTCCAACTTGATGGCAAATAGCATGAGTTCTTCTAAACAGTTGAAATTGCCTCAGTGATACGGCTTTGTGCGTCTAAAACTATGCGCTGGAGTCGCTGACAAGTTTAATAGGCTACACGTGCATTTCCAGAATTTAGAAATACATGCGCCGGTGAAAGCTGCCAGGGAGGGAGAGCCCGTACATTTGAGGATCTTCAGTGTCAGTGCTCCATCCTGTCCCAGACCCCCGGCCCCAGTGGCAGGTCCCCTCTGCCCACAGACTCTGGGGGTGGCTGCTTCCCTACTGTGTGTTGGAGCTGAAGCGTCCTCCCCAGGGCGTCCTCCTGGGCCGCCTTAGTGAAGGTAGCCACTTCTGCCCACCCCCCCTCCTTCATTTACCACCATCTGAAAAACCCATTATCTATAATGGGGTGCAGCGTTGCCGCCATCTTCCCTGTTGACCGTGAGCGGCATGAGGGCTCTCCCTGGCCGGCACCCTCCCAGATGTCCGGGCACCCGGGGCGGGGAGAGGCGCTCCCTCCCAGCCTGGCCTGCACACGTCGCTCTCACAAAGCCAACTGGCCCCTCAACACAACCATTTCCCCCTCGCAACCCCCTTTCGTGAGTAGGTGTCACACTAGCACCAGTGTATCACGATCAGACCGAAATTCGAGCTCTTTTCTCCTTGTGAAAAAGGACTGATTTTATTCCGGTATAAATGCTACGGTACCATTTGCATGCCATGCTATCCCAAGAGAGTGATTCTTGGATAGGAAGGTGTTAACAGAGCTTCTACGAGGCTAAGATTCCATTTCTATGTTTCAGGTTAATCCAAAGAAGGAATGTCAGGTTGACCTGGTGTTTACCACAGATCACTATAACCCAGAGGTAAGCTGCCATAATTGGTGAAGTATCCGATTAGCTACTCATGTGGATTTATTAAAAAAAAAAAAAAAAAGTGAAAATCTGAATATATAGCGACCTGGAGGTTAGCTCCTGGTTTGGTTTTTTTATGCTTTCTTTTCTGTTCTCAAGAATTGAAGAACAGAGCTAACAGACTGAACTCCTTCAACTTCATGGCCTTATTGCATTTAAAACAGTCCCCAGAGCCACTGTCCCCTCCTTGCTTTGCCCCTGGGAGGGAATTTCACAGTCCCTTCGGTTCCGCTTCTAGCACCTCTGAATGCTCAGAATGACTCATTTGGGAAAATGTCAACCTGTTCCTCTTGCTGTCAGCTGTTGACACTTCCCGTTAGAGGCTGGCCTCGCACGAGGCCGATCCCGGGAGCATCCACACAGAAGTATTCTGTAAAACACAGAGCAGTACCAGTGTGCCACAGGCATGATGAATGTCTCTGCAGTCCCGACCAAGCCAGGCCATGGTTTGCCAAGTTTCCTTTACCCGTTCTTAGGGAGAGAGTAAACAGAAGACTCATACACAAATTAGAGCCAGATGACCTGCCGTGGGCTAGGCTGGGAGTCAGCAACTGGAACATGGCTGGAGAGACCAGCCCAGATGCTCTCTGTGTGGTGCTGAGTCAAAGCAAGCAGCATTGCATTAAGTGTCGGGGGGGGGGGGCAGAGCTTCTGAGGGGAAGGCATGACCCCCGCCCCCCAGCCCAGAGGGAGGCTTCTGGAAGAATGCTTACCATTATACAGAAACAAGTTCTAACAAGATGACAATGTATTCTTACTTTGCTACTTCACCCAAGAACTAAACATTTTCTTTCTTTTTTTTTTTTTAAAGATTTTATTTATTTATTTATTTGACACAGAGAGAGACAGCGAGAGAGGGAACACAAGCAGGGGGAGTGGGAGAGGGAGAAGCAGGCTTCCAGCGGAGGAGCCTGATGTGGGGCTCGATCCCGGAACGCCGCCGGGATGACGCCCTGAGCTGAAGGCAGACGCTTAACGACTGAGCCACCCAGGCGCCCTGAACTAAACATTTTCTTAAAGCATAAGGAAGACCCCTTTGATTTCTAGTGTTACAAACTGAAAATGTTAAATTAAAGCTAAAGGGAAAATAATTACTAGACTATTCTGACCAACAATGTTTCTGTGAAGAGCACAGTTAGCTAATTGAAATGTTCCATTTCAGAGGATGAGGAGAGTGCTTTGCTTTGATTCTGTGGAGCTGTTTCCGGGTGGGGGTGGGGCAAAAAGGAAGGAAAACCAAAGGGGACAATACCCGGTTCCTTTTCTCTTTTCTGGAAACAGACACCAAAGGAGATTTTGTGCCAGCTCTCTCTTCTGCCTTTGATAAGCCTCTTCCGGGATGCTCCCTTCACCTGTCTTCTAGGCTGCCACCGATAATTAGGATTTTAATGCTGAAATCCCCTCTCATTCCAAGTAGCACTCACAGGACTAAGAGTCTCCCGTTGGAAAGCATGCTTCAGTTCTTTGAGTTAGTGCTAGAAATGGACTTATTAAACAGATCCAATTTTCATTAAAATTTGTTTCCTTGTGGGCTTTTTTTGTTCAAAGTTTCTTTTTGGTTGTTGTCATGCAGTTTCAATGACTGTACAAATGCAAAGAGCTGAGCTGCTCAACCAACCACGTTGTAACAGGAGTTCTTAACTAGAGGCCCATGGATGGGTTTGGGTGGGGCCGTGACTAGTGGCCCATGAACTTCCTCAAATTCTAGGCTCAGTGATGATGGTCTGAGCATACATGCATTTTTCTGGGAATAGATTCTGGCTTTTTGTTGTTGTTGGGGTAAGGAATCTGTGCCCTGTGAGGATACAGAAGCACTGTCCTCTGGTCGAGTCATACGTTTAATGTTTACTTGAGGCATCCAGCTGTCCACCTCCAGGTGTCTCTGGGTTGGGAGATAAGTGAGGGTGATCCCATGATGCTCCGTATGTCTGCATTTAAACATGGATGCAAACAGACATCCCTTGAATTGGTCCTATTTGGGTGACATCTGCCTCTATTCCTTCCAGATCAGATCTTGGACTAGCGAGAGGGGTTAGTATAGAGCCGGGGTTTTGGCATCAGACAGATGTGAGCTCAATTCCTGGCTTTGCATTTACTAGCTGTGAGACCTTGGAGTAAGTTCCTCTTTAGACTTCAGTATTTAATCTGTAAAGTGGGTATAAGAGACCTGAATTCATAGGGCAGTATGACGATGCACTTTTGTTAATGGGAACAAGCTTCATCTTTTGGTTCAAGGTAGCAAGCTTGAGGTCCAGCTAAGCACTATGTTCGTCCACAGTAGAGAATAAAGTACCCACTGTCCTTGAGGTTTGAACCAAGCAGTACTCAACAGACATCAACAATCTTTCTTTCCAGTAGGCCCACCATTATTGTATAAGGCATCATCAGAAAGCAGGAGTTTAAATGGCAGCAAATAGTGAAGGACTGTTGTGTTCAGGTGTGAGCACAAAAATCACTTTCCACAAAGCCAAGACCACGGCCTCCATATGGATGCCAGTGCGTGCCGCCACATACGAGGAACTTCTCAATCCTGTGTGTAGCTGTGTGTTGGCGTGGGTGGGCAGTGATAAGTAGCCATTCTGTTTAATGCCAAAATCTTTATTTCAGGACGGTGAGGAACGTTTGGGGAAATGTTCTGCTCGAGTGTTTTTCAGGAATCAGAAACCCAGACCGGCCATTAATGTAACTTGTACACGGCTCATTGAGAAGAACAAAAGACAACAAGAGGATTACCTGCTTTACAAGCAGATGAAGCAACTTAAAACCCCCTTGGATGTGGTCAGCATACCTGGTATGAACGAGTGTCTGGAATCTCTGTGTTAGGGAATGCATGTCCTTACTAAATCTGAAGTAGAATGATCATTTACATTTTTATCCCCAAAGTGGCACTTTAATTCATCTATTGAATGTGGTACACCCTGTTATTTAAACAAAACTCAGAAGAGTCATTTTCCTGTCATCTCCAGGACAATATGGCAGCTCCATCAGGAGCTCTCTGTGCCCTTGTAAAGATTTTATTTATGTATTTGACAGAGAGAGACAGCCAGCGAGAGAGGGAACACAAGCAGGGGAAGTGGGAGAGGAAGAAGCAGGCTCCCAGCGGAGGAGCCTGATGTGGGGCTCGATCCCAGAACGCCGGGATCACGCCCTGAGCAGAAGGCAGACGCTTAACGACTGCGCCACCCAGGTGCCCCTCTCTGTGCCCTTGTAAGCTCCCCACTGCCCATCCCAGACAGGGGTCAGGGCAAGAGCTCAACCTTCAGAGAAGAGGTGGAGTCGCCACAGGGCGTGCACGTCGGGCTGCAGTTTTCAGGGCTGAGCCCAGAGTCTGAGGTGACATTTCTAAAGATTTGTGGTGTTGGCCTTGGAAACAGGTGATGAGACACCATCGCAAGACCCCCGGTGCGCACTGCCGACGTCAGCGCGGGACTGGGCGAGCCAGCCGCCTCGGGGCCTTGCTGGGAGGCTGCCGCGGAATCAAGTTTGTCTCATTTAGGTCAAGAGCTAATGGGCAGCGCTGGCGTCTTTAATAAGAAGTGAGCCCTGCCCTCCGAAGTGGCTCGGCTGAAGGGAAGCAGAGCCCGTTCGTCCTGACGCTCAGTGTTACTGAGTGCGTGCGTGGGCAGTGCTGGACACTCAGCACTTACTGGCAAATCCAATTTTCAAAACCACAGAAGTCATCTCTGGACTTGTGCTCGGGTATTAAGCTTGACATCAGCACTCCGCATCCCACACTCTTTCCCGGCTCCCTCATTTGCCCAGCGGCTGAAAGGGACCCAGGTCTGCATGGCCGGACCTGTGGTCTCCACTCCTGAGAGCATCTGTGCCCCCTCCATTTGTCGAGACTAAGTGTTCTTAAAAACCTGTAGGCAGAATACTCCTCGCCTTTCTACAATTCAGAAGCCTGGATGTTTCTCGTAGTAATTCTCTGACAACTCAACTTAAATCCTGTCCCAAAGAATTATGAGGGACAATTCAAAATCTTAGGTTGTAGTAGAATTTGCTTATATTTAGTGCTGTCTGCAATAGATGGGCTAATGACTGATGCTTAAAATCTACAGTTATTTAGGGATTTTTCCCCCTTTAGAATTAGCTGGGGAAGTAAAATTTTATATATCCTCCTTAAAACACACATTTTAGAAATGGTATAAGACCTTTTCTTTGAATATTTGCTATGGGATGACTAGATTTTGGACACTTTTTTTGTGCAGGTAAACTGCATTATGTTCATTTAATACGTCCTACACGCCCACAAGGATCATTCTGTAACAAACTGAGTGTGGCATGAAGCTCCAAAAACTTCTTTAATAGAGGGTACCTTTCTATTAACAATTTACAGGTTCCACTGTCACTTTAAGTTCAGTGGAGGCACATAATGGTACTATTTATAGCTTATCTGTGTATACAAAATTATTAAAACTGGAAAGGTTTGGTTTTAGACAAAAGTGAATCAGAGCAGCAGAGCTTCCTCAGATTGGCCAGTTCAGATCTCAGCAGCCTCTGTTCAGTCCGCGGTCGGTCCGCGGCGCTGGGCTTCTGTAGGGCGGCGTTCTCTACAATTGATAGGTGAGACCCTCTAATCCATTTCAGGATATCCTTGCTCCACACTACTTTTCCCCTCGTGGTCGTTTGGTTTTTATGATGAGTACAATTTTCACTTTTCTGATGAATTTACAAACTTCCTCTGGATGAGCCCAAGTACACTACAGAGGAAAAAACTGAAGAGCTGGGAACAACCAGCCTAAGTCCTGCGTGATGAGAATCACCTGAGTGATTCCCGAGCCGTGCTGCCGGCGTTTATCCGCTCAGCTGTCCCCGTTACTCCCGGCGCTTAGTGTGACTAACTTGCCTACGAGCAGGGGCATTGTGGAGCTCGCAGTGGCCCTGTAAGATGAATCCCGCGGATGAAGGAGGCTTTCACTCTCTCTCACTCCCACCCCCCCCCCCCACGCCACGGGAGTCCGAGGCTCAGCTCATACCTCTTCTCTGTGAAGCCTTGTCCAGATCTCTCCAGCCCAAGGCAACCTCTCCCTTCCCTGTGTTCCGTCAGCATTTCGATGCCCCTTCTCTTGAGCAACGTATCAGCTGTGTCTCCGCAGTGTCCACAAGTGGACGGTAGGGACCCATCCTCGGGTCTCTCATGGCACCCAAGCAATCCATGAATGCTCCTTGCATTGACTGTCATTACAAGCCAGCCAAGTCAAGTTCCACCAGTACAAAGAAGAACTTATGCTAAAGATTACTTTCCCAAGAAAGATTAGTTTCCTAATAAGTTTGTTCCTATTCCTCACATATTATGCTATTGTTGGGCCTTTATTTAAGCATATTTCCTCCAAATTGCATAAAATGATGGTCCATGAACAGTTATCTCATAAATTCCGTGCTAAAACTTGAATTCCTAAAAGCCACAAAAGGTAATTTATTAATCCTAGTATCCCCACCTCTTGCAGTGTCTGATATGAAGTAGGTTTGTATAAATGTATGCTGAAATAAAATGATTGCCGTTCCAAAAACAGTACCACAGAAAGAACCCACTTGATTTCTTCATGTGTTCAGAATCAGTGACAGAGATACTGCCAATTCATTGATTAGCTTTAAAGCCAACGATCAGAGAAGGACAAAGACATTTAGCAATTGGCAAAGACCATTGCATTGACCGTAGACCCAGACCAGAAGGTAATGTGAAGATAATTTATAGACTTTTCAGTCTTATTTTAAAGATTTTATTTACTTGAAAGAGAGAGAGAGCATGAGTGGGCAAAGAGGCAGAGGGAGAGGGACAAGCAGACTCCCCGCTGAGCAGGGAGCCCGATGCAGGGCTCGATTCCAGGATCCTGGGATCGTGGCCTGAGCCGAATGGCAGTTGCTTAACCAACTGAGCCACCCAGTCTAATTTTAAAATGCTTCTCAACTAACTAGACTTTAGATTAACTTTGAGTATCATTATGGTTGTTACTTTGCATTAATATGGTATAGCAAATAGCCCTTAATTTTTTGGTAGTGGCTTTACTCAGAAGGATACGTTGAAGCACATAAATCTCCATATGATGTAGAAACAGAAAAGAACAAATCCTGTGTCCGGCACGAGGTCTTGCTCTAAGAGAGGGCTGATGTGGCTGAGTGTAAGCTGCTATTTCATTCCTGAAACATACGAAGTTGTGTCTCCAAAATGCCATAACGAAAATGTGCTTTTTTTTTTTTTTTCTCCCTCTCAGATAGTCACGGACATATTGATCCCTCTCTGAGACCCATTTGGGACTTGGCTTTTCTTGGCAGCTCTTACGTGATGTGGGAAAAGACAACCCAGTTTTTACACTACTACATGGCACAGATCAGCAGTGTTAACCAATGGGTAAGAAAACAATCCTGAAAATTAATATATGTTGTAAGAGATACAACCAGTGCGGTGTTCTAAGACTAAATTAATGTGATGGGGCGCCTGGGTGGCACAGCGGTTAAGCGTCTGCCTTCGGCTCAGGGCGTGATCCCGGCGTTCTGGGATCGAGCCCCACATCAGGCTCCTCTGCTAAGAGCCTGCTTCTTCCTCTCCCACTCCCCCTGCTTGTGTTCCCTCTCTCGCTGGCTGTCTCTATCTCTGTCAAATAAATAAATAAAATCTTTAAAAAAAAAAGACTAAATTAATGTGAATCTCTAGTTTTATGGAAACAGTTTTACTTGCATTTCACTCATTCAGTAAATATGTCCATGCCTGCAATGGACCAGGTGTAGTTTTAGAGAGTGTGGATTTAGCAGTGAACAAAAACCACAGTGTAGCTGCCTTCACTGAAATTAATTCTAGTGAGAGAAGATAAAGACAGTGAACTAATAAACAGCTAATCTATATCAAATGGTGGTAGTAAGCGCTATGGAAAAAATCAGGGAGAAGGGAATGCAAGGGGTTGGTAGACTTGCTACTTATATTGTCTCAAGTAAGGCCCCTCTAATTTGACCAGGGGTGACAGTGGATCAGGCCTAGGGGAAATGAGTGGACCATGCCTCCATAAGGGAAGAGGATTTTAGGCAGAAGGAACTGAGGGCAGCAACGTGGCTGATGGGTTGGAGAAATAGCAGTGGGGCTACTGTGCTTGGAACAGAGTCAGCAAGGGGAGTGTGCCAGGAGATGAAATCAAATGGAGAGGCCCAGTTCCTGTAAGACCTCACAGGCCAGTAGAAGAACCTTGTCTTTTACTCTTTAGAGGGTTTTTAGCACAGGAGTGACATGATCTGACTTACAACACCATCATTCTGGCTGCTGTGTTGAGAACAGACCAGAGAGAGACTACGTGGAAGCAGGGAGACCAGCGAAGTGTTGGCAATAATCTAGGTAAGGCCTGGGGGTGACTGGGACCAGTGGTCACAGTGGAGGTGGTGAGAAGTGTTTGCATTCTTCATACAGTTTGAAGTTAGACCAACACAGTTTGTTGGTGGGTTGACTGTAGATCTATCCAAGAGCGAGAAAAGTCAGGGATGAGTCTGAGGATTTTGGCCTGAGTAACTGGAAGGATAGAGTTGTCATTTACCGACTGGGGAAGACTGAAGGGGGAACAGATTTGGGAAGAAAGAAGCTTGATTCGGGGCAGACTGAATTCTAAATTACCATATAGACGGTATTTAAAGCCACAAGAGTGGACGCCGTCACAGAGAATGTGTAGATAGAGAAAAGAAGTTCTGTGTGGAGTCCTGCGACACTTGTAACTTCAGAGGTTTCGGATATGAGAGAAGGTGTTTCAAGGATGAAGCTTGACTGTGTCCGGTGCTGCCGGAGAATCACATACGACGAGGCCTGAGATGGACCGTTAGACTCAGGTGGTCGGAAGTCATTGGAGAGCTTGTCAAGAGCTATCTCACTGGCGCAGTGTGTGTGAAAACTTGAGTGAAGTATGTTGGGAAAGACTGGGAGAAGGGAAGGGGACACTCCTCTCTTTCGAGGAATTGAGCTATAAAGGGGAGTACAAGAAAGCAAGGGGCCGTAGCTGCAGGATGGGTGAGCACAGGGTTGAAAGAGAGTTTGTTTTCTGTTGCAGTTTTAGGTTGGAAGGTTTAACAGCATATTTATATGTTGATGAGAAAAATCCAATAGAGAGGAGCAAAGGAGGACTTGTAGGAAAGCGAAAGAAGAAATGTTGGTGTTCATATCTTTGAACAGGCAAGAGGATAGGATCCGTCCAGGAGATGCTCTTAGACAGGAACGGGCAGAGTTCGCCTGGAGGGAGGGCCGAGGCGCAGTGTCACGGACGCTGACGGCAGGCTAGATATCCTGGTGGGAGGCATGGAAGTTCTCGCTGCTTCTGTGTTCTCGGTGAAGAATGAGACCAAGTCATCATGTGGGAGCAAGGATAAGAGCAGAGGAGTTGGAAGTGTGTGCGTGGGGGGTGCATGGACTTGGCATTGTGCAGCCCTACGGGCTCCTGGAAGGAGCTGCGCTCATGGACGTAGAGGAGGACCACTTACGCTGAGCTTTCTGGGTGTGGGTGGAGTAGGCGGAGAGGTGGATGTAGCCCACGTAGGCGTTCTTCTCAGGAAAGTATGATGTAGAGAGAGAGGGGCATTTCCACAGGAAACAAAGTCAACTGCTCTGAGAGAGGCAAGACGAGCTCACCTTAAGTACAAATTTCTAAAATCCACTTTCTTCACGGATGGGTGAAATAGTGGATTCACCTGTGGGTGGACCATTAGTGAATATCTTCTGAGTACCAAGATTTGCCCGTTATCAAGCCCTTAAAAAATGTTTATTCTTTAAGTATAGTTGATAGTGAATGCTACAGTAGTTTCAGACGCACAACATAAGGATTGGACACTTCTGTACGTTAGCCGGTGCTCACCAGAAAACTGTTACCATCTGTCACTGCGCGGCGTGATTACAGTATTATTGACTCTATGCCACGTGCTGTACTTTTCATCTCCATGGTGTGTGTATTTTATAACTGGAAGTTTGTGTCTCTTAATTCCCTTCACCTAATTCACTCATTTCCCCTCGTCCCCACCTCTGATAACCATCAGTTATCTGGACTTATGAGTCTGTTTTGTTTGTTTTGCTCTTTATATTCCACATGTAAGTGAGCTCATATGTGTCTTTCTCTGCCTGGCTTATTTCATTATTACTGTAGCAGCCTCGAGGTTCCTCCACGTTGTTGCAAATGGCAAGATCTTCATTTTGCAGTTGAGTCATATTCCATTCCACTGCACACCACATCACCCTATCCATTCATCTACTGATGGACACTTAGATGGCTTCCATAGCTTGGTTAGTTATAAATGATGTTGCAGTGAACAAAAGGTGTATGTATCTTTTCCACTTAGTGTTTTCGTTTTCTTTGGGTAAATGCCAAGTCGTGGAATTACTCAATTGTGTGGTATTTCTATTTTAATTTTTTTGAAGAACCTCCATGCTGTTTTCCACAGTGGTTGCGTCCCTACAGCAGTGTGTGAGGGTTCCCTTTTCTCCACATCCTTGCCAGCACGTGTTATTTCCTGTCTTTTTGATTTTAGCCATTCTGACAGGTGAGAGGTGGTATCTCACTGTGGTTTTGATGTGCATTTCCCTGATGATGAGCGATGTTGAGCATCTTTTCATGTGTCTGTTGGCCGTCTGTATGGCTTCTTTGAAGAAATGTCTATTCAGGCCCTCTGCCTATTTTAATCAGATTGTTTGGTGTGTGTGTGTGTGTGTGTGTGTGTGTGTGTGTGTGTGTGTTGAGTTGAATGAGTCCTTTATATATTTTGGATATTAACCCCTTATCTGAGAAATTATTTTTAAATATCTTCTCCCATTCATAGGTTGATTTTTTGTCTTGGTGATTTTCCTTTGCTGTGTAGAACCTTCCATACTGGTGTGGTCCTACTAGTTTGTTTTTGCTTTTGTTTCCCTTGCCTCAAGAGACATATCCATAAATATGTTGGTAAAAGCAGTGTGCAAACATACTGCCTATAGTTTTTTGTTTTTTGTTTTTTTAGGAGTTTTAAGGTTTCAGGTCTCACATTGAGGTCTTCAATCTATTTTGAGTTTATTTTTGTGTGTGATATAAGAAAGCGGCCCAGTTTCTTCCTTGTATGTAGCTGTCCAGTTTTCCCAACACCATTTGCTGAAGAAACTGCCTTTTCCCCATTGTATATTCTTGGCTCCTTTGTCATAGATTAATTGACCATATAGGTGTGGGCTTATTTCTGGGCTACTTTGTTCCATTGATCTCTCTGTCTCTGTTTCTGTGCGAGGACCATCCTGTTTTGATTACTGTAGCTTTGTAGTATATCTTGAGATCTGAAATTATGATACTTCCAGTTTTGTTTTTCTTTGTCAAGATTGCTTTGGCTATTTGAGTTCTTTTGTGGTTTCATACAAATTTAGGATTATTCTAGTTCTGAGAAAAATGCTGTTGGTATTTTGATAGAGCTTACGTTAAATCTATAGATTGCTTTGGGCAGTATGGACATTTTAATAATATTCTTCCAATTCATAAGCATGGCATACCTTTCCATTTGTGTTGCCTTTAATTTCTTTCATCAGTGTCTTATAGATTTCAGTGTATAGGTCTTTCACATCCTTTGTTAAATATATTCCTAGGTATTTTATTCTTTTTGGTACAATTGTCAATGGTATCGTTTTTTTAATTTCTCTTTCTGCTACTTCATTATAAGTGTATAGAAATGCAACAGATTTCCATATGAATTTCCTATTCTTTTTTTTTTTTTTTTTCATCAGAAAGGATGGTCTGGGGA
This sequence comes from Ursus americanus, assembly GCF_024610735.1. Taxonomy (NCBI): domain Eukaryota; kingdom Metazoa; phylum Chordata; class Mammalia; order Carnivora; family Ursidae; genus Ursus; species Ursus americanus. Next base: position 52,250,790 of record NC_142146.1, on the reverse strand, counting down.
CACCTGGGTGGCTCAGTCAGTTTAGCGTCTGCCTTCGGCTCAGGTCATGATCCCAGGGTCCTGGAATCAAGTCCCACATTGGGCTCCTTGCACAGCAGGGTGCCTGCTTCTCCCTCTGCCTGCTGCTCCCCCTGCTTGTGCTCTCTCCCCCTCTCTCTTTGACAAATAAACAAATAAAACCTTAAAAAAAAAAAGGATGATCTGTTATACTATTGGCAATAGTAAATTGATTCATAAAACTTAACAAAACTTTTTAAAGAATGTGTGACATTCCCTTGTACAATCTTTTTGTTATTTCCCTTATGCCATTTAATAACACCGAACTTATCTTTATTAACCCCCAAAATAAATCATTTCTTTCGGGAAAGGTTATTCAAGAGATACCAGTTGAATTTATCTCAGATATTTGTTTACACAGGTATTCTTTGTAGTTAGCTTACTCTGAAAGCTCTTTGTATTTTTTAAATTATAATTTTAGTATAGTTAACCGTGTTACATGAGTTTCGGGTGTTAAATGTAGTGATTCAACAATTCTATACATTACTTAGTGCTTATCATGGTAAGTGTACTCTTAATCTCCATCACCTATTTCATTCATCTCCCCACCCACCTCCCCTCTGGTAACCATCACTTTGTTCTCCAGAGTTAAGAGTCCTGTTTTTGGTCCATCTCTTTTATTTTTTGCTCCTTTTTTTGTTTCTTAAATTCTACAAATAAGTGAAATCATATGGTATTTGTCTTTCTCTGATTGACTTATTTCACTTACATTATACCCTCTAGGTCTGTCCATGTTGTTACAAATGGCGAGATTTCATTCCTTTTTATGGCTGAACAATATTCCACCGTGTATATAGACTATTCATCTATCGATGGACACTTGGCTGCTTCTATAATTTGGCTACTGTAAATAATGCTTCAAGATACATAGTGGTGCATGTATCTTTTTGAATTAGTGTTTTTTGTATTCCTTGAGTAAATCCCCAGTAGTGGAATTACTAGATCATATGGTAATTTTATTTTTAATGTTTTGAGGAACCTCCATACTGTTTGCATTCCCACCAATAGTGCGCAAGGGTTCCTTTTCTCTACATGCTTGCCAACACTTGTTTCTTGGTGTTTTGATTTTAGCCATTCTGAGAGGTGTTAGGTGGTATCTCTTTGTGGTTTTGATTAGCATTTCCCTGATAATTACCAATGTTGAACATCTTTTCATGTGTCTATTGGCCATCTGGGTGTCTTTTTTGGAGAAATGTCTATTCATGTTTCCTGCCCATTTTTAATTGGATTATTTGGTTTTTTTTTGGTGTGTGTTGAGTTGTAAAAATCCTTTATGTATTTTTGATACTGACCCTTTATCAGATATGTCATTTGCAAATATCTTCTCCCATTCATTAGGTTATCTTTTAGTTTTATTGATTCCCTTACTGTGCAGAAGTTTTTTATTTTGAAGTAGTCCCAATAATTTCTTGTAATGCTTTTGTTTCCCTTGCCTGAGAAGACATACCCGTAAATATGTTGCTGTGACCAACATCAGGGAAATTACTGTTTGTGTTCTCTTCTAGCATTTTTATAGCTTCAGGTCTCACATTTAGGTCTTTAATCCATTTTTAGTCTACTTTTGTGTATAGTGTGAGAAAGCGGTCCAGTTTCTTCTGTATATATAGCTGTCCAGTTCTCCCAACACCATTTGTTGAAGAAATTGCTTTTTTCCCCATTGTATATTCTTGCCTCCTTTGTAAAAGATTGACTATATAATCATGGGTTTATTTCTGGGCTCTCTATTCTGTTCCATTGATCTATGTGTCTGTTTTTGTGTCAATACCATACTGTTTTGATTACTACAGCTTTGTAGTGTATCTTGAAATTGGGAGTGTGATACCTCCAGTTTTGTTCCCTTTTTTTTTTTTTTTTTTCCCAAGATTGCTTTGGCTATCCAAGGTCTTTTTTTTTTTCCATACAAATTTTAGGATTGTTTGTTCTAGTTCTGTGAAAAATGCTGTTGGTATTTTGTGAGGGATTGCATCAAGTGTGTAGATCGCTGTGGGTAGTATAGACATTTTAACAATATTGTTTTTTCCAATCTATGAACATGGAATATCTTTACTTTTGTATTTGTCATCCTCAATTTCATTCTCTTATTCTTTATAGTTTTCAGAGAATAGGACATCTACCTTCCTTGATTAGCTTTATTCTTAGGTATTTTATACTTTTTGGTGCAATTATAGATGGGATCATTTTCTTATTGTCTCTTTCTGCTATCTCATTATTAGTGTATAGAAATGCAACAGATTTCTGTATCCTGTGACCTTATGGAATTAATTTATCAGTTCTGGTAGTATCAAACTATAGTGAAAGCTGTACTTCTTCCTTACCAGTTTGGGTACCTTTTATCTCTTGTCTGATTGCCGCAGCTAGGGCTTCCAGTACTATGTTGAAGAAAGTGGTTATAGTGGACATCTGTCTTGTTCCTGACCATAGGAGGAAAGCTCCCAGGTTTTCACCATTGTGTATGATATTAACTGTGAGTTTTTCATTTATGGCCTTTATTATGTTACAGTATATTCCCTGTAAGCCTACTTTGTTGAGGTGTTTTGTTTTGTTTTTAATCATGAATGGATGTTGTGCTTTGTCAGATGCTTTTTCTGTACCTGTTGAAATGATCATACAGTTTTTGTCCTTTCTCATATTGATATAATGAATCAGTTTGATTGACTTGCAAATATCGAACCACCCTTGCATCCCAGGAATAAATCACACTTGATCATGAGGAATGCTTTTTCAAAGGTATTATTGTAGTTCTCTTTCTTTGTAGTGTCTTTATCTGGTTTTGGTATCAAGGTAATGCTCATAAAATGAATTTGTAAGCTTTCTTTCCTCTTTTTTTTTTTTGGTGGGGGGATAGTTGGAGAAGAATAGGTATAAACTTTTCTAAATGTTTGGTAGAATTCACCTGTGAAGCCTTCTGGTCCTGAACTTTTGTTTGTTGGGAGTTTCGTGATCACCGATTGGATTTCATTGCAGGTGGTCAGTCTGTTCAGATTTGCTATTTCTTCCTGATTCAGTTCTAGGAGGGTCTATGTTTCTACAAATTTCTCTCTTTTAGGTTGTCCAATTTGTTGGCATATAATCTTTCATAATATTCTTATAATCCTTTGTATTCCTGTGGTGTCAGTTATACCTCCTCTTTCAGTTCTTATTTTGTTGAGTCCTCTGTCTCTCAGTCAATCACTCTCTCTCTCTTAATGAATCTGACTAAAAATTTATCAATTTTGTTTATCTTTTCAAAGAACCGGCTCTAGTTTCACTGATCTGTTCTACTGTGTTTTTTTCAGTTTCTACTTTATTTCTGCTCTAATCTTTATAATTTCCTTCCTTCTACTGGTTTTGGGTTTTGTTTGTTCTTTTTCTTGCTCCTTTAGATGTAAGGTTAGGTTGTTTATTTGAGATTTTTATAGCTCCTTGAGGTGGGCCTGGATAGCAATAAAATTCCTCTTTGAACAGCTTTTGCTGCATCCCAAAGATACTGGACTGTTGTGTTTTCATTGTCATTTGTCTCCATGTATTTTTTTTTAATTTCCCCTTTGGTTTCCTGGTTGACCCATTCATTGTTTAGGAGCGTGTTCTTTAACCTCCATGTACTTGTGCTCTTTCCAGAGTTTTCTTATGGTTGATATCTAGTTTCGTAGCATTGTGGTCAAAAAAGATGCATGTTATGGCCTTGATCTTTTTGAATTTGTTGAGACTTGTTTTGTGGCCAAATATGTGAGCTGTTCTGGAGAATGTTCCATATGTACTTGAAAAGAATGTGTATTCTGTTTTTGATGAAATACTCTGAATGTATGTATTAGATCCATCTGGTTCAATGAATCATTCAAAGCCACTGTTTCCTTGTTGGTTGTCTGTTTGGATTACCTATCCCTTTATGTAAGTTAGGTGTTAAAGTCCCCTACTATTATTGTATTACTGTCGATTACTTCCTTTATGTTTGTTATTAGCTGGTTTATGTATTTTGGGGCTCCCATGTTTGGTGCATAAACATTTACAGTTTTAATAATGTTCTGTGGATTGTTCCCTTAATGCTTACATATTGTCCTTCTTTGTCTCTGTTAGTCTTTGATCTCAGATCCATCTTGTCTAATGTAAGTATTGCTATCCTGCTTTCTTTTCCTCTCCATTTGTATGATAAATACTTTTCTATATCTTCACTTTCAGTCTACATGTGTCAAGGACTGAAACTTGTCCTTTGAAAGGCAGCATAAAGATCGGTCTTGCTTTTTTATTCATCCCATCACCCATGTCTTTTGATTATTTACTCCGTTTACATTCATAGTATTATTGATTATTGAGGTCTGTACTTATTGTTTTGTTACTTGCTCTATGGTTTTTGTATTTCATCTCTGTTCCTTTTTTTTCTCTTGCTCTCTTCTCTCATTGCTCTTTGGTGATATACTTGGATTCCTTTCTCCTTATTTTTTGGGGTATCTATTACTGATTTTTGATTTGTGGTTACTGTTAGGTTTATATATAATATCTTATGCATATAGCAGGCTATATTAAGTTGATGGCCACTTAAGTTTGAACCCATTCTTTACTCTTCTACCCCCAACCCCATGTTTTAGGTGTCACATTTCACATCCTTTTATTTTTTGTGAATCCTTGACTGATTTTTATAGATATACTTAATTTTAGCACTTTTGTGCCTCCTACCTTTCTTACTCCTACTTACGGTCTTTGCTTTCCACACAAAGTGTCCCCTTTAACATTTCCTATAGGGTTGGTTTAATGCTGATAGATTTCGTTTACTTTTGTTTGTCTGGGAAGCTCTTTATCTCTCCTTCATTTCTGAATGAAAGCCTTATTGGATAGAGTATATATTTTTTAAAGATTTATTTATTTGAGAGAGAGCACACAGTGGGGAGAGGCAGAGGGAGAGGGAATCCCAAGCAGACTCCGAGCTGAGCATGCAACCTAAGGTGGGGCTTGATCTCACTACCCTGAGATCATGACCTGAGCTGAAACCAAGAATCAGACACTCAACGAACTGTGCCATGCAGCTGCCTGTGGATAGAGTACTTCTGGTTGCAGGTTTCTTTCCTTCAGCACTTGGAATATATCATGTCACTGTGTTCTGACCTGCAGAGTTTGTGCTGAAAACTCAGTTGATACCCTTATGGAGTCTCCCTTGTATGTAACTATTTTCTTTTTAATCACTGTTTTTAAAATTCTCTTATTTACTACTTATTGCCATTTTAAGTACTATGTGTCTTGGCATGGACCTCCTTGGGTTTTTATTCTTGGAGGTTCTGTGCCTCCTAGATCTGAATTTCTTTTTCCTTCCACAGATTTAGGGAAGTTTTCAGCTATTATTTCTTGAAATAAATTTTCTGCCCCCTTTTCTCTCTCTTCTTCTTCTTCTAGGATCCCTATAAAGCAAATGTTATTATGCTTGATGGTGTCACTGAGTTCCCTAAGTCTATTTTCATTTATTTTATTTTTTTTCCTCTCTCCTCTTAGGCTTGATTGCTTTCCATTACTCTGTCCTCTGGGGCTGATTCTTTCTACTCCCTCTCGTCTACTATTTATTCTATCTAGCATATTCTTAATATCAGTTATTGAGTTCTTCCTCTCTGATTGGTTATTTTTTATGTTTCCTGTCTTTTTGTTGAGGGTCTTACTGAGGTCCTCCACTCTTTTCTCAAGTCCAGTGAGTATCTTTATGACCATTACTTTAAATTCTCTATGAGGCATATTACTTATCTCCATTTCATTTAGCTCTCTTGCTGTGATTTCTTCCTTGTGAGGGTCCCCCCATACCTGGGGTCCCCCGTGCCCTGTGGGGATCTGTGGAGATCTGCTCCTCTCTCCGTGTCCACTGCACACCTCCTCATGGACAGTCCAGTGAGTCTGTCTGACTCCCCACCTCATCTCCGCCTTTTCTCCCCTCTTCAGTGTAGCCTGTTCTCCACATTTAGCTGTGGAAAGTCTCTTCTGCCAGTATTTGTGTCATTTTCTGGGTTATTTACACTAGTATGGGTGTTATCTAGTTGTATCTGTGGGATGAGATGAGCTAAGGATCCTTCTAGTTTGCCATCTTTTCCAGAAGTCCCAAGATTTTTCTTATTTCTTAAGGTAGGCCTATAAATTTCTCTCTTCGAACTGCTATTGCTGCGTCCCAAAGATTTTGGACTATTGTGTTTTCATTTTCAATTGTCTCCATATATTTTTATTTCCTTTTGATTTCTTTATTGACTCTGGTTTTTTTAGGGGCATATTGTTTAGCCTCCCTATGTTTGTGGGTTCTTTCCAGCATTTTTTTCTTATAATTGATTTCTAATTCATACCATCGTGGTTAGAAAAGATAATTAGCATGATTTCAATCTTCTTAATTTATTGACATTTGTTTTGTGGCCTAACATGTTCTGACCTGGAGAATGTTCCATGCTCACTTGAAAAGAATGTGTTTTCTGCTCTTTTTGGATGGAATGTTCTGTACATATCTGTTAGATCCATCTGGTCTAATGTGTTGCTCGAAGCCACTGTTTCCTTGTTGATTTTCTGTCTTTATGAACTATTATTTGATGTGGTTGAGCTGTTAAAAGTCCTCTACTATTATTTTATCGCTATCCATTTCTCCCTTTATGTCTGTTAATATTTGCTTTGTGTTATTTAGGTGCTCCTGTGTTGGATGCAGAGATATTTACAATTTTTATCTACTCTTATGGGATCAATCTCTTTATCATTATATAGTGCCCTTCTTTGTCTCTTACTACAGTCTTTGTCTTAGTCTTTTTTTGTCTGATATAGGTATTGCTGTTATTTTATTTTTTTGCTTCCATTTGAATTGGAAATGTTTTTCCATCCCTTCACATTCAGTCTCTATGTGTCTTTAGGTCTGAAGTGAGTCTTTTTTAGGATATAGATGGGTCTTTTTTTTTTTAATCCATTCAGTCAACCGGTATCTTTTGAGTGGAACATTTAGTCCACTTACATTTAAGGTAATTATTATTATTTTTTTAATTAATGATTTTTTATTATATTATGTTAGTCACCATACAGTACATCCCCGGTTTCCGATGTAAAGTTCGATGATTCATTAGTTGCGTATAACACCCAGTGCACCATGCAATACGTGCCCTCCTTACTACCCACCACCAGTCTATCCCACTGCCCCACCCCCCTCCCCCATTTAAGGTAATTATTAAGTATGTACTTATTGCCATTTGTTATTTGTTGTCTGGTTGTGTTTGTACTTCTTCTCCCTTTATTCTGTGCTCGTTCGCTTACTTTCTGGTTTGATGGCTTTCTTTAGTGTTGACTTGGATTCCTTTCTGTTTATTTGTTGTGCATCCACGAGAGGTTTTGATTTGTGGTTACTATTGGTTCACATATAATATCCTCTGTGTTTCTCAGTCAGTATTAAATTCATGGTCATTTAAGTTCAAACACAGGACTAATTTTTTTCTCCCCTCTTCACATTTTATGTACTTAAGGTCATATTTTATATATTTTTGTGTATCCCTCAACTAACTTTTGCAGATATAATGGATTTTACTATGTTTGTGTTTTAACCTCCATACTGGCTTTTCAAGTAATTAATCTAATACCTTTACTGTGTATATTTTTACCTGTAAATTTTTTTCCTTTCATAATTTTCAAAAGTCATGGCCTTTTCTTTCTCTTTATCATTTTTTTTGTAAGGCTAGTGTAGTGGTCATGAACTCCTTTGACTTCTGTTTGGGAAATTCTCTCTGTCCTATTCTGAACAATATTGCTGGGTAGAGTATTCTTGGTAGCAGACTTTTTTCCTTTCAGCGCTTTGAATATATCATGCCACTGCCTTCTGGCCCACAAAGTTTGTGCTGAAAAATCAGCAGAGAACCTTTATGGGGTTTCTCTTGAATGTAACTGTTTTCTTTTCTCTTGCTGTTTTTAAAATTCTCTCTTTATCATTCCTGTTTGCTATTGCAGTGATGTGTCTTGGTGGGGACCGCCTTAGATTCATCTTATGAAGTGTGCTCCCTGCTTCCTCTACCTCGATGTAGTTCCTTCCCTAGACTAGGGAATTTTCAGCTATTATTTCTTCAAATAAGCTGTTTTGCCCTTTTCATCCTGTCTTCTCCTTCCGGGATCCCTGTAATGCATAGTATGCTCAATGATATCACTTAGTTCCCTTAACCTAGTCTCATTTTTCACTATTCTTTTTGTTGTTTTGCTTGTTTGCTTTCCATTATCCTGTCTTCCAGAATGCTGATCCATTCAGCTGCATGCTCTAATCTGCTGTTGATTCCCACTAGTCTATTTTTTTGTCATTGAATTCTTCATCTCTTAATGGTTCTTTTTTTATTTTTTTTTTATATTCTTTGTTGAAGTTTTCAGAGTTCATCCAGTCTTTTCTCAAGAACAGTGATTATCTTTATGACTATTACTTTAAATTCTTTTTCAGGCTTATTACTTATCTCTGTTTTATTTAGTTTTTTTTCCCTTGGTTGTGTTGTTCTTTCTCTTGGGGTGTATTTTTCTGTCCCCTCATTGTCTCTCTGTGCTTATTTCTGTGTAGAAGGGAGGTGAGCTACATCTCCTAGTTTTGAAAGTAGTGGTCGTGGGTAGAAGTTGGTTGGTGCCCTGTGGTGCAATCCCTCTTGGTCGCCAGAATCAGGCACTCCAGGAGTGTTCCCTGTGAGGGCTATGTGTCGTGGCTGAGCCCCATTTGCCTTCAGTCCAGCCAGCTACACTGTCCCGCCTTGACTGCTATGGACAGTTTGGTTCCTGTACTGTTGAGAGGCTTCTCTGAGGCCGCCACAGGCATACTGATGAATGGGGCCAGCAGTCAGACTAGGTGTCTGCAGTCTGCTTCTCTGTCACACCTGCGGCATACCCCTCATGGCAAGATTTGATCCCTGGGAAGGCAACAAAAAGGACTGGCTGCAGGAACTGTGGGCTTGCAGGTGTGGGGGGTTATCTCACCACCCTTCCAAGGCAGGAGTCACTTCGGAGTGGTACCAGCCCCCGCTCAGGGTTGCTTGCAGGGTGTGTTTGGGCAGGCCCTGCTTTGGAGGGACACCTGCACCAGCAGGTGTGTTGGACGGGAAAGGGCCTGTAGCGCTAGCAAGATTGATGGAGAGTGTTATCACTGGCTCCACAAGTGTCCAACTGTCCAGGCTGGGGGAGAGGAAGAGAAATGGCGCCCATCAGCACTTTTGTTTCTGGAGAAATCTCCTGAAGATCCCTATTCCTCCAAGACATGTTCTTGGATTAGTAAATGAATGTTTTTCACGTATGCCCCAAGGACTTTTTAAACTGTGGATTCTATGTTGTCTCAGGCCAACTATTATTGTATTTCTACCCTTATGTCTTAATATGTGTCAGATTCTCCCTTGGTGTGTTTATACTTGTTTAATGTATTTAAGTGTTCCTATCTTGGTTGCATAGGTATTTATAATTGTTATCTCCTCTCATAGGATAGATCCCTTTATCGTTTTGTTGTGCCCATTTTTGTCTCTTGCTATACAGCCTTTGTTTTAAAGTCTATTTTGTCTGATAAAAAGAATTGCTACCCTGGCTTTTTTGTTACTTCCATTTGCATGGTGTATCTTTTTTGGATCCCTTCTCTTTCAGTCTCTATGCGTCTTTAGGTCTGAATTGAGTCTCTTGTAGGCAACATATAGATGGGTCTTTTTTTTTTTTATCCATTTATTCATCCTGTGTCTTTTGATTGAGCAATTAGACCATTTACATTTAAAGCTATTATTGATTGGTATGTACTTACTGCAATTTTCTTAATTGCTTACTGGTTGTTTTATATTTGTTCTCTGTTCCTTTTTCTTTTTCTCCCTTTGTGATGACTTCCTTTACTGTTATACTTGGATTCCTTTTTATTTTTTTGTTATCTACTATGGGTTTTTCATATATGGTTACCATGTAGTTCATATATAATATTCTAAATATACAGCAGTCTATATTTAGCTAATGGTCACTTAAGTTCACACACATTCTAAAAGTACTATATGTTTATTCCCCCCAAAATTTTAATTTACATCTTACTTTATGAGTCCCTTAACTAATTTTTTTGATGTAATTGATCTTACTGTTTCTCTTTTAACCTTCATACTAGTGTTATATGTGATTGGTCTACTAACTTTATTGTAAGTTTGCTTTTGAGCATGAAATATTTCCTTTCATATTTTTCTTCTACTCATGACATTTTCTCTTTTTTTCTTCTTTTCTTTTTTACTTATGACCTTTTCTTTTCCACTTAAGGAAGTCCCTTTAGAATTTCTTGTAAGGCCAGTGTAGTGGCGGAAAACTCCTTTAACTTTTGTTTGGAAGACTGTTTATTTCTCCTTTGATTCTGATTGATGACCTTGCCAGATAGAGTAGTCTTGGTTGTAGGTATTTTCTCCAGGACTTTGAATATATCATCCCACTCCCTTCTGGCCTGCAAATTTTCTGCTGAAGCCTTATGGGATTTCCTTTGGACATAACTCGTTCCTTTTCTCCTGCTGCTTTTAAGATTCTCTCTCTTTAATCTTTGGTATTTTAATTGTCTTGGTGTACCTCCTTGGCTTCACCCTGTTTGGGTCTTTCTGTCCTTCCTGGAGCTACATGTCCATTTCCTTCCCCAGATTAGTGAAGTTTTCACCTGCTATTTCTTTAAATAAGTTTTCTGCCCCATTCTCTCTCTTCTTTTTTTTGAATCCCTATAAAGCTAATGTTAGTATACTTGATGTTGTCCCAGAGGTCCCTTAACCTATCCTGATTTTTTCATTCTTTTTTTTCTTTTTGCTGTTTGGCTTAGTAGCTTTCCATTTCTGTGTCTTCCAGATCACCAATCCATTCTTCTGCATCTGCTAATGTAATGTTGATTCTCTCTAGTGTATTTTTAATTTCAATTATTGTTTTCTTCAACTATGATTGGTTCTATTTTTATATTTTCTATTTGTTGAAGATCTCACGAAGTTCATTCACTCTTCAGTCTGGCAAGCATCTTTATGATCATTACGTTGAACTCTATCAGAGAGAATGCTTGTCTCCATTTCATTTAGTCCTTTTTCTGATGTTTTATCTTGTTCTTTCATTTGGAGTATATTCCTCTGTCTTCCCATTTAGCTTGACTTTTGTGTGTCTGTTTCTGTGAATTAGAACAGCTACTTCTCCTAAACTTGAAGGGATAGTCTTGTATATGGTCATCCCCTGTGTAGACTGTGTACCTGGTGACTTTGGCTGGCCAGCTGGAACTGTGGCTGGCATGGGCTAGGGGTCATGAGGCACTTTGTGCTGAGGCTGTCCTGGTGATGGCTGAAGCTGAAGCGGGCATGGGTTAGGGTGGTCCCAGGGTTCTTTGCAGAGAGGGCACCCTGGCAGGACAGCTAAAACTAAAGTGGGTGCAAGCTGGGGGTCCCTGAGTACTCCTCACAGAGGGTACCCTGGCAGGTCACCTGAAGCTGAAGTGGGGACAAATGGGGGGGGCAGTGGCTTTCTGCATAGAAGGCATCCTGGCAGGACAGCTATAGCTGAAGTGGTTACAAGGCAGGGGTGGTCCCAGGGTGCTCAGCATAGGGCACCCAGGCAGGGCAGCTGAAGTTGAGGCAGGTGTGGGCCAAGGTGCCCCAGGGTGCTACATGCAAGGGAGTGCTCTGGCTGGATGGCTAGAGCCAAGATGGGGCACATGCCAGGGTGTCCTGTGGTGTTCCACACAAGGGCTGCCCTGATAAGTTATCTGGAGCTGAAGCAGGAGCAGCCCTGGCATGTTCCAGGGTGTTTTGCTCCTCTGACACCTTGGTGATACGGCTGGAGCTGTAGTGGGTGCTGTCCTGGGGCATTCTGGTGTGTGCTATACTGGAGCCACCCTGGTGGGATGGCTGGAGCTCAGGCTGTTGAGGGGAGTCTTTTTGGGGAGACAGCTGGGGGTGATGTGGCCAGGAGCCCTGGGCTCAGTAAGGCAGTCAGCTGGCCAGGGTTCCTGCACCCTGCTCTGATTCACACCATCAAGGCTGAAGGGGGGGGGGGGTTGTAAACGTTGGTGTGTGCCAGCCCCTCTGACCCTGGAGAGCATTCCCGCAGCTCCTCTAGGGCTCTTTCCTTCATACGCTAGTTGTTTTCTTAATCCATGGCTTTTTTCCTGTCTACTGGGCAGCTGGGATTGGAATGGCGCAGCCAACTAGGGTGCTGGACTGTACTCCCATCTGCACTGTCATGGTGGAGGGGGAGCATAAATACCTCTCACCAACCTCTCCAACCCCAGAGAATGTTCCATGGGTTCCCTCCTGTTTGGAAGACACTCAAGAGCTAGTTTCTTTAAATTCTAGTTGCCCTTTTAAACCATGGCTTTTTTTTCTGTGGTATCATCCCTCCTCACTGCACTTTGCAGCCTGGACTGGGGTTCCCAAGGCTACTATGTCTCCATCTTTCCTGGCATTCTTTATGTGACCCCTTTATCCTTTGTTGTTCAGAAGCCGTTCAGTCAGCTGAGTTCTTTAAGAGGAATCGTTCTATATGTAGGTGTGGCCTCAGTGTGTCCGCGGAGGTGAGTCCAGGGTCTCCCCGCGTTGCCATATTGGACCCTCACGCCATGTCAAGTAAGCATTATTAATGCCAGTAAGTTTGATGTGTTGTTCAAAAACCACTTGTAAAACAGATGAAAAATCGGTTTTTTTTAATTAGTTATCAAAATCAACACATTTCTTTCCCTTTATAGAATGCTTTTAATAGAAACTATCATCTAATTGATTACTGTTATATTTCAAGTCAAGATGCCACATAGAAGTTTCTCTACCTCTTTCTGGCTCTCTTTTACCTACCAAGATGATTATATTCACAAGAGACTTTAAGTGAAAGTTTAGGGGAGACTCGGTTTACACTGTAGAAAATGATGTCAAGATAATTTAGAACTAATTGTAATGAATCTGAGAAAAAAACAGTAAGAATATAGCAATACAGACACAACAGAGGAAGGAAATGGATTTTTTTCAAACACTTTTATTTTATTGATTTATTTACTTGTTCAAGTACAGTTGACATACCATGTCGTATTAGTTTCAGGTAAACAGTATAGTGATTCAGCACGTCTGTACATTAGTGCTCATCACCGTAAGTAGAGTCACGACTTCACGATACATTATTTAATATTATTGACTCTATTGCCTGTGCTGTACTTTCCATGTCTGTGACTTATTTATTTTATAACTGGAAGGTTGTACCTCTTGATCCTTTTCACCTATTTCCTCATCCCCTCCACCTTCTCCCCGCTAGCAGTGAGCACGGTGTTCTCTGTTCTTATGAGTCTGTTTTGTTGTGTTTTTTACATTCCATATATAAGTGAAATCATATGGTATAGGTCCTTCTCTGCCTGACTTACAATAGTACTCTTCTAGACTCATCCATGTTGTTACAAATGGCCATTGCATTCTTTTTTTATGGCTGGGTAAAACCTCCTGTTATATATATACCACATTTTCGTTATACCACATCTTCATTATCCATTTATCTATAGATGGATACTTAGGTTGTATCCATAGCTTTGCTATTGTAAATAATGCTGTAATGAATATAGGGGTACATTTATCTTTTCAAATTAATGTTTTCATATTCTTTAGATAAATACCTAATTGTGGAATTATTGGATCCTATGGTATTTCTATTTTTAATTTTTGAGGAACTTCCATACTATTTTCCACAGTGGTTTCACCGATTTACATTCCCCCCAATAGTGTGCAAGGATTCCCTTTTCTCTACGTATTCACCAACACGTTGTCATTTTGATACTAGCCATTCTGACAGGTGCTAGGTGAGAGCTCATTGTGGTTTTGATTTGCATTTCCCTGATGATTTGTGATATTGACCATCTTTTCATGTGTCCTTTGGCCATCTGTAGGTCTTATTTGCAAAACATCTATTCATGTCCTCTGCCCATTTTTTAAACTGGATTGTTGGAGGTTTCTTTGGTCTTGTTGTTCTTTTGGTTTTGAATTGAATGAGTACTTTATATATTTAAATATCAACCCCTTACTGGATAAATCATTTAGAAATATCATCTCCCATTCAGTAAGTTGCCTTTTCATATTGTTGATGGTTATGTTTTCTTTTAGTAGTTTTATGGTTTCATGTCTCACATTTTTGGCTCTTTAATCCATTTTGAGTTTATTTTTGTTTATGCTGTAAAAGAAAAAAAACCCCAGGTTTCATTCTTTTGCATGTAGCTGTTCAGTTTTCACAGCACCATTTTTTGAAGAGACTATCTTTTCCCCATTGTATATTCTTGCTATCTTTGTTGTAGATTGACTATATTTAAGTGTGGGTTTCTTTCTGGGTTCTTTATCATATTCCACTGATGTAGGTGTCTGTATTTGTGCTAGTTATCATACTGTTTTGATTACTATAGCTTTGTAGTATATCTTGAAATCTGGAATTGGGATACTTGCAACTTTGTTCTTTCTCAAGACTGCTTTGGCTATTTGGGGTCCTTTGTGGTTCCAAACAAAATTTAAGATTATTTGTTCTACTTCTGTGAAAAATACTGTTGGTATTTTCATAGGGATTGCACTGAATTTGTAGATTGTTTTGGGTAGTAGGGACATTTTAATGATACTCTTTCTTCCAATATTCATGAGGATGATATACCTTTCCATTTGTGTCATCTTCAACTTCTTTCATCAATGTCCTGTACATTTCAGAGTATACATCTTTAACCTCCTTGTTTATATCAATTCCTAGTTACTTCATTATTTTAGTGCAATTGTGAATGGAATTGTTTTCTTAATTTTACTTTCTGCTAATTATTAGTGTATAGAAATGCAACAGATTTCTGTATTTTAATTTTGTGTCCTGGAAATTTATGGAAGTCATTTATAAGTTCTAGTAGTTTTTTGGTGGAGTCTTTAGGGTTTATTATATAGAGTATCATGTTATCTGAAAATATCAAAAGTTTTACTTCCTGTTTACCAAGTTGGATGCCTTTTTTTTCTTCTCTGATTGGTGCAGCTAGGACTTCATGTGACTTTGTGTTGAATAAAAGTGGTGACACTGCATATCCTTGTCTTGTTCCTGATCTTATTGTTCCTGATCTTAAAGAAAAACCTTAGAGTTTTTCAATATTCAGTATAATGTTAGCTGTGGGTTTTTCATATGTGGCCTTTATTATGTTGAGATATGTTCCTGCTTAAGCCTGCTTTGTTGAGAGTTTTTATCATGACCGGATATTGAATTTGCTAAATATCTTCTCTGCATCTATTGAAATTATCATATGATTTTTATCCTTCCTCTTGTTAATGTGATGTATCACTTTGACTGATTTGCAAATATTGAATCACCCTTGCATCCCTGGAGTAAATCCCATTTGATTGTGATGAATAATCCTTTAAGATTACTGTTAAATTCAGTTGGCTAATATTTTGTTGAGTATTTTTACATCTATCTTCGTCAGGAATATTGGCCTATAGTTTTCTTTTCTTGTAGTGTCTTTGTCTGGTTTTGGCATCAGGATAATTCTGGACTAAGATGAATTTGCTAGTTTTCCTTCCCCTTCTATTTTTTGTAATAGGTTGAGAAGAACTGACATTAACTCTTCTTCAAATGTTCCGTAGAATTCATCTGTGAAGTCTTCTGGTCCTGGACTTTTGCTTGTGAGGAGATTTTTTTTTTTTTTTAACTGATAGAATTTTGTTACTAGTAATCAGTCTTTTCTGATTTCTCTTTCTGATTCAGTTTTAGAAGATTGTATTTTTCTAGGAATTTGTTCTTATTTCTCTTAGTCCAATTTGTTGGCATTTCATTTTTCTTAGTATTCTCTAATAAACCTTTGTATTTCTGTGGTATCACTTATTATTTCTCCTCTTTCATTTCTAGAGTCTGGCTAAAGGTTTATGAATTTTATCTTTTCAAAGAACCAGGTCTTGGCTTCATTTTTTCTGTCTAATCTTTATTTCCTTCTAATGACTTTGAGCTTTGTCTGCTGTATACACAGAATATTCCATCCAAAAACAGCAGAATACACATTTTTCAAGTATACATGAAACATTCTCCAGGACAGACCACATTTTAGGCCACAAGTCTCAACAAATTTAAGTCCATTTGGTCTAATATGTTGATCAAAACCTCTGTTTCCTTAATTGATTTTGTCTGATATATTCATTGATGTAAGTGGGCTGTTAAAGTTCCCTACTGTTCATGTTTCTCCCTTTATGTCTGCTAATTATTGCTTCATGTTTTTACGTGCTCCTATATTATCTATGCTCTTGTGAAATTGATTTATTATGTAACACCCTTCTTTGTCTCTTGCTACAGTCTTTGTTTTAAAGTCTATTTTGTCTAAGTATTGCTGCCCTGGCTTTTTTGTTACTTCCATTTGCAAGCGCTATCTTTTTCCATTCCTTCCATTTCAATCTGCTTGTGTCTTTAGGTGTGAAGCGAGTCTCTTGTAGGCAGCATACAGACGGGTCTTCATTTTTATCCATTTAGTCACTGTCTTTTTACTGGAGCCTTTAGAGCATTTATATTTAAAGTAATTATTGATAGGCATATACTTATTTTGTTAATTTTTCTGGTTATTTTTACAGTTCTCTGGGTTTCTTCCTTCTCTTGCTTTCCTCCCTGTGGCTTAATGGCTTTCTTTAGTGTTATTCTTGAATTGCTTTCGCTTTATATTTTATCTGTTACAGGTTTTTGATTTGTGGTTGCCATGGTATTCATGTAAAACATCCTATGTGTATAGCAATCTATGTTAAGTTGATGGTCACTTAAGTAAGTTTGAACATATTCTAAAAGCACTAAGTTTTTACTCTTATTTTGCATATTTTTGAGTATCTCTTGACTAACTTTTGTAGATAAAATTCAATTTACTACTTTTGCATTTTAACTTCCATACTGGCTTTATTAGTGACTAATCTACTACCTTTACTAGTTGTCTGTTTTTACCAGTGAAATTTTCCTTTTATCATTTTCTTCTACTTACGGCCTTTTCTTTTTAAAGAATTCCCTTTAACATTTTTTGTAAGGCTGGCTAGTGGTAATAAAATCCTTTAATTTTTGTTTGGAAAACTCTTCCTCTCCTTCAGTTCTGAATGATGACCTTGTCAGGTATTCTTGGTTATAGGTTTTTTTTTCCTTTCAGCACTTTGATGCATCATACCATCTTCCAGTCTTTGAAGTTTCTGCTGAAATATTAGCTGACAGCCTAATGGGGTTTTCCTTGTGTTTAACTATTTGTTTTCTCTTGCTGCCTTAAAAATTCTCTTTATCATTACTTTAGGCATTGTAGTTATGTGTCTTGGTGTGGACATTCTTTGTTCACCTTGTTTGGGGCCTTCTGTGATTTCTAGACTTGGATATCTGTTTCCTCAGGTTAGAGAGGTTTTCGTAAGTTTTCTGCCCCCTTTTTCCTCTCTTCTTCTTCTGGGATCCCTATAATGACAATGTTATTACGCCTGATGAGGTCACAAAGGTCTCTTAACCTACTCTCTTTTTATTCTTTTTTTCTTTTTGCTGTTCAGCTTGGGTGCTTTCCATTACCCTGTCTCCCAGGTCGCTGATCTGTTCTGCTGCTATTTCCCTTTAGTGTATTTTTCATTTCAGGTATTGCATTCTTCCTCTCTGACTGGTTCTTTTTTATATTTTCTGTCCTTCTGTTGAAGTTCTGAGTTCATGCACTTTTTGTAGGTACAGTGAGTTTCTTTATGGCCGTTACTTTGATCTTTTTGTTTGGTGATTCTTATTCTTACATTTGGGATATATTCCTCTGTCTCCTCATTTTGTCTAAGTCTTCTGGTCTTGAAATTAGTGGCCTTGTGTAGAAGCAGTCCTGTGGTGTCCCCATAGGGGACAATCGCCCCACCCTAGTCTTCAGAACTGGGTGCTCCAAAGATGTCCCCTGTATGGGCTGCATGTACCCTCCTGTTTTTGATAAGCTGTGAATGCTGTGGGCATGCCACCGGTTGGGGCTCGCTCTCAGTGCACCTGTTGCAGGCACACGGGGCAGGGTTTGCTCTCCATGGTGTTGAGGGTCCTGTCTACGGCAGCTGTGGGATCACTGGTGAGCAGGGCTGGCCCTCAATGTGGCTGGATGCAGTTAGCCATTGCAAAAGCTGTGGGTACCTCAAAGTAAAGTACAGGGCTTTTCTCCCTGCATAGCCAGCTAAGAGGCCCAGCCCCAAGAACTGTGGGCATGCTAGTTTGTAGGGTTATCTCTGTCTCCTCTCCCCAGGGCAGGAGTGGCTTAGGAGGGGCACCAGTCCTTACCAGTGCTGCCTGCTGGGTGTGGTAGGGCTGCAGGGGAACTCCGGGGTGGGCACAGGGTCCTAGAGCAAGGTAGATGGACAGTATTAGACATCGCATCTGTCTAATACATAGCTCCCATAAGCATCGGGTTATCTAGGCTGGGGAGGGCAAGAAAAGAGCAGCAATCACCACTATTGTTCCTGGAGAAATCTGTAGATCCCTGTCCCTTTGTCATATGTCCTAAAATTAGTCAATAAAGCCCCTTCACATGTACCCCAGGTGCTTTGCAAAGTGCTCCTTCTGTGCTGTCTTGGGCCTTATTATTTAGTGCCCTGGCTCTTGAAGGGCTTCATTTCCTATACCGTCCATCTCTCCCAGAGCTAAGCCCCACTGATTTCATAGCTAAATATTATGGGGACTCTTCTTTCCAGGGTGGGTCCCCAGGGTCAGGGGTGTCTGGTGTGAGGTTTGATTCTCTCACTCTTCTGTGCTTGTGATATCCCTCCTGCTTGTTGTTAGTCATGTCAGGGGTTTGGTGTCCCACTGTGTCTCCACCTGTTTTGATGCGGCCTTCTCTCCACAACCAGCAGCGGAAGAGCTCTGCCAGTCTTCGGGTTGTCTTCAGAGTTAGTTGCAATCCATGCGGTTGTTGCTTCAGTGTGTCCACTGATGAGATGAGCTTGGGATCGTCCTATGGTGCCTTCTTCCCACTCCTTAGGATCTCTTACTGCCAGTACTTTCTTTTCATTTGCGGTTGTACACGACACATTACCAAACCAACAACCACCAGACCATAGTGTGGTCCAAATACAGCAGCTCTATTTCTGTCTTGTTCTAGCCAGTCTTTGATGCCTCTCATCTATCCATCAATATCATTCACCCAACCTACAAGTGGGAAAATTGGGATAAAAGTAATTGTAGAGTTAAGAAAACAAAAATGCACGGGCGCCTGGGTGGCACAGCGGTTAAGCGTCTGCCTTCGGCTCAGGGCGTGATCCTGGCGTTATGGGATTGAGCCCCACATCAGGCTCCTCTGCTATGAGCCTGCTTCTTCCTCTCCCACTCCCCCTGCTTGTGTTCCCTCTTTCGCTGGCTGTCTGTCAAATAAATAAGTAAAATCTTTAAAAAAAAAAAATGCAGAGGGAGAATGGTCACTTAGTAGAAACTTCAGCTTTTTTTTACCCTGTGAGGTTTGGGTTTTAGGTAAATAATAATTAATTGAATATGCAGCTGGCTTGCTGGGCTGTCCAAGGCAAATCTCTTCATCTCTTAGGGCCTATTAAATGAGGATTAACAAATTTATTGAAGATCTTGAAATTAACATAAATCTAAATCACTGAAGCAACTGGTAAATTTGGTTTCAAAGTTGATACACATTGAGTTTCCTTAAAAAAAAATATCCACATGGATTTCCAGATTCTGCTATTATGTAGCCACTAAAGATTCACATGATCTTTCAGCAAAAGTAGTAACCCAGCAACAAGCAAACCAAGAAACCATGTTTCAGAAGTCACTGAGATCAGATCTATATACTGTTCTAGGGGACTAGACACAGGATGGTGGGGCTGATAAAGCCAAGACAGTACAGGAGTAGGAAGGGACTGCAGGTGCTCTGTGGCCCAAGGTGGCTCAGGACCAGAGAGAGATTATTGTTTTTCCAAAAGCTTTTTGGGTGGGAACTACTTTCCTTACACTCAGGGTGAAAGTCCCCTTTGACGCAGTAGTGTAAGGAAGGGCAGGCTTACAAACTCAGAGCTCCAATGAACAAGGCCTGAGAGAAGAGTGGGGTAACAAGACTGAAATGCAGATATAAAGTAATTGTGCCATCTGATTGGCACGATTATCACTTTAGAACTGAGGACAGATGTCATTCCTAATGCCATGAGGACTGTACCAAGGGCAAGGGAGATATTTGCTGGCTAGGGAAGAAAAAACAAGAACAGAAACAGATGAGGACTTTCCTCACACCCTTAGCCTGAATTGAGAAAAGTAAAACTGAGCACTGTTTTGAGTCTTATAAGTCCAAACCAGACACAGCCAGCACCCCAAATTATCCTGCAGCAATCAGCCCGAGGCCTTACCCTACCTGGAGGCCCCCACTGGCCAAGGGTGCATTATAGAAGCCTTCTTACCGATCTTATTTATTCGACTAGGAAGTCTACTTTGGATAGTATATATTAATAATTTAAGCCTACTTACTCTCTACTGAAACCACACGGATTCTGGTGGGGATCACGAGTAATAAAAGGGAACAAACAAAACACTTCTAGTCTGTCTCTAGGATGATTAAAGTGCTGAATTACTGGAAAATGTAACAGTAAATCATTAATTTGGATTATAAGGATTTGGCATTTGTGATAATTTGAACAGAAGCCAAGGAGATTATTTCTGAATAACATTAAAAATAACTACTTCTTGGCAGAGCCTGGCTTGGTGAGGGCAGCACAAGCCGGGGACACTCTGCCAGGCCGGGGTGTGCGGTGTCCCTGCTGCAGTTTAACAAGCTCTGCTTTTTGGACTGGCGTAAGGGTGCTTCCTCCTGAAGGGGGAGCCATCTATGAAAACAAAAATGGAAAGGTTTAATAATGTTACGGAGGAAGGTCTTCATTAAATGGTACAGGGTTTACAAACATTCTAGTAACCCCAATTTTTGTATTAAAAAATATGTAACACTCTGTGTAGTTAGCAAATTGGTTTATCTAATGGAGTTGGAAACCCATTATTTTTTTCAGGCTTTTCTCTTTTTTGCCTAAAATCTAGAGACTGCTATGATTTCCTCCAGAAATGCTACTTTCAAAAACAGAAGGCATTGTCCTGAAAAAACACTATAGAAATACACAGTAAATAGTCTGCCTGCCTACCTATAAATATCCAGGGTTCTGGTTTTAGAAGCAGCACATAAAGAACGTGGGTGGGAGAGTCAGTGCATCTGGGTTCAAATTCCTGTTTTTCACTTATGAGCTGTAACCTCAAAACCAGGCTCATGATACATACTCTTGTAAGACAGAGAATTACATGACAACATGAATAAAGTATTTAGCAAAGAACCTGGTCCACGTGACATTTTAGAGATACCAGTTGCGCTGCCCCTTGTCCTGTCGTTTGGCATATCGGGGTAACCTAGCAGATGGAGGTGCATAGACAAGATCTAGATTCCACAGGCCGTCGAAAGAGTCTCCCTATTCCCGTAGAACTTAAAACCATACTTATTAGAGAGCAAAAGTGATAGATATTCAACTAGATTTTCATCTAACTCGGTGGCAGAGCAGTGCGACTCCATGACTTTCACATCTCAATGCAGGCTGCTTCTAGAAGAGCTAAGGGGCAAATTGAAGAGGCAGCAGGAGCTTCCAGGCGCTCATCCAAACAGGAATTTATAATGACAAACTCTGAGCTAATATAAATCTACCCTATTCATTACATTCTTTTTTTCTTTCTCTAGAAAACAAATGATGATGCAATTGATTTTGATTATACGGTTCTACTCCATGAATTCTCGACACAGGTAAAACAAAACTGTATGTACGTTACAAGGTAGAGGAGGGGCACTAAAGTATCATCCAAACTGAGAAGCCACCTGGAGACCAAACAGCGAAGCTGGCAGCTCCACGGTTTACATAGAGTTTGATTCGGGGTAACGTATGGCCACGGGGGGTCGGCAGGCAGGGATCGAGGCACCACGCAGCTCTTCTCTGCAAAGTCCAGACTGTTCATCCACAGATTTGACGGAACAAGGGGATGTGCAGAGGCCATTGTGGTGAAGTCAGGGGTTTGCTATTTTAACAGACCTCAGGCACCACCTGGATGGGGTTGGGGGATCTCTCCTAGTTACCAAAACTTTGGGGACGATCAAAACAACCCTTCCTGCATTCGGGGCAGGGCACACATTACCTCCGAGGGGCCTGGAAGGTGCTCCCGAGGGAGGTCACTGCACGGACGTGAACAAGGTGGAGGGCCGGGGCCGGAGTCAGTACGGCCGCACTTGTACAGCACAGAACTGCGCTCACCGGAGATTGCTGCAGATCATAATATTGTAGAACTCTTATTTATTTTCTAGGAAATCATTCCCTGTCGTATACACTTGGTCTGGTACCCTGGTAAACCAGTTAAAGTGAAGTACCACTGTCAGGAGCTACCAACGCCAGAAGAAGCCTCTGGAACTGAAGAAGGTTCTGCTGTGGTACCAACAGAGCTTAATAATTTCTGAAAAGAAAAAAGGACCTGCTTATACCAAATTTGAAACAAAGTGACATACTTAATAGTTTAAATAATTACTCGGATAAAATAGGGAAGGTATAAGGTAGCCTAATATTTGAGAAAGCCCGCAATTACAATGCTCAAAAATTAAAAGATGCTGGGGTTTCTGTTTTTCAGTTGGTTTGGTTTATTTAATTCTGGGAACATAGGCATACACTAAACCCTGCTCAGTGCTAAACAGTTCCCTCCATGCTCAAGGGTTCAGCCCTAAAATGTAAAAACCACTCAGTATATGCTGTAATTGGATCAATAAGTGTTTAGCAAAACAAAACAAAAATTGATGGTCTCACCTCTGTATTTCTCATTACATTGAACGTAGCACAGCAAACCATTTTCTGTTGCTAAATTCCTTCTACCTAGGATGTAAAAAATATAATATATCTCAATGAAAGTAAATTGTAGGGAAAATGTTATCAATTTAGAAGGAACTTTACTATTTTTTATCATTTCAAGCAAGTATTCTTTTTTGATATCTACTTTTAAATGTTTACATTTCTATATAAAATGTGTTCAATGTGTTTGTAGAGATTTGTATACATATGCAAAATTTGTGCTAAATTAACTCTTAATATTGCTTAATTCAAATTTTATGAATAAAAATATAGTGTTTCACAGATCAAGTGTCTGCAAACGGAATAGTGATGTAACTGAAATTCTATCAATTTTCATTTCTAACAACAATTTGCACCCAGTGTTGGCCTAAATTAATTTATAAAAGTAAACACAAAATATACCATAATCAAATTCAGTAGAGTACCTCCCCAAGGCAGGAAGAAATGATCCAGGAAACACGGCCATCATTCGCCTCTCAAAATTCATATCATTTGTAGGGGAGGAATTCAAATTTTATTCTGCCCATCAAGGTTCTTCCAGCTGGCCTAAGACTAATTGACATGAGACAGATTAACAGAAAAAAAACAGAGGCCCAATAATGCAATTGAGACCTAAAGAAATGACCAAGGTAGGCAGTTTTTATACTTTATAACAGAGTATAAATCTATAAGGAATTGGCAGGACAAAGAAAACTTAACTTTGGGAGCCTCAGTTAGTAGGGAATTCTAAACCGAATCTGGACTGAGGTAATAAGTTAATAACAAGTAACCAGGATGTCTGTGCAGCCTTTCTAGCTCTAAATTTCCTATCTCTGGTAACAGTATCTCTACCCTGTGGTACGGAAAGCGTACCTTTTCACATGGGAGATTTATTTCCTGCTTTCAGGAAGACAGAGGAGGATCTGAGTGTCCCTCTTGTGTAATCTCTTAAGTAACTTTTATTTAAAATAATATGCCAAAGGGGACATTTTGGGGTGGCCTGCCCTTGGCCTCTACAGCCCCCTCCACTGAAGCTTTCCTGGAAGTTTCACACATTACAAACCGAGGTGGTAGATTGTTCCTTCTTGTTGAATCTCTCAGTCTGACAATAGGTCAATTCAGTTAAACTCATTTCAGGACACAGGGCTGTAGGTGTCTTCTCAAAGTTAAGCCTGTGGTTCAAATAATCAGATAATAAGAGGCATTTCTGTGGAAATAAAAGAAAAAACAATGGTTAAGGACTGGATCAAATTATAAACCAGTTTCTGAGTACTGAGGGTAGCTGGTCGAGAGGATTTCTAGAGGCAGGCTTAGAGCAACTTAGATAGGGGTGGTGGTGGCGATCTGACAGATTTTCTTTGTACTTCGAGTATTTCTGGTGATTGTTTTGAGTGGCCCATAGAACGACAGGCATGAAGATTGTCTATAAATGAGCTGTTGTGGTGATTTCTCTGAAGTTTACACCACGTTGTTCATTCATATCCAATTTGCAGGGCTTCAGGGAAAAGGTCACGTTTAGTTCTCAATGATTCCAAGTCAAAAGGATGGCAAAAATATCGAAGATGTTCACTTGGTGAGCCAGGCATTGGAGGAAAAGAAATCAGGATCTAGTCCAGTTTATAACTGCGTTAGAATCTAATATCCACACAAGTGTGTTAGTGAAACAAAATTTTTCTCTCTATAATCACCCTTATTTTTACCAAAGATAGCCAGATTAAGGCTAATTTGTTTACAAAATAAATCTAGTTTCAATAAACTTGGCCTGATTATTTACATAAGTACAGCAAAAATAGTGATTGATCATAAAGGCTCTTTTAAATCTGCTTTGCTTGAACTTTTTGTAAGGAATCTCCTGACTGAACTTTTAACAGCCTCTGAAGGCCAGAAGCCAACCCAAATACTTGCATGAGACTTCGCCTGTAATATCTATGGTTTTGGGTTAATTCCTCTCTTCTTGAGGTCCCCCAAATATCCTGAAGTTCTTGCACCCACAATGAAGTGACCATGTTTACTCACCCAGTAAGGCTTCTTGGAACCCTGTAAGCAAGGTATCAGGCTGTTTTTCCAAGGAGCTTTATTGGTTCCAATAAAGTCAACCTTAAAGCTGAGTGGGCATGTCTGAGTCTATGCATGTCTCCCTCAAATACAACATTCCAGTGAAAACCATGGTAATATAATCAGTGTTTCCAGTTGTGTCCTGTTACAAGGAGAACAAATTTTTACTGAACTTATGCAAATAGAAAATTGTTATGAAAATGTAAGAATACTCACTGAAAGTTTAGGAGCTCTGGAAAGATCAAGCTAGGGAAAAAAAGATAAAATATACCTTTGTGAACAAATCAAAATATTTATCAAATTGTTGTAAGTCATAGCATAAGAGAAAAACTTTCCCCTAAATCTGAAAACAAAATATTTTAAAAAATCATTAATGGTTCCAACAGAAAGGTCATAGAAATTATAATCATCCTCTTCAGTTCACTCAGTCCCATGTTATTCTTTTCTGCATTGAATCTAGTTTAGTTTCCACTAGTGCCCAGAAATTCTTACCCAGTTCAGTTTTATAATCAAGGTCATCAAAAGAAACCTGTACTCAGGAGTTCCTTCCAGGAGTCTCACTGAAGATGAAACACATATGCAGGGAAGCTTTTGTGAAAGCATCTGAATAGAAGTATATGTGTCTGTAAATGATAAAAGACTTAAAAATGGCCACGGTGAAACAGCTGATTAGAATGAATGATAAGGCAGTGGACAAGTAACTTTGGTTTTTCTGTGACACGTAACACATCGAGATAACACCATACTAGGACAATATCAGATTTCATACAATTTTTAAACACTTATTTTAATAACTACACAAATATAATTTAAGAGGGTTTAGTATCACTTATTGACAATGCTTCCCATGTAATTGAACATAATAAGCCTAATTAGTGTAATATACCTCTGTTTGTATAAGGAGAACAAAACATTTGAAATGTTCCATCGGGCCTCTGGAATATTTCACTTAGAGTGTGATTAAAAGATTTCATTTTAGACTTTGACAAGTTTCTCAAAAAATATCAAAAGGTTTGAACAGTTGATTAAATAGGCTCACAGATCATTCCGAAACAATACTTTCCTATTTAACCAAAGTGACAAAAGATTTCAAAAGCAAGTACAGAAGGTTATATAGTTGTGAGCAAGAAGGCTCAGGCTTTTTTGGTAAAGACCCAACAGACAAAACATAGAATCTTTGTGTTTCCAGGCAGATTACATGAAAGGTAAAGAAAAACTTTAACAAACTCTTATAAAAAGCAAATCAATAACCTAAGAAAATCTTTTCCTTTTAACAGAGAGAAAAAAATTCTAATTTTGTACCAGTGTACTTTTGATAAAACTCATTCTTAAATAAATTTAATCTTAGACAGTAATCACTACAAATAAAATTCCTTTCCAAAGGCCCCTTTGCTAGGAACCTTCTACAACTGTTTTACATTCAGATTTTGTCCTAAGTTTTCCCTCTTCAAATAATTAGGCTCACTTTAGAACAAAATTGTTTTCTTTTCCCTCAACAAAAATGTATTTTTTATATCTCATACTTTTTCTTACCAAAAACATCTTACCTTCCTTGCATACACAGTTGTTTCTCTTATTTCTAGTACATTTAATACCATATATTAGAATTCCTCACCCTTAGAAAATTTAATTTCTAGGGAAAACTAAGTAGGAAGCAATTATGAATTGCCTGGTACATCAGCAATTTTTACATTGGAGCATTTATTAATGCATTTTATAATTTCTAGGAACATGAGTTTCTTCATAGTATAATCTTTTAATAAAGCACAAAACATGTTTACTAACAGACCCAAACTGATTTTTAGTTTCTCTGTAATAAGGAAACCAAAAGTAGATAAACTTATGTTTAGTAATTAATGTTTATTTTGTCTTATTTGGAAATGACCTAGACATTCAATGAATTCAACATAATTTAGCACTTAAACGTAGCAAAACTTCAAAGCTTCAAGGTTACCAAAAAGATCTAGAGGAAACTATTTAAAAAGTTCACCTAAAGGGGCGCCTGGGTGGCGCAGTCGTTAAGCGTCTGCCTTTGGCTCAGGGCGTGATCCCGGCGTTCTGGGATCGAGCCCACATCAGGCTCCTCCACTAGGAGCCTGCTTCTTCCTCTCCCACTCCCCCTGCTTGTGTTCCCTCTCTCGCTGGCTGTTTCTGTCAAATTAATAAATCTTAAAAAAAAAATTCACCTAAAATTTTTTTCTTACTTACATCTATTCAATTTACTTGTTTTTAACAAGTATGCTTAAGTTACCCATAAAAACTTCAAGAGATGGCAAAGTCAGTCATCCTCCCAAGCAATGGTGATTATTTTTTTAAACATTTGGTAACAGAGATATCAACTTATCTGACTCTAAGTAAACCCAAACAGAATAAAATTTTTAATTTTAATGCTGGTAATGTTAAAAACATGTCTATTTTAAACCAACAACCTTAAATTAGCTTCAATACAGAATATTTTTTCAGATCATGTGAACTTGAAAAACATTTGGGTTAGTTTCTAAGAGTTTTAGAATGCCCAATCCTTACAAGCGCTTGCCTTCAAACCAAATAAATAGAGCTCTTTTACAAACTAATTTTAGCAAGATAGATAGACACACAAACATACAGATACAAACAAAAATCTTATAGCTTTTATTTTTACTAATATATGTGGTGAGAACATTATAGGCCTGATTTCCAAAACTCTTTTTTGTTTTTCTGATGAGAAACTTCTTTAAGTTTGTATTTCAAAGAATGGCTCACAGGTCCCAGAGAAGATGGGGGTAGAAAAGACATAGAGAAAGAATCCAAGTTTTCTCCAAGGTGCAGTTTTTGGAACATACTGGCTTCTTATCAGAGGTGCTAGTCGGTATAACAGCCCTTTTAGCAGTCTGCATTTCAAAAAAGCCTCTTTTCCCTTTTTAAAATTCCATCTCAGGGGAAATAAAACCAAAAATAAACTATTGGGACTCTTATCAAAATAAAAAGCTTCTACACAGCAAAGGAAACAATCAACAAAACATAAAAGACAACCTACTGAATGGGAGAAGACATTTGCAAATGACATACCTGGTAAAGGATTAGTATCCAAATACATAAAGAACTGCTACAACTCAACACCCAAAAGCCAAATAATCCAGTTAAAAATGGGCAGAAGACATGAACAGACATCTCTCCAAAAAAGACATCCAGATGGGCAACGGACACATGAAAATATGCTCAACATCACTCATCATCATGCACCCCTGTGTTCATTGCAGCAGTATTTACAACAGCCAAATGATGGAAGCAGCCCAAGTGTCCATCCATAGAAGAATGGATAAAGAAGATGTGATATACATATACAATGGAATATTATTTAGCCACAAAAAAATGAAATCTAACATTTGCAACAACATGGATGGAGCTAGAGTGTATTATGCTACGTGAAATCAGTCAGAGAAAGACAAATACCATATGATTTCACTCATATATGGAAACAAAACAAAGGAAAAAAAAAAGACCAAAAAAAAAATCAAAAAACAAAAAGTATAGTAAAAAAACAGGTGGTTACCAGAGGGGAGGCAGGTGGGAAGATGGGTGAAATATGTGAAGGGAATTAAGAGTACACTTATGGGGCACCTGGGTGGCTCAGTCCAACTAAATGACTGACTCTTGATTTCAGCTCAGGTCATAACTTCAGGGTTGTGAGATCTAGCCATTTGTCAGGCTCCACACTCAGTGGGGAGTCTGCCCCCCCCCTCTCTCTCTCCCCCTCCCCTTCTCCCTCTCCCTCTGCCCCTCCCCCAACTTGTGCTCTCTCGCTAAAATAAATATTCTTAAAAAGAGAGTCCACTTATCATAACGACCACTGAGTAATGTATAGAATTGTTGAATCACTATATTGTATACCTGAAACTAAGATAACACTGCATATTAACTATACTGGAATCAAAATTTAAAACTTAAAAAAAAAAAAGGTGAGCTTGAAAGGTTTCTAGAATTGCATCTCTGGTTTTGTAGCAATTTGTAAGACAAAGTTGTTTCCGATTCCCCCCAAAGAAATGATTATAGCCTGAATATAGATCGACCTGCCTTTTTATTATTTTTTAAAAAGATTTTTATTTGTCAGAGAGCGAGAGAGCACAAGCAGGGAGAGTGGCAGGCAGACGGAAAAGCAGGCTCCTTGCTCAGCAAGGAGCCTGGTGAGGGACTTGATCCCAGGACCCTGAGATCACGACCTGAGCTGAAGGCAGATGCTTAACCAACTGAGCCACCCAGAACTCCCGGACCAGCCTTTTTAATTACACTTTTTTTTTTTTTTTTAAGATTTATTTATTTTAGAGAGAGAGCACATGAGAAGGGGGAGGTGGAGAGGGAGAGAGAAGCAGACTCCATGCTGAGGGTAGAGCCTCGCGATGCAGGGCTTGACATGGGGCTTGATCCCACAAAGCTAAGATGATGACCTGAGCCAAAACCAAGAGCAGACACCCAACTGTGCCACCCAGGCACTCCAAAAACTTATTTTTTTGTATCAGGGAGATTTTCAACTAAAAAAGGAATCAAAAGATTATGCCTTTGTAAAATCTGTATCAATTCAAGCATTTTAACAAAAATCTTTTTTTTTCTGAGTACACAATTTAACCTTGGCTTCCATTAGTGCCTGAATATTGGCCTTCCTGATTCATTTGGAAGAGGGTAGGAGAAATTTTGGTCGCCTGTTTTCCTCTGTGAAGGGAGGGTTTCTCCACGGGCCTGTTTGGCGGAATAACCTTAGTATAATCATGGGGTGGAAGAACTCACCTTCACAGCCAGTCAAGGTCTCTGTGAGTGGGACTGGGAATAGGCATTAACCTAATTCCTGAGTTTGGTGGGATCTTCTGAAAGTGGAGGAAAAAAGGATTTTTAATTCAAAAGACCTGCTGCTGTTCAGGAGACATGGCTTTGCAGTGGTGGGGTCTAGGATACATCCACGAAGCTACCACCCAGAAATTCCAGAAGCTGAAAGGGCCTGATTACAGCAAGGCCAGCCCTGCTGCCGGTCCCAGGTGCTTCTGCTAAATTCACTTTCTGGCTTTCAGCATGGACATGACTAGCCCGAGTAACCTGTGTACTTTAAACCTAGAGATCAGAGTGTTCTCTGTAAGTCTTCCAGGGAAAGTTAAAATGGGCAGATGGGGTTGGATTTTAGGAAAGGGAATTTATGTTGGATGTGGACATTAATGTCTTAGGTCTAACTTTTTTTTCATCTCATTCGGGGAGTCCCTAAGTTTAGTGATTATACTGATCAGACAATTGAGAGCTCTCCATAAGTAATTTTTCCTTGCAAATATAGCCAATTTAAAGGACCCCTCTTCCAGCCACTGACAAGTAGCATCTTATTAATTCCAGTAGCAAGTCAAACCAATAAGCCGTTTTACGGCATCATCGAAGACGCGAGAGATGACCCGAGAGAGGGCAGACGATGCGGCCCCTATCATACAAAAGTTTACTCCCGAACATTGTCTAAGAAAGCGAGGACTTTGCTGCACAGGCAGTAAGGATGGGGTGGTGAAAACGGTGTCCTCAGTCTCCCACAAAAAGGAACAGATCCGCTAGCTGTGACAGCAGCCAGACACTACTAGAATGGGACTTTCTGACGCTAACAAGCAAGGAAGGAAGACATGACGAAGGCCCCTTACGGGCAAGGACCTTTCATGACAAGCTCCCCCGAGAACTGGCATGGCCAGAGCGGGCTGCTTGTGACTGCGGGTCTTGGAACCCCGGTCTATTTGGCCATCAAGGTGCACACCTGCAAGTGTACCGTCCAGACGGTGAAGACCACAGAGAGGATTCTTACTGATCGAAGCCAAGCTCTTAGGACAGATAACAAGACGACAGGAAAAACCTCATCTGGTTTTTCTGACGTGCACATTAACAGCTTTAGCTAAGTGCTGGGTCTCCCAGAGCCAAACTAATACCTAGGACGGACGTGCTGTGGGTTGTAGATTCTGCGCGGTCAGGCACGTGACCTATGGTTAATCTAACCTGTTCTGTGACCAACTTATCCCAACATGGGAGGGACTGAGTTAGGCGGGAAGTACTCAGTAAGTACTCAGTAAGTGCTCAGCCCACGCCCAATTTCGAGGTGCTGGCGTCCAAGGTTTCCCAGGGCAACAGCCTTTACCTCATGCGCACATTAACCTACAGTAAAGTGTGTCTACGCAGACGCCAGTCTGATGCGAGCCATGAAGTCATCGGTCTGTGGGGCTGGCTCCAACAGTGGGCTTCTAGAGCCTATGCCTGCTTTCGGCCCCATGGAAATTCCTTTTTATGACAAACGACACAAAACAGAGAGACAAAGGAAAACAAAGACCATCTCTGGGAGGAAATGGGTCACGAACAGTACTCAACCACATTTTTACCAAGACTTGCTAAGTCCAACAAATTAGTTCCACAATATTTTCTCTTGCTAATCTAAATTTAGAGAAAACGAGATTTTCATTACTCTCACTCCACCAGATTCTGCAGACAAAGGTCCTGGGAGGCAACATGGAAAGAAATCTTACCTTCTGCTGGTTGTATGTCAGATGTCCCAATATCTTAAAACTGCAGAATCTTCGGAGTAACTATCCAGTGGAAGTTGATCCTGCAAATATGCCAACTATAGAGGAGGAATTTAAATTTCATTCTACCCATGAAGGTTCTTCTAGCTAGTCTAAGAATTAAATTGGTAGGTGACAGATTAACAGGAGAAAAAAAGTTTTATATGTGCAGAGAGGCCCAATAATTCAACTGAAACTTCAAAAAAATGGGTAGTTTTTATAATTTATAGACAGAAACAATCTGTGAGGAATTGACAGGACAAAGACAACCTAACCTCAATCAACCTTCAGTTAGTAAAGAATTCTAAACTGAATTTGGGCTGAGGTGGTAATGAGTAACAAGTTACAGGGTTGTTTATACAGCTTTCTTGGCTCTAAATTTCCTCTCTGATAACAAGGATGTTTCTTTACCTTGGGGTACAGCGAGGGTGCCTTTTCACGTTGGAGATTCATTTCCTGCTTTCAGGGCGATAGAGGGTGTGGTCCAGGTGTCCCTGCGTGTCTTGTCTCTTATGCAACTTTTATTTAAAAGAATCAATATACCAAAGTGGGACATTTTGGGGTGGCCTGCCCTTGGCCCCTACACATTTAATGGGAAGCTTATGCCTCAAAACTGTTAACCAGGTTCCTTGGCCAGTAACTGGTTAGGAAGCATCAGCCTTAAAATATACCAAAATATTACTTTTAAGTCTACACTGTAAGAAAATTAGAAAAGTTTATACTGAAGAGAAAAATTTCTACAGACATGGATATTTACATAATAAAAATGAACAGATACATTTTGGATTTAGTTTATATATTTTTCTATTTAAACCCCAATCCTTTGTTTCATCTTTCCAATATTCACCTGATTTAAACAACCATTAAGTATCCTGAAGCACTGGAAACAATCATTTAAATGAAACACCAGACCTCCCACCTATGTCATAATGCAAAGAAAATACTTTTTCTAAAATATCCATCTACAATGATGGATAAGTTCCTCTAATTGAAGCAATAAGTTCCTCTAACTGAAATTCCCTAAATAATCTTCAAAAAAGGTGCCAAGAGCATTATAGTAATAATGTCAATGTCCTGTGATCTTTAATCAACTTTTTAGTATCACATTAAGGGCTAGAAAGGGCTTTCAGCTCTCTAGTCTCACTTATCTCAAAGTCCTCTTCTTCATGAAAGCATTTTTTAATTAATGTGTTTAGGCTCACAAATATGACCATTATTCAATTTATAGATTTATTTCAGTATAATAGATTATGAAGAGAAATTCTACACATAGACAACACACAAACACAACCGTCTAAATGTATAAAACTCCCAAAAGTTAAACCAAGTATTTCTCACCAATATCACCATTAGAACATCTTCTCTAGCACAAACTCTAGAATTGCTGACCTGATTTTACTAATATTGATTTTGCCAGCTAACAGCAGAGAAAAATTACTTCATCAGCCTTGACATAAAATGCAAAACTCTAAACTCCCTAAGCCTTCTTTTCATTAGGAGCCTAAATTCTGAATCACTGAGCCAAGGGCAGGTATATACAGCATCACATTTCTCTTCCTAATTTCTAGAACTTTCACAATTTTAAGACATACAAAATAATACCAGGATTTTGTCTGCATTCCATTGCCTTCTACTCCATTTTTCCTACCTTAAATAAGAATTGGTAGAAATTAAACAAATTCTTCTGAAAGTCCTTTGAAAGTTTCTGTATTTGCCCTTGAATGATAGTTCTTCATGACATGAGTTTACTCCACCAATTTGTCTCAGCTTAGAAAATTCTATGACCTGTTCTGTGACCTTACCTAGCTTTCAAGGCGCTACGACCGCCTGACTTGCTGCCTGGCACTTATTTGAATGCATAAATGAATGACTGCATGCTCACGATAAATTATAAATACAACAAACTACTTCACGGGTGCATTCCAGTGTTACTTATTTGAAGACATTTTAAGCAGCAATTAAAGCTCTCATTCAACAATTACAGTTCTAGCAATGCAAACAGTTGTCTTCTTACGAAGGGATATACTTCTACAGGGTCACAATTTATTACTAACTGGTGGCTGCCTAGTTCCATTGGCGCCAATTTTAAAACTCATCCAGATTTCAAAAATATGAAAATATGAAAAATTCTAACACTTCAGAATTAAAATTTAATGATTTTACAACTAAATAATGTAAGAGTGAGCAGGGAGGAAAGGAATGAGAGAAAACTGACCATATTTTCTTAAAGACAGAGTTATCAAACTAAGAACCTAGACAGCCCAAACTCTAACATCACACAAAAGAAAATGAAAAATTCGACACAAATAAACTAATCTTCCATTTCATGTCTTGGAGGTGCAGGGAATATTGCTCTTTAAACTTTCCTGTATATTAGAATTAAGTGCAAAACTTCTGATCTTGATCTAAAGAATCCGAGTACTTAGAGGCTGGACTGGGCATTTCTTTTTAAAGCTCCCCATGTGATTTTTGAAGTGCACCCAGAATTAGTGGGTTGGGAATCACTGCAACACTGCCAGCCTAGTGCCGTTACCTTTCTCCAACACAATGTCTTCCTTTAAATAAGCCAACAAGTATCCTTTGTAAGAGTAATATAAGAAAATCCTCATTTATGAATAGTCTCATTAATTTCTTCCTTGCTACAGACCTTGGTTGCTATGTGGTCTTTACCAATTATTACCAAACTAATTAGCAAGAAATGGCAAGAGATGCGGGTTCGGGTCCTAGATCTATCCCTATGTCACCCTACTCTTGTTACTCCCACCAGTCAGGCTTGTGTTTTTGCCTATGAAATGCTGGTGTTGGATTAAATATCTAGGTTTTTTTCTGATGCTCTATCTTTATAAGCAGAATGTTAAACAAGTTAAAAACACATCAAAACTTACCTTAGTTTCAATATTCCTAACAGTTGGTATAATAGCCAAAGAAACTACTAAATTCCAGGAAGGTATTTCCTCAACAGGAACAATTTTCAAAGTCACTGTCAACAGCATGAGATGCTGATGAAATGCCAAAGCCAATACTATTCAGGCCTAATGGTGCTACAGCAACAGACATATTCATGAGGAAAATGCACTCGGTTTCATGAATACAACCAATTATCAACTTGAAAATTTAGCAAGCTGTGTGGTGTTGGACAAGTTATTTACCTTCTCCGTGCTTTTGCTTCTTCTATTACAAAATAGACAATAGTAACAGTACCCACTTTCATAGGGCTGTGAAAACTAAATTAAGTGCACTTAAAGCATTTAGCAGATGCTTTGAAAACATGCTCAATACTTTAAAAGATCTTTTTGTAGAAAAGATTATAAAGCCAAATCTGTAAATCAAGAAAAAGAAAGGAATTTAAGACCATTATTTTATTTCTATTATCCACTAAGAGAAAGGACCAGGAAATGCCTGTCCCATCAGATGATTTTGGGGTGAAGTAACCCTAAACAACATGGTAGAACTGTCTGGGAAAGTCCAACCTATTCTAGAAACAAACACTTAACACCTATTCTTTCACAATGTCAATGAATACAATATACGATAAATTCCAACAGACTCAATTCAACTAGCGTTTACCAGGTGAATGAAACTGACCAGGCAGCAACTATGTAAATTATATTTTATTATTCAGAGTTGCAGAAACATTAAAATGAACATAGGTAAGGGTCTGCTTTTCATTTTAAAATGTCCACAAGAAACTAACACAAAAATAGGCATTTACAAATTTGCAGAAGCCACAAACTGAAGCAATCACCTACATATAAAACAGCTAGAAATTTACTAGCCATTGTAATATCCCAATGAAGCATCTGAAAAATGCTCTCTATTAAGAACATATGAAATCCACTCTTAAACAAAAAACTCTTGTTCAAGTGTGCGTTGGTGGTATAGTGGCGAGCACAGCTGCCTCCACAAAAGCCTGCTCATTAAAAGAGGACACTCCCAAGTGTCAGGATATAAGCCATTCACTTTCAAATTACTGTTTAGCAAAACAATAATTAAAAAAAATTTAAATATAGAGGTATGAGACATAGACAAACAGATAAAGCAAAGATGACAAAATAAATTATTATGTGATGAACAAACTGTTAACAAGATTGTTCATTACGGAGTCTAAATGGAAGGTATAGGCCTGTTCTCTGTACTGTCTTTTTCGGTCTTTCTATATGTTGAAAATTCTTAGCATAAAAAATTCGGAAAGGAAGTTTACATACCATATCCTAAGCTTAGAAGTATAACTGAAATCAGTCTCTTCTTCCTTAGATATTAAATATATTTCAGTAACAATCGTATTTTGTTTGAGGTTTTTCAATGAACTGTAAGACCAATCCACAGAGTTGGGATATACGTATAATTACCTTTGACTATATCAGAAGCTCCTGAACATAACAAGAAGGGCTTCTACAATTTGTTTCGGCCTGATTCATTTCCCCAAAATCCACTGAAGTATATAGATCTTGCAGAGTCAGTTACAGCTAGTCAACTTAAAGTGACGAAAGTTAGTTCTTGGCTTTTCCTTTTTTTACGGGAAGTTGACCTGTAGCTTCTAAGTACTTATTGATGAGGTCTTCTTGTGTAGATGGTGAACAGGGCTGGTATCTGCAGTACTCCATTGTGTATTCTCCCTTTCCCTAAGGAGTTAAAAAACAACAGAGACTTTGTTTTGGTACATCTACCAAGGAAAAGTCATGCAAAGACAGGATTTCACACACCTGAGCACTGTGTAGGGTGGTTTCTTAAAGAGCACTTGAGGAAAGTTTAAACACCTGCTTACCTCTGTGCATGACCTAAGCTCTGTGGAATAACCGAACATATCGTTTAGAGGGACCTGAAAACAAACACAGTAGATATTTTAGTATTACTTATTGAAAAATATTTGAGAAAAGTACAGGAAAGCCTTAGGCATTTAATTCCTTTAAACTTAGGTTTCTACTAACCACTCTTGAT
Source organism: Ursus americanus (assembly GCF_024610735.1). NCBI lineage: Eukaryota > Metazoa > Chordata > Mammalia > Carnivora > Ursidae > Ursus > Ursus americanus. The sequence continues at coordinate 52,214,480 of NC_142146.1, read as the reverse complement.
TTAAAAGAATTAAAAGCCAGAGATGTATATTTTTGTTTTACTGAAAGTAAAAATCTTATTTAAAAATAATTTAATGTGACAGTCACAACTAGAAACCCAATCTTTCTGTTTCACAGGGTGGACACCACTGACAGCCTTCCCCGCTCATACCCACTCCACACTCTGGCTGCAGCTCAAACATGGAGAAGTGTTTCTTCCGTGAAAATGCTAATACAACTTTCCTCTGGACCCCTCAGTAATATGCTGACAGTAGTGTCTTCTAAGAGGCCTTATGTAATGTGATATACACTTTCTCCCATGAGATTTAAGTAAAGTACTGGCAATGGAACTCAATATTCTCTAGTAAATCAGAGATAACATGATAAAGAGGCTATACAAATGAAACTTATGAGAAAGATAACTTTTATACATCTAAGAAAATGACATATTCATAAAGGCCCACATAAATCTTATTTTTAGCTTTTGCATTTAAGAGTTGCTCTAAACAGCAAATTATAGAAAGGTTACTAAAAGCAAGACTGTCAGTGACCAATAGTACTTACATCTGCATACACTGTAAAATAGTCCTCAATCCCATCTTGCCCTGTGATTACCCCATGGCGCCGGTTAATTCCCGCAATCACAGGTCCATGGAATTCATTTGGGGCTATAACTTCCACAGACATAATAGGTTCAAGAATACATAATGTTACATTTGCCAAAGCTGGGTTAAGAAAAAAAGACACAAATTAGTTTATTAATCTTTAAACAAATGGGAACTCTTCCCTACCCAGATATACAAAAGGGAGAGTGCTCTCCAAAGGCACACACATGAGTGATGAGGTTAAAATATTTGATCTGGACTCTTTTTTTCTAGAAGCGTAATAGTCACTCTCCTAAGTGTAGATTCCAATAAGACAACACTTGATTACAGTATTAATATTTCTATTACTAATTTTTATCCTTAAACATTACTAAGCTGCAGAGAATATAAAAGGGGTCTTCAAACAACATTCAATCAACTCCTTTACCATCTAAATTATCTGGTTGAGGGTTACTTATTCTTTCTGAATACTTTCAGGAGTAAAGACACTCATTGTTAAGTCTTTGACCAGGTAAACCAATTCTTTCTGGTTGGTCCCTGGAAGATAGTTATTTTTAACAATAAGAGAATAATTTTTATCATATATTTGGAGACAAAAATCAAGTCACACCTGAGTTCTGTCTTTCCTTTTCTAGATTAAACAAAATTTCAACATGTTATTGAGAATCAGAAGACCAAGTTTCTGGTTTCTGCTCTGACTCTAACAAGTTATATATGCCTTTTAGAAAAACAAAAGGTGTCCAGCCCTCAAGTTTCTTCACCTACAAAATAAAGACACTGGATGTGAAGAGACATTTAAGCACTAAAATGTGTGTGTCCAAGCTTATTTTTATCCACCTTACTACATAATCAGAACACTTCTTATTGTGACAAATGCTGACTGAGGGTTATGTTTAACAATGTGGAGAGAATATAGTTACATTTCAAACATTCATATTTAATTTGTATGTTATGACAGTGTGAAATAATACTTCAGCCTCAGACTGAATGAATTATTTCTAAATAAAGACTTTAAGCAAAACACAGAAAAGATGAAAAAATATTTTATTTTAAGATAATCATAGCTTTCCAGGCATGAATTTCTTTATAATAAATTAATCGGCAATCATTCTTGCAGGTTATTAAAGCACTTCTCCTAAAGACACTATTAGCTTAAGTGGAATAATTTTAAGAACAGCAATTTAATATGCTTGGATTTCTTTGAAAAATTTTCTAATTCAAATCATAGCTCAGACTTACCTTTGACTAATTAGTCCTAATCAGTGAATTTTATTCTACAAAGAGAAATAACTAAACGTGGCAGACTCCTAAGCTTCCTCAGCTAAGCCCCAAAGAACCCTGCACAGACGTCTAACGCAGCAGACTAACGATTCGGGACTGTAGAAACAGCTCTATTTCTTGTAACATCTTGGGTTATCACAACAGCAGAGCTTCCCTGGCTCTAAATAAATGCAATCAATGCAGAAGGCGACACCCAGAAAGACAGACGTGAGCATATTTTCAGTACACAGTACCTAGTGTTTACCGTCAGTCAGTGGTACAAAAGAGCTAGACCGTGAAAGGGTCATATTTTAAAGGGAAGAAAGGGCCAGGTATACACTGCCCACCACTTAGCTGCTGAGGATGTTCAGCCTAGTTCTCAGTTTCGTATTCTCTCATCCTGCTCCCTTCCTTTCAACTCCCTCTCTCTCCATAAATTCACCTCCGGACTCACTTCCAAAGAATCTTGTCCTTATTCATGCCTTCTTCTAACCCGCTGTGACAACACTCTGGAGTGAATTCACCCTGCCGTATTCAACAGTCACAGGGCCCCCACTCCCAAAAGCTATGTTTCCTCAAGCAGATCCATGTGCTCTATGGCTTTTTAAGACAGCAGGTAAAAATACCAACATCATCATAGAACTTTTAAGCCTGAAGTGGTGAGAAGAGGTGGTAATATTTTTATTCCTAGCCCACTAGGAATACCGTTGATAACACCAGGACAGGTGTTGAAGAGGCCATATGAGGTGGTGTTCAAGGGCTAGGACTCTGGGCTGGGTTTGACTCTCAGCTCCACCACTATCGTGTAATCTTGAGCCATTCAATTAACTACTCTGAGTCCTAATTTTCTCAACTGGAAGGTCACTGTGAACGTAAGATATGATAATTCGTGTACTCAGCATAATACACAGCACATTAGTGATCAATCAATGTTATTATGAGCACTCCGAGACAAGAAGCTAGGGAATGGTGGCATGGCACAGTACCAGGTCAAAGGTAATATGAAGGAAAGACTGATGAGCATTCACTGCCCAAGTATGCACGTGCAAGTGTTTTCAAATACACTCATATATTTAATTTTATATGCTCTCATATAATGTTATGGAATTACAGTCTCCAAGCAGCCTGGGGGAAGTTCCTAGGACTTGCGCATTTCCACATAGCAAGTACGGAGCAGAGCTGGGATTTAATCTCCAAGCGCATCACATAATGGGGCAGAGATCAAAGAAGGGGTGCTGTCAAGTTAAATGAGCTACCTTTACTTCTAGGTCTCTATCTCTCTTATGAGAGTGGCTACAAGTTTGGGATTTTGGAGGAGACCAAGCACAGTGCTCTAAAACCTGGCCACAGAAAAACGATGGCAATGGTCACATGTGTAAGGGGAAACGTGCCCAAACAGAACATTCAATTCTAGATTCAGTTTTAGTTACATCACTGATTAACTATCAGGGACGACGTTTAAACTGTGACCCAACACAGTTCCAGTTTTCATTTTTTTAATGAAAAAATGAGAATCTGAACTATTTTTCTTCCAATTTTGATAATAGAGAACGGCTCATTAAGTCTAAGCTATTCTGATACGGGGCTCATTTATCGACATTTTCACCCCAAAACTCTCAGATGGCATTCAATAAGGTTTATGCATGAAAAGCTGATTTTCTTACTGAACTAAGAAAAGTTCCTTTCAGCCTATACACTTCTTCCTATTACGCGTGACTCAATAACGGATGAAGAAACAGCAAAGTAATTCATCTTTCATGCTAGCACCCTGATTTGTACATGTTTACCTGGCAAAAAAAAAAAAAAAAATTCTCAATTACTATCTAGTGCTTTTCCTTTGCACACCCACCAGGCAGTTAATCATAATTAATGTCTGTACACTTAAATAATTAAAAGTAAATGGCGCATATTTATCTGTTTACTTAATATTCATAGATATACAGACTGTTTCATGGGTGCATATGTGTAAATTACGGGCATATACATCTACATTTAATTATATTTCCTACAGGAGCAATGAAAACGATGATGAGGCTCTTTGCTAACTGACAACCATACAGATTATCGGGCTTTGTGTAAACTCTATCTGCAGGAGAGCTACTGATTTCCAGTCAAGAACCAGCATAGAACAATCGGTGATTTCTAATGTAGCTGTACTTGTAGAAAGTATCACAATATGTATATATCAAATAATCACGTGTACACCTAAAATATCTCACAATTTTGTCAATTCCACTGCAATAAAGCTTTAAAAGAAGTACAAAAGTGATTACAACTAGTTTGTCTAGTTTAAGATTTACTGAAGTGGTAAACACCCTAGATGGCAAAAGAGGCAGGTGTTTTAATGTGAATCATGCCTAAGAAAATCTTATTTTCTTTGTGACTTAATTTCCCTTTTTCCTATTAACACAATCTTCGGATTATGACAAGATTTCCAGATCACAGATTTCAACTGCATTTTTAACAGAGAGGTGGCATAGAGAAAACGAAGGGTTTTCTCTCCCTTTCACAACTGAGAAACTAAAACACAAATTACTAACAGTTGCCATTAGTTTAAGTAATATAAGGACTTAGCAACCTGGTCAAGAAATGAGCAACCTTTTCCAACCACTGCCCCACACCTGATCAGACATGCAAACAGAAAAACAACACGAAGTCCAAAATTCATTAAGAATCAATCGATAAAATCGTGATTTACAGAATGCTTAAAAAGTATTATGATTTATCTAATTTTTACTGTCCATTTTGACCCCCTCTTTGATAAAAATGTTCCTGAAATGTTTTGTAAATCCTAATATAATTCTCCTGTGTAAAGATACTTATGGACATTATTAATAATGAATATGGAAGAGATGACAAAGGGAATACATTTTCTGCGTTCAGGATACAAGTTTCGAGTTCCTTCGTTGAATAAGCCTGATGTCAAATTGCTGTTTATTTGCTTTTCTCTTTTAAAAACAATGAATCAAATATACTTGCAATTGTTTAGGTTTCTGGTTCATTAGGGTTTTAATACACTGGTTATTCTGTGTGGAAAAGGTTGAAAATTCCACCAGTTTAGCAAGAGGTCTGCGCTGTAAATAAAGTTTATTGAGCTCCTTCAAAATATGGTGTCATTCTCAAAATGCCTAAAAGCCTACAATGTCACACGTTACAAAAATTACTTACAAATTTATGGATTTCCTGACATCTGATTAAGTCACTAAAAACAGCACATGACTGTAATGTTTCTTTAAATATTTCTTAGTACTCCAAGCACATCTATCTTCTTTATTAAAAACACAATAGCCATGGAGCACCTGGGTGGCTCAGTCGTTGAGCCTGCCTTCGGCTCAGGTCATGATCCCAGCGTTCAGGGATCGAGCCCTGCATCGGGTTCCCTGCTCAGCGGGAAGCCCGCTTCTCCCTCTCATACTCTCCCTGTGTTCCCTCTCTCGCTGCCCTCTCTGTCAAATAAATACATAAAATCTTTAAAAAACAAAACAAAACACACAAAGCCAAAATATGGAAAGAGCCCAGATGTCCTTAGACAGACGAATGGATAAAGATGTGGCATGCATACACACACACATATCACACACACAATGGAATATGAGTCAGTCATCAAAAAGAATGAAATCTTGAGGTTATTACAGTAAGTGAAAGTCAGAGAAAGTCAAATATCATGATTTCACTCATGTGGATTTTAAGAAACAAAACAGATGAACACAGGAGCGGGGGGGGGGAATAAAATAAGGTGAAATCAGAGAGGGAGGTAAACCATAGGAGACTTAATTAAGGTAACAAACTTGAGGGCTGCTGAAGGGGTGGTGGGTAGGGGATGGGGTAACTGTGATGGGCATTAAGGAGGGCACATAATGGAGTGAGCACTGGGTGTTACATGCAACTGATGAATCACTAAACTATCTCTGAAGCTAATAATATACCATATGCTAGTTGATTTTTTTAAAGTGGCAAAAAAACAGAACTTACAGATCATCTATAAATTTAAGCATATGAAAAATACTAGATAATTTGAAGAACAAGGTAGGCTTTTAATTTCATTAGAAAGAGAACACAGTAATCTACCCTCACTTCAATTCTATAAATATTTGCCCAGAACCTGCCATGTTTCTTGGTGGGCTGCCTAGTACTCTAAGGGGACAAGACTAAAACACAGCATTGCGTTCTGAGTCTCTGATGCTCTATCAGGGAAAACAGACACAGGGTTGCAGAAAGTGCCAGAACACACAATACCTTGTTTAAGAGCACCTTCTCCTGCGCGGATGAAAGAGATTTCATTGGAATCAACCATGTGGTGCGCCCCATCCTGCAGGACAAACCGGAGCCCGGACAGCTTGTGGCCAGAGAGAGGGCCTTTCTCGCAGGCATCCAAAAACCCCTGTTAACGAATGAGCACAACCTCCGGAGTCAGTGGGTTTCTCCTGCACGCGAATTACCAAGAATACTCACACATTTTACTGCTCAGAAGTGAAGCGTTTTTATGAATACTACATTTCACCCCTCAGAAAAGAAGTTTTTAAAAAGTTCAGCAGCTTAACTAAGTTTTATTATTGTGGCATCCAGACGAACGATCCCTTGGAAAAGCACATCACTTAAAGGCGTGAGCTGGTTTGAAAGTGATGCCGATGGTGCTAACACTTCACATCTTCAGGAACGACTTACCTCTTATAACCCATTATACAGACAGCCTGCTCTTAATTTTATAAGGAGGAAAGAGAGGAAAGGCAAGTCAGAGCACCTCCATCAAACCTGGCACTGACCCAACGGCTGTGCCTTGAGCTCCCACTATACACCCATCGCTGCTGTGCCTCGTTGGCAGATGACTATATTACGGCTTTGGTATTATACACGTCAGTAAGAACTGGAATTCAAAAGTCAGGTCACTTTTCCTAATGCGGTTCTTTTTTTAAAAAAACAGCTTCACTGAAGTATGACTGATACACAATAAACTAACATATTTTAAAAGTACAACTTGATACGTTCGCAATTCTTTTTCAGTCCCTTCAACATTCGTAGAGCTCCCACAATTCGAGTTAGTTTTTCTTGGCAAACAATCCCACTGCTGCAGATATAGTACAATATATTTCTGACACCGCAAAACTACAAACTCTGTATGTTGAAAAAAATATAAGCTCTCCTTCACCTACATTAATCTTGGAGAATGGAACTTAAAAGTATGACAGGGACACAATACTGTCTTGAAACAAAGTATAATGAACGAAATCACTAAAACACAAAAAAATGCTACCACCACTCAAATGAAAATTATAATCTATTAGTAACGATTTCTAAGTTAAAAGGGTAAATGAAAACCTAAAATCTCAATGTATGAGAACAGACTGCTGAAGTTTTAAAGCCACAGTCTTAAAGCCAGTGACCTAGGAAGCAAACAAAACACTAACCTCTTACACGTGCAAAGCACTTCACAATTTACAAAAAAATGTCACAGAGTATTATCTGATCCTCAAGTTGGTGAGGTTCAGGCTTAAATTTTTTATTTACTCTCAGTTTACAAATGAAGAAACTGGCTCTGAACACCATGATTTACCAAAAAGCACATTAATCAGTAGCAGAGATGATAGGAGAAATCAGATGTTGGGAATCTTAACGAATGATTATGCCACTACAACAGTAAACTTAAAACTTTCATAAATCCCTAACGACTGCTATAAATTTTAATTGTTGATTGCAATTTACAAAGTAGATTCAATTTATCAAAAGAAAGAGAATAACTATGATTAAGAAACAGAATGAGGGGTACCTGAGTGGCTCAGTTGGTTAAGCATCCAACTCTTGATTTCAGCTCAGGTCACGATCTCAGGGTCGTGAGATCAAGCCCTCTATCAGGCTCTGCACTGGGCACAGAGCCTGCTTAAGATTCTCTCTCTCTCTCCCTCTGCCCCCTAGAAGAGTGCTTTACAGATGAAAAATGCTTAATAAATATTTGCTAAGTGCATGTCTTTAAAAGCTGGCTATAATTTTGAGACGGTTGGACTATGAGAAAGCAAATAAGCCCTCTCAGAGAAAGAACTACTGCTTTGTTTTCGAAAAAAGAAATAAAGAAAACAAAAAACCAGAATGAGTTCCCCCTCGTTATCACAGCATGTATTTATAGCTCTTCAGTATAATGAATTGAAGATTCTAAATCATATGGAAAGCTTGACAATCAGATAAAGAAAAAGGACTGTAACTAAAATGAACCATGGAAGACAATGCAACAGAAATAGGATTTGAGAGGCACCTAGCTGGCTCAGTCAGAAGAGAATGTGACTCTTGATCTTGGGGTCGTGAGTTCGAGTCTCACGTTGGGTGTAGAGACTACTTAGATAAATAAAACTTAAAAAAAAAAAAGAAATATGATTTGATACCTAAATAAACTGTTTGAAAAAAAATGTAATAAAGTTATTTTTGTTGTTACCTTTTCTACTGCAGGCACAAACTGCTTTGGAACATTTGCCCCGAATGTTTCATCTGAAAACTCCAATTTAGTGTAGTTCTCTGGGTCCAGGGGCTCCAGTACACCTATCACTTTTCCAAACTGGCCTGCACCACCCGATTGTTTTTTATGTGTAAATTCAAACCTGAAAGTGATTTAGGAAGGGGGAAAAATCAACACAGCATTATGTTAATTACCAAAGTGAAATAATTCTCACTGATTTAAATGAAAAACCACATTTCACCATTTTCACTTGCTCCTTTGAATACCTTGCCATAAAATTATAAAATTTATTTAAAAGGTAATTCTTTCTTTCAGGTTTCTACTTGGAGGTGAGGGTGAGGTACAACCCCAAAGTAATCCACGGTTTTAATTCTGTCAATTCTTTACTTCACAAGTAGAAAAGTAGAAGTGTTGAAAGTCAGTCTAAGGTTCTTGCTCTAGTAACCTACATTCCAAAGAGCTCGCCCTCTTCTTTTGGAATGTCTCCCTTCCCTGGGACACAGTGTTGTCTTCTTAAATCTCTACAACTAAAGACAGTTACTTGAAAATAGGAGCTCTGCAGTTAATTTATGCAGAGAGTTCCTACCTGAGTTTACTACTGGGACTTGATGGAGTGATGTAATACAAGGGAAGGGAGTTTCAGGTGGATTAATACCTGAAAAGAGTAATGGCAGAATGATGACTAACGTAAGTCAGTCACTTAAATAGACACATACACAGACAGGTCAGTGTTTACTTCCAACCACTAATGGCAAATAAACAGAATAAGCACTTTATGTACGTATTAAGCATTTGTAAACATACACTATTTCCCTGAAAAAAAACATTTCATGAGTATCTACTGCCTGCAAAGCATTTCTTCCTTTAAACTGAAACCTCCTTCAAGACCTCAAGATGAAAGAGGCCAGCTGCTTTCAAAACTGTCTCAGATAACTGCAGGTAAATGGACACCCATGAGTGTGTTCCCACCTACAGATCTGTGGTGGTTTGGAATTAGTAAATATTCATTTTGGTAGGCGATGCCAGCTTGGAATATGCGGGTTCCATAAAAAGCCTAAGTGTGAATGTGCCTGACGAACTGCCTTCAGTTAGTCTTCCTGTTGCCAAGAGATTCAGGAGGAGCCGAGAAAAACAAAATGCTGAAAGGTTCCTTTTTCTGGGAGGGGAAACAACAGCTATCAGAACTAAGCGAACGAAAGCAGAAGGGAAGCGACTGCCAAAGCCCACGGAATTACTGCAGGGACCGCACAACCGTGGCCCACCAACAAACTCTTGGGTATGCACAACTTCTCCGAGACATTTAAAGTTTCGTTTTCAATCTGACAATAAGATAAGATCAATACAGACATACACTCACTCTGTGCTATCTATAGGGTAATCACGAACCAGGGATGTTTACATTTAAGTTAAAATTTTTAAAAAACTTAAAATTCAGTTCCTCGGTTGCACTAGTCACATTTTAGGTGGTTAACAGTCCAAGTGGCTACAGTACAGGGCAGCACAGAGAACATTTCCAGCACTGCCCTGCAGGACCAGTTCACAAACATGTTCAGGGGCCACGTCTGAATCATAACCAAGTTGATGCCAATAATGAAACATGTAGGTGCCAGGCTTGTGCTAAGCAGTTTTTATGGAGCATTTTATTTGTTCTTCACCACAAACTATGATGTGTGTACTATTTCTATCACGATTTTCAGTTGAGAAAGTAACTTGTCAAACATGATGCAGTTAGGTGGCAGAGCCAGGATTTGCACCAAAACCAATGCTCTTAATCAAACATTTTTCTAGAAGGCTAACAAGAACATAAGTTGACGTAACCTGCAAATGATAATTTCACTGAAAAAGCTGTTAGAGGGCGGCGGTACGCGAAGACAGACTTTACAGTAGCTTAGAGAAGAGGCAGAAGAACTAAGACGTCACTTGGTAGGCAGCTAACAGGAGTGCTGGAGGTAAAAGAACTCAGACCCTGGGCATCAGACCACTAGCATGTTAGAAAGTCAATTTTGTTTTGGCAGAATACCATCTCTCATGATAAAATTAACATTAATTAGAACGGTGTTGGGTTTTTTAGCTTTTATTATTTAAAAGAGAGAGCATGAATGGTGGGGAGAAGGAGAAGCAGACGCCCCACTGAGCAGGGAGCCCGACACTGGGCTTGATCCCAGGACCCCCGAGATCATGACCTGAGCCACAGGCAGACACTTAACTGACTGAACCACCCCGGCGCCCCATAACTGTACTGGTTTTATCTCTATTTGGTAGACTTATTTGGATTTTATAGTTGTACCAAAGTTGCAAGCTACAGACCTTTTTACTTAGCTTTATATTCATGCAAGTTATATAAAATCATAATAATTTACCTGATCCCAGAGACCCCCAATAATTTTGTTACTTTGAAGGTAGTCCATACATTATTCAAATCTGAGGATAACAGACTTTAGACTAACCATTCATAAAGCTTTAGTAGGTAAGATTTCAAGGACTCAAGTATAGGAATAAGATTCTCTTAATACAGTTTACTTAACATCTGGATAGGCAGTTAAATGTTTTCATGTAATAATTATACTTTGAAAAGAATATAAATTAGTATATGTGCTTTGTAAATGCCTAATATGTCACAACCTACTAACTAGCTTTGACCTATAGTGATGGTATTCATAAAGCTTCAAATGGTGACTTTATCTAGGAAGCTCACATATTATATTTCTAACAACTCTAACTAGAAATAACCAGAAGATGTTAAAGCTATCTGCGAAACTTAAAATTTCATTATCAGCAAAAAGCTCTTTCGGCATCATCAAAATGTACTCAGCCACTCTTTCCTGGGCACTATCAAAGAAACATGTGATTTGAACGATTCAGACACACACACAATGACAACCTAAGAGGATGGCTGATACATGAATGACTCACCCTCTCACACCCGAAAAGAAAAAAACCTTTTTTTTTTTTTTTTTTAATTTAAGAAAGAGCCTTCAGAGGAGAAACAAATCCCTTTATCCTCTACTTACTTGACAGTTGGTTGGCTAATATAACTAGAAAAACAGAAATGCCTTATTCCTTACATTAAAAAAATATATACTTACTCCAAATAAAGATTTTATTAGTAAATTGAAAAGGGTATTTGAGGAAGAGAACACATTACAAATACATTTTTAGGTTTATTTTTTAAAGCACCACAACACATATGCCCACCCAAAGAACTTTCAAAGAACCGTCAAAAATCCATTTTGAGAAAAAAAGCAAAGAAACTCTATTTCCAAGCAAATGAGCGTAAGGGAAGGTTTGGGCGTACAGATAACAAGGAACTTAGCTTCCTGATCTAAAGCAAATCCAAAGCCTAAATTATAGCCCCTTCAAAGGTAAAACAAGAAGGAAATTAAGAAACCTGTAGAATGGAAATGTACTGTCTACTCAAAGGCTTACTTAAACAGCTTTAAAAACTCGTCTTTGTTAGAAGTTACTTCAAGATAGTGCTTTAAGTTCAGTTCTTAAATATGTTTTAATTCTTAAAGTAAAAATGTCAAAGTGATTCAGAAGGTTAAAAGCATGGTTTTACAGCAAAACCTCATTTTTCTAAGATTAGTAAAGGGAGAGAGGGTGCAGGTGTATTTATTTCTCCTGATCCAAATTACATAATCCTCCAAATTAATGCTATCCTTTTAAGTTTCTCATATCCTGATTTGGGCAGCACTGGTCCAAACCCACACAAAGGAGGGATTAACCAAGCGTGCTCCTGGAGCTCCCGGACCTCGGACCTCGGAGTGGGAAGGAAAAAGAAGTAACCGACTCACTACCTGGAGCTCCTTTGCACTTTGCCCTGTGCCTGACATTGGGCGTGGTGTATAAGGAAGGTGCGCTCCAAACTGCATGTGAAGTACCCAGATTTCTTCCACGGAGAGGAAACTGGAAGCCCCAGAGACACTCCATAAAGGAAAAAGCCAGAACGCCCCTCCCTGCACTTCAGTAAAGGTCACTGAAAGGAAGGATGAAGTCCCAGCCCACCGAACCCACCGACTCCCTCCCCACACCTCCACCCTCGCCAGCCGCCAGCGGGAAAGGCCAAGGCTCTCCCCCTCGCAGGAACCAGTCGGTAATGTGGGCGGCAGCAGGGCGGGGCCACAGGAGCAGCCGTGGGAGCCAGCGCCCCTGCGGCAGCTTCCTGAATCGGAAGGAGGGAAGGAGGAAGAGAGGGAGGGTAGGAGCTGGCGATCCCGCCCACACTCAGCTCGACCAAGGCGTGCCGACTCTTCCGTCTCAGCCACCCAGCAGGAGGCTGAACCAGCGGTGCACTGCTCCCGTCCGGTCCCTTAAACTTGAGCAGCCGTAAGCTCCCACCAAGAATGGAAATCCCCCCGACCCACTTCCCTGCCTCCAGGGCAGCCTCGGTGGCGGAGAACTGCATCAACTACCAGCAGGGGACCCCCCACAAGGTGTTTCTGGTGCAGACTATCAAACAAGCCAGCATGGAGGTGAGTCCAGCAGAGGGCAGTGGGCGGGCTCCTGCATCTACTCGCTTTCCTTCCACTCCCGGGGGTCTCAGCCCCGTTCTTCGCGCGACTTCCCTTCCACTCCACCCTTGCCTGTTTTGGGACTAGCTGTTGACGTCAGGTCTAGGGAAGTTAACATTTCTGGGGATAGCTGACACTCCAGGACAGCCAGGGCTGTTTGTTTTTTCTTGGAAAGGCAGAGACATAGATACGGTTTTTAATGGCACTATTAAAAAGAAATGGAAAAATGTTCTAAATGTGAGCCGGCATTTTACCCTTTACTCAGTGAAAGCCGTAGGAACCACTCAAAAGAATCCCAAAACTGCTACTATGTTTCTCATCTACTACTCCAATCTGAACCAACAAAAGCTCCCGTCTTCCAAACAATACTTCTTTGCCTAAACTTTAGGAACAATCTTCATCAGACCCTTTGACCAAAATGAAGGGAGAAGCAAACAGCAAGACAAACTGACAACCAGTCAGAGAACAAAAACACTGTGGGCTGCTGTAAAAGATATGCTCCCTCTGGCAAAGGGTTAAATTAAATGCTTAAGGCCACAGCTGTCACTAACCAGGCTTGTTTCCATGTTACTAAAATGTAAGATTTGAGATTGTCGCTTAGTTATCGGACATAAATTTAACTGACAGTGTGTAAAAGCTGACGGGGAGTAGATGTTACTTCAAAAGTGCACCAGATAATTAGCTATACACTCTTAATTATATCTTGATTCAAAAGTGAAATACCCAAACAATTGTCTTACGGTTATAAAATTCGTTAAAGTATCACTTTGCAGGTCCACTAATGTACAAGTAAAAACAGTACTTAACATCTCTAACCACTTCGCAGTAATCTGCCCCCAAATGGAATTCACCTTCGTTGAACAGTCTTTGGAGGGTACACAGAGGGCTTTTTGAAAGTGTATTCAATGGTATATTCCTGTTTTCTGTCTTAGAATCAAAAGGTGTTTCACAATTTGTTTTGTAGAGAATTCAGGATCATAGATCCAGAAGCTGAAGTCCTCTGATACTTGAAAGTGATTTATAACCCATTTTATATATGCTTTTATCCCACTCTTCTGTTCTTATCCAAAATAAATCTCATAAAGGACCTCCTGAATTAGATGTTACATACATGGTGACATGCCTTTTTTAAGGTCTAAGGCTTTAATCATTTACCCTCACCAGTCAGCCCTCTGCCCCAACCAAATGAGAGTGTATTTTTCTAACAACACAAAGAACAGAACTATTCTTGTAATAATTCATCGCATTTTCTTAACAGGATATTCCAGGAAGAGGACACAAGTATTGCCTTAAATTTTCTGTGGAAGAAATTATCCAAAAAGTAAGTGAAATGTCCTTCATTCTGAAATAAAATTTGACTCTATAAATATTTTAGATCACCTTTTGCAGATCAAATCATAGGATTAACTTTAAGTTGTGAAATCCCTGCCTTGAAAAAAATAAAGAGCACACAAGGGTCAGATTATACTCTTTTAAAAATATATTCTGAGATACATGAAGTAATTCTATTGAGCTATTTAGAAAAGACTACACATTTCAGTTCAAATAAATTCCCTTAAAAATGTTGTATATTCTTAGGGCAGTCTGAACTTATGCCTAATATGAACAAATGAAGTAATTTACTCTCCAGTCACCATCACTTTATGTCTGCCTTTCTCATTCTGTTTTTGCTTTCATTTAAAGAAAGCCACTGCTTTTAGATATTTATGAGCAATAAAATCACCAATATGATACCAATATGTTCATAGGAATCTTTCGGTAATGGGGCAGGGAAAGTTTTAAATATTATATACCTGCCAAATTACTAGTGAGATAAACTTTTTTAAAAAAGGAACTGCAATTTGTACCATAACCATTTTAAAATTAAAAAAAAAAAAGCTTGCCCTTTTGTTGAGCATAATTCAGAAGAGATATAGGCTAAAAGATTAAAAGATATCTGAGCTGCTAGACAGCCATCTTTCCAAGCAGAACCAATGCTACTATTTTTTAATTTTACATCTAGATACAGATTACTTTATCTGGGCTTGAGAATATTTCTGTTATTTCAGAAGTAGAGGGTAGAGTAATAGACTTAAAAAAATAACCAAAGTCTAGAGGCAGTACATGAAGTCAGACTAAAATATGACCTTACAAACTGCACACCCATTTACACAGAAATAATGAAGTTTTAACATGAAATATTAGATTATGATACTTTATAAGTTAAAAAATAAGTTGTCTTAGATACCTTCAAGAAACCAGTAGGCCACACCCACTTAGATATCTCTGTAACAGATGCTCTGAAGTCAAGTTTGAAACACATTAGGGGGCCAGCCAACACTTAAATGCTCTATCTCAAGAATGACAATTAGGAATGGATGGCCATTTACATGTAAAGATATTTTGCAAAATGTTTCAAACAGCAAGATACACTGAACTGTACTGCTGAAGTACTTTACCCTCTAACGGGACAAGATACTGCACCAGAAGTCAACTTCACATTTGAAGGAGAAATTGGAAAGAACCCAGATAAAGAAGATAACACATTTTATCAAAGACTCAAGTCCATGAAGGAACCACTTGAAGCACAAAATATTCCAGGTATATAAATATGGCATGGAAAAAAATTTTCAACTTTAAGATCAATATTAATTATCTGTGCTCAGAATGGTTAGATGTTAATAATATGTTGGAAATATACTGGCTTTTGCAAAAATATTCATTACCAGTCTAATTCAACAAAAAAGGGCCTTGCAAATTCACAGATCCATGGCTTAAATTATATTCTGTACACATTTGAAGGAAACTAAAATATGACTTAGAATTTAGATTTCTTAAAGGTTAACACTGTATATATGAAATAATTCCATTTACCATTTAAATGTTTCCCTCAACAGACAGCTTTGGAAATGTATCTCCAGAAATGAAGCCAGTTCGACACTTAGCCTGGGTTGCCTGTGGTTATATAATATGGCAGAATTCTACCGAAAACACATGGTATAAAATGGTAAAAATTCAAACTGTCAAGCAAGTGGTAAGCAATTTCTAGAAAATACACTATTAACAGGGTTTTATTTTACTAAAAGTGTGATAATTCAAAACTGGATAAATAGTGCTCCTTTAGTCATTTTGTATTTAAAATAGTGAACCTGGTATTTTGAAGGAGAGGTCAGTTACAACTAAAGCTAAAAAAGTTGAAGCTGCAGTTTCAAGAGAGTAAGTATTGAGTTATAAATAATTTGGCATTCAGTTTTTGTGCTCACCTTAATACAGATTATATCCTTTGGTGATCTAAATTTTGTATTCACATTTCTATAGCTATGCAAATGAAACTACCTCTGCTTTTCTCCTCTATTAGAGGAATGGTGGTGCCAGAGCTACTCAGAGACATGGCTGGCATTTTTTTGCCCCAAGGATCAGCCAGAACAAATATCTGAGCATCTTTTAATCTTTGTGAGGCTTGCTGTATATCATTTTCTTTTAAAACCCGTTTAGTCCTAATCTACAACGTCCTGTCTTACTGCTAGCCTGGCATTCTTTTAAGTCTGATATGGCTATTTAAAACTGCCTCTTTCTGGTCTTTAAAGACATAAAGTCAGCTTCACACTTTAGCTTTATTAATAGGTTAAAAAGAAAAAAAAGTCAACTGTTGCTACCTAACGGATATGAAGAAAAACAGAGTGTGAAGAAACCACAACAAACAGTTTCAGTTCTATAAGAGAAAAGGACTTTCCAAATGACTTGTTTCAGCTTGCTGGAAACAAACTGCAAGGCAGCCGGAGCACCTTTACTCCACAGGCTTTTGCAACCACTTATTAGACACCTACGGGCACTGGAGGGCAGGATACACAATCACAAGAGTTAGAATATGATGCCAAAACCTAACATAAATACCACAACAACATTTTAAGAAACAGAGCCTTTTTTTTGTTTTTTAAATTTTTGAGTAGGCTCTGCACCCAGAATGGAGTCCAGCAGAGGGCTTGAACTCACGACCCTGAGATCAAGGCCTGAGCTGGGATCAAGAGTCAGACGCTTAACCGTCTGAGCCACCCAGGCATCCCAACAGAGGATTTTTTTAATGCATTTCTGTAGACATCATCTTTGGTTACAAATTCCTACTGGGGTACTGAGGCTCAAATAATTAACAGATCCAGGTTACAGAGGTTATACAATCATCATCATGGTTTTCTAGGCATGATTTTGTATCAAAACATGCTCAACATAGTGCCAGAAGTTTTATGAAAGAAAACTCCTGCAACCCTTCATCAAAGTTTTAAAGCATTATTAAAATTTCAGTGGAAAGGTTTACTGCACATTTATAATCGCTATTAACCAAAGGGGCCACAGGAGCTCATGCTGCCCCTCGGAGGCCAGGGCTTGTTTGAACACATTGATCATAATCTCTGTACAGCAATCTCTGGTGAATGTAGTTTTAAACTATGTGGATGAAGTATTTCTGTGTAGCTGATGGTATAAATACTTTATATGCCCAAAACAATAAGCAGCACACACCATATTAACTACACTCGTTACGTTTCCTAGTCTCAGTTTTTAAAAGGAGAATTTCTATTATAAAATTGGTTTCCTTTCATGTAAACACTCATTTCAGTAGTTTATCCCTCAAAACGATGCTTTTTTGAACAATAGAAACATTAAGGAAATCTTAAATGACAAACTTCAGATCATACTGCTCTGAGGTAGGTATCACAACTCAGAACCTAAGAAAGGATACACAACTTTTAGAGTAACAGGTGAAAAATCACGCTTTTAAAATGTAGTTTGAAAGAAAACTTTTTTTATAAGAACATAGTTTTTCTTTCTGTTTTTTTTTTTGGAGAGACAGAGAGTGGGCATGGGCATTGGGTAGGAAAGGCAGAGGGTGGGAGAGGGAATCTCAAGCAGGCTCCAAACCCAGTGCCAGCCCAATGCAGGGCTCCCTCTCATGACCCTGAGATCGTGACCTGAGCCAAAACCAAGAGCTGGACACTTAACCGCCTAAGCCACCCACGTGCCCCAATTTATCAGGCTAAATAAATGATAACATTCAATTTTTGTTTTTACTTATTAATTGGAAGTATTATCACCTAATAACAAAAGCTGAATTTTAAAATGAACATATCATTTTTGCCAACGATACTAGTTTCAAACACCAGGTTTTTATTTTTTATGATAGCAAAGAAATGATGACTTCATTGAGTTAGACTACACCGTTCTACTTCATGACATTGCATCTCAGGTAAAGTATCATTTACCTTTATCTGATGAGACTTTGAAAACGGAGACTTGTTTTATAGCCACAGTGTATGCCTTATTAATTTTGACTCTAAATCAGAATTCATGTAAATTAATATAGACACCAGGTTGAAGTATATACTTGTAGCCATTTAACTTCTTTTTTGCTGTTCTTTGTAAGGACTGTTTTGTCTCTAACAAAATCTAAACCCAACATTGTTTTCTTAAATGTTTTCTGAATTTTGTCATAGCATTAGTTTCCTTTACTTGCAGGAGATTATTCCTTGGCAAATGCAAGTTCTCTGGCATCCGCAATATGGTACTAAAGTCAAACATAACAGCCGTCTGCCGAAGGAAGCACAGCTGGAATAAATGAAGACCTTAACACCAAAGTGTCAACATGCTTATCAATGATGCGTGTATGCCAGTCTTCATGATACCTAGTTTATGGGGCCGAGCAAATCCCAAAATGTCACTTTGTATACATGTCTTCATTACAGTATAGAACTATACAGATTCCAGACACTATCATGATGTAAAAGTGTCCCAGCACTAATAGTGGTATGTATATCCCATAATAAAAAGCTTCAATTCTGGCCTCACAGTATGTTTAATTGTGTTGCATACTTACGGGACAGGGGCAGTAATGGTCTCTCTAAAAGCAACTTTTGGCTTTCCTGTGACACAAGGACAGCCATATTCTCTTTCCATCCTCTAAAAAGAAGAAGGGAGATAATTTTTTGGTATACTTAAAAAAATAAACTGAAAGAAAAATCATAAGAATCTTAATTACCTTTGAAGCACTCATTTAAATAGGATACAAAATGATCAATCTTAAATCACTTAAGTATCTTACAAAGGTTAAATACATGATATTAAGTAATACAAACTACTTTTAAAGATTTTATATAAATGAATTCTAATTTAGACTGTTTAACTACACTTACCTCTAATTAATCTATCCACTAAAACTTCAGCTTTGTTTCTTATTACATATTCTCTGAAATAGCCTATGAATCTGTTGTCAGGGCTTTCTACTACCTTAACTTCAAAAATATGATCACAACCAGAATTTTTATTCATAAGCCAAACAGCTTTTGCCTCCATTCATAGATACAGAAGACCTTTTCTGTTTCCTAGGGAAAATACAGCCCATATACTCTTTCTACTATCTAAATTCTAATGATTTTCAAGTACTGACTTGAGAAGAAAACAGGCAAGAAATGGCCTCAAGAGTGGGTCCTGGTGGGCCAACTTCCTCCGCAGGTCTCTCCCTGCAGGTTGTCTCCCTGGCTGGGACCCAACTAACCATGACCTAGGGGTGGACGGATGCTCTTACTGCAAATACTTGAGTCTTGCTCTAGGAGTCTGCAAATGTTTTACAAATAACAGGATTTAGAATTCAAAAATACTTAATCTGTAAGAGACAGTAACATTTGTAACACAGTATAGCACATCTGGATACAAACCAAATGTTGTCTGAAGAACCACTATTATTTTACAGTCATTAGACTGAGAATTATTAACTTGTAACAAAGCACAGACATAAATAAAATGAATTTAAGTCAACTTCCTTGTTATTCATTACCTGAGCATAGATTTCTAAGTGTAATTCTCCCATTCCAGATACAATTGTCTCTTTGCTCTCAGTGTCGAAGTGGACTTTAAATGTGGGATCTTCTCTTGTAAACCTGCCGATACCTTTTGAAAATTTTTCCAGATCATTCTTTAAAAAAAGAGTCATTACACTTTTTAGTAAACGTGATAAGCAATGGGATTGTTGAAAGAATTTTACTAAATGAAATCAAGTACATTAACAGGAAATAACAATGATCCCCATCCAGTTCCTAGGTCAAACCCTTCCAATATGTGAGCTGGGACATCACACAGTGGAGAGAGCAGCGAATAGCTGGCTGACAGAATTTTCTTTCCACAGCAAGATAAAAAACAAGACTGTAAGGCTTAACTATGCCCTTTCCTATTTTATTCTTGGATATACATAGAAACTGTCCATTTGGGGAAAACTGTCCATTTGGGGAAAACTTTCTCCATGAAGGAGAAAGGAGAATCTGTGTTACTCTATTACATTTCAGAAATTCTATACATAGGGGCGCCTGGGTGGCACAGCTTGGTTAAGCGCCTGCCTTCGGCTCAGGGCGTGATCCCGGCGTTATGGGATCGAGCCCCACATCGGGCTCCTCCGCTATGGGCCTGCTTCTTCCTCTCCCACTCCCCCTGCTTGTGTTCCCTCTCTCACTGGCTGTCTCTATCTCTGTCGAATAAATAAAATCTTAAAAAAAAAAAAAAAAAGAAATTCTATACATAATCAAAGGAATCAGCACGTTTACCACCACTTGATTGTAGAGTCAAGCAGAACAGTTAAGACTAAGAGTAAGGCAGATGGCACACCGAGACTTCTCCCTTTCAAAGCAACCTGCTTGGATGTGATTGCATGCACCCTTATTCTCCTTAGATATAATTCCATACGTGGTAAGTAAAATTATGGTCCTCTAGGGATCTGCCCTAATCCCCCAAACCCAGGAATGATACTTTATGTGGTGAAGGGGACTGTGCAGATATGATTAAAGTTACAGACTCTGCGATGGGAAGATTACCATGAAGAATCTGGGTTGGCCCAATGTAATCACATGTGCCTTTAAAAAGGAAGAGGAAAACAGAAGGGTTAAGTTAGAAAGATGGAATGAGGGAAGAAGAGGCAGAAGAAATCTGAAGCACAGAAGGGACTGATTTCGTGGTTGAGAGCACTGAAGACAAGAGGATGGGGCCACAAGCCTACGAAAATGGACAGCCTCTAGAAGCCAGAAACAGGCCCCAGGTGGCAGTCATCAAAGAAATGGGGACCCCAGTCCCAACAGTCACAAGGAGCTGAATTTTGCCAAAAATCTGAGTAAGCAAAAAAGAAAAAAAAAATGTCCCCCAGAGACTCCAGAAAGGAACAGTCCTGTCAATATCTTGATTTCAGTCGATTAAGAACAATGTCAGATTTCTAACAGTGTAAAAGAATACATTTGTGCTATTTTAAGCCACCAAGTGTCTGGTACTTTCTTATGGCAGCAATAGAAAACTAACACCCCCGAATCACCAGTATTTAACAGCTATCACGTGTGCATGGAACTGTGCTGTATGTTTTGAATATGTACCTCAAATTCTAACCACAATGCTGCAAGCCAGAATTACCCACATTTCACAGGTGAGGAAACTAGGTGTAGAAAGGTTGAGTGACCTGCTCAAGGCCACAGAGCTAGCGCATGCCAAAGCCGGGACTGAGTCCTCGGTCAGGCTCTCTCTGAAGTCTTCTGCCTTTTCCCCACGTTACCCAGGTACTCCCAACTTACAAGATCATCCCTGCCCCCGCCCCCGCTAGCGAGAGTCACAGCTTCACGCAGTGACTTCAGTATGGTATTTAAATTAACGTACTGCAGCAAGCAGACGACCCTGAGACACCAAGAACCTTTTAGATATCGATGCCTTTGATTTTCCTCCACTGTTGGAAACGATCAACAGTTAAATACCGTATATAAACTCTGAAGTAGGGATGAAGAAGCATAGTATCTTTAACTTCTCTCCCTGATTATGCAGAAGGGAAAAGCCAGCAATTTAGCAAAGCACCTGGCAATGTGGCAGTTCCCTGTGTGGTAAGATGCCACGGTTTGCCTTTCCTCAAATTTCTGAGATGGAATGACATAATGTTTCTTGCTCCCTCAACATCCTCTTTTCTATACTGAGAAGGGTCTGGAAAAGCTCATTTCCTCAAAACAGAGGAAGAAGTACCTGTTAATGCATCCACAAGACAATACATCAGAGTATGTTCTGTAAACAATAGTTCCCAGATGACAAAAGGTCATAAAATAGTCACTCAATGCATGAATGAGTTCATTTCCATTTACCATATTAACATGACTGTTATGAATGTTAAAGCAACATAAGAACACAAACAATTATGGCAGTAATGCAAACTAATTCCAATGGCAGTAATGTGAGTAAGAACCTATCAAGCAATTCTGGTTTCATAAAAAGCTAAATGACAGCAAATGCAACCATAAAACTATTATATTTGAAACTGAGAAAGGGGTGCCCAGGCGGTTCAGTTGGTTAACTGTCTGACTCTTGGATCTCACTCAGGTCTTGATCTCAGGGTCCTGAGCTCAAGCCCCATATCCACACCCAGCATGGAGCCTACTCAAAAAAAAAAAAAAAGTGATGGGGCGCCTGGTGGCTCAGTCAGTTAGCTTCTGGCTTCAGCTCAGGTCATGACCCCAGAGGCCTGGGATCGCCTTACATCGGGCTCCCTGCTCAGAGGCGAGTCTGCTTCTCCCCCTGCTCCTGCTCCCTCTCCTTCGCTCTCAAATAAATAAATACAATCTTTAAAAAAAAAAAAAAGGTGAGAAAGTCTTGTTTGCAGGCTTTCCATGTTATAATCAGACATATACTTTATAACTACCTCAAATCCAGAGATGTATTATAATCCATGAGGCAATTAACCCATGTAGTAATCTAATGTACTTCAGCGAGGTTTTACAACTTAGGACAAATGTCCCTGTTCCCCCCTTTTCCTTTACGATTCCTTTATGATCTGGATATAGGAAAATATTCTTACCACTTTGGAGCCAAGGATACTGTAAAGAGTCAGAAAGCACAGTCTTGTGCCTATTTAATACCATCAATTTTTTCAGATATAGTGAGAACTAATTATTACCAAGAGACTGGTAGTTTTAGAAGGTGATCTCAATACCAAAAGAAGAAATAGAGACCATAAGACTGCTGGTTATCACAAGATACTATGTGCACTGTGGAGAAAGATAAAAAAGAGCTCAAGTTTTTATTGTGCTGTACTGAGACTGAAACCAAAATCCTACCTTGTTGGAAGGCTTCATTGCTACTGAAATGACAGGATCAGGAACATGAATTGACTCCTAAAATATTTTTTAAAAGAAAAGAGAAGAATTCAAATACAGTACTGTTTGGGTCAGGGATGGACTAATTTTAATGTGCTACTTACAAAAGAACAAAGGACAAATACTAGTCAACATGTTTATGCTAGACAATATATATCTTGGTCTGCTTTGTATTAAATATATCAATATAAATATAACACATTAATAAATAAATGCATATATTTACACGATCTCCTCCCTTCCAAAATAACAAAAATAACTTGTTTATAACTGTCTAAGACCCTTAAGTTTATCGACACATTCATTTTAAACATAATCGTAATGAACCCAAATGCCAAGATGTAAAATTCTTATTGGCTAGTGGCTACACGAGCTGTTGCTGTCTTTTGATAAATTACTTTAATCAAAATATACCACAACTGATAAAACAGAGAAAGGGCACTAGATTCCTTATACATACAATACCTC
Source organism: Ursus americanus (assembly GCF_024610735.1). Classification (NCBI taxonomy): domain Eukaryota; kingdom Metazoa; phylum Chordata; class Mammalia; order Carnivora; family Ursidae; genus Ursus; species Ursus americanus. The sequence continues at coordinate 52,191,086 of NC_142146.1, read as the reverse complement.
ATTCAGTCACAACTCTGACAAGCAGATATTATTATCCCCATTTTACAAATAAAATCATTAAAGGCTTGGAAAGACAAAATAACTCCGCAGAGGTGAGACTCTAATCAAGGTCTATTTGCTTCAAAGCCTAAGCACTTCCCACAACTTCCAGTCCTTCATATTACTAAATACAAGTATTTAGAGAAGGCCTTATCAACAATATTTGTTTACACACCATGCCCCTTCTCTAGATCCCCCAAAAACCTGTATAGATTTTGATTTCCTGTAGTATCTTAAATCAACCTGTAAAACCATAGACATCAGAGAATATCTTATACAGAAAAGCTAAATTATAAAATTATTAATTCATCACATAATACAGGGACTATTATAGTGCTCATCTGTTAGGGCTGGACCAGTTCTTATGTAAATGACCCACTGTAAATTTCTTCATGGCAAATTACCCATCCCCGAACGTACTCATATTCTTTCTTTACTGAATTCAGGAGAGGGACCACCCCCATGGAGAGAGGATCATACTGTCGGAGAGCCTACTCTCCTACAGGGGCAAAAGAGAGAAGTGAGTGAAGGGGACTCAAGGCAGAAAGTGCCCAAGCATGCTCTTCCCTTCGGGACCCCTCAGTCATGAAAAAGGACCTCTGAGTTCCACAGGGAAGGCTGTGTGCAGTAAGTCAGACTGTCTGGTTGAGCAAGGTTCCATTCTGTTATCCCCTAGTCTACACGTTACCGTTCTCTGGGGGACTGAGGCTAGGGCCCACTCTGGCTGTTATGTTCGTAAGTGGCCATCCACTGGGACCAGCCTGATCCTAGTGATAGGAATTAGAGAGGAATCCGCAATGGGAAAGCAAATCTCTGAGTAGAGGAGTCAGCGCCACACAGTTCAGGTGTATCTAGTGAAGATTTTTCCCTCCACACTAAACCTTAGAGGACTGTGGAATCATTTTACTAAGAAAAACCAGATAGGTTAGCTTACACAGAGCACTTGTCTAACTGACATGCAAAGAGCCAAGACAAACCTATAGTGATCCCTGTGGCAATAAATGAAAAGTTCTGTGATTGTTTTTCTGAACTACTAAATGTACTACACAAACACATAGACTTCTAAAACTCAAGTGATAAACAGCTTCGAAATTAAATGACTTACCATAGAAAGGCCACTGTTACTTTTGTTTGTGAATGTGTCTCCACTAGCACAGTCAATGCCAAACAACGCACAGATGTCTCCTGCATACACTTCCTCAACATCCTGAATAAAGAACACAAAATAGTACTTGCAAATAATACAAATCAGGACATGGTAACTGAAGAGTGATCGCACAACGAACACACTGTACATAAACACACATGGCAGCATCTCACCACGCATTCTACAGAGAATGGATCTGCTAGAACCAATGTAATACCAATCATCAACCAAGGCAAGATTTACCTTGAATAGGGCCTTTATTTAAACCACATCTCAACTGACAAGATTTTACTTTACACAGAAACTCAGAGCTATGGCCTCACTAGCGGGAGGATCTGTAGTACTGACAGAACACAGCCTTATACTGCCGAAGGCATTTCTGTGGATTAAAAAGGATGTCGTACATGGGCTGCGACAGTCCAACAATGAGATATGCAAGACGGAGATGTACAAGGAAAAACTGCGAAGGAAGTTTTGAAAACAAAGGCGGGAGAATTCAGCCCATTGTACTTAAAATAACCTTAATTTCTCACAGATGCAAGCAGTCAAATAAACACAGGAAATCTAAGAACAAAGCACTGGTGCCTCTTAAGCTTCCTAGTTTTTGTCCATTTATACTGACAGCTCATTCATAACAGCTGTGGCTGTGAATGACAAGGGTGCCTGAGTCTCTATCGGTCCACAGATGTAAACATCTCGTAGCCTCTGGCCCATAAAAACATCTGTGACAATCACTAATCCCTGTATCAGGCCCCCTGCTGCCTATCTCACAGAACAGCAATAACATCCAATTTTGAAAGACTGCTTATTCATCTTCCAGGAGAGACAGTTATGGCTACCACAAATTTCTGAATGTCGTTAAGAGTTTGCTCAGACTAATAAACTTCTCTAGGAATATAGAGCTGACTGGGGAAAGAGCAGGAGTAGGAGACAACCCCCCACACTCGGCATTTCTACTAAGGCTTAACCCTAAAAGACCACATAGAAGGCTAGAATAGATTCAGAGGCAATTCAAAAATTCAAGCCATAAATCAAAGTTTATTTCCCAGATAAGACCTTGAGAGGTTCTCAATCTTCAGACAGATTCGAGCACCTATATGATCCTTCTGGGGGTGTTCGTTCTATAACAGGAATAAAAAACTCTGGGATTCAACAGGGCTTTTCACACGGGGCCATATTTCTGAAAGTAAATTCACTGAACAATGTGGGACACTGTGTGTGAACTGATTACTCTCAATTACCTTCGAGAACCACAGTTCCACTGTCCCAATCTGTTACACTCTTTGTAATGACAGCTCTTGAGAAAGGTGCTAAATCTTGGGTTCTGGGTTCTAAGTCTTAGGGAACTGACTGGCCCTTCTCCTTAACCTTGGCCATTGAGGAAATACAGCTAATCACGGTGTATAAAATGTGTCCTGAACATCTGCCAATTTAGCCCATACCAAAGTGCTCCATCAGAATTATAGCACAACTAAGTAAAAAGGAAGAAGCTAGAAAAATATTCAAATAGAAGTGACTTTCTTGTGGGGTCGGGATACCAAGAAGGTAGATCTATTTCACCTGCATTAGAGAAATTTCTGATCTGCCAGGAAAGACATATACTTGCCTCCATCATGTCAGCATGCAGGCGAACCAGCCGCTGCACCCGCACTTTCTTTCCTGTTCTTGTGTTGTAGATGGTGTCACCCTTCTTCAGCTCTCCTTGATAATTGCGGACATAAGTTAACTGTCCAAATCGCCCAGCCTACAAGTCAAGATTGGGTAAAGCAGAAAGAAGAATAAGCAAACTTAAGAATCAAAATTAAGAGGAAAAACTTCACGACAACCTCCAATTATTCCCTATCAATTTTAGTAGTATATTTTATACATGCTTTGGCTTATTGTCTGAAATACTTAAATACTAGCTTTAAATATACATGAGTTAGATGGTTATTGTTGATCTTTTTGGTACTACTTCTGATGCCTCTAAAATAAAAATTAGAAAATAATTTTAAATTGTGTATGCAATAAGGTAACATCCTTCTGCTTTCTATTATTATTTCTTAAGTTTGGTTTAATACAATTAAGATATAAAACACAAATAAGTTATAATTATACAAAGACAACAAAAATATATTTAGAAATGTTAAGACTATACATCTAAAAAAAAAACTTTTGACATAGAACCTAGAAAGCTATATAAATAAGCATTCTTTAAAGTAACTGAATATAAAATAATCAAGAATCAACTCCTCAATACTACCACTAACCAATGTTTTAAAAGTTGCCAATTCTTCCCATATTAATTTACAGGTTTAACACAACAGCAATAAAAATCCCAAGAGGAATTTTTAAACATATGATTAATAAGAATAAATGGATAAAAATAGAAATTTCTGAAGTATTATGGCAATGAGAAGAAGCTAACCATGACCAATATACAAACATACTAAATATTCCAAACTTAAAAGGTACAGAAGTAGCACAAATTAAACTGACTAGCCCACAGAGTAAAAATATCTAAAATGTAAAATACATTTGTCAACAGATGATGAAGACAAGAGACAGAACAATGGAAAAGTACAGCATTGTTGCAAAACTGGGAGCTGGACAACTGGTCCTCTATTTGGAGGCAGAGGAGACACATTTAGAGTCCACCTCACAGGACCCCGCAAAACAAATTCCAGTTAAATTAACAATGAAAAAAGAACCGTCATACAAAAAGTAGAAAACATTTATGAAATATATACAAAGAAGAGGGTTTCTAAGGTTAAAAATGAGAGAACTACAAAAGACTGATACATTTCACTATAAATTTTAAACTGCTGATCGTTTTTAAAAATAAGCTTTATTAGAGAAAGATCATTTAATAAACACTTTAACACTAATTTAAAAATAAGAAGTGACACCATTGCAAAGAGGAATTGTAACTGCATAATCAATATATGGAAAAATGTTCTCTACCATTAGGAAATAAAGCAAGATATAAAATACTATTTACAAAAAAGGACTTAAAGCAAGATGAATTATTAACTTTCACTTATAAAACCAGTAATAATTTTAAAATAATAATGTTGATAAAGACTCAGAAATATGAAAGAAACCTGGCAATAAACTATTAAATATTAAAACATCCCATTCCTTTAGTTCAGTAATTGCCATTCCAGGAATCCTAAGACAACATTCCTAAATGTATATTTTTAAAAGCTTTACCCATAAAAATTGTCACCACAGTGTTATTTGTACTTTTTAACTTAAAATTATGTTTTTTAGAAGTAATAAATATATTGTAAAAATTTTAAAAACTGAAAGCCCCCAAAATATAATCCCATCCCAGAAATAACTACTTTTAACACTAACTTAACCACCTTCTTTCCCCTTTAAAATAGTATGAACAGAAGCAAGAACAACTTAACAAAAAGTACTCCCAGGTGCCCAAATCTTGGTTTCCTAATAACATTCTCGATTACAAGAAATGGAACCGAGGCACCTAGAGAAACAGTTGATTCTAGGGTGGAGACAGGGAGGATAAATGTGGAGGATCCTGCAGTCCCACAAAGTCAGGAAGTATTCAAAAGAACAAAATATTGCAGAATGTCAAAAGGACACAGGAGCAGCTAAAAGAGCTCCAATGGCCAAACCCGGCCAACCAGCACAACAAAAGAAATCACACACTACTCATTATAACTCAAAATACATATCTATGAGGCCACACTAATATAAAGAAATGACTGAATAAAAATATAAATGGGGGAGAGAAGGCATCTCTCCCATATAAAAGAATCCCGAGTAACAGTATATACGGCTCCCTCAGGGGGCGGAGCATAATGCCCCACAGCTGAGTGTGGGCCTAGTACAGCAGCTTTCTCCTGCAGAGGCAGTATGGAAAGGGGAGAAGGGGGAGTAACTTTCAGCAGAGAAATTTGTAACAAAGTCTTTTTGTAACAGGAAGACGACCTTAAAAGAAAATTTCCACATACAGCAATTAAATACATTAGAAAGCAACTTACCTCCAGTTTAAAAGCCAGGCCTACAAATGGGTGGGAACTGTTTCTCTCGGAGTTCATTAAGATTTTGTTTTTCTCTTTTGAGTCACTTAAAAAAAACAGAAATCTGTGAGATGCATTATTTGATATTTATTTTATATCTTTTTGTTTCATCAGAGTATATCTGAGAAAAAGCATATACGTACTAAAGATTTCTGACCTCACATAAGTGAAATTTCACTGAAAAAGATCAGTAAGAATAACTTCTCAGGGCTTAGTTACTACATTATGAGAGGACCAGAACAGATTTAAAAAACACAAAAATGGCAGAGAAAGAAAAGAAAAATAATCAATGAGAGCTTAAAAAAAAGTTTGTTTTTTTTTTCAAAGTTCAAGGTTTTTGTTGTTGCTGCTGTTGTTTTGGTGTGGCTGAAAATGGCTAGTCCCAAATGAAAAAACTTACTAATGACGTAAACCTTGGTAGATAATAAATCATACTTCTAACTCACAAACAGAATATGATATGGCAAGTGGTATAATAGTTTTTTATGTGTCAAAAGTGTTACCCAAATAGAAACTGGCAATTGGTTTTCATAAATTATGGGGAAGAAAACCCCACAAACACAGCTTAATCAAAAGTACCATTCTTAAATTCCTTCATAGTGCATAAATGTTAACGTATTTCTGCATAAACTAAGATTCAGCTTCTAAGACTTACTCCTCCTGATTGAGAATAGCATAATTTTGTACTTCAGATGGATTTGGGAGGTATTCCAAAACAGCATCTAAAAGAGGCTGAACTCCTTTGTTCTTCAGCGCACTTCCCAAAAAGACAGGAGTAAATGACCTATTTAGAGTAGCTCTTCGGATTGCACACTACAAAAAAAAAAAAAAAAATTAACAGTTAACCTTAAAAAAAAGTTTTGTATTTCAGATCAATTACAAACCAACAAGTGAATAAAAGGAATGACACTTTTTTTTTTTAAACAAGCTGTGGCCAGTTTTATTAAAGAAAAATTTTGCGTGATTTACTTTTCACCAGCCTGTTCCGGCATGCTTCTGACGATATCAGAATCGCCTGGATCAGTGAGAGCCAGCGCGCATGCTCTGTAGTATCTCCCGCATGCTGTGCCCGAGTCAATATTATTGCCACTGCAGCGACGGACACCAGTTTTGGCCAACATGGCGTAGTATTCTATTTCAGATTTCCTCCAGGCTGGGCAGTTGTTGGCGGGGATGACCAGTTTCGCTTTGCCATGTCTGATCATTTTCAGAGCCTCCTTGTACCCCAGCACGTACTTCCCCCTTTTCGTAACGAGCCGGAGCCTAGAGTTGATCGACTCCAGAGACTTTTTTGTTTTCTTTGCGGCCATCATCTTCCTGCCTTAGATGCGGGACGGCCCCAACCAATAGCAGCCACCAAAATGGACGGGAGAGGGAAAGGAAAGAGGAGAAATGACACTTTTTGGAGTACGGGCTATAGTGGAGACTAGAATCAGATCGGGTCCTCTATAACTTAAGGTCAAAATACAAGAAAAAAAATTGGTTCCTTCTTCAGGCTAGGAAGCTATTTAATGTATAAATGCTTTCAACACTCTTGGAATGTCACTAATTTTCAAAATGACAAAAAATATATATACACATAGAAAATAGGCACACACATAGAAATGTGTAAACAGTATGCTAACAATTATGTAAAACATAAGGAAAAGTAATACACACACACACACACACACACACAATATCTCTGGAAAGATACACCAAAAACTATTAGCTGGTAAACTGTTTTAGGGAGGAGGCAGAGAACTAGGCAAATAGGAGACATGGGAGATTTTTTCTTTACTGTGTACCTTTGTATACTTTTAAATGTTTAAAACCTACGAAAATATCATCTGTTAAAAAAATTTAATAGATGTTTTTTTTTTTTTAAATAACATACCTACAGGAAGCCAAGTAGTACAGATCACTCATAAATTAAGAGCCATGAGAGTAACAGGCTCTAAAATAACGACCTCCAGGCCTACCTCAACCCTAGTGCAAGCACTATGAATGTGTCCCAGCTGCGTGCCACAGGTGGCCCTCCTGGCTAAGCAGGTCTTGGAGAGCAAGCAGTGGAACTTACTTTAGGTCCTCACAGCTGAAAGAGGTCAACAGCAGTGCTGTGGCCACAAGCTGCCACAGCAGAAATAGGGAACCAGTGCACAATTATTTCTCAGTCCTCATGAAAAAATAGAAAACTAGTTATCCTAAAAAAACCTTAAAGCAAAACACTTACAACCACAATTTCTAAACATCACCACAGTGAAAAGTAGGATAACAGCTGCACACAATAAAGGGAGTATAAGAAAGGGGGGAAAGTGCATGGCAAGAAAGCAATTACTATTTGAAAATATCTTAAAAGCTTGCTTTCGCTGTTGCCAGGATCCATAAATGGCTAGGTCACTAACCACTTAAGCTCCCTTATGCCACAGGACCACAACTCTGACTTACCACCCCTCCCTTATATGCAAGTAGGGACACAGAAGAATCTTACGACATTTACTTTACAACAGAAAAACAGGAGGGTGGTAGATAAATAGAAAAAAAAATTACAACTATCCTAATACAGCCTAACAAAAGCTTTATTTTTCCAAAAATTTCCCTTGTTTTCCTAAGAACCATTTTCACACTTCAAAGGTGTTGCCTTTCCATTGTCCCTAATAATATATCCAACAATACAGAGGTATACCCACGTATCCTCTGCAGAAAACAGTAAACATGGCAGCACCGAATCGGCTATGCTTAGAAAGGCCTGTTTACAAGGCTGGCCCCCTGGCTGGTGTCTGGGAACCTGGATTTCAGGAGGGTTCCCAGCATTCCCAGAATGGTTCACTGTGACTACACTATCTGCATAAACAATGGAGTGGATGCTAAACACCTGCTTTCCCCCTGGAAGTCTGGAATCTGGGTATGTTCGAGGCAGAGGATGTCTGTGACTAGCCCCTAATCAAACCGAAGGCACCGCGTTTCTAACGGATGAGATTCACGGTACAGTCACAACTCAGTGCTGGAGGAATGAGGCGTGCCCTGCCATGACTCCACTGGCAGAGGACTCTTGGAAGCTTATACATGATTTCTTCTGGATTTCACCTGTGTCTTTTCCCTTTGCTGTTTTTGCTTTGTATCCTTTCACTGTAATAAATCATAGTCATGAGTATGATAATGTGTTGAGAACTCTGAGCAATCCTCGTGAATCACTGAACCTGGGAATGGTCTAGGGGACCTCTGACATACGCCCTTTAATAGATAAAAACCTAACTCTGTGTTGTGGTTACCAGGACACAACGCTTGACCTATGCCTTCCTACACAGTTTGTGAAAGCTAAAGGACTCAAGTTATGAGATATATTAGTAAGCATCCTCAGCTTCGATAGGGTTCTTTCCTTGTGCATCTGACCTACTATAAACTCCATCGTGCAAGGTCTTACAGTAACCATTTATCTGATCTCTGCTAAGCCTACCATGTGGTCTGCAAAATAAGTTCAGTTTTTTTAATGGTAAAATAAACATAAAATTTATCATTTTAACCATTTTTAAGTATACAGTTCAGTGGCATTAAGTACATTTATACTGCCGTGCTACCGTTATCACTATCCATCTCCAGAACTTTTTCATCATCTCAAATGGAAACTCTGTACTGCCTGAACTCTCTGTTCTGTAACCCAGCCTTGTGCCACCACCCCCGGTAACCACTATTCTGTCTCTAGGAACTCTGACTATTCTGGGTACCTCATTTAGGTGGAACCATACAATATTTGTCCTTTGACGCCAGTTCATGTCATTTAGCATGTCTTCATGGTTCGTCCACGCTACATATCAGAATTTCATTCTGGTTTAAGGCTAAATCATAGCCCATTGTAGGTATAAACTAATTTGGTTTATCCATTCATCCACTGATGGGAATTTAAATTGTTTCCAGCTTTTTGGGGCGCCTGGGTGGCACAGCGGTTAAGCGTCTGCCTTCGGCTCAGGGTGTGATCCTGGCGTTCTGGGATCGAGCCCCGCATCAGGCTCCTCTGCTGGGAGCCTGCTTCTTCCTCTCCCACTCCCCCTGCTTGTGTTCCCTCTCTCGCTGGCTGTCTCTATCTCTGTCGAATAAATAAATAAAATCTTTAAAAATAAATAAATAAATAAATAAATAGTTTCCAGCTTTTTGCTATTATGAATAGTGCTGCTCTCAACACAGGTGTACAAATACCTATTTGGGTAATTCTTTTGGATATTATTCAGAAGTGAAATTGCTGGATCCATATCATAGTTCTAGGTTTAATTTTTTGAGGAATGGCCACACTTCTTCCACAGTGACTACTTCATTTTACATTCCCACTAGCAATGCACAAGAGTTCCAATTTCTCTACATCTTCACCAATACTTGCTATTTTACTATCATTAACAGAAAAAAATTTTTTTTTTAAATAATAGCTGTCCTAGTGGATAAAGTGACATCTCACGATTCTGATTTGCCTTCCCTAATAACCAGTGATGCCGGGCATCTTGTCGTGTGCTTACTGGCCATCTGCTTGTCTCCTATGGAAAAATTCTCTATTTGAAAAATAAATACCAGTCTTAAGCAGAGATCTTTTTACTTTAAGGAGCTAAATGATCAAGTGAAGGAATGTATACAGCCTTCTAAACAGTACAAGTATCAACATTTGGTCTGCAAACACTCAGCAGCCTTGTCACTTAACCTGTCTTATTGCTGTAACACTTGTTTATCTTCTTTCTTAAGATATACTCAAAAGGTTGGATGTTTAAATATCTTTTCTTTTTTAGAACTATGACTCCTTTCCCATTTTAAGATGTTACAGAACTCATTACTTAAAAAGTAATGTGCCATACCAAGTATTTTTTGAAAAAACCAACAATGTTAAATTCACTCAGCTTTCATTAATAAAACCCAGGCATAAAAGCATCATGTCTCTTACCCACATAAAATCAAACAAAAAACCCCACCCTCTTTTTTTTGTTATTGCAAGACTTATTTTGAGAGCACTTGCCTTTAAATCAGAAACTGAGGGGATTCTTTCCTCCAGGAACATCTCACCAAGCTGCTCATCTGAATCGGCAACACATTCAATCAGCTCTTGCCGATGGTCAGCTGCTGCTGCCCTGAATTCTGCTGGAATTTCCCCATATCGCACCACCTGACTAAGAAAAGAAATGCTTTATTTTACTACTGTAAAGATATTCAATTAAACACTACAAAGCACCAATGAAAAAGATAAACCCTAATGGCTAAAAAATTTTTATAGATGAGAAAGAGCTCTGATGTATTTGCATTAAAGTGGCAAGTAAGACTAATGCAGATCTTTAAAATTTAGACAGAATAGTGGGCAAAAATATTTAAACAGGCACAGCAAACTGCAAAGGCTGTGCTACTAGTAAATGTAAGAGCCAAGATTCAAAGGCCTTCTGATTCTTAGGCTCATAGGACTCTTGAAAATTCTATTAACCAAATTAATCAGAATATCACAGTCACTAACAAGGAGGAATAGAGACCTGACTCTGTTCCTTTCCATTAATAACAAACCCAATCACACAATTTTAACACAGAATGCTTTATAGTAAAAAAAAAAGGTTACTAAATATGACAAACTCTTCAACCCTAGCCCCAGGTCTCCATTTCGCTGGGGGAGGGATAGGTTAAGAGTTACAAATAAAATATGCACAACTGAGAAATGGATATACTTGATATTTAAAAACATCAGTCTCAAAGGTTTCAAAGTATTTCTTTAAAAATGGAAACTAATGTAAAAAAATAAGCTTTTCAGAAAACATGTTCCTAAATTAAAAAAGTAAAAGAAGCCTACTGCATATAGTCAGAAAATAATTCCTATTATCCCCAAAAAACCTCTTCACAGCCTTCAGATCATAATTTCATCCTTCCTGTCAAGCTCCCTGGTTCTTAGCCTCTTATGTCAGAATCAGCTGCGGGTCCTCTTGAAATTTATATACCCAGAGGTCTAGGGCTGGGAAAGGGGGCAGGTATATTAACAAATTTCATCTGTGGTTGGGGCATACAACAAAGTTTAAGAGCCTTTACTTTAGGAGACAAACGTGTGCCCTGGTAACTTTGGGAAAGTGGATTTATTCATTCATTTACAAATATTTTCTGAGTCCATATTGTGTACCAGCAAGTTCTAGGGCTGGGGACAGCACTGAATAACTTGATAAAATATCCCTGTCCTCTTGGGCCTTACATTCTAAGAAATAGTAGATAAACTATAGTCACTATTATCACACACAAAGTGAGAAAAATACCTCATCTACTAGGCAGCCTACACCCTTTCCCTGCCTACAAGACAGCTGATGAGAATAAATGATAGTTAACTGAACACAACACCATTCACCCACCTCCCAGACTAGCAATCCCAGTTTCACAGCAGAGAAAGCAGAGAAAGCAAACCTCTCAGGAATTACCTCCGGAGAAACTGCTAGGCTGTTGGGGCCACTCCTCATAATGAAGGGTCATTTATGACTTCCCACATTGTCCAAAACAGTGCCACTTATAATGTGGTCACATAAATGATAGCATCACCTGAGAGCCTTCCAGAAATGCAAATTCCAGGTTCCACCCTTGATCTACTGAATCAGAATCTTCTGGAGGTGGATCCAGGCATGTGTTTTAACAAGCTCTCAGGTGATTTTTCTGAATGTCAAATTTTGATAACCACTTTTGTATGTAGACGTCACTTAAAATTCATTGATGGATCAAATGCCATGTCAAAAAATTACCAATCTGCTTCTTATATTATCCAATATTATCCAAACCATATTTGTACTATTTTTAACTGCTTTTTACATATTATCATTTTATCTTTCTAGTCTTATAAAGTAGAGCGAACATGCATGATCCATATTTTTTCCCAGTTTTTATCACAATACCCAGGACACAGCAGCTACTCCATAAAAGTCTGCAGAATGAATCAATGAATGAACAAGTGGAAAAAGAGATACATTATTAGCCCAAGCTGAAGGCCTTTCACCATACCATGCATATCATAACATGATATAAATTACCCAAAAAGCAACATACTCTCCCTTGGAATGAATACTAAGCAAAATGGGAAGCAACTAGGATTAAAGGCATTAAAACACAATCATTTTGGAGTATATTCCTCCAGCCACATTTTAAAAAGATGTTTTGTCTATGTTTAAAGAAATCATCCTTTTTCTTCTCTTTGATGCTTTTTAAAATGTAAGACATTAATAATACATTTTTAACTTACCCAAAGTCTCCATCAAAATAGATGGCTCGTTCCTCAATAAGGTCTATTATACCTCTAAAATTGCCCTCCAAACCAATGGGTATCTGCATAAATGCTGCATTTTGACTCAGTTTAGACCTGAAAAATAAAAATACATATGTTTACCAAACAAAAATACATATGTCCTCCGTAAATCCCTTTGAAATGACAAATAAAAATAAAAGATGTTGTGGAACTGAGAGGGGTATCATCAGGCGCTCAAAACAGAAAATATAAAACAGCTGGGAACAACCAAACTCACCATGCTCAGGAAGCCAAAACCCTATTTAGGCAATAAAAGAACTCTAAAATAAGTATTTTCCCATCAGAGCCCCAGAATATCCTGGATCAAAAACATAAGGGGGAAGAACAAGTCAAAGGTGGTTGGTCAGAAAATTAAAGGACAGTGGGATCACCTTGCCCATCTCTCCTTCTTAGATCAGCCGACTCTAGCAAAGCTAAGTACAGTTATCTGAAGAGGAAGTTCCTACAGGAGAACTTTTAGCACACATGTTAAAAATCAGACATTCATCATCAGCCGGTACCCTCAATCAGGCACGGCTACCGAAGAGATTCACTGGCAGGAATTCTCACTCAAAAGAAATATGCTCTGGCTACCATTGTTTAGTCTAGACTCTAGGCCCCCATCTGTAACTATGGATAGATAACTAAGAATCAACAAATATTTGAAGGTTACCAATAGCTTGAAAGAGGGGTGTGAGCTCAAGAAACAATATTAACTTCCAAGGAGAGAGTTATTAAAATAAAATGTACAGATTTGAGAAGTAACTACCTCTCTATTAATGAAGACGATGCAATAAAAAAGTTTAAGAAATTAATTACATAATTGCAGAAATTAAAAAGAAAAAAAACAGGCTAACAGAAGGGACACAGATGACTATCAGATTAGTAAGCTGGAAGACTGACCTCAAGAATTCTCTCATAACCCAATCCAAAATGAGAAGAAACAAAATGTATGAGAATGTATGGTAGAAAAGTGAATACATGTAGATGAGATCCAGAAGTTCTAAAATCTGTTTAAAAGGAGTTACAAAATGCAGATAAAAGGGAGTACAGCAGAAAGAGAACTGCAGTAGTCAAATGTTAAAAGAGAATTTTCCTGGAATTCAAAGACTTGGTGGAAACAGTCTATCCACTGCCAAGTACAAGTAAAATATAAGTAAAAAGGACAAAAAGTGAAAAGGTTTTGTTTTGCCAAGAAATTATTACAAATACCCAATAAAGAAAACTTTCATGCTCATATTCCCAAATACAACACTTCCATCAATGCACACAGCAATACTGTCACTTTAAGTTCTTTCACACCACATCCTTCGTCATCGGACACATCAATCACTCTTGGTCTCTCCACTACCACAAACTTTACTATTTTCATCGGCCCTAAAATATGAATAGGAACCTGAGAGCTCCATTTACACATCTACCAAAGGTGAAAAGTGAAACTTCCACTCTTTTCAAAGGCCATGTGAAACATACACTATTGGGTAAAGTGTAAAATGCTACAACCATGACTCAGTTACATCTGGTACAGAAAGAAGTGTTACTATGTCTTAGCAAGTATGTTACCATATGAACCCAAGGGAATACACCATACTACTTAAGGGCATTAATTAAAATTTCTCCAGCAAAGGTTAACACAGAAGATGACCCTCTAAGTTGGCCTAAACATATAAAGTACTTTTAGAATCCACACTACATTATTCTCTAATCACAGCAAAACAGTGAATCGCCAGACTGTTTTCTGAACTCACCTTAAACCTCCCTACAATTTAAATCATGTTTTCCCCATTCTACAGAGAAGGTAGCTCATGAGATCACACCACAAACCAAACTGCTGACCTCGTTGTTTCTTTTACTACAGTAAGTCACTCAGATAAATAAATTTTTTAGAGAAAAAATTTTTTTAGGAATAAAGCTTAATGACACTGAATTAATTGTCCTTCTGTATGTAAGGTTTCTTATCCAAATCATCACAGCCCCTCCTATTCTTTCTAAGGCTCAGTACCTCATTTGCTGCAGGGCCCTGGCAGGGTTGGAGCCCATTCGGTCCAATTTGTTAATGAAAGTTAGAAAAGGAACATTGTAGCGCTTCATCTGACGATTAACAGTCATGGTCTGGCACTGCACCCCTCCAACAGCACAGAGAACAAGGACTGCACCATCCAACACTCTCAGGGCCCTTTCAACTTCTATTGTGAAGTCCACATGTCCTAAATGGAGACAAAGAAGTGTGAGGGTCTTAAAGTATGAATTTCTGTAACATGCACGATTACAAGCTTTTGTATCTCTGCTCATGACATAGGTCTTCTAATTAGAATGTGGAATTCTTAGAACACCATACTATTTACTCACCATAAGGTCCAGGGGCCCATCTCTTCAAAAAACTATGAGGGCATGGGCACCTTTAAATCAGCTACAGCTTTCAACAGGCAAGAACCTTCCCACTCACAATTCATTTGCACTGTTTTTTAAGGAAAACAAATAATGATGAAGTGCTCTAGGTCCCAAGTCAGATTTCTCCAACAGGAATTCACAGTCACACTTTTAAATATCATTTGACACTCAAAAATGAGCTAGGCCATAGTAAAGAATTAAATGAGCTTTTGTCAAAACAAGCTGCAACAATAAGAATAAGAATTCAGCTCACCAGGAGTATCTATGATGTTGATATTGACATCTTTCCACATGGTATAGGTGGCTGCCGACTGAATAGTGATTCCTCTTTGTCTCTCTAGTTCCATGGAATCCATGACAGCACCAACGCCATCTTTACCTTTCACCTAAACACAAGCACAGAAATTCAGAGTCCCCTGTCCCTGCATCCCAAGAAGGAAAGAAATCTTTACTGAGATGGAACTAGAACACAGATAGTTAACTGAAGCAATTTTTAGAGAAGGCTATCGTCAGAACATATCTTGTGAAACAGAAAAGTGATTACAAGTTTTGTCCTCTATTTACTCTCTAACCCTCTTCCCACTGCTGTTTCCAGCAATGGCTAACATAGAGCAATCGCCTCAGTCTCAGAGCCAACCTCGTTTCCTCTGCACCGTTCCTGTCCACCAGCCTAGTGGTAGTCCATGAGCAGATGCTCAAAGGACAGATTTGTCCCTGCTCTACGACATGTGGATTTTGAGGCCTGGGTGGGAAGGATTCAGCTTTCAAAATACATGATTTAACAAAATGAACTTCATCTGAAGAAATGGAGAGTTAAGTTACTCAATGATATGGTAATTTCTTTAGAAGACTTTCAAGTTAAAAATTTTTTTCCCTGATGAATGTATTTTGTAATTATTAACATACTATATATAGTTTTAAACCCTTTTCCACTTAACATTATAAACACCTTTCCATAACATTAAAAAATATGTAAATACAACTTTAACAGCTGCTTAAGTATACACATGACTTTTTAATTGAAGTATAATTAACAGTTATATTAGTTTCAGGTGGAGACTTAACATTCCTAAAAAATCTGAGGATACTCATAGTTTCTAGGAAGATTCCTCACAACACTGCAAGCCAGTTTGAGCTATGTATCCCCTTTGTGACGGGACCTCGATAAAGATCCACTGTAACCATTCTTTTAACCTTTTAGGTTTTGTGATGTTTTATTAAATCATAACTGCTAAACAATTAAAACCAAGCTCTAAGTAGCTTGGAATCAACCATAAACCCCATACCTCATGCATCTTTGCAATTCTGCCAGTGTAGTAAAGCACTCGTTCTGTTAACGTAGTTTTCCCAGAATCAATGTGAGCTGAGATTCCAATATTTCGTATCTTTTCATTAGGAATCACTCCTGATGAACACCATCGGCAGACTTTCCAATTAACCTGGAAAAATTAGAACTTAAATCAATGCACTTTTTATGAGAGGTTGGGATCCTTCCACCCAGGAATCTCAGTGGACACAAAACGTCATGTGATAGCCTGGAAAGGCAAAAGAAGGAATGCCTCAAACTGCAACTCCTGTAACCAGAGGAGAAGCTGCAAGAGAGGACAGAAAGGACATACACATTCTTAAAAATAAATCAATCAGAAAAATATATTCAGATAAGCTAGTTAAATAAAAAGGGACAGATACTTTTCCAAATGTCACAGGTTTGAAAACATGCTGAGGCTGATAAAACCAGAAAGACAACTTCCAACAACTACTTTAATAGGAAACACATGTTTTAAATTTTACTCCCCACCCCCCCCCCTTCTCCCTTACTGTAGTTCACAGCCAGCAAGCGTGTTTTCCAACACATATGCCCTGTGCTGAGGTGCGGACAGCTCCAAGGGAGCCCACAAAAGCTTTCCAATTCCTTTTGCACAAAAACAATTACTCTTGAAAAAAACTTTATTTCATTTTGGTGGAGACGGGGGTAAGGGAAAATCTTGCATTTTATGTAATCAAGACACAATCTAAAATCTAAACCTCTCCCTATAGGACCGCACATCTAAAATACACTGCAGCACTTCCGGGGAAAGGGAAACAGAAGAACTTGGAAAAGGTGGTCAAATACTAAATGGATTCTGGTGGACAGGCACTTAGATGAAATCCCATGAATACCAGCAACCAAAGCAAACGTGTCTGCGTCCTAGGAAAGGCTCAACTCGTACCCAAACCTACTCCACTCCGCATCCCCCGCAAAAGGCAGAAATACGATCAAAGAAAAGTACTGGGAAGTTCGAACGCCAAAACCACCCAGGGTCGGCCCAAAGAGGGCCGTCCACAGCCCAGGGGCACTGTGCAGTAAAAAGAGCACTCGATAATGAGTCAGAAGCCCTGGGTTCGAACCCTGAACACACGAATTTTTCAGCTATTCTGACCGTCACTCCAGTCACTTCTTTTTAAGGTATAACAGAGAGAGAGAGAGAGAGAGAGAGAGAGAGAGGCTGAACCGTAATTTGGTGGCCCGTCCGCCCACTCTCCCAGGGCACCGAGACGCAGCTCATGAATAACGAGGATGTGCAGGTACCGAAAGGCTTTTCAGCACTGAGGCACGACACCTCGTATCCAGAGCTGTCAGGAGGTCCCCGGGAAGGCATCACTGTTCCCCAGCCCTGGAGGGACAGCAAGGTCCCGTATGCAGTCCCTGGTTCGGTCTCGCCTCGCCGGGTTCCAGTACCTGCTTCCCTTGCCAGGACAGGGTGGCGGGGACCCGCGGGAGCGGCCCGCGCCCCAAAGCCGCGGCGGCGGCTGCTCCCAGCAGTCTCATGGCAAGCGCAGAACGAGCGTCAAAGTCCGGCAGTTGCGGGTCCGCTCAGCAACCTGACCCACACCGGGAAGCGCTCAAAGTCACGCTGGCAAGAAGTGCCGGAAGAGGGCTTCCGGGTCGAAGGACGCGGGGGAGGAGACAGGAAAGGAGAGAGGAGGGACTTCCGGACCTCAGCGCAGAGCAGTCCCCTCCGCTGCCCTCGCGCCCTCTGTGGACTTGGAAGAGAAAGTGCAGTCGCTTTGGCGAGCTAATCAAGCATTTGCACGTTCCTAGAAAAATGCAACCTTTGAAACGTGGTTATTTTGCGTATTCATTGTTGCCGTCATGTCTACTTTTGCGTAGGTTTTAAATTTTTCATAACTTCTAAAAAATCTGAAATGGCTTCCTCTCCCCTGCAAAGTGCCTAGAAGGCCCTGCTTGAACAGCCACACCAATATAGCAATGTGGAGAAATGTTTATAACAGAATTTAAATGAAAAAAAAAAAAAAAAAAAGCAAAATTGTTATCTATGTTATTACAAATACAAAAAAAAAAAAAAAATTCTAAGCCATGACCTGAAGGGCGCCTAAGTGGCTCAGTTGGTCAAACATCTGCCTTCTGCTCAGGGTCCTGGGATGGAGAATAGCATGGGGCTCCCTGCTCTGTGGGGAGTCTACTTCTCACTTTCCCTCGCCCTCGCCCCCCCTTCTCCAAGCTCATGTTCTCTCTCTCAAATAAAATCTAAAAAAAAAAAAAAAAAAAAAAAAAGACATGACTTGAAAAGAATGTGGAAAAATGAACTATCAATTATGTTTTTTCTCATTTCAGAAAGTTCATCCTTCGATGTTAAACGTTACGTGTTCAGTCCATATGGAAGACAGCATCCTAGAGGATTCCAGTTAGATCTCTTACAGGTGTTACTCAGTACGTCCAAAACGGAGCTTCTCATATTCTTCCCCAAAACCTTCTTCTGCAGTCTTTCTTTCGAAAATGTGAACTCCGTTCAAGTTGCCCAGACCTAAAACGTTAGTCAGTTCAACACCACTCTTTGACACCTCCGGTCACATCTGTCCCCATATGTTAGAGGCACCACTTTCAAAAATAGATCCAGGACCTGCGCTTTCTCCCCGCCTCTTGACACTGCCATCTCTCGACCGAATTACTGTAAGAGATTTCCTGAAGGATCTCACTGCTTCTGCCCGGAGACAATTCAGTCTATTCTCACATAGTAACTAGAGGGATCCTTTTCAGCCAGACTCTGTCATTTCTCTGCTGAAAATACTCCATCCAGTGAGTTCATTGTTGCCGTTATCTCTATTTTTGTGTAGGTTTGAAACTTTTCATAACTAAATTTTTAAAAAATTCTGAAATGGCTTCCTCTCCCCCTCAGGGTAAGGGCCTACAAAGGCCCTGCTTCAGCAGCCAAGCTGACATAGCCTTATTTCCCTTGCTGGTTCTGTTCCAGCCACATTGGCCTCCTTGCTGATCCTCGTGTAACCAGAGACTTTGCTCTTCCCTAGATACCGTGGCAGCTCTTTCCTTTATTTTCAATAACCTCATCAATGAGATGTTCCCTAGCCAACGTTTCTAAAACAGCAGGCTCCCCACTTTCTATCTTCTCATGCTGTTTCATTTTCCTTCAGAACACTTCTCAGATATATTCAAACATTTTCACATCCCTGTTTATTGTCCGGCTTTCCCAATGGGAATGTAGGTTCCATAAGGAGGCTGATTTGGTTTTGTTAATTTCTGTATCCCTTGGCATATGCTAGGTGCTAAGTGTTAGTTAAATGAGAACAAATAAATAGAAATCAGAGTAAATTACAGGGGATGAGAAAAGAAAAAGTTTCAATGATGAATTTCAAATTTACTTTTTGTATGTCATCAATGTATTAATTTGCAATAAAGGATTTGTAAACTGAGGAATAAATCAATGTTGAATATACCAAATAAACTTTTTTGTTTATAGACTTTAAGATTTTACTTATTTATTTGACAGAGACAGGGAGAGAGGGAACACATGCAGGGGGGAACTGGAGAGGGAGAAGCAGGCTCCCCGCTG
This sequence comes from Ursus americanus, assembly GCF_024610735.1. NCBI lineage: Eukaryota > Metazoa > Chordata > Mammalia > Carnivora > Ursidae > Ursus > Ursus americanus. Next base: position 52,171,385 of record NC_142146.1, on the reverse strand, counting down.
AGCAGGGAGCCAGGGAGCCTGACACAGCAGGGAGCCTGACACTGGCCTTGATCCCAGGATGCCGGGATCATGACCTGAACTGAAGGCAGACACTTTACTGACTGAGCCACCCAGGCGCCCTTGTTTATAGACTTTCAAAAATTTAGTTTTTATAAGCCTTTATATGTATGTTTAAAATATATAAATATATAATTATGCAAATGATCATAAAATTAAGGTTAAAGATATAATTGTTACATAAAATAGTATATCTACTACACTAAAATCACTTTAACAAACTAATAGTTTCCTTAAGTAAAAATTCATGCTCATTATCGTGTGTATATTTGTATATATTCATATTATTCTGTAATTATTATACTGAATATATTCTTATTTGTATTAATCACTTTTAACCAAGGTAATCAAGTTTTCTTTACTCCAAAAAGAAAACTGGAAGATAGAAAACCAAGAACTGTCTAGCTAAATTTTTATGAGTACATATTATAGATGATCTCTGTTAAGGTGTGTGTGTGTGTGTGTGTGTGTGTGTGTGTGTGTGTGTGTGTGTGTGTGTGTTTAGAGAGAGAGCAAGAGCTTGCTGGGGGCACAGGGCAGAGGGAGAGAGAGAATCTTAAGCAGGCTCCATGCCCAATGCAGAACCCTATGTAGGCTGGATCTCACGACCCTGAGATCATGACCAGAGCCAAAATTGAGAATCAGACGCCCAACCAACTGAGCCACTCAAGCACCCCTACTTCTGTTGTTTTAAAGTGGCAGAATACACATATACAATATCATCCAAAACATTTCCACACTGTAAATTCATAGTCATTTTATAATCTCTAAGAAAATTGAAACTATCTTCAGTGACCAAAATCTTGTATCAGTTTTTACATAGAAACTGTCCAAGTTTCCAAGGACTAATTTATTTTCTAAGCTCTGGAAAAGTTAACTAAGAATTTGAAAAATTACAACTTTAACTAACACATTCAGTCCTTATAATAGTATTATAATAATCATGTAAGATTAAAACCCCTTTAAAAGACATCTGCATTGCAAATTTATGTAGATAAACACCATTTTATATTTTGTAATCTTACACAATTGATGGAGTCAATGATAACTTATTTGACCCATAAGATCAATAGAGGAAATTTGGAAAGTTTAAATTATGAGTTCAACCTTAGTTTTATAAAAACTAGAAGATTTTATTAGCATTTATTTTACATAATAAAAACTGGAAGACATATAGTTGCCTTCAAATATTCATTCCTTTACCCAAATCCATCTATTTATCAGATATATTTCATAAAACTTTTTAAAAAGTACTTCATAAACCTTATAATCATTCAATCATATTTAAAATTTCCTCTTTTATCTTGAAAACTTTCTTCTTATAATTATACTAACAAAAGCTATTATTTAAATGCACTTATCCACATTTTTTATGCAAACTACATGGGTAGTTGGAAAGTCTCTCCCAAAGCAAACTTCTCATACAAGTGACAAGACTGAGGAAAATTTTCACAGAAAAATAATATAAGATGGTAGACAAGTAGTCAGAAGATAGGAGATGGTGCTTAAAGTCAAATTTGCCAGAGGACACCAAAGTCTGATCAGAACCCCCAAACTGCAAGAGACAATAAGCATGATCCTGGGGACAAATCACCAGAATGCAGATTTACAGCAAATTCCATGTAATCAGGGACAGAGGGGACTCAAGAGGTCTCAGACATGTACATTATTAAAAAATTGAAGATCCTAATTCACTGCAGTGAGGGTCTAGGTCACACTTCAGTAGAATCTCTAAATTGTCCTAGCCCTATCAGCCTAAGACCACTGTCTTAGTCCATTCAGGCTGCTGCAACAAAAATACCATGAACAATATAGTGGCTTATAAACAACAGAAGTAGGGTAAGGGAGGGGCACCTGGGTGCGGTTAAGTGTCTGGCTTTGGCTCAGGTCATGATACCAGGGTCCTAGGATTGAGTCCCGAGTCGGGCTCCCCACTCGCCAAGAAGCCTGTCGCTCCCCCTGCTTGTGTGCTCTCTCTCCCTCTCTCTGTCAAATACACAAATAAAATCTTAAAAGAAAAAAAAAGGTAAGGGAGCTCTCTAGTGTCTCTGTTATAAAGGCACTAATCCTATTCAGGAGCGCTCCACCCTCATCAGTGCTCCTGAGCTCAGGAGTGCTCCAAATACCATCATCATCATAATGCCACATTTAGGGCACCATCTGATTCCAATGTGCTCCTGCCCCAATGTGCTCCTGCCCTTGTGACAGTAAGGATAATGGAGTCATAAAGATAGAGTAATGGAAACCTATCACTGAGACTGCTAGGTACCAGGAAAACCTCTAATGTAGCAAGGAGTGTAAGTATGCAATTTGGCCTCATTGCCAAGGCCACATTCACCAAATTGTTGCTATCTTTCCATTCCCAAAAGATCGAGGGTTCCAGAAAGATCAATGGTTGTCCACAAAGGAAAAATAATATGAACTACAAGCTACAGAGAACCTTCTTCTTACATGGTTGACTCCAGCAGTATGGTAAAAATAATTCTTTTTAAAAAAATTTTATTTTTTTTATTTTTTAAAGATATTTATTCGACAGAGAGAGAGAGACAGCCAGTGAGGGAGGGAACACAAGCAGGGGGAGTGGGAGAGGAAAGAGCAGGCTCCCAGCAGATCAGGGAGCCTGATGTGGGGCTAGATGTCAGGACCCTGGGATCACGCCCTGAGCGGAAGGCAGACGCTTAACGACTGAGCCACCCAGGCGCCCCGGTAAAAATAATTCTGAAAAGAGGCAATTTCAGCAACATGTGAACATAAAGAATTGACATTTAATCTATGTCACATAGTTTTATGGGTGGCCCCACATGAAGCACTGTGTCATAAGAAGAAATATATATTTAATTCAATTTTTGTTTACTTTCTATGATAAACAAATTGGGAGGGAAAAAATAGCTATAAATGCTCTAACTGCTACATGATGTGTAGAAGTTACACTGTTTTAAATACAATTATTTATTAAAGTGTGTTTTCATATTTGAATATACTGACTCAAGTTATCATCAGTGTAATGATTTAAGCAGAAAAAGAATAATTACAACATCTATTCTATTGGGATTTTCTCTATCAAGTAAATTTATGCAGAAGTGTTATTTAGAATTTATGCTTTATGACAACTTCCCAATATGTTATTAGTATACTAAAGTATGCATAAGAGGAAAATGTTAACATCTTTAATTAATACATGCTCAATTACTTTTTGTTATAAAAATGAACAGACATGTATGCATCTTATTCTAATAACTAATTACAGGCATGAAACACACTGATAAAATTAACAGGATGTAATATGGAAAACTAGGAGAATATAAGCACAATCACATAGTTCTATTTCCAAAGTGAAGAAAGCAAGATACTAGGATTATAGAGTGATAGTGGATTTTCTGTTCTTTTTTCCCCTCTGAAACAACGAAAACTTAAGGGTTAAGATTTTATATTCTCATAAACTTCAAACTTTTCCTAAAAACAGATTAATGCTTGAATTCTAGAATAAAAAAGCTCAAGCTGAATTTTTAAATGGTATAAAAGGGAACGACTGAATTATTAAGTATCTTGCTCAAACACACATATCACCTGTCTAAGAAATTTTGAGACAATCAATCATTCAGGTTTACAGAATACCAAATGCATTTTTCTAAATGTCACAAAAAGGCTGAGCAGAGTTTCTCCAAGGACACTCCGAATATTAACTGTGGAGACAGATTAAGCTGTTTGTGGGAAAGGAGAGCAGAAATATGCTACCTTAAGAAGTTAAAGAGAAAGATCAATGTAAAGTCTGATGAATGTTAAGAATGTAATATGGAACAAAAAGGAATACACTGTGTAAAGAAATAAGAATAAAACTCATATATACTAGCAATTTAAAATCTCTTTCCTTAAAATTCAGAATTATTTGATTATTTCAATGTCATTTATCAAAATAATTTCTCATAAAACAGTACTAGGATAATTTCACTTTATTTTTTAAAATCTTAAAGCTAGCTGGCTATTATATAACACATAAAATCTGATTTAAATAATTTTACCTTTATTAACATCACTGTAGTATTGTGTTAGTGAAAACTGAGACTGTTTTTTAACATTTTACTTTCTTATAACTAATACATAGGATAAACCTAGCTAGCTGTACATTCAATCTTGAATATATAAAAGAATACATAGCCAATAGGGCGATAATTGGGTAAGCAAAATCAGCTTTAAAAATTAGTATGTTTTAAGAGTTTTATAGAATGTTTAGCAACTTACTTAAGTTGTTGAATATCAAAGTTTTACTCCTAAAGTACGGACAATATAAAGCTAGCACATCCAAGAACATTCAGATATCAGAAGAAAGTTAAGTACAGTACTGATTTAACAAGAGATTGGTCTTATGTGTATAACCCAGCACCATTACTTTCTCTGTTAAAACAATCAAAACTAAACAAATCAAATGCAAGGCTATTTATTTTTTGTTGATTGTCACAGGTGATCCTTTGATGTTGAGTTTGTCCACAAAAACATTTGATCTCCTTCCACGTTCAATGGCTGGACTTTGATGTTTCTCCCTGAGAAATATAATATGAACATTAATACCATTTTTAAATGGCCAATAGTTTACAAATCAATACAAACATGACTTAACAAAAAACCAATGCAATTTATGGAGAATTTTATCTAAACTTCCGTAATAGCTTTGAAAAACATATGAGAGACTATTTCATTCACATTTAAGAAAGCAACAGCTGCTTTCCTGAGCTAGATTGAACTGTTTAACCATGCCATTCAACATGGTAGCCACTAGCCACATCATTCACATTTAAATTAATTAAAATAAAATAAAGTTTAAAATTCAGTTCCTCAGCTGCATCAGCCATATTTCAATGTGGTTCAACAGCCACATGTGGCTCTTGGCTGCCATATTGGACAGTATAGATACACAACATTTTTGTTATTACAGAAAATCATTCCTGAAAGTTCTATTGGACAGTGTTAGTTTATAGAAAATGCCACTGATAGGGCCATAGACTTATAGATCATCCTTAAAGAGCAAAGCTTTCTCTAACAGGGACCTGGATTTCATAGTCAAACTTAGCACTGTGAAGTTTTTTTATCAATAAACTTTACAAAGTGAGACAAATATTGTCTGAAAGTAATATGGAAGCTAATTTTCTATGGAAAATATTAGAGTTCTAAATTCCTAAATAAGTATATTAAAATAAAAGATGCTAGCACATAAAATACTGCTCAAGGCTTCTGATTTACTTGATACCCACTTGTCCACCGCTGATTCTGTGAAGCCTTCCACCTTCCGCAGCAATCCTCCACTCTCTTATGGCCTAGAACAGATTTCTGTTTTAAGGCCTGGTGAGGCGTCTCTCTCTCTTAAGTGTAGATTTAATAGGAACTAGGTATTGTTTTCCATTTTTTCCCCAGAGAAACAAATTAAATCTTAACTCTAGAATATACTAGAATATACACTAAATGTAAAAAATCTCTATAATCTTTAAGGTGTGGTTTCAGCACAGCTATTCCAATGGTAATCCCAAAGGAGGCTAAAGTTTTGGAAAAATGCTTCCAAAATATCTAATTTCTAATACCTAATATAGGTGCAAATAATGTTATATATTATGCAAGTATCTAAAAATGCATTTACCATTGACTTGCTAGGGAATTTTTGTTAAGCTTTTCAAATAGAGCCCCTCTCCCCTTATCATATCTCTAGATACCAGTATCTTTACTTGGCATGAAATGTATGACTCTTACTATATTCAGAGTAAAATCTGTTTTATAAGAATAATTACATTATAGTATTTCACTTTTCCTTAGAAGGATTTTAGCCCCTATCTTCTGAGGCATAATTTGCTAGTGAGCTACTAATCATACAATCTTAAAATATTATGGGTTTTTAGATACAAATTCAAATTTGTGTGGAATGCTCAGATATAAGGTAAAATCATTACATCCTTCACAAAAGATACTGTTGATACAAACAACGGATGTTAATCAAAACTTCCTGACACAGAGGTAAAGTTACATAACCTTTCTTCTAATTCTTCTTAAAAAACACAATTTATTTTAGAAATAACCTTTACCTTCTTTTAAGTTCTCGGCAGCCTGAATTCTCATGACCAACACTTCGCACCCTAGGGTTTTCTACATTGCGCCACTGTCCCGCTGGTTTGTACTTCAAAATCTCATTTTGCCACTCATTGTCAAAAGCATGAGCATCACCTACATTAAATATCAAAATAAAGGGGCAAGTATTAAGATATCAACTGTCAGTAACTGCCTTGGCTCCCACATACTTGATTCTGGCCTTGTGCTTCCATCAGCCTAACCTCAAGATAGAGGTAGGGAACTGTTCCAAATATAAAGGTTTTTGATTCAGAGTAATATTTCCTTTTTTGTTTGTTCCTCTTTTATTCCTATTGATAATTTGGTTACTGACGATCTGGTTTTTCATGCACCTGCTGGATATATTATTCTATCCAATGAACGCTTTGACCCAATTACACTGACTTACAGTCTTTCTTCCTGGATCATCTTCCTGGTAATCATGCTTTTCCTCTGTACTTGGGCACTTCTCCTGTAACTAGCACTTCCTATTAACCTCACTGTTTTCCTACATAACTTGGCCTACCTGGAAAGCTTCTGTTGTCAGTTTCCTAAGACAGGTTACTCATCTCAACTGTCAATTTGTTATGAAGTAGGCAATCTAACTTCAATAACAACAACAATGGGTAAATGATAATACTTGTTCCATCAGGTGGCCTTTATAATAATAATGTGTTCCCTCACTAAATTTTTCTTCAAAATGTTAATTACTGTGAAGTATTCTGTGTACATTTAACTATGACAAAACTATAAATAGGTTAAAATTAAAGAAAGGTTAAGATGTTGTAGCTTCTATCTTATTGCATAAGAATTATTTTCTCTAAGCCAACCATAAGAGAATTTCTTTTTCTAAAATGATATAATTTAAGCCATTTTCATTCAAAAAATTTAAATTTAAAGTGACAAAACACTTTCATTCAAAATACTTATTGAAAGTAGGAGATGAATATAACCCAAAAACTACAATGAGAAGAGTTAAAACACTGGAAGGACTTAAATGCATTGAAGAATGAATATAAAATCTAGAAAATGGAAAGACATATACATGATATATTATCTAACAATACAAGAAATTAAAATCTTATCTATACAAAACCTAAAGTGTCCAACAATACAGAATGGTTTAAATAAATTATGGCCCCTTCATGAAAACTTTTAGGTAACCATTTAGAATGTTTTTGAAAAATAATATCATAGGTGACTGTTTTTGCAATTATAATGGTGAATTAAAATAAGCACAATATAAACTAGATAGTAAAATACCAATTTTGAGAAAAAATGTATGTGTTTATATATACATAAAACTACTAGGAACAAATACACTAAAACATTAGTAGTTATTTTGGGTTGAGATTATGGATAATTTTAATTTTCTTCTTTATTCTCTTTAATACTTTTCAAATATACCTCAGAAATATTTAAAAACTCATTTTGCCTACTGGAAGTCTTATTAAATGGCAATCCAAAAGATTCCATTTTCCAAGTATAAAACAAAACAAAACAAAAAAAACATTACCAAAAATCACTATAAAAAAAACAAATGTACTATGAAACAATGAAACCACAATTTTATTATTTTGATAAGGTAGTCCTTACACATATCACTCATAAAATACCTCAAAATGACATCTTATGAAATGTTTCTACAAAAAACATTGGGTTCTACCAGTACAGCTGTTATTTTAAGAGGAAGAATGCTATTTTCTGTGACAACTTACTTTCATTCATATTGATGAACTCTTGATTGACCTCTTCATCTCCAGTCTTGTTGTTCTTTGACTTTTTAATGACATGAGCTCGGTCATGAAGATGATGACCAATAGCCATTTTTTCTAGTCCACTGTCAGAATCTCTCATTGCTCTCCTAGTTTCCTTTATCTGTAAAAATGAAGAAAAAAGATTAGTTATTACTTGAATATACAGAGAATGGATGTAATTCTCAACTCCTCAGGACCTGTTTACTTACAGAGGTAAGACCATAAATCTACAGCTTTAAAAACACTGGGTACTCACTTCCACTACTAACTTGCAGTAAAATTGTGGTAATTGTTCTCTGATATTTTCAGAACTGCTTAAAATTAAAATGTCTAGGGCAAATAGAACCACAATTTAAACTTTTTCTAAGTTATAATCAAATAGTGTAAACAAATAATAATTATATAAAACTTAGTGCCTTCAACACTGTCCTTAACACAGTGTAATAATTGGGAGTCCATCCCTACTAAGCAAGGGCAACTGATTATTCAGCAGTCATGCTGATGGGCTTGAATCTCATGGGTCCTACATACCAACTCTATGGTTTATGAGAATATTCATGATAGCCAGAGACTATTAATATTAGCATGGTTTGCTATGGGATGTCTACAACTGAATTGTTTACATTTAAGAGGTATGTCGTTTTTAGCAAGTTAAAATGAAAATGTCTGCTCTATGGCAAGAGCATCATTAAAAGTTATGTCTTTATATGTAAGAACTAAAAAATGAACTATTCATACCCATTAAACAGGCAAACCTAATGGTTTTTTACTATAAATACTAATGAGGAAGTGTGGAAATGGGAACTCTCATACCAGACTTTGTGGGAGCCAACTGTTTCAATCACTATGTGATAGTAACTTAGTAATTTTTACATAAAGATGAAGACACCCACCTCCTACAAATCAGCAATACCATTCCTAGACTATTTGCATAAGAAGACATGTGTAATGATAAGTGAAAAATTAGAAATACCTAAATATCAATCAACAGGAAAATAGATTAAAAACTGGTATATTCATATTTTGGATAATACATAGAAGTCAAAATAAAGAAATAGAGCTGCATATATCAACTTGAATAAATCTCAGAAGCATATTACTGAGCAAAGTCAAGTTGCAGAGGACACATGCAGCATGAAACCATTTATATGAAGTTTAGAAACCTGTAAAATAATTATCATATATTTTATGAAAGCATACATAAGAAAATTATAAAAACATACATGAAAATGATAAGTTCCAGATACAAGAAAATGGTTGTTTTGTGGAGAGAATAAAAGGGAAAAGGAACCAGGGAGGGAACAGTGCACTGAAAGCTTTAACTGCATCTAATATTTTTGCTTAAAAAGAAAACAAAACAGACAACTTACAGCAGATAGAGAAAAATGTTATGATTTGACTAAACTGGGTGGGAGGAATGTGGATATCTATTATATTATTTTCTATATCTTTTCTGTACATTTGAAGTATTTCAGGAGTTAACAAAACTCATTTACTTCAGATATAAAGTAAAAGTAGGCATTTATTTCATGAGACAAAGACTTCTTTTAGTGCCTACTTACCTGGTCAACATGTAAAGGTAATAATAAACATCAATAGATACTCACATGAGGTAGGGGTTAGGGGTTAGGGGTAGGAAAAAAATGCCTTAAACTAAGTAAGTACAGTTAGCATTATTGTTTTTCACAGTGATATGTGTCTTCTTTCCTCATCTCTACCCCCAGAATATCAGATCAAGCTTTAATAATTAAAATCCGATATAGGTGATCTATCATTCCACAACTTTATGAAGTTCCAAGAATGCTCAGAAAATACTTACTCCTCCTGGAGCCCTACGGGTTTGAGTTGAGGCCTGGAAAACCTTTGGTGGTTCATCTCCTACTTTGGAATAAGTCATAACTGAGGAAGAACTAAATGAATGTCCATTTGGATCCACTGAAAGGTGACCCTAGAGGTAAATATAAATTTTAAGTCCAGAGAGTTTAGTCAAATACGAAGAATTGACATCAGAGGATTCAAATAAGTAACAATACTAGCTAAAGATCTACTAAGGGTACCATACTATCAGTATGGTATATCCAAATGGCACCCCCAGGAAGGTCCTCATCTCCTTCCATGTTAGGTACCAATTCTCACTCTCCTTGCGAGGAACAGTAAGAAGTGACTCACTCCGAGATCCTTAAGTCTTTGTGACCAAAGACTTACAGCTCAGATTTAAATACAGATGCTGTGCTCTGAAGCCTATGATGCTTTTACAGTCAGTGGTTGACCCCTGTGTGCAATTTTGCCAATGCTGAGCCAATTAGCCATACACCAAGAAGTTTTATACCTCCCGTGGGTACCAGATCGCTAGATTATGAAAATCATTAATAATGCCATTAAGAATGATTTGGACATTCTGAAATGATCCTTAGATTCTAAACTGGATGACTAAAATAATATGAGTCTTCTTCATATTGAATCAAGTTAATTTTTGATGTTAATATTATGAGTAGAAAAGAGTATTAGCACTAGTTTATGACTATTTGGACTTTATGGATCTAATCCAATGCCTAAACATCATTCCTGAAATTTCTGTCTCAGCTTTTTAAAAGAAAACACTAAAACTTGATTTCCTAAATGTTACAAATCCTTTTAAGTAGACAAGCTAAAAATAATTAAAAAGTCTAAGTTCATATATAAAATGTTCATTTACAATAGTGATTTTCAGCAGGATAAATGTTTTTGAGGTTGTTGTGTTTTTTTAATTTTGAAAGTTAATTAGTGCTATTTTTCAAACTCGTGGGTTGTGAAATCAATTTGGTGGGTTCTAACCAGGATTTTTAAAATATGAACTAAAATAGAAAATAAGAGCACACACTGTAAATAATATGATCATTTTCTCACAAAACTTCTGTTTCGGGTTTATTTTTACAGTACACAAGTATTGTGTACTGGGTCATACTGTTAAGATACATTTTTCAGCCACCGTGGACCACGATTAAAAAAAGTTGAAAGCCACTATAATATAGGGTACCAATAACTGAAATAATGTTCTCATCAATTTTTTAGTACTTACAAAGTTTCTTTGTAATTCCTGCATACTGTTTCGCATATTTAACATCATTCGGTCCATTGCCTGAAAAGGGTTGACATCTGTACGCTACAGGATATTAGGAAGTATGTTATTAACTATAAGTACAACACAAAAGAAGCAAATCAACCTTCCTGAAACAGCTGAAAAAATTTTTTTTCTTGATTTACACAGTGGGAGCTCATGCAGCAATTGACCAGGCAAAGATAATTTAAGAACTATACGAAAAAGCGATTTGTTAAAGAAAAAATGGAAGCACACACAAAATCTCAAACAGCCAACATATAAATAATTAGGGAGTTGCAACACTATAAATACATGCATACATACATGTGTATATATACACATATATACATGCATGAACATATAAACACATTTATCAACTTTCTCAAAACACAATTCAGTTAATATTTAAGTCCTGAGTGGTGTATTCTGGGCTGGGACAATTCTAGCATAGACTAGTTTTCAAGTTTTTCCTTCTTCCCTCTCAATATCTCACCATGCAAATCGATAAAACTTGGGTATAAGATACCAATGTCACTTCCACCAGTACGACACAGCTGATAGAAACTGCCTCTGAGGTCTCCAGCTCTCCTTTACATAAGAGGATCCAAGTAATAGAGGCTAATTCACTCTACTCGTAGACCTGGAATTTGCTACCTACAGTGGAAGGCTCAATAGAACATTCCCTGTAGGCATGGCATATGCTTCTTTAGAAGAATAGTTAATTCCTCTAGAACTGTGGTTTTTTAGTAAAGATTGATTTTGACTCCCAGGGGACATTCATTAATAATTATATTCATTTTTGTGTGTCACAACTGAGGAGGGGGTATGACTGTCATTTAGTGAGTAAACGTCAGAGACGCTGCTAAAATCCTACAAAAAATAGGACAGCCCCCCAGAACAAGAATTATCTAGCCTAAAATGACAATGGTGTCAGGGGCTGAGCAGCTCTGCTCTCGAAAAATCTTTTAAGTTTTACCATTAGAACACTCACGGGAAATTAAAAAGTGAAGCACACATTTTAGTGTGCCAGCTGATACATTGTTTACTACTATAAAACAGAAGGAGCATTTGATTCAAGGAACTCCTCCACTCAAACAGGAGTCTTTTAATCCTGTAAGACACTGTAGTTCAGTGCCAGTATTTCAGCCCCTCTAGAGATTCTTTTACTGTAAGCCAAGCTGGGACTCAATAAAGAATTATCAAAGGCCTGTCTATGTCTCTGCCTTCCAATGGGTTTTTATTACTTGTAACAATGGGAAACAGAAGAGAAAACCAAATTCTTCTTTAAAACCTGCACTTAACACCATAAGGAACAACAAAGGCACATTTAGGAGATACTGATATATCTTTGGGTACACAAAGGACCGCAGTAGAATTAATCTGCATTTCAGAGATTCAACACAATTCACGAAACATTCTGAATACTTTGTTTCAACACCAGGTTGAGAAATCAGGGCTATATAAGAGATACAATTCATGAGAGTTGGAAAGGCTAACCCAAATCAGAGGAGAAGGAAGAAAAGATCAGATGTTTGGGTATATTATGCCCTTTTCTCAATTCACTGTCAAATCGCCATCCAAAATGTACCTGTACTTGCTGTGGGGTGGCCCAAAACCTTGGAGTGACAAAAGTGTGGGAACAAATTAGAGCTAAGATTCCAGTGGGCTCCTAAAGACTTCGGGAACTTTGTACACACGCTCTTCTCTCTGCCTGAATGTTTTTATCCTGACTCTCAGCATAGTTTCTTCTCATCATTCCATTTACACCTCCTTAGAAGGGCCACCTATAAAAGTAATCTCTGCTTCACCTCCCATCTGTCATTATATCATTACCCTGCTTCATCTCCTTCAGAGCTCTTTGAAGTACTTTATCTGAAATTATTTTGTTTTTTATTGCCTGTCTTCCCACTCCATAGAAATCATCTCTGTGAAGGCAGGGCTATCTTCTCTGTCTTATTCATTATTATATCCTCAATACTTTTAAAGTAATTCCCTGGCACATAAGGAGGGCTCAATAAACATTTGCTGAATGAATGAACAAATTATCTCTAGTTTGGCTCAAACCCATATATTCAATTCTTCACCAGATAAATCCACCTGGACATACTACAGATGCCTCAAATGCCCAACACCGCAAACTGAAATGATCCTTTGACCACCCCTGCTCTCATATCTGTACTGTATGAACGCACCATTCCTTAGCTCAGCAGCATTCCCATCTAGCTAATTCTTCATGCCAAAAAATGGGCATAGTACTTTCCTTTTCCCTCTTTACTGTCCTTTCAACCCAGTAAATCCCCTAGTTTTACCCATTTCACCTCTTTAACTCTCAAATGAGACACTGCAGGCATTGCCCTAGTAGAACCCATTACTAATATTTCCCAGAACACCCTAACAGCCTCCTGGCCTCCCTGCCTCGACTGGTGTTCCCTTCTAATCTGTCCTTCCACTGAAGGCACAATAATCTTTAAAAATGAGAATCTGCCTCTATCACCATTTTGCTGAAAATTCATCAACTGATTCCCCTGTTCTTAAGATAATGTCCACAGTCCTTAGCAGGATCAAAAGAAGTCCCTGGTTACCATCCTATCTTTATCTACTCTCCAACTTATGCTCCAGGGCCAAGTGATCCTAAACATCTTTGAGCTCCTGAGCCACCAGGTCTTTGCATATGCTGTCTCTTCTGTGTTGAATACTCTTTTTCTCCTCTCCCTGCTTTCCCTTGCTAACTCCTATTCAACCTTAAGGTCCCAGAAATCTCTGATTAACCTCCACACCACCACCCTACCACCAAAAGGTCTGGGTAACAGGGTTTTTTTTCTATCTGTGCTTCCATAGCATGCTAAACTTCCTGATCATTTTACTGATAACTCTGTGCTATAACTACTTTTTTAATTTGTCAATTTGTCCCACTGTAAACTCTGATCAGAAAGGACAAATGTTAGGTATGTCAGACTTTAAGGAGACAGATGGCTTAAGTCTAATACAAGAAGAAGAAACTTTTTCATAAGAGAATAGATGCATCCATAGGAAATGTTCCAAAGTCATGCTATTCTCTGCTACTCCCCAGGCTGCTTTTAACTGTATTAGAAACTAGCATCACAGAAAAGAAAGAAACACGAGTGGGAGAAAAGCTGGTTGTAGAGTAGCCATACTTAGATGTGGGAAAGGAAAAGCTGCATGAACAAATTAACTTTAGAAAACTTTTAGAAAAAGCAGACAATCTGAGCTTCTCCAATGTGCTCCTCTAGCTACAGTTTGGTGCTTTTTCATCTTTGGGAAAGTCATCATAAGCATGTGGAAGTGTCCAAACTTTCAAACAAACTATGGGGATCCCTTTTGTAAATCAAGCGAATATTCATCTGTTAAAATGTATTTTTTCTTTTCTGAAGACTGATTTTATATATGTTGATGTGACTTAATTCAGAAAAAACATGCCTGAATACTCTAATACATAAAACAGGTTTCAGTACAAATTCTAAAAAGCTATTTTGAAAATAAGTGAAACTGCATGCCAATTCACTTTGCTTGAGTTAATAAAAAATAAATATTTGTCAGAAAATATTGCTAAAATGGTTTGTGTCTCATGATACGAACCATACCACCAAAACTGCCAAAAGGCACAAGAGAATTCATTGCCTAGAAAAAAAATCCAGTTAATTTTGGTTATGATATTTATTATATAATAATCCCCAAAAAAGAAAGAAATGTACTATATAATCACGTAGTTCAGAGCTAACAAACTTTTAGATCCACTTAATAAAAAAATCCTCAAAATATATTTTAAAAACTATCCACTTATTATTCATCATAGAGCCTGACAGGAGCCTGGAAGACAAAGGGGGAGACCATATACCACTTTTAAATGTGACTACTGTGGTATTTACCAAAGGCAGTTGAAAGAAAAAGTCTTTGCTATAGATTAAGACAAACATTTCTCAAAGAAAATGCAAATTCACACAAAATTAATTAAAACATAAGGCACAATGATTAAGATCTCATCTTTCCTTCGCTCAACTATTCCATATTTTTAAAAGATGAGTTAATCTTGCTTATAACCAATTAAAATAAGCAATTATTTACATTAATAACATTTCAAAAGTAGAGATATTGGGCAAAAAAATTAATATTTCCCAAGAACTAATACATGGAATAAAAAATATAGACTTCAGAAAGGATCACACACAGATTTAAAAATATGCAGGGTCTTTGATAAGCAAAAGAATGTTAAGTATAATAGATGGAATTATCTAATATTTCACAAATTATATTCCTCAGTAGATTCAGATAAGTAAAAATAAAATTTTAGACAAACATATATACACATTAAAAACTTTCATTACTTGGAAATTTCAAATATTGAAAGTAAAATTTAATTTTTTGGGTAAATGGTATATATAAAGTTTTACCATCATTCAGTGATAATTTCCTCCTTGGGTAAATTATGTTGAAAAATAGAGAACACTGTGTATTTATATTAAATTTTATAATAAATGTTATCAGATTACATATATTTATACTATTTATTTATTTATTTTTAAAGATTTTATTTATTTATGTGACAAAGAGACAGCCAGCGAGAGAGGGAACACAGCAGGGGAGTGGGAGAGGAAGAAGCAGGCTCCCAGCGGAGGAGCCCGATGTGGGACTCGATCCCGGAACACAGGGATCATGCCCTGAGCCGAAGGCAGACGCTTAACGACTGCACTACCCAGGCGCCCCTATACTATATATTTAGAACAGTAATCTCCAAAGAATATTGGACACATCAATATAATTTCTCTATTTCTTTTCACTGAAATCAAAAACATTGTAGATTGACTTTGGTGCCATCACTCTATCTAAATGTTAGATGGTCACATGTCATATCTTGAATTATAAACTGCTTAATTAAATATATTTACAGATTAAATTATCTAGTTTTAGGGGCCTCTGGGTGGCTCAGTCAGTTGGGCAGCCGACTTTTGATTTCAGTTGGGGTCATGATCTCAGTGTCATGGTATCGAGCCCCAAAATGGGGTGTGCAGTCTGCTTGTCCCTTTCCCTCTGCCCCTCCCTCTACTTCTCCCCACCCCCCGCTCATGCTCTATCTCTAAAATGAATAAGTAAAATCTAAAAAATTAAAAAAATTAAAAAAATTAATTATCTAGTTTTAAGCAAAACTAATCCTCCCAAAATGGACAAGTGGTTTAAAAATATCCCCATAAAGAAATCATGAACTAAAGAAAATGCTAATAATATAAACAAGAAAATAGCATAGCTGATGCTTCCCTATTTTTGTAGGAGTCTGTTTTCCTTCATAAAATGGCTGATAAAGATGACAAATGTCAGAGAGCCTGGGTGGCTCAGTTGGTTAAGCACCTGACTCTTGATTTCAGCTTAGGTCATGATCTCAAGGTCATGAGATCGAGCCCAGCATCAGGCTGTGCACTGGGCATGGTGTCTGCTTAGGATTCTCTCTCTCCCTTTCCCTCTGCCCCTCCCCCCACTCATGGGCATACATGCACTCTCTTTCTCCCTCTCTCAAATACATAAGAAAAATCTTTAAAAAAAATTTTTAAAACTTTATGGCTTCACGAGAGAGAGAGAGAGAGAGAGAGAGAAGCTTTCTATGAATTTTTATTAAAGTTTAAATGGACTAGAACTGCTCACATGCTCAAAAAAGCCTATTGTTCTCTTGGCTGTGCTCTTTTCAAATAGCAGCAGTATTTCCCATCTTCTGCAGTCAATTTCTTTTTTTTTTTTTTAAGATTTTATTTATTTATTTGATAGAGAGAGACAGCCAGCGAGAGAGGAAACACAAGCAGGGGGAGTGGGAGAGGAAGAAGCAGGCTCCTAGTGGAGAAGCCTGATGTGGGGCTCCATCCCAGAACGCTGGGATCACACACTGAGCTGAACGCAGACACTTAACGACTGTGCCACTCAGGCGCCCCCTGCAGTCAATTTCTAATTTCTGTTCTTACCTTCACCTCTAGTTATAAAACACTGACTTAGAAAAGTTCAAGTTGGCATAGAGGTCTTTTGTTACTATTTTTTAAAAAATTTATTTATTTATTTTTGCTATTACATTTAGTCTTTCACATTTAGACATACACATGTCAAATGTATCACACCCTATGGGAAAAAAGGAGAGGCATTTCTCCCCAGGATAAATTATAAAATGAGTTTTGGCTAAAAGAGAGGCTGAATGTTCCTTGGAAAATCTGCTGTAACTCTGCTGTAAATCTATATTTTAAAAACTATTACTGCCCTAGGATAATATCAGTACTCTTGGCTGGCAAAGGGTTTTCATAAAATTTGAACAAGAAAAAAGTGCATGGGTGTTAGCATTCTAAGATAGTTGATACGATATAATGACTTTTTCCATCGGGAATAAAATTGTCACTTCTTCGTTCTTCTACAAAAGCTACAAGTAGCTCATTTATGCACATAAATACAAAGTACTATATAGAGCCCTACATCTGCCTTGCTATGGTTAGAGCAGATAGACAAAATATTTCAATGCTCATGTGAAAGATAAAATTTCAGAATGTCTTTACAATTGATATTTCTGCCCTCCTTGATAATTTTTCCTTAGATCTTAATTTTAAACTTTTATGGAAACTGATAGCCCTAAAAGTAAAAAATATATATAAAAATACCACTCGTCACTAATTGAAAGAAAACAAATTGAAATATGAGTAATACATATGGAATAAGAAGAAAAAGAATGTGAAAATTTCATTTATGTGGTAAATCTAATTTTATACATCAAACTTCTTAGGAGTATTTGAAATATTCAGCCTCTCTTTTAGCCAAAACTCATTTTTTCCTGTATATTTACAATTTATACTGGCGAGATATGGCTCACCTTTCCTCCCTAGGTTGCTATACATATGACATATTTATGTCTAAGTATGAAAGACTTATGTAATAGTAAAAATTAACTAATTAATAGAAAACAAAACCAGAAACTCCTGTGGGATTTTTATTCTAGAACTGCCATTCCTGAGATTGAAAATTCAATAGAAATAAAATAGACAAGAAAGTAATTAAGATATATAAGCATCCTGGATTTTTTTTTTTAGTTGAATATATTTGTAACCACCTAGTTTTGCTCTCAGATAAAACTTATGAAAATATTCTGTAGTTATGCAAGTATTTAAATACAGTTAAAAGTTAATCTAAGTTTTGAAGGCCCAAAGTATCCATGCAAAACAAACTACATGAAAAACGATGCTTTAAGTTTGGCTTATAATATATAACTCTATGGTCCTAAAGTTTGATAGTGCGGTGGAATTTCATAAAGCTAACAATTCATTGTTAAAGGATTCACTTTCCAACAGGTCCATCTTTTTATATAATAGTTATTTCTATAACATAAGCATTATTCATATCCTAACATCATAGATATATTCTTCCATAATAATTTTCTTCCAATTCCATAGGACCTTCTCACTAACTTAAAATAACTTACAGTCAAGGAATTTTCGCCATCATCATGTCTCATATGATTATGAGCTCTTCCTCTACCATCAGAGATGCTGAGCAAGTCTCTTCCAAAAGGTTCAGAAAAACTTCTCATCATCTGTCGCATACTTTCTCGGTGTGCAATAAAAGAATCACTGTTGAAAAGACATATAATCATCCAAGAGTAAGTGTTGGAATTTTAATAATAAGTAGGCAGCTAAATATTACAAATAATTATTTTGAGTTGATATGCTTGTTAAAGAAACAAAAGAAGAGTTTAGGCAAATGGAATTATCTCACAAAGACCCATTACTCATGAATACAAAAACTGTTCCATTTGCTATCTACTACAATTAATCTATGTATAATAAAAATACACCTTTATTTATCCCTTAATGTATAAAAATGACAAATACAAACTAACACATCTCAGGTAGCTTAAGCCAGCACTAAGGGAAATGGCAAAAAAGGACTGAAAAATACTGCTACCAGGTAGAGCTCATTTAGGCAGCCAAAAATATAAATTCTAGTAAGAACCAATAAAGAATGCTGGCTTATTTAGTTTTTAACTCTTGTTTCTGAAATACGAGCATTGAGAACTATAGCTATGTTATAAATACTGTAAATATACATTATTTTAATAGTAAAAAATAAAGCTATAGATCACTTTATGAGGCTTTTGTTTCTAGGAACTCTTAGTATCAGAAATCACCACATAGTAAAAATATCTCCTAAGTCTTTAGATAGCTGTTCTCAAACTTTTTTTGAAATTACCAAGTAACCAATGAGCAGGTTAGAAATGCAGATTTCTGTCTCCCAACAATATTCCAATCGAATTTACTAGTTCTGGGTATGATTTGTGGACATGCCTCCCTGGTGACCTTATTTCAAGTAGTCTCTTCACCAAACTTTGAGGAATAGTATCCCTTCTGTATATGTAGTACCTGAGTTAATTAGAACCCAAGCCTTTCTTCCTGAACCTAAGTTTCCACAGCTGTAAAATGAGGATAATATTGCACATTCCTTGTTGTTGAGATTAAAGCACGTAATCTGAAGGCACAAAGCATCGTATCTGGTCCATAGAATATGCTGAATGTTAATTTCCCTTACCTCTCTTCTTAACTCATAAATGAATGCCACTCCCTATCATTCTATTATTAATATTAAATATCTCTCATTGAAAAAAGATATATGTATTATTTAAAAATACATATAACAATAATCATGTTTCAGGCCCTTTTCTATTTGTATAAATATCGGTGTTCTTAATGTGATGTTATCCCATTCACCACAAGTCCCATTCAAGAATGTGAAATTTTTATTGCCTTATTATAGTGGTTTTTTATCTTCATTTCAGTTGGAAAGTCACCCACTGGTCAATTCCTTATTGCTCACTCTAGAACTTAAGGCACATCACCACTGGAGCGTACTTTACCAAGGCAATCTTAGTCTTCCCCATAATGTTGGAGTCCCCTAATAGCCAGTCCCCCTTTCAGACTTTTCCACCCTAGTGTCATCCTCCTTATGTCACTCTTCCCACTTCTAATTCTAAACTCCAATCTTCAGATGTCATCATGAGAAAGCTCAAAAATTGTCTTCCTTCAGTAGTCCCAGGCAGAAAAACCTTTTCTTTTGAATTATGCAGTATTTGCATACAGAAATGTATTGGTCCATTTATCATTAGTTCATTCAGTTTCATTGCTAGGTACATTGTATGTATATGACTATATCACAATGTAATCATAAAACTGTTTCTAGTTTTTTTGCTATTGAGAATAAAGCTCCTATGAACATTCATCTACTGTTCTTTGTGTATATGCAGTTTCATTTCTCTTGTGGAAAATAACGAGGAGTGGGGTTGAGTGATTAACTTTATAAAAAATGTGAACTGAGAGTTCTAGTTGTGCTACATTCTTACGGATAGTTGGTACTGTCGGTCTTTTTAATTCTAGCCATTTGAGTGGTGGTGTAATAGTACCTCATATTTTGTATGTCATTCATAGATCTTCTTTGATAAAACAGGTGTTAAATTTCCCCCCCATTTTAAAAAACCAGGTTGTTTGTCTTATTGTTATGGACTTGCAAGAGTTCTTTATATGTTGTAGACATAAGACTTTTATCAGATATTCGTCTTGTAAGTATTTTTTTTCCTAGTCTTGGTCTTGCCTTCTCATTTTCTTAACATCAACCTATTCAGCCACATAGCTACGGATCTTTGTTAGATCTTCAGTTTTCACCAGACTATGACTTTTGTGTAGTAGTTTTATTTCTGACTTAGTTTTCTATCTCTGTCTTTCCTGTCATCTTTGTTCAATTTCAATTCTTATAACATTTTACATATTTCTATAAGATGCTTTCAATTGTTTTTAGGAGATGAGGGGTAAGTACAGTTTTTAAAATGAAGGGACGAATTGGAATAGGAAGTTAGAAGTAGACAAACTGAGGGAAGTATGGTTAAAGAAAGTGAATTGTGTTATTTTAATGTACCTTCTGAATTTACTCTGTGAAAGTTAAAAGGCTTCTGTTTTTATTTTATATCTTCTAATATGAGAAATTCATTTGTGGTTTTCTCACAAAATGTTTGATATTATTAAACTTTATTTCAGTTAAGAATATTATAAACTTGATTATCTAGTCTCTGGTAAACTAATGAACTCACTAATTTATATGTGTGGTAGGCAGCTTCTAAGATGGCCCCCAATGATCCCCTTCCCTTAAGTATGGGCTGGATTTACTGACTTGTCTCTAATAGAATGTGGCTTCTGCTTGGGCATTGTCTTAGCAAGACGACTCGCTCTGGGGCAAGCAGTGGCTACGCTGTGATGTAGCCCTGTGAGGCCTACATAAGTGAGCTTAGAAGCAGATTTTTGAGACCAGTCAACAACCACGTGAAAGAACTTGGAAGTAAATTCTCCATCAGTCAAGCCTTGAGATGACGGCAGCTTTGACTCATGACTTGATGCAGCCCCCTAAGAAGCCCTGAGTCACAACCACCTAGGTAAGCGGCTCCTGGGTTTCTAACCAACAGAGATTATATAATAAATGTTTGTTGTTTTAAGCTACTAAATTACAGCAGCAATAGATTACTAATACATATTATATCCCAAGGAACAGTACATAACACATCTAAAACTGTACGTATTCTAAGTCTTCAATTTTGCTGGTTTTTAATCTAAAGACTGGGAAGGAAATGAGTGCAAATCCATAAAAATAAGTAGTTTGTCTGTAGGTCTGTTTTGGCATTGTGAGGAAATTTTTTTTAGATTTTCAACAATTTTGAGACTATGTTTGGGATGGTACAAATTAAAATATAAGCTTCTATAAACCTCAGGAGTATGGGGTTTCTCAGACAGCTAATCTTACTCTAGAACAGTTGAAACGGAGGCACAAGAACCCCATGAAACTGTTGACTAGAAGATATAAGTCTCATGTATTAAAACACTTGAGCCAGAGAAAACCAACTGGTTTAAGTGAGTACCCCTTCTCCAATCAAAAGTCACTAAGGAAGAGGTTCAGAACTGCAGGTACTGACTGCAATGCAGCTGCTTCTCTATGTAGCATGACCCAGGGGAGTAGGGACTTTAAGAACAGGAAGCAACCCTCCCCCAAAATGATGGAGACCCCACCTGATATACAGAATGATTCAAATTCAATAAACATGTATCATGTATACCGTGTGTCAAGCACAGACGCTGATTTGTGGTCTAGAGGAATTTACAGTCCGAAGAGAAATGAGACATATGTTTTAAAACTAAGATTATAAAACTTGGATATTAGCTTAGCTAATGTAAGAAATTGCCATAAATTCAGTGATTTAAAACAACCAATTTACACTTTTATAGTTCAGAGGTCAGAAGCCCAGAATGGATATCACTGGGCTACAATCAAGGCGTTGGCAGGGCCGGGTTCATTCTGGAGGCTGTGGGGGAAATCTGTTTTTTCCTTGCCTTTTTTCAAGCTTCTAGAGACTGCCCCTATTCCTTGGCTTGCGACCTATTTTTTTCCCATTTTCAAAGCCAGCAGCATAGCATCTTCAAATCTCTCTGAGTCTTCCACATTTAAAGGACCCTTGTGATTAAACTGAGCCTACCTGGGTAATGCAGGTTAATCTCTTATTTTAAGGTGATTACTAATCTTAATTTCATTTGTAACCTTAATTCCTCCGTGTCATGTAAATGAACATACTCACAAATTCTGGGGTTAGGACATGGACATCTTTGGGAGAAGGGGAATTATTCCACCTACTACAGACATATTCTTAAAATCACATTTAAAGCGTTCCAACTGTTCTTCCTAGTCTGCATAAGTCTTAGAAGATTGAAATGCTATAAAATACACCTGTGATTAAGCTGGCACTAGAATACTGAATGGGATTTCTATGACTGATGATTAAGACAGTAATAAAGAACATAAGCCTACATTACGATAAGCCAAAAAAGTTCTTGAAAGCATCAGCTCCTGAAGTATCCACCTCAATGGCAGCATTGTCTCTGCACTAAATGGCCTGATTTGCAACCATTATTTCTTCTTATAATTCCAAGTGACTTTTGAGATCCTTTTCTTAGACTACTAAAAAAAAAAAAAAAAAAAAAAAAAAAGTAAGAACTTAACAAAATCCTACCAATGAAAACTACTTTCTGTTCTTAATGTACCAAAGTAAGGCATCTAGTATACTTCTCTGCCCCACCAAACCCATTTCCTTAAACTCTTCGAGCTACTGTCTCCTTCCCTTTAGCAGTTAAAATCTTCCAGTAGTCATCTACACTTGTATCCTTTACTTGGAGCATTCACTTTATTTTACAAATGCCCCTTTCCTTCCCTTCACCTCTGCATTAAAGCTCCAAGGAGTCCCTCAACCTTCCAATTACTGAAACCCAAAAGTCATTCCTGTTCCTTGAATACGCAGCATGTCTAACTTTGGAGCAATGTATTGTTCGGAGCATTGTCTGATAAATGTCTCCTTTAAATTTTCATTGTTCATTTTCCTTCTCATGCTTGACAGAGCTTCCTGAGTGTTACAGATAGACAACTGGTGTGTCAAAATGTTGACATGCTCAGCCTTGAAGCAGTCGGTTGGGGCCTGAGCCAGCCAAAACCGCTGGCGCTGGTTACTTCTATCTTTCATCAGTCTTTCCTTCTTGTACCCCAAGATGCTTTGTAAATATTTTCTAATTGTGAGTGACATTAGAATGTTAAAAAGTACTGTCTCCTAAAGACATATAGTTCCCAACTTGGTTTTACTTAATGATGGTTTTACTTAATGATGGTTTTACTTAATGATTTTTGGAATTATGATGGCATGAGAATGCTACACATGGCTTATCTGGGCATAGAAATCTAGATCATTTCTCCTATTTTGAGGATCTATATTGCTTCATTATCTTCCTTCCTTAGTGTTAAGAGAAGAGTCATGACAATCTGGTTCTCATTCTTTCTAAAGAATCTACACTCTCGGGGCGCCTGGGTGGCACAGCGGTTAAGCGCCTGCCTTCGGCTCAGGGCGTGATCCCGGTGTTACGGGATCGAGCCCCACATCAGGCTCCTCCGCTATGAGCCTGCTTCTTCCTCTCCCATTCCCCCTGCTTGTGTTCCCTCTCTCACTGGTTCTCTATCTCTGTCAAATAAATAAATAAAATCTTAAAAAAAAAAAAAAAAGAATCTACACTCTCATGGCTCAGTCAGTAGAGCATCTGCTTTCAGCTCAGGGCATGATCATGGGGCCCTAGGATTGAGCCCTGCGTCCCGCTCCCTGCTCAGCCGCAGTCTGCCTCTCCCCCGCTCATGCGCCTGCGCTCATTCTCTCTCTCTCTCAAATAAATAAATAAATAAATAAATAAATAAATAAATAAATAAATAAAATCTTAAAGAATCTACACTCTCTGGAAGATCTATGATTCTTTTCTTTATATATTTTTTAATGTATCAAAATTACATTATCATGCATCCAGGTATAGAACTTTTAAAAAATCCTGACAACCCTCAAATTTCCCTTTCCGATCTGTGTTCTAAGGATTTCAGTCTTTGGCTTGTTTTAGAAATTGTTCTTAAAACATTTCTTTGTATATTTACTATTCTATCTGTTCCTTCTTCGTAGAACTTTGAACCTTCTGTGATTTTTATCCCACATATTGGAAGAAATTCCTTGGCTCAGTTTCCCAGGTTACTAATTTAGTCTTTGTGAAAATTCTACTTAACTCATTTTTTTTTCATTTTATTTTATTTTATTTTATTTTATTTTATTTTATTTTTTTTTAAAGATTTTATTTATTTATTTGACAGAGAGAGACAGCCAGCGAGAGAGGGAACACAAGCAGGGGGAGTGGGAGAGGAAGAAGCAGGCTCATAGCAGAGGAGCCTGATGTGGGACTCGATCCCGGTACGCCAGGATCACGCCCTGAGCCGAAGGCAGACGCTTTAACGACTGCGCTACCCAGGCGCCCCTTTTTTTTTTTCATTTTAAAATCAAAATTTTAACTTCTGGTATCTCTGGTTAGTTTGTTCAAAACGAATGCACTATCCTCCGACATCTCTAAAGTTTTTCACATTCAATCCATTTCAAACTCCTCTCAAGGTGCTTTTCTATACTGCAGACACTAGAAAGCTTAAGATTTAGTTTCCTAGACTCTATTGCAGCAAAGTTTCTGGATTTAGGTTCTGCCAATTATGGGCCATTATTTGAGAACTGGAAAGTAGAAGTGCGGCAGAGTCTGTGTGTACTATTACTTCTCCTATTTGGTAAGCATGGACACAGAGGTACATAGTCTTTCTGTAGCAGTGTTGCCAGAACTCCGAGGGTGATCACTACAGCTTATGGGTATTGGGGGCCAGGCAAGGGAAATCCATTTTGCTGGTATGGCTCCTCACAGGTACACCACGACTTTAGAGCCCCCAGCAGTAGCAGCAGCTTCCCAATTCAACAATTCCTAGTGCGGGAAGTGACCACTGCTCCCTCCGTGGTCTGGACCTCTGACATGGCTTTGGGAGTCATTCCTGAAAGTCCAATCGAGAGGCTGTTTCTTAGGCCATCATAATGATTCTCCAAGCTGTTTAAAGCCCTGTAATAAATTCTTTTCTGCCTAAAGTCAGTAAATTTTGTTTTCTACAACTGAACCAATGTTAAGTAGGAAAGTATACATTTACCTTAATCCCACTCTAGCACTTCTAAGCAGTAATGATTATTCAAACTACTTTAACATGTTTCTTTTAAGTAATCTTTTCTTTTTCTTTTCTACTTTCTTTTCTTTCCCTCAAAAAGAAGGCATAGGTTATCATTATTTCAAAGGGGAAATTTTTTAAAATTCAAGTTAAAAATAGTCTTGTTATTTGTGTTAGCCCATCCTCTTCATAAGTAAAGACTATTGATAATAAAATAACATACAGAAAATACTGTTTGTCTTTTCTGCTAGATTAAAAGCTTCTGGAGGATCATGAACGTCTCTCTTGCTCACTCCACTATCCAAAATTAGCCTGCAGATGTTTCTTTACTGACTGATGGAACAATAACTAAAAAAGGACAGGAAAAGAGCCATTAAAAACTTTTCAGCACTTTTTAAAGAATTTAAATGGAATATTATGCCACCTTTAAAAGAGCAAGGCAGATGTTTATGCGCTGACATGGAAGGATTAACAAGATATACAGTATACCTCCATTTGTGTAAAAAAATTCATATATATATATATATGCTTATAAATACATAGAACATATCCCTAGGAAGTTATGCAGTAAACTGGTCACCGTGGTTGCATTCGGGAGGGTAACTAGATGGTTGAGGGCCAAAGGTGAGAGGGAGTCTTTTTTTTTTCTTTTTGGTCTCAATAAGCTATTTTATTGAAGTATAGAACATACAGAAAAGTACACAGATCATAATTGTATAACTCACTGAGCTTTTTTCCCATCTTAAGCATTTTTAAATGCACAGTTTAGTGTTAAGTATACTCACATTGTTGTGGAAAGGGAGTCTTTTATAACCATATACTCTTTTGTAGCTTTTGTTTTTGCCATAAGCATGTATTACATATTCCCAAAACACACTTTTGAAAATGTAAAGTACCTTGATACCTTATAAAATAAGGTATTAATTACCAAATGTTGGATGTTACTGAATTTTAAGTTTTAAAAAAAAATTTTTCAAGTCTTCTAGTGCACATGTAAATATGGAAAATTGATATGGGAAAAGAGTTCTGCAATTCCAAATCATATGCAAATGTTCATTCCAGGCTGTATAAATGTGTTTTTCTTCCTTAATAGTAATAAAGCTTATCTCTTAGCAAATCCCACTAAATAATGCTGTAAAATAAAGTATGCCAATTTATCTTATTCTGTGAAAACCCTGAAAGTATATTAGCTTGTCAAAGTTTGTGGTGAGACGCCACTAAATTTTATGTTTTAATGAAGTAATAGTTCCCAACTGTTATCAATTAGGTATTAGTTTTAAAAATATGCTAAGGCAGAAACTGCACTCCAAAAACATTGTGGAGTTCTGAGACCTTATTGCCTTGATTAAACTTGGGACATAATTCCTGAAAATTGAGTGCAGAAATTTGTTATATTGTTTTGAACGATTGAGTCTACCATATATGGTGCAAAGGTGAGTGTTTTTTACTTAAAGGATTTGATTTTTTTTTTAAGATTTTATTTATTTATTCGACAGAGATAGAGAAAGCCAGCGAGAGACAGAACACAAGCAGGGGGAGTGGGAGAGGAAGAAGCAGGCTCACAGCGGAAGAGCCTGACGTGGGGTTTGATCCCATAACGCCAGGATCACGCCCTGAGCTG
This sequence comes from Ursus americanus, assembly GCF_024610735.1. Taxonomy (NCBI): domain Eukaryota; kingdom Metazoa; phylum Chordata; class Mammalia; order Carnivora; family Ursidae; genus Ursus; species Ursus americanus. Next base: position 52,144,180 of record NC_142146.1, on the reverse strand, counting down.
AAGGCAGACGCTCAACCGCTGTGCCACCCAGGCGTCCCGTATTTGATTTTTTTTTAACTACGGTGGTTAACTAACACTGCTTTGCAGTTCAGAAACACGGTGTCTCAGCAGTAAAGTTTTACTAAAAATAAAGAACAAGGTGTTAATAGTTCCATCAATCACAATTTAATCTTCTCAGAAAGCAGTGCCATTGCCCAGGTACACTTGATGATATTACAAAGTATTAAAAAATAAAAAGATGAGTATTCTCTAAATAAATCTAACAGGGAGGCTGTATATGAGAGTGTTTCTAGACTGCTTTATTCTACAGATCTGTTTATTCTTGTCCAATACCAGTTGTTTTAACAGTAACTGTTAAATAGAAAAATATAGTTAATAATGACTTAAATATCAATAGCAGGTTACCTGCTTACCTGACCAACATGATAATTTCCAACCACCTCCGCATTAGGACCACTGCTGGTCTGGATGATTGATAACCACTTTAAAAATCACTTGTTTGACAAATCCATATTCTAAAAAATTGTAACATGTCAGTACTCTTACTTCTCCATTTGCTCTCCTGCCATAACTCTCTTGTCCTCTACATACCAATCCACTTAGGAACACTGCTGTACTTTCCAGCCTTCTCCCTGCTCACTGACAAATTTTATGCAAAGTCATAAAAGGAAAGTGCTCTCTCCAGTGTGTGCAGGTTGAAGATACTCTTATTGCAACTGAATATAAAAATTTCTACAGGAAAATTAATTAATCAAATTATTAACTCAATCTCTCAGAATGAAGAGTCTTTTTAGATAAATGTTGGGTATTAACTGGAAAAACGTAATTGTACTAAATTCACTCAGGAAATATAAAATGAAGACACCAGACATTAGCTTTACTTAGCTATTATATATATCTTATTATTTCCAACTAAAGACAGACTTTAACATATTAAGAAAAAACCAAGATATTATACATGATGCAGAAATATATCATAAACAAGGTCATTTTTCCATGAATTCTTGTGGGATTTTTAGTTTGGGATTTTTGTCTTATTGATAAGGGTGACAGGCACAGAAAATTTAACAGACTACTATTCCTAAATTTTCCACCTGTTAAAGGTTTCAGAATCACTACTCTAACAGGATTGTAGGTAACTAGCGTTATAAGGAAGTTGTAACATTTAAAAATTAAATGGATCAATGGCACACAATGAGCAACTCAGGTTTGAACACACCGGAGAGCAGAAAGGGAGTTGTTTCATGCTCCCGAAATCAAGGTCTGAAGATCAAGTTAGTTTATAATTAAGGAATCAGAATTTGGTGTCTGGATCTCCCACTTTTTACTTAAAGGAAGAGAATTTCAAGTAGTTCTAAGACCCATAAAGAGTTGTCTAAGGAACAATTTTTTAATTCTTACCTCAAAAACTAGATTATTCCAAACTACTTCATATCTAGATGATACTTAATGCCAAATGATACCAAGCAATTGGAATTATTTTAAGTTTTATTACATGTGATATGGTACTGTGGTTATGTAAGATAACCATATTTTGCAGAAATGTATTTGGAAATATACAGGGGTTAGATGACAAGAAATCTGGATTTGTTTTAAAACACATTTGAGATATCAGCAGAAATAGAGATGGATAAAGCAAGTATGAATTTTGAAATTCTGGGTGACAGATACACAATTGTTATACTTTTGTAGTATATGTTTGCAATGTTTCATTAAAAAATTTTTAAAGAAAAAGAAATAGAACTATGTGGAGTTAAAGGATTTCATACCATCTGATGTTTTAAAGTGGATGATTCAAAAGACAGTCCTTTTGCTTAGAGCTCCATACTCACTGGACATTTACAGCTTAGAATATGGGTACCAGTGTAGAGATTAAAATGTTCATTCTTATCAATTTCTTAGTCACTTAAGAAAACCAGTCAACTTTCCCTTTAGATATGTGGATGAGATTCAACTGCAAAGAAGAAAAATACTTCAGAGAATACTAGATTTTGTTCTGTGAACGAGTATTAAGCAGCTATTATTTTCCTGTAGAAACATGTAATTTAGTGAGATTTATTTTTCTGATTGCATTATAATTGAGCTACAAATTCAACAACTAAATGTGCTTCATTTAATATGTTGCCCAGGTTTCTCTTTATTTAAATAGAAGTAGGTATATTTATATGTAGAACAACTGTTAAAAATGTCTTTATGTTTTGAGTGACATGAACAAAAGGCTGCTTCTTGGAAAAAGCATTAAGACAAAATTGTGCTCACAGTCTGGCTTTTGCACCTGTCTAAACCATTCAGGAAGAAATCTGGCTGGGCCCTGAAGTGAGTTCAATTCTTGGACAGCAGCTGTCCAGAGATAAGACTTTAAAATTTAAAATTAATTTAAAATTTCTCTTGTTCAAGCTTGAATTCTTTTTTATCAAAGCCAAAAATCTCCTGCAATAGCAAGGAACTATTTTATTATTTTAAGAATTAACCAAATGCAGAGTTTCTTTTCTCAGGTGAGAAGTCAATCGTTTTTATATTTTTCTACCTATTCACATTATTCTCTTGAAAATTAATGTTTCATTCTAGGAAAATAAATTGGATATATGGCAAGGCTTTATAAACTTCATACATTATAAACTGGTCATTTCATATACATAAACTAGTCTAAAGTAATAATTTGAAACGTGGTTAAAGATTTAGAGAAAAATAATCTTCGTACATCCACAAGATGCAAGACTTTGCAGATGCTAAATTCATATTCTAGAGAATATCCGAAGACGAGGAAAATGATCGTGGTATAGTAGAGGAAAAACTGTATATTTATGATCATAAAGCTTTGTTCTAATTTTGGAAAATATTTTTCATATATGGAAAATGGAAACAAAATATACCAAAATGATAAAATCTTGGTTGCATGATTTCCTTTACCAAACTTCCTATAGTTTTCAGATTTTCCATGAGGATGCATTTTCATTTAAATCAGAAAAAATTTACTTATACTATTATGATAGCCATACTACCTCTTTTAGGATTGCTGCACAAACCACAACCAAACGGAACGATATTTGGCACCAAATGTACCTTTTCTACTCCATATTATTAACCTATCACAAGCTATGAAAAATAAAGTTTGCCCCCCCACCAAAAAAAAAAGAAAAATAAAGGACTTAACTCTTAGATTGGGAATAATTTCAAAATAAAAGGTTTCTTTTTAAGGGATAGTAAGTTTTACTTCCAAATTAGGTCCTGTTTTTAAGACCCTCTCAAATATATACTGACCAGTTACAATTTTATTTGACTAGTACAATACTATAGTAAAAAGCAATACATTATTCTTTATACATAAGGGTCTCAGATAAATGACATGGCAGTTCCAGTTATCAAGAGAAATTCCTTCCTTCCACTATACAAAGTGGTGGCAAAAAGCTTATCATCACATTGTTATAGCTCTCTTGATCATAAAGAAATGTTCCCTAGTTGCAATGAGGTGTAAAGATCCATAAAGAAAAAACATTAGGTGATCCAAGTTTTGACACTAGAAATAATGCATATTACATTCATAAGAGAATCTTGAGGGAATAGGCCATGACTTCACAAATTTATAATAGAGTTCACAGCATTAGGCATATAATAGAAACCTAAGAAGTATTTGAAGAATGAATTACATTTCCATAGGCAATTCTTTATTTCCCCACTGTTTAGAAGCACAGTTTAAAATGGTGGTGTGGTAGAAGGCTTTTATACTAAAAGGGTTGTAGGAATGGCTATGGCCCCCTCTCATCCTATAAGTACTTTCCTACTTTTGTGTGGATATTTACAACGTTCAGTGATAGAACCAAGCACTATGATACGATTAGATGCTACCAAATGACATTCCTTGATTCAGCAACTATGTCATACTCACGTTGTGCTCCTTGGCTCCTAATTCAATGGTTTATATCTAATGAACCACAGGAAGCCCCCAAAGTCTACGTTAGAAATTCTTTCAGTTCAAGGCTCATAATGCCTCATTCTATCAAATATGATTTTGAAATCTGCAAAGTTCATTTATAAGAAATATATGTATTAAAATATTTCTGAGAACAAATTTTTAAGCGCTAAAAATCACAGAGGCTATTAGGTGTCTTAACATAAAATGGGATCCTGAAAATCAAAACCTTAAATTTTAGCTGAGTACTCTCAAGCTGCCTTTATTAAATGATTACAATTGTGGCAGAATACTAATTAGCACCAAACTATGTCATCTTGATGAAGACCCTACCTCAGACTTTAAGTCTGAAAACAAGTACGTGAGTAACCCAAACATTCATTGTTCACAAAAGCTTATTTAGAAAGGTGATTTTATTTCCTGTTTTATTTATTTTATTTTTTTTATTTTTTAAAGATTTTTATTTATTTATTTGACAGAGATAGAGACAGCCAGCTAGAAGAGGGAACACAAGCAGGGGGAGTGGGAGAGGAAGAAGCAGGCTCATAGCGAAGGAGCCTGATGTGGGGCTTGATCCCATAACGCCAGGATCATGCCCTGAGCTGAAGGCAGACGCCCAACGACTGCGCCACCCAGGTGCCCCTATTTCCTGTTTTATGACAATATTCTCAATCAAGAAAATATCAGTGAAGGCCTGTCTTGTACATGGAATATATTCACTGTCAACTCAGTTAGTGAGTAAGTCAAAGCCTACCTCCAAAGGGCAAAATAAAATTTTTTAACTTAAAAAGATATAGATATGTAAGTTTTAGCTCCTGCTAAGAGCAAAGAGATAGAAAAAGTAACATCCCATGAATATATGTAGGGGTTCTTTGACCAAAGACTGGTTGTTATACATAGGGTGCCCTTAAGGAAATGCTAACAATTTATAATTAAAAATGAGGCTGATAGATCTGTCAACTTGCTTCTGAGCCTTTAATATCTAATAGCTGATACATGGTAACATAGCTATTCTTTGTAAACCTGCATGATCAGACTTTCATTTCTGTAGCTCAGAAGATTCAAAGTTCATGTTTCTGCACAACGTAGACATTTTTAGACTGGACCAGATATAGGTAAATTTTTATACTAAATAATCAATGTTTTTAGAATATAGGATAGATGCCAAAATCATTTGAACCTCAAATTAATTTTCCTATCCATACATGTTTCTATTTCTTAAGCAAATATAAATGGGAAGGGAAAGTAGTATCCTTGAGAATAAACTGCATGCCAGAAGTGCCAGCTTTTTGGCTTTTGTGTTTTGAACGAAATTACAAGTATTATTTACTTAAGAAGGTATATATGAGGGTACACTGTATGGCAACTTTCACTGAATTTCAGCTCTGCAACATCAGATACAAAAGAAATTTTCCAAATATATCATAAAACACTAAAAAACTTCAACATATCACTTTTAAAGTTTCCTTTTAATTTTCTGATGAAACATTTAAGGTGCAACTTTTAGGGTAAACATTGAAAATGAACATATTTGAATTCAAGACTATAGATTTTAATCGTTTTTTAATTCAAATCTTTTAAACATCTGACAGTTTGATTACAGTATTTTACCAGTTTCAAATTATTTAATAATTCTACTTTTATGTCCAAAAAGTATCTGTCTGCCCACTTTTGAATAATTAGTAAATTAGTAGATTGTGCTTGTATTAACATTCTTGATACTGAACTAATGGTTAGACAATGGTAGTGTTCAAATAAGAAAGTGTCAACATCAATAACAGCATGTGTTGAATGCAAATACTTTCAGCAACCAACTAAACACCAGAGTAACTACAATACAAAATGTAAAGGACACGAGACTATCATTAAACAACATTTACTGAATACTTTCTACATGTCAGATATTAATTTACCAGTAAAGGAATCCAATGACACATTATGTTAGCAATAGGGCTAATATTTATACAAAAGATGGTGGTCAAGGAACCCTTCTGTGTTAAGGTAAATGAATGATTTGATAAGGAGTCTGTAACCTTTAAGAATTTTTTATGTTGGACTTATATTAAGTAATGCATACTCATTTTGTTTGGGGTTAGAGTAAAAGAGGTGGGTCAAATGACAAATTACTTGAAATAAACAGAAACACACATTCTCTTTCTTTCTTATTCCCCCCCATTGTGTTTACTCTCTATACAGTTAGTTGTGGACAATGAAATTAGAAGCATTAATCTGTTTTATAAAGTTAATTACAATAATTTTATCCTGACTTTTTATGATATGGCTGTCTGCATTTGAAGAAGGCAATGGAGAGTGATGACTGAAAGACCCACTGACATGTAACCGATGGTCCTTTCCATCCTAAGCACAGGGAAGAGTGTTCTTTGATGTATGCCTACTATTTGTGGTCTGTTACTATTTCTGACCCTGACTCTTGGGTTCATTGCCTTTGCTCAGACAGTTCCCCAAGAGTTTAAATTACACTTTTGCTAGACGTTTTAAAAAAGGTACTAATTATACACTCACAGTTTAGTTAAGGCCATTGCTGTTTTTGATATAATTGAGGACATAATGCAACTCAAATGTTGTCTATCATAATCTCCTTAACTATTACCCATTGTAGTGATGTCACAATTACATAAGAATCATTTCAACAGCTCAACTAATCTATGGATATATTTAGTCCCTACTCTCAGAGACTTTTAAAAGAGCAAATCATAATACAGCACAAAATTTAAAATTTGTCAAAATGGCATTAATTGTAAATGTCCCAAAACTCCTAAACAAGTCAACTAAAACAGCATAATAAACCTGCCTGAATCTACACACCTCTTAATTGTAATTTAAATTTTTATTTTTCTATATTTTATTTTTCTATATTAGTCATTTCATCTTTTTACCATTATTCTTTCAATTGTTACTTTTATGTTATTTGGTTTAAAAATAGTACTAACACATGTAAGCCAACAAATTTTCCTTTAAAAACAATAATACTATGTAGTAAACTGTTGACATTTTAAACTTAAAAAAAAAAAGTCTCCGAGTTGCACAGGTAGAGATTTTAATCGATCAAAATAAATTAGGACACCAAGTCAAGATTCAAACTGGTAAAACACTTGGGCAAAAAAGTAACACAAGACATCCCGTCTTAGGAATCCAACTAGATTGTGTTATCATTTTTATATAATCGCCAAAGCAAGAACTAAAAAAAACCCAAAACCAACACCCCCCCCCCCAAGAAAACTAGATTATAATGAAGCAACCAATTAAGTTCTGGAAGCCTTCTTCCTAAGGCATCACGTTAACTCACTTGGAACTGTCCACAGGTTTGACATTTACCTGAGGTGTTAAATGCACCCACTCTCTGCTTCCCTGCCCTATTTGTACTTTTGACAGAGAAGTCCCTCTACAAGCAAGACTAGCTTTGTAACAAGGCAAGCAAAGAAAACAAACAGCGCGCTTGGCAACCTCCAACCACTTCGACGTGAGACACAGCACAACTCTCCAACTTTGTTGTGCTCTCAGAAATGCGCATTTATGAAAATGCTGTTTTAAAAATGTTTTCCTTTTCAAACAGTTGTCATCTTGTAAAACATTCCCTGCCTCTCATTTGGAACTGCAACAGGTGTGGATAGGGTCCTCTAAGCATAATTCTCACCAGAAGTTCCACCTAGAGGGCAGTTACCATCACCTGCAAAGCTCTGCGGCTGCGAAGGCGGGCCTCCGAACGCAGGAACCAACCCAGGCACCCGAAGTCCGGCCAAGCGGAGAGCAGGGGGCACCTGGGTTTGTGTGCAGGGGGCCGGCTCGCACCTCTCCCCACCTCACGCTTCCAAATCCTTCTCCCCCTCCCTCCCATGTCCCCAGTACTTCTCCCTCCCCACCGCCCCCCAATCCTTCTCCTCTCCTTCCCACACCCCCGAATCTTCCTCTCCCTCCTCAACCCCCCATCCTTCTCTCCCCTCCCTCCCACATCCTTAAATTCTCTTCTCCCTTCCCTTCTTACTCCCTCGAGTCCTCTTCTCCCAGCCGCCTCGTGAAGTTACTCAAATTCCCTCTCGCCTTCCTCACAGTTTTAACTCGCACTTTTCCCTTAAAATAGCTCCCTTCAAGATCCCTGAACTCCCGCGCGACCGGGGGCTCCCGTCTCCCGACACTCACGAGAAGAAGGGATCATCCTCAAAGCTGCTGCTCAGCATCCCGAACATCCTGGCTCTGTCACGGGCGGCGGCGGACGCGGACAGACTGGAAAACGATGTAACTCGCCGCGGCCGCGACCCGAGCCAGCCTTCCCCACGCCCTCAACGCTACTCACCCGGCTGAGAAGGCGGTGCCCGCCGGGGCTGTGCGTGACGCCGAGATGATTTCCCATTGGACGCTGGTTTCCTGACGTCACCAAGACGAGGCGGGGAATAATGCGCCGCTGCCATAGCAACTGCGATCAACACAGTGGAGGCGAGAGGTTTGGCTTCCCGCCAGCCAGGCAACCCTTCATGAAGCTTTCTGAGGGACGAGATAGCTTGTTCCCCGGCCTGCAGGAACACAGAAATTAGACCACCCTCTGCGTGACCTTGGGCAAATCGCCCTCGGCCTCGAACCCCAACTCTCTTTTCGGGAAAATGGAAATAGGTCAAGATTTGGGCTAGATGGCTTCCAAAGATCCATTCACTTCCCGCATTTTGTGATCCACGGGATCGAAGTCTTATATCCAAAACACTCTGTGGTAGTTGGTCAAGAGCTGTGCACAAATACTTAGAATAAATGTGCAACAAGTTTTTGAGTACAGTTAATAAACAATGTACTCAGTGCCTGCTTGAAGGAAATGAAGCTTACAAAATTTCACAAACTTCTTTGCCTTATGTGAGCCTAAAATTCAAAGCAATATTTCCCGAAGTGGGAATGCTTAAGTTTTACATAGACATGGTATTTAAAAACAAGATGAGCAAGTTGCTCTCTTTTTGGTCCTCCTTCCAGTCTCCATTTCAAGGAACAAGTCTCACTTTGATGCCAGCACGTCTTTCACACTTCTCCAGCATTCCTTAACCTAACAGAGTAGGACCCAGTCACAAGACCTGCACCATGTCCAACTAAAATTCCATTACTATATAGCTTTGTTTTAATTATATTTATGTGTGAGCCTTCTGTTTATGGCAAGTGAAAATGGTTTTAACTTTAAAGCAGTGTTATACATTAATAACTAGTCTTTACAAATGTAAGTGAAAAAGTGAGCTAATTTAAGGAACTAGTACAGGTGGGATTTGGACATGTATGTATGTATGTCTACCTTGAACACAGTGGGCTCCCCAGCCTCTCTAGAGGGCTGTCCTCTGGAGACAGAGGGCCATCCCAGGCTCCACAGGGCCTCCTGGGATCGGGCCAGAGAGGTGGCACTCTTCCAACATGAAGAAGCATGTAGGACCTGATTTGAGGTGACAGGAGTACTCAGAGGTTATTTTGGGAGTTGGAAATTTAATTCTTTGGACCTCTTACCTCCCCACCTTTAGCCAAGTTCGCTGGCAGCCTCCTTTTCCTGAGACTGGTGACGTGAGGTAGGGCAGATTTTACGCTGTCCAAGTTAAGATAGCATAGCCTTTCCAGGGAATAGGCTATTTTCTTCTCCTCTGGCATAAGAATGAAGTTCAGAGAGCATATACATATTAGGGATTTCTAAATTAGTTTCAAGGCAAAAAAATTTGTTTCAGGAGGTTTGATATTATTTTCTCTTTAAAATAGTACAACCCAAGATGTTAAGGAAGGCCACCTTGTTTAAAAACTAAAAACAAGAGTGCCTGGGTGGCACAATTGGTTAAGTGTCCGACTCTTAGTTTCGGCTCAGGTCATGATCTCAGAATCCTGAGATTGAGCCCCACCTCTGGCTCTGCGCTGGGTGTGGAGCTTGCTTAAGATTCTCTCTCTCCCTCTCCCTCTGTTCCTAACCCCCCCCAAAACAAAACAAAACACCCTTAAATGAAATGGGGTAGATTACTGGTGATAAAGGATAGTATTAAAATAGTTTTAGATCAACGTCAAATAAAGCAACTTGTAAGAACAATTTCCCCCTTGTTCCCATGGGGATTTTACTTAGACCCACAGTGCTAAAACATGAAAGCTTTAGTCCAGGCACAGGTTATTCGCAGAGTCACCTGGAGATCCCAAGAGCAATTTGGGCCTAATAGCAAATGCTTTAAAAAAAAAAGAGGGGGGGGGTTAATGAAAGAGGCGAGTCGAAGCTGAGGAGACAGCATAGTTTCTGATCTGAAAGAAGTGGTAGGAGAGGATGACTACCCCAGCAGGAGCAATAGGGATGCAGAGTAGAATTAAAGGGGTGAGGGTCCTGGATCTGGCTGTACATAGACTCACAATAGCTAATATTTATTGATTGGGTGTCAGGCACTGTGGAAAGCTCTTCCTGTGCGTTGGCTCTTTGAATCCTCCTAAGATTTTGTGGAGGAGAGATGGTTTTCATCTTCATTTTTAAGTGATACAACCAAAACACAGAGAGGCTAAGTAAATTGCCAAGGTTCACACAGCTAGTTACCGAACAGGGTTGGTGGCCTGGAGTTTTCCCTGGTGTGGCTGGTTGCATGGAATGTGGGTGATGAGCCACGCTGAGGGATTCAGGATGAAAGCAGGTAATTATTTCTCAGAATCATGCTGACAAACTAAATAATGGGTCCAAACTAAAAAGCATAAAATTTAGTAGGAATATATTCAAATCAACAATTCAATTTTACAAATATTTATTGAGTGCCTACCTTGTGTCAGGCACTGAACTAGACATTAAGGTGTTAGTGAACAAAGCAGACAAAAATCCCTGTCCTGGAATTTATATTCTTGTGAGCACCAAATAGAAAGAAAAGGCACAGAAAGCAGTATGTTAAAAGGTGATAGGTGTTGGAGGGAAAAACTGAGCAGGGTAAGGGGGATGGACTTGTGAATTATGAATGGGGAATCCTGTGTAGGCCACTTTGAGAAGGTAAATCTGAGGAGATTCACTGGAAGAAAATGGACATCTGTCGGAAAAACATTCCCGGTCAACGCAAAGGTCCTGAGGTAGCATGTGCCTGGTGTATATAATATACAGTCTATTCCTATGTCCTGAAATTACCTTCAGAGGAATGAGCTGAGCTAAGTAAAGTGAAAATTATATATTGGGATAATAGCTCCTATTTATACTTCCTATGTTCCTGGCATTGCATTAAGTGCTTTGCATACATTTTCTCATTTAATCCTTATAACAATCCTGTATGCTAAGATGTTTATCCCCCTGTTACATGTGGAAAAAGCCGAGGCCCGTAGAAATTTGGTACATGTCCAGTCAGATCGAATCCAGATTAATCCTGCCCCAAAGCTTCTATTCCTGCCACCACCCTACTTTGCCTCCCTATAAAAAAATTAACCATTTGCTGAGTGCCTCTATGTACATATATAATCTTTAACTATACTACAACTTGTGTCTCATTTGCAAGGTCACTGATTGAGTTGAGAAAACAGAGAAAAGAGTAAGACCCAGGCCAAACTTACAACTCTTTAATAGAGTTGAGTACCAAGAGTTCAAAATGTCAATGAGTCCTCTTTTCTTTCATCTATTAATACATCATCTATTTATTAAGGACCAGTTATATACCAGGCACCACTCTAGGCATTGAGGATACAAAGCTTCCTGGCCTCTTGGAGCTTCCATGCTAGCGGGCAGCTCTTTCAGCAGCTAATTCTGCAGTTACCATTGTTACACTGAGACTTTTCAAATTGTTTTCAGAGAAATTATGTCAAGTGCCCAAGAAGAAGTAAACAAGCCTTAATGATAGGATTCATTTTCTTCCTGGTGTTTATCTGTGCAGCAGCGCAGAAGCCGCAGGGAAGAATTGTCCTGCCCTAAATGCCCGTAGCGCCCTCTCCTTTTGAGAAATACTCTCAAAGGGAGTATTTTCCTCCAGTGACACAGAAATTCAAAGCAAGTTTGAGTTACAGAGGGAATTTTCCAATATTAACTTCTTTTCGGTGCCTGCTATTGAGGCTGGGGCCTGGAGTTTACTTCACACTGAACTACAAACAAGCTGCAGACTTTCTCAGTCGTGTTTGTTTTCCATCCTGTGGACATGTATATTCATGGCTGGCTGTGTATTTTTCACAAACTGTAACTGAGTTAGTTTATTCGGAAAAATGTAAGGACTATGTCACCTTCTGGGATTTTGGTAACGATGATCAGCCTTTATGGAAAGATGCTTTCGGCAGCCTCTTGGGGTGGAAGTGTGGAAGTGGAGGCTCCAGGCCCTGGCGCAGGACCAACATTCAGGTGGCTGACGGGGAGTTCCGGAGAGAAAAGCAAAGGAATGTTCTGTTGTAGTGATGGAAGGCCAGAGAGGATGGAGATATTAGAAAAGGCTGGGGAGGAAGTGAAGACTCACTGTAGGGTCAGGGCTGAACCAAAGATTATACTAGTGTTAATAAAAATGGGCAAAAGTTTTGGCTTCTCCTACACTTCTTAGATGTAAATCTTTGGGGCTTGGAGACTTTGGAACATGTGTCGTGCGCTTTTTAAAATAAAGACTTAGATAAATGCTGTCTTTCATTTAGCAATAGTTTGCATTTAAAAAGTGTGTACCTCTTTTTGTCAAAGGATTCTCTCAACCCTATGAAGGAGGAATCGCCTTCATTTTGCAGATAAGAACACAGAGATTCCGGGAGCGAGAGTGATTTGCCAAGGTCCTCTAGCTGGCCACTGGTAGAATAGGGGTTCTGATCCAGATCTAACCATCTCAAGGCCATTTTCTTCTCACTGCACCCATAGCCAACTCTCATACAAAACAGGACTCAATGGTATAGAGTTATGGAAACATGAGGCTTCCAGGATTGTTCAAACTTGACATAGGTTGTTGGTTTAAGTACATGAAGAGATTTTTATTTTATTTTTATTTTTTTTAATGATTTTTTATTCTATTATGTTAGTCACCATACAGTACATCCATGAAGAGATTTTTAAATTTTCCTGAAAAACAACAAAATGTTACTTTTTAAAAAATTTATTTGAGAGAGAGGGAGCAAGAGAGACAGAGAGCACATGCACGAGAGTGAGCACGAGTGGGAAGGAAGGGCAGAGGGAGAGGGAGAAGCAGGGAGCCAGGAGCCCATCATGGGACTCGATCCCAGGACCCTGGGATCATGACCTGAGCCGAAGGCAGACACTTAACTGACTGAGCCACCCAGGCACCCCAAAAGTGTTACTTAATAAAACAAAGACCATTACTCTAAAGGCAAAGAATTTTAATGACAATGTAAAATACAAATATGTTATATTAATTTTTTTTTAGTGACAAAGCTCAAACTTCCTACAGAGCCATAAGACCCATGTGTAGTTGATAAACACATCCAAAGCCTGATTCATTTTTAAAATTTACTTTTTAATTTACTTTCTAATCCAAAGTGTACAGCTCAGTAAATTTTTACGTACAAATAAACCTATGAAAACACCATCCAGCTGGAGATCTAAAGCATTTCTGATGCCCCAGAAAATTCCCTCCCACTCCCTCCCAATCTCTCTCAAAGGTAACCAATATTCTGAGATTTGTTTCTTTTGCTTAACATTATGTCTGCAAAATTCATTCATCTTGTTACATAGAGCAGTGCTTTATTCTTTTTCCTTCCCGTGTATTATTTCACTGTATGAATTTACCCCAAGTTACTCAACTACTGTTGATCAATTTTTGTTCCTCTTCTTTCTTCCTTTTTCTTCCTCCCTTGCCCTCTTGCTTTCTTTCTTTTTCTTCTTTCTTTCTTTTTTTTTTTGGCTTTTAAGAATAAAGCTGCTATGATCATTCTCGTCTATGTCTTGATTAGTTTTAAAAATTGATTTAACATTCAGCTATTTTTTAATCTCATTGTCATTGAGATTCAGAAAGCTTTTCTCTACAGGCAATAATTTCATAAGGAGTCAACACTTTGATGTTTGTGACTGTCTATTTCTTTTGTGGGTGGAAGAAATACTTTTTTGCTTCTTCTAAGAAATGAAAAGTTTTAGAATCATAGAGCCTAAAACAAATTGAAGAGTAGAAAGTATTCTTTAAGAAATACTGTTGAGGTCATCTGTTCTCAGACACTGTTTAATGTGACTGTCTACAGTGCTATTTTAAAAGTTATTTTTAAATCTTTGATAAGATTTGGAGAGAATTCAAGCTGTGGGTGGATGTCCCGCTGTGAAGGCAATGATTTGAGAAGTCTGTCTAGGGGTTAAGGGATTATTTTGGAAAACATTAAGAACTTGAAATGCCTTCATCCCTTTGTCATGTGCTTAGATGCTTTTATTATTTGAAATGTAGAAAAAAAATCTGCTTCCATCTTAGAAGAATTGTTTTTAATTTCAAGGCCATGCAAGTTTTAGTGCTATCTAGGGCATATATTTTAGGGTAACAAGATAAGGGGAAGACAGGGGATTATTTATGAGTGGCTCCAAGCTCTACCTGGTTTTCTCCTAATTCGTATCTCCCTCACCTAGAAAGCCCCTTGGGACACAGCCTCCAGCGAGGCTTATACTACTGATTGGCACTGGCAGCCTGCTGGGAGAAACTGAGTGACCCAGGCCCAGGGAGAATGTTGTGGTCTGCTGTTCTTAATAATAAAACCTGAAAAGCTGAAACCTACTATGTGCTAACCCACTGACTCATAACAGTTCCATTACTACCTTACGGAAGTAAGGAAACACGGGCTTTAGAGAGTTAAGTAATCTGTCTAAGGACCTACTGCTAGGAAGTAGTGGAGTTGGGATTGAAAGGCAGCTTGTCTGACGGTAGACTCTGGGCTCTTATTAATACACCAGGCAGACCTGTGCTAGCACTTAGTAGGATTGTCTCCTTTCCTCCAGTCGAGGGCGGGTCTATACCTAGAGCTGGAGTCAAAAACACAAGAGACGCCAGGCAAGTAATAAAAGAGGGAAGTGGGATCGGCACGATGCTAAGAATTAGTAATAATCAAAATAACAACAGACATTTATTGGTTGCCACTGTGCGTCTGGCACACTCTAAGTGCTTTACATGGTATAACACTCTCAATCCCCTGAACAATCTCACGAGATGGACGCTATTATTATGCCCCTTGCACCTGAGAGGAAGCTGAGGGTCACAGAAGAGAAAACACTTGCTCAAGGTCACACATCCAGGAGTCCGGCCCGAGGGCCTGCACTCTTAGCCCTGTGCCTATAGCTGTGGGCTCCTGGAGGGGTGCACAGGGGGGGCACTGGACATGCTTCCAGCAAAGGCAGAAACTGCTACTCAGCTCCAGATGATTGCCCTGCAGAAATTCATGCCCACTGGTAATATGGAATTTCACACGAAATCTCCCAATTTTTAAAAGTTAGCAATTAATTAAAAACAAAATACCTGAGCAGGGCAAACAAAACTAGCCTGGGGGCTGAATCTGGCCCCCAGGCTTCGAGTCTGTGATCTAGTTACGGAGAGTGTGAGTTTTCATGGCATGAGAGGATACCTGAGCCCAGTAACATCCGCATATTGGCTTCTGAATGTAACTCAGAACTGTGTTGACAGCAAGTCCTGTGTGGTGAGAGCTGAGAAGTGTCCTGACTCCTCACAAAAGGCCTTTGTGAGTGGACACCAGTCACCACCACGTTGCTGGCTGTCCAGATCTTAAAATATCGGGGCCATGAGGCAGTAGTTTCCTTTCTAAAGGATATTTAGATTACAAACTAATGTTTTCATCTGGCTTGCAAAAGGCTAGCATAAATTTATCAGGTCCTGGGTATTATATTAACTTTCTAATTCTGTTCAGTCTTAAAGGGACCTGAAATCATCTTGCCTGTAAACTATCTGCTTGTATTCCAATTTTTTATTTATTGAAGACTGTCATCCCTGTACCACTATGGAAGAAGTAGAATCTAGCAACGTATGTAATAAAATTTCAAAAGGCCATTTATCCATATACAAATAATCTGTTAAACTAAATGTGATTGGATGCTTTTTTCCCCTCTTAATATTTGTCACTTGTTTACTTGATGCTTGTTTTGTCACCAGCCAGCATGTATAGGGGAGCCATAGTTTTCATTTTTTATTTTTAAAGATTTTATTTATTTATTTGACAGAGAAAGAGCGCACAAGCAGGGGGAGCAGCAGGGGGAGAAGGAGAAGCAGGCTCCCTGCTGAGCAGGGAGCCCGATGTGGGACTCGATCCCAGGACCCTGGGATCATGACCTGAGCTGAAGGCAGGTGCTTAACCCACTGAACCACCAAGCACCCCGAGCCATAGGTTTTAGACAAAAAGTTTACTAGGCAACATTTTTAGAATTTTGTTTCTTTTACTTCATTTTTTCTTCTTTAGGCCTTTATGTTCATTCTGGGCATATATTCTAGCCTCTTAAGAAAACATCTTTAAGTGCTGTTCTGAGTTTCTCAGGGCTGTCATAACAGAGTACAACAAACTGGCTGACTTAAACAACGGGTTTATTCTCTCACAGTTCTGGGGGTGCCAAGTCAAGCTGTCAGCAGAGTCATGCTCCCTCTAAAGGCTCTAAGGAGGGGTCCTTCCTTGCCTCTGCCTAGCTGACAGTCCTCAGTGCTCCCCGCCTTATCCCTGTAACACTCCCATTAGTCCTCTGTCATCACATGACCTTCTCCCCTCTGAGTCTCTGAATCCAAATCTCCTTCTTACAAGGACACCAGTCACTGGATTTAGGACCCACCCTAGTCCAGGATGAACTCCTAATTTGATTCCATCTGCGAGGACCTTATTTCCAAAAAAGGGCACTGCAGGTTTGAGGTGAATTTTTTGGGGGGAGTGAAATTTTTGGGGGTGGCGAGGACACCCTTCAACCCAGCTCATGCATCTATTAGTAAGTTGTACAAAAATAGTCAGAATAGGTACAGAACAAAATTCTTAATCATTAAATAAGACTTGAAATATAAGCCAACAATCGGCTGGCAGCTTGAAAGTGCACACTTTTATAAAACTTTACAGTATGCTTTTTGGATGTTAACCTGATTCCTTCTAACTTCTTCCTACCTTTCTACTCTACTCTCATTCCCTCCTTTGCCCTATTTTCTTCATCGACTTGTTAAAATTTCTCTTTTATCTTGCCATATTCTATGCATTTTTATAAAACACTTGATGCTTTTCTAGAAAAAAAGAATGGTAGCAATAAATAAAATAATAAAATAACCACTGTTAATTTGATGGTAGGGTTGAGATATTGGCCTCCGTTTGAGAACAAACTCATTATGAGATGCTTTCTAACATGATAAAATGCCGGTGTAGATCTCAGAGTGATGTCTCTAATTGCCTAGACCTTTTTACATTAGGTATCTGCATGAGTTATAACTCCTTTGTGAAGATAAAAAGGTTGCTGCAAGAAATTGCCCCAGTGCTGTGAGAGCTGTCAGACTGGAGGGCATCTCAAATGAGATTAATGATGTCTGCCTTAATATAAGAAGATTTAGCATAACCAAGATTATGGATTCTGCAGAAACCTGTCAGCACTCATTTATTTGGAATAAATATTATTTTTAATTAAAGTCCTAAGGTAGGTTATTCCTGAACTAATGAGATCTACAGTGATTTCCTTTGGGAATTAATTTTCTTTCTTAATTCTCAGTCATTTTGATGATTATGGTTGATTCAATCTTATGCGTGGCAGTCAGTTTTATAGGACATGCTGATTTCTAGCTAAGGGCGCTAACTGACCCTGTATTTGTTTTTACATGGCACTTTCATTTTCTAATTATATTTATCATTTAACCCAAATACTCTTAAAGGTTTGTCTGTCCAACTTAGCTGTCTATGGTGAGTTGGCTTTATAGAATAAGATCACTCACAAGAGGGTAAGCTTCATTCTAAGTGAAATGGCAGGGAACATAAAATCCGAAAATCATAGCATTGCAGTTTTCAACTATTTTTTAATTGATTCTGGTTCTCTGGTAGGCACTGTGCTGAGTGTTTTACATACATCAACTCTAATCCACATGGGAACTCTGCAAGATAGGTATTACCATTCCGTTGTGTTTTTAAAAAACATTTATTTATTTGTGTATTTATTGAGAGGGGGTGGGGCTCACGTGTTGCGGTGGGGGAGAGGGGCGGAGAGAAAGGGAGAAAGAGACTCTCAAGCAGACTCCACGCTGAGTGCAGAGACCCACCAGGGCTCAGTCTCACGACCCTGAGATCATGACCTGAACTGAAACCAAGAGGCCGCTGCTGAAAGGACTGAGCCACCCAGGCACCCTGCCCCCCTCAATCCTGCTTACTAGATATTGGAACAGAGATTCAGGAAGTAGATTCAGTAGATAGCTCATGCTCATACCACCATGCCATGCAGTCTCGACAGCAGCAATCCGCCAGCAGCGGACCTGCACATAAACATCAGTGCTTACCAGTGTGTAGCTCAACCAGATTTTCAGTGACTCCATAGAGTTGGTGTGCAACAAACACCTCCAAGCTTTATGGTGCAAAAAAGCCATTTTATGACACTCATAAATTCTACCAGTAAAGAATTTAGACAGGGAAATGACGGTGGTTTATCTCTGGGCCTCAGCGAGGGAGCTCAGAGGTTGGAGAGGTCTTCACTCACATGCTGGGTGTTGGCTGGAACCTCAGACGGAACTGTCAGCCAGAACCCCCATATGGCCTGGGTGTCCTCACAACAGGGCAGCTCCTGGGTAGTTGGTCATCTTATAATGCCCACCCAGGGCCCCAAGGGTGAGGATCCTGAGAATTAGGCATGGGCCTTTCCTGAACCAGGCTTGGAAGTTAGGCTGGGCCACTTCTGATACATTCTTTTGGTTAAAAGATTCAAGGAAGGGGACCTAGACTCCCACCTTTCAATGGGAAAAGTATCAAAGAATTTGCAGACGTGTTTTAAAGCCATCACAGCATATAACAAATACTCTACCACATACTGCTGTCTCTGGCTTACAGGTTGGATTTGGGGTTCTCATCTATCTCTCTTGTTGGACCCCATCCCCTTCTGCTGATTCATTTTGTTCCCAGAAATATAAACAAGGGCATGCTCAAGGCAAATGTACCTCTATTACTAGCTGGGGCTTCTGCCCCTACTTTCTAGCTGATATGCTACCTTGCTACAAGGATTGGGAGACCTCTTTTCAACCATTTCTTTTAAGGACAGACAGAAAGAGACAGACTATGCCTCTCCTTTACCTTAGTTTGTCTTGGCTTTTCAGGACCAAGAGCAGGCTAAAAAATTCAAATTTATTGCTTCACTCACACACAATAATGCACTTGTTAATTCAATCTTTAGCAAATTAAAATATTTGTTGACAAGAAACTATTGATCAAGTGGTTGATTGGTAAATGTAGAATTAGAATTGAATTCAGCGTTTTCCATGTGCTTACAATAGAAGATGAATGAAAGGGTCTTTTTTCCCTTTCCTTTAGAGGAGAAAAAGTTGAATAAAGACATGGAAACTACTTAAATGTAAAAGGAGGTGGTTAGGTACCAGCGTTAGATTGATGATTTGGTGACTCCTTTCCCTTGGCTCCTCACCCAAGAGATCATACCAGTACGACATAAAGTCAAGCTGAAACATGCGTGCTGCGTCTCTCTAAAGGTGATACATTCAGGCTCAGAGAACCACTCTTAACTGATTAGTATTGGCCTGCAATAGAGCAAAGAACAATGGTGATTAGGAATTCTCAGGGTCTAAATGCCACTCATGTGGTGTTTGAAACGTTTACATATAAACTATTACTGTTACTGCTTAATATAACTTCATGGAAAAGGTGTCTAGTAGCCTTTGGAGACCTGGGAAAGGGAACATGCCACCTCTAGCAGTATTCCTAGAAATTGTTTTCTGAATTAATGGAAATTTGAATGAGTAGATGGGGTATGTAGTTGGGTTTCTTCAGGATTTTGCTAGCTATATTTTTATTTTTTTTATTTTTATTTTTTAAAGATTTTATTTATTTATTCGACAGAGACAGAGACAGCCAGCGAGAGAGGGAACACAAGCAGGGGGAGTGGGAGAGGAAGAAGCAGGCTCCCAGCGGAGGAGCCTGATGTGGGGCTCGATCCCATAACGCCGGGATCACGCCCTGAGCCGAAGGCAGACGCCCAACCACTGTGCCACCCAGGCGCCCCTATATTTTTATTTTTAATTAGGTTTTTATTATAATTCAGTATAGTTAACATACAGTGTTACATTAGTTTTGGGTGTACAATACAGTGACTCAACAATTCTCTACATTACTCCGTGCTCATCACGACAAGCGCGCTCCTTGATCCCCAACCACTATTTCACCCATCCCCCACCCGCCTCCCCTCTGGTGACCATCAGTTTGTTCTCTATAGTTAAGAGTCTGTTTCAGGATTTTACTATATTTTTAAAGGAAATATTATCTTATGATTCATAATTATCAGGGTATTTTCTGCTCTGACGAGCTAAAACACTACATTTCCCAATCATTCTTGCAACAGGAGAGCAGTCATTTGATTAAGTTTTAGTTGTGTTGTAAACTTCCAGGTCTCTTTTAACTTCTTAGTCTTCCTGAAAGGCAGGGAGGACATCTTTCTGCTGCCTGCATTGTGGGCATGTGGAATGTGAGAATGCTAGCTCCAGCCTCAGTCAGACTGAAGTACGTGCTGGAAGCCACTGACCGAAGAGCTCCAGTCCCTAATGTCTGACTCCATCGTAACTGCCTTAAATGTCTTTTCCTTGAGAAACATTTTTCCTATTTAAGCCATTGTTTGTTGTTGCTATTGTTGTTATGCTATTGTTATGAAATGGATACACTTAATTAATCCTAATTGATACACTGCCCTTGAAGATAAATTTTATCAGCTTTGGTCTCAGCAGGGAACAGAGGACCTAGGCAAAAGCGTTTAATGAAGGTATTAAATACAGGGATGCGGGCAGGGGTAAGGGCCCCAATCAGGGAGTAGTAGCTATAGGAAACTGTTCCAGGCCCCAGGTCTGAGGGGCAGGAGGAAGGAGCTGTTACTAGAATATGGCGAGAGGTACACCTTTGGGAAAGGGGCTAGCCTACTAGAGCTGTGGCCTTCGGAAAGCAGCCACAACTGAAACATGGCCCAGCAAAGGGACAGAGACCCAGTTCTCTCTGCTCCTTCCTCTAACTTCCTGCCAATGCCTCCAATTGGCTGAACCCAACCAAAGGCTGGAGGGCAAGGGAAACAGGATGTTACAGTCTATAAGGTCAGCCTCCTGGGACATTGCGACCAATGATTTTAGGGGGAATATGGAGGGAACTAGCTGCATAAAATGTATCCTATTTAAAAAGTGACTTTTTAGTTCTTAAATGATTTGGAGAGTGATATAATCTTATTTTGCATAAAATCTTATTTTGCATAAAATAATGTAATTTGAAATTTTATTTACTGTTGCTATTATAGTATAAATAAAAGGTACATACTCTATGGCTTAGCAGTTTCACTTTTAGGAAATCTATGCAGCCATTCAAAAAGAATGAGGCACACAGATGTACCTCCAAGGCAACATACCAGGGGAAAGAGTTAACCGCAGACCAATGTTTCCACGGTCTGAAAAGGGAGTCCATATGTCAATATCTCTACAGAGATGTATTTGTTTAAACATAGGGCAAGTCTGGGAAGGACGGTTAATAATGGTCACTTGGCAGGGAGACAGAGCAGCAGTGTAACAAAACTGGTTGCATATGGATGACTTGACTTTCCTGTTTTATAAAAAAATATTAAATGAAATAAAAACCTCAAGTCACAAAAATGTAGAAGATATCACTTAAGAAAAAGGTTAATTCTTGATATAACTTTCATTACGTATATTCTTTTACCAGGCTGATGTTGCCTGTATTTATATGAGGCCAGCAAATGAGCACATTTAATAAATTATATGTGACCATTTGCTAGCTGGCACATTGAAATTATGTAATTTATAGAAAACATACACATGATGATTGAGTACACTTTGAAGTACTTAGAAACAGAACTAGTTTAATGAAATAGTGGCCATTCACATTTAATATACACATTCCGCATTGAACTAGAGACCAAAATTCAAATCTCCCAGTGACATTTAATTAGATTGATTTTTTGTCTCTAAAAGTAAAAATACATTTTTATGCTATGCTGTCTTTGCTGGCAAAAGGACAGAGATCTTTGTTATAGACTGTGGGAATTTTAAGGTAGCTTTTCAAAAAATAAGAGAAAAAAGCATATTTTTACAACTTTTTCATTGCTCTTTAAGGTCTGTTTAAATGCCTTTCAAAGGATTTAGAAATTAATTGAACAGAGTCTCTTGGGAATTACATTGCACAGTTATTATAGCAAGATGAGAATACTTAGAAATTGGAATTTCGTTAAGGACAACAAATAAAAACGAAGTCTCTGGTATTTTCTGAGGTATGGTGAATGGTAACATATTTGTTATTCTCTTATTAATTATAAAGAAGGGAAGTTAAAAGTCTCTGAGCATCTTTTTCTGAAAGCAGCCCACAGGACCTCTGAAACACAAGGCTGGTTGTAGGGACAGTGTTAATGTGAATCGGTATTTGCCTTGAAGTGTTTCTGGTAGAACAGCTGTTAAGTAACACAGGACTTTGGATGCTGATTATGCCCTATGGTAGGTCCACAAATTTAATGAAATATTTTAAACATGCAGAAAACTGTATTTATGGGAGAGGATAATTTTGGATGACTTTCCATTTTCACCTCATATACTGAGATTGCAGCGGATTCAAATACACGGCATTTTGAAAAGAGTATTTTTTCAAACTACTAATAGTTATGAGTTATCTTCTCCAGGCCAATTAGACGTACCATAGCAGAAAGAGAAGAGAGAAAAGCAACAATGGGGCTAAATAAATAGTCCAGTTACAGAAGTCGTTTAAAAAATCTAGGAATTTTTAGCAGTAGTCATTTGTCCATTGTGCTGGTATTTGGAAAACATTTATTTCTCAATTATTTATGCTTTCAATTCCATTTTAATTTTATGCCATACTTCTTGTGGAACCCTCACAGACAGACAGACTATAGTTCTGGAGTTTACTCCACAGTAAGGACACGGGATTTTAGCAGTTCGTTTTTAAAAAGATTATGAAGGGAGCCCGCGCTTACTACGCTTTTTACACTGTGGGATTTCAGCCCAAGTATCGTGTTACAAGATGCTAAGAGAGGGTCAGTTCAGTTCATCGTTCTGTCTGAGAGCTGTACCAGGATCATTTTGCCATTCCTTCTCAAGATCTAAAAATAAAACGGTACACTGTTGAGTTTACAGTGGTGTATTACTATACTGGTAGCCTTTACTTCTTGAGCACCGGCCTATGGCCTGCAAGGACAGCAATCACAGGAGCCAGCGGGTGGGCCCTGAAGGACCACATCCACAACATCTGAAATATTATTTAAGCAATAAAAAAATTACACTAGAAAGTCTGGACTAGTGTAGAACTAGTAAGATCCCTGCTTAAACTCTACTCCACTGTTGTGGCCCCAAATGCAACAGAAAGGCACCATGTACTCTGTATTTACCCGTGACATTTATTTAGGATTTTTTTTAAAATTGTGGTAAAATACACATAGCAATTACCATCTTAACCATTTTTATGTCTGCAGTTCAGTGTTATTAAATACATTCACAGTGTTGTGAAATCATCACCACCATCCATCCCCATAACACTTTTCACCGTGTGGAACTGAAACTCTTTACTTATTAAACAATAGCTCGTTTTCCCCTCCTCCAGCCTGGGCAACTACCATTAAACCTTCTGTCTTTATGATTTTAACTACTCTGAATAACTCACATAGGTGGAATCATAACAGTGTTTGTCTTTTTGTGATAGGGTTATTTCATTTAACATAGTGTCCTCAAGGCTCATCCATGTTGTTGTGTATTGTAGAATTTCCTTCCTCCTTTTTAAGTTAACGTACACTGTTATACCAGTTTTAAGTGTACAATACAGTGATTCAGCACTTCCATACATCACCCTGTGCTCATCAGAGGTGCCTTCCTTAATCCCCATCACCTATTTCACCCATCTCCCCACTCTCTCCCCCCCCCGGTAACCATCAGATTGTTCTCTACAGCTAAGAGTCTGTTTCTTGGTTTGTCTCTTTCTCTTTTTTTAATCTTTGCTCATTTGTTCTGCTTAAATTCCACATGAGTGAGATCGTATGGTATTTCTCTTTCTCTGACTGACTTATTTCGTTTAGAATTTCCTTCCTCTTTAAGGCTGAATAATATTCCATTGTATGTATACACCACATTTTACTTATCCATTCATCTATCCATGGACACTTGGGCTGCTTCCATGTTTTAGCTATTGCGAATAATGCATTATGAACATGGGTGTGCAAGCATTTCTTTGAGACTGTACTTTCAATTCTTTTGGTATATACATAGGTGTATATTTATTTTTTGTACTGGTTTC
Source organism: Ursus americanus (assembly GCF_024610735.1). Taxonomy (NCBI): domain Eukaryota; kingdom Metazoa; phylum Chordata; class Mammalia; order Carnivora; family Ursidae; genus Ursus; species Ursus americanus. The sequence continues at coordinate 52,119,903 of NC_142146.1, read as the reverse complement.
AAATAGCTTGAGTAATTTAAATAACCAGACTGTTAAATAGACTGCTCATTCGACATGGGCAAATTCATTCTTCTTTCATTGGAAAATATTTATTGAGAGCTTTCTGTGTCAGGAATGGGCTAGATCCTGGGGGTACAATGATAGCAAAAATAACTTGGAAATACAGATGATAAGAGCATTTTCTTTGATTTAGAAAAAACCCACCAGCTAAATATATTGATCAATATCCATCCCTGTGATAAAAGGTGAAGATGGTTAGAGAATTCACAAAGTGTCCTTTCTTACCTTTGTTTTTACTCCTGTTCTGTGGTGAAGACTCAAGTATTTTCTTATGAAGGTGATGAGCTTTTTCATTATTCCATAACTGAGTTCCAAGGAGTCAGGCTTACATTTAAAGGATGGCATTTAAACATTTTCTAAATAATTCAAGTACTGTATCAATTGAGTAATGGCCAAGAGCTGGTTTAAAATTCCTTCTGTAGGGGTGCCTGTGTAGCGCAGTTGGCTAAGTGTCCGATTCTTGGTTTCAGCTCAGGGTCGTGATCTCAGGGTCTTTGTGGTCAGCACAAAGCCTGCTTAAGACTCTCTCTCCTTCTCCCACTGCCCCTCCCCCCTGCTCTCTTTCTCAAATAAATAATTCTTTAAAAAAATAAATAAAATTCCCTCTGTAATACTCTACAAATCTACAATACACAATACCAAGGAGTTTTGGGGTAGGGAAAAGGGGGAAGGAAGGAGTAACATGGGCACAAGAATTCCAGATCAATTCATCCGCAGTTCAGTGATAAAAATGTCACCTGTCTCGTTCCATTTCCAGCTTTTGTTACTATCTTATTTGTTCACTTAAAGATTTTCACTGGATGCCCAAATGAAAGGAAAATTTGGGGTAAGATCTAACCACAGAGAAGTGGACCCTATCTTTTAGTTCCAAAATGATGCTTTCTGTAACAGTACACAGTGGAAAAACAAAGAGTATCGGGGAACGCACAGTGATCCACACAGCTGTGCAAGGCTTTACTGGCAGGTGCGATGCTCTCACAGAGGTACTGAAAGTCTCCTTTGAGTTACCTTTGCACGTCTTGGCTCATGTCATCTTGGTGGTGATACAAGACTGTTGATGCCAGTGGCCAAATGAAGGCTTGGCTTATTCATCCAATTCTCTACCAAAAGGAAGAAATGGTCAGAGAAAGCCAAAGGGTAACAAGGAACCACAAGTTTTGCCTGGATTTTTCCTAAGAGTGAGAGGCAGGGCCACCTGGGTCTTTCACAAGAGGGATGCTTCCCTGGATTAGAACTGTGATAGTTCCCAGCCTCCAAGGCAACTATTAGGAAAATGGAGGGGGATGGCTGTGAGTCCTTGTGGCTCCAGGAGCCATCTTATCCTTCAAGTCTTCATCAGTTGTGATTTCTTCCATGAAGTCTTCCCTAATTTTCTAACTTGGAGTAATTTCTCTTTTCAACATGGTTGCAACCATGTCCTCTCCTCTGCCACTAAGTAGTATATTTCTTATGTCATATACCGGTCTGGGCTTCCTAACCAAACCTATTGGAGGCAGGATCCCCACTAGATTCACCTGTGTATACCCAACTGCACTTATGGTGCCCAGTGCAACCTAGGTATTGAAAAAAAAAGATTAATGAGTAAGTGGCTAAATTTGACTGAAGAAGACCTGAGATCCCTCATGTAAGTAGACGGTATAGGTCATTAACTGCAGAGCAAATAGGGTTTCCTGTGTTCTTGGCCAGGAGGGCGATCAGGGAAAGCTGGGGACAAAGCTGGATGGAATCCACTGACCACGGAATTTCAAGTGCATACATAAGGAGTACACTGATGTTGGGGTGCAGCTTTTCACACCATTACCCATGCAACTATTTGTTCCATATTTCATTAAGATGGCTAGCATGCTAAAATGTTATGTTGGCATAAACAGAATGCTTCTTCTATGAAGGGCATTCTTTTACGTTATTTTGCTGAAAGATCAAAGAAGGCAGGTCCACTCTTAGCATCCTCATTTTATAGGTGAGGATGCCGAAGCGAAGCAGGTGAATGACTTAATGTTCTTATTCCATTTTCCCCGAGAATGTAGTCAGAAATGAAAACCTAACTTATATTACTAGCACTCATCATTTTGTATGAAATCAACGTTTCAATAAACACCAAGGTCTCATGTAAGTCCAAATTGTTATCATTAGTCAAGTGACATGAAAGGGATCGTTGTGTTTTATGGACTCATTATATTAGGATATTAAGAGGCCGGGATGCATCACCTAGCTTGAGTATGGTGATATATTTGATAGTGTTCTCTGAAGTCTTTCTCATTAAATTTGATTTGGCTTGTGTGGTAATATTGTAGTCTTCAATAGGAATGTAGGTAAATGAAGTTAATAATACATTAAAATGAATCATACTGGAAATCAGGAAGGAGGGGAATAGTCATTGAGTTCCTTCAGGGACTAAAGTTTAGTTAATTAAAAAAATAACTTGATTCTCCATCTCTGTGAAAAATTTAGCTTTAAAATACAAATCAACTGTAACTTCTGTATTTGGGCTACTTGCCACAAAGGAACACTGGTGTTAAATATAATTAACGTAGATCACAATATTTTCACTAGTTATAGGTAAGGAACATCAGGTATACTGGAAAAAAATGCCTAGTCCAGGTTCCCTGGAGAATAACTGGTGGCCCAAATGACAACCCATATTCTTGCCTAGACCACTGAAATATACTTTTCAAAAGAGTGAGAATCCTTTTACTGTTTACAAGTTATGCAAAGAATGAAATACAAAATATTTCAAAAATTGTAATCTCTTTTTTAGTCACTAAAAATGTGTGTATCTGTATTAAAAATCACACAAATCTGAGTTTATGCTGGGTACTTTTACTGACAGCTAAAAAAGAAAGGAAAAGAAAAGAAAAAAAAAAAAAGAGAAGAAAAGAAAAGAAAAAAACCACTAGGACCTCCTTAGAATGTGAACTATGTTTTATGAGAACAAGTATTTTGTCATCGGTCTATTTTCCATGCCTTTTGCAACTGGAATCTTTGTATTTTTAAAGTTTTTTAACAGTAATTAGAGTTTTAGTAGTTTCACAAATATAACAAAGATGGCTTTAAACTGTCCTATATATTGGTAATCCTCTCCCAAAAACTTTTCAGGTTTATCTTGTATTGTAAGGCACAGTCTTCACAGAGACCAGATTAGAGCGAACAGACAACAGAACAAAATAGAAGGGAAATATTCATGTCAGCTGTTGAAAACTAGTTTTGTAAGGCAAGGCCTAGAAATCCTTATCTCTGGCATGTTTAGTATGAAATGCATAGTTGAGTTTCATTCAGCTACTAGAGAAAGGTATTCTACAATGACAGATTGCCTTATCAAAATTACAATTAGCTGGCTTCCTCTGCAAGGAATAGCAGTTGGTTCAGTAAGACTGAAGTGAGAGCTCTTACCAGCTTTGTCAGAAATGATTTCCCCATCATGGGTATTTGTTCAACTGATGAGGTCTAGTATGAACATATGGTTTCTAGAAGAATGAGCTGGGATCTGCCAACATTTTTAAAAGGAACACTTAGTAAATGCTGATCTCTAAGCAATAAATCATCAATTTATTTAATTTTCAAGAAACGTTTTCAAAAAATACGTTTTTCCTGTAAGATTAACATGCTCATTCTGCTTAAGATTGTTTAGAGTGCTTTTCATTCTGCCTAAATTTTTACAATAAGGTGAAATGAAAGATTCAAAAATGGTTTCATCATACATGGAAGATGAAATCTCACATGGAGAGCATATAGTTTGATTCTTACATATGCATTATTAATTAAAATTATGTCCTTAAATGACGACTTGATATTTTTCCAATTTTACTCAAACACTACTGTGTACCATTTATTTTACCACTGATATTTTCAGGATTAACTTTATTAACAGTATGACATTTTCATGCGTTGTTAAATTTTACACTAGTTTTAGTGTTCACGATGTTTGATTAAGTTCAAATCAATAAATATTCAAGCCTACATGAGAATGAATGAAATATTACCTTTTCACATAATCAGCTAACTGCTTTTTAAGAGTAAAAAGTTAATATTGGGATTTAAAAACCTAAATTTCCAATGTTACTGTTAATTCAACCATATGTACATTACTTAGGCCACAGGACTGCCCATTAGCCTTTCTTGTCGGAGAGCAATTAATCTCTTGAACCACTTTTCCTCAGCATCAGCTTTCTCAATAAATAACTGAAATAAGAAAAAGAAAAAGGAAAAATGTTATTGTTTGCCAATAACCTGGATTAGACCTTATGTAACATAAATTACCTTTACAGAATACATCTTCTAGCACGAGATTTGGATACTGTTTAACTTTTGGGGACTTCTCAACTAAAGAAAACCTATTTGGAATTAATAATGCTCAGAAAGTCTTGGAGTAAAAGGACTAATATCAACACTATTTGTTCACAATTTTACACCGTATTTTGTGAGGTTTATTTTCTAGACCCTTTCTCAGAGACACAGTGGAATGACACCAATTCAGAGCAGAGAGCACAATATGATGTCCATGACATGCTCTGTTCAATGAACCAAATTAGAGGCAGAATTAGATCTTTTGGGTCAGATTTAAACAACAAACAAACCAACCTCGTCTTTTGGCCTATTTTTGTTAAGCATAGAAAGAAGACTTCTGAAAGTCAGACAAGTGATTTGGACCATACCAGATTCAAATCTGTGTAACCGCTCTAAGGGACGGGGGTCAGCTGCTTGTTTCTAGCAAATAGGAACGTACGAATCCATTTCCTCCAACAGTCTTGTCGTCAGCACAAGATGACAACAGTTTGAATTCACTTCAGTCAGCTAGATTTCAGCGGGCATTCTTCAGATCTAAGGAGCTTACGTTTGGATGGGCCAGAGAATTGTCATCTTGGTACTTGATGGCGGTGGGGATGCTGCTGGGCTCTATTTCTTTTTCCCCGCTGGGAGGACCAGCAGCTGCTGGTGCTGACGTCACAGCAATGTGCTTCACCTCACCGGGCTCCACGGACTGAAACGTGTTATGTCAATATTTTATTAATTAGGTCACAATATGCAGTTAAAATTTTGCTTTAACAAAATTTCTTATTTTGAATAGTAATTGTTCATTTAGTCTCCTTTGAGATAATACTAATCATAAAAAGACTCTAGGTGACTGAATGAGAAACAATTCTTCTTAAAACAAGCAAACAAATACAAAAACATGGAGAAAATGTTCATCATTTTTTTATGATCATATTTTTCTTCAGAAATTGGGACTTATGAGTCTACATTACAGAAAAACATATTTCATAAATCTAAATTCTATTAGTCAAAATAAGCAACAAATCTCCAGCATTCATTTGGTCTCTTTAGAGATGAAAAGCAAATTCAAAGGTTATTTTGTTTTTGCTTTTTAAATCACAGCCTCAGTGAGATATAATTCACATATCACAATTCACATAGCTTTTAGCATATCCACAGTTTCACGACCAACACCACAAGCAACTTCAGAATATTTTCATCCTCCTCCCACAAAACCCCGTACCCATTAGCAGTCACTGCTCCCCATTTCTCCCAGCCTCCCCACCCCTATGCGACTACTAATCTAGTTTCTGTCACTACGGATGTGTTTATTCTGGACACTTCATACAAAAGATCACACATTCTGTAGTTTTTTGTTGTCATTGGTTTGTTTTGTTTTCTGTGACTGGCTGCTTTCATTTAGCATGCTTTCAAGGTTCATCCATGAAAGGCTGAAGCATGCATCAGTACGTCATTCCATTTTATTGCCCCGGGATATTCCATCGTAGAACACTAGGTGCCAGGCCCTGGGCTCAGGGCTGCAGACACGAGGACTGATAAATCGTTGCTGCTGCCTGCAAGAAGCCAGCAGTGCTGTGCTCTCTTGGGTTAATTCCCATACCTCCCCCTCTGAGAAAGGAAAAGGCCAGGGAAGTGGCTAATTAGCAGCAAGGCTGCAGGGATAACATTTTGCAACGGACTTGATGAGAAGCTGAAATTGAACGTTAAAATAAAAAAACCTAAGATGACTGGGAGATTAATTCCACCACTCAGCCTTTTTTCTACACCTACTGGTTCTATACATGTAGTTTTTGAACCTCCATTTTCTTTTAATTTAGCTACTTCCGAGCATCCACTTCTCTGAATGAAGGGTGAAACAGATGCCACGGGGAAAAACATCTAGAAAATGAAATCTCCATGAATTAGTTGATCCTTTCTTAGAATGATTTATCTTAGAACTGGATATCCATCTATTTAGTATTTATTGAGTGCTACTAACTGCTAAGCACTGAGTACACAAGGGAGAGTAAAACAGGTATGTTCCCTGTACCAAATGGGGATTACATTTTGCTAATGGGACTGGCAGATTACTAACAAATAGATATCAAAATAAAGACATAACCACAAATTTTAACAAGGGACGTAGAGATACTTAAAGAGGTAACTGTTAAATTTGGCAGTTTTCTTCCTGTATTTGGAAGCCAATACTCCCCCAACCTCCACCCCTAGGTGTCAAACCTTTCTATGTCTCCAACATACCGGGTCTAGAAGGCCTACAGCCCTGTGTGATATTATACTGACCCTTTATAAAACCGAGGCTGTAGATCAGTAAAGCCCAACATTCTGCATAGGGAAAGGTGGGAAGTATGCTAATCTACTGAGGTCCAGACATCATTTTTTGGTAGTCTATGCTTCCATGCAGAGAACAGAAGGGCATGTCATTCTGCCTGTCTTAGCCATGCTTTGACAGGGCTTAGCTAGGAGACCGGCAGTACTGAACTGCCTTGAAGAATGGTGGAGTGCTGTTATTCTAGCTCCCAAAGATGTGGATCGCACACATTCAGGTGGCAGAGATAACATTCTACTACAAAAGGGAAGTGATCTCATTTTGTTTTTACCTGCCGTACATTAACATTTTCTTTGAGAAGTGCTTATGTGCTTTTCAGGTAAAGTTTTTAAAGATTAGGATCAGAGCATGGAAGTTATTATTTAAAGGGGTAATTAAAAAAATATATGACAGGAATCATCAATTGCTTCTTGATTTAACTGAGGAAAACTGCTGGACAAAGTTTGACTATAAAAAACCCACAACATGGCCACTATCAAGTATCTGGCTTCGAGTAGCACTGCCACCTGGTGGTTCCGTTTCTTGTTTTAAAATGTATTTCCAAGTAAGAGTAAGTTAGACCCTGCTGCTTAGGGTTATTTGCCCTCTTTCTGAAGATAGGTGGATATCTGCCAGCTACAACAATTTTTGGGTTGAATAACTGGCAATAAGCTTATCTGGGACAGCAGTTTGGAAATAAACTGCCTCTTGGTTCCTGAAGTTGATGATACGGCAGGAGCTATCAGATTATCTCCTCACTCAAGAGAGACGCGATTGCGGAGTTAACCTGTTAAATCGATATGTGTTGACGGAGACACAATGTCTAGCTTGTTATTGGTAATAGCCACTTTCTGGTAACAGCTCCTTAGCTTAATTAGTGGAATTCACACAGCTGAAGAAAGACTCTACCAACTGAAGGGGTTGTTAACACAGAGAAGCCTTTTCCAGAGATACAAACTTTATACCAATGTGTGTAGAACTGTCCAGAAGAGAAAGATGTTGAAACCTGGGTCATGAGTAATTTAGTCCTCAAGAGAGTTAGTCTTTGCTATGCATCAGGGATAGCCCCTATCTCCCCAGGATCTGGATGAAGTGGTCCTCAAGATAATTTACCTCCCTTTGCTAAGTAATCTCCTGATAAATAATTCAGCTTCTCAGGCATCCTGAATCACTACCTTCTATTGCAGACACAGACATTTTAGAAACTGGAAAGGGATATCATTTTCTAAACTAATAAATTGGACTTCCGTTTTATATTACAGCTGAGCGTAAATTTATTCACTGTTGGCCCATCACTCCTTTCTGATCATTTTGAAATGCAGTGACTAATAAAGTCCAGTGTTGGATGGCTAATACTTTAGACTGTTGTACGTTCACCAAGGTAAATGCCTTCTTCTTCTTCTTCTTCTCCTTCTCCTTCTTCTTCTTCTTCTTCTTTTTTTTTAGCATATTCCCCCATTAGTGAATTCATGCTTTCTTTATACTTAATAGGGAATGTGCACTGAGTTCACAATTATGAGAGACATTTGATGAGTAAAAACAAACACGGGCTCTGGAGTTGAATACATTTTGTGTGGGTGCTCTTTCTTGTCATTTATTAGCACTTTGACCATGGGTTATAAAATTTGCTGAGCCTCAGCTTGCTTAGTTTTAAATAAAGGTTACCGGGATTTCAGATAACTTATATATGCTAAATGTCTAGTATTAACGGTAGCCATTATTAGTTTAGTCACTTTAAGTTATTCAAACGTAAAAAACAAAGTGGGGTTATGTTACAACATTGTTTTACATCATTTGCTTAGTGCTTTAATGTTTCCAAATGCTGTGTTGACACAAATTGGCCCCAAGCTGATGTCTGTACGCTAAACCAGTAAGCTACTATGTAAAGCTGTGAAGTAGTGTTTTAACTATTTGCTTAGGAATACAATAGGTCACCAAGCCTCCAATGAGAATTTTAGGGTCTATCAACCATAAAAAATTACATAAAACAATCTGTGACCCAGCCAGAATGAGAATCTTTGCATCTCCAATTCCTTTTCAGAAAGCCACAGCCAAACGCAGCCTTCGGCATTCGGGAAGGGGAAGAGGTGGAGCAGAAGCAGAGAGAGGAAGAACAGCAACCGCTTTCCTTCCTGAGTGTCAGGCACTTGGCCAACTGTTTTATGTGAAGTTATCTTGCTCATCCTTATACAAACTTCTGCCAGGGGTATTACCTCCCTTTTAAGATAAAGTGAGCCATGCGGTTATCATGTGGCTTAAGAACACACAGCCAGTAAGTGACAGAATCAGCCCTGATCCTGTATCTGTCTGACCCTGTATCTCATGCTTTCGACCACTGCTTCCCAACTGCTAAACCTAAGATTTATTGTTATTTGGCTTTAATTTTAGAGGAAAGAAAAATGTTGGTAAAATATTTTAATTAAATACATTTTTAAGTGGCTCAGCTCAGAGTGCTGGATTAGTATTTCTAGGTTGCTTTTGCTTCTCCATCATGCTTATCCAATCTAGAACTAGCCAGCTCAAGGCTTTCCAGAATTGATTTTATTTCTTTGTGTGAATTACTGTTAAGGGCCACCTCTTTTAAAAGACAGCTGAAACAGTAGATGGGTTTCTCTTACTCAGATTCATGAGCGTTCCTTATGAAATTGAGAGGTCCCTATTTCATCTTTAAAAAAAAAAAGAAAGATTTATTTATTTTAGAAAGAGTGAGAGCACGTGTGAGGGGGGAGGGGCGGAGGGAAAGGGACAGGGAAGCTCAAGCAGACTCCCCGATGTGGGGCTTGATCTCATGACCCTGAGATCATGACCTGAACTGAAATCAAGAGTCAGATGCTTAAGTGATCAAGCCACCCCAAGTGCCCCTAGAGGCCCCTATTTCATCTTAATCCTCTCTACCCCTTATGGTGGTATCTCAATTAGAAGTGCGAGAAGCTATACTGAAGGTGAGAGAAAGTTCCAACTCAGCACTGAAAACTGAAACAACAGAAACTAATTATTAAAAGAATTAATAATGATGGTCCCTTTGATCAGCGATATAGTTGAAATTCCTTTATACTGGTTCCATGGAAAGCCATTTAACTATACAGGGTTTTGTTAGAGATTTAGGAAGAAGACTTCTTCTCTTGGATTTAGTCAGCTTAAAATTAATAACCTTCAGATGTTAAGGGAAATAATCTTTTAAAAACTTTTCTAGGGGATACAATGAGGTGAAAACATTACTAATTCTGGAACTGAAATATACAGGTATTATTACATTTATACCTTTCAAAAGACTTTAAAGGTAAAACCAGATCTAAAGATTTTCTGTGTTTCCCAGCAAGAGGTCTGCCTTACTGGTGAGCATGGAAACTTGGGGAATATTAAAAAATGTAAATGGGCTAAGGTGTTGACACTTAAGAGAGACGGAGCAACTACAGTAGAAGTTTTTAAGCACTACGCTTAGTTTACAGAATGTACTTAGATATAGAATAATTTAGGTGCTAGAGTATGTTATTTAAAAATAAGCACTTATTGGATCAAGAGCCATGTTAGATATTTGATACTCATTATATTTACTCCTCAAGAACTCCATTTTTGCAGTTCTATTTTACGAATTTGGAAATTGAGGGCTGAAGAGGTTGAGAAGCTTGCTAAAGACCATAAATCATGGCAGGAAGTGTGAGAGTTAAGATTCAAACTCAGATCTCCTTGAATCCAAAGCCCCATCCTCTTTCCTCTGTATCAGGTACGCTTCTGATCAATTTCCTTGCTCGCTGCTGGTTTTGCTAGTTATTGGAAGAGCTGCCAGTACCTTGGAGGAAAAAAATGGACTTAAAAATAAGTTTATTATTATTATTTTAAATAATTAAAAAATATTTTATTTATTTATTTGAGAGGGAGAGAGTGTGAGAGAGATCTCCGGCAAGGGGGAGGGGAAGAGGGAGAAGACAACTCCCTGCTGAGCAGGGAGACTGATGCGGGACTTGATCCTGGACCCTCGGATCATGACCTGAGCTGACAGCAGCCGCTTAACCGACTGAGCCACCCAGGCGCCCAAAAATAAGTTTATTATTAATAATTAGTATCAAAAGGGGAAAAGTTGTTTAGAGGAAAACCTGGTGTATTAACTAGAGAGGAATACGTATGTCCACAGAAAGAAAATGCTAGTTTATCTTAAGTGAGTCCAGTAAGTCAGGGTGAACCTCAGAAAACAAATATTAGGAAAGTAAATTTAAAAATAAATTACAATTCTTTCAGGACATATGAATGACCTTTTAATATGTAAGATATTCAAGAATAAGATATTAAATAAAATGAGCAACTATACTTATGGATGTTCATTTTACAGTTCCACCATTTTTTGGAGTTGTTGTGTGGCAAACTACAAAAAGTTCAAACGAAATCAGCAAACAAAGGCAGGGACCACGGGTTAACAGGGCTGGCTGGTGCCGTGCACCCAGCACGCAGCACATGCTCAAGTCACCTCTCCGGTGACATTCTAAAAAGTATACGGTAACTGAAAAGCTGTGCATGTCACTAGCATCAAGAGAAATGCTACTAGGAAAACAAAATGTCAATTTTCGCCTGACTACCTATCAGGTCAGAATGTGAAAAAGGACTTGGTGTTAACCAGGGTGTGAGAGGCAGACATCTCCTTGTACTTGTGGGCAGAGTCTGGATTGGTACAATGTATGTGGAGGATGACCATGAGAACATGTGTGAAAATAAATAATATTAACCCTAAGCAAATAACTCCATCTTGAAAAATTGATCTTAAGGAGATAATAATGGATATTTACAAGCATATATGTAACACCTTCAAGCTTACAACAACTTGAATATCTAGTATCAGAGAAAAAATAAATGAATTATGATAAATTTATGATAACTTCATCAGCAGGATACTGTACAGTCATTAATATATTTACAGATGTAGAGTATTTTTGAATAAGTGGTAACAATACCATGTCTTTATTACATGTATGTTATTAAAGAATACATGCGCCTCACAGTAGTATACCTTTTCTGACTAAAGGAACACATTCCTAAAGCTGGCCCTGATAATAATTGAAAGAACACACGCAATATTCAACAGAAATAAAATGCCAATCAAAACTCCTTTTACTGGAGTTGAAGAAGTGATAGCCATCTGGGCAAAGAGTGTAGACACATTACTATTTGGGTAATAATCTGATTGTTAAAGCTCTTTTCTAACTTTCCTCTAGCAGTGTCAATTCAAAAAGTAGATGTAGACACTTGAAAAGAAAACTATATGTTGATGAAATGCATATTACTACTTTAGAACTGTTGGCATTTTACTTTGTCTTCTCAGTGAGTTTTAAAATAAAAATGGCATCAGATATATTTTTACAAGTTAAACTTGAACTGCTTCTCACTGATTCATTCTCTCTCTCTCAATAACACACTGACACTCGCTCACCCTACTTCATCTCTCTGTTAGAAGGAAGCACTTACATTTAAGTAAAATCCATTAATAAAGCATCTCTTCAGTGGGCATCTAAAGGCTTATTCATAATGTCTGGATGAAAACTTACCTTTTTGACTTCTTTACTTGATCTGAATGTCTGCTGAACAAAAGAATCACTTTCAATGGCTTCAATTTCTTTTACTCTTTTTACTTGTTCGACCAGGGTGGCTTGGTCTAAAAAAAAAAAAAAAAGGGTACAATGTCAGTGTATTTTGGTGTGTAAGCTTGTTAACAACACTATTCTAAGCAAGGTTCTTTCTTTCTATGAAGTAATTTTATGACTTCTGGAATTTAACTGGATAAAAAGATGTTACAGTTAAGCTCTAACAAAAAACTATTTTCCCCTTGAGAACCACAAATATAACCTTCCTACACACCAAGGCTCTCACCTAAAACCTAATGAAACATTGCTGAGAAGGCACTGCTATCATGATCCAAGCTAATCTGGGCTAATCTTGTGGGAGGGCTTTAAAAATTAAAAAAAAAAACTTATTATGGAAATACATATAAAAGGAATTAACAGCACAATGATTCCATCTGCACCCATCACCCAGCTCCTATAGCCATGAACTCTCTGTTACTTCTTATTTATTGATCCTCACTTCATTTTCTTGGGTAGACCTGGAGTACTCAAAAGTAACTCCCAGACATCGTGCCATATTACCCCTAAATATTTAGTAGGCATTTCAGATAAGGACTAAAAAAACCAAAAGTAATATAACTACAATACCATCTTCATATCCAATAATATTATCAATAATGCCTTAATATCATCTTATACAGTCCATGTTTAATTTTCACTGTCCAAAAAAAATGTCTTTTTACAGGTAGTTTGTTTGAAACAGGATCCAAACAAGGTCCACACATTAGACTTGGTTGATAAGTCTCTTATATCCCTTTTAGTCACTGACAGCCTTCAGGCCCTCCCTTCCATTGCCATTTATTTATTGCAGAGAATGGATCGTTTACACTTGAAAATTTTCTACATTCTAGATCTGGCTGATTTTATCCTCACGATGTCATTTAACATGTTTCTCTATTCTTCATATTTTGTGTAAACCAATAGTTAGATCTAGAGGCTGGATATGATTCTGGCTCAATTTCTTTTGGTCAAGGATACATCATAGGTGATGCTGTGTAATTCCCATTACACCGTATCGGGATGTGCTGCTCCCAATTTTAAAGGTGTGAAGATTGATCAGTGGGTCCAAGGTGATGTCAGCCTGGCCCTATTATAAATTTCTTCATCAACTTTTCACTTAATGTTTTTGGCAGACATTAATGTTTGTTGATTAGATCCATTACTTCATGAAATGTTGCAAAATGGTGATTTCCTAATTCTATTATTCTCCCTGCATTTATTAGCAGGATCCTCTGTAAAGAAGAACTTCCCTTACTGACTGTAAAGTATAGTCTGTACAGGAAAGGCAGAATAAATGTTTAATTTTTCCCTTTATTTATCAATTTTGATCCATAGATGAGCATTATGAATTCCTGAATATTTATACACTTAACGTATTTTACTCTGTGTAATCATTTTCATATTTTGTTGCTCAAATTATTCTACCTTTGGGTAGTGGGGACATCCTGAAGTTGGCCCTGCATCCTTTTGATATGATCCCTCATAGTTAAGGTGTAACAAGATGTTCCAGGCTCATCTTGTACAGTTCCTGCCCGAGACCTGAACTTAGCCATTTCTCCAAAGGGCTCAGACTGCTTTTAGTGGGGAATGATATTTAAAGACAGTAACTTGGGCACCAGGGGTGTTCACTGTTTGTGGTTTGTCACTGCGTCTCAGCTTTTTCAGTGGGCGGGATGGGAAATGCATATTTTAAGAAAAAAAAGTAATATGAGTTCATGCTGATACTATCAATCAAATTAAAGACAAGGGCTTTTAAAGTCTCTGATTTTATATTTGTGTATTTTTTCTCTCATTTAAAAAATCTTAAGTCTTAATGATATGATCAAAAGTACTTAGTTGTTTCTCTTAATACTAAAGTTAAGTATGTATTAGTTTCAAAATAAAAAGACAAATATCACTATAAACAAGATGAATTGTCAAAACAGTATACTCTAAAGTTACCTGAATTAATTCTCCATGTGATTATGCTACCAACTAGATTTATAGCTAGGTTCAATTCGTTTCAGTTTATTTTTGATTTAGGTCTTGCTTTTTCTTTTATTGTCTTTGTGATCAACACATTTAAAAAAATATTTATTTATTTGTCTGAGAGAAAGAAAGCGAGTGAGCACAAGCAGGGGGAGCGGCAGGCAGAGGAAGAAGCAGGCTCCCCGCTGAGGAAGGAGCCCGATGCAGGACTCGATACCAGCACCCTAGGGTCATGACCCGAGCTGAAGGCAGACACTTCACCGACTGCGCACCCAGGCCTCCCTAATAGTAGTATTTTTTATTTGAGTACAATTGACACATAACGTTACATTAGTTTCAGGCATACTGTTGTTCATAGTAATCCAAGAACTATGTTTATGCTGTGCTCACCACAGGTGTAGCTACTATCATAATAAAACGCTATAATGATACCACTGACTATATTCCCTATACTATACCTTTTGCTCCCAGGACTTATTCATTCCATTACTGGAAGCCTGTACCTCTCACTCCCCTTCACCCATTTTGCCCATCTCCCAACCCCTCTCCCTTCTGGCAACTGGCATCTCTGTATTTGTAGATATGATTCTGCTTTTTGTTTTGTTTCTTTAGATTCCACATATAAGTGAAATCATCTGGCATCTTCCTTTTCTGTCTGACTTATTTCACTTAGCATAATAGCCTCTAGGCCCATCCATGTTGTTGCAAATGGCAAGATCTCATCCTTTTTTATGGCTGTGTTATTCCTGTGTGTGTGTGTGTGTGTGTGTGTGTGTGTACACACTGCATCTTCTTTGCCCATTCACCATCGATGGACACTGAGGTGCTTCCTTATCTTGGCTATTGTAAATAATGCTGCAATAGACATACGGGTACATATTATCTTTTTGAATTTATGTTTTCGTTTTCCTTTGGTAAATACCTAGTAATGGAATTGTGGCGTTACTGGACCATGTGGTATTTCTATTTTTAACTTTTTGAGGAACCTCCATTCTGTTTCCACAGTGGCTGCACCAATTTTTCTTCCCACCACCAGTGCACAAGGGTTCATTTTTCTCCATGTTCTTGACAAGACTTGTTATTTCTTGTCTTTAATATTTATTTTTTAGTTGCATAAAACACATGATTCCAAAGCCAAAATGTAAAACATCATTCAGAGAAGTCTAGGTTTCCTTTCCTCATTCTCTCAGTTCTTGCCCCAATCTATAGGTAACCATTTTTATTAGGTTTTGGTTTTTATCTTTCCTTTGTTTCTTTCTGAAAAAGTAACTATAATCTCTTCTTTCTTAAACAAAATTAACATACTACATATTATGTCTTCAGTAACACTCCACCCCAGTATAGAGACTTCCCCATTCTATTTTACAGCTATATAGTTAACTGTTTTATGGTTTTATGAGTTTTTTCCCACCAGTGCTCTATTGGTGGTCATTTGAGTTGTTTTCAGTCTTTTGCTTTTCCAATTAGTGCTTTAAGAAATGCACTGTTTCATATTTTTGTTGTTTTTTTTTTTTTCACATGCCGGGCTGGGCAGGAGAAATGCAACATTATGGTTCACACACTCACTGTTTAAACTCTTGCTCTAAGCTGGTATGAATACATAGCTGGATTAGGAGCCACCATATATTCAACAAAGGCATCTAAACATTTTTGGGATTTTAGACTTCATAGACAATAACTAGATTTACATTCTGAGAAACAACCATAAAAAGTGATTTGACAATTGATAGTTGTTTAAATAAGAGTAATTTTTATATCCCAGCAGATCTAAGCTTAAAAGACTAAGTGTTATAAAGAGTATGAAAAGAGATTTGGTTTAATATTTCAATAAAAATTAACAACTTATGAAAAATCTTTGTTCTAACTTTTGGCCAATTGCAAATTATAATCACATAGTACTATGCAACCTCCAGTTTATTTAAGGGAAAGATAGTCTTCTGGCGATGTGTCCCTGACAGCTCTAACTAGTCCTTTCTCATGTGAAAAATAATGCATGGAATGTCTGGAAGTAATAGCTGCCAGGGCCAACACTCCCAACTTAGGAAGAATATAGTTTACAACACAGAAGCAAGTACTGTCAGAGTGTCATGGATGAGCAAATACTTCACATGCTTTAGAATAAAAGCTCCTGTGGATTTTAATTATGCAATGTATTAATTGAGCATATAAAATGAGGAGATTCTTTGCCCAGCTAATTTATTAATGTGAATATATTTATACCAGTGGATGATATTTTTATTACTTACGTGTATAATAGTGTTAATATGGCAGAAAAAAGTCATAATGGATACCATTCCGTGTGATCCAACTTTAATTTGCCAATGTGAACATACATTTGTTTGTACAGGTTTCAGTCTATTATTTCACCATCATTAATTCCCAACCAAAAGACAGTATTTCAGACTTCAGGATGATGTCTCATATGTATCAACTATTTGAAACCTTGGGTTTTTTTTCTAACATATTCTCTCATTTGGATTTACAAAGCACATCATTAGTATTAGAAGTCAGAGGTGAGTTCACAAATAGTACTCAATGTCTAAAGCTTATAGTGTTTGCAGCTTCAAATACAGACATACAACCAGCTCCTAATACAAATAAAAGTATTATCATAGAAGCTGGCCCAGAGGCCAGTATGTTTAACAAAATAGCCTTGGAGAAATTATAAAGGAAGGAAGGAAAAAGATTAGAGAAAATCAGAACGTTATCTTTGTGTTTCTTTAAAGATCACTTCAGGACGACACAAAGTGACAGCGCAGATAAGAGAAGCCAGTTTGCCTGACTTACAATATGAAAACAAACCAACACAGCTTTTGCTTTTTGTGGGAACCATTTTACCAGTGATATTTAAAGAGTGTGATATTTAAATTAAGGAGTAAGAGAGAGAGATTTAAATTAAAACTTGAAAAATTCACGGGAGATTTACATTTCTAGTCTTATAAATAGTTCAGCTTCATGCTGTTTGATAACAGGCATAAAGCATGTTTTAAATGGCTTCATAGTCAAAATTCAAATATCAGTGCCCCCAAATATAGGTCTTGAATATAATCCTGTCATTTTGGGAAGCAGAATAAAACACATCAGTAAGATAGAGTAAATTGTTTTAAATTCAGGTTCTTAAGTTTTACAGACCAATTTGTCATTGAAAAATTCTTTACCAATTTTAAGAATAGGAAAAATGTGAATGAAAACTACTCATCATTTATATGCTTGGCATGAATGCCTAGCATACAAAGTATCTTGTATTCACCAGCCGTGAGGTAAAAAATAAAGACACGGAATAACGTTACTGGGAGAATCAAAATTATAGGATGTTTTTAAACATTAACATGGTAAACACAAAGAAAAGAGATCTATCAGCATTTCATCCAGTCTGATAAACACATTATTGGCAAATAAAATGACTTTCATAGGTAGTTTGTAAAATTTCAGTAGAAGGGATACATATTTCATAGTAAAAATAAAAATTACTGGAGTCAGAAAGCGAAGTCACTACAGGCTAAAAAAATCCAGACTAACTCACCACATGGAAAATAATTTTGTTCCTTTTGTGATAAAAATTAAAATCATATATTTCATTCGATACTGTTGCTGTTATACAAATTAGGCTCACCAACCACTTCAAGTTATATTTGAGAATTTTACATGACACAACTTTTACAGAATTTTTTTAAAAAAATTATCCAATGGTACACAAATTTAAGATTAATAAGTAAGGATGATAAGGTCCAATATAAACCTTTTATTTGAAAAGGCAAAATTTTAATCTAGATACCATTTGTAGATTACACAAACCGCTCTCTCTAAACTGGCAGCAATGCGAGGCTCAGAACAGCAGATGGCGCTATTACCCAAGATGTAATCATGGGATAACTGCCAACATGAGTTTATGGAGGGTATCTTACACATGAAAATCTCATCTTCAACTGACTCCTTCTGAATATTAATATTTTATGAATTTCCCCAAAGTTAAAATGCATTTTATGTTACAAAGAGTTTGGGTCAGTTGGCCTCATAGTTATTGAGGTACTCATGCTATTCTTCCAGTAAAAAAAAAAATATACACGAATAGTACATGAATAATACAAAAGAATACCTTAGTTTCAGTTTAAATTGACTTAAATTTTAGTCAAGAATGGAAACATCCATGAATTCCTCTTTATGGTAAAACATCGATACTGAAAGCAAAACAGTCTTTGAAATGTAAAGCATTTTCAAGTGCTGTTATAAGAATAAAAACAAACAACAGATTCTGGCCAATAAACAAACAAACAAACATAGTTATTCAGTAAACTCTAAACAAAACCTACTTGGAAAAAGCCACAAAGCTTGCTTGAAATTCTAAAGTTATAACAATTTATCATGAACACACATTTTAACGAAACACAGCCATTGCTTTCCCTTCAAAACAGTACATTTTAAATAATAAGTTTCTTTCATAAAACATACAAAGCGCATATTAGAAATTCACCTAACCTCAACATTTTAAGGGTGTTCATAAGACCCAGATTCCTGGGCACAAATTCCTAGAACTGATATCCACAAATAACTTGAAAGATGAGAAAACTTCGTAAGTAGAAGGTGGCTGGTCTATTGGTCTTCTGGAAGCCGTTAATACAGAACCAGGTTATGTATGTCAATGAGTCTCCCGAAGGCTTCTAATAACAACCCTCCTTGGATAAGGTCCAAGACAGACTAATCTTATATTAAACTGCTTTCTGTATCAAATTAAGTAATAGGAATAACTTTAATATGACTGTACCAGTGAAGAGTTTCTGAGAAACATTTTAATAAGTGCAAGTGAACTGGGTATCAAGGTTGGCTTTATTAAAAACAAACTACGCACAGAATACCTCACTTAGCTCCTCTCACCTAAAATGCTCTCACCTTTTCTCAATCTTCCCTATCACCTCTTCCCACCGGTGAGAAAAGGCCTCTTCCATAATTCATTTGGCTCTTAGCATATGTTGCCTTGCACGGATATTAATCTCTTCATTAGTGAAAGCTCCGTTTCCCCAGCTAGAGGGGACATAACTTTTTGTGTCAACTCCAGGACTTAGTGTAGTATGCTTTATTATTTAGTAAGCAGTCCATAAACTTTCATTGAAAAACTAAAAATGAAAGGGCATTAAAGTAACCATTAAAAAAATAAAACTACTTGGGGGGGAATGTCAAATTGTAAGAAGTTGTTGTAACTTAAAAAATCGAGGGTCTTTAAATGGTTAGTTTTAACAGCTCTGGGTTCAGACTATCTGGATTAAGCCCTGTCTCTGCTATTTACTAGTTGTGTGACCTTGGGCAAGTGGTTCAAGTCGTAATGGTTTCAGGGTTCTTCTCGGTGGCATGGGAATAAACACAGAACAGCTGAGGTTGACTCTCTCCTTCCCTCCCTTCCTTTCTCTCCCCTTTCCTCCTTTCAAATATTTGAGCACATTCGATGCACCAGGCATTGTTCAGCACACAAGGGTTTAGAAACAAGAGTTTCTTTCCTCATGGAGCTGATACTGGGAGAGACAAATAATAAACACGTAAATAAACGATATAATATCAAGAAAAACAGAGCAGGGTAGAGGCTAGAAAGGAGAAAGGAGCTATTTCAGATGGGATGTTCAGGGAAATCCTCTCTGACACGGTGAATCCAGCAGAGCAGAATCACGTGAAGGATCGAGCCAAGAAAACGTAGGAGAGGGTCCGTGTGCTAGCACAGGGTAAGGAAACAGAAGCACTTCATAAATGACAGACTAGTGATAGTACTCGAGTGCTAATTCAGTCACAGTAGTAAAGACATGGAAGTTGCCTAAAAAGTTTACATATAAACTTCTCAATTTCTGGTCATACGGTTTCAGGCTGGCAACCTTTTTGAGTTCAGCCAGGTAATAGTGGCTTTAGCTCACACTTTTTGGGGCATCGCCTGTGGTGTGGCAGGGCGGTGGGAAAGACTGGAAGAGAGGACAGGCCTATGCACATCGCCGAGAAGGCACGGAAGGCCCAGCTGAGTTTTATCACCCGCCAAGACACTGGAGTCCACCCTGACGCACTGAATGCTGCAGGCTGAATGGGGAACAGTGCTTCACGGACACATGGCCTCCCAGCCTCCAGCGACTCAGGCGATGGGAGGCCCTGTGGCTTCCTAACGGTGTCCAGTAACACAGACTCCCCAAAATAGTAGTTGCGTGGTAGAAATTGGGTTATAAAGCAAACGTATTTTACTTTAGTGTCTGTAAGTCCACAGACACTTTGCTTTGATCACCAGTATCCTGGAACGCCTTTCCAGTGAGGAAGGTCACAAAGGCTAATTTTTCATTTAAATGGTTGCTGAAAAGGCCAGATGAGCGGCTCTGGTGGAAGGAGTAGTAATCCCAGCAGTAACAGAAGCTTACATTTATGGCACTCTGCGCTAAGAACTTCACATGGATTACCTCAGTTAACCCTCATAACCATGACGGATAGTACTATTATTATTCTCATTGTACAGATGAGAAGCTAAGGCGAAGTAACTTGGTCAGGGTCACATAACTAGTTGGCTGTAGAAATGGGGGATCCAGTCATTGTGATCTAGTCATTATTTCCTCATCTAATAAGTTCTTTACCCACACCTGCCAAACAACAGATTATTTTTTCCCTCTTTGTCATCCATTTACTAGGAATAATAAATGTTCTTGGTATTGTTCTTATTCTGCATTTTAATGCTTATTCATTCAATACAATGTATTGTAGAGCTTTATTCGTAGAGAAGATGCCATAAATATTATCTTGGTCTTCTGGCATTATCTTGAGCTAAGTTACAAATGATATTTTTAGAAGCTTACACATTTGAAAAAGTTTTGAAAGAATTATGTATGTCACATAGGCTGGTGATGGGTGGTGGGGAGGGCACGTATTGCATGGTGCACTGGGTGTTACACGCAACTAATGAATCATCGAACTTTACATCAAAAACCAGGGATGTACTGTATGGTGACTAACATAATATAATAAAAAAATATTAAAAAAAAAGAATTATGTATGTCACATCCCCAAAACTTTTACTAATGTATTAAAAAATAAGTTTTTAGAGAACCCGCATTCTTTCCTTTAAGCCTGAAAACCACCTGAGCAGTAAATAACCACTTCAGAGCTGTTCTTTATTTATCATGTAGCAATTATTATTGCAAAGAACTAGAATGGCTTCTGTAAATTTGGCGAAACCAGTAACCACTATGTAATCTACTACACAGACTATTGCCTTATGCTTGTTTCAAGTGTAACACACTTGGGTAGTCAAATCTACTTTAATAGAATGGTAAGAAAGAATAACTCCAACAAAGCTAAAGCTTCTGGAAGCTTTCTTATTTGAATAGGACTGAAGAAAGGAATATAATTCAAGGTATACCAGATTAACAGGGCAGAATACAGAACCTGAATATGCTGTTTGCTGTCCATTTTAATTCTAGAATTCTTATTGACTCTAATTAAAATTCTGTAGATGGAAGAGTTGTATGTTTCTAAGGAGCTTGCAGTGAACGCTGTCTGCCAGCCATCTCCAAACACCCCATAACCACACACAACTTGCCTGTCAGGAGAGCTAATGCAGACATCGCAGGGCACACCACATTTGTCACTGTGGCTAATATCAGAGATACGCAGCTCTTTTTTCTTAGCACACAAAAGCAAGATATGTAATTCAATGCTCAATTTACCCTTGTCTCGCAGGAGATTTTTCCCCGCTAATTGATAGAAATTAAGCCATTAATCAAGCCACTAGCCATCATTCAAACCAGAGAAGATGAATACAAACTTTCATCATAACCACCTTCCCCATTTTAGTGTTCATTAGCATTAATTTTTAATGCAATTATGCTATTCTTTTACGCTGAGCTCATAAATTACTGCTCTTTTGTTGCTGGCTGGCCTTGTAAAATCCAAACTAATGCTTTGTGCTCTGATCTTAAAGGCAATTACTAGGTTCTTCTATCTTTTATATCTTTGCATCCCCAATAACCTTTATATATAACAAACACCCATGACTGGCTATGCCTGTTTGTTTTTTTAATGCCTCTATATAAATCTTTGTGAACATATAAACGTAGTCAGATGTATCTACAATAAACATATATATGTATATGCACACACCACATACATTATAAAATATAGATGTTAATATAAAAATAAGATCTCACAAATTCATATGGTAGTTCAGGTTCAAATATAATAATACATAATTAAAATGTAATGTATCATTGTATTAAAGTTATAATTTTGTAACAAATGAGAGAAAGAAAATAGGAATATTAACAGCAACTGACTATTATATGCACACGTAAGGGTTAAACAACTACTAAAAAAAGAAAGAATAACTATGGCATATCAAAATCCCTTAGTTCTTTACCTAGGGTTAATGTTTTATATTTAAATACTTATTTTAAAAAATTGTGTTAAACCTAGAAATGAATGAGATGACAATGAAGAGTACTGGATGATCAAAAGAACCATTTATCCAAGAGTATGTTTACAAGTGCATATAAGAACTCCACAGTCTTACATTTTGCAAAGCAGATGCATGGGTATATATGAGGACGATACTAGTAAAAAGACAGCTTTTCCAGAAACAAATACTGAACCCAGAGGCAGCAATCCACTCCTTCCTCCAACCCAGAGAAAGTCAAAAGTCGTACTCCCCTTATAGCCCCCCAAAAGCACTGGTTATGCTCACTCCTAGGTGCAGAGGAGATAAAAAAAAAACAACAAAAAAAACCCAACAAAACCCCTGCAACTCTCTTCTATCAACCCAGTAACGCCTTTGCCTTTGTTTGCAAGTTGTTATGTTCTGGCCGCCCACTAGCTAGAGAAAGGGTGCATATGCGGCATTAAGATTAATGAAATAAAACTTATGGAGGGAAAAAAAAAACTTAATGGGAAAACATTGGAAGCACTGGGTTGGTGGCAGCCCAGTTACCTTTTGAAGCTGCGCAGCAGCTGCCTACCCCTAGCACCAGGGGACTGGGGTAGGGAGTAGAGAGTACACTCAGGAATCTTCTACCCAAAAAGGGATTCTTATGTTAATGTATCATCAGCATAAAGATATCTTCTGTCCCCCCCCCTCAACGGCTAGTTCCTTATTAGATTTCTTAACAGAAAGTTATACATGGACTAGAAGCGGTGGGGCTTAATTCTGCAAGGACTTGGATTCTTTTCATCATGGGACTTGCTCGGCCAGGATAAGCAGACAGCCTAAACTCAAGTCTTTTGTGATCTGTTCCTTTACACCAGAAGCAAACAGGTAACTAACATATTGTATTTGGACATTAAAGTTGTCAATACAAAGTTGTGAGTTCAAAGACCTCTTCTTATAAGCATTTTGTCTTAGGGTTCATAAGCTTATAGGAAATAGTCCATGGCTCCACATGCCTTAATTTCCTTAACATATTAAAAAAATGCTGGGGTTCAAAAACAAATTGAAATTAATTCAGCCAGTATGTATTTAGGACCTATATCTGCCCGGTGCTGGAGACTTCTGGTTGAAATGACATCTTTTTTGATTCTGAAACAGATACAATTTTTGGTAATAAATAATATCTCCATTTTTCAAATACACCATTTGATACTCTCAAAGTTTAAGAGGTACTAAAAGAGGCAGAGTTGGAGTACGAAACCATGTCTTTGTATTTCAGATTCTGTATGGTTCTCACTGAACCAGGTGCCTCCGTAGCTTTTGAAGCTGATAACCTTACATAATGAAGAGTTATGATTCTTTATGCTTCTTTTACATGCTTATCAAATTTATATGCAATTTTGATCTTTTTAAAAAGATTTCATCTACTTATTTTAGAGAGAGAGAGCAGGGGGAAGGGCAGAGGGAGAGGAAAAGAATCTCAAGCAGACTCCGTGCTGAGCACAGAGCCTGGCATGGGGCTCAATTCCATGACCCTGAGATCATGACCTGAGCCAAAATCAAGAGTCAGATGTTTAACCAACTGAGCCACCCAAGTGCCCCTCAATTTTGATCTTTTAAAGAGATGGGGTAGGGAGAATGGTAGTGAACAGTAGAAGATATTAATTTCTTTTTCTTAAAAGCAGAGTATTTTGCTATATTAATGAAGTGCAGCATATAAAATCATTGCACTTAAAGAAACCCAGTATGGGTCAGCCTGCATTTTCTAGAATTTCATACAAATGGTACACTCTTTCATGTCTGATGTTTTTCACTCAGCATGTTTTTGTACTATCGCTCCGTGTTATTGGGTAGATCTGTTGTTTGTTCTTTTCATTACTGGTAGAATTCTGTTACATGAATAATCACAATTTGTTTTTCCATTAGCTTGTTGATAGACATTTGGGCTGTTTCCAGTTTCTGGCTTTTGAGAATAAAGTTACTGTAACGTTTATGTTATAGTTAACATCTATGTTAGAGTCTGTGTATTTTCACTTCTCTTGGGTAAATATATAATATTGGAATGGCTGGATTATATGGTTACGTTTGTATTTCTCTGATGACTAATGATATTGAGCATTTTGTAGTACACTACTGACCATTTTTTAAAAAAAGATTTTATTTATTTATTTGAGAGAGAGAGAGAATGAGCGGTGGGGAGGGGAAAAGGGAGAGAAAGAGAGAGGAGCAGACTCCCTGCTGAGCAGGAAGCCCGATGCGGGACTTGATCCCAGGACCTGGAGATCATGAGCTGAAGGCAGATGCTTTAACGGACTGAGCCAAACAGGCACCCCTGACCATTCATTTCTTTTTAAAATTGTTTCAAATTTTTGGTTCATTATTTAACTAGGTTGTCTGTCTTATTATTGAGTTACAAGAATTCTTTATCTGTACTGAATATACATCCTTTGTCAATATATATATTTGCCAATATTTTTTTTCATTCTGTGACTTGCCTTTTTGTTCTTTATGGTGTTTATCAAAGAGTAAAACTTTTTATTTTTTTTAAAGATTTTATTTATTTATTTGAGAGAGAGAGAGCTCACGGGCAAGAGCACACAAGCAGGGGGTGGGTCCGAGGGAGAGGGAGAGAGAATCCCACGCAGACCCCACATTGAGTGCAGAGCCCAATGTGGGGCTCAATTCCAGGACCCTGAGACCATGACCTGAGCCGAAATCTAGAGTCGGATGCTTAACCAACTGAACCACCCAGGTTCCCTAAAGAGCAAAACTTTTTAATTAAAAAAGTGCAATTTATTATTTTAAAAAATTTGTGCTTTTTGTGTCTATCAAACAAATATCTGCCTACCTCAAGGCCTCAAAGATTTTCTCCTATATTTTCTTCTAGATTTATAATACATTTCAAGATAATTCTTATGTGTGGTGTGAGATAAGTGTCATTGTTTCTTTTCCCCATAAGGATACCCAGTTTTTCAGCACCATTTATTAAAAAGACTTTCTTTTCCCCACTGAATTGCCTTGGTAGTTCTGCTGAAAATTAATTGGCCATATATGCGAAGGTTAATTTCCGGTCTCTCTAGTCTGTTCCATTTATCTCTATGTCTATCTTTACAACAATCCACAGTCTTAATTACCGTAATTTTATAGTAAATCTTGAAATTAGGGAGTGTAAATCATAGGCTTTTGTTCTTTTAAAAAACTGCTTTAATTATTTCACATTATTTGCATTTTAAATAAAATTGATTCTTAGTAGAAACTTTGCTCCTAACACTTAATGTTGAATTTTAGCATTAGGATGCAAAATGTAATACATAATGAAATTCAGTTTCAGGAATAAGTTGAAATACAAATACAAATTATTTTACAAATAAAATTAGACACTCTCCAAATATTAATTAGGTACAAAACTTAGAAAAAGAAAAGAATTGCCAATTCCTTAAATCAACTTTAAAAATAGTTTTTGGGATCAAGTTGTAAAAACGTTATTTATTACCAAGAGATACTGCTATGTTAAGTTTTTATTTCTTCTGATTTTAGAATAAAAAATTGAGCCACATTCATATTACTTTATAAAGGAATTGCTACATAAGAAGATAATAGTTTAAATGACTAAATGTTGATGGCAAGTTTTTTGTTTTGTTTTTTTAGTTAAAGAATGTAGTCTGGGAAGTGTACTCAGGTAGAACTGATGAAAGAAAAAACTGAAGGGAGAATAAAGGATGAGACTAATAGAAGAGGAAAGTATTTCAGGGACTTGTAAGGAACCAAGGGTGAGTGCATATGTTTAAGAGTCTGAGATACCTGGAGAAATTCTACCTGTTCAGGGAAAAGAACTGGGGCGTCTAACCCCAAATCAAATGGATGAATAATCTCTACTTCGCAAACTATCATTTAAGAAGCAACACACCTACACATCCTAAATGAACTCTGATGTCTGTTAATTATAATCTGCTTTCTGTTTGGTCCATTATTTTGCCAGTACTTTGTTCTCTTTACAGTCTTACCGTTCAAATAAATGCAAAAAAGATTCTTGGCTTTTAATTAAGAAAAGTCCTAACTGCCACATTATCTATATTATTTAAGTATAGGTAATCATAAATCTATATTACTAAAGTAAACTCTGCATGTTTCTGTATGTTCCAATAAAGTTGGTCAAGCTGCATGCAAAGAAATATTGTGTAATTCTTATTTGGTTTAATTTATTGCTGCTAACTTTAGGTAGTCTTAAAATCTCCTTGATGATGTTATGATAATTATATGATAGTAAGTCACAGTTATGAATTATATGCATAGCTGTATATTTTTTCCAATTAAAATATTCTGGTGAGATAGCCTAATGATTTGGTTTTTTAAACTGTACTTTAAGAAAAAGAGGGTAGCAAATATTTAAGTTGAAAATCTCACATCAATAATGATCATAACCTTAATAAAAATGGAGAAAAGCTTCCACATTTTAACCTGTTTCTAATACATTATGATTTCAATAAAGTACACCATACCATAATTCCCACATTTGCCACATTAAATTGAGACCTGTATAGAGCCATTCAGATTGATAAGGAGCAGAGTATAAACAAAGAAATAAAGAAACAAATGGGAAATGAGATATATATTTTAGCCCATTCCTCCATGACTGTGACAGAAATCAGCTATAGGAACAAGGTAACATTAATACTAACCATTCACTTTCTTCTAATAGTATTTTTTCATGAAAAACACAATGTTTCAAGTTATAAAGTTACAAAATAATAGGCAAGTCCAGCTCTACTTAAGCGTGAAGTACGCGACTGTGAAAACTTGCACTGTAAGATCCGAAGTACGCGACTGTGAAAACTTGCACTGTAAGATCCAGCTTCACAACAAATTATGTTATCTTGGACAAGTATTCCCATTAAATTTCCATCTTCTCTTCCAAATTAAGATATGGTATCTACTAAAGTACAAACATGACCTCTGGATGGAAGAAACACTTTAGCAGAGAGGAGTTTATCATTCCGTAGAAGAGAGCAGTGCCCTGCAGGACTGATAAATTCAGAGAAAGGAAAACTCCAGGAGATGAGGAACTGATGGGAAGATCAGGATTGTTTCGGAGCTAAACCTTGGGATTAAGGTAAGACAAGGGGTTCTGAAGATGTGTGAAAAGGGGGCAGGGCAAGAAAGGGAAGGGAGATGGTAACAGAACATTTACAACAGTTCTGAGCTTCACATGCAGAGCTTCCAATTCCAGCCCAGTATGGGAGGACAGTGGCTCTGGACAAATCTCTAACTGTAGGAACATAATTTCTGAGTAATCTATTCTTTATACATTTTAATTCTTTTTTTTAAAAAAGATTTTATTTATTTATTTGACAGAGATAGAGACAGCCAGCGACAGAAGGAACACAAGCAGGGGGAGTGGGAGAGGAAGAAGCAGGCTCATAGCGGAGGAGCCTGATGTGGGGCTCGATCCCAGAACGCCAGGATCACGCCCTGAGCCGAAGGCAGACGCTTAACCGCTGTGCCACCCAGGCGTCCCTATACATTTTAATTCTTATGGATCCACATCAACTACCGACATACGATGAGTGTTCTAAAGATCTCTGATCTTTGGGAAAGGGGAGATGGCAGCGTTAGTGGCAATCATTCTATAGTAACTCAAAATCTGAGCAGAAAAATCTATAATGGGTCCATAGAAGTGGAGAAATTTATAAACCTCAAAGGTTTATAACCTTAAGAAGGTATACTTGCCAGTTTGTAGCATCTGTAACTGGAATAACCAGGGCATATTACTTATGTTGGATATAGGTAAACTTTAAGTAAAAAATTTAAGAATAAAGTTTGAAGTCATGAACACTAAGACTGGGTAAAAATATAAACTTTACACAAACACACAAACACATACATGCATAAACACTTTCAGGCCTACTTAAATTCATTTAATAATTACAAAACTGATATTGTATCACAATATTCATACTAAAAATAAACCTTTGAAAATGAAACCACTACGAATCCACAATTAATTTAAAACATTTCAAGAAGAGTTTTTACAGGTTGACTCTGGGCTTGATCCTGGTAGCCAGATGGACATAGGAGGTCAGTAATCCAGAAGCAATGACACAGTGATTAGTCAGACAGTAAAACAAGTCCCTGGAAGCAATTACTGTCCAACACGTCAGAAAGCCAATTGACCAAAACAGTCAGGGAATGGATTTAGAAATTTCAGTATCTCCCTGCTATCCCCTTTCTAAAAATCTTTTTTAGTAAGTATTCTATAAAAGCCAGTTACTACTTCAAACAATAATTACTCACTGCTAAGTCTTTGTTCAAAATAGGCAACTGAAGAAAGGTCCCTCTAAACAAGCCAAGTTTACTTGTTCCTACATTCTTTATGCTCATCCAGTCAGACATACTGCAAAGCTGTAAGCTCTAATAAAATCTCATCTGGTCCAAAAGGTTATCAATCGTCCTTAAATTTTGCTACAAAACAGCAATGGGCCAAACCTGCACAAATTAAGGAACCAAACGTTATATTTGAAAGTCTAACAAGAACAGCGTTTGGATCACACTAAGCATTCACAAGGAATCTAGTATTTGCTGAATGGTCAGCTAAAGACAGGCTACTGTTGCTAAAGAATGTGGTTTTCCTATAGTGGGGACGGAAGCTCTTTAAAGATTCTCTCTCTTTTTTTAATTTTGGGAAAATGGCAGATACTTGTTTATTGCTCTCATGAATTTCTAGATAGTAATTAAGAGCTACTTTTTCATTGTCCTTGAAACTACTAAATGATGACCTTTATAGGAACAGGATTATATTTCCATTTCTACTTCTACCCATCATTAAATACAAGTAACCACTTCCTCAGTCTTGATGTATTTTTCATTTGGCTTCCATGACACC
Source organism: Ursus americanus (assembly GCF_024610735.1). Taxonomy (NCBI): domain Eukaryota; kingdom Metazoa; phylum Chordata; class Mammalia; order Carnivora; family Ursidae; genus Ursus; species Ursus americanus. The sequence goes on along the minus strand of NC_142146.1, from coordinate 52,090,438 downwards.
ATATGCTCCTCATTTTCTTTCTCCTCATTAGGCACAATTCTTCATTTTCCGATACTGGCCCCTCTAAATGTTAGGGTGCCACAATGTTCCGATTGAACCCCCTCCTCTTTTCGATCTTTATTTTCTCTCTAGGTGCCCCATAGCTATAAATATCATTTACATGCTAATGACCCTCAAATCTTCAGGTCTAGCCTTGATATCTTTACCAACCTCCAGACCTTGATTTTTCTCTCTTATCTTACCCCCTAAATTTAAACTATCATGTTTCATTGGCTTCCTATCACATTTAGAATAAAATTCAAACTCCATACTCTTACTTACAAAATCCTATAAAATCCTACATAATCTGGCTCCTTCTAAGTTCTTCATCCAAATCTCTAAACCTTGCCCTAGCCACACTGGCCTTCCTTGTAGTTGTTAAGCATTCTAAATTTACTTTCACCTTAGGATATTTACAGAAGCTGTTCCCTTCACCTAGAATGCTCTTTTCATAGCAAGTCCCTTCTCATTCAGATTTAATTTAAATGCCAGCTCTTCAGGGAGGTCTTTCCAGAGCACTCAGTCCAAAGCAGTCACTAGTCATTCTCTAGTACATCAAGAGAAAGTAGAGAAATGAGTTAATTGTGAGGCTATTACGGGACTGTAGGCAAAAGCTGATGACTACCCTGATCAGGTGGGAACTGACAGTTGTTTTAGACATAATGGACTTTGACATGCTTGTATGTTTAAAAAAAAATGTCTCCAAGTCTGGACTTCAGAAGATAAAGTCTGGGCTGAAGATATAAATTTGGAAGTAACAAGCATATACAAGTATTTACTCTAATGGAAAATGACAAATTCACCTAGGGACAAAGGTTACAGAGAAAAAAGAACTAAATTTCAGTGAATGCCAATACTTGAAGACTGGGTAGAAAGAAGAGACAGGGCTAGCCAGGACTGGCAGGAAAATCAGGTAAGTATTATAAAATGCTATATAAAGTGAAAATGACACGTTTCAAGAAGACTAGTATGGTGAGTTGTTTTGAACGCTGCTGCAAGGTTGAATATGATGAGAAAAATTCCACTAGATTTGGCAAATTAGAGAGTATTGGTATTTTGGAAAAAAGGAGTTTTAATGGATTGATGTGGTAAATCACATTAGAGAAAGATGATGTTTAAATAAAAACTCCCATTTCCTAGATAATGGAGGATAAGGTTCTGTAAATGATACTTGTGCTGAACACAACAACAAATAATACTGGACAGAATATTTTAAAAAATCAGATTAAATGTATTGTTGAGATCACATGAGGTAAGGAATCCACAAAGACCAAAAGTAAAGTCAACAGTCCTAGTAGTCCTCTAACTCATAAGGAAATTGAACCACCTGCAAAAAACTTTTTAATAAACGCTAGGTTCAGAAAGCTTTATAGCAAAATTCTACCAAACCTTCAAGGACAAGATAATTTGATGTCACCCAAATTGACTTCCTAACTCATTTTATTAGGATAGCACAAATTTGGGGCTCCTGGGTGATCAGTCGTTAAGCATCTGCCTTCAGCTCAGGGCCTGATCCCAGGGATCTGGGATCGAGCCCTGCATCGGGCTCCCTGCTCTGCTGGGAGCCTGCTTCTTCCTGTCCCACTCCCCCTGCTTGTGTTCCCTCTCTCGCTGGCTGTCTCTCTCTGTGTCAAATAAATAAATAAATAAAATCTTTAAAAAAGAAAAAAAAAGGATAGCACAAATTTGCTTTCAGAACTAGTCAAGAACAGTACAAAAAGGGAAACATTATAGAAATCATGAATGCAGATGCAAAAAGAGTAAAAGAATGAAAACAATATATATACACACACACAATGTTGTATACAAACATACATACATATTTATGTATAATTCATATACAAACAAATGAAATCCAGGAACATAAAAAAAGGTAATACATCATAATCGTGTTGAATTAATTAATTCCAGGACCACAGATTTAGTTCAGCATTAGAAGATACATTAGTGTAATTCAGAAGATTGTCTGATTAAAGGAGAAAAACTAAACTAAAAAACTAAAGTTTTCAAAAAAATTCAACATCTATTTGAGATTAGAAACAAACAAGGGAAGGAAGGAAACATCTCTAACCTGAAAAAAGGGAATCTACTCCTCCCTCCCCCACAAAACCAAGTCAACCTGAAATAGGTAAGGTTAATATCACACTTAATGATACAATGTTAAAAAAAGTATCCTTTTGCCCACAAACAGAATAATCATGCTAGCTATCATTTCTATTAGGTACTGGTGGTCCTAGTCAGTGCAATAAGATTAAAACAAGGAAACAAATGATGTAACAATTAGAAAGGAAGAAACATACAGGTGACTATTAATAAATAATTATAGAGAAAACCCATAAGTACTTACAGATAATTTATTAGTTAAGTATAAAACCAATATTTAAGAGTTGACTGCACTTGTGTACATCAGCCATGAGCAGAAAATATAATTTTAAAAAAGATACTATTTTAATAGCATAAAAATATAAAGTACCTAAGAACAAATCCAATGAGCAATATGCTAGTCCATTAGGGACAAAATTGTGAAAGTTTACCAACAGACACTAGAGAAGACACCAGTAAGCATGTGGGGCTATACCATGCTCAAAGATAAGAAGATATAATATCATAAAGATGTCATTTCTTACCAAACCTATGGATTCAACATAATATCAATAAAAACCCAGAGTTATCAAATGATCAGTCTATTCATTTATCAATTTAGTGAATCTCGAAAAATTCATTCTCAAATGTATATGGAAAAGCAAAGATTAAAAATAACCAAAATATTCATATAGAGAAAAATGAGCTGGATGACTTGTCTTACCAGATATCCTGACTTATTATAAAGCTAGTAATTAATACATACACTGTTAGGGTAGGGATAATTAATTTGATCTAGTAGGACATACAACAGGACAGAGAGGCCAGAAATATTCTACACTATTGAGAAGCTTGGCTGATGAAGGAGCTGGCATTGCAGTTCAGTAGGGAAAAAGAGCGAAAATTCAATAAATGATGTTGGAATAAACAGTTACCCATATGAAAAAAAATTGGGACCCCTACAGTGCACCGTATAAAGAAATCAATTCCTGGTGGATTAAAGATTTAACTGTGAAAGACAAAATTTTTAGAAGACAGTGAAGGAGAATATGCTTATGACCCTGAATTAGGGAAGAATTTATAGAACAGGACATAAAAAAGTACAGAATATAAAAGGGAGGATTGATAAATTCAAACACATAAAAACTAAGACCTACTGAGAAAGATATCTATAACACAAGAGTTGACAAAAAATTTGAAAATGCTGAAACCAATAGAAAAATGCGTTAAAAACCTGAATAGGCAGGTCACAGATGAAGAAATACCAATGACCAACACATACTTTAGAAGAAACTCAACTCCATTAGTAATCTTGGAAATGCTCATTCAAACCGAGATCAGATACCGTTTTATAGTTACCACATTGTGGCAATAAGACCACACATTGGCAAAAATAAAGAAGTCTGTAAATATCAGGTGTAACAAGGATGTCAAGCAACCAGAAATGCCATACCATACTTTTGTGAGTAAAGACTGGCACCAACCACTTTGGTACCAACTGGGCACTATCTGGTAGAACTGAAGATATGTCTATCTTATATCTCAGCAATTCTACTCCTAGACATACATGCCCTAGAAAAGGTCTTACACAAGTGCACCAGGAGAGAGGAACTGAATGTTTATATCAGCAATGTTTGTGATTGCAAAAAATGTGAAACAATCCAAATGGCTATCAACAGGAGAATGAATACATTTGGGTATATTCGTAAAATAGAATAGTTTCCAACAGTTAAAACGAATAAACTACAACTATAAGCATTACTATGGATGTGTATAATAATGTTGAACAGAAAAAGAAAGCAAGTCATAAAAAAAGCACACACTATTTTTTTATTTATAAAAAGCTAAAAAGCATCTAAAACTAAATGTTATGTTATTGGGAATACACACAAATGTAGTGAAACACACAGAGCAGCACGAGAATAACAGGCACAAAATTCAGGATAGGTAAGATTGGAGAACACTGCAAGAAGGGGTTTCATTGTATCTCAAGTTGGGAAATGTGTGCAGGTGTCTTTATTACTGCTATTTTAAACCTTTCATATATACTATAAATAGGCCTTTGAATGTATTTCATACTTAATAAAAATAGTTTAAAAGTGAATGAGCTCAACAAATGGTGCTGGGACAACTGGATAACCACACACAAAAGAATGAAGTTGAACTCCTTCCTCATACCCACACAAAAATGAACTCAAAATGGATCCCAGAGCCATATGTAAGAGCTAAAACTGTAAAAGTCTTAGAGGAAAATATAGTAAGCCTTTGAGACCTTGGGATAGGCAAAGTCTTCTTAGATGTGACACCAAAAGCACAAGTGACATGAGATAAAGCAGACGAACCATGCTTCATCAAAATGAAAAAGTTTGGGCTTCCAAGAATGCCAATAAGAAAGTGAAAAGACAATTAACATAATAGGAGAAAATCTGTTCAAATCATATACCTATTAAGGGTTGAATATCCAGAAAATATAAAAAAAAGAACTCTAAGACAAATAACAATTAAAAAATGGGCAAAGGATCTGAATAGACAGACATTGTTTTCAAAGAATTTATACAAATGCTCATAAGTCCATAAAAAAGATGTTCACTATCATTAGCCATCAGGGAAATGAAAGTAAAAATCAGAGATATAACTTCATAACCACTAGGACTGCTATAATAAAAAAGACAGACAATAACACGTGTTGTTTAGGATGTGGAGAAACTGGAACCCTCATACACTGCTGGTGGGAATATAAAATGGTGCACTTAAAAAAAAATTTTTTTTAATCCCAGTGTAGTTAACAAAGAGTTATATTAGTTTCAGGTGTACAATACAGTGATTCAACAATCCCATATATTACTCAGTGCTCAAGATACGTGTACCTTAATCCCCTTTACCTGTTTCACCCATCCCACCCCCCACCTCACCTCTGGTAACCATCTGTTTGTTCTCCATAGTTAAGCATTTTTTTGTTTTGTTTTGTTTTGTTTCTCTCTCCTCCCCCCCCCCCTTTGTTTTGTTTCTTAAATTCCACATATGAGTGAAATCATATGGTATTTGTTTTTTCTCTGACTGGCTTATTTCACTTAGCATTATACTCTCTAGCTCCATCTGAAACAGTGCAGCCACTTTGGAAAAGAGTCTGGCAGTTCATATTGGGGTAAACACTGACTTACCACATAATCCAGCAATTCTACTCTTAGGTATATACGGAGAAAGGAAAATATATCCATCCGCACATAACCTTAGAGATGGATGTTCATAGAAGCCTCATTCATAATAAGCAAAAAGAGACACAACTTAAATGTCCATCAAATGAGGATTGGATAAGTGCAGTGTAGTAGGTTCATTCAATGGAATATTTTTCAGCCATAAAAGGGATGAAGAACTGAAACATGCTACGACATGGATGAACCTTGAAAATATTATGCTGAGTGAAAGAAGCCAGTCACAAAACACCATATATTGACTTCATTTATATGTAATGTCCAGAATAGGCAAATTACACAGGCAGAAAGTAGACAAGTGGTTGCCTTTGACAAAGGGATGAGGAGTGACTCCTCATTGGTACAGGGTTTCTTTTTGACAAGCTGAAAATGGTTTGAAATTGACTGGGCAATGGTTATACAACCCTTTCAATATAATATAGCTACTGAATTGGATCCTTTAATGAATTAATTGCATGGTACCTGAATTATATTTCAGTTAAGCTGGTGTATCTTTTAAAGAGTGAGTGAGAGGAAAAATAGTGCAAGTTATGAATGTAAAAAGAATCTGGCTACGAAAAGAAACAGAGAAACAGGATGATGATTGTAGGTTTAAGGGAGGTTACTTTAGATGGGGGATCATAGAGCGTGCTTGTTTCCTGTTGACATAGAGGCCTCAGAATAGCATTAGAGGAGATGATAACACTCTTAATATAAAAGGAAGAAAAGGGTCAGAGCAAATTCCAGTTGGTGATAGATGTGCAGGTGGCAAGATGAGGAAGCTCCTGTCTAATGGATCCTATTGGTCAAGGAAGCATGAGGTAGGTCATCGGCTAAGCATGTGTCGAGAGAAGGGGCTGTGGTAGGTTTGAAAAGAAAGATGTGCCATGTTTGACTTGGGACAGTGGGACTACTGGAGAAATGCAGTGGGTGGATGTATAAGTTTGACGTGTCTGCTGGAGGTCTGTGATGATGAGAAACCACTCAGTTGGTAAATGGCTAGTAAATGGCAGAGCTAGGATTTGTAGTCATACCTCTCTGACTTGTAGGCCATGTTTTATCTCCTGAAACACACTGCTGAGGCAGAGTGTCAGTGGTCTATTAAAGAATCACTTCTGAATCTTTTAGCATGGAATAATCAGAATCATTTTTCCATGAGTACTTATTAAAGAATCGGAAAATTATTTGGCAGTATCAAAGAGGTTATCCAAAGTGAACATTTTATATAAACAGTTCTTTTGTTTTTAGTATAGCGCATTGGTACCAGATTATTATTTTTCAACTTTAATTTTGCAAAAAGGTAGTCTTCTTAACTTAGATTAGTGAGTGTGGTATACAGCAATGAGGCGGTAGTGCCTGTGTGAGAACAGGGTGGCCAGAATGAACATAAGATGGATGTTAATTCACACATGATGCTTGTGCCTAGAAAATGTTAGAGTTAAAAATCAGGTAGAGGGGGCGCCTGGGTGGCACAGCGGTTAAGAGTCTGCCTTCGGCTCAGGGCGTGATCCCGGCATTATGGGATCAAGCCCCACATTGGGCTCTTCCGCTATGAGCCTGCTTCTTCCTCTCCCACTCTCCCTGCTTGTGTTCCCTCTCTCGCTGGCTGTCTCTATCTCTGTCGAATAAATAAATAAAATCTTAAAAAAAAAAATCAGGTAGAATGTTGTCACCTTAGTTACTCCTCCGAGAAGCCTTCTCAGATCATTTTAGTAATAATATCTTCTATGCTACAAGGACTCTAGGAAAATAGGCCAACCTAACCTCTGCTAAAATCATCTGTGGGCACTGATAGCAATTGAGGATGACCCCTATCAGCTTCCTCCTAGCCTGTTGTGTACAGTCAATGAGGAAAGACTGATCTTTTTTCAGTTAAATGTCACTGACCCATAGTGGGGGAAAAAGAATATATAAGTGAGCAAACCATATACGTTTACATACATGGAAAAGTGAACGTATCTGGAGAGAAATGCAAAATATTTCATTTATATGTATTTTAAAAGAAGAGGGAAACAAAATGACATTTAAGTATAACAAACATAACACAGACTTCAGTTATATATTGTGGCCAATTGAGGAAGGAAAATCAGAGTTAGGGGAGAAGGAGATGCAGAGAGAGAGTGGGGAGGCCTATGTGACATAAAGAGACTCACACAAAAGGCAGGAAAAAACAGGAAGGAGAAATGAAAAAAAAAAAGATAAGAAAGAGAAGAGAAAGAGAAGGAAAACAAATAGGATGGGGAGAGAGAGGGAAGATTTTTGGCTCTGTGACAGGGTGTCAGAGTGTCCCAAGGGACATGAGTGTCATGGGGCACTCTCACCACTCCCCCCAGCTTCAGCTGCTGCTTCTCCCATTCCTCCCCCATACCTATATATCAGCACTCTTCTTTGCTGAAGGTGGGGACAGGCTGGTAACATAGCCTTGAGGTTGGCTAAAGCTCTCAGAAACAAACAACAAATATTATTTAAAGGAAAGAATATTTAAAAGAACAAGAAACAAACCAACACAAAAAGCCTAATGACCCAGATTAAAAACCGATTAAAGGAATTCTTATAAAAAGGTTTTGTTTAAAATCTGGAAACTAGCATTCCTGAAATCTTCCCCCCTCCCCCCGCCAACTCTTCTTTTGGAATAGAGGACAATCCTAACCCTGCTACAAAGCAAGAAATGTCACATTTTATTTCATACACAAAAAAGGCCATTTACTTTCATTAAGCAACATTATTCTTTTGTGGACTTTCAAGGTGCTGCTACTAGAACAAGGTGCTTTATTTAGAACAACAGACGTTCTTAGTATCACCTATAAAAATCTGTTCTGTGGGTAAATCTCTAGCCCTAACAAATTTCTGGAGTGTTTTTCTTTGTTAAGGAAGGTTTTCTTTTCCTTTTTTAAAAGATTTTATTTATTTATTGGGACGCTTGCATGGCTCAGTTGGTTAAGCCTTCAGCTCAGGTCATGATCCCAGGACACTGGGATAAAGCCCCATCTCCCTTTCCCTCCTGCTCATGCTCTCTCACTATCTCTCTCTTTCTCAAATAAATGAATCAAACCTTAAAAAAGAGCTTTTATTTATTTATTTATTTATTTGGGGGAGAGAGAGAGAGTGTGAGCGAGTGTGAGGGGAGGAAGGGCAGAGGGAGAGAGGGAATCTCAAGGAGACTCCGTGTGGGCTCCCTGCAGGGCTTTATCTCATGACCCTGAGATCATGATCTGAGTGAAAATCAAGAGTCGGATGCTTAACCTATTGAGTTACCCAGGGGCCTCATGGGGGGGGGGGGTAAATCTGCATGATAAGGGCTCTATACTTGGAAAATACCGATTCTCGACTTGAATCACTTGATATCAGCCATACTAAACTTCATCCAGTTCCTAATTATTTGAGGAACTATGTTCTCTTATCTCTAGGTTTCACAAATGCTATGTCCCCTATCTAGTACATTCCTCTCCTTTCCCCCTTTCCTCTGGAGCGCTCTTAGTTTTCCTTAACCTCAATCCCTTATAATTTACCTTCTCCAGAAATCTTCCCTTGACCTGTAAGTCTGATTACGAATCCTTCTATGTACTTCTACAGCATGCAATACTTCTTTTCAAGTTCTTCCCTCAGGCTGGAATGTCTATCATCTAGTCTTCACAAAATGAATTTTATTTCTGCAAAATTCAGCTCAAATGCCACTCCCGATGAAGCCTTCCCAAATCCCACTGATTAGAGTTTACTATTTCTGGAACCCCCAGATGGCATTTATTTTATTCTCCTTATATTATAGTTTTATACATTCCTCTCCCCAATAGCTGATATACTACAAAAAAGCCCAGATACATGTACTCCCATAGTACTTAGCACATAGGAGAACTTTGTAAAGTATAAGCTGGCTGAGTGAATGGACTGGATGGAATTAATCCTAGGGCAGAAGCTGATCTGAGAGCTACAGACCTGCTTCTAGCAAGAGAGGGCTAATCTAGGAATGGTAACCCCTAGCTGATAGGTGCTTCCAACTGGGTGAAAAGACCACAAATTATAAGCAGTTTGAATCCCATAAGACAAAAGACTGCTTCACAAAAAAATGCTGTAGTAGTTATATAAAGTCATAAATAAAACAGGAAAAGACTTCTGGCAGTGATCTGGTAATAGATTTTGACTGAATTGATTACTCGCTGACAGTACTCAACATAGTCCTGCAAATGCATCAACTATGTAATGAACAACTATTAAGTTTATTGATTTTCTGATTTCCATTGATAGCTAACAGGCCAAAGCTACACATCAATATCTGTGTTAGTAATAACCCTGAGCTAACAATTTTGACAAACGAAAACCTCAAAAGTCTAAACAGTCCAAATTAATGGAAATTTGAAAGCCAAACCTCAGAATTTAAATGAAATATGTAACAAATGATTCTAATAACTTAATAACTCAGTGAAGTCAGTCTTGGTCATTATCTTCTTCTGACAAACTTTAAAAGTTTCCTTTATTCTAAAGATGGGATCATTTCCTAATAGATAGATTTTTACTTCTTTCCTAAGTCAAGATTTTGAAATCATACACCCTTCAGCTAACACTTGCATAAAGTACTTTCATATAGTTAGTCCTTACAAAATTCCTCACCCCTGTGAGATACGCATCATTTTCTTCATTTGTACACAAAAACTGAAGTTCGGGGGTGACCGGTGTGGGTGCAGTTGGTTAAGCATCTGACTCTTGGTTTCAGCTGAGGTCCTGATCTCAGGGTCGTGATTCTAATATCATAATATAATTATGAATATAATATAATATTTTATAATATTTTAACAATTTAATTTAATATTTAAAATATTTTATAATATTCATAATTATATCATGATACTAGAATTACTATGATATTGATTTAGGCCAGGGGTCGGCAAACTTTTCCCATAAAGGGCCAGACAATAAATATGTTAGGCTTTGCAGACCACTCCGTCTCTTTCATAACTAACAGATTCTGCAGTTATAGCACAAAAGCGGCCACAGACAATATGCAAACAATGAGTGTGGCTTTTGTTCCAATAGTACTTTATTTACAAAATCAGGTGGTGGGCTGGATTTGGCAGGTCGGCTGTCGTATACTGACCCCCCAATTTAAGCTGTCATTAAAACACATTTCCATTACCTGAATTTCCTGAGCGACTGAGGGCAGTGTGTGCATAATCAGGGACCAAACGCTGCATGAATAATTCACAGTGCAGATATTGCTTTATGAAAAGAAAGTACACATGATGTGATAAATTGAGATTACGTATATACCTTTCAAGGTATCTACAGAATCAAATTTCAAAAATAGAAGCTTTTTGAGGGGAAACATCTTAAAAGTGCTTGTTTGTATCTAATAAGGTGCTATGTACTTAGTAAGTACTCACTGATAGCCGTGGATTTAATGACTAGTGGGCGTTGTGACAACAGAAATATTCTACTTTGTGAACTGTTGTTGTTTAGAGCCAAGTTTCTTCTTCTTCTTTTTTAATGGGTACTGAGACAACTTAAAACAAATCAAGGGTTTGGCATATACAAACTGAGTTTGAGTCCTGGTTCTGGTCATATTAACAGTGTGACTACAAAGAATTATTCAACTTTTCTAAGATTCCATTTCTTTACTTGTAAAATGTCATCCACCTTAGAAGATTCTTGTGAGCATAAAACTAAACGAGAGAGAGGGCACCTGGGTGACTCAGTGGAATGAGCGTCCTGTTCTTGATTTTGCCTCAGGTCATGATCTCAGGGTACTGGGATTGAGCCCCAAGTCTGGCTCTGTGCTCAGCAGGGAGTCCGCCTGAGGATTCTTTCTCTCCCTTTCCCTCTGCCCCTTCCTCTGTCTGTAGGCTCTCTCTCTCTCTAAAATAAATAAATCTTTAAGAAAACTAAATGAGAAAGCACAGAATAGGACAAGGTGCTTATCATTAGCACATTATAGGTTTCTTTGATCTGATTGGGCCCCTTGTTCCTCTGTTTGCTAAGTAAGCCCTGAGAATACAAAATATTTCAATGTTTTCCTACCTGCATTGAAGTAATAAAAAATTTCAAGAATTCATTGCTAAACCTTTAACCACCCCTTTTTTAAAACAACTTCAAGTATAATTTTCAATCTAGCCTCAAATCTTTCCCAATATAACTTATTTGGATAGATCAAAAAATCTATTTTCTCTAGTTTGGCTCATCTATGGAGCATCTTTTAAAAAAAGAACAAGTTGTTTTTGAAGCAACTCCAAAAGGAAGGTATGTGACAACAAATATTTCTTATTCTCCGCTTAGACTCCTCTTGCCATGTTCACCCCTCAACAGAAAACAAATTAAGAGTCCAAACCTCAAAACATGAATATGGGACCTGACTAAAACTGCTTCAAAAGCTTCTACTCCCAAGTTGAGAGAATAAGTTTACTGATGCCTCCCAGACAAGGTACTCAGCAACTGGTTAGTCATGAACGGCGATCTAATGCTTCAACTCAGTAGGTAATGATTAAGGGCTTCTTGCAGCATTTGCTATAAGGGATTTAACAAGTCTTACTCTACTTCAATCTGCTTCCTAGAACTCCCCGAGTCCATGTTGAAGAGAAATGAAGGTATAGGCTACTGTAAAACTCCAGAGTCAGGTCAGGAACCACTGAGTAGAGTTAGTTAACATAGGATACGAGACTGCCTCTTTCTACCTCTTGCTGTAGTACCACTATCCCCCCAGAGCAAGTTTTCCTTGCAGAAATGGCCACTTTTTCAAGCAAGATGACATTTAGAGCTTCTTTCTCTGAACCACAGCCACTTTCCTCCCCTCGACCTGGTTTTGCTTTTTCCTCTTCACCACAGCACATTTCTGGTGAGCTGGGGGTAGGGGTGCTATTTGAGGTGGGGAGTGGAGGAGATGGGGGAAAATGAATTCTTGGTTATAAAGTAAGACAACAATGAGATAGCTGAACTAAATACGATTTTTAAGATTCCTCACAGCTCTATCATTTTATGACTTCATTTATTTCTAATGGAACAGAGAGGAATAAAATGGCACTCAGAAATGACATGTTAACTTGAAAAGTATCTGAGAACAGAAGTCATTTAACCAGAACTTACTGGCAATTTATTTATCAGAAAAAAAGAAAGGGAAAATAACAAGAGAACCGCCCCACCTCCCGCCTACTTCTGGAGTGTGTCCTGGAGCAGAACACATTCAGATCAATTTTCTACAGCTGCAGCTATCTAGAGAGCATTCTGTAGAGAAAATGGTCTATGAATAGCTTTGGCAGATTTGTTCAAAACTATCTGAATGGAATGAGAGTATTATTTAATTGAAAATACATTATGACTTTAAAAACTGTCTTATTATTTAACACTGTTAGGAAAGGCTTACAATAAATAATACAAGTCAGAAAAAAACCTTTATGAATAAATGCTACTGAGATAAGAAAAATTCTCTTCAATATATCAAAATAGAAGGCATACCCAGACTACCGGCATCAAAAATACTGAAAGTACAGACGGTTCTGACTGTTGATATGTGCTGTGATCATACGTGTGTATTACACTGACGTATCTTCATTTTCACTCTTTCAGCACATAATTTGATAACTGAAGATGATGGTATCTGTCCAATAATATTATGTTGCTATACACTCCAAATGGTTAATCAAATCTATTTAAAATTTTAAATACACTTTTAGGAATTGCCAATCAGTTAAAAACGATACAATTTTAACAGGGTCAATTATATGAAAACCCTTAACATTCTTCATTTCGGATCTAAAAAGCCTATACCTGCTCAGGAAAACAACCAGCCAAACAAAAAACAAACCCCAAAACCAAAATCCTGGTACTCCCATAATCCTGAATAATGTAGAATTTGACTGAATTATCTGACTGTGAAAACCAGTTTAAGTTTACATCTTTCCACAAATAGGGTACTATACATCTTTTCCCATTTTTTTCTGTGAAATTTTTAAAAAAGTCTTCCATGAGCAAAGACGTTTTCAGTGAAAGTACTGCTATAGCTATTATTTTACTTTCTCTAGAGTTCCTTCTTCTGGCCTATTTCCTAGTTGACAACAGGAAATGAGATATCTATTATATAAATCACATTAACCAGGAAAACCATGATAAAATGACCAATTTCAGTTGACCTCAAAATAGGGAAAGATAATATTTGAAAAGCAAAAGTTTTATATAGTTTAACGTACTGACCTCACTTAAGTATCAGAATAATAAATGATGTTTCCACTCCCCCCCCCCCAATTATTAGAGAGGTTTGTCTTCAACTGCTAAAATTACACTTAGTGAATCTGTTATATTAAATTAGTGCTCAATGCTACTGTTAATCTTTGTCCCATTAAGTTATAAAAGTAATGCATTTAATAGCTGCACAATCTTCACAATCTTAGCTGTACATATAATAGGAACACTAATCAAGATCACTCAGCAGGTCAGCAGATTAAGATCAGAGTAAGTCTCCATCTTCTGGGCTCCAGGCAGAAATTTCTCTCTGTTCACCTACAGACCTATTACATATGATCTTAACATTGTCCCATACCGTAAGTAAGCCTACACATTATGAAGCTTAATGTTCACCTTATCTAAATTAAATAGATACAAAGGACAGCTATACTTTATTTGATAATTCATTTTTAATTTGCTTCTAATAAAAATATTACATACTACTACATGGAACGACTACATCTATAAAAACATACAACACATTGCTTTTATTTTCTGCCCATGGTGCCTGTTTTGCTTCATTTTAAGTACATAGGATAATTTAAAGAATTACACTAAAAATAATCCGTTTGTTTTGTTATATTTATTTAAAAATTCTTTAAGGTAATAAAGAAATAGATTTTCAATTAAAAACCAGCCATAGTATTTTTGTTTCCGTTGCAGCTAGTTCAGTTATAGTTACCCAATACCCTCTTTTACTTTTTTTTCAGGACATAATGGACGATGTTCTTTGGTTGTTCTGTGATAAGAAAACACTCACTTTCATACATTATCTCAATATTCCCTAGTTCAGAAATTCAACTACATTATCTTTCAGAAAGTAAATAAAATAGCAATCCCTTTTCCTGTTTGACTATCAAATCATCCTATATTTTTAATCTACTAAAAAGGATACTAAAAATGCACAACTAAGGTTTAATAGCAGACTGAAATATATCACTTCTTTTTAAGGATAACTCAACAAACAATATCCCATATAAAATAAATGTATCTTTTATATCATATATATTACACTAAGCTATTAAAATAAACTAATTTGATATACTTATTAATCTTCTGTTTACTGGTTTGTTTCTTCTATCTACTGTAATGTAAAATATGGCATATTAGATCCACTACAGCTTAATTTTATATTGTCCTATATGTAATTTCTTAATTTGTCTCACATTCTTTTTCTTTATAAAATGTCAATAGAAAGACTAACCATACATACAAAGATCATAGCTAATGCCAGATGTTGACAGAGTCTCCTGAGACCAAAGATTCCACACCAGGTGGTGGAGCTAGCCTAATGAAGCAACACATGCTCATAAGGGATACAAAGGGTGGACTTGGAGGGACCCGCTCTCATTTGGTTATTTATGAAAGTATAGAGAAGGATTTGAAATCAAAGTAAAAATGAAATTAAATCAAAGCCTTCCCATTTACATAGCAGAATTTTTTTTGTTAAAGGTTTTAAAATTTGTCTTCAAAATTAAGGCTGAAGAAAAAAATCTTTTATGTATTCTTCAGTGACAGGATATCATTAAATATATTTACAACTCTTCTACCAAGTGGGAAAATGAAAATAAACAACTTTAAGTGGATTAAAATACAAACATAATTTCTTAAAACTTAGTATGTTTCTTATGGTGAAAGGCTTAAAAATGTGAGTTCAGGTCAGTGCTATTACAACAAACTTTGGTAAATGGACTGACCATAAAGCATGACCTTAGGCAATAACTAATGAACCTGAGAGCATTTTAATATATTTTCTTATCACCAAGTGAAGCACTTTAAGTTATTACAGCTAGGCTGCATGACCTCATGCAATTGAATCACGCTAGAGCCAAATAAGCTAATGTCCTTGATAGCAATTAGATAAAGGCAGGATGTTAACTTTTACTTTAAGAAGTGTTAAACAAAGAGACTCATCTCCTGGCTTAACTTCGTTAGAAATAAGCTACTCATTTAACCGTAGAGGTTAATGTGGGAATGGCCTCTTTCACCTGTCAAATGAAAATTTTATTTTAAAAACCATCGGGGAGGGATGCCTGGGTGGCTCAGTAGGTTAAGCATCTGCCTTGGGCTCAGGTCATGATCCCAGAGTCCTGGGATCAAGCCCCGCACAAGGCTCCCTGCTCCACGGGGAGACTGCTTCTCCCTCTCCTCTGCCCCTCCCCACTGCTCGTGCCCTCTCTCACTCACGTTCTCTCTTTCTCTCAAACACATAAATAAAAATCAAAACAAACAAACAGAAAACTATCAGGGGTTTTTATTTTTATAATGGACACTGCTAGCGTTTCTAAAGTTTCTAATAACATCTTGATATACTCTAATATTTAAGTACCTCCTCTTTAATGTCTAAAATTACTAACATTCTCAGCATTGATTGAGAAACATACTTTGGTCAGTCATCATCACGAAGAATTATTTATCTGAGCTGAACACGGCAGGTCACAACAGAGAAACTAAATGATAAAATAGTACAACAAAAATAATATCATACAGGGACTAATATTTCATCAAAGCTAAGGTGCCACTGATTGTAATGCACAATTCTTTCACATATCAGTAAGAAAGAAAAAGCTGTCAGACCATGGCACAATGCTTTCTTATCACTTCGAATTTTTTATAACTATTGAAAGAGCTCTTTTAGATTGGAAACAAAGTGTAAAAAATTATATATCACCCTTACACATATACAAAAAGACTGAGATAGAGAAACAAATTGGCTATGGTAGTCCTAAAACTTTTTCACGTTCAAAATATAATTTTTCTGAATCTTTCAAGTCAGGGTTGTTGGTGTCTATGTTTCTGCTCACAGCAACGTTCTCTGCCATTAAGAGCATCTGTGAAGCAGCCTTGTTAAAAGGGTGCTCCGCTATTGTCCATAGGGCTTTCTTGCAAGTTACTGACACCCATTCTGCAAATTTTGCCTGGTAGTTCTGACACTTTCAAAATTATACCATCAAATATTTAAATAATCATGACTGGTTAGCAAAAGAAATATGATTAAATATGAATACATGACCACATACTCATTCTTGTCAGTATGTAGTATATTATGGTTGTAACTGGTTAGTTCGACTATATAGAGATGTTGTCTGTGCAGCAGTGTTGCCTAAAAAATCTGAGTCACCTCAGAAACTTTAAGAATTTATACAGGTTCTTAGGTTGACTCCCTCAAAATTCCAAAAAATATAAGGTGTTTGGAATCCAAATATCTTAAAACCCCCCCTCAGGTGATTCTGATATACACCAGGTTTGGGAAGCACTGGGATAGCTCAGAGCACGTTGCTGTGAAAGCCAAGATCGAGGTCCAATTGCTGTGCAGGCTTCCTGGCTGTCACACAGTTCCAAGGATGAAGTGTGAAGTCAGAACATGAATTTCCAAGTTCCAGTTCTACTACTCACTAGGTGTATGACCTTGAGCAAGTCACTTAAATCGTCGAGTTTCCTGGCTTACAAAATGAGAACATACAATTCACAGGGCTGCTGAGGGGCTGAAATTAGGTAAGCTATGCTTCCGTACTAGCACCGGTAAAAGCACTCACAAGCCGTTCTCTCACCTCCCCCACCACCTACATGTTTACTACAGGCTTGTTCATACTGACAGATTTGAAAAATGTAAGCAATTTCCTCATGGCATTCCCCAATTCTCTCTGCTGCAAGTAATCTCCCCCTTCTCACAGGCAGTCTACCTGTATTTCTTTACTGGAGCTTATTTCTACTTTGTTTTATACTTATTTATTTTGTTTTATACATATCATGACATATCTCCCCAATAGGCTGCAAACTTTTTTAGAGCGAACCTTGCCTTACTTATCTTCAGAGCCCTCGCATTTAACATGGTGTTTGGAAGAGATTTGGGGTTTTGCTAACAGAAGGATATGAATGAAAAAGCAAGGCAGTGGTCCAGTTTCCATATGGACCTCTTCCTTTGAACAACCATTAACTGTAAGAGGTCACTGCTGCTCAGTCAACACTAGAAATCAGGTAAAGCGTTAATTATCACTTAGTCATTATATAAACTAACATTTAGGCTGGTAGAGGGAGGAACATTTAAAGAAGGAGTCATATATTTTCATTTTCTTAGTCTGAAAATACCTGGAATGGTTCTGGGGCAGGGAAGAGGATGTGTGTGGAACAGTACTGTTAAATACCTGGAGAAATAATTAGTGTGGTTGCTGAACAAATAAGCATACTTGCTGAAACAAAAATTAATTTTGTTTCTGATGCTTACACACAGCCTTTCAAATCATGTCCTAAATTCTTTTGAGTACAGTATGGGTATTTCAAATACATGTGAATGTCCCACCAACCCAGGCAGAAAACTTTATAATTAAAGGTAGAACTTTTTTTTCTGCAATTTTTATTTTAGGGGAAAATGTCTTTAAATAACAGCTTCAGGTCAGTGAAAATCATACTGTATTGAACCTGTATTGAAAAATAAGCTCATGTAAATCTGCCACATGACTAGAAATAATTCACAAATCTTTCAAAATATAACTTTGAGGTGGCAGTTTCACCAATTTTAAAAAGTAGCCAGATAGTTACTGTTAGATGTGAGAAAAAATAAAAACCGCAACACTTCAGAACTCATCCACTGATGAAGTAGAAAAGGGGTTCCTGAATGGAAAGTGCAATCTAATTCTAGCCACATGGGTTTTAATTCATAGGAAAGTACTTGATCAGAGGGAGAACTCTGGGCCTGTACATTGCTTTGGTGCTTAGTGAGAGAACAGATGCTATTAATGATCTTAATATATTTATATTATATCCTTTGTGCAAGATTTAAAAAGATATATTAGAATTCGAAGTAAGCTTGGCTTAATGTACATAATAAAACACTTGCATTTAGCACCACTGTTTCAAAGGGATTTAAATGTTTATCCTTTTGAAGAAATAAAAACATTTGAATATTAAAAATGTGGCATTATTTCAGTTATTCACCAAAAGTATAATCTACAATTAATGTCAGGTAATGACTGACGATACAACCAAGTGGACTGTTTAGTAAACAAGATACAGAAAGCAGCCTACAATCTTCATTCTTAGGTTACCAGGGGAAAACAATTAGAATCTGAATCATAGTGATAAAGGTTTAATAATGTAGATTGCTAATGAGTAAATATTGAAAAATCATACTGGAAAATAATAAAACCAGTTGAAAAATAGGCTCTGCAGATTTAGGACTGGGTTAAATTTGTTCAACATTTCAGTAAAATATTTAGCTTTCAATAGATGAAGAAAAACCATCACAAAGAAAATTGCACCTTCTATTTTATATTCTAGCAAATACATTTGCTTGCTATAACTGGAAAAGCTAAACCCAGAACACTTCCATCTTATATAAGAATTATGGTAAATATTCAAATTATTGATGAGCCTTCTTACTGTTCTTAGATTTAAAGCTTCCCACAATAATGTCCATTTATCTCTACTCCTATTTACAACTGGTAATTAGTAACTTCTATGAAATAATATTATTTCCAAATACTGATCAAAGCATTTTATAAATTACTTTAGAGTCAGGAATTGAGTATTTGATTAAAAAATTTCTACCTTTGAAAAGCACAAAAATAAACCACTGCTAGAGAACCGCCTGAAGAGATTAGAAAGTATATATTTTTTAAACTAGTATGCACAGCTTAATCATAATTTGCTTACAGGACAGGAGATTTAATTTTACACTTTACAGAACAGCAAATCTTCATAATGGCATGTGTGGATTTCCTTCTATGTTTTGAACATCTTAGATACCAATGGTTTACTTATTTTCATTTAAAAATGATAGTGAAATTCCCTTAATAACTAATAACATCTTTCCTGTTTGTACTCACTCATTCTTTCTGCCCACGTGGGCCTCACTTCTAAGCCCATTCAAAATGATGTTTTCCAAGCATGTGCCACATGACTTGTTCATATAAATGGAGCAAATTAAACTGTCTCCACATATATCCTATCACATTTGTAGCCCTGATTTCTCTCTTTAACACGTGGCCAAGACACCGTATTATCTGCCTGCAGAGGTTGACCTCAGGATATTAGATTCTGCCACATAGCTCTCTTGTACTAAACCGAGGGGAAACACTTAATCACCCCTGCCTTTTCAGGAAAAAATCAACTTTAAATTTGCCGTGATGAAAAATCAATAAACCAGTAATTGCTTGGCTTATCATTGCGTGGAGGAACAAATTGGGAAGCGAAGCTTAGCGTCCACACAGATTTCAGTGAGACACATGGAGTTTCAGGATCACTAAGCTAGAAAAGGAAAAGGTCTCAGAGTGATAATTAAATCTACTCATGCTGATTTTCTGCCAAATTTATTTCCCAAGAGTATATAAAAATGTTTCACTGCTTACTAGTCAGGCATAACTAATCAAATCAACGTTACACAAACATATACAAGAAACAAAAAATGCAAATTCAAGACTGTAGGCACCAGAATAATATATTCTTGAAAATGAATATTAATGAAAGTTACTTAAAAAAAAACTTAAATTTGTCTTTTTAAAGATTAAAAGTTTATCTCCTTGCCTTGTAAATATCCATAAAATCTTTATTTCATTAGCCAACACAACGTTCTAGTTATTAATTACCTCAGACCCTTTCAACTCTATATAAGTTTTCAATTGAGCAGCAACATATAAAAATAAATCTCAAACTTTGAAGCATTCAATATTTTTCGTTCCCAGAATGATTCTTCTAGCTCATTTTACTTGGGTTCTCTACGTTTTGCTGATGCAAATACATGCTATCACATCTAAATTCATCCATTATTCCCATATATTTTCCCCACACTGAATATGAACAATCAGACCTGTTGTCTAAATTAGGCTTTACAAGTAAATACAGATCTATAGCTTAT
This sequence comes from Ursus americanus, assembly GCF_024610735.1. Classification (NCBI taxonomy): domain Eukaryota; kingdom Metazoa; phylum Chordata; class Mammalia; order Carnivora; family Ursidae; genus Ursus; species Ursus americanus. Next base: position 52,070,071 of record NC_142146.1, on the reverse strand, counting down.
GAAATAAAAGGAGGAATATACATCATCTTTCCTACAAGGAAAACACACACCAACAGAAAATACTACTGTAAATGTTTAGTGGTTTAAAAATTATTACTACTAATAGACCTAATTTCATGCAGCAAATTAGCATAGTTCCAATGGAAGTGCAAATGTAATCACACTCAAACATTCACATTAAGAAGAAAAAGGAAGATGAAGCTTTTTCTTTTTCTTTTGTTAAAAAATGATTTTATGTGTGTCCTTCAACTGGCTACTGGGACTATGATAATTAAAACATTTAAAACAGCACAAGCCCCCCAGTCTCTAATCTGAAGCTCAGGTCAGCTGTCTGTAGATTCTAATTTGTCCTCCATTTGTATTCATGACAAGAAAATACTGAATATTTAACAGCAAACCAGGAGGGGGTATTGTGGGCTTAGAGGTTAAATAATTTGATTTCTGTGCAGATTACATGTAACATCCAACATCTAATCTCACACCTGATTTGGCAATACAATTACAATAAAAATAATGTAGGGATACTATTACTGTAGAGTGGAGAAATGAGAACTTTTTTCCAATGGGTTGAGAAACAATAATTTAAAGTATTTCATTTGTTTTTTATATTTCTGAGGCCCAGTTTTTCAATAATAAAGGTGACAATGACTTTACAAAGCATGAAAGTTGATGAGAAAAGTACGGAATTTCTATCTTCTTTTATGGGTATTATAGGGTCCATCTATTTAGCGAAATTTACCAACAAAATATAGGGAGGATATGGAGGGGACTTTAAGTTTTCTAGTCTGTTCTCCTGCCTTTAGGCAGGACTACACTGAAACAGAAGCTTTGTTTTGATCTAAGATAAACTTCCATCTGTTGAGAAATCCAAGAGCTGTTTTAGGAGAACTGCTGCTTCTTAATGCTAGATAAGAGAAGAATAACTAAATGGAAAGCTAGAAGTTAAAAAACTTAATTTCCTTATAACATCATGGATTTGATTATAACTGTTACATAAAACATTGAGTTAAAGAATAATATTTGCTGGAGTAAGACTTATGTTACATAGGTAAAACATAAAAGATTAGTAGGCTTACTAATCATACAAAAATATGCAGACATGCAAATACATTTTGAATTTATAGTTTTAAATCTTTTGTTTTAATTTAGTGTTTGGATGAGATCCTCAGCAACTATACTCATCTATTTGTTTTTTCTTTACTGAGTGGTAGCTTTGACTTCATAAATGTGAATTTCATCACACTAACTTGTTAATTCACTATTAAAAAAGAATTTATTAATTTCAGTAAAACCGAGGATAAAAACAGACAAGCATATTCAAACAATAAATAGGAAATAAAACACGAAAGGATTTTATTATTAAGTTGACTTTCTATATTGATAAGGTTCAATGTCACATTTAAAAATGAACTCTTTACTCTCCAATTTTTTTTAGAATTCCTTGGGGAGTCATCATTTTTAATTATTACATTAATTGCCCTGTGCTGGGTGCTGGACATACCAGAGCCAGCACACACATGGTCTCTGCTGTGTTGCAGCTCACATTCTAGTGGAACAAACATTCTCATTACTATTCTTTAAATGTAAAAAAGCAGGGGCGTTGATCCAATTATAAAACGGAAAAGAATACAGAAAGAAAAATAGGACACCATTCATACTTTCAAGAAGCTTCCAATATTTGTTTGTATACAGATTCACATTTAAAATAATCTCAATTAGTTTCTTTAAATTACTTTTGCTTGATTCCTGTCTTTAGTGTGAGACAAAGCAGTTCTGTGGGCTGCTTTAATCTGCCGTCTTTAGGAACTGGCAACTTCACTGCAGCTGACATAATGAAAAAAACAAACTCACTCCAATGCTATTGACCAACCTAAATTCCAAACTCACAGACCTTTCCCAATCATGTGATCTAGTTTGTTCTCTTGCGTGATTTGTCTGAGTAACCATTTGTAACTCAATTTCCTAATGTGTGAAATGGGTGGGAGGGCTGGACTAGAAAATCATTAAAGTTTATTTATTCACAAGCAAGTTTTTGATGAGTTCTTGTGATTAGTCTTTCAGTACTTAAACTACGTGAACAGAGCAGTTCAGAGCGACCTGGATACATAAAGGAGGGTCATTGATTCTAGTTTGAGGGGGATTAGGGAGTGAATGAGGGAGGAAACCAATAAGAGGGTTTTGTCTGACACTTAACATGACTGAGATATACCTTAAACACAAAGCAATCCATGATGATCAAGGAAACTGTGAAAACTTTCTCGGGGGCTGAGTCAGAGGTCAGTATAAATGATGCTGCTTGCTGGCAGCCCACAAACCAGCCTGTAAGAATAAAGCTCAAACATCTCCTTCAAACAGCGAGGTGGTTTTCTATTTCTGCAGGCCATTTCTAAAAGCTCAGAGCTGTCCTTCTTTCTAAATTTTGTTTGGAAATCTTAATTCTGTTGAATTAGATTTAAATTAGCAGTTTCAAAGGTCTCTGGTCTGTTTCCCCAGAGATTCACAGAGTTCCTGTGTAAATACACCTGTGATGATATGATCTAGATTATGTGGGTTACAATACCCCTGGATAGGCACTTAATGATAATGAATTAAACCATGTTTAAAGGCATAATGATAAGATTCTGTAAGCCACAGACTATAAATATAATCTAAGGGAGTTTAGGAAAGTGCATAAAAGATTTAATTTTGCAGAAGTGGTATTAAGGTGGAATTCTTCTAAAAAAAACCCCCACACCAAACCAATACATTTGCATTTATATTTTTCTAATAGTCACCTTTCAAGGTAAAATAGTTCAAAGACAAATTTGTGTACAACGCACAACTGAATCTAGTTTTAGTATGCTCAAATGTCAGTTACCGATAAGCAGGCCATGGTGTTTATAATTTGCCTAATTTCTATCTAAGAGACTATAAAGTAAAAATCAGAAAAAACCCCACCAATTTTCTCATTTAGAGGACTTTAAAGTCCAATGTATAACTTTTTTCTCTAAGTATCTCCTCAGATAAATATAAATATCTTTTTGACTTCTAGATTAATTAAATGACCAAGCTAATTAAAAGCTAAATGAATAAATCTGGAGAAAGAGGAAAACACTTGATATTTACAATTGGTTGACCTCTCAATTTTAGGGCTTTTTATTCTTTGAAAGAAATCCAAAATAATTTATATTAATTTATTATCTACCTCTTTTCTTCCAAAATAATTGGTTACAAAACTTCTAAAAACAGTAGTCCTGCCACCCCCCTGACCCCCTTAACTGCAGAGGATATGTTCAAGATCTCCAGTGGATGCCTGGAACTATAGATAGTACCAAACCCTATGTTTTTTCCTATATACACATAATATGATTAAGTTAATTTATAAATTAGGCACAGTTATAACTCATAATAAAATACAATTAATAATAATGCACTACAATAAATAAAATTTATGTGAATGGGGCCTTCCCCATCTCTCTCAAAATATCTCATTATACTACACTTGCCCCTTTTCTTGTGATAATGTGAGATGATCAACGCTGAGATGACGCGAGGTAAATGATGTAGGCATTGTGACGTGTGCTAGGCTATGCAATGTCAGAAGGAAGGTATCTGATTCCGGACCACGGCTGACCGTGGGTAACTGAAACTGTGGACACGGGGGGACTACGGTAACACAGATTTCTTTGCATTATAGCTAGATTTTACTACATCCACATATACTAACAGATGGAGAACTTTAATTCTTAGGGGAAAAAAACCCCTTATTTTCTCTGTGTATGATTTTTTTTAAAGATTTTATTTATTTATTTGAGATGGAGAGTGAGTGAGAGAGAAAGAACACGAGCTGGGGCGAGCTGGGGCGGGCAGGGGGAGCGGAGGGAGAGGGAGAAGTAGACTCCCCGCTGAGCAGGGAGTCTGACATGGGGCTTGACCCCAGTTCCCTGGCATCATGACCTGAGCTGAAGGCAGATGCTTAACCTACTGAGCCACCCAGGTGCTCCCTCTTTGTATGATTTCTAATCTTTTCTTCCCCCTGTAGTTTTGCATGCTGTGGGAATTCTGACTGGTTCCAGAGGCGAACACTGAGCACATACATGTGAAAGATGAACTTGAAGCTGCTAAACAGTTACCCTTGACTTTTGCTAAGGAAAACATTCTTCTGAATAAAAACATTGAAAGGTTGAAAGCAAGATCTGTAATTTTAAAAATGAAGAGAAAATGAGGGGTAATCAAGATTTCTAGACTATATCTAATACCCATTGGCTCAAAATCTGTTAGTAATAAGGCCAATGTTAAAGGTGTGATCAGTTAAATAAGTCATTTTACAGCTCCCGGCAATATCACAAACATGACTGCCCTAACAAGTCTGTGTTGTTTATCACCAAGTATTACACGTAAAAGACTCATTAGTTCAGTGTAGAGACATTATTACTGGGAAAATATTATCATCAGATATTAGAAGTGACCATTCGGAGTAAGGTACTGTGCAAACACTGAGATTACAAAGAAGTATGAAACATACGGTTTCCATATTCAAGGTGCTATAATTCAGTTGAGGAGATGACGCTTGAAGTAATAAGACTGATTTAAAAAAACAATCCAGAACACATAAATGTTTTCCCTCACACATCACTTATTCAAATGATGGAGACATTGCTTTAACGTTTGGATTTTCATAGCCCCCCAAGCAATCTTTTGAATAATCTCAACGTTGTCAAATACTCAATCCTTGAAGGCTGAATTATATTTCTGCCAGTATTGTTGGACATCTGAAATCATATCTGGTGAATGAAGTAGGGCATCAAGCTTGGTTAAACTGTTTCTAGTAAGGCAAAACCAAAACCAAAATTGAGTGATGCCATACGGTCATAAGGCTGAGTTCACTGAATGCCTTGAAAACTGACTCCTTCGAAGGAGACAATAATTTGTATTCGTTAAAGCCAACTTCATTTGTAAAATACATAATAGACCATCTCATATTATTAGCTACAAAATAAATGGTTTTAGAGCAATGGTTCAAAAATGCCAATCTATGGCTTGGTACTTGTTCTTTAAATAACAACCGCTAGGCTTATCCTGATTCTTCTGGTCTGGAGTGAGGCCTAGGAATCCATATATTGTTTTTAAAAAACTCTCAAAGATATTCTGACAGCTGTGCCAGGACGATCTGATTAATCCAATGGATTTTTAAAATCTATTATAATTGGTAGGTTCAAAAAAATGAAAAATTAATCCACAATAGTAAAATGCCTTATGATGCTGATATCTTCCATGAGGTTTTTTTTTGTTGTTAATAAGTTACTTCTACTAATTTTTTCCTTTTTTTCTTTATTCAGTAACCTTCTACATATTAAATAATGAAAACAGCGCTCTCCATTTTTTTTTTTTTAAAGATTTTATTTATTTATTCGACAGAGATAGAGACAGCCAGCGAGAGAGGGAACACAAGTAGGGGGAGTGGGAGAGGAAGAAGCAAGCTCATAGCGGAGGAGCCTGATGTGGGGCTCGATCCCATAACGCCGGGATCACACCCTGAGCCGAAGGCAGACGCTTAACCACTGTGCCACCCAGGCGCCCCGTGCTCTCCATTTTTAACCTCTTTCCCTAGATGTTTCTTTCAGAAAAAAACTGATTGATAAGCCACTACTGAGGACTTCATATATTAAAATTGAGAAGAAAAGAAAGGAATTTCTTGGACAAAACAGACCAGATTTCTGATTCACAATAATTTCTACTAAATAGCTTTTCTTGTCTATTTCAGAAACTTACCCAGGTTTTGACCCTATTACTTTAAGGTACTGCTGTAAAAGAAAGAAATAATTGATGGAAAGACAGAGGGAGGTTATAAAAGTGATATCCTATCTCTGTAGATATACAAGACTGTCCTTACCAATAAAAAATAACTCTCAACAGGTAACATACAGCTCTCTACAGATATAAAAGATAAATGTCAAAACAAATAGACTATTAACAATCTAGGAAAAGGGTAAGAATAGTCTGAATTGTGCCTTTGTACAATGTTTAAGACTGTCTCAATTTCATCACGTATGAAAGTTTAATTTTCCTAGTTTTAGTAAATTACACTCTTTTCTTACTCTCTAACATCTCTACAAAAGAAATTAGTATTGATTGTTTTTTTTTTTCATATGTTCAGAGATGTGGACAGAATTTGGTAATAATGTAAAATGATTCTGGCATTCTGGAGAAAATGCTAATATATTTTAACTTGCCGAAGCGTTTGCAGTGATAAGATGCTATGTAATACAAATTCACATACATTAGTTGGCAAGAGATATAATTACGCTGTTTGCATTTTCTGTATCTCTTATTTTGAAGAATTATCAAGAAGACACAATATCAATCAGTTCAAATTTTAAGAATACGGATTTATTGGAATGGGATTTATCAAGAAAAAGAGGAAACCAAGAAAATACTAACTTTGAAAGTTATGTATATTCTTCATTCAAAACTCTGCTTAGATGTCATCTTAATATAGACAGGCCTTTTCTTTCTTTTTTTAAAAATTTAAATTCATTAATTAACATATAATGTATTATATGTTGTTTCAGGGGTACAGGTCTGTGATTCATCAATCTTATATAATACCCAGTGCTCATTATAACACATAGCCTCCCCAATGTCCATCATCCAGTTACCCCATTCCTCCACCCCCCTCCCCTCCAGCAACCCTCAGTGTGTTTCCTAAGATTAAGAGTCTCTTCTTTATTTTTTTTTAAAGATTTTATTTATTTATTTGTCAGAGAGAGAAAGAGAGAGTAAGAGCACAAGTAGGGGGAGCAGCAGGGAGAGGGAGAAGGAGGCTCCCCACTGAGCAGGGAGCCCAATGTGGGGCTTGATCCCAGGACCCTGGGATCATGACCTGAGCCAAAGACAGACACTTAACCAACTGAGCCACCCAGGTGCCCCTAGACAGACCTTTTCTGAAGATACTATATAAAAAACATCTATCTTTCAACATGTTCTACTGTTCTCCCTACCACTTATCACCTTTTCATATATTCTATATTTACTAATTTGTTCATTATCTGTCTCTCCCCACTATAATGTGCTCCATATTTTGTTTTCTCCTGTAGCCCAGGATTAGAAGAGTGCCTGGCATATAGGAGGTGGTTCAGTAAATACTCAATGAATAAATAAATGACTAACAATTGTGATAAATACTATGAAAAGACAGCATGAGGTGCTAAAAGAAAGTATCACAAGGAGCCTTGGTCAAACTGTGAGTTCAGGATACAGTTGCTCTGAAGATATAACATTTAAGCTGACACCTGAAGTATTGGTATGTATTAGCCAGGTAAAGGAAAGTTAGAGCTTTCCAGCTTTTCAGGTATAGAGAATAGCACAGGTGAAGACCCTAAAGGAGGAAAGAGCACCCCTCTAATTTTGTTTTGTTTTGTTTGAAAAGGAAGAAAGCCAACTAATGCTGAGATAAGTTAGCAAACATTCCCTGTTTTTACCCCCAGCACGATTTCTGGACATTTTGCCTATCTAGGCATTTCTCTTCTTTTCTTCTTCTTCTTCTTCTTCTTCTTCTTCTTCTTCTTCTTCTTCTTCTTCTTCTTCTTCTTCTTCTTCTAAAGGTTTTACTTATTTATTTATTTGATAGAGTGAGAACGAGCAGGGTGAGGGGCAGAGGGAGAAGCAGGCTCCCTGCTGAGCAGGGAGCCACCCAGGCGCCCCTATCTAGGCATTTCATACAAATAGAATAATACAATATACAGTCTTTTGTGTCTGGCTTCTTTAACCTAGCATTATGTCTCATTTATGTTGTAACACGTATCAACAGTGCATTCCTTTTTATTGCTCAATAGTATCTCATCAGATGGGTATACCACATCTTGTTTACCAGTTTACTACTTGATGGATATTTGAATTGTTTCCACTTTTTGTATATTGTGAATAATGCTATGAATATTTGTGTGCAAGTTTTGTACACATACATCTCAGTCTTCTTGTGTGTGTGTGTTTTTTTTTAAAGATTTTATTTATTCGACAGAGATAGAGACAGCCAGCGAGAGAGGGAACACAAGCAGGGGGAGTGGGAGAGGAAGAAGCAGGCTCACAGCAGAGGAGACTGATGTGGGGCTCGATCCCATAACGCTGGGATCACGCCCTGAGCCGAAGGCAGACGCCCAACCGCTGTCCCACCCAGGTGCCCCTAAGTCTTCTTGTGTTAAACACCTCCATGAGTGGAACTGCTGAGTCATACAGTAAATTTATGTTTAACTTTTTAAAAAACTGTCGAACTGTTCTTCAAAGTGTGCATTCTACCTTTTCACAAGCAATGTTTTACATTCTCTCCAGTTTCTGCACATTATCAATGATACTTGTTATTATCTGTCTTTTTGATTACAGCCATCTTAGTGGGTATGAACTAGTATCTCATTGTAGTTTAAATTTGCACTGAGGCTGCAAAATAAAGCACTAAATAATTTCTCTTTATATGAAAAAATAAAAATGGGGATAACCACTCAGATGAGTTTTCTTTTACTAAGGATTAACTAACTGGCGGCACCACTGCAGTATGTGTATGTATAAACACATTCAGTTTTTTCTGGTCTATTTTTTCAGTCCAGCCGGTTTTCAGGCAGTTCTATCTTCAGGTGAACAACATCAATTTTGACGCCTGCTGTGCCCAAACCATTGATTATATGTGAGACCTAGAGTGCTTTACCACTCCTGGGGAATATGAATTGACTTCGAGGAACTAAGAGGAAATCAGAAAGTTGCTCCATGCTTCCGTCATACCAATAAATGTGAAGGAAGCCAAGCAATATACATATTCTAGTGAAGAATTCCTAAATAAAGTCTGTATTTGGAAAACAGATTATCATTCAAACCATAGACCTAGTGTTTTCTCAACAAAAATACGAACCAATTAAAAAAAACACACACACACACCAACCAATTAAAAAACTGACTACAGGGGAGGAATTAAGATGACGTAGGAGTGGGGGGACCCTAAGCTTGTCTTGTCCCTTGAACACAGCTAGATAGTTACCAAAACATCCAGAACACCAATGAAATCAATCGGAAGTTAGAGAGAACAAGAACTTCCAAGTCTACACGTAGAAAAGCGATCACCTTTTGGAAGGGAGGAGGTGCGGAGAGTAGTCTCAAGGGGGATGTAACGTGAATATCATGTCGGGGAGGGAGCCCGTTTATGCGGCTACTGCAGAGTATCCTAAGCATGGAGCACAAAACCTGAACTTTTAGAAGTCTGCTATAGTGGCAGATGTGCCTGGCTTACAGACGCTCAGGTGGGTTAGCAAGGCAGAATCCCAGGAGTGACAATGTGGTCTGAGGATCCCCTGGGTGGCGCCAACATGCTGCACTGTTCCCAGGCATAGGAGCAGGAAAGCTGGCTGGGACCAGGAGGTCTTGGTGCCAGTTTTCTGTTCTGTGTTGCCATAAACTGCAAACTACTGTGCTGTAGTGTGACTGCTTTCCTGGGACAGCTGGCAAACGGCTGAAGCACGGCAAGACCCTCTCCTGGAGGAACAGTGTGATCCACACCATGGGATTCCCTAAAATTTGGAGTTTGGAAACTTAGTTGGGTGCCTGTGATAAAAAAGCTTGGACACAGGCAGGGTAAACACAGGGTTCAGATGGAAACTGGGGACACAACAACGGTGATTAACTGCTCTTCGTGAGGACTCACTGAAAAGTTGAGGGAGCAAACTTTCAGCTCAGGGGCTAGAGAACCAGGCGCAGCCATATTCCTCGTACTCATACCCCTGTTGAAAGCCTTCAGGGAGCAAAACAGCGCCACCTAGTGAAGGCCGGAACTGCTTACATCAAGCCGCACCCCTCTGGCCCTGGAGGCACATTTCCACTGAAACAAGTTAGCCTGAGAATCGGTGCAGCAGGCCCCTCCCCCAGAAGACCAGCACAAACAACTCGCTTCAACAAGTCTGCTGAACAGAGTGCTGCAAAGCTTCAGCTCTGGAGGAAACGGGGTATAGCTTTCTTTTTACTTTTATTCTTTATTTTTTAATTATTATTTTTCATTTATTTTCTTATTTTTCATTTTTTAAAAATTTTTTTATTATTTTTTATTTTTATTTATACGTTTTATTTTTGTTTATTTTCATATAGATAGATAGTATTTTGGGATCTAGATTCTTTTAACAAGCAGACGAAAACACACCCAATATCTAGGTTTTTTTTGTTTTTCTTCCTTCTTCTTCTCCTTTCTGAACAAAATGACAAGACAGAGAAATTCACTCCAAAAGAAAGAATGGAAAGTAGAACTCACAATCAAGGACTAAATCAATACAGATATAAGATGTCTGAACTAGAATTTAAAACAATGATTATAAAGATACTAGCTAGGCTTGAAAAAAGCATAGAAGATACTAGAGAATCCCTTACTGCAGAGATAAAAGAACCAAAATCTAAGTCAGGCCAAAATTCAAAATGCTATAACTGAGATGCAAACACAAATGGAGTCCATAAAAATGAGGACGGACAAACCAGAGGAACGAAGCAATGATATAGAAGATAAAATTACGTAAAATAATGAAGCTGAAAGAAGAGAGAAAGAAAGGTAATGGACCACAAAGGTAGATCTAGGGAACTCAGTGACTTATTAAAACATAATTAACATTCATATCATGGGAGTCCCAGAAGATGAAGAGAGAGAAAAAGGGGCAGATTTATTCAAACAAATTATAGCTGAAAATTTCCCTAATTCAGGGAAGGACACAGACATCAAAATCCTAGAAGCACAGAGAACTCCCATTAAATTCAACAAAAGCCAACCATCGCCAAGGCATATCATACTCAAATTCATAAAATACACAGACAAGGAAAGAATCCTGAAAGCAGCAAGGGAAAAAAAGTACTTAACCTACAAGGGAAAGCAGATCAGAAAGGAGTGGAAGGAAATATTCAACATGCTGAATTGGAAAAATATGCAGCCACAAATACTTTATCCAGCAAGGCTGTCATTCAGAAGAGGAGAGACAAAGAGTTTCCCAGACAAACTTTTTATATCTTGTTCACATTTTCTATAAAATAGGCTCATATTATTATTAAAAATGTAATTATATTTAAAAGGATAACTCTAGGCAAAACAAAATGCAATATACAAAGTCTTAAGAAACAAATTTTCAAAACAGATCCTAAGTAGTATATCAATTCCCCATAAAAAAATAAACATTTAGATTAAAATGTGGCAATTTAAATCTTGTTATCTTTATGCGTCCCATCTCTAAAAAAGATATATGACTGTAAACTAGTTTGAGGGGAGGCAATGGAGAGGATAAAATCACTTTCAAAAGAGATACCATCACAGGACAGCACAGTGGAAGATCATTTACTATAGTGATTAGATCTTGGGCTCTGGCATTAGAACTGTACTCAAATATTGGCTTTACCAACCTAACAGCTATGTGACTTACAGTATCACTGGCGCTATCATAAAACTGGAATGCCATTTTTACTTTAGAGGACATTCACTTTAAACAACCTGGCTAGGAAGAAAACCCCATCTTTTTTATTTTCTTTCTTTTCAAAAGTCCACTTGTTCCAAATCTGGATTTTCATTTCTGAGATAATGTTATTTTTAAATTTATTCATAAATTGAAAGATTTTCATGCACAGAAAAAAACTGAATATAGACTGGCTTCCAACACATTCTTACATGAATTCAGGCCACTGCTGTAACTTGGATTCAGGTTTATAATCTAAATCATTATGAAGTCAGATTTGGCTCAGTTATCAAATTCCCATTAACATGAGTTCTGTTGGCAGTTAGTGATTTGTGTTGGAAAACAGTGCTCACGGGGAAGGTCCTTCTGATCTAGCTTAATAAACTCTAACTAAAGATGTGAAGAAATATATCACCTACATATAATATTCAACTTACAAGCTGTAAATTTTACATTAACTAGAAACTTACCAGTTAATTATATCCTAAGTAGGAACACATACTGTCCTCTAAAAGTTCGCAGATACTTACAGGGAAATGATGTACACTCAGTTAAGAATTATTTACTGAGTTCACACGGGGTGCCAATTTACAGGAATACAGTTGCTTCTAATTCTGAATGGCTTAACTTCATTTCATGTTACTACGGTATAGTGATTTACCTTAAAATTCTACCTTAAAAAAACTCCAATAATGTGTGCAGTAATTTAGTACCTTCAGTTTAACTAAAATCCTAGGCAAAAGCAGAACATTTTCTCAGGCTTTATACTTAAGATATGAGAGTGACTTGAGTAAGGGAGAAATTGAGGGAAACCCAATCCAGAGCAATGTTTTCAAATTGAGAATCATGATCCATTAATGAGTGGCTTTTGTTTTGTTTGAAGATGCAATGTAATCAGGAAAAAAAGTGAGAGTGGATAAGTATTTTTTGTAATTTTTTCATGTACATATGTACATGTTATGTTATATATACATACGCACATATGTACTGGGTTATTATTTCTTAATGTGTATTGTATATATAAAAAATGCTGGACAGATGATGCTCAGAGAGAAGTTGAAAGGATGCAGAAAGGAGATATTTTTCCACCATGAAGCTATTTCAAGTGTTTTGGAAAGAGAAGACTGTTATTTTCAATCCTCATGTGAGGTAGCCTCATTTCATGGCCTCATATCTTTTAAGCCTGGGCTCTAGTGTGATGTTGCCCAAATCCTCTGCCTTAGCTTCTGCTTGGTTTTCCAGTCTAGGGTTATGATCTTCATATTTCAGTTTCTTGAACTTCAGGTCTCCTCTAAAATAATCTAAATTTAGGTCTACCTCAATCCCACTTGCTCTATGCAATAATATTCAGTTTAACAGGAAATAATTCTTTTTTTCTTGACACCAGGAATGAGCTCATTGGGTCCTGGGGATCATTTTGGATTAATGATAGTTTATAATAAAGTGGAAATGTCCAGAATTGAGCAGACTATGATTTTAGATAAGCAAATTCAGCTTTCTCTATTCTAAAACAGTGTTTAGTTATCTAATCATATGAAATTTGCACAAATAATAAGGTCTGACATAAACTATTTTAACAATATTCTCCATTCTATTTCTTAATTTTACACCAAGTAAATTAAATTTAAACAGCTGTAATTTAGAAAAAACTTTATCAGTTATATTAATCTTCTAATTTTCTGCCATCAGTTAGTAACATAAAATAAGAACAAAGAACACCACGTGATACCAAAAAAAAAAAAACCAACTTCTACATATACTTTCAAGAAAAGCCAATTACAGTAAAAATGGTCACATAAATATATTTCTAATAGCATAGAGAAATAAGGCTGATTTTCTGTAAAACTTTTTCGTATTAGAATTCTTCTTGGATGCTCATCTGAACCTCTAAGAGCAAGATTAAAGCTTGTTAGTCTGCCAGTAAGCCTAAAAGTATGTTTTGGGAAATAAAATATTTTTAGGATAAAATATTCTATTTAGAAACTAGGACTGACTTCATTATTTATAATACATATTGATTAACATATAATCAATAATTTAATATCCTTAAAATATTTATCTCTGAATATGTTATAGCCGTACATCTTATGGCCAAAGGCAGACTATAAGGTGTGCTGTAGGAGATAAACATTTATACACCTAATTGGATTTTGATCATATTTCTTTTATAGAGCTAATAATTTGTTATAGTGAACATATTCTGACATCATTAAAGTTATTAATAAGACTTGAGCCTTACTAAAGTTAACAATTATGAACTGCAAAAATTATTTGAATTTCATCTGTTCTCAGTTAACAGGTAATTACTATTTCCAGATACTGATACTATGATTAAGGCAGAGTGTTTTTACTGAGGCTAAGCCATCATCATCTTACATAAATAGAACCTGATTCATGTACTTGCTAATTTGTCCTCCTGATGTGAACACGGGCCTGTGTTTGATCTTTAGCAAATAGATGTATCTCCTTATTTCTGCTAAAAATTAAATGTAAGATAACTTGACAGGTAGATAATGTTGCTAGCTTATACAACTCAATATCAGTTTTCTTCCTGATAAACAAGAATAGATCTTTTAAACACAGCGTAAAAGCAGGCTTCAGTTATAACCATTCTATTGATCTTTGCCACACTGTTTCATTTCTCTGAGAAGATGGTGAAGTGTAGTGTAAGACAATGCATGGTATTAACTGATTCATCTTCAGCTTCTGATACCATAGCAGAAATCACATATCACCAGAGCAATCATTTTGGCAGCACAGTTTCCCTTAAAGTCGCTCTTGTAGTGGCACTTCTAAAATCAGAAGACGAAGGTGTAGAGTTTTGAAAGACTGATTTTTGAATGTAAATATTATAAAATTGTAATTCCCAGCTTTCTTTCAAACTAATACTTATAAAACAAAATACAGTTTTTAGATCAATTGGTTGCAGGTCTTGCTGGCTTAGTAAACAGATAAACATCTTTTGTGTAGATGACATGTCACTATCACGATCAAGAACTGGCCTTAAGAAGAAGCTGAACCTGTTGGATAATAACTGTCAGAATAAGCAGGTGGATAAAGTCACTTATTTTTTGTGGTATTACTCCTCTTCATATAATGAAACTGACACACAAAAGGTATTTGCAGAAACTTTTAAAATAAAAAAGAAAGTTGCAATTTAGCAAGTAATAATTTTGATCTACATACTTCTGGGGATTTTTCTCATTATTTAGAGAAAAACCTCACCAAAATGACTTTCACTGAAAATGTTACCAACTATTCACCCTTCAGATTAAATTTTACTGTTAGGCCAAGAAGTGACATCAGAGGTATAAGATGTCACTCCTTTTTATCCCTCTTTTTAAACAAGTAATTTGGTACCCATCCATGCACAAAAGCACCTTATGAGAGTTGTAGGATCCAGCACCATATGCCAAGGGGCCTGGAAGGAGTCTTCCCCACTTGTGCATGTGGTAGTAAGTAGACAGACCTTAGTATGGACTGCAAAACCAACAGGAGCTGGCAAACCTACCCCAAACCCTCTTAGCCATGGTTGAGGAAACTATGGAGAGGGCTGAGTTGAGCAGAAACACATGGACGAGAGAGAGTAGAAGTCCAGCTTTCCCAAAAGAAGAATCCAGCATGCTGATGGCCAAAATAAAAACAAAAACAAATGAGTTTGGATGCACCGGAGACAAAAGAATAACTTTGCCACTGCTGGTCCCCCAAGGCAATGCTGTATGGAGCTGAACCAGCGGCAGGGACCTTTCTTGTGGAGAAAAAGGAGAACAGGGAGTGAGTGCTCTGCTCCTCCATCTATGTGGGATGCTGCTAGAGAAACTTGTTTCTCTTTAGCAGAACCTGGGGTATTGAGGTGGGGACTCCATGATTTGCAGGGAGGGATGGAGGGAAATCAGGACAAAAACATCAAGGGGAATCAAAATGGATGCAGCTCTGGATGACCACACTCAGGACTTCAGCAGGAAGTCTGCTCATGAGCCTCTGGGGAGTACCTCACTTGAGGATACCCCCACCAGGGCCATGGGCACCCCCAGTGCTACAAGTGCTAACCCCACACTTCCACTCCCCAACTCAGCAGCTGGCTCTTGTGCATGCTTCTGAGTGTGGCAGCAAAAGTGAACTTCAGTAAATGATAAACAGAATACACTCAGAAAAATAGACCAGGGTCTGTGGGCAAGGGAGAAACCACAAAAATGAGCCACCTTTTAAAAATCAAGATTCCAGCAGCCAGCATGGTGAGTTGTAAGAACCAGAGAAGACATAAAAGCTTACGAATTTGGCCACAAGAGAGAGCAAGAAGTGTGGAACAGGTGTATTCATGCAAGGTCAGAGAAAATCCCAGATATATCAGGACCAACAAATTTCCCACCTAAAGGCATATAATGAAGATTTGAGGAGGTACCTGCTACTTCAAATGCAAAGTAGTAGCATGAAACTACAAGGAACATGAAAAACAAATGAAACATGTTATCACCTAAAGATACCAATAATCCTCGAATAACTGAATTCAACGGGATGGAATGTTGTGATCTAGCTGATCAATTCAAAATAGTTGTTCTGAGCAAACTCAACAAGCTACAAAAAACAGAGAAAGATAATTCAATGAATCCAGGACAACATCACATGAGCAAAACGAAAAATTTAAGAAAGAGACAGAAATCACAAAAGAGAACCAAACAAATTCTGGAGCTGAAGAATTCAATGAATGACATGAAGGAAATGCAACAGAGAGCATCTATATCAGAACAGACCAACTGGAAGATAAATTAAGTGAGTGACAGCTTAGGCACTTTGAAATAACTCAAACAGAGGAACAAAGAACAAAATAAAAAAGAGTGAAGAAAGCCCACATGATCAATGAGACCCTATCAAATGTACATATATTACAATAACTGGCATTCCAGAAGAAGAAGAGAGGGAGAAGCCAGAAAGTTTATTTAAAGAAGCAATAGCTGATGGGGCACCTGAGTGGCTCAGTCAGCTGAGTGTCTGCCTTTGCCTTGGGTCATGATCCCGCAGTCCCGGAATGAGCCCCATATCAGGCTCCCTGCTCTGCGGGGAGTCTGTTTCTCCCCTTCCCTCTGTCCCTTCCCATGATCATGCTCTCTCTCTCTCTCTCTCACTCACTTTCTCTCTCAAATAAATAAATAAATAAAATCTTAAAAAAATATATAAAGGAGCAATAGTTGAGAAATTCCCAAACCTGGGAGAGACTTGTGTATTCATATTCATGAAGCTAATAGATCAGCCTATTATCTCAAAGACACATTACAATGAAACTATCAAAAATCAAAGAGAATTCTAAACACAACCAGAGAAAAACGATTGTAACCTACAAAGGAACTCCCATCAGGCTATCAGTGGATTTCTTAGCAGAAACCCTGTAGGCTAGGAGAGAGTGGAATGACATATTCAAAGTGTTGAAAGAAAAAAAAAAAAGGCCAGCCAAGAATATTCTATACATCAAAGTTATACTTCAGATGTGAAGGAGAAATAAAGACTTGCCCAAACAAATAAAAGCTTAGGGAGTTCATCACCGCTAGATCTGCCTTGCAAGAAATGTGGAAACTTCCTCAAACAAAAAAAAATGTTAATTAGTGACATGAAAAGATATGAAAGTATACGCCACACTGGTAAAGATAAATACACAGATTTAGGAAGCTCTAATTCTGAAAAAGAATGGTGTTTTAATCACTTAACTAAAGTATAAAGGTTAAAGGAAAAGAGTATTAAAAATAGTTACTACAGTTTGTTATCAAACACACAATATAAAAGGAGCTCAACCGTGGGGTGCCTGGTGGCTCAGTTGGTTAAGTATCCCACTCTCGATTTCAGCTGGTCATGGTCTCAGGGTCATGAGATCAAGCCCTTGTTGGCCTCTGTGCTCAACAGGGAGTCTGCTTGAGATTCTCTCTCTCCCTCTGCCCCTCCCTGCCTCTCACGCACTCTCTCTCTTTCAAATCAATTGATCAATCGATCTTTTTTTTTTAATGAAATTGTGACATCAAAAATATAAAAGGGGGAAGTAAAAGTGATGATCAAAAATATAAAAGGGAGAATTAAAAGGTTTGAGCTTTTGTATGTGATCCAAGTTAAGTTGCTATCAGCTTAAAACAGACTATCTTATCTATAAGATATTTTGTGTAAGCCTCATGGAAACCACAAAGCAAAAACCTAGGGTAGATTCACAAAAGATAAAGAAAGGAGAAACAGAGTAAACCACTATGGAAAATCACAGAGGAAAAAGAAACAATGCAACTATAAAACAGCCAGAAAGCAACTAATACAATGGCATTAGTACATACCAATCTAGGTATCCCTTGCTGTTTGAAAACTCAAGTTCACATTATGTCACTTCACTTTTACAAAAGACCTACGTTAGCACCTATTTTTGTTAACCAAAAGCAATCCAAAGAGGATTTTCGCTTTTACGAAAAAAGGCAAAAAGTAAAAATAGCACTCTGTGTTTGTTTTACAGTGAGCTACGGTAGAGGCAGCATGTACCCCAAGAATGGCACTGCCAAGATCCTTCCCAGGAACTACACTCAGCATTTCAGCACCTAGAGTCATAGCTTGGACTATGCCTGTGAGCATCTGTGCTTTATTTCAACTGACTTTGCATATATTGGCAAGATGTGTCCTGAAGTATCAGAAAAGAGGTTAGTTTTTAAGTCTGGGGATGCTCAAAAAATTTTGCATATACATTAATGATAACTGCTTTGCTTTACACCATTTTGGCTTAAAATATTTCACTGGAACGCTCTACTTTCAGATAACAGGGGAAATCTGTGATTAGTCTAAATGTACATGTATTGAATTCACCAATCAAAAAGCACAGAGTGGCTGGATGGATTAAAAAAAAAACAATGACCCAACTACATAGTATCTACAAGAGATTCACTTCAGATTTAAGGACACATACAGGCTCAAAGTGAAGGGATAGAAAAAGATATTTCAAGCAAGTGTAAACCAAAAGAAGGCAGGAGTAGCTGTACTTAAGACAAAATAGACATTAAGCCAAAAATGGTAAAAAGAAACAAGAAAGGTCATGATATAATGGTAAATAGGTCAATTCATCAAGAAGATATAACAATCATAAATATATACGACAAATATATATGGTCTTGGCAATGATTCTTGGATATGACATCCAAAGTATAAATAAAAGCTAAAATCAACAAGTGGGACTACATAAAACTCAAAAGCTTCTGCACAGCATAAATCAACAAAATGAAAAGGCAACCTACAGAATGAGAGGAAGTATTTGCAAACTACATATTGGATAAGTGGTTAACATCCAAAATATATAAATAAAGAATTCATACAACTCAAATAAAAGGAAAACAATCTGATTTAAAAATGGGCAGAGGAACTCAACGGACATTTTTCCAAAGACAACATCTAAATGGCCAACAGGTACATGTTAAGATGCTTAACATCACTAATCATTAGGGAAATGCAAATCAAAACCACAGTGAAATATCACTTCACACCTATTAGAATGGCTATCATCAAAAAGGCAAGAGATAACAAATGTTGATGAGGTTATGGAGAAAAGGGAACCCTCGTGCACTGTTGGTGGGAATGTAAATTGGTACAACCACTATGGAAAACAGTACAAAGGTTCTTTAAAAATTTAAAAATAGAATTACCATATGATCCAGAAATTCCACTTCTGGGCATTTATCTGAAGAAAACAAAAACTAATTCAAAAAGATATGTCCCTCCCTTGTTCATTGCAGCATTATTTCCATAGCCAACATATGGGAAACAACCAAAGTACCCATCAACAGATGAATGGATAAAGATGCGGTGTACATACACATACACACAATGGAATATTAACAGCATATCATTCAGAGAAAGAAGGAAATCCTTCCATGATCAGAAAGTCTGTGATTCAAAATACTTAGGGTATGAAAATATATGCTTCTTTTCATACCTATGAATAATGTATAATGCTTACTTTATACCATATTCCCCTAACACCATTTATTATTTCACATATCTCTACTGGCAAATAGCCACAATAACCAACACAATGTTTACATTTTCCGTGTCTCTAGCAAGTGGAATGACAGCTAGCTTTCATTTGTTTCATTAATATTTCTTTTAGTGAAGGGTCTGCTGGTGACAATTTCACTCAGTTTTTGACTATATTTACTGCACCCCCATTCCTTTTTTTAAAAATAAAGACAAAAATATCTACTTAAGTTTTCTTGAAATACTGTCGACGTACAAGTTACATTAGTTTCAGGTATACAACATAGTGATTTGACATTACACCTTCATTCTTGAAGGATATTTTTGCTGGGTTTAGAATTGTAAATTTGCAGTTATTTTCTTTCATGAATTTAAAGGTGTCATTCTACCAGGTATTGGCTTAAGTATGCCTTCCTAAATGTTTCTGTTCAGAAATTAGCTCCAGTCTGATATTTGCTACTTTGAATATAACCTATTTCTCTCTGCTGTTTTAAGATGTTTTGTCTTTGGCTTTTATAACTTTTAATGTAATATGCCTCAGTGAAGTTCCATTGTATGTATATAGTTTGGAGTTTGTAGCATTTCATTAGTTTGCAGCTTGATGTCTTTTGACAGTTTTGGAAAATTCTCAGCCATTTCCTCTCAAATACTCCTTATCCTAAAATCTTTCTTTTTCTGGGACTGCAAATATAGACACTGTGAATCTTTTTATCCTATTCCTTAGGTCTTTTACCTGTACTTTCCATCCTGTTGTTTTTCACTGCTTCATTCAAGATGCTTTCTTCTAATCTTTCAGTTTTCTTTTTTCTGCTCTGCAGAGTTGGACCGTAAGCCTTCATTAAGTTCCTGATTTCAGTTAATGAACTTTTTAGTTCAATACCTTCTTTTAAATTTTTAAGAGTTTCTAATTATGACCTGAAATTATCAGTATCATCTTTTATTTTCATGAAAAAATTAAGCCGAGTAATGTTAAAATCTGCATCTCACAACTCCATTGTCTTGATCCTCTGTGAATCTGTTCCTACTGACTGTTGTTTCTCTTGTCCTCTTCTTTCTCATGGTTCTTCAACTTATCTTGTTTTGTCATATGCCTGGCTATTTTAAATGGATATCATATAGAAACAACTGTAAAGATAATTTGGGATAATTCTACCTTCTTCCAGAAAGGATTTATATCTGCTTTGGTAATTGGCTAGATGCACCAGCAATCCTGAATTATCTTAATTCAATCAGGAATCAAGATGATTCAAATCCAGGCTTTGTTCTGTAGAGGTGCCTATTTCTGGCTCATCCTTACTTTTAGGGAATAATCTGTTAAGATCTCAACCTAAAGCCTGCTGGTTTTATCAGAGTCTTCTTTCCTTGATTGGCCCTGAATTCTAGATTTTATCCCCATAGCTCCATGAGTCTCTCAAAAGCTCTGCCCAGATTCTTAGTCCTTCAGTGACCTCTTTAAGAATTGGCAGACAGATGCTACTACTAGAATCATCTCTAGGGAAAAACTGGCTCCAAATGTTGAGCTCACCATTTTTTCCTGGAACTGGGACCCATACTTCTCCACTGCCTGAATAACTATCCGATGCCTTCAAACATATGCCTTAATATTTTGACCAGCTTTTAAAAATCTGTTCTCAGAAGGAGGGTGAGTTCAAATAAGCTAGTACCACCATATTATCTTCATCCCATAAGTTTCAATAAGCGATTTTATATTTTCAACTTGATCTCCCTTTTTTACTGTGAATCACTGAGGCATTCTAAAGTACTTTTTTATAATAAAATAGCCACAACATTTTGTGAAGTCTATAAAATGGTTTCATATCCACTATATCACAACTACATTCTTAGATGATAGTTGACTTATTATCATCATTCTTATATACTAACAGAGGGGGAAATTGGGCTTAAGGGACCTCTTATCATACAGAGCATAAAAAAACATTAATCCCTATTTGATTTTACTGTATTTTATTATTTGTTTTCATGTTTATCTTCTGACACCTCCCTCGAGAAATACAAGCTCTTTGTGTATAGGAGCCTTGATTTTCTTTTCCTGCTCTATTCATATGGCTTAGAACAGTACCCAGCATGTGCTGGATGGTCAGCATTACTTTTTGAATTGATAAAAGTTAGAAAAAGAATGAATGGGGTGCCTGGGTGGCTCAGTTGGTTGAGCATCTGACCCTTGGTTTTGGTTCAGGTCACGATCTCATGGGTCGTAAGACTGGGCCCCACAATGCGCTCTGCGCTCAGCAGGGAGCCTACTTGAAGATTCTCTCCCTCTGCTCCTCCCCTCACTCATGTGAGCAAACACGTGCACTCTCTCTCTCTCAAATAAATAAATCTTAAAAAAAAAGATGAATGATACGAAGATGATCATTATGCTCTTTTGTGTTGCAATTCTGAGTAAAAAATATTTTACATTTATACAGTACTATGTAGTATAAAGTGATTTTTAAATTCTGTATGCCATTTCTTCCCCTTCCTTCCTTTCTTCCTTCCTTCCTTCCTTTCTTTCTTTCTTTCTTTCTTTCTTTCTTTCTTTCTTTCTTTCTTTCTTTCAAGATTTTATTTGTCAGAGAGAGAGAGAGACACAAGCAGGGGGAGTGGCAGGCAGATCAGGCAGAGGGAAAGCAGACTCCCTGCAGAGCAAGGAGCCTGATGCGGGACTCGATCCCAGAACCCTGGGATCATGACCCAAGTCAAAGGCAGCTGCTTAACTGACTGAGCCACCCAGGCGTCCCTGTATGCCATTTCTATTTGTCACAATTCTCGGCAGATTTTATCATCTTCCTCACTTTAGAGTCAGAGTGAAGTTAAGGGACTTATTCAGTCACAGAGCCAGTAAATGGTAGAGCTGGCACTCTGAATCTCATTCTCTTACTTCAGCTAGAATAAGCTAAGGCTATTTCCACTGGGTACAGTTGACTCCTTATATTGCAATGACTTCCCTTGGTTATTCACAGGATTGTACACCTGTGGGCATTCAATATGTATGTCAGGTATCTAATGTTTAATTTATAATGAAATATCTGATTGAAAAGAAAGCTGTAGACTTTAGTTGGGTATTGAAATTTGTGTGTGTAGAGCACAGACAATATTTAAATTAGTAAGGAAATACATGACAGTTGGTCACTGGAGGCCCAATAATGGTTAAATAGAGATCAGAGTACCTGCATTCCATATACATGAAAACCTCACTGAAAATAAATAAAATGTTATCTAAACCAGCTTCTAAGACCACACAGAGCACAGTTGAATGCATATGAAGCAAAAATAGTATTAGTGAGTTTTAGGAAAATGAGGCATCCTTTTCTTTGTTAAAAATCTAGTTATGGGGCACCTGGGTGGCTCAGTCAGTTAAGCAGCTGCATTCAGCTCGGGTCATGACTCAGGGTCCTGGGATCGAGCCCCACATCAGGCTTCCTGCTCAGTGAGAAGTCTGCTTCTCCTCCCTCTGACCCTTCTTCCTGCTTGTGCTCTCTCTCTGTCTCAAGTAAATAAATATAATAATAATAAAAAAAAAGTTGAACATGAATTAGCACACATTTACTGGAAACGTTAAAACTAAGGAATAAACAGCTGATGTTGTGTAATATGACAGACAACACTATACAAAAGAAAGATTAAAATTTTTAAAATCAAGATCTTGCAGACACAGAATCAAGGGGACTATAAAGGACAAATCACTGCTGAGGGAAATCGGACAGATGGCTAGGCTAAATAACTGGGTATTTGTTCTTGAGTGATTTTTGACTAAATAAATAAGGAATAAAGCAATGCATTCAAGCTAAGCAGATTAAATTTTAAAAATACAACAGCTTTCTAACATCAGAGCTAATGTGTTAAAAGACTGTACAGATATTTTACAAAATACTACACTACGAAAGATGTAGAATTATTAAATCTGATACATGGGAACACAAATTTCCTTAAAAAGGATATTTTAAATCTTGGAATGGAACTACCTAATAAAGTAAGACAAAGGGGGGGATGGTTTCAAATGTTTAAATCTAAGAAGGAAATAATACTGCATATTATAATGGGTAGCCAATTAAGGATGAAGGCTTTTATTTATTTATTTGTTTGTTTATTTTAAAGATTTTATTTATCTCTTTTAAAGAGAGGGACAGCATGAGTGGGAGGGGCAGAGAGAGAGAGAGAGAGAGAGAATGTCAAACAGACTCCACGCTGAGCATGGAGCCCAATGTGGTGCTCGATCCCAGGACCCTGAGATCATGACCTGAGCTGAAACCAAGAGTTGGACACTTGACTACCTCATATTGTGTTCATATTATCACTGTCCACCATTTCCATAAATAATTTAGACTGGGTTGCCTAACATTTTTGGAAAAAAAATATTTGAAGTAGAAAACTAACAGATGGGTAGGGCTATTTTGAATAAACACAAGGGGAAAAAGAATTCAAAAGCTGCTATACTTATGGCACAAATAAGAAATTCAGATTAGAGAGAAGTCAAAATACAACACAAGACTGTTATGCTTACAAATGGATTTAAAACACAATTAAAACCCTTAAATAAATACTATATTAAATATAAAAATAAAATACAGAAAACCTAAGCAGTTTTGCTAAAGCATGTAACAATAAAAAAAAAAACAAAACCCAACAAAACCCCAAAAGGATAAAAGTTGAAATGACTTCTAACTACATACAGTCAGAACATTTTCAAATACATACAAAGCAAAACAGAAGCTGAAGTCAAGCATTTATTATGTCAAAGAATAAGGAAGAAAACAGAACTGATAGATTTAATACTATTCATTTTTCCTAAAATGTAATCTAGAATTAGGGGAAAAGTACTTATTTTTAAAGAAGGAAACTATAAAACCTGAACTTTAAATATTCAGTTGACTTTTACTAAATAATGTAACCTTTATATAATTCAACTTAAATGGAAAGTTAGAGAATAAATGGTTCAAGAAAGAGGATCCATACCAATGTACTAGTGATATTCATAAGTGGAAACTCAACAGAGCTGTGTAAAGACCATGAAAAGCACTCTGGGCTCCCATTGTGTCAAGGGTAGAAGGCAAAGTAGTTACTCCAGACAAGTTCTGGTGAGTAGTCTGACTTTATCTTGGCTATGATACTTGCAAACATAATTATGATACCTATTTAAGAATACTCAAAGGAAAGGACTGCATAATAGTCAGAGTGTATTTGCAAGGCACAGATCTTGCTATGCTAATGCAATAGCTTTTTTGAGATAACAGAGAATGGATAAAAGGAGCTGGACAGATAACATTTATCTACATTTTAACAATGCTTTCAACCCTGTGCTGAATATC
This sequence comes from Ursus americanus, assembly GCF_024610735.1. Classification (NCBI taxonomy): domain Eukaryota; kingdom Metazoa; phylum Chordata; class Mammalia; order Carnivora; family Ursidae; genus Ursus; species Ursus americanus. The sequence goes on along the minus strand of NC_142146.1, from coordinate 52,045,341 downwards.
AGCATGCTGAGAAATTAAGAGATGAACCGTATAAATGATGTGATAGAATGAATTACTAGGGGCTTATAGATTGGAAATACAGGATTATTACTCTTTCCGATGCAGAAATATATACACATACACATACAGATGTATCTCAGGTTTCAGTTTGTAGCTAGACTAATTATATGAAATAAAATAAATGCAGCTTATACATTAATCATTTTCAGTTAATTTGATAGCACTCAAGTATTTAGACAACATATAAGAAAAAAATTTTGGAAGCAAACAACAGGAATGAAATCAGTGTCATATACGTTCTTTTCCTAGTAGAATTTTTCTTCAACATTTATGGTAATAATACTCCTATGACTTTTGGATACACACAAAATTCAGTGAGCTTAGGTAAAGACTTGATAAATCCACTAGCAAATATTGATAGTATTTTGAAATTCCTTGTTTTCTTTTTGAATTGCTGTAATTCTTTAGTGAAATAGCCTAATGGATGAGGTCTTATCTTAGAAAAGAGACATAACAAAGTTCGGTTACACTTTCAGTGAGGTTATTTAAAATCAACTGTAAACTTAAGATAACTAATTTAAGCGTGGATTTAAGAGAGCGAAGGGGAAACTGGTCATTCATTCATTCATTCATTCATTCATTCCATAATTATGAAACTGAGTATTTATTATGTGCTAAGCATCCTGGATACTAAATCCTTCACAGTCCTAGAGTTTATACTCTTGTCAGGATGACAGACTTATAAAGATGCTAATTACAACAGCTATAATTAGAGGGATGTGCTTTTCAAACACTTCTCAGGTACTGAAATGAAAAAGGTTACTGTATATCACAGACTAAGTGCAAGGTCAGTTTGACTTCCTGAATGTTTAAAGGAAAGAAATACTTTCAAAAGAATTGCAATATAATGTTAAAGTTACTTAAGAAATTTTTAGTATCTTTTAAAATGTTTAGAAGTGATTTAATGGAAAAAAAAGAGATTATTATAAATATCAATTATCACTATGTAAATGAGGGGTTCCACAGTATTTAAAAAGTTTGTCTTATTAGGACAATCATTCATATTATATATTTTTCACAATAATAAAGCACCTAGCAATTTCAAGATCTGTGGTTACCCCATCAGTGTCATCCTTTTTCAACTGCTCATGACTCCAATTAAGATTTGAATTAATAGGATTAGACTAATAACTATTACAACATACATTCACTCTGTTGGTTGTAATTTACAGTACCACAGTGTTTTATAAGGGCTATTACGTTATTAATTAGTTACATTGATCAGAATACCACATAACATTGCAGTACTAAAATATTATAATTTGCTTAGGCTACTTTGCATCTAGTACTGTATCTATTTTTCTGTGAGTGACCGTAAACATCACCGAAATCAGATAGATTGTTTCCACTAACAATGCCAAAATGCGCACGTCAGAAGGCCGAAGGAAGAGAATTCTACTGAGAATTCTTGCCATGGGAGTTCACTTGTTTCCTACTATGCATAAAATTAGTTGATCTAGGACAAAAGCATAAAGTCAGGACTTATGGGGGTCAAACTGGGTAAGAACACTATCCATTTTATGTATAAATTAGTCCAAATTTAGTTTGAATCTACTTATTTGTAAGGTTCTGCCACCTAAATCTAGTTTTTGTTGTTGTTGGTTACTTGTTTGGGACCCTGGCCCCAACTGAATACTGCTTTTAAGCATTCCAAGCTATCACACACAAACGTTTTAGATTTGACAGGATCTCAGCCTCCACTGTAAGTTGAGTGCAATAATTTTTTTTCCTTGTTGTCACAGTAAATGATATGTACTAAGATAAAAATTACAGTTTTCAGATTTAGACAATAGCACTCAAAGCCAATATTTTTGGAACACATTATCAGGCTTCAGTTTCTTGAAAGCTCACAGAGGAAATAGTTACCCTGCTAATTAGCCAGTAAAGTGACATGATTGTCAGTCCAAGTGGATCATCAACTTAACTCACTGAGAAAGATTTGCCTGGATCTTGCTTTAAGCACTGTATTTACAACAGTATATCTAAGGCCTCTGTGAATGAAAAATGTAAAATATTCACTCACATAAATCATAACAAACTAAAGGAGAAATAAAAATTTGTTAGAGGAGATAGAAATGTATTAGGCTTCTTTGTGTAATATTTTTGGGTGGTGGCTTCAATGTTATTACCAGAAAATATTTAATCTATAAAAATTCTGACATGAATTTCTTAATTTGAATTACGATAATTTCCGACATTTCATATTTTATTGTTCCCTTTTAACAGCTTTTTAAAGTGTTGTTGACAAGGGTACTTTTCTTCATTACTGCTAAAATATTTCAAAATGTACACATAAATTCAATCCATTTCTATGACTGATTTTGATAATCTGTTAACTTTATAGTTAAAAGTCAGAAGGAAACAAACCAGCACCAGCTCTACTTCATAATTTTACATCTTCCCAGTTTCCTCAAAATATATACTAGGATGCTTATAAACTAATCTTATGCTAGCAAACAGTAATTAATATCCAAGACACTGAATATAGTGTGATATTATGTCAGAGTTGAGGTTCATGAAGTAGCATGAGGTATCCCCCAAGGCATTTGATTAGAATCTATGGTTTACCCAGGAATGAAGACGATCATGCCAGTGATTCCCCAATAGAATGACTACTTTGAAACAAAATGAACACAGGTCTTTACCTTCCTCCTTTCTTCTCTTTGCTTCTTCTTCATTTCTTTCTTTTGCTTTCAACGCTTCATCAGCTTTTGCTGAAACAAAAACAATGGAATTTCTGTACTTATTTTATGTCTGTATCATAAAACATTGTAAATATTGGGGAAAGGGAAAAGAAGTTCATTGCATAGTTTTTGTGACATAGAAGAAAAAAACAGAATGGCTGAAAAAGAAAATACCTTTTACATTTATTCAGAATATTTAAAATGTCTATTTAGAATCTTTGAGGCTTAGTTCAAGATAATCTCTGTACAAAAAAGAAAATGAATTCAAGCAATATAAAGTTTATATGATGGTATATGAATTGGGAATAACTGATGGTCATTAAAAGTCATCTGATTTTGTCAGTGCAATGCATCTATTTTAAACTTTGGGCGAAAGTTCTTAAGCTACAATTCACATTTTAAATGTAAGAAGCTTGTAATATCTTTGGAACAGTATAAATTAGGTAGCATATTTTTTTTTCATTGCATATCATAGTAGCAGTTCTTTATTCATGTTATGACAGCATTTGGTAAAAAGAATCTTTTTCCCTCTAGAAACCTCTTCCCTTATTACTTAATTATCTACTAGTTGCTCAACTGCAGGGGTTTTCAAACACTTTACTACAGATGTTAAAGAAGATTAAAAATATACAGCCCAGTAACAAGGGACTATCAATATACTCTGTAAATTAATTAAATTTCTGTTCTAGCACATCATTTATTCCAAAGCATTAATGTCTCAAAGGAGCGATTCTCCTTTATTGCCAGCTCACTGCCTGATGAGTGAACTAAGTGAAAATAAGTCTCTAATAGCATTATAGTTGATGAAATATTAAGTTAAAAAAGTATTGCCTCGTCAAAAGAAAAAGAACCAAACTGTGCCAGCATTAAACTTTGGATGAGCCTTTATTATAATGATAACAGCAATGTAAACCGTGATTCAAAAAATAAACATGCTCTCCAGTTTTTTTGCTGCATATATTTTTCCTATGCAAAATCAACATATTCTTTAGAAGTATAAAACCTGGCTTAAAAGGGGAATTAAAAAAATACACACGACATACATAACTATTTTTCTTCAAAGTTTTATTTTTCTTCACCATCAATATTGACACTTTCTTAAAATATAAAACTTATATAATAGTACTGTGAAGTGCTATATCCAATTACATAGACATCTGTTTCCATTTACAAGCTTTAATACACACTTAGACTGCATTTAAAGTCATGAAATATTAAAACTTTTATGCCACTCTGTATCATTGCAAGAATCTATTAAATTAGATAATAAAAACAAACCACCAGTAACTCTAAAGACTTTTACTTCATTTACACTTTATTCTCCCTGGTAGAAGGACAAGGATAATAGAAATTCCATTTAAATTCAATTTTGGTTATATGTGTAATTGTAGATATACCCCTTGAGTCATGTAAAATGCTCAGCTTATGTTTCTTTCAAATTATCCCGCTCAGATTCACATTCTACTCCTTACAACCATCTTCAATATGTATTAGCCGAGCTCATTAGACTGAAATTTAATAATGCAAACATCAGGTGGATTTCAAGAACCTCCATTAACAACGTAAGATGGATTGCTTATATATAGCTCTTGGGCCAACTGGGCACAATTTAAATTCAATAAACTACCCTGCCTAAATCTGATTTATCTATTTCACTATGCCAGTTTGTCCTTTCTTACTGATTTGTTGCTTTACATGGACAATTCATTGGAATATTGTTTTATATGTTTTTTTTTAAACTGCAAATGGCTCTTGTGCTGTGGTTAAATATTTTATGTAATGGAGCTTCATGCTGTCAATCAAGATTTCTGTGTGTGTGTGTGTGTGTGTGTGTGTGTAAATAAAAAACACCTCTTTGAATTATGTCAAAATAGCACAGATAATAATTTAAAAAGCACACATTTGAAAATTTTATCAATAATCAACATGCTCTGTACAAAGAATCTGAATAAATTCAAAGAAAATTCATTTATTCAAACTGAGTCATTAGGATAAATCCCACATCAATTATTAAAGGAATTTGGAAGAAACTTTTTTTTCTTTCCAAACGCTTTCTGGTATTATTTAAATGTGAACAGGGAAACATGTATAGTCATTCATACATGATTTAGTTTATCCTAAATTTTTTTATATTCTCTAAAAGATGGCAATCCCACTTTACAGATGGGAATACTGAATCTCATTAGATATACCACATAATTTGATATCAAAGAACACTAATGGTAAGTGGTAAGATGTATTCTTATGATTTATGATCATTCCCTTTGGACTTTACAGAAGGATCTATTATAAAGCACACCATTTACCAAAAATACTTACATCTTCCACTAACCTTATATACAACTTCCAATCCCTTGGCTCTTCCAAATTCCCCCAGACTTGACAGTCCTCTCCAGGCTCTGCTTCCTTTCTTACCCAAACTGAACCCCAAGACAACCATTTCAGTTCCACACATATTAACATCCTCATTACCCTGATTCCTTTGTTGTTTTGCCAAACTGCTATCAACACATCTAATCATTTTTTTTTCTATTTTTGTTTCAGAGCCTTCCTACAAAACAGTATCTAAATGTTATCAGCTCTACGAAAATACCAATGATTTAGAAGTTAACATGGATCCTTCCATGTTGCTCATCTTTCATCAACATCCAGAGTTGGTTTCCATTCTCATTCTGACAATTTACTATTCTTTCTCCACAACAAGTGCCAAGAACCTCACATCAGCTTCCCTGATTCTTATATTTTTTCAGCCTCACTTCCATTTACCTCCAAATTTTATGTTCATCAATCCTTACTTTTTCCTTGTTTCAGAAAGCAAATCCATTTACTTGTGCTTTAGAACCTAAACCTTTCCAAATCCTTTAGGGTTTTTTCTGTTTCTTAAGATTCAAACTCACTCACTCTTTATTCTCAGACTATAAATACATTCAAAGTCTGACAAATCCTGTACAATATTTACTCTTCTAATCAAGTTACTGCTTTCTCTTGTTCCTGTTAGATTTTGCCCCCACAGCTTTTGCAAAATGGCTCCCAAAAATTCTATAACAGCCAAATCTACTGGTTATCTCAGTTTTATCCTTATACTCTCCCCTTTTTAAAAAACTGCTAACCTGGGGCGCCTGGGTGGCTCAGTCGGTTAAGTGTCTGCCTTCAGCTCAGGTTATGATCTCAGGGTCCTGGCATTGAGTCCCTATCAGGTTTCCTGCTCAGCTGGGAGTCTGCTTCTCCCTCTACCCCTTCCCCTGCTCGTGCTCCCCCACCTCAAATAAACAATAAAATCTTAAAAAAAAAAAAACCCAAACCGCTAATCAAGCACATCTTTGTCAAAAATCTTTGTCAACCTTTTTTGGCCGTGGTCTCTTTTACCCACTTTTTACTTCTTGGAGTTCTGTTCTTAGGCAGTCTATAGAAGGTCTAAAATGAAACCCATATGTCTATCATACATAGCTCCATTTCTGGCCCATCTCCTGATTATCAGAACTCTTTTTCCAATTACTTCCACATAGAAACCTCCACATAGATATTTCAAAATCATGTCCGTGACTGAACTCATGACCTTGCCCTCAAACCTGGTCCTCTTCCCTTGGTATTTCCTATTTTCTCTCAGGCTGGAAATCTTTGTGACACTCCTCTCCAAATCTTATCCTTATGCTCAGAATTCATCCAGTCCTTTCCATTTTCATTGCCAATAATCACTTTCGGGGCCTTATGTCTTTTCACTTTGAATAAGAAGGGAGTTCCTATTTGATCTCTGTACTTTTAATCCTGTTCCCTTCAATGAAGCCTCTCTATTGCCACCACAGCAAGGAATATGTTCCTTGTTTTGTATCCCTAGCAATAAGCACAGTATCTAGAACACAGAGATGTTCAATAACTGTTCAGTGAATGAATGTACCATTCTAAAACACATAATCTGATCATGTCACCCCTGCTCAAACTACCTCTGAAGGCGCCCTGTTGCATATACACAAATCCCATTTCCTTACACCATCTCGAGCCTTTCACTCTGATCTCAATGTAACTTTCTAGCCTCATCATTCACCACTCCTCCTTCACTGCCTCAGGGATGCACGGCTTTGCAGGGCCACACCGCCTTCTGTTTGTATTGTCAGGCTTTTGTTCTTGCTGGTGTGCCCACCTCACTTTCTTGCTGAGAAAACCTTATCAGAAAGTTTTAGAAACGTCACTCTCTTCTATGAAAACTTCTCTGATCAATACCCCTTGTTTCCACGTGGATCCGATTGCTTCCTCCTTTCTTCTTAAGCATTTGAATACCTTCCTTATGGAAGGTCCACTACTTTGCTCCTTCATTAGAGGAAATAGCCAACTCCTTGAGAGGATGGCACATAGTAGGTGTGACAGAAATTGTTGGCATTCTCTTCTTCGGAAGTCTTTAGACAGCCTACATTTTCTTTCTTTCTTTTTTTTTTTTTTAAGATTTTATTCATTTATTTAACAGAGATAGCCAGCGAGAGAGGGAACACAAGCAGGGGGAGTGGGAGAGGAAGAAGCAGGCTCATAGTGAAGGAGCCCGATGTGGGGCTCGATCCCATAACGCCGGGACCACGCCCTGAGCCGAAGGCAGGCGCTTAACCGCTGTGCCACCCAGGCGCCCCCAGCCTACATTTTCTAGTCTCCCTTGAAGTTCAGTGTTGCTATTCATTTACCCGAGTTCAAGCCAAGGAAAGTGAGCATAAGTAATGTGTATCATGCTTCCATGCCCAGCCTATAAAAAGCTCCCACACAATCCTCATTCTCTTTCTCTACCCAAATGCCGGGACAGAGGACCCACAGAGCATGAACCCCAAGATAAAAGAATCTGGGTCACTGAATTTCTGTAGAAAGTAGTGCTTTCCTGACAACTTGCATTACACTGTGATATGAGCAAAAAACAAGTTTATATTGCCTTAAAGGAGCTGAAATTTTGGAATTGTTTATTACAGCAGTTTGTGCACCTTGCCTAATACATGAAATGTTTGATGAATGTTTCCTAAACAGATAATTAAAAGGATTTTGAAAGTCAACACAAATATTATGCCGTTCCTTCTAAAGTGAAGTCTCCTTTCAGAAAAGAAAATCCTCTACGCTGTTCATTTGAATGATGAAGATCAGAAAAGCAGCTGCAGAGGTGGTGTGGGGCTAAACAGAGAAACTATTCAGTACGTGTAGTTAAGAAGATATTAGCAGAATTTATTCTCATCTTTACTAATTCCACTAAAAAAATCCATAGGGATATAGTTTTTTAGATCATTGTAGATGTTTGCTTAAGTTAGATTTTAAATGATCTGGGGAGGTAGTTTATATACCCTATGAGAGGAAATCAATCAGTTGAATCAAGAATTGAAAAAGACTGACAGGGTATCACTTGTCCCCTACTTTCAGAAAGGACTATATTAACATTCCCAGAGAAAATCTTTCTGGAAGGGTTTAACAACCCTCATTTGGAAGTTCTTCCCTATATGTAGCCCAATCTCTGACATTGCACCATCACGAGTAGACCAGAAATGTCAAGGAATTCTTAAAAACAGAAAGCAGATGGCACCAGATCTACGGAAAAATGATTAGAAGAAATCACAGCCCAATCATATTCAGAAGCCTACAGAAACATGGAAGAAGTTCCACGGATGCTTTAATTTTAAAGTCAATGGAGACCAAACATAGGTGGTAGGACTGAGGCAACTGTCAAATGGGGAATTATGATTAAAGCAGCTGAACAACGGCAATGCCCCCTCAATGTGATAAGTAGGGGTACAGGTAGTGTTTGACCACAGGTTAAAGCAATGAGTGTGGGAGGTGCCAGGCCCAGTGAGGCAAGAGCTGGTTAATGACTAACCCCTATAAAAGGGATGATAAGTTACTAATATGTCATTACCAGCAAGACATCTTACCCCCGACACAATCAATGGACACTGGGTATAAGGAGCTGAAATGGCAGGATTACAGGTACTGTCAAATATAAAGATGAACGGCCAACCTAGAATTACCAGACATTCGAGGAAAATCAATCCCTTGAGAGATAAAACAAGCAAAAAACAATACAACGATAACACTCTAAAAAAAACTACACAAAGGAATGAGAGTTAATAAAGCAAAAAAAATTTTTTTGGAATCAGTGTACGTAATAACCTTAAAGCGATCTGAGAAGATATTGATTGCATCTTGGAAAATTAAATTTTGATCATCAAATTAGAACTCCATACATAAACTGAAGCACAGAATGGATATAGCTGAAGACTAAATGAGTGTGTTAGAGGAGACCTTACCAAGGAATTTTCCCTGAGCGTAGTAGAAAAGAACAAAGAGATACACACATAAGAGAGAAGTTAGGAGATGACATCATCATCATCATCAAGGTTAACATTTTTTGAAGGTTTACTATGAGCCTTTGTGTTTATATATGTGTGTGTATTTCACTTAATTCTCAAATTGGCTCTATCCTCATTTTACAGATCAGGAAACTGAAGCACAGAGAAGTAAAATAACTTTTTCAAGGTCATAGAATTAAAAGCATAGAAGAAAGAGACCCATATATTCCAACATCTATCTAAGAAGATATTGTGAAATACTATAAAGCTGTTAAAAGAATGAGATCTTTCTTAATATCTAAGACAGATATTACGTAAAAAAGGCAGGCCGTAAAACAATATATAGCATGATTCCATTTACTAAATAAAATAAAATACATGAAAATGTAAGTAAATGCACAAAAGGAGACAGGAACTATGAAACATGAAAAACTCCTAATTTATTTGTCTAAGCTCAAATGTGGCAGAGCAGAGTTTCTATCCAAATCCAACAGGTTCTTTACATTATTATATTATCTTTATTTAAAAAATACATATGTACTCTATTATTCCTTCTATAAAGAAAATTAGTCTCTTAAGATACTAACGTTTTGTGATTTTTGTGATACTCTACCATAAATTTTGGAGCCCAGAGAGAAATGTTTCAATAAGTTGTAAATAAGACATCTAGCAAAATGTGTATTTCTGCTTATTTTAGTTTTTTATAATTCTTTGTGCTTTTCACAGTAACACTAAGAAAAGGACCAAGACACGAGGGCATTTTGTAGGTACTGGTGTGTCAAAATATTTAAGCAATGGCTGTAAAACAGGATAATCTGTACTCAGGACACTATTATTATATCCAGGATTGCCTATCCCATCCTTCACATGTGTATGGACTTTATTGGATTAGCCATCAAAACACATTTAAGAAAATTTTCTGGTATTCTTTCCTACTACATTTATCATGAATGGCACATGTCTATTCAGTTTAAATGTTGTTATACGCTTTTTTAAAAAGTATGAAGGAAAGAGATAGAATATAAACGATAAGGTTTCATTTCCCAAAGAATTTGGAGTATTTTATCTAGGTAAGTTATTACAATGCATATTTTATTGATGAAGAAATAAAGAGCCCAAGAAAGCTAAATAATTAGCCAGAGGTCAGAATAATGAAGATACAGAACCTGTGAATTCTAGTTTAATGTTTTTTAAAGCCTACTTCTTGGCTATTTATTTACTTGGAAGCAAACATTAAGCAAAATCAGAGAATAACAAATTGCTTCCATGAACAAGTTACTGTTTATGAAGAAACTTCTATCTGAAGATACTGTATTAAAAAATCACATGGAAAATCTGAAGAGGCCTCTTGCTTTGTGACAACTATTATTACATGCTTATTTGTTTTGTATATTTAAGGTGGCATTAGAAAATCTATCTAGAGAGCTTCTTGTCACAGCACTATGTTGAATCCCAAAAGTCTTTGTGTCTAAAGGGAATTTCTGAGTTCTCTTCCCCCTACAGTTTTCCGAAATACAGGAGCTCATTTAAAGTAGTACAGTGAGCAGGGTTCTTTTAAGTGTAATTCCAATTCTCAAGTATTACACCGCCATACTTCAACAGTAACCCTGTTTCTGAAAAATACCACTACAGTGAACTATGGATCTAAGTGAGAAAATGCCTGAATAAAGGCATTACTAATTTTCATGCTATGTGTCTGTGAGAGCAACAATTAGCAAAGAGCAAAAGTGATATTTGCATTTAGAATTTAATTTCCTTGAACTTTCACGTTGAGGGTTAAGGCAGTTTTCGCCTTAACCCAGAGAAGAAAAATCAATTGATTTTGCAGTCTTAGCTCAGCTATGCCAGGGTCTCTTTCGAGAATTTAATGAAAAGGAGAGAGTAATAAGTGTCTGCTGGAAGAGGTAACAAAGGTGTAAATACTGAGTAAGTTTACCAAATCTAGCAGCCTATCTGGTAGCAACCGTTACTAGTTTGTGGTATTTTTAAGGCTTTAGCAAGAAAAGTGTCATTGTTAGTAGAGAAAACAACTTTTATTATAAGAGTCTAAAACACACATAGTGGTCTGTGTTATACGGGAAGAAATTTATAAAGATATGTGACAAGTGGTATAATTTTGGATCAAGGATGGTGTACACGCTTCAAAGTAGATAATTATAGATTTAACAACTTGGTTGATAAAATCATGAAAATTTTGAATTCAAGGAAGTGAAGTTACTAGAAAAGCCTGATTTTTCTTTACACGTTTAAAAACAGCAAACCCCAGAGATTTCTAAAGGTCTAGATGTGAACTTAAAAATAACAACGAGAAAAAAATTTAGAGAATATGAAACTTGTATTAGATAAGAAACAGTTAAGGATGACTTTCAGAGAGAAAAAAAATATATAATATGAAAAATGTAATGTTAAAAAAGTCCTAATAGGCCATGATCTTTAAGGCTTTTTCAGATATTTTTGTGGGGTTTTACCTATAGTTTTTGCACTTATCTAGATCTCAGCACAGTGGAAAACCTAAAAACTCGCTAGTAACACTAACAAATTCATTTATAAATTTACATATGAATGTGGCTGCTGCTTCTGCGTATTTACAGATTATATAAGGATGATCATAATATTAGCTCGCCCTGGTGCCTCTGCATCGTTCTTTGCACACATGGCATAGAGGTGAGATCTATTCATTGTAAGTTCTTATTCCTTACCAAACTTGTGCAATTAATAAATACTAGCAATACAAATGTACACCCAAAAATGTTTAATCATATGTAATGTTTGAAATGATTATTCTGAATCTACCTCGAATACCGTAAGGGCCAAGTCACTATAACTGAAAAACTATTTTACAGACATAAAATTGCATAGACAATGCAAAAAGGAAGAAAAAAGCCATTGTTCATTTTTAATAAATGCTCTAAAAACATTAATTTTTGCTAGATCACTTTATAAGCATTTTCTTCATTAAATCCTTCATCTGTCCATTCGAAATAGATTTATAAGAAAATATAAAACAGATGACACAGAAAATTCTCCAGCAGAATACCGTACCCTAATCACTGAACTAAGTGCTGAGGATTGAGAGATGAAGAAGACTAGAAGGGGAAATGTAAAAACAAACAAGCAAATACTTGCATACAGGTGCTTTGGCAGTAATGAAGGAAGAGGACATGGTCAGGGAAGGCTTCTAGGAGAAGGTGTACTTGAGCTGCCTCTTGTAGAATAACTAAATGTTAGCCAGGAGGACAGGCCAATCACCTGGGTCATGAAGTCTCCATGAACCAGCACATTTATGTTTTATCTCTTATTTTACAGTTCAGTTCAGTCCTGATGGGCCATGGAATAAACATTAGAAAGAAGAGAGCCAGGAGGTATGCTATCATAGAATCCAAGGGACTTTTAACCACGGACAGTGCTCAGACTGTCTACTGCCAGGGAGACCCTAGAGATTCAAAATGGCCACAAGTCAAGAATGAAGTTGCACTACAAATCATAGGCAGTGCAGTCAAATTCTCAGAAAATCATAAATGTCTAGAGTTATAAGGAACTTTAGAGATTCTCTGGCCTACCATTATACATAGCATGCTCCATGGAATACTAATTCTCCATGATCCTCCATTTAAACAAGTCCCACAGTGGAATAAGATTGGGCAACACAACACTCACTGAATCCTCCCTCATGGAAAGCCACAATACTCACTGACAAATTTAAAGCTCTACAACATTCGGCAGTTAAAATCCTGTTTAACTTAGTTTAGCCTGTGTTTCTCAACTTTATATTACCAAAGAACCATTCTTTTTTGATATAAATAAACAAAATATACTTTGGGAAATGCTAATTTAGTCTAATGTTTTCACCAACTTATTTTAATTTTTTCTCTAACTCAGATTCTAAGAGGTATAAGGATATTTCATTATTTAATTTTTTACAAAACCCTCCCCTTTGATAGTCGGAGACAGGAACCATTACTTCCAAAGCATAATTATTCTTTTCCTTAATTTGAGTATAGTTGACAGACAATGTTCCATTAGTTTCAAGTGTACAACTTAGTGATTTGACAAGTTTATACATTATGCTATGTTCAAAGTATAGCTACCATCTGTCCCATTACACTGCTACTGCAATATGATTGACTGCATTCCTTATGCTCTGCTTTTTATTCCCCTGACTTACTCATTCCATAACTGGAGGCCTGTATCTCCCTCTCACCCATGTTGCCCAACCCTCCACCCCTGCCCCTCTGGCAATCATCAGTTTGTTCCCTGTATTTATAGCTCTGATTCTGCCAAAGTGTAATTATTCTGAAGTCTAGAAGTGGTTTTGTATCATCTCATGCCTAAAGTTATTATATAACTCAGCGGACCATTTACATTTGTTTCTGCAAATTGTTAAAACAACAGTAGTAATAAATGGTGGTGATGTTGAAAAATTGTTGATTCAATGCGAGTGACAAATGGAAAACTACAAAATTATATGATATCTTTTAATTCCTTCCTTCTTCTGTAAGCACCAGTGTGGGAGTATGTTTGGAACATATTGCATGATTTGGGTTTATTTGCTTTTACATAAAATTCCCTTTTTATACTCTGTAGTAGTTCCCAAAGTGAAAGCTTTTTCTTTCACTATTTTATCCTACGCTGTGTTCTGGATTTTCTCTTAATTCTTATAGCTTTAAGTGGGCTTAAGGATTATCCAAACTTGCCAGGATTACTTTACATGCCCTTTCTTTTTGTTCTATCAGAGAATCTTCTATGTCATTTGTTAGAAAAGCTCTGATGATCAATTTCACTACTGATTGACACACTAAGTATGTCCAACAGATGTGCTGCTGTACCTAAAATATCTTAATGCCCTTCACTGGAATAGATATTTTCCTTCCCAGTGTTCCTGCTGGAATCCATGAGCGTTTCAATGCCAAAGAAAGAATCAAACAGATCTAATTACAACTTAAGAGGAAAAAGTGGATAACTAACAGATTTTTAAAAAATGTGTAAAGTCCTATAGCCTTCTGATCATGCTTATATTTCTCTTCTCTAATTGTGTTGCTAGCTGATGCTTACCCAACTTCCCATTCTGTAACCTGAATAAACTGCTTACTTAGCCACAGTAATTAGGATGTCATTAAGTAAAATCTAAGAATAAGAGTCTAAAAAGATGAAAACAATCCAATAAAAACAACATAGGGATACAGAACTGCTGTGATGTCTAGTCTCAAAAAAAAAAGCAATACTAGATTTTTTTTTTCTTTTTTACAGAATGCTGATATGGAAAATAAAAATAACTTCATCCTTCTGTGTTCCTTTGACTTATTGCACATCCATCAACTAGATGTCAGGTTGAAGTCAGCCGGCCACCATTATAACCCCCATTCCAAGAAAGACGTTTCAGCATTTTAGAAAAACTCTGGGGTTTGGAGTTCCAGAATTATTCTCTTTGAAAGGAATCATATTGTAGACTTTGCTAAGTGATTTGTAATGCTTCAAACACATTATCAATACCGTATTTTTAAAGAGTAACTAAAAGTAAGCAATTGTTTTGAAAGTAAGAACCAAAGTCTGGAATTGGCAATGCTTAATTATATATGCCAGAAATCAAGGATGAGATGCAATAATTTTCCATATAAAAACATTATGCCCTACTTCTTTTTATAATTTTTACTTTATTTTTACTTTATAAAGGGGTTTCTTCTTTCAGAAATTAGAATTATATATTTTTATTTATATCATTCATTTTCATGGCTTCAGTTCTTAAAGGGGAAACAAAAACCTATACAGGCCTACTATGTGTCAGTCACTGTGCTAAGTATTTTCAGATACCGTTATTTCATACAATACTCAGAAAGTTTCAATGCAAATCAATAAATGTAATCAAATCAATAAAAAGATAAAAATCATGTGATCATCTCAATAAATGCAGAAAAAAGCATCTGACAAAATACAAGACACTTTTATGATAAAAACCCTTAAAAGATTGGTATAGAAGGAACATACCTCAATATAAGAAAGGCCAGATATGACATACCCATAGCTAATATACTCAATGGAGAAAAACTGAAAGAGTTTCCTCTAAGATCAGGAAAAAGACAAGACTCTCATAATTTCTATTCAATTTAGTACAGGAAATCCTAGCTAGAGCAATTAGGTAAGACAAAGAAATAAAAGGTACCCAAGTCAGGAAGAAAGAAATAAAACTATAACTATGCGCTGACAATATGATCATACACATAGAAAATTCCAAAGAGTCAACAGAAAAAAACTGATGGAATTGATCAATGATTTCAGTAAAGTGGCAGGATACAAAATCAACTTACAGAAATCAGTAGCATTCCTTTACCTTAATGACAAAGCATCAAAAAAGAAATAAAGAGAACCATTCCATTCACGATGGCATCAAAACAATAAACTACTTAAGATTCAATTTAACCAAGGGAGTGAAAGATCTGTACAATCAAAATTACAAGACTTTGTTGAAAGAAATCAAAGAAGACATAAACAAATGGAAGGACATCCCGTGTTCTTGATATAGAAGAATAAATACTGTTAAAATGGCCATACCACCAATAGCCATCTACAGATTCAATGCAATTCTCATCAAAATACCACAGGCATTTTGAAGTAGATGTAGAAGTAGAAGAAGAAGAAACAATCTGAGAATTGTGGGGAACCACAATTATCCCCAAATAGACAAAATCTTGAGGAATAAAGAACAAAGCCAGAGGCATCATACTTTCTGATTTCAAGCTATACTACAAAGCCATATTAATAAAAACAGTATGGTACTGGCACAAAAACAAACACAGAGATCAATGGAACAGTAAACAGAGAGCCCAGAATGAAGTCCTATTATATATGATTAACTACTATTTGACAAGGGAGCCAAGAACCCCCAATGGGGGAAGGATGGTCTCTTCAACAAATGGTGCTGGGAACACTGAAGAAACACATGCAGAACAATAATATTGGACCCCTATTTCATACCACACACAAAAATGAACTTGAAATGGATCAAAGACTTCAATATAAGACCTGATACCATAAAACCTTTAGCAGAAAACAGAGAAGCTCACTGATACCAGTCTTGGCAATGATTTTTTGGACATGAGCCAAAACAACAAACAAAAGCTAAATTCAACAAATGGAACTACATCATATTAAAAAACTTCAGCATGGAAAATAATTAACAAAATGAAATGGCAGCCTATAGAATGGAAGAAAAGCTTTGTAAATCATATACCAGATAAGGAGTTAATATCCAAAATATAAAAAGAACACAATAATACAAACAAACAATATGATTTAAAAATGGGCAGAAGAACTAAATAGACATTTTTCCAAAAAGGACATCAAATGGCCAACAGTACATGAAAAGATGCTCACCATCACTAATTATCAAGGAGATGCAAATAAAAACCACAATGAAATATTCACCTCATACCTGTTAGAATGGCTATCATTAAGAAGACAGGAGAAAACAAGCTCTGGTAAGGATGTGGTGAAAAGGAAACATTTATACACTGTTGGTGAGAATGTAAGTTAATACAACCACTACAGAAGACAATATGGACATTCCTCAGAAAATTAAAAATATATCTACTATATGACACAGCAATTGCACTTCAGGCTGTATATCCAAGGAAATGAAAACAGGACTTAGACAAGATATAGGCACACCCATGTTCATTAGAGAATTATTCACGACAGCCAAGATATGGACACAACCCTGATGCCTATCAATGGGTGAATAGGGAAAAAAAGATGTGGTGTATATACAGAATGGAAAATTATTTAGTCGTGAGAAAGGAGGCCATGCTGCCATTTGTGACAACATGTATGAGCCTATCATGCTAAGTGAGTTAAGTCAGACAGATAAAGACAAGTAATGTATGATATCACTTATATGTTAAATCTAAAAAAGCCAAACCTGTAAAAAACAAAACAAAACAGAGAATAAAATGGTGGATACCGGGGGAAGGGGGTAGACGGATAAGACTGATGTTGTGTAAGTACGCAAACTTTCAATCAGTAAACGAGCCATAGAAATCTAATGCATAGTCTAATGAAAACAGACAATGATATTGTACTATAATGATGTAATGTGATAAGTATTGCTTCAAAGGCAATCATATTACAATATATATATATATATATCATAGTAACAGGCTGTACACCTTAAATTTATAAAATGTAACATGTCTAATTTATCAAATAAAAAGTTTCAAAGAGGCTTAATAATTTGCTCAAGGTTACCTACTTAATAAATGAGTGAGTCAAGAATTATAACAGGTCTGTCTGCTCTTCTCATTATGCTATAATGACTTTTTAAAAAACTGTGTGGAAATACCTTGTATAATACAAATCCAATTCTACTAGTGCTTCTAAGTATAAAGAACAGTTGACTTTTTTAGTTAAATTTTAATTAAGTCAGAAAGTCATAAATGAAATGCTATTACAAAATAAGTATGAGGGTAAATAATTTGGGGTGAAATTGTCATGCTATTAATAACTACTGTGAAGTTGATCGTTTTCTTTCAGGAATATGAAATGCTCAATATTTAAGTACATGCCATGATTTTGGTTGCCTCAACTTGAGAGACTCATCATTTAAGTCTGAGGCCAATAGCTGGATTTCAGTGCTTTAACACATACATCTCTATACTAAAAATGCTAACACTTCTGATAAAATGCAGACTTCCACTGCTGAGTTCACAAATTTTTCCCAAAGGAGCTTTATGCCATGTCCTGATTTAATCCTGTTAAAAGTATGGGTTTTTTTTTTTTTTTTAAGATTTTGTTTATTTATTTGACAGAGAGAGACAGCCAGCGAGAGAGGGAACACAAGCAGGGGGAGTGGGAGAGGAAGAAGCAGGCTCCCAGCAGAGGAGCCCGATGTGGGACTCGATCCCGAAACGCCGGGATCACGCCCTGAGCCTATGGCAGACGCTTAACAACTGCGCTACCCAGGCGCCCCTAAAAGTATGTTTTAAATGCACTTTTCATATACCACATTCTGATAGAGGGAGTGGTATCAATGCCCTACTAATTAGGATGCCCCTACTATGCTAAAGAATACTGCAAATACAATTCAAAATTAATAATTGCAGGCTTTGTTGGATGACAAACTGAAGCACCCTGGAGGTGTGACGGGGTTTTGGAACGATCTCTGAGATTTCTACTCCCCAAGATCTGTGAAAATTAGGCACATAATGAAACTGTTGCATTTACTCTCCAGGGTGAACTGTAAACTGGACCAATGTATGACCTTTTATCAGCCTATTAATGAAGAGGCATGTTCTTTTCTCTCATGTAATAGGTGAATTAAACAATAGCAGTGGTAGGTTCAAGTAGAAGAGATGAGGAAAGAAAATTGTATCCCTTAAAAATCATTGTCATGATCCATACCAATGCTCAGGCAACTGCATTCAGTCCCAAATAGAAACAACTGAATATAAACAAGTTGAGAATCACAGAAATAATAAGCCAGAATTTTTCTGGATTAGAAATGATTAAGAATGTATGTATGAGATATATAAGAAATTTAAGATCTATGTAAGAAATTTCAAAAACGTTTGTATTATAGGCACATTTTTTACTAGTAAGTCTCTGTCCTTCATTAATAAGGTATACTATATTTAAAAACATAGGTTCTCAACATTCCTCAAATTGTTTGGATGATGAAAAGACACTTATATGTACATATTTTTAGAGGCAATAAAAAATATATACATCAAGCAGAAGAAATTCATATATTCAGGAAAACAGAAATACAGTACTCTTCTGAAATTTTTCTTATTTCAATTCTATAATGGCAGTTTTGAAAGAGGAGAAATACTTCCAACATCACAATGTAAAATCAATCAAAGAAAATTATACAGTAAAGATCTATTATAGCCATTTTATCAGGCTATGGTGGTGAGCATTTGTCCTCCAAAACTGGAATTCTGCTTTGTTTTGAAAGATTTTTATTTATTTGAGAGAGAGAGAGAAAATGAGAGAGAGAGCACACAAGCAAGGAGAGGGGACAGAGGGAGAGCTGAGCAGGGAGCCTGACATGGAGCCCAATCCCAGGACCCTGGGATCATGACCTGAGCTGAAGGCAGATGCTTGACCAACTGAGCCACCCAGGCGCCCCTGGAATTCTATTTTTAAAAACAGACATTACTAGTGATTTTCTAGGCCCAGTATTAATCGTTATCAATATTTACAATCTCTCTTTTGTTGCTAGCTATTTTCAAGTAGGCATTAAGTCATTGTATTTTTATTTAAGGCAATGGTCCTCAAACTTTAGCATGTATCAGAATCACATGGAAAGCTTGTTAAAACACAGATTCTTGTCAAAGGTGAGTTGAGATTTTGTATTTTTAAAATCTCAACATAATTTTTATTTCGAAATACAGAATTTAAATTCATTTTATACCAATATAATTTTTTTTTGTGGACTCATGAGTTACTTAGTAGGATGTTTTAAAATCTGCAAACTATTCGGTGTTCTTTATTTATACCGAGGTCTAATTTAATTTCATTCTGATTAAAGAATGTAGTGTAAATGATAATTTTTGATGTTTAGATTTGCTTTATTAACCAGTATACGGTCAACTTCGTAAATGTTTAATCAGTGCTTGAAAAAAATATATATCCCCTGTGTCTTGAGTTGAGGGTCTTATATGTATTTACCAAACCAAATCTGTTAGCTTGTTTTTGCTTTAATATATCTCCCGTCATGGTAACAAGATTCAAAGTTTATCCTTGCTATCATGTCAGTGTTTGCTTCCTATATTTTGAGATTATGCTATCAGATGCACACAAATCAGATACAGAAAGAATGCTCTAAAGAAGGGACTTAACAGTTTCATGACATAAATATAGGAATAAAACAAATCAAAATAATCCATAAATGTAAAATACATTTTTACCAAAAGATTGAGGCATGGGGGGGGGAGGGAAGGAAGAGGTACATGGTGGATTAGTATTCAGGAAGCTACATTCTTATGCAATTAAACTATTGTGCTATTAAGTAAATTTGAAGAAATGCTTGAGGAATCCCAGTTGCAAAAGGTAGATAATAATATCAATCTTTCTCTTCTTTTTAGGACAAGATATGAAAGGACTGCCACATGGCCAAGATACAAGAAAATTTTTTTTTCTTTTGTCAAAATAAGATCTTCAAAAATATTTTAATGGACTTTATCTTTCCAGCTCATCACTTTAACCCTAGTACTCAATATATTGCTACATAGTAGATGCTCAATAAATGTATGACTTGATGAATATTGCCAAGAAGCCAAGAGATAGAAATACACATTATAATTCAGATTTAGAGAAGCACAGAAATCAAGAGATTTACAGAGAACACTTTAATGATTAAAACTTATGTCTTGAATAATTTTCTTTGGTTTAGTGAAGGTATTCCTGGACCAGGTCCTTCTTGTCTAAAGATCCTCTGGGGACTGGAAGCAAAGATATTCAGACTACCTTTCTCAGGGGATTGGATGTGAGACAATATTACTTTTGCAAGGTAAGCTCAGTTAAAGTCACCGTCTTCCCAAGTAAGTGCTCTCACAAAATGGTCAGAAAACCTCATTATCCTTGGCATGACCTACAAGATCCTTCACCAAATGGTCCCAACCCATTTCCCAATCAGCTACCACTCGATCCATATCCTTTATTCTCCAAACACTAAGAACTGAGTTCCATTTGGTAAATATACCACACTCTTTCACAATTCTGTTTTTCACTTTTTAAATGTTACCTTTTATGAGAGTTCTTTCCTAACTCTAAACAGTTGGTTGCTCTTGTAGAAACCATATTTTGGCACAAACATATTATATTGTAACCGTGTGTTTAATATATTTGTTTCTTATGCACCTTTGCATTCTCAAAGCTCAGTTCAGTGCCAATGAATGTTTATTAAATTAAGCCTTTATCAAACTGTTCCCAATTTTTCAAAAAAGGAAAGAAAATGCTGATAAGAAAATGAGCTACAGTAGCCAAAAACACGTGTAGCTTCAAAATAGCAAAATGGCACTTATTTATACGGATGTTTGTTAACATATAACACACTACTCTGGGAATTTGGATATTGTGACAGATCTCTATTCAAAAACTTTTGGATATATAAAATAAAGAACTGTAATACATTTATTAGAATATGATACCTTCTATAGCATTATCTATTAATGAAATGGCTATAATCAGGACATAAAGAATTGCTAAGAAGTATTATGGCAGAGAGGTTAAAGGAATAGATTCTGAAGCCAGACTGTCTGGGTTTGAATCCTGGCTCTACCCAATTAACTAGCTACGAGACTAAGGCAAGCATCTTAATTTCCCTGTGTCTCATCTAATTTACCTAAAAATAGTACTGATAATAGTACCTTCATTATAAACCATAGCGTTGGTATGAAGATTAAATGTGTTAACATTTGCCAAACACTCAGAACAGTACAGGTATCATATAAAAGTTAGCTATTATATTTGTGTAAAATATACAATGTTATCCTTATACTCTTACAGATATTACTATTTACCTATAGTACTTTTTTTAATTTAAAGATTCTATTTGTTTGTTTATTTATTTGAGGTTGAGAGTAAGAGAGAGTAAGCACTGGGGAGGAGTAGAGGGAGAGGGACAAGCAGACTACACGCTGAGCACAGAGCCTGAAGCAGGGCTCAATCTCACGACCCTGAGATCATGACCTGAGCCAAAATGCAGAGTTGGCCACTTAACTGACTGAGCCACCTAGGTGCCCCACCTATAGTACTTTTTAATATAAAGGTACATGTATTTGTACTATGTATGATATAATTTATACATTTTTAACCTATTTCTAAATTTTTAGTCATGAATCCTTTCCTTGTCACAAAATTTCATTTAGAGAAATAGACACTAAAGTATATGCAATGTGGTTTCTTCAGTATTTCTGAGAAACTGTACAGACTGTAATTGGGCCTACTTCAAACTGAAAAAGATAAGTGTTTACATACATGTTTTTAAAGTTCTTGGATATGCTCTATCTCAACTACAAATTTAGCTCTGTATTTCATCCTTGCTCTGTCTACATTCATAGTATTGTAAAATACAAATTGTTCAACTGTCTTTTAACTTCCTCCATGATACCTTAGTTTGTTCTCCTAGTCAACATTAATTCCTCCTCTTAGATCTGAGAGAACTCTATTTCTCTAGTATAGACAGTTGGATATGTGTCTTTCCTTTGCGTCAGACTGCCAACAACTTGAGGTCATTGTCTTCCTGATATGAGTATCCTGTGGTATCAGACATGGTTCGTTAGCTCCTAAATAACTGTTTACTGAACCAATCTGAAAATTAATATATAAAATAATTACTCCGAGGAACAGCAATGTATTAAAGATTTAATTTTATTGTTATTTAAATATTTTAAGAACATCTATGACAATAGAGGCTATTCTGAGATTTATCAGTGTCTCAGAAAATTACATTAATTAGCACATTCCATTCTAGTCATATGAATATTATATTCCACATATAAATTCTGTCATAACTCCTCAAAACTTTTTTTTTTTAAAGATTTTATTTATTTATTTGACAGAGATAGAGACAGCCAGCGAGAGAGGGAACACAAGCAGGGGGAGTGGGAGAGGAAGAAGCAGGCTCATAGCTGAGGAGCCTGACGTGGGGCTCGATCCCAGAACGCCGGGATCACGCCCTGAGCCGAAGGCAGACGCTTAACCGCTGTGCCACCCAGGCGCCCCTTAAAGATTTTATTTATTTATTTGACAGAGAGAGAGAACAAGTAGGGGGAGCAGCAGAGGGAGAGGGAGAAGCAGGCCCCCCGCCGAGCAAGGAGCCTGACATGGGGCTCAATCCCAGTACCTTGGGATCATGACCTGAGCCAAAGGCAGATGCTTAACCGACTGAGCCACCCAAGCCACTCACTCCTCAAAATTTCTAATGTCAAGATTATATTAATTTAATGTATATTTATGTCTGTATACAGACATAAATACGCCTATCCATGAGTTTTTAAGAGTGAAACCTTCCCTTCCCCCAAAATTTACTTAAGGTATAATCCAATATTTAGGTATATACTTTAGACATTTCCCTGTATAACACACACTTAAGAGCAATCATCATGAATTTTGAATTTTCACAGTAATCACATGCCAAATCAAATAAAAATCTTCAAAATTATAGTTATAGCCACCACAAATCCTACACTTCCTCACATACAACAAATTTAGATACAGAGGGAAGCATTTTCTCCCACTTGGATGAATTATCTTCCTTGATTTTTTTTTTTACATTAGGTACTTACTATTATATCAACACAAAACAATGACACTGACAATAGTGTCTTATTTTGCCCTGGGCCATCATTTTGAAAGCATGACCTTGGACTTTAATAATGTTAAAAATAATATTAAAAATTATAATAGTACTTACTATTACATCAACACAAAACAATGACACTGACAATAGTATTTTTATTTTACCTTCTGCCACCATTTTGAAAGCGTGACCTTGGAATTTAATATTAAATATTAACACCAAAAAGTGAAGCAGCTGACTGCTTATGTAATGTTAGAAGAGAAAACAACAACATAAAAAAAAAATGCAAGACTTTTCACTTCAAATACTTGAAACACAAATTTTAAAAATAGATATTTTAAGTGTTATTTCTTACTACAAATCAGTAGACCCAGCACTTTAATATATATCAATATCATTTTCATTTCAAATACATGAGCAGCACAAATTATTTTCCAAATGTTTTTGACTTATGATAAAACATAACTCATTAAAGAAAAACATCAGTGTATTTTATCATAAAAGGCTAAGTCTTGGGGCGCCTGGGTAGCACAGTCGTTAAGCGTCTGCCTTCGGCTCAGGGCATGATCCCTGCATTCTGGGATCGAGCCCCACATCAGGCTCCTCTGCTGGGAGCCTGCTTCTTCCTCTCCCACTCCCCCTGCTTGTGTTCCCTCTCTCACTGGCTGTCTCTCTGTCAAATAAATAAATAAAATCTGAAAAAAAAATAAAAAAATAAAATAAAAGGCTAAGTCTGAGACATTTAAAATGTTTTCTACAAAATCCTTTGCCTGATTTCATATCACCTATTTTCAGTATTTTGAACTTTTCTCTAGAACATAGTATCATCTTATAAAATATTAGATTTACAACTGGAAGAGTATAATTGATAAAACTTTACTCATTTACTGTATTATGTTCAAGGCAATGCGCCTTGAGAGATTAGGTGAGTATAAGTATTTATATTTTTACTAGAAATATTTCAGACTTCAAAATTTTGTAAACCAA
The DNA here is from genome assembly GCF_024610735.1 of Ursus americanus. Lineage (NCBI taxonomy): Eukaryota > Metazoa > Chordata > Mammalia > Carnivora > Ursidae > Ursus > Ursus americanus. The sequence goes on along the minus strand of NC_142146.1, from coordinate 52,021,009 downwards.
ATTTATTTAAAAAAATCAACCTTTGTAGACTTAGATTTTTGGATTCTTCTCCTTTGTGAATTTCTTATCGGTATAATCTAGGCATAGCAAATGGGAACTGAGTGGACAGCCCACCCCAAATAAAATACACTGTAGTAAGTACAGAGCACCTGAATTTCGCTAGGTGGCGCAACAAGAATAATTTATCTTTCTGCTTCTACCGTCTGCTGGAATGTTAACACACGGAATGACGGAGGACAAAGTACTCAATACCAGTGTTTATAGAATTCTCACCTAAACTAGAATATAGTTTATTTTTAGTATATTTTAATTCCTTTATAATAAAAAAATAATTTAGCATAAGAAAAACTTCAGCACAGTAGATAATTTCCTATTTTTCTACTGGCTATTTTGAACCAGGCTTTGAGGGAAAGCACTCTGTAAAAGTAAGTAAATAAAATGGCACTACTTTTTAAAAACCCTTTCTGAAAATATCATCTAGAAGTGAAAACTGTTAACAAATTTCTTCTTACAGCTGTAAAAGTATAATATATAATTTTGTAATACACAATATTTAGAAGTTCTCTTACTAAGATTTTTAAGCATCCAAGAGTTGAAAGAGAGCAATCTATCAGACGAACTGCATTCTCGGTTAGCCATGATCTAATTTGTGATCTGGAATGCAGTTTCCTAGTCAAGTGACCAAGTTGGATTTGATTAGTTTTAAGGTCCTCTAGAGTTTCAGAAAAATCATTCTAGGCACTCTAAAAGTGAGTGAAAATACAATCTGCCAAAAGATAACTTTATTTTATTAAATGATTTTCTAAGAATGAAGTTTAAATGTATATCCTGCTTTAATGGGGTCAGGCCAAGGATCAAAATCGGATAATCTTAACTAGAGCTAACAGTAGGTGGAAAATATGATTAAGGTCATCAAAAACTGTATCTAGAGATGTATTTGTTTTTCTCCTTTTGGATAGGGTAGTTTTTAGAACGTCTTTGAAATATTAGATTTTAGAAAGATTAAAATTTCAAACAGTTGTTATTCATTCTCGGTTTTATAAATGTAGTACCGTAACTGTGATACATTCAGAGTTTCCCAATCATTGGGCTGCAAATAAGTTATAAGTATGCTAAAATACTGATCTTAGCCATCAGGGTGACCAGACAGGGTCCGAGGTGGCTGGAGTTCCACAGCCAGTAGCCTGTAGACAAGAGTGTTCAGCCTACTGTGCCTACCACATATAATCCTTCAGCATGTCACGGTATGAGAAAGACTGAGAAGCACTGTACTATACCATCTCTGTTTTATCTTCATTTTATCTCTAACATATTACTTGAGAGACCTTTGGAAAACACTAAAATATCTCCGCTAAACTTTCTCCACAGTTAACTTGGTGAGTCTTATATGAAGTTTTCAATAATTACACAATTTCTAGCTGAAATTAATTTCACAAAACAATATGAATACTGATGGCTAATAATTAAGAGGGTATTTTAACACAGGGAAAAAATGTATAGTTCCTGTGTTAAATAAGCTAATTTATCTAAAACCTATTTAATAGTAAACAAACACATCATTATGTATGTCATATACTATGCTCTTGGCTCATCAATTTTTATACTGAATTAAACTGCTAAAGATTTTTTTTTTGGTGATCTCTTTTCTATGTTTCTAATATAGAGGACTAAATATAACCTATAAGAAGAATAAAGGTATATAATAATTTTAAAAGTTATTAAATTAATTTTTGAAGCACCATATAAACAGATGCTTATCCAGGTTGGATTTTTTGTGTTAGTTTGAAAATGTATTTGGTAAGTAACCGCAGTGTATATACACAGACTCTCACTTTGTGTGTGAGTATGTGTGTTATTTCCAGGAAAACGTTTTTATTTTATTCCTAGGATTAAGGCCGAAGTCACTGGTACAAATGATGTAAAGAACTAATGCCTGAAATTATGAAATATGTGATATGCAATATCTTAGGCTAGTATATATTTTATGGATAACAACAACACATCTAGAAACAGTACGTGCAAAAATCATGTTAATCTAAAATCGTCACAGAAAGCATCAGTTCTGCAAAACTGTGAAAGCTAATCTCCATTCAAAATGAGTTAAATATTAAACAAACTTCTCTAGAGGAAGAGACTGGCAGATAGCTTTGTCAGTGTTATCAGAAAGATTAACATTCTAGTCATAGATCTTTAAGGAAAAAAAAGTACACCAAGGAGGGACAATGGCTGCTGGGAAGCAAAGGTAAAATCTGACAGATAAAATTCAGTAATAGCAATCAAGGCAAACCTCCCCAAAGACTCTCTTATGTCCTGGTTACTGCCTACTGTATTAAGACTGCCTTTCTCATCACTTAATGCTTATTTTCATCACTTTGCTTAAAATATTGATAATCAATTAGGGCTACGTCTGTTTTGCCACAGAATCTGTGTCACAGTCTATCAGACTGTCAGGGCCAATTCAATCCTCATTCAAAGTTAATTTTTTCTTCATAAATCTGCCTTTGGAGGAGTCATTAGGCGCAGAACATAGCCGGAGGTGCAATCACCTATTCTCTTTCATTAGTGGCAGGCAGAGAAGGTGAGGGAGATTATTAGAACTTTGGAATGATCACAAAGCAGCGTGCTGCCTGTCAGATCCCCCCAACATTTAATTCATCTAGCCAACTCACCAGCACTCTTTGCCAACAGTTTTAAATGGACATTATTCATGAACATCTGTGACATGCTGAATATCCTGAACTGGAAATGATGAAAAAGCAATGCCCCTTTTGACTTTAAAATTAATTCTATGGTCAAAACAATTAAGAATATAACAAACACGTTTTGTGATGTTATTTTTAGTCATCTAAGGTACATTTCAGAAGGAAAACAATTTACTAAAGCTAATAATACACAAATATATAGGGGAAATTAATATATAACATAAAAATTCTTAGTGGTAAGCAATTCTTTAAAGCTTATTTTACCTACATTAGGGATGACCAGGATTTTTTCCCAAAGGTGGTTTTACGATTCATAATAAAGTTTAAATTTCTATTTAATGTGAATATCTTGTTTAGCAACATACCACAAAACAGAATTACTCAGAAGAATTTAATATAGGGCCGATTTAGATAAAAATATTTTATTTGAAATTTTCATGGCCACCATATTTTGAAATACTACAAATGTCTTAGTTGTAAGAGGTGTATTGTGGGTAGAATGTTGCTGGAGAAGCTCAGTGTAATAAAAGAAATGGGCCGTATAACTAAGTAAAAAGAAAACTTTTAGACAACTCATTTTCATTTAAAAAGCTACTATTAACTTTTTCAATAAAAAGAAGATCTGGGTTGTTTGAAATACTTTGTTTCTTTACAGTGTCCCACTCTTTATAACATGGAACAGAGAAATAGTGTTAGTTGCCACCATACAAACTAAAGACGTGCCTTGCTAGACATACTTTTTCTTGTGGAAATTTATCTGTAAATTATTTAAACATTTACTCATAATACCAAGTTGAGGACACCAAGATTTTAAATGCTATTATCAAAGTCACAATGTTCTAGCACCATAAAATAATTTTTATTAGCTATTAGCCTCAGGAAATAACTGGAGCAGCATTTCCCGGGCTGCGTTCCACGCAATGAGGTGCTAAAATATTCAGTCAAATATATTTGGAAAATACTTGGCTGAGCAAGATTAAACTGTATCTTTACTGCAGAACTCATCAGAATCTCTAATATGCTTGTGTCTCTCTGCGGGGCAGACATAATGTGGTGATTCCTGAACTTGATTGTGGGACCATTTTTTGACACCACCAGGATAGCAACAGATGTCTTCCTAACCTTCCCAGGCTAACTATTTCTATTCTGTCCACACTGGATCTGATACTCTACACTTGACTTATTTATTTTAAAAATATCTATTGAGCACAAACTATATACCAGGCGCTGTGGAAACTGATAAGGTTACAACAGTGAACAAGACACTGATCTTAAGCTGCTCATAGGCTAATACAGAATTCAATTTATTTATTTGGAGGTCTGTCTTCCCACTGGAGCAATTTGAGAATATGGAATGTGTCTTTTATATATATATATATATATCCCCTGTGCCTAGCAACTGGTAAACAGAAGAAGCTCAAGAAATACTTGCAAAGTGAAGTAGAACTTCCCTTTTCCTAGATGGTTCCAATGAATTCACACGGGTCCAAACACCAGTTTATCTCCCCGCACCCCCACCTTTCTTCTAAGGATAGTATACACCCTAACCAATCCTGTATATTATGTAATATAAAGCTGGAGAGAAGCTAACTATAAGGAAAAACGCAAATACAAAGCAAGACCGGCAAACTAGCTCCAGTGTAATGACTGTGGCCGCCTTGGGTTCGGAGTCGAGGACTCTGTTGCTTGTTGTTCAGAGGGAAAAGTATCAGGAGCAATTACAAACGACTGCTATCCCCGCTTTTAGAGTTTTTCCATTTTGGAAAGATTCAAAATGCAAAAGAGTCTGAATAATAGGAACTACTGCCAGGGCACTGCTCCCACTGCTGCTCCCTCCCCCAGCACCGTCAGGGCTGTATCGAACAGGGACTTTTTTACGCAGGAGACTGGATACTTCTCCAACTGTTAGAGGGGTGAAAACACGAGCTCTGGGCTAGCCCTCCCTGGATGATGCCCTAATCACCACTGTGGAACTAGCCTGCAGGGGAGCTGCTCCCTGTACCACAGGCAGGATGGTGAGAAATCCGGAGGCTGTCACTTGAACTGAAAAGTTCAAGAATGCCCTACTATACTTCACACCAGGAAGCCACCACCACACAGGCCTCTCGATCTGCCCAAGGTTGGTGACTAGACACCGGAACACAGCTGGAGAACCCCAGGTCTCCACAGGTGCGCTTGCTAATAGCAACAGCTGAAGCAGCAGGAAGAGAGCCTCCACATCACTTCCACTTTGAAAATTCCGTATGAGTACGTCTAATTGGCGGAACCTAATTCATATCCAGATTCTTAGATGATAAGAATTCTAGAACATGCAAGTTTTTGCTTTCTAGCCTTTGTTGTTAGACAGCAGACTAGAAAATACGATAAATGTTAAAGCGCCAATTCGACATTTACTGAACCTTTGATATGCACCACAAATCTTTCTAAATGTCTTCCGTGTATTAATGCATTCAGTGCTCACAACAATCCTACATGGTTTATTTCCTTGTAGTGAAGGAAACTGAGACACAGAGAGGTGTAACACATGGCTTGGGGTCACACAGTTATTCAGTGATAGAGCCAGGATTCAAAGCCAGGTCGTTTGATCCTAAAAGAGGCTCTTCCCTAGTACTCTGTTTCCTTGGGGGAATAACTTCACCTCTTTAATAGATTAATGATGAGAATGAAATTAATTTATTTTCTACTCAGTTTTGTTTTTTGTATCGATCAAACAGCTATGCATTATCACTTAAAATTTGTATAATGAGGTAGCATTTTGAAGAAATCAGTAGGCTAAATGTGACTAGAACAATCTGGCTGAAGGTTTATTAGGCTTATATATATGCGACACTGAGAATGGAAGCCTGACTCCCTTCCTAGAGGACAGCAGAATACAAAATATTCCCATTCTGCTTAGAGTGAAAAAAAGACTTGAAATATAATGTTCCAAATGGGAGATGATGTTAAATGCTTCCATATCTGTGGTTTCATAGAGAGAAATACAGCAGTATATTTCAAGAACCAAAAATAGTTCACACTCTTTGATACAATAATTTCACTTCTGAAAATGTGAATCAAAGAAGTTTAAAATGAAAAAAAATATATATGCAGGAAGATATTCATTAAACGTTATTTTAATAGAAAAGAGCAATAATATAAAAATATTCATCCAGGCAAGTGGCTTATGTTATACTTTCTGAACAAATATAACACCAGTAAAAGTATGCTAAGTAAAATTATGTAACAAGTTGGGAAAATTATTCTGATAGAAATGTAAATACAGGGGCGCCTGGGTGGCGCAGTCGTTAAGCGTCTACCTTCGGCTCAGGGCGTGATCCCAGCGTTCTGGGATTGAGCCCCACATCAGGCTCCTCCGCTAGGAGCCTGCTTCTTCCTCTCCCACTCCCCCTGCTTGTGTTCCCTCTCTCGCTGGCTGTCTCTGTTAAATAAATAAATAAAATCTTAAAAAAAAAAAAAAAAGAAATGTAGATACAAAAAAGCAGAATAAAGAATTCATTTATGTGCTATAAATATGGATTAAAAAAACAGAACAAAAAAAATCACTCATTATATATTACAAATTTCCAAATGCAACTGATATCTTTCTCAACCCCATAATTTTCACTGATCTGACTGGTGATTCATACACTAGTAATACATATATTTTAATATTTGGTCAACCCAAGTCTACCTCATTATTATGACTTTAAATTTTTTGGGCTATACTTATGGAATTATTCCCCTAGATCAACTTTTTGTTTTGTTCTAGATAAAACATTTCTGTTAAATTCTACCTCCTGCAAAACTGAAACTACAAATAAACAGCATAACCTGTTGGAATTTTGAATAACTGCTAAAGTAATGCATTAATTTGGAGACCCTGGAAATCTTCACAATATTGAATCTTCCCATCTAATGGCATAGCGTGTGTTTTCATTTCTTTAAATCACTTGTGTCTTTCAGTAAAGGTCTGTGGCTATTCATGTAGGTTCTGACATTTCATTCTAGTTCCCTTTCCCTTCCAACTCCCCACTTAAAACACTTTTTTTGAGGGAGTTATTTCTGTGTCTCACTTTTCCAGCACCCACTCATTCTTCAGTCCATTCTAATACAGCTTCTACGTTTATGACTCAACCAAATTTACTCTTCAGTGACTTCTACATCACTAAATTCACTGGCTATTTTTATTTAAGATAAAAGTAATAAGGGGTGTGTGGCTGGTTCAGTCGGTAGAGCATGCAACTCTCGATCTCGGGTTTGTGAGTTCAAGCTTCACATTGGGTGTAGAGATTACTTAAAAAATAGTATCTTTAAAAACAAACAAACAAATAAATGTAATAAGTAATGAAATATTTCAAACCTATTAAAATACAGAGAATACTATAACACAATTCAAATTAATAGATGTTAATATTTCATCATCCCTGTCTCCTATACTCTTGCCATCATCTAGTATTGTAGGACTTCTTAACTTGTGACAACCCCAGTGGTCTGAAGTGACATCTCCTTTTTTAGGTACATGCGGTTCTCTGCTTTCTAGAGAGATTAGATCTTCAAAAATTGGCCACTAGAGTTATTCTCCTCAGAACTGCCTCTATCCTTAGCCTACTTTATTGTAAATGGTTTTTCTTTTTCTCCTTGATTTCTAGGATTTGAAAGGCTGCTTTATACAGTCTAGATGCTAGTCATTTGTCAGTTATACATATTGCAAGTATTGCTCCCAGTATGTGGCAAATCTTTGATTTTATTGCATCTTTTTTCGGAGGTGTCTAATTTTACTGTATTTTTTAAATAAAGATTTTATTTATTTGAGAGAGAGAGAAAGCATAATCAGGGGGCGGTGCAGAGGGAGAGGGAGAAGCAGGCTCCTTGCTGAGCAGGGGATCATGACCTGAGCCGAAGGCAGATGCTTAACTGACTGAGCCACCCAGATGCCCTAATTTTACTGTATTTTTAAACACACACACACACACACACACACACACACACACACACACACACTCTTTTTCATTTACGTAGTTTATTGAATAAATAAAGCAAAGCTTTATTATAGATTTATTAAAAACTACTTGTTAATATTAAGACTGGCATAAATGTTTTACCTATGTGAAATCTGCCAAATGCATACCACACAGCCCTGAAATAAGGGTCAAATACATCTGCAAATAAGACTTGAGTTTTCCAGATAATTCTGAAATTTAAGCTTTCATTAAAAACATGTACTAAGAACTGTCCATTTTTTTAAAATTGTGTTTCTATTAAACTTACTTTTGTCTGTTTAAGAAATCCTTTCCTATCCTTAGATCACAAAACTAATCACCTCTATTTTCTTCTAAAAGTTTTAAAATTTCACTTTTTACATTTAAGCTTTCTGAAATCCCCATGCAAATAATAAATTCCTTCAATACTATTATTTAAAAAACCCAACTTTCCCTCACTTGCATGTAATGTAAGTTGAGAAATGTATTGATATGTGGGGATGTTTCTGGGCTCTCTCCTCCTTTCCATTGATGACACCACTTTAATCACTGTAGCTCTGATACAGAATCTTATGATATGATAAGATAAATCCCCACCCTGCCTTCCTTCTCCCTCATAGTTGTCTTGACTATTCTTGGCAATTTGTTCAACATGATTTTTGTTTTTGAATGAAGCTTTAAAATTCTTTATTAAAAAACTGAAACTTTTCCAGATTTAGGTTATATACATGAAATTAAACCAATTTCTGATGAAAACCAAACACATACATACCATCAAAAACACTTGTATTCTGGGACTGGGGATGAATAGGTGGCAAAAAACATTTAATAATGCCTGAACCATATAGCAAAAACCCAGTTGTTTTTTAAAGTAATTTACCTTTTGAAATTTTCTGTTTAAGAAAATTTTGTGAAATGACCTATTGACTCTGCCATCTGTGGTTCATGATGTTAAGGTCTGTTGGGCAAGTAAAGGAGTTTCCAAATCTGGAACCAATAATCTGCCCATACACTTTTCATCCAATTCTGTTCTTACATTATGGTTTCTATTCCTTACTTTCTCTCTTGAATCATTTTAACATTTATTTTATAGGTTCTGTGCTGGGGGAGGGAGCTTAAAGAACCGGCATTTATTTTCTCACAGTTCTGGAGGTTGGAAGTTCAAGGTGCCAGCAGGTTTTTTTCTCAAACAGCTTAAAAATTTGTAGTTTTGTCAAGTATTGATTTATTCTTGGTAGTTTTTATCAGGGTTTTTAAACCTGTATTGTAGATATTATCCTATGCTTTTCATTTTGCATTTTTGTCCTATCTTTGTAAATTTTAGCTTTTCTTTATTACCTACAAGAAACCTTATAATTCTATAAAGCTAAATAACAAAGTAAAATCACAGAGTTGATAGGCAGTGTGGTAGAGCCCAGAACTGGATGCAAGCTTTCAAGCCCTAAATGCCAGATAGTTATCACCACGCTCATTTGTCTCCATTTTATTTCTCCTTTTCTCCCCCTCTTACTTCAGATAACATATATTTTTCTTATATTCTAATGATAGCACATAGTAAATATGGCTTAATTTTTTCTTACATTTCTTGTGCTACTACATTTCAAGAGTCAACTTTCTGCTATATTTTTAGGCAATGTTCCCATTGTCTCTTGCATGGTCTTTTCATTAGCCTAAGACCACTTGCTTCTCTCAAAACTTAAGATTATTCTATTATCTCAAATTCTCTAGATGCCAATTATTCTGTTTCTGTCATTACCTGACCTTCCCACACTCATTAATTCTGGATCTTATCAATTCTACCTCTAACACAGTCTGTCCACTTCTCCCCATATTTACCGCCACTACCTTAAGTCCACTGTCATCTTTCACTTTAATTGCTACAATAACTTTACTAATCTTTCTAAAACCAGTTTTGTGACAACCTTATCACCATTGCCACCACTACCTTTACCATCACTACTAAATCCATAAACCACAGGCAGATGAATTTTCTAAGAATGGATTCTAATCATGCCATGCCCTACAACAGCTTTCTACTTATGAAGAAAAGCAAAATCCTAACATTAACATGGCTTATAAGGCCATGAATCATCTATTCCTTGTCTACCATACTAGCTTTATTTAAGCTATTCTCAATCATCTTATTTCTATGGATCCATCCATACAGGTCTTTGTTTTGAAAATGTACCATGGTCCTAGTGTGACCAATGTTCTTGCCTGGGACTTCCCTAGTTTTAACACTGAAAATTTCACACCTTGGAAAAACTTTCCTCCATCCTAAATAAGCGATACATTTTAAACTATTGTTGAATAGAGGAAAAATAAATGCATTTTTTTAGCCTTGGCAGTTATATGCTCTTATTAGTCTATTCTTACCTTTCATTGTACTTACCAAAATTATTGAATTATTAATTGTACAAATAACTATCTCCTGCTTGCTTTCCCCAAGTTCCATAAAGGCAGTACCTGAACTGTCTCCTAGCATTTAACAGTGTTGTTTGCATACAGAAAGTGCTCAGTATTTTTTAAATTGAAAGCAGTGAAGTTTATTTTAGTTATTTTATACTTTTGATTTCTTGCTTTATGAAAGAGTTTTTATTAGACTTTATGATAGATAAATGGAGGAATACAGGAAAACTATATATATATATATATATATATATATATATATATATATATATATATATGTTATTTTATGTCTTCAAGAAAACTAGAATTTCATTTATGTTGGCTTTGTACATTTGAATAGCCATAAATTCTTAAGATTTGAAAAAGATCTCAGAGACCACCTAGTTCACTTTTCTCATTTTTATAGATGAGAAAAACTGAGGCCCAGACATGTTAAGTGACTTGTTCAAAGTGACACAGCTAATTAGTGACAGAGCCAGTCCAGGAACCAAGACCTTATTACTCTCCTAATAGCAATCTTTCCACACTGCTAATTAGAGATGATCACAGTTCCTTAGGCTACCATAGAGGTGGAGGATTCTCAGATCCTTGTATGTTTGGCTAATTTACCATGTCTCAACACAAGGCACTTTAAATCTTTTCACAAACTTCAATATTTTCTACCAAATGTGTTTCCTTATTCATAAAGAGTGTGCCACCACTTAGCTCTCTAAATGGAGGGCAGAGTTCAGGCTTATTGCATTTATCTTATCCCTAGAGCCTAGCACAATGCCTGGCATATGTGAGATACTGATATTTGTTGAGATAATATATGACAGAATGAATGTGCTGCATGTGTGAGCACATATGCCAAAATACTCAACAAGTAATTTCTTCAAACCCTTTTGTAAGACAAGGAGTTTAGGATCTTGCCTATGAGAAGAAAATAAGAGAGGTAGAGAGGGGTTGGGGGAAGTAGAGAAAATTAGAAAGCATGAATGTGTGTATGTTTGGGTTAGTAAACAACCTTGGCTTATTTCAAAGGATTATTAATTAAAAAAAAAGTTAACAGTAAAACGCACTGCTAATATTAAGTATTAAGCTTTGAGCATGTTGCATTAGGCTCCTTTGTGTGAAATTTAAAAGTGTCTGTTATGTGCATACTCTATATCTTTGGGCTTTTAGAAGATACAAGTCTATTTTGTGAGGGTTACAAACCATAACAAGGTGTTGCGCTGGCAAATCTATAAAGGCAGCACAAAAGTAGGGGCATTGTTACCTGATGAACCTAAATATGGAACAGATACAAATCCAAACGGAAAGTGTCAGTTCTTCAAATCTTCCATGAAATAAAAATCACAAATCACATGGTTTTAGAGGTGGAGAATGACTTTCATGGATCTTATCATCATTAGGGTAAGTGACCCACTTAATCAAAGTGGATCGGTACTACGTCCCAGGATGTTTTCTTCCTCACTTCTGTCGAAAGAATAAAAATCATAAATAAAAATAAAACTCAAGTTTTTAGTTAGTTACAAATAAATTCTCACCTAGGATGGTAAAGAAGTATTTGCTTGAATATCTCCATAATTGGCCACTGTCTACTTGTGCATTGTGTTGTGAGCCTATGACCACATCTGAGAGCTGGGGCATAAGTTTTTCTATCTGATGCAGAAAACATGATAAGAGGATGCCCAAAGTCCTAGTAGTAAGTACGATTCAGTGGGGTCCTTGCATCTTACACCAACTTGATGAGAAATCTTTGTAAAGGTCTACACAATGATTGTTTCACTTACTTCTACACATTATGAGTACATTCTAACTCTAGCTAAAATTTGATAGAAATATAATTGACACAATCCAAATACATTTGTAATGACACTCATTAAAATGTGACCAAAGCAAATTCAATTGGGTACTTAACAGTGAGCTTTCACCAAACAGGTAATTAAAATTTTTTTTAAATTTCATGATAAATATTTTCAAGGTAAATCTTTATTTTTGTCATTTGAAAAATATCAAAGCATAGACTTTAGTTGATATCTATAACACTTATTTTCTTTCAGTTCTTTACTGCTAGAAATAGTCTTGAATGTTGAAAATCCTAAATCCCTTTCTTATTGACCCAGTATGTTTTCTTATAAAGTTCATTTGATTAAAAACTTGGATTATCTGTTTTGAAGGTAGGGTAAACCATAATTTGAATCCATTTAAATGAGATCACTTGCTTGGAATTAATTATGATAAACTGGTTGGTAAGAACAGGACTTATAAGTGAAAAGAGGCTTTGAACGGGTTTTTTTTTTTTTTTAAGATTTATTTATTTGAGAGAGAGAGAGTGCACGTGAGCGTGTGTGAGTGGGGAGAGGGCAGAGAGAGAGAGAGAGAGAATCTCCAATAGACTCCTGGCAGAGTGTGGAGTCTGATGTGGGGCTCCATCTCACCACCCTGAGATCATGACCTGAGCCAAAAGCAAGACAGATCAAGGCATGCTACTTTTCTCAAATTTGACATTTGATGGCAACACTATCAAGAATTTTCTAGGACCACAGTGAGAACTTAGTAAGATGAAGTATGAAATAGTATGAAAATTTCTGCTCTGCTCAAGGCTGTAAAAAAGTGGAATTGTTTTGTTGATATGTTCTCTTCCTTGGGTGGGTGAAGCATTGATTTTTGAGGAAAACTCGAGGCTTTCTTGGAAGTATCCCCTCTTGGCCTGCCTTCCTGTGGAGGTAAGAGGCTGGTTATCTAAGAGGGAGTACTGATGACGTTCCTTGGTTTCCATAAAAGAAAAGCAACCTATCACCTGTTTGTCTCTAAAGTGTAAGAATCCACCTCAATCAACCTCATACAGTACCTGTACTTCAGGTCCCTTTAAGAGCAGAGAAGACTGAAATGGCTCCTAGTAAAAGAGCCTATGTTCACATAGGAAGAATTATTGTAAAAACAGGCATTTTCTCTGTTTCTCCATTTATACTGGGTTTTAATTAAATTCAAGTAGATACATCACGATGCTATATCCTTGGATCATATTTTCCTAATAGACTAGATTTCATGATGGTGCTTTTATGGCTTTTATTGATGGATATTAAAAATAAGAGGTGCACAAACCTATTCACTTCTTGCAATTACGATGTTGAGGATATTATATACTATATCACATATGATGATGACAATGATAACAGAGTAAAAAGCACATAAAATAACATGAGTATTTCCAATATTTCATTAAATAAGAAAATCCCCTACATAAATCCCCATGTGAGAATTCCTTTTTAGTAAAAGCTTTGTGGTGAAACTTGCAGTTCTCTTTGAGAACCTACTTTTGGCTTTGGTTGTCAAAAACCACAGAACGAATGACAGCAGCTCTATAGGTGCTTTTGATGTATGAATTTTGTTCTATTTTTCTCTTGCTCTTGACTGATTAATGTATATTTTTCCTTTTTTTGATTTTTAAAAATTCACAGATCATCATTATATTGCTTTGCTATAGAATCCCTCAAATACTTTATAGAATAAATTAACAGATGAATAAGAACGTAGTAATACTGGATAGTAATGTTCTCCCTGTAGGTGAATTCTGATGACCAAATGAGTTAAAGTATATCAGCTGTACAGCACCTGGGACACAGCATGGCCTCAACCAATTTAAGTTCCCTTACCTAATCATTCTCATCAGATGTACTATAAAATTTTACAAATAACCTCATCACTCATGTACTTACCTCTCATCTTTTTTTTTTATAGTGAAACTGTTTTATAGGAAATCGTAATAGTTTTTCCCTCTTACCATACTGTCCCCTTAGGGAAATCTCAGAGTAATTTTTTTCATAGTGGTAACTTTTGACTTCTACAGAAAAGCTACAGGAGAAGTTAAAGAAGGAGAAAAGGAAAAAAAATTTATATGTGAAGCTGAGACCTCTCAAAAATAAAATAAATGCCTTCAGGTAAGCAGAGTGATGGTGGCACCAAAGTTGCTTCGGGAGACGGGGGCAAAGTTGGGAAAGGGAGAGAATTATATCTGATGGTGATGTTATTTGTAAAAATTTCAAATATTTATAAATTATAAACTATAGGTCTCATTTCAGGTGTCCATTGCAACAGCATGGGTATTAATTGGAAGTGCTGGGGCACCTGGGTGATGTAGTCGGTTAAGCATGGGACTCTTGCTTTCCGCTGGGGTCGTCACCTCAGGGTCATGAGACTGAGCTCTGTGTTGGGCTCCATGCTCAGTGTCTGCTTATGATTCTCTCCCCCTCTCCCTCTGCCCCTCCCCTCTGTGTGCTCTCTCTCTCAAAATAACTAAATAAATCATAAGAAAAATAGTAGGAAGTGATGTGTTGAGAATTCTGAAGTTACATCTGGACTCAGCATGAAAAAGTACTCTGATCAACTAGCAATATGTTATACATGCAGCCTAAAGAAGTGGAGATCAATGTTTCATATTTGCTGTCTCTGCTGTACCAAAATAAGACAATAATAACAAGGATGATGATGTTAGGACAACTGGAGTTATTGTAATCAGTTAAAGTACAAGTGACATATATAAATTCAAAGAGAAGAAAAAAGTGATGAAATTCTTTTTCTGTTTTACTTATATATTACCATATATCTTCAAACATTTTTTCATAGACATCCTTAAGACACAGAAATTCTAAAAAGACATTCCTAAGCAGAAAATACCAAATGGCTTCCAAGGTTGAATTCTGAGAACTATTTCCAAAAATATTTACTCCCTTGAAAATGTTACTATGCAGAAAGGAAAAGCATTCACCTTTATATGTCAGTTATCTTTGTTATGAAATACACCAACCCAAACTCATGCTTTAAACAACCACAATCATTAATTTTGTTTATGAATTTGCATCTGGGCAGGGTGCGTCAGGATAGCTTGCCTCTGCTCCATGCAGCACCAACTGGGGCAACACAAAGGCTGGGACTGGCTTGACAGCTGGGGGTGCCGAATTTCTCTGAAAACTTGCTCAGTCATTTGCCTAATGGTTGTTGCTGGCTGCAAGGTAGGAATTCAGTTGGTGTGGGCAGTCAGAACACTTATATGTGGCCCTTCCATGAGGCTGTTTGGCTTCCTCACAGCATGGAGGCTGGTCTCTATGAGCAAGTGTCCCAAGAGACAGGAAGTGAAAGATACCAGTGTCTTAAGGCCTAGATCTGGAAACTGGTACAGTATCACTTTGCTGTATTCTAATGGTCAAGTAGTCACAAAGCCAGATTCAAATGGAGAGGCCATAGACCTGTTCCTAAAAGGAAGAAGTGTCAAAGAATTTGGGGGCCATATTTTCAAACTGACAGAATTTCAAACTACCAAAATGGTTGAGAGAGGGACAAAAAGAGAAAGTTAACAGAAGAGAAAAAAGGAAACTAGAAAGTAAATAAAAGAAATTACTATAAATATCAATAGGATGGCAATAAAGGTATGAAATGACTAAATAAAGAAAGCATTAAATTTGATAGCACAAATAAAATAGGTATTGAGCATGTGTGATATATACCTAGTGACCTTCAGGATAAAAGATATGGTCATATGTTCTGAACACTTGGAACAGTTTGTGATATATTAAAGGAAAAGTCTAGATATATCACATCTGAAATTCAATGAAACTTTAAAATCAAGGGCTGATAAAAAATCTAATAAAGCAAAAACAACTTACAAATAGTTAATCAGTGCAAATTTATGCTAATTATGTATTTGAAATCAAATATTAATGAAGCCTTCCATGAACCATTATAAAAATTTGTTTTAATATAACTCAAAATAGTAGTCTTTGTCAGGCTCCTTATCTTGTCCAAGAGGCAAAAATATAAAATTATTATATCTGAGATAACACATAACCAGTAGTTTTGTTCTTCTATAGTGAGTTTTGGTTCAATTAACTCACATAACACTATTAATTAATAATGATAAAAAATGAAAGTCAATATTTACTGAGTTATTATATATTAGCAATTATTCTAAGTGTTTTACATGTATTAGCTTATTTAACATTCAATATCAATATCCCATTTTTTCCGTGAGGAAACTGAGACATGAGGATTTCACTGATTATTCAAAGTCACTCAACTAGTAAATGATAGAGTCAAAACTAATACAGGCAATCTGACTCCAGAGGACCAAACCCAACCCACTACACTCTGTAAAAGGCAAAAAGTAGCAGTACATGTGACTGAAAAGGCATTCTTCATATTCCATGATAAAACAGTTGTTTTCAAATATGTAGTAGAATCTTTCAAGCTAGATCATTTCATCAAAAAAAAAAAGTTAAATAGAAATGAAATAAAACGACTTTTTCTCAAACCCTATCTCTTTGGAAACAGGAAGAAGGTCATAAAGGTATAAATAATAAAAAAAAAAAGAGATGATGATAAGAGGAACAGTTGTAATATGTTCCCTGCTTTCCTGTCTCACACTGTCTTCAATTAAACATAATGAGAAAGATTGTTTGTCTACGAGCAAATACAGGGACTATGGAGGATACTTTTAACTAACAATGAAATCATGAATGACACCCAACAGAACTTCTATTGACTGTGTTCAGAGGAGATCCATTTGTAGTCCTCAAGGGACCCTCAAGGGTTAAACCTGAACAAAACTTCATTTTATCCTATCTAATGAAGATCAAAGTTAATGCCTCTTAGAGAAGGGATTTGCTTGCAAGAAAATGATAAACACTCAAAACTCACAATCTGCTTTTATTGTTCTAACATGATCAAATACTAGAAAGACTAACAAAAAGAATTTTTTTAAGGATAGTTTCTTAATGAAAATCAGAGAGAAATTGTAATAAGAATTGTCAACTGTGGGACGCCTGGGTGGCTCAGTCAGTTAAGTGTCTTGGCTTCGGCTCAGGTCATGATCCTGGGGTCCTGGGACTGAGTTCAACACCAGGCTCCCTGCTCAGCGGGGAGTCTGCTTCGAGTCTGCTTCTCTCTCTGCCCCTCCCCCCCTTGTGTGTGCAAGCGCACTCTCTCTGTCAAAATAAATAAATAGTTTTTTTTTAAAAAAAAGAATTGTCAATTGTAAGAATGTTCCTATATAATTAATCTTCCAGTTCAGTAATGGAGATTACTAAACTTTTAACTTAAACCTTTAAGGGAATGATTTTTAGAGTGGGGAGTACTGAGGGGGGCATGGACCTCCTTAATTCCCATTAGCTATTTTTTTTAAAGAAGACTTAATATATGCACTATTCTAAATGGTGAAGATAGAGAGATGACCTACGAAAGTTCTGAAGAAATAAAGTCCAATAGAGGAGGCAGACAAGAAAATCCACTTTTATAACACTGTAGTAGTAAGTTCTACAATACAGATATTCAGAAAGAATACAGAACAGGAACACAGCTCTCAGTCTGACAGACAACAGATAACTAAGACTTCCAAGGGAGGGTGACACCTGAAGTGATTCTTAAAGGATCAGATTTTAACCAAAAAGAGGAACCAAACACAATGCCTCTGAAATAATAATTTGAATGACTTGTATTTTATGGTTCTACAGAGTTCACTGCAGTTACATGAACAGGACCAAGAATCATCAGATAAAAATCAAAAACATTCAAATCATATGTATTATGATTTTCATCCTTCCTCCCTCCTTGTTTTTCTCTTTCCCTGTATTTTTTTCCCCACCAAACATTCAAAATCTGTTTTATGAGCCAGGTATTTTTTTAAGCAACGAAGACAGGAAAATAAAGAAAAAAAACCTCTTTGAAATATCTTAAGGCAAGTTGGAAATCATATTTTTTTTTTCAAATAAACATGGAAGAGCTCTCTTAAGCGTTTAGAGACCATCTTGAATTATCTTTAGGATAAAAATGGCAGGTAACAAAGATACCAAGCAATGGCTCACAACTGAAAGCAGAATGAACACGGATATTGTTCCACATCTTAAATATATATCCTATAACTCCAGTGAATGAGGAGGAAGGAGTAAGTAGGTTGGGAAGAGTTATATTCAGTCATTCATAAATATTTATTGATTATAACCAAGCAACTCATATCTGGAATATATGTCAAGAGTGCTTTCCAATTGCTAAGAAAAACATGTAACAACAGGAAAACGAGCTAAACACTTAGGTAGACACTTCATAAAATGAGAAACCGAAGTGGCTAACAAACAAACGAAAAGATACTAAACCTTTCTGGCAATCGGAAATGTAAATTTAAAGTACAATTATTTAAGTTTGGCTAAAATAAAAGTCTGACAATACTACATATGAGAAAAATACACTATTTGGGGAGAAAGAAATAGGTATAACCACTTTAGGGAAGTCTCGCATTGCCCAGTAAGATTGAAATTACACATACCCTATGACACAGCAATTTCACTCTTAGGTATGGAGTTTACACATGATCATGTCCAATCATAAAAGGAGATCAACTTCTACAAGAATGCTCAGAACAGCCTTGTTCAATACAACTGCAAACTGAAGACAACGAATGTCCACCAACATACAAAAGGTTAAAAAAAAAAAAAAACCACTGCAGTATATTCATACAGTGAAATATTAACATTAAAATAAAAATTAACACACTACAGCTACATGCAAACAGATGAATCTTAGAACGCTGAGAAAATAAAGACCCAAAAGAATACGTACTATATGATTCCAATTTAAAACAGGCAAAACTTAACTAACTATAGTGCTTAGCAATATATACTTAGGTGGTAAAACCATAAATAAAAGCAAGGGAGTGATTACCATAAAGAGGGGAAGGTGGTAGTTATGGACAGAAAGGAAAAAAAATGAGGACTTCCGAGGGGCTGGCAAAGTGCTGTTTCTTGATCTTGGTCGTACAACACAGGTACAGGCTTCATAATTTGGTGATCTGTGCACTTACATATACTTTCCCCTATATTTCATACTACAAAAAATTAAAGAGAAAAATCCTAAGGGGAACTGTGAAATGCTGAATGGCTGAAAATACAAAAGAGGTAAAAGAGTCAAAAAAGAGAGAAAGAGATTCGTTGAGCACCTTCTACATGCTAGAAACTATGCTGGGTGTTGACGACTTAGTGTAGAAAAGAGACACAATCTCTCCAAAAGTCAGAAAAGGTCAAATAATTGCAAAAATCATATTTAATTAAAAACTGATTGCTATGAAGGAAAAGTTCACAGTGCTTCAGGAGGCATTTACACATTTCATTTTAGGTGTCAGGAAGGCTTCACTGAGGTATAAAATGTAAGCTCAAACCTTAATAATAAGCTTACATTAATCTGGGAGAGAGGGTGGAGGTAAGTATCTTAGGCAGATGGAATAATATATGTAAACCAAGGAGGTGAAAGCAGGTTGATGCAAACAAGGAACTAAAAGCAGGCTGGTGTGGTTAGACTCAGTAAAGTACAGTCCAAGATGAAAATGAAGTAGACATGGGCAAATCACGGAGAAACTTATAGCCATATTAGGATTTTATCTTAGGGGCAATGGAAACCACTGAAGTTTTTTTTTTGTTTTATTTTGTTTTGTTTTTTGTGCGGGGAGTGACAAGTTCCAACTTACAGTTTAAGATCATTTTGGATGCTATATGAGGAATGAATTATAGGGAGCAAGACAGGACAGAAGAATAAGAAGGCTATTACAATGGTATAGGCAAGAAGCGATGATGACTTGCCTAGAGTGAAGGCAGGGAAAATGGGATCAGTGGTAAGATTAAAATGTCTGTTAGGAGGCTACTGAGCGTGCTTATAGAATGGATGTGGCAGGTGAGGACCTTGCCCAACCGCTGTTTTGAGCAACTGGAGAGATGTAATGGAGGGACAAAGAAAGAGGAGCGGGATGAGGATGGCAGCAGGAAGAGAAAAGAATTCAGGACAATCTTGCCATTTGACATTTAAGTAGAGATGATAGGCAGTTAGCTACAGTAAGCCTGAAGTTCAGAGAGGGGGTTGGGTTAAAACTGAAGCACTGTTGCACATGGATGATATCTGACGTCCTGGGAATGGATGAGATCACTTAAGATGAAAATATAGAATGGGAAAAAAGTAAGCACAGGACCATTCCATGAGAAACTTAGGAATTAGGTAGAGAAGGAGACTAGAAGGAGTTTATTAATGGAGTAAGACTGAATAATAGCAATGTATGACATGGGGAACAAATACCCGGTTAATGAACTGGGCCCCTCAAGATAGTGCAAGTGTGAAAGACAGTCTTTGTTAGTAATGGTCACATACAGAAAATACTAACAACTCATTTTCTAAATACTGATTGTGTAAAATTCATACTTTTCTGCAACAGTCGAACCATATCCGAAAATGAATTAATCCTCCCTTAACCATATTCATTTTCCTGTGCTTCCTCTACCTTGTTTAATGATATTACCTAGATGGCTTTACCTCTCCTATACTTAGTCAGTTTTGTAACCTATATACTAATAAATTCATAAACAACATTTTTAATTTGCCCTCTTTTGTGTTTATTACTTCTGTGGTTCTAGTTTTCACTATCTGAAGCACAGTTCAAATCACATTACTCTGTGTGTAGAGGCATCAGCTCCTGAAAGCCTGTAGGTTTAATGAGCACCTACCTACCATGTGCTAGTCACTTTTATGAAAGGATGCAGAATGTGCTATTGAACAAAATCCCTGCCCTATGGAACTTACCTTCTCGTAGTGAGACCTGACGCTCAGACACCAACGAGGCATAACATATAATGTTACAGAGTAATGAGTGCTATGAAGAAAAATAAGGCAAAAAGATTATGAGAGAGAGAAAACAAAGCATAACATTATGTCTGTCCATCTTCAACTATGCTTCTAGCAAGTTCCATGTGTCCATATTTGTCACTTCATTTCTTCTGTCTTTCCTTATAGTACTTTGTTTCTGGCCTGTAAGCTTTAGGAGGCAGGGACTGATTCTCTATATTCCTCTAGCTCCTCTCACCTGGCAGATATTGCATTCAAATGCACTATTTTTTATGAAGTCATCAGTGTTCCTAAAAGACGACAAAAAATTCACTCTAAATGATTATCGGCAACAATTAAAATGTAAACAAAATCTCTAATTTGCTCATTTTTCTTCCTGCTATGGCTATTTGCCTCTACTTATTTCTCAGCAATGACATGTGGTCTTAGTAATGTTTATAAATTAGTTAATGTTTATCAGGAGAGCAAATCACACTATGTCTGCATTACCACTTCAATTCTCTGGCTAGATGACCTGTCACCTTTATTAAGGGGCGCAGTCTGCCAGCGTTGGCTAAATTTAGCAAAGTAATAAGTTGTGCTTGTTTACTCTCGGATTTCTAAGTAAAACTGCTGTATTTTCCAACATAACTTTGATGATTAAAGTCCCTTAATCCTAAGGTTAAGAGAATAAATTTTACTACTGGCACAATTAAAGCCAGCTGATCAAGGCACCTAAAGTCAGTCTCAGCACAGGCAAAGAACATCTGATGGAATGCCTGTTGTGAAAAGCTCCTTGGGGTGTTGTGTATCCTTCCCTGGCCAACCCCAACCTCTCTATCACAATCTCACTTCACAGATAGGAAAGCTGACGTGCACAGTGATTACATAACTTGTGAAAATTATACGGGCAATAAGAGGCAAAGCCAGGATTAGAATTCAGGACAGCTCTCTCCGGTCCTGTCAGGGTTGTTTTCACCAGCTCTTGTACTTCTGAAGCTCGACCACCAAAAATCTCTGACATAGCAAGTAAGACTGAAGGATGTTGTGTTAAGCAAAGTTCAAGAGGATTACTTCAGAATTGCTTAAAAATCTAGAATATGTTAATGTATCCTGACAGGCTCTAAAAGAAGTACCCAGGATTTTCAAATGTATTTAGTGAAGAATTTTTTTTTAACAGAACACTTATTAATGGAGCAACATGGAAAATAGTTTGGGGAACTTAAATCTGCCTCCTTTATTTTCAACTTAATTTGACTTCATTAAAACACAGTTATAAGAAGCCCAGGATTCACAGTTTACATATCATAAAGAATCTCTGAATTGATTTTACTTAATCTACCAAATAATGTAAGTTGTGAGGCAATTATTAATTTGTAGTGAGTGGTATCCGGTCAGGTCCTCTGAGTTCATTACCCAAATGTGATATTTTGATCAGTTAGGAATGGTGGTCATTGCATGTACATTTTTACAGATACAAAAATAAACTGTATGTGTTTAAATTAGTTACAAAATGAAGCAAGTTAATGGCATGGTTTTTAATAGATCAAAGTGAACTCTTTTTTTTTTTTTTTAAAGATTTTATTTATTTATTTGACAGAGATAGAGACAGCCAGCGAGAGAGGGAACACAGCAGGGGGAGTGGGAGAGGAAGAAGCAGGCTCATAGCGGAAGAGCCTGATGTGGGGCTCGATCCGATAACGCCGGGATCACGCCCTGAGCCGAAGGCACACGTTTAACCGCTGTGCCACCCAGGCGCCCCTAATAGATCGAAGTGAACTCTTAAAGACATCCACATTCCTGGAATTAATCATGTTTTATTCCCCTTTCATAATGAAGGCATTTGAAATCTGCATTTCTGGCAAATACGTTTAAATTTTAATTCTTTAATTCTTCCTTTGACAACGCGAATATTTGATTTCAATTGCTTTAAAACAAACTCTAAAAATCAATAACAAAAAGGACAAAGTAGTTTTGAGACTGTGATAAAAATAGATACTAAAATGCTACTGGTTATACAGGATCTGTTGTGAATAGGTCAGCTCAAGGTCCCAGGTAAACATCTTGTTTGTGTCCTGAAGCCTTGTTTTCTGTATGCCTTATACTCTCAGTAGGGTCCTCCTACTCGGGTCTAAACATGGGGCCACTGCACCCTATCGATCTTCTTTAAATCTCCAGAATAATAAATTTCAAGGCAACACAGCAGAAGCCGACTAAAGCCCTTTAATTACATCACTGCTGAAAGGAAATCATTGATCAATGGCATTATGGGAAAATAAACTGCCCCCCAAACCAGATCAAAGTCAATAAAATAGCTGACTAGCTGCCCCATTTGGGACTTCTGCTAGATTAGTGCTCATGGACAAGCAAAAGAGATGATTCTAATGCATGCTGCTTACTGTCTTTTTGAAGCTCTCCCTGGCAGGTGTCATGCTCTGAGCATGGTTTTTGATTACTCTAATTAAATATAATATTATCAACAGATCTTCATATTGATCCTTAAAATCCCCCCTTCTAAATGAAAAATTAAAAGCCTAGAGAGAGGGCCTCATAGGGTACGAGGTTATTTTAATGATTTTACTCCTTTATCAATTTTCTTCATGTTGTATTATTCTAATATTTATCAATATCCAGGTACCAATTAGCTTAGAAATTCTAAATAATATGCAAAATGAATAATTTCATAACTTGCTCTTCCTGAGATTAGACAAATTTGGTTTACATGAAGTTACATTTGGCTAAAGTCTAAATAAATCATTTTTCTTATTAAGCGTTGCTGACTGTGCTGGTCACTATTCTTTATTGAAGGTGTTATTTTAATACATTGTCCAATATATGTAATGCAATAAGGCAAAGAATTCTTTTCTGTCAGGTAATTAGGTCAGAAAACTGTAAAAACATTTTAAGAAAATAATTTTATAACAGCTTATGAGCATCTGTTTTTACTTTTCAAATAGGCAAGATACTTTAAATGTTTAATGTCCTATTCCACACATGAACATTTCAAGATGTTTTCTTGTACTTGATTAAGAATAATAATCTGCAAACAAATTTGAAAGCCTCAAATCTCTTTTCAAAAAGAAGAAAGTATAAATTTAGAACATTTAATATTTATAAACTTACCAGTGCTTTAGTATTGTATAATAATAAAATGTAATGTTATCTTTAGAGTAAATTTGAGAATTTTGAGAATACCTTAAATTTAAGAACATACAAAGGGAAACCTAAAATATCAGATGCAATGACTCATTTATGGGTATTACTTTAGCAACTCGACCCAGGAAAAGCTAATAGCCATGCCTTCTTCCCATTCTACATTTCTTCTTATTCATTCCCTATTCCCTCAGGTGGTTCTCATTGCTAATGCCCAAATGGCATCAACCTGTTGTTTAGCACATCTATGAAAAGGCGAGCCTGCTGGCTAGTTTACCAAGGGATTAAAGCCCTGAAACCACTTCAATCTGCTACTTTGTTTCCATGTAAAAGCCTTACCCATGACATCAGTTCCCCACGTTAAAACTGAAAATCTCCTTAAAACAAAGAAAAATTCAATGTGAGAACTGTTTAAGAGAGGAACTGTATGCCAAAAAATATTCTGTGCCCGTGAACGATGCAATGAAATTGCATTCTGTTGGTCAAGTCCTGCATTATATATAAAAAGAATTTCAGGTATTAAATGTTTACCATTTCATAAAATTAACAGAATTAATGCAGGCACCAATGGTAGTCTGAGGGAATATTGGGGAACCAGAAGGATTAATGTAAAACCGGATATAGATTATACTTCATCATTGTAGCATACTATTTAATTAAAATTCATATTTGTGTGTATTTTGTTGAATGTAAAACATTATGGTAACTGCATTAATTCACACTGGAAAACAAAAAACAAACAACTTCTTGAGGTTTTGTTTTAATAATAATAAAGACCTAAAGATTCATTATTCCCACAAAAATTGACAGGCACGCATACCAATTAATTTTTTTATATGAAAAATACCTGTTAATTCTATTTTTTAGGTTGGAACAAGCTTTAATTTGATACATTTTACACAAAACACATTTATAGTTTTTCCTATTCAAAGTTTATTTATAGTTCAGTAAAAATCATAGTGGTATCTTCCGTTAATAACTTTTTTAGTTCATAAAAACCACTACAGTAGCACAAAATCTGTGCTTAGAGGCCATTAAAACACTGGAAAAAAACAAAAACAAAAAACCGACCTTATATTTTTAACGGGTATTCATTACCCAATTTGAATGAAAGCAAACTGAACTGAAAAAAAAAAAGGTGGGGAAGCTATATTTAGGTCTTATTGAAGAATAGATGACTAAAATGAAAGCACATATTCATTATATCCTTGTTATAGTTCATTAAATCTGTTTTACTAATAACTTCAGGACTATCAGAATTAAAGTAGAACTGTATATTAGAGAGGATAAGTTTCTGTTCCAAAGTAATCAGTTTTTTCTAAAATTTTTTTCCCAGGCCAATCAAAAACAAATTTCAATAAGTTGACTAGACAAGCCATTATTTCACAATATTTCACTGATGTTTATTTATTATAATCCTGAGAAATGAGGAAGAAAAAAGCACAATGACAAAACAGTTGACCCAATAAAAGCTAAATTATGAAGTAGTTTATAGCTTATAGTAGTGACCTGGAATAGATCATTCAAAGGGGAAGACAAATATTGTTTCTCTCTTCATTTCTTTACTATCATGACTAGTGTCCCCTGAACCTATTGGTGCCAACAGCGCAGATTTGCTGGAATGAAAAACAATGCCAGCAATGGATGTGTCAGTGCCAAAGGCTTAAGAGAAAATAAATGTGCTCTAAGTTAGGATCTGTATGATATTCACATTCAAAGTACTTCACATAAGGACAGGAAATTCAAGGTCCCATTTCAATCACAATTTTATTATAGTGACAAATATGAAATTCTGACTGCCAATAAAAATACTGAATTTGATGTACTTCTGTACAAAATTCATGGCCTTGATAGATATTCTGCAAGCTGTCACTCCCAAGGACCAAAATGGATTTGTCTTTAAAGAAAAATGTTTAGAGTATGAATTAGCAAATATATGTTATCTAAGTTTCACATTTTAAATCAAGAATTGTAAATTATTTTTCTTAGTTCACATTTACTGACAAAATTAACATTATGTGCAATTTTAAGATGCCCCTTAATTAAGAGTAACAATAACGAAATATATTTTAAGTATTTATTTTCTACCAGAACAAATGTGAATTTTTTTCATGGAATGGGGTGTTGAATTTTATAAGGTCCAAATTAAAATCATTTAAAAATTTTTTATTAAATTGCTCATAAAATATAGACACATATATATTAATAATACTATAAAAAGTAATAATTTCAACTTTAGCCTTTAAGCAACAGAGAAAATAGTTTAGTGATTTTCATTTATTTTAAATAAGTCGAGCAAAAATATCAACTAGAAAAACAGAGTGGTTTTTCCAAATTCATATCTCTGTTGGGGTGTATTTCCTAAAAACTAAATTCTTGAGGCATAAAACTACTAAATTTTACTTCTGATTAAAATAATATTTGAAATAAACAGATGTATTACTGTTCACATCCTTATCTTCATAGAAGCACTCACTTTTTTCTTACTTGAAGAAGAAATAGAGAATAAGCTATACAATGGAGAATAATTTCTACCATCCCCCATAATTCACCAAAACCAGACTGCTTCTGTGTCTCTAAAAAAGGAAGGAAGACATTGGATGCAAAGCTTCAACAAACTATTATTACACGCTTTTCCAGTCCATTAAAAGAAAGTAATTTAATCAGTTTATAGTTTCTCAGGAAAATCTCATTCAGAGAAATTTTATTGCCAGCTATCTAAATAGTAAATACCTATTATCCTCTCAAAATGAGTTTTTGCTTGCCAAGGGCAAACCCATTGCTGTTATTGTAGAGCTCTGTCAGAGAAACAAGAAGTTAAAAAGGTTATAAAGATACCATTAACGTCATGGGACTGTCTTGTCAAGACTCAAAAATACTTAGTAATTGAGGGTTTTATTCAAAGTGTATTAGCACCCACATAAACAGCACAGTTAATATGATGCTTTAGGCTTTATTTTGTTACAGCCCAGCAAAATCACCTACAAACGGCTGAATACTGTAAATGTATCTGCTGGAGAGCACAACTCATTTTATCATCTGGTTCTAGCATGAGTCTTTGAAGAAAATGTCAATAACATACACACAGCTTAAAGGCAAATCTAGATCCAACCAATGAAACAACAGAAAAAAAGCATAAATGATAACTAATTGGTCCTAACAGCATGTCCCTTTGATAGAAGTATGAGGGCAAGCAAAGGGCAAATGCTCTTTATTTAATTTATACATTCTAATTTAAAAAGAAACTGCTACAATATAGCTTACATTAATGTTCATTAATATACAAAACTATGAATGATTACAATGAAATAGACAATAAAAATAAAATAATTTTACTTCTATCATTTTGTTTATCCACTGATGATTTCCAGAAAAAAATGATATTCTATGCCAATTTACTGATTTTAAAGCTATCTATTTACAGAGAAAATATTCTACTACAATTTTTTACACTTAGTAAATACATAATACAACCCTTGAACTTAATTCACCTGTCAGCTCTAACAATTATATAAACAATAAACATTTAAAGAAAATCTTTAAAGATTTACCTGCCTTCAATTTTGAATTACTGATTATACTATGCCTATACTTCTCTTCAGATCATTGTCAGTATAAATATGGATATACAATGTTTATAAAAAAGTAGCCTGATGAGGGACTGATGGTGTGATAAACATCAATATTTACTTTTAATAAATCAAATATAAGCAGAGTATTAGAGTGAGAAAACGGTCTCAGTAAAATATTTTCTGACTGGGGAAGAAACTGGATAGTCAAACTTTAAGGGCAGTGTATGTCAAGTGAATGATGGAAGCATAGAAATAATTAAACTGTAGCTACAGTTACTCCAGGTAGAGTCAACTAACCCAAACAAGACCGCGGGGAATGAATTCCTTTCAGCCTTCAGAACCCAGCTCTGTACCACTCCCTCCATTCACATTTTCTGGACTACTCCCACAATTCCTTTCCCTCTACACCTTGTATACAACTTTACTATACTTAGCACAGTGAGTGTCTTCAGACAGGGAGTGTGAACTGTTCATTTCTGTATACTTAGTACCTGTCACATTATCTACGACATACAGTAATGTTCAAAAAAATGTTCATTAAATTGACAATTAGGCCATGCTCTTATTTGGACTCCAAATCATGGTGATTTGTTTCTGTGAACTGGCCAAAGGCCTTATCATATAGTTTTCAGTGGCTCTCCATACCTCTATCTATTATAGACAATGATTAAGCACAAACGTCTTACCTATCAAGTATATTACTTCACTTGAAGGAAATCTAAAGTGATTGAGAAATGATGCTTCCGGAATCTATACACTTAGTTAAGTTTATTAAATAGTCTTACTTGCTAACAGGAAAAGCAGTTAAAGATACTCATCTTAAAGTTGCTACATAAATGATCAATCGTTAAAAGTTTAGAAAGTAAAAGAGAATACTCAGGATATGCGATTTCTTATCACTTCTGTTAGTTCTCAGGCAATCTAATTTTTATCCAGATTTTTCTCTTTCCTGTCTCAAACTATAAGTAAATAAATAAGTGAACAAACAAAAAAAGAAAGAAATGGTGAGGGGGAGCTGTTGTATGGTTCCAGCCTGGAAAAACAGATTTCACTACTGGTAGGACTGAGGGAATGTGTGGGTACAAACAGGCAAAAGGTTCTCTATTGATCATGTTCTCTTTCTCTAAGAATCCAATCAGAGAGGAACCCAGAAATATCTTTGCCAATTATGACTCCATAATACACCTTTACAAAGGTAAATTCTAGTACTTGCTGGCAAATCTGATGAAAATATCTCTGAGATTCCATCATTTGGGGTAAGATTAGTAAGTTAATTGTGGATACCCTTTAACAATATTTTCTCTGTTCCTCCTTACTCTATTTTTGAAGGAAGACTGTGTGACTATAAGGAAGACTGTGTGACTACCTAATTTTTAAAATTTCAAAAATAGTACTTACTTAATGGAGGGAAATATCCAAGTAATATAGAAGCATATGAAATAAAATCTGAGTGTCTCCACTCTTACTCCCATTTCACACTATTAATAACTGCTCCATAACTTTGCACGAGCGGAGGTTGTGCTCACAATGGGTAAGAACAGACCTTACAGCTAGATGTTTACTGAAATTTTCTACGATTAAAATGTTCTGTATTTGTACTGCCCAAATAAGGTACACAATGGTTAACTCTAATAAAGAAATAACTGTTCAACATACACAGAAAAGGACCTGGCTGGACCAAAATTATCCTCTTCACTATAGCAGTAAAAGGCTTTCCCTTATTAATTAGTAAGGAAAAGCAGCAATTAGTATCAGAACGCATTACATGCAAATTTGTAGAATATTGTATACAGCTATGCATAGCATATTATAATTAGTTTTATTCTAGAGGGTGAATTCAGTCATTCCCCACAGAGCTTTTTGCCATCTTCATCTTAAAGAACCCTTTCACAGGACAGTTTGTTTCAGTTAAGAGAATTAATAGATATTATCTTACTATTACTGTCAAGGTTCCCTAGATAGGCAAAATAGGAAAGCAGCAACTTTTTAAGAATTCTGGCTTAATAAGGCTTATTTCTCTCTAGGTGTGCTCTATGTTATAAATGATCCCTACTTTACATTATAAATATAATTTCAATGCATTTGCCTCCACTGACCTGTGAAAAATATCTAAAACTAGCTAATTTTGAAATGTCAAAGCTTCATTTGATTCTGATTTGGCCCACAAAATACTTTTTTACTAAGTCAAAGTACCACTCTATTACTTTACTTAATTTCTCCAGGGCTTTGGATTAGGCCTGAGCTCATGTCAATTCTATTCCCTGAGAACTGCTACCCTCCCCACCCCTGAGTAATCCAACTTTTAAGTTTTGTCTGTCAACAATAAATTCCCAGAGAACCCAGAGTCAGCTCCTGGCAAAGGAATAATTACTTCCAACTAGCAATTAACTACACAAGATAGATAGACAGACAGACAGACAGACACAGATAGGAGCCAAGTACTTTAGGAGAAAGGGTCTTAATTCTAGCTCTTCATGTTTTTACTTTTAGTACAAGACTGAGTGTGTGAAGCCGAAGAGATCTTTTCTTTCTCCTGGCAATTTTTTAAAAAAAGATTTTACTTATTTGACACAGAGAGAGAGAGTACAAGCAGGGGGAGCGGCTGGCAGAGGGAAAGGGAGAAGCAGGCTCCCCACTGAGCAGAAAACCTGGGATCATGGCCTGAGCCAAAGGCAGATGCTTAACTGACTGAGCCACCCAAGTGCCCCTTTCTCCTGGCAATTTGTAGGTATTTTCAGCATGGATACTTTCAACTCCTCATACGAAGAATGTTATCCTGCTACAAACTTTGAGGCGAGAAAAGACCCAATGCTAGAAGGTGATAAGAAATGTTCTTCGATGTCATTTTTATAAATACCAATTATGATTCAGTGCACTGTCAAACTACCAAAAAGATAGGTGGAACAGAGATAAACGGAATAATTTCTTTTTTTTTTTTAAAGATTTTATTTATTTATTTGACAGAGAGAGAGACAGCCAGCGAGAGAGGGAACACAAGCAGGGGGAGTGGGAGAGGAAAAAGCAGGCTCATAGCGGAGGAGCCTGATGTGGGACTCGATCCCATAACACCGGGATCACGCCCTGAGCCGAAGGCAGACGCTTAACCGCTGTGTCACCCAGGCGCCCCAACGGAATAATTTCTTATAAAGTACAAAGGAAAAACAAAAAAACTATGGAAAATATAGCTCCTCTGGTGGGGGGGGAAGGGGAAATAAATAATGGTTCTAAAAAATAAACGCAGCACCGATACTATCATAGAAAATACTCTGTGATATATTATCAACTCATTACTAATGCACTATTTTGTGTCTTATAAAATAATGACAACCCTTTACATTTAACTTTCATGTAGCTAAATAGAAGAGGTATGCAATTATAATTTGTACCTTAAAAATAGATCTATTACACAAAAATATATATAACAGTAACCAATTTGGGAGTTACTGGAATATATTTAATATTGCATACAAAAGAAAAAGTGGGTCATTTACATTAAGTATTCTTGAATATTCAGTGGCCTGAATTTATTCTTTCAGAAAATATCACCATGTGGGTACCAACATTACAATGCACACAAATCCACTCATCAAATAAATATCTCTTGTACACAGGATAAACAATTTAATAAATTAAAATTAGAAATATACATGTTCTTTGATGAATCACTTTCATGAATACTACTCATGCCCGACTTTTAATCAATCTCTTTACTTCTCAGTGCCCTTATCTGCACTCTGGGGACAATAATATTGTTCTATTTATTTCATAAAATTGTTGTAAGAGACATTATATGTAAAGTGGTCAGTACAATGTCTAGTAAATCATAAATGCCCAGCAAGGCAGCTAGTACAAAAAGCAATATATACTCGTTAATGCTATCATTACACTTAGGTTACTTATTTTCAATTTGACTTTGTTTGGGTTTGTTATTTTAAGATATTTTCTACTGTTACATAAAACATTACATGCAAACTGCCACAACATGGACACATGTTGCTCTTCACTCCAACTTTCTTGATTGTTCATCACTTTCCCCATTTAGACCAGGCTCAGGCCAGGTCCAAGATGACCGGCTTGGACAACAGCTGTGCAGGGTAAACCTGGCTGTGTCCAGGCTCCACTTTACCAGACTAAATTTTCTACTTCTGAATTCACTATTTTTCCATGAAAGGACTTTTGGTCTAGTATTTTCCTTTTGGCTTTGGGCCCTGAGGCACTTAACTTGACCCTAACACTCTCCCAACTGTCACCTCATGGAAGGGGTTCAAAGACAGGGAAATCTTTCTGTTTCTGGTCATAGGCCCTGAGATTACCATCCCATAGTCACTCCTCTAAGTTAGGACACAGGGAAACTGCTACTCAAATCTGTTATTTGAAGAAATTTTGCCTAAGCATATTTATCAGATCAGATTAAGATACCCATAAGGAAATGAAATTCTAGAACAGTGATTTCTCAATGGGCACAGTAACTGTCCCTAAGGCACTCTGGAAATTTGTGGTGATGTTTTTACTTGGAGTGATTGAAAGAGCAGCATATGGCATTAAGTAGGCACAGGTCAAGGACTCTAGAGTTCCTGCACTGCTCCAGAAAGAATTATCCTATGTTCCACATGACTTTTGAATGCCCTACTAGACATACATGTAGATGAAAATCCTTTTTATAATCATTTGGGTTTGGAATCTAATTAAATGTAAACACAAAGTATTTTTTGACATGGCTGGCTGAACTCATATTGAATTTCCATGATGCAACTATACTGGGCAGAATGAAAGAATATTATCCTTTTCTTTCTTCAAAGCTTTACTCAACACCATTGTTCACCATTTCATATTACTTATCAAGAGCATTGTCATACATGAGTCTGAATTGCCCTGATATACTTGTATTAATCTGCATCTCTAGCTATGTCATTCATTCATGTGTGTGTGTATATGCATAAAATACATGTTTATGTGTACATGTACAACCTTACTCTAAAAATGTCAAATGTCAAGAAAAAGTTGACAATATCTAGCTGAATATTTGAAAGTAAGTTTTCTAGCTTTGTTCACAATTGAATACTAATATACCTATTATGCTCCATTTTTTTTCTAATGAAGCTATCAGACTGTTAAATGGGTAAACATTTTACAAAGAAATAGTAGTGTTTTATGCTAATGTTCACCTGAACACTCTGCTCTTCCACTTCCCCATGTTTTTCATATGGAATAATTTCTGATCTTACAATTATTACAATTATTAAATACAAACTTATTTATTATAAACATCTGTTATAACTGACTACTTCATAATGTTTTCTATCAGAGTTTTACCCACGTTGTAAACAAATCAAAATACTTTATTACAAATCACTTTCTGGGGCACCTGGTGGCTCAGCAGGGTCAGCATCCGACTTTTGGTTTCAGCTCAGGTCACGAACTCAGGGTTGTGATCTCAAGCCCCATGTTGGGCTCTGCACTCAGATTGGAGTCTGCTTGAGATTCTCTCTCCCTCTCTCTCTGTCCCTCCCACTCATGCTCTCTCTCTCTCTCTCTCAAATAGTATATCTTCTTAAAAAAATCACTTTCTTTTCACGTCTCCCTTAAACTAGTGAGGAAACTATTTTTTAAAATTGTGTGTATAGGGGTGCTTGGTTGGCTCAGTTGGAAGAGTTGGAGTTGGAGTTCTGAGTTCGAGCCCCATGCTTAGTGTAGAGATTACTTAAAATCTTAAAATAAAAAAAAAAGTAAAATTGTGTCCACAGATAAGTTAGATTCTCTACAAAATTTTATTTCAGGAAAGTAAAGGGGGTGCTACAAAATATTTATCATAGGAAGAAACTAGTAGGACCTACAGGGTTGAGAACCACTAACCTGGAAAGATCTCACTAGTCTCCTTTCCCATTATTGAGTCAAAAATCACTGAGCACATTAAGTCTTTTCTCATTGTAGGGAGTAATTAAAAGCATGGGTTTATGGCTGTGTAACGCTGATAAAGTTACTTTATTTCTGTGGGCCATTGTTTCTTCATCTGCAAAATAGGGATAATAATATCCATTCATGGGGTTGATACCCAAAATAAATGAATTATTATGTGTATAATACCTCCAGGAGTGCTTAGCATATAATAATTGTTCAATAAGTATTAGATATTATTTGTTGCTAGTATGTGCAAGGCCTAGAATGTACTTTCTTTGCTTTCTTACTAAAAAAACCCACCACCAATCATATTAATGAGAATACTGATCAGCAGAAAAAGATGTAGGAAATGCAGACAGGGCATCTCTTTTCAGGGAGGTGAGAACTTTAGGAAAACATATAATTGATGAAACAGCGATGTACAGTTCTGATCAGTAAGGAAATCTGCATTGGACACATAAAGTATCTAGGAAGGGAAAGGGGGCAACATCAGCCTTTAATGCCAAGTTTCTTTTATTCTTCCTTAATTTCCCTAGTTAGAGCTAATCATTCTTTCTATAATCTATTATAGAATCCTTACCTATCATTTGTACAAAGAATGGAGTTTTGTATCAGTCTGTTTATATCTGTTCCTCCAATTTGGCCATAAACTTCATGGGTAGATCATACTGAAGACTAATTTTGTCTCCCATAATGCCTGGTAAATTGTCAAAATATATGTACATTTATGATTAGGTCCTACTTATGTTTCCACTTTAAATCAATGAGACCTTTGACAGTCCTCTAACTTCTCTCAGACTCATTTCCTCATGTTTAAAAATGGGAATATTAATATCTGAATTACTTAGTTCATGACACTATGTGAGAAACATGAAATAATGTAAGGGATGATGTTTTAAAAATGGTAGCAGAATACATAAATGTATAGTGATATTACTATTAATATATCAAAGACTGTTTTTGTATAAATATGTTAAAATTCATTACGCTGTATAAAGTGATTTCATCATGCCTAGGACTAATTTCTTAAAAATAAAATAATTTATCTCCAATTTTAATGAAAACCAGAGAGAAAATTAAGCCACAAGAAAATTTTACATTACATTAATGTTTGATGAAAAACATCTATTTCATTAAGTAAAGGAAGCATCAATAGCAGTCAGCTAATGCCTGACAAAGATCAACAAACATGAATATTGTGCTAGGTAAATCTTCCCAATCTAGTTATTTATTTCACTGATTACTTCTTCATAGTTATTTGCCATTGACTTCAAGCACATTAAATGAAGTTTCTTAGCCTGCCAAGATGATAGATAACATTTCTGTGCATTCTTTTTATCACCATGGCCATTTTTAGTGCATGTGTGTGTGTTTGTGCATGTGTACGTATTAATGTCTCTGAGACACCAGACAGGGCTTAGACATGTATTAATAACCTCTAGTGAGGATATATAGATATCTAATTTTGAGAAGGCTCATTTCACAAAACGTACTATGCATCAAATTGAGTTTTTTTTTTTAAACATACATTTTTAAAATACATAGGGGGAAAAAAACCTAAATCCTTACTTATCTTTATCTTTGGTCACATATAAAGGTTTTCTTGACATTTTGTCTGGATTTAGAATATAAGCAGTATCAATGATTGTAAGCATTTTCTATAATTGAAAAAAGATAGTTTTTTCCCTCCTTATTTGCAGTTTAAATAATTAACAAAGATATTAGGCATCCTGTCCAGTGACAAACTATGGGATTTTAAATGTGAACACTGTAGATCACCAATGAATTTGGTGTGGATGCTTCATCCTTATACATTCTAGTTGGCTTAACACATACGTGTGTTTTTGATAAGCTAAAGGAACTTACCTTAAGACTGTTACCAGTATTATTTGATCATAGACTGTTTTCTATTTCTTACCAAACAATCTTCAGTATGCTGGTTCTTTTTAAAATTCCCAAATTGCTAAATCTGTACTGCAGGTCAAAAGTTGGAGTGATCCAGAACCCAATGCCATAGAAAAGACCCAAATGGAGGTGGGAATCCTCTCGGACTAGATAGTTTTATAACTGAATGTGATTAAATGGCTTTTAATTGCCTGTCATACTCAGAGAATGAGACAGGTTTATGAGGGTTAATCCTGATATTTTTATTTGAGGCATATATAGAAGTAGATCTTTCCCTATTAGAGGTCATATTTGTATAATAATTCAGTTGATATACTATAAACTGTCTTTAACAGTTAATCTTAGAAATGATAGAAATGATATACATGGAAATTCTGGTGAATTCTAAAAATCTGTAACATATGACATTTATAACCTAACAATGAGTATTCACTTTCTGTGCTCCAAAAGAAATACTCAATTGTGGGATGCCTGGGTGGCTCAGTCGGTTAAGTGTCCGCCTTTGACTCAGGTCATGATCCCAGAGTCCTGGGATGTAGTGTCCCTTATCAGGCTCCTTGCTCAGCAGGTATCCTGCTTCTCCCTCTGCCTGCCATTCCCCCTACTTGTGCTTTCTCTCTCTCTCTGACAAATAATCTTAAAAAAAAAAAAAAAAAAAAAAAAGCAAGCAAGAAAGAAAGACAGACTCAACTGGGGTAAGATAAAGAAAGTTTAAAAAACAAGGAGTCAAAATTTTCTTTTTCAAAGACTTCTATGATTCACTAATTTAGTCTCTGTATAATCTAGGATATAAAATTTCTATATTATTTCTTTTTTCTGACACCATTTTTAGAAAGAGCGCTATGATTTATGATTTTATCTTATCCCAAAGCTATAAATATGACAATACATTCTTTCAGTCTACCTTGCAGCCAGGACTATTATAATTTCTGCATACTTTCTCAATGTTGGTTGAAAACTAAATCAAACGTTATTTTTCTTAATGAAAAAGTCACCAACAAATCTATTTCACAAGTGAGTTTGGGTTATATTTTGTTATATAAACCAAGAAATAACATGTACTTCGTGTTTTGGGTTTTTCTTTTTCCTCCACAAATTAAATGTTTCCTAGTTCATCGCTGTCTGTTCACGGACAACGAAGTCATTCTTTTCTATGACCTCACTTTATAATAGGTATATAATGAAATAATTTTTTTTCTTGGTCTAGTAAACATGACTGAAACTATAGTCTTTGGACAACCACATTAAATAATTGACTAGGAAATTTAAGATTATGTAATTTCCAAAATAAGTGACTAGCTCCGAATTTTTACATCATAAACATATAGATACTGCAAATAGACAAAAGGAGTATGGGTGGGGTCCTAAATGGGAAGAAGAACTATTCCTCATCTCTCTTTTGTTAAGTCTCCATTCTCTAGATAAAGAATCGTTTAGTGAAGTTAAACTTCACTAGCTATAGTAACAATGGCTAGAATAACAATGAATATGCGAACGAATTAGGCCAGTTTCCATTTGGGGGAAAAGCAGACTAGTTGGAACTCAAATCCCAATTCCTATATTTCTAAAGTCAAGGAAAGAAAAAGTTGGTGATGAGCAACTCCAGTCATAAAAATGTGGTGATATTCCTTTCACTGAATACGAAATTTAATTGCTCCGTTATTTCTTTGAGGCTAGAACATTAATGAGAAGTAAATGACAGTAAGACAAGAAAATCACTCAATACAGCAATATTTTTCTAATTTGTAAATATATACATACACAAAGCACATCGTCCCTACCTCTGCCCCATAAGACAAATGGAAAAGCCACACTCCAAAGGATTCACTCTACTACCGCTACTACCACCTATATATTCAACATAAACCTCTTTGTTCTCTCTTACTGATTTTTTAAATCATACTCATCCTAACCTCTCACTTTTTTCTTTAGTAGTTAATAATACATACCTGATGAAATGCAGTAACAGGCACTTTGTAAGCTATAAAAAAGACCTATCTGTAACTATTTATATGGTGATTACAAGCCCAGTTTTCAGTAATCCAATATTTCTGTAATATTTCGAAGTATTAAAACATTAGTATTTTTCTTCATGGTATACTGTTTTGCCATTATTTTTAAAAAAGAAATGTGATTTCTGTTTTGACATGTTTCCAAAAGTTATGTTTTGCATTAAACTCCAACAACGGAAAGCAATTTGGCCACAGACAAAACTCCTCTCCCCCCATCTCCATTTAAAAACCCTTGTAAGGTATTACTATTTTAAGTCTCATTTCCCAGTTACTGGGTTATTGTATTACTAGTGAGGTAGAGTAATTTGAATTTCCTCCAGAACCAATCTGGATACAATTTACTTCCAGAGGTCTCTGGAAAAGTCATCTTCCAATCAAAGGCGCAGGGAGAGGGTGGGGCTCCTTAGGAAAAATGATAGATGTGTTGGGGGTGTCAGCTTGGGCTGCCATAACAAAATTTCACAGGCTGAGTGACTTAAACAACCTCAATTAATGTTCTCAGTTCTGGAGACTAAAAGTCCAAGATCAAGGTGCTAGCATGGTCAGATTCTCATGAGAGCTTTCTTCCTGCATTGGAGATAGCTATTTTCTCACTTTGTCCCGACATGAGGGTAGGGTTGGGAAGGCAAGTTCACTGGCGTCTCTCCATATAAGGGCACCAATCCCATCAAGAAGGTCCCACCCTTGTTACCTTTCTAAACCTAATTATCTCCCAAAGGCCCCATTTCTAAATACCATTACACTGGGGTTCAACATACGAATAGGGGGTGGGGAAGACGCCTTTCAATCCACTGCTAGAGGAAAAGAGACAACTGAGAGGGAAGCTGCAAGCCTGGTCCCAGCCCTTCCTGGACACTGACCACTTTTTCTCCAGCAGTAGATTTCCACTGCTCACCTCCCTTTTTATCTTCCAGGGTCAAATCTGCTTTCTCAGGGCCTGACTCCTCCTTCTTCAAGATAATTTATTTCAATCAGGACCTCCTCCCCCAATCATCTCATAGTAAAGGGACAAAAGATGTAACCAAGAAACGTCCTTCACCAACCCTGGTATTGTCTTAGGTGAGATGCATCTGAGGATGAACTACAGATGATAATGTCTCACTTTAAAAACAAAGTATCAGTATTAAGCTGGTATTTCAGAATCATACAGAATAGAAATTTACATACTGTTAATGCCTTTTTGCTCTATCACTCAATTACTATCTTTGTGCTACATTAACTTGATTATAAACACATAGCAGGCACTAAAAAACGGTCCTTCACTCTCCTCCCTCATCCTCTCCATTATATTTTGCTTCCTTACTTCAGATTATTTTGCCAAAGTGGCTCTTTGGATATCCTTTCTGTGGGACTAAAAGCCTGGTAGTAAATACTTACCTGTTGTTACCGATTCATCTGTCAACGTAACTGTTGGCTCTGCAATGCATTCCAAACTGAACAGTAAAATTTCATGCAAAAACTTAAAAGATATATTTAGACCTCCTAAGATGTAAGTTTAAAAACTTGGTGAGAATATGGACTAAGTGTTATAATAAATATATGGAAAGCACTTAACGCAATACTTTGCACATAGTAAACACTCAATACATGTTAGTTTTATGTATGTTCTTTAAGGTAATCTTAATTTTTTTTCTGTACTGATGGGAATAAATCAGATTAATAAAGTATATATCCACCCTGCCCACAATATCCCAAGAGGGGGAAATACAACTGCAGCAGAATCATTTGCTTAAAGCCTCCTGTTTGTATATTACAATGACTTCTCTAATATGCTTCATAAGAGAATAGAACTAGCATCTGAATTTCCAAAATGAGGTAAGAAGGCTGTGTTTTACTTCACCACAGGACGTTTAACGAATGAAGAGAATTTTAACTCAGTGTAACTCAGGTATACTCTCAGATCTTGGCCATGATTTGCAAACAAACCCCTTTATCTGCCCTTTTGTTCAAATGATTTCAACTGAGAGGTCCTCAACTGCATGGTCAGAAAAGATTCTCCATTTTTGGCAGACAGTTGGAAGCACTACTTTACATGGGAAATAAGATCAGTAAAAATAGTCTAACTGACCTTTTTCTCTGATATCCTAGAACGTTTGTCTCATTAAAAATAGAGCAAAGTAAGGTTTAGCTTGAGAGAAAAATTATTTCTAATTTTGGCTAATATTAAGACTTTCAGGAAAACAAAAAAAAACTTATCCTCTTGCTCTATTTTAGTGATCATGATTATATTCTGCTCTAAATTAAATGAAATAATATAGGTAATGTGCCTAGCCTATCTGGTGCTCATTTCCTTAATTTTTCTAATAAAATCAGAATGTGAACAAGAAAAAAATGGTGGATCACCACAATTTGCATCGTAAAAAGGAAATCAGAAAGATTCCCCCACCCCCAAAAATTCTTTTTCATTCTAGTCAGCATGCTGTTTCTGTCTTCCCTACTTTAAGGGGAGTATAATTCCATTTACTTCACAATAAAGACTACAAACCCTACATATGTTGCCTGTAAACTCTGTTAATAAGATGGATTCTGATAAAGCCAATGTTTCCAACTTTTAAAACCTACTTCCCACCCCACCCCAAATTAAACAACTCAGCCATGTTTGTGGTCCTTAGTTTCTTTATAACAGTGTAGTAGTCTTATAGTGTAGCCTCAAGGAAGAATCATGCTCAAGGCCCATGTTAACAGTGGTTTAGCTGTTACTAGTCTATTAAAGAGCTTAAAGGTGAAACTCTTATTCTAACTCTATAATGAGAATAAATTGGGTAAACAGGGATTTGCCTTATTGGCAATACTAAAATGTATTAAATAAGTAAAAATTACACACAAGTTTAAAATAAATATTTAAAATTATTAAAACCTGTTTTAGCTTAAACAAAATGTGAGAAATTCTTACATTATGCTTTTTCTAATTTCTTTCCTAATAAATGATAAGTTCTAGTTTAAAAATCTGATAATGGCTCATTATCCTGAAAGAAAAAGATGATGTACACAAAGTTAAAAAACATTAAACTGCTTCAAATAAAAGCATCTTTCTAAAGCATATAACTGTATATACTTTCAGAAATACATAATTTCTTTAAAAACTTTTTCACTCAATACCTTGTAATCATCTCTAAATCTAATGGGACATAAGCGCATTTCATCAGAGATGAAATTCTTCAATGACTGCTAAAATGAGAATCAAAAAATTATTATAATCTAGAGTTTGGCTTGCAGCAAGCATTAATCAGAAGTCATAATAAATCCACATGCTTCTTTAGACAGCACATTAGTCAAACAGTTTTCTATGATAACGACGTTGACTAATGGGCTCTGAGTTAGAAGGGTCAATCATAAACTCATCAAATGCTTCATTTAATTTCTTAATTTGGACAAACACAATTTGTTTATGGGAAAGATATCAGGTGTTCGTGAATGAATAATGGCTATGAAACCAAACTCCATTAATCAGCTCATGATTACAAATGACTTAGAGATTGTTTATTCTAATTTCATTCATTTGGGTCAACAAAGAAAACATGAGCAAATGAAACCATTTGAAAAAAAATGGCACACTTATTTCTCCATATTTAATAAGGCAATGATAAATACTCTTTCAATAACTATATCAAAAGGACTTTATTACTCAGGTTGATACCATTCCTTTTACAACTGAGTTGTTAATGCCTATGATTTATAAGGAGACCAGGCAAGCAAAACCAAATACCAAACAGTACACTCCTCAATACTAAAGTTATACTCATTTTATGACTTCTCTGATTTCTTAGGCAGAGGTAGTTACTCCTATGTTCCCACTGCACTTTGTACCTTTGCTTGACACCTAGTAGGGTGTAACACCTTACACCAGTTAGAATGGCAAAAACTGACAAGACAAGAAACAACAAATGTTGGAGAGGATGTGGAGAAAGGGGATCCCTCTTACACTGTTGGTGGGAATGCAAGTTGGCACAGCCACTTTGGAAAACAGTGTGGAGGTCCCTTAAAAAGTTAAAAATTGAGCTACCCTATGATCCAGCAATTGCACTATTGGGTATTTACCCCAAAGATACAGACGTAGTGAAGAGAAGGGCCATATGCACCCCAATGTTCATAGCAGCATTGTCCACAATAGCTAAATCATGGAAGGAGCCGAGATGCCCTTCAACAGATGACTGGATTAAGAAGATGTGGTCCATATATACAATGGAATATTACTCAGCCATCAGAAAGAACGATTACCCAACATTTGCAGCAACATGGACGGGACTGGAGGAGATTATGCTAAGTGAAATAAGTCAAGCAGAGAAAGACAATTACCATATGGTTTCACTCACTTATGGAACATAAGAAATAGCAGGGAGATCGGTAGGAGAAGGAAGGGAAGAATGAAGGGGGGGTAAACAGAAGGGGGAATGAACCATGAGAGATTATGGACTCTGGGAAACAAATTGAGGGCTTCAGAGGGGAGGGGGGTGGGGGATTGGGATAGGCCGGTGATGGGTATTAAGGAGGGCACATATTGCATGGTGCACTGGGTGTTATACGCAAATAATGAATCATGGAACACTACATCAAAAACTAAGGATGTACTACTGTATGGTGACATAACATGATAAAAATTATTAAAAAAATAAAGAGACTGTTAGATTTCAAAAAAAAAAAAAAGAAAAAGAAAATGTAAGTGAAATGGATACTTTACTAGGAATATCTACTTTACCAAAATTAAAATTTTTAGATTAGAAAGCTCAAAATACAAAGTTTCATAGAAGAAATAGAGAGTTATCAATTACAAAAAAGGTACCAAGTCCATATTGCTTCATAGGTTGAAATCTACTAAACTATCAAAGATAGTTCTAGTGTTGTGGAAATTATTCTTAAGCATAGAAAATGAAAAAACAAAAACAAAAACTTCTGAACTGTATTTATGAAGCAAGCATAACACTGATACGCAAAAAAGAAAATTATTAACCAATATCACATATGAATATTAATATAAAAACTAAACAAAATATTAAGAGTATAGAATGCAACATTACATTACAAAATAACACACCATTAACAAATGGGATTCATTAGAGGTTATACAAGGATAGGTCAATATCGAGAAATTCTTAAATATGACACAGCATATTAAGGATCTAATGATCATATCAGCACATACAGAAAAAACAATTGACAAAATCCAACATTCATTCATGATAAAACTCTCAGTAAACTAAGAAGAAAAAGGAACTTCCTTGAAAGGAACTTCCTCAACTTCTTTTGATAAAGAATACCTACAAAACCCTACAGCTAACACCATACTTAATGGTAAGAACCTGAAGCTTTCCCACTAATACCAGGTACAAGGCAACCAATGTCCCATCTCACCCCTCCTTTTCAGCATCACACTGTAAGTCCTAGCAAATGTAATAAGACAAGAAAAGGATATAAAAGGTATGCAGATTGGGAAGGAAGAAATAAAACTGCCTTTGTTTGCAGATAACATGATTATGTATGTAGAATATCTGAAAGAAAGAACAAAGAACCACAGGAACTACTATGAAATTTTAGAAAGGAACAAATAGAATTTGAAATAAAAAACACA
Source organism: Ursus americanus (assembly GCF_024610735.1). Lineage (NCBI taxonomy): Eukaryota > Metazoa > Chordata > Mammalia > Carnivora > Ursidae > Ursus > Ursus americanus. Next base: position 51,978,220 of record NC_142146.1, on the reverse strand, counting down.
ATACCATGTACATCAGTACCCAGAAAAACAAAATACTTAGGTATAAATCTAACAAGTATGTACAAGAGATGTATGACAAAAACTACAAAATTCTGATAAACATAATCAAAGAAGAACTAAATAATTGGGGAGATTTTCCATGTTTATGATAGGAAGACACAACATTGTCAAGATGTCAGTTCTTCCCAACTATAGATTCAAGGCAATCCCAATCAAAATCTCAGCTAGCAAGTTATTTTGTGGATATCAGCAAATTGATTCTAAAGGTTATATGGAGAGGCAAAAGACCCAGAATAGTCAACACAGTGTTGAAGAGAAGAACGAAGGTGGAGGACTGATGCTACTCAACTTCAACACTTACCATAAGGCAACAGTAATCAAGACTGTGGTAATTGCAAAAGAATAGACAGATAGAACAGTGGAATAGAAAAGAAAGCCTAAAAATAGACCTATATCTACAGTCAATCTTTGACAAAGGAGCAAAGGCAGTAGAGAAAACAATAGTTTTTTCAATAAATGGTGTTAGAACAGCTGGACATCCACGTTCGAAAGGAAAAAAATCAATCAAACAGATGTTATACCCTTCACCAAAATTAACTCAAAATGGATCAGAGACGTAAATATGAAACAAAAATGATAAAATTCCTAGAGGATAACATAGGAGAAAACCTAGATTATCTTCAGTATGGCAATGGCTTTTTAGATAATACCATCAAGGGCAGGATCCATGAAACAAATAGCTGATAAACTGGACTCCATTTAAATTAGAAACGTCTGCTCTGTGAGAGACAGTATCAAGAGAAAGAGAATACAGACCATATACTAGGAGAAAATGCTTTCAAAAGACATATCTGATAATGAACTCTTATCCAAAATATACAAAGAACTCTTAAAAATCAAAAATAAGAAAATAAACAACGTGATTTAAAAATGGCCCAAAGACCTTAACAGACGTGTCACCAAATAAGATATACAGAGGGGAAATAAACATATGGAAAGATGGTCAAATCATATGCGATTAGGAAATCGCAAATTAAGATATAACTACACACATATTAGAATGGCCAAAATCTAGAACACTGACAACATCAAATGCTGATGAATGTGGAGCAACAGTAACTCTCATTCATTGCTGGTAAGAATGCAAAATGGTACAGCTACTTTGGAAGACAGTCTGGCAGTTTCTTACAAAACTAAACACTGAGCCAGCAATCACGCTCCTTGGTAATTATCCAAAGGAGCTGAAAACTTATGTCTGCACAAAAACGTGTGCATTGATGTTTATAGCAGCTTTATTCATAATTGCTTAAACTTGGAGACAACCAAGACGTACTTCAAGTAGGTGAATGTATAAACTGTGGTACATCCAGACACTGGAATATTATTATTCAGTGCTAAAAAAAATGAACTACAAGCCCTGAAAAGACATGGAGGAACATTAAATGCATCTTAGTAAGTGAAAGAAACCAATGTGGAAAGGTTATATACCATATGATTCCAACTGTAGGGCAGCCTTAAAAAGGCAAAACTATGGAGACAATAAAAATATCACTGACTGTCAAGGTTTGGAGTTGAGGGAGAAGGATAAATAGTTTGTGCGCACAGGTTTTCAAGGGCGGTGAAAATACTCTGTAATGGTGGCTATATGTGATTATGTATTTATCCAAACTCACAGAATGCATAACACCAAGAGTGAACCCAAATGCTATAATATAAATTCTGATCTTCTATGATGTACTTGTGTAGGTTCATCAACTGTAACAAATAATACAGCTCTGGTTGGGGATGTTGATAATGGGAGGAGGCTATGCATGTGCAGGGGAAAGAATTATATGGGAAATCTCTGTCTGTACCTTCTTAATTTTGCTATGAACCTAAAACTTCTCTAAAGAAATAAAGCCTTATAAAAAATAAATGTTAAAACAATTTTAAAGATTAAGAAAAATATCTCACTTTTTAATATGGTTATCTCCATAGATGCTGAAAAGGTCTTTGGCAAAATTTAAGACCCAATACTAACATGAAAAAAAAAGAACACTAAAAAAAATAGGGAATTGATAGATAATTAAAATCAAACACGCATCTAAGTCATAAAGCCAGCATTTTCCTTAATGGGAAAAAAACCAGAGGGACTTTCATTAAGATTAAGACTAAGGCAAATATATCACTATCTTTACTACTGTTTAATAGTATACTAAATTAGAGACATAAAAACTTGAAAAGGATAAATAAGATGCCTTTTATTTGTTATAATATGTTAATATACCTGGAACACACAAGACAGTCAGTGTTAAAATCTCAAAATAATTTGGTAAGGTAGCAGTTATTTAAATAAGTATACCAAAACTAATAACCATCAGATATACACATACTAAACAGATGACAGAATGTAAAGAAAATCTCATTCATAATAGCATTAAAGGAATAAACATAACAAAACATGTAAAATCTAAATGAGGAAAACTGTAAATCATTCTTGAAAGTTGCAAAAGTAGACTTGAGTCAATGGAAAGACATTCCTCATACTTGGATAGGATATCTCTACATCATCAAGATGTCAGTTCTGTCTAAATTCATCTGTAAATCTAACACTACCCAATAAAATGCCAAGAATGGTTCTTATGGAGCTAAACTGATACTAAAGGGAAAAAAAGTACAATATTTTTTACAAAGAATATATATTACCTTGATATATATATAGTATATATATGATATATATATATGATATATATATAACCTTGATCACACAAAAAATATACAAAATGTGTAAAAATATATATAAAAATATATATTTTTATACGCAGAATATATATTACCTTGATATATATATTACCTTGATAGTCACACAAAATATATATAAAATGTGTAAAAAATATATATAAATATATATATAAATATATTTTTACACAGAATATATATTACCTTGATCGTCACACGAAAAAATTTACATTAACTATTTGTAAAGCAGAAATAATTTCTGATGTCCTATATGCAGATTAACCTCACTACAAATGAATAATCATGGGTATAGACCATTTTTTTAGATGGTGGGGTTTCCTTTGCTTATGGGGTCGCAAGTCTCTTTCTTGGATAGCGCAAGAGCAAATCTACCTCAAGATTATCGATTAGAAAAAGAGGTCTGGATTGAAGAGCAGCAGCACCTTCACCAGCTGAAAATATACAATGTTGTAATAAATAAGTAAAGAGAATCTATTCTATATTGTAAACATACTACAGAGAGTAATTCCCATAATTTTAGATTTTTCAACCTTGTTACTGAATTCTCTAGTGAGAGAAGAAAATTTTATTAAACCTAAAATATGTAATTTTCAAATAAAATTGACATCATCTTGATTCAACCAGAAAAAAGTTCAAGTAAGCCATTATTAACCAACGAACAAATCCAAACTGCTCCCAACTGAAAAATGGGCAGAGGACCTGAATAGACTTTTTTCCAAAGAAGACCTACAAACGACAGAGAGGTACACGGAATGACGCTTAATATAACTAATCCTCAAGGAAATATAAATCAAACCACAATGAGATAACACCTCACATTTGTTAGAATGGCTATTTTGAAAAAGACAAGAGATAATGTGTTGGCAAGAACGCAGAGAAAAGGGAACCCTTGCGTACTGTTGGAAGGAACGTAAATTGGTACAACCACTACGGCAAAGAGTATGGAGGTTAATTAAAAAACTAAAAATAGAATCACCATATGATCCAGCAATCCCACTTCTGGATATTATACCCAAAGGAAATGAAATTAGGATCTCGAAGATACATGTATTCCCATGTTCATTACAGCATTATCCACAATAAGCCAAGATATGGAAACAACCTAAGTAGCCATCTACAGATGAATGGATAAAGAAGATGTAGTATATATGTAATGTAGTATGATTCAGCCACAAAGAAAGAGGAAACCTTGCGGTCTGTGACAATATGGATGAAACTAAATGAAGTCAGACAGAGAAGGCAAATACTGTATGATATCACTTACATATAGAAGCTAAAAAAACCCCACACTCATAAAAACAGAGAATAAATAGAATGGTGGTTTCCAGGTGCTGGGAAGTGGGGGAAATGGGGAGATACTGGTCAAAGAGTACAAACTCCCAGTTAGTAAGACAAATAAGTTCTGGGGGGATATATAACATGGTGACTACAGTTAACAATACTGTATTATTTACTTGAAAGCTATTAAGAGAGTAGATCTTAAATGTTCTTACCACTCATAAAAAATGGTAACTGTATGAGGTGACAGAAGTATTAACCAACACTACTGTGAGTCATTTCATAATATGTAACTATCAAATCATGTTGTACACCTTAAACTCACATGATGTTCTATGTCAATTATGTCTCAATAAAGCTGGGGGGGGGGAAGACCCAAATAGCTTCATTACACTCTCTAACTCCATAAACATATTTAACCTAAAAATATTTCACCATTTTCATGACATCTACCTTAAGCATTTCTTGTCTGAATTGGCTATTAACGATTTCCTATATACAAAGTAAAATTTAATCTCCAGTTTAGAGTGAAATGTTACTATGTTAAGGGGAGGGAAAAAAAAACAATTTCAGAATATACATGCTACTAAGTTTGATAACAATAATTCTAAAATAAGCAACGTATATATTCCCTCACTAAATACAAGCATTGCATGTTCTAAAGATGCCTGAAAGAAGTTTTTAAGGTGATATTTTCCCAGAATATTTCAGTAAAATACCCATCATGTTGCCTTTTTGAAAATCTTCAAAATTATACAGATCAGATACACAGCAATATACCTAAAGATAAAAATGTAAAATACCTGGCAACTTGCAGGCTTGGGTCAAAGGAGATCAATAAAACTAACATGGAATAACATGCAAAAATGCTTTGTAAATTGTTAATAGTTATAGAAGCGCAGATCATTATTAAATCAGCAAAAGTCAATTATAAAGCAACACAAATATCTGTGCTATTGTTTATAAGAGCATGATATTTCACATTTTTGAAGTTTATGATATTCAACTTACTGAAAAGTAAAATTAAATTTTAAAAATATAATGTAATTTTGCCTTCTATAAGCTGAAGTGGGTTCGACCCAGTTTTGAATTAGTAATATGTATTTTTAAAAGACGAGCTTTTTAGTTTACTAAAAATGAGAAGGAGTAAATTGTTCATTCATATATTTGACCGACAAAAATTTATTGAGCACAAACAATGTATAAAGTTCTCAGTACCAGAGGTACAAGAGTAAACAAAACAGATTAAAATCCTTGCCCTCATGCAGCTTAGTTTCTAGTGGGGCCAGATAATGAAAAATACAAATAAGTTAATAATAAATGGTAACAGTGCTAAAGTGGAAAAATAAAGCAAGCAGAGGGGACAAGGAGGTGTGTGTCTAGGGGCAAAGTACAATTTAGCCCGCTGACAGCTGAAGGAGGTGAGGGAGTAAGTAGCCATTTCAGGAATGAGCATTCCAAGCAGATGGAAAGGGAAGCATTAAGGGCTTGAAGTGGGAGTGTCTGCTAAGGCTGAGGAATAGTGAAGGTGTAAATGAATAAAACGGAAAGAGTGAGGAAAATAGGAAATGAAATCAGAAAGGTGACAAATGATGGACCAGATTCTGAAGGGCTGTAGTGGTCATTAGAATGATTTTGGTTTTTACTCTGAATGGAGAAGACACTGGAGCAGAAGGGTGATTATTTCTGATTCAGGCTTTACAAGGATCATTCATTCTAGATGCTGTGCCAAAAAATAAACTACAATGGGGCCAAGAGAAGCAGGGTGACTAGTTCAGAAGCTATTGCAATAATCCTGGTGGGAGATGGTAATGGCTTAGTCTAGGGAAGTGGCAGCGGAGGCAATGAGAACAAAGATTCTACGTATGTTTTGAAGGCAGAGGCCTCAGAACTTGTTGATGGAACTACTGCGAGAGACGAGAGACAGAAGGGAGTCAGGACTCCTTAAAATCTGTGAAGAGTGAACAATAAGACTTTAGAGGGAAGCTGAAACTTGGAGAAGGCAACGACACTAGAGTATTTCACCGTTTTTGAGGTTTTGGCCGAAGGGTGGACCATGGTTTCGGCAAGATGTGGCTAAATCTCTGAGAAAAAAGCCTGCGGTCTTTTTGGCCTGACCACCAGAGAGAACTCAGGGCCAGCACTGCCACTGGAAGTAAGGCGGAATCTTGGAATAGAGAGAACCAGAGAAGGGAAAACCCAATTCTGTGTAAATTCTACCTAAGTCTCTGGCTGACTGTCAAACAATGTTTGCTTGGGACCTACTCAAAGCACTTTGAAGAAAACAAAATAACTATTTTTTTTTTAAAGATTTTATTTACTCATTCGACAGAGATAGAGACAGCCAGCGAGAGAGGGAACACAAGCAGGGGGAGTGGGAGAGGAAGAAGCAGGCTCATAGCGGAAGAGCCTGATGTGGGGCTCGATCCCATAACGCCGGGATCACGCCCTGAGCCGAAGGCAGACGCTTAACCGCTGTGCCACCCAGGCGCCCCAACAAAATAACTTTAAAATAAACTGGCATTTCAGCTGTTGCCCAACATAGGTGAGGAAAAATTACAATTTATGCCCATCCAAGTTAACTTCTTGCTAAAACAAAAACAGAAACACTCTTCAGAGGAATATAATAGAAGTCAGAGTATTCACAACAAAATATTTACAATGTCTAAGACAATCAAATAATCATTCAATATCCAAAGAACCAGGAAAATGTGACCCATAATCAAAGGGAAAGACAATTAACAGTGAAGTCTATGTCTGTCTTGTCAGTTCGAATGGAAGAATGAACAGAAAGTGCATTATCACCCCCAGGCATGGCCAGCCTGGCCAAGGACAGGTAGGCCTAGGCTCAAGGGATAGGAATACTTATCGATTCAAAGAACACAGCAGGACAAACAGATGACCAGCACTACCGTAGAGATATTATCACCAGATGTACTTAATGAATTCTCTAACACAAAGAATAAAAAACTTTTTTTTAGATTCCAAATCTCTTGAGATAGAAAAGACCAAAGGAAGCAGAACCAGGACACCTGCTAGCATGACCTCATGGTTCTCCCATCAACGGCATCCACCTTCTCAGGAGAACACGGTCCCAAATTTTGCCCTTAAAAACTTCACTTACAGGCCATCCAGGAGTTCGGGACTTTTGAGCATTAGACCCCCACTTTCTTGGGTGGCCCGCACTGCAAAAGCTCCATGTCCGTTTTTATTGGCTCGCTGAACATCAGGTGGATGAAGTCTCGCTTGTTTCCGTTAACCGTGATTAACCTTGAGATGAGGAGATGTTGAAACTAGTAATAAATAACTTCAGAAGAGCTATTATAACTATGCCTAATGATGTACATGAAAATATAAGAAATTTTCTTAAAAACAGAAAATCTCAGCAGAGAAAATTAAATTAAAAAAAGAACAAAATAATTTTACAACTGAAAAATATAACAGATATTTAAAAATTCACTGCATAAAAGTGAAAAGATTAGTGAATATGAAGATTGGTAAAATAGAACAATAGAAATTACACAAACTGAAAACCCAGAGAATTAAAAAAAAATTTTTTTTTAAAGAAGAGGGAGTGAAACCTATGCATTAAGTTAACAAATGCTTGACCAATTTACCCTAAGAAAATTCTGGCTAGCCTGATTGATTTATGAGCCTGTTCTGCAGAAGCTGACTGACCACTGATGAGACTAGCTAAAGACTGAAGCAAACTGGGAAGAATTCTTGCAGCCGCACAGAAGGGACCAAATGGGAATGAAAGTAATCTCTGGGACTATACACCCTAGATGTCGCCCAGTTTGTCATGCTTACCCCATGCTATTTTATGAACGTGTGTCCCATGAAGAGTCATGATTCCTGAATGCGCATGCTCAGAAAGGAGGACCCCACCCTTTGTCCTTAATTTCAATCAGCATATTCCACTCAACCTACATACCCTATGACACCTTGACCCCCTGTCTTTATTCATTTACTTATTTTGACCCCAACCCTTCAGGGAGGCGGACTTGAGAAATTTTCTCCCACTTTCTTGCTTGGCACCCTGCACTAAAACCTTTTTAGTCGCCACAAAACTGGTGCCGGTGTTTGGCTGATGGAGCATCAGGCGATGGACTTGTCAGGTAACCAAGGGAGGATGAAGAGAAGGAGAAGAGGAAAAGGAGGAGAAGGGAAAAAGGAGGAGAAACACTTAGAGACCCTTAAAGAAGTATCAAAAGGTCTAACTGAGGCAGAGAGGGATTCTGAGGCACCTACCTAGAAAAGAGTATCTTGGGATAAAGTTGCCCTAGGTCCTATCTTATAATTTCAGCCTGTTTAAAAATGAAAGCTCTTTAAATATCTTTCTGCTCATTTGTAGTCCCCTTTTCTGAGGCATTTCTTCTACAGAACAGGAACTTGCAGAAAAACCTGGGCCCCCTCAGACAACCCATTTCTTCAGCCCACCTTGCAGTTACTACAATCAGGAAGCCAAAATCCACAGCGTGAAATAAACTCCAGTGATCAATTTACAACCAATTTGTTCCTGCAAAGACCAGATCAGACCAGTCAGAGCTACCATGGACCCCAGCCCTGAACTTTAAACCACTTTTCTCCTCGTTATAATGTTAAAAAGTCATGCCCAGGTGTGGAGACTTAACATGTAAATAAAACATTCAATGTATGAAGAAGCACGTTCTTTCAACTGTGCCTGCATGCCCAACTTCCTATGTTTCCCTGCCCTTATATATATGCTTAGAAGTCACTCCTTTTCTACCTCAGCCCCTTCAAAAGCTTTCCCCTGCCACTCTCAGGGAGCAGCCTGGTACCTCTCTAACTAAGGCTGTCTTCCTCATGGCCAGGCATGAGCTTGTAATAAACACTATCCACACCATCCTTGGCCTCATGTCTGTTTCTACGTGTGTGAGAGTCAAAGAACTCTGAGGTCAATAACATAATATGTAAAGCAGAAAAGAGAATAAGGCAGATTTGAAGAAGTTATGGCAAACCAAATTCCCAAATCTGGGTCCATAAATCTGCAGAGTGAATAAGGTCAGTGAACCCCAAACATGAAAAACAAGGAAAATCATGCCTACTCACATCACATTGAAACTACTGAAAGCCATAGATAGAGAAATACTGAAAAACCACCAGCAAAAAATAACACATTCTATACAGGAAAACAGTAATTTCAATGACTGAGATTTTCATCAGAAAAAATGAAAGCCAAAAGACAGTGAATGTCATCTTTAAAGTGCTAAATGGAATGGGATAGGCTGGTGATGGGTAGTAAGGAGGGCACGTATTGCATGGCGCACTGGGTGTTATGCGCAACTAATGAATCATCGAACTTTACATCAGAAACCGGGGATGTACTGTATGGTGACTAACATAATATAATAAAAAAACATTAAAAAAATGCAAAAAAAAACCAATAAAGTGCTAAAGGATAAGAATCTTGAAAGAGATCAACCTTGATCTAATTTATATTTATAAAATATCCAACAACTGTAGAGTACACATTGTTTTGAAGTATACATGGTACACTCATCGACATAGAATACAACGTGGGCTGAAAACAACTCTTAAAATTTTTTTAAACATTGACATCATATGGAGTAACGGACACTGACTGGATTTAACCTCCTGTCTAGAAATAACGATGAAAGACAGATAGAAAGAAAGAATAGGGAATGGAAGGGTTGTGTTGGGGGGGGTAGAGGGAGAGAGAGGAAAAGAGAGGGAGAGAAAGAACGTTAAAAACACTGGACATGGGCCAATGAGAAATGATCCCCCTGAGACAGGAGAGAAAGGAGGAATGTCCTAAGATTGCTACAGTTGCTGGAAACCCTAGTGGACTCCTGGTGGAAGGACAGCCTAGTAGACTCTGGGTTGAGAAGATGGAGCGGCTAGTTCTGGGAGACAAAGACACCTACAGTTTACAGGACAGAGTAGTACCAGAGATAGAACTGCACAGAGAACTCAGTGACCTGTGGAGGATCCCCTTTAAAATAGTGATTGGCAAACACATTTGAGAAACTACCTGAGCCTGGGAGAAGAACCACCTGATCCCTACTGCTAAAATAATATCTAGTATATGAAAGACACCTAATAAAAAATGTTGAATGTTGAATGAATTCAAATGTCTATGTGCCTTTTCTAAAACTAAATTATACAATAAATTTAAGTACCATAAAAATCTCTTGCAAAGTGAGGAGGCAATAGAAAATAAAATTTAAGAAAAGACAGGCTTGGGCAAAATATGTAATGCTCAAAGCCACATTATGAAAAATACTTACCTCTTTATATTTTTAGATATCTTCCTAATAAGTCATTTTAATTCATATTATATAAAATGTATTTATGAATATTCATAGCAAGGTATGTTTATAAATGTGCTTGCTTTCTTAAATGAATACTATCCAATAAAGTTACCCATCTTTAAAAAATAGAAATATACAACTGTATCCATATATACAAAAATTCTTTCATTTAATCAATGATGATTTGCTAAGCCCTATTTACTTTTCAAGGCCTTTGATTAACATTTTCAGAATGCCTCTAGACTGACAATAATAAGTCATCTTTTATTTACTTATTTCAAGTAGGCTCCACGCCCAGTGTGGAGCCCAATGCAGGGCTTGAATTCATGACCCAGAGATCAAGACCTGAGCTGAAATCAAGAGTCAAATGCTTAACCAACTGAGCCACCCAGGTACCCCAAACAAGTCTAAAAACAATTCTAAAAATCCCAAGCCCTTATCAACCTTTCAGAACTACTATGTAAAACTGAGAAATGATGACCATTTCAAGCATTACTTAAGAGAATTGTAACAGAAGGAGTTAATTATCTCCTATGGACTAACTTTGAGCCAATAAAAAGTACACTTATATGGAGCTTCTACTATCACATGAAGAATCAGAAGGGATTTATAGGCTTTAACATACTCCTTTCACGAGGTACTTTAGGAACCACTATATAGAAAGTGCTTAGTTTAACAAGTATTAACATTAAATTAAAATTCCCTAATTTTAATTCAAAACTAAAAAGTCACCTTGTTTTTAAAAAAGATTTGTTTAATTTACTTATTTCAGAGAGAAAGAGAAAGAGCGTAAATGGGGGAGAGGGAGACAAGCAGACTCCTGCTGAGCCGGGAGCCTGATGTGGAGCTCAATCCCAGGACTGAGATCATGAGTTGGAGGCTTAACTGACTGAGCCACCCAAGTGCCCCCAAACTAAAAATAATCTTTTATCAGCATATATATCATTGGCATAGTAACCAAAAAAAAAAAAAATTCTGAAAACATTAGACATGTGTATGGTTTTCCATCCAGATAATATCTGATTAAAGTTTGCTTAGATGAACTGAATATATTAAACATATTATACAGAAGTAAAGAAAGTTAGCCTGAAAGATTTTGCATTGTATAAAGTTCACATCAAAGTCTGATTAATCCTATCAGAATTTGCTACAGGGAAAATTGGGTGTATTTCACTTGGTTAAAAACTGAGCTAGATGTCAGGAATGAGTTTTAGTATATACCTTCAATGGTATATAAATGCGCATTTACACAGACTACTAGTGACATTTATTCATCCAACCATTAATAGATAAAGGCTCCTAGCACCAGGGTATTTTGTTACTTTAGGAAATATAATGTTGACAGACCTTACCTATACGGCTTTATCACCTAATAGAAGGAATCAGGAATGCAAATGATCCTAATGAAACATTTATAACTGCTATGAATATGTTACAATATACACAACATTTTAGAAAACCCAATCCAATAATATATAAAAAGTACATTGCGTTCAAATGGTTTCTCCCAAAAATGTAAATAGGATTGGTTTAACATTTGAAATCAACCAATGAAATTCAACATATTAACCAATGAAATACAACATACCATCTCAAAAGATGCAGAAAAAGCATCTGACAAAATTGAAACATTCATTCCTGATAAAAACTCAAAGGAAACCAGGAATAGAAGAAGAATTCTTCAACCTAAAAAGGGCATCTATGAAAAACCTACAGTTAACATCTTGCATAACGGTGAAAGACTGAATGCTCATCTCCCTAAGATCAGGAATAATTGAAGGATATCCACTCTCACCCTTCTATTCAAAATCGTGTCTGGAGGTTCTAACTAAGGTAATAAGATAATAAGGCAAGAATAAGAAATAAAAGGTCTTCAGATTTAAAAGGAAAAACAAAAACTTCATTCATAGACAACATAGCTATGTAGCAAATTTCAAAGAATCTTACAAAAACTAGCTATCTTTGAGTTTAACAAATTGCAGCATACAAATTCAATATTCAAAAAAGAACTGTATTTCTGTACACTATCAGTATAATCTAAACAAAAAAATCCAGTTATTTATAATGGCACCCCCAAACATAAAATGCTTGGGAATAAACCCAACAAAATATATATCTATATGCTGAAAACCATAAAACTGATGAAAGAAATCCAAGAAAAACTAGAGACAGAGAGCTATACTATGTTCAAGGATGGAAGAGTCGATTCTCTACAATGCTGATCTGTAAAGTCCACATAACCCTAATAAAAATCCCAGCTGGAATGTTTTTTTGGTAGAAATAAATAATGACTTCTAAAGTTTATATAGAAAGGGAAAAGAACTAGAATAGCCAAAGCATTCTGAAAAAGAAGAACAAAGGGGGAGGACTCAGTTACTGATTTCAAGACTTACTAGTATAGAGCTATAGAAATCATCGCAGTGTGGTACCGGCAAAAGGACAGGTAGATATAAAGATCAAAGGAACAGAATAGAGATTTGAGAATAGACCTAGTCACATGAGGTCAACTGGTATTTTACAAAGTTACAAAGACAATCCAGGGAAGGAAAACTATCTTTTCAATAAATAGTACTAAGACTATTAGATATCCACATGCAAAGAAAAGAACCTTAACCCACGCTTCACACCATATACAAAATTAAATAAAAAATGGACCATACTTAATTATAAAATCTAAACTATGAAAATTCCAGAAGACAACACAGAAGCAAATCTTTGTGTTTCCTGCTTGGGCAAAAGATATGACACTAAAACCACAATACATAAAGCAAAAAACTGGTAAGTTGGACTGCAATGCATTAGGAACTTCTACTCTACAAAAGACACTGTTAAGAGAATGTAAACATGCCACAAAATGTGAAAAATATTTGCAAATCACATATCTGACAAAGAACTTTTATCCAAAATATATAAAACTCTTTAAATTCAGAAACTGAAGAACAAATAATTCAATTTTTAAAAATGGGAAAACAGGATCTGCAATGGCAAATAAGCACATGAAGAAATGTTCAACAACATTCACCATGAGGGATATTCAGATTAAAACCAGAGTGGGACACCTTTACACACCGAGTGGAATGACCAAAATAAAATAAAAACTAATAATGCCAAGTACTGACAAGGATGTGGAACAACACAATTTCTCATACATTGCTTTTAGGAATGCAAAATGGTCCAGCCACTCTGGGAAACAGTTTGCAGTTTCTCATAAAGTTAAATGTGAAATTATCATATTACCCAGCAATCCAAGTCCTAGGTATTTCCCAAGTGTAAGAAAAACTTATATCCATACAAAATCCTTTTTGACAATGTTTTAATAGTTTGATTCATAATTGTGCAAAACAAAATAATCTAAACACCCTTCAATTAATTGACCCACACAATGGAATATTACTCTGTAGTAAAAAGGGAATAAATTACCAATATAAGCAACAACATGGGTAAATCTCAAAAGCATTACACTAGGTCAAAGAAGCCAGATTCAAAAAGCTACATATTACATGATCCCATTTATATGACACATTAAAAAAGTCAAAACTGTAGGGACAAAAAATAGATCAGTGGTTTCCAGGAGCTAGAAGTGGTAGAAGGGGTTCACTGTTAAGGGGATGGGAAAATTCCGAGGGATGATAAAATTGTTCTACATCTTGATTGTAGGTGTTATTGTGCAACTGTTTGTATTTGTCAAAAATCAAAGAACTTTTACTAAAAATGGTGTGTTTTACTGTATGTACATTAATTTTTTAAATAAAATCATTGTTTGGAAAATAAACAGGCAAGGCATAGACAAGGAAAATATATAAAGTACATATCTGACTTGTATTCAGAATTGACTCTCCGAGTCAATTGTATAAATAATTCCTTTTGAAAATAGGCAACAGATAGGAGAAGATACTTCACAGAAGTATACAGATGACAAATGACTGCATGAAAAGATGCCCAACTTCATGAGTCATCACAGGAATGTGCACTAAGACCAAAAGAAATACAATGGATTGAACAGGATGGCTGAAATTAAACAGAAAAACCCAACAACGCCAAGTGATGTCAAGGAACAAATGGGACTTTCATACATTGCTTGTGGAATACAAAATGGGACAGCCACTTCAGAAAACTTCAGCAGTTTCTTATAAAGTCAAAGCTACACTTAACTATATATAAAACCAACAAATCCCATTCCCAACCATTTAAGAGAAATGAAAATGTTTATACAGACTTGTACTCAAATGTTCATATAATTTTTATTCAGAAAAACCATAAAGTGGAAACAACCTACCTGTCCACCAATTATTGAATGAATAAACAAACTGATCTAGCTATACGATGAAATACTACTCAGCAGTAAAAAGAACTGATGCTCATATAACACTGAGAACAAACCTGAAAAGCACTACACCAAGTCAAAGAGTGCAGACACAAAAGTCTACATACTGTATGGTTCCATTTATATGACACTCCGAAAATAGCGAAACTATAGCAACATAAAGCAGATTAGTGGTTGCTAAGGTCCGAGATGGGGAAAAAAGAACTGACTTCAAAGGAGTACAAGGGGCCTTTCTGGAGTAATGTAAATGGTCTTTATCAAAAATTCTGGTAATATTTAACACAACTGTATACATTTGTCAAAACTCACTGAATTCCATACTAAATATTGGGGGATTTTATCATGTTTAAATTAACCTTTCCTACACTTCCACAGGTTTTCTTCATATCTACAGAACAACTCAAAAATAAAGCAAGCCCAAAAAAATTTTTTTAATTACCTTAAATCCTACTGCCCAGGGACAATAGCCATTATTAGCATTTTCATATACATTACCCAAGATATTTTTCAATGTAACTTTTGGTTCAATTACAACTTTAACTTTTGGTCAAAACTAAAATAGGATCAGATCTTTCACACTGTTCAGAAGCCTCCATTTTTTCAGTTCCAAAATATATCACAAATATATTTGTTTCAATAGATACACTGTATACATTAAAAAAGAAAAACAGATCATGCTATGATTCTCCTAGTTGTAAGTGAACACCAGAATTCTTACTGCATACTGTCTTTTTGTTGCCATTAAATATTTCAACATTTGCAAAACTTGTTTTTATTCCCATATAACTTAATTTAATTCTCAGGTCTTGGATTCTCTAAGGAATGTATTTTCTAGTTTTGCTGAATAAAATCCAAAGAAACCTTTTATAAAAATAGGACAAAATCTTAACTCTTATGGACAAGACAAAAATAACAGTTAACATTAAATAAACATTAAGGAAAGAACTTTTTGGAAGAGAGAGGATTATTTGTTGATTTGTTACCATCAACTCTTTGTAAATTTGGGGGAAGATGCTGTACTCCCACACAAAAAGGGCTACTCTATTTAAACAGTTTTTTTTTTATTATTATGAAAGAAAAAAGAAACCCCAGGGTCTAAAATGTAATGAGTGATCCTATTAGTTCCACCAGACTAAAATCATACAGTCTACGTATGTGGTCTTTTCAGCCACATCTGTCATGAACCATTTTTACATCACAAAATGCAAAATACTGAGCACTGATTTACTAGATGAGACCTGGGAAAGAATTCATCATTTGATTTTCCCCATAAAAGAAAAATTGGCTCATAAGAAGATAGGTGACTGTTCTTTGCAGAGCATACTCAGAACCTACACATTTTAGTATCAAATCATAATAATCTCAGCAACAAAGAGAAAACCATAATGAAATAGAGGATGAAATAAAGTGAAAAACAAAAGAAACCTCAATCATGACTTTCAGAAATTCAAATATTTTGCTTGGCTAGGAAACATGCATTACTTATTAAAATTATAATATGTGTAAATGTATAAAAGTGTTCACCACATAGTAGATGCTCGATAAACGGCACTCATTAATTTTAAGTACTTCATGAAACACATTTTTATTAAGCGTTTTATATACTGATCTGATATTCCTCCTTTCAAAAGCTTTCAGCTACACTAAAATGGCAATTTTACTTAATATAAAATGTATAGTATAGAAGAGTTTTGAATTCATTATTTCTTTGTCTTATTTGAAATGTGCATTAATCACTTTTTGGCAAATTTCTTTACATAGTGTTATTTTACTCTTATCAAAAAAAATTCCAAAACCAGACCTATAATTCCCCTTATAGGAAAAGGTTAGCTATCATTCCAAATTTTTTAATGGCTTAAATTAAGAAATATTAAAGGGTGATTAATAAAAAAAGCTTATTATATAATTGTGCTTTGGATAAATTATTTGCAATGATTCTAAAACCATTGAAAAAACCCCAGCACACTTGATATATAAACAAACATCCAAATCTTATACACTTGTCAGTCTTTCAATAATGAAGTCTGGGGAAAAATAAATTCACAGACACCCAAGTGAATTGGCAACTGTAAGTGACAGAAGCCCTTCTAAATCCTCTGTTTACACTGGGGATTAGTGGAGTAGATTTTGAGTTGCAAACTGAACAGTCCATGGTCAAGGGAACCTGCTCCCTGTCAGCCCGCAGGGCATAAGGACAAAGCATGGTCCTGGTAGGAAGTGACCCATAAACATATTCCTACCCAGGATTTATACAAAGCCAGTCTGCCTCACAGAAACTCCATATGACCATTAACTGGCCTGCATGGCCTGCCAGGAGGCCTAATTACAGGTCTACAGAGCCCAATAACAAAAGCTGAAGGGCTTTAGCCTAGGGATGATCTGCTTTATACTGACTTGAGAGAGTCCATATAGAGGACCCCAAAGAAAGAGGTTTAGCTTTAAAATTCTCCCCAGAGATCCAGCATTGTACTCGAGTCTAGAAAGCCCACATGCAACATACTTCAGCTAGGCTTAAACATACCACCCTCTCGAAATTAACATTCAACTACTGTCTGCTTAACATCTGCTCAAACATGGCAAGTTGCTGTGATATTGTTAGACTCTAGCTGATAGCTTTCTTCTTACTAAATATTATTAAGGATAAATAATAGTCATTCAGATATAAATGTGTAACTGATGCTGAACAAGTAACTTATACTTTTTAAATGCAATTTACTTAATGATTGTCTTTAGGAAGCACTACTTTATCTTTTCGAATTAACACAAAGCCAAAAATCATGTTCGGTATTGGAAATTGGAAGTTAAAGTAACACTATCAATTTCATTTCACATAAAAGCTATTAAATTTTATGTATAATTTCTGAAATTTGAAGAAACCATGTTTGATGAAAAAAAGGTTTAACCAATGCTCAAGTCAATTAAACTATTCATCTGTCTCTTTTAAAAAGCACTACCCTTAATTCTTGATAACTTCTTCTGTTTATGTATGCTGGTAGGAGGAGAATGTTTGGCTCAATGTTTCTTTCTTAATTACCTCATCACTATGGTGATGCCATAAAAAACTATTCCTACTCGCTAACGATTATAGGACACTCCGTTACATGTCAGGTGCTATTCTAAACACTTTATTAATTTATTTAGTTCTCACAAAAACTCTAAAGGTACATATTATTCCCATTTCTTAAATGAAAATACCGAAGTTCAGCAGCCTTTAACAATTCTCCCATGGTTTATGAGTAAATAATGGAGCTGGGAATGGCACCTAAGCCGTCTGACTTGAGAATTTAACCACCGTACTATATTGCCTTTGATATGAATTGCTAACATTTACTGAATACTTACTATGTACCAGGTACTGTTCTAAGTGTTTTACAAATGTTAACTCATTTAAGCTCTGTAACAACCAACCCATTAGTTATGGACTATTAATATCTCCATTTTATAGTTGAGGAAACTAAAGGAGATTACTCACAAAGTTAGTTAGGGAGGCTGAGTATGAATCTAGACTGCCAACATACTATCAAGCAGAAGCCTACATGAGGAAAAAAAGAAGTCTGAAACTATTTATTTTATGAAATGGAAATTAACTTTTTAATCACTTGCTCGTTTTTTAGGTCTGCCCCACATGAAGGCTTTTCTCACAATAAATCAGCCTACTAGTGGAGCCACAGATCAGTGATCAGAAACCTATAGAGCAAAATCTCTGGCTTTAAATCAGGGTAGCAGAATGGTTTTCTATGCTCCCCGGAAACAGTTCAACATTATCATGGCAATCTCCTTTGTAATTCTCAGAATTACAAATATTTACAGTTAGAATGGACTTTGGAAAAGTACTGAGACTTCCAAGATCACATGGCTATGAAGAGAAAGGGTCAGGAACAGGCTTCTAGGTACTTAATGGGTAACTAAGAGAATAAAATCTAAATTTAACATGCAGCAGAAGAACTGGGATGGAATGAGGCATTTACAGCTTATTCCTAAGCCTAGCTCCCTGCCTGGACATAATGTGCGCATGTGTGTGTAACTCCTCTGTGTTTCACAATACTTAACCAGTTTCTATCTCAGCAAGGGTAACTGAAATGTCCCTAGTAAGACTGAAGATCGAAACGTTGTTGATCATAAAAAAGTTACCAGGATTTTTCAAAATTATCAGAAATTCTGCTATTATGAACACTCTAATAGTTAAGGAAAATAACATTTTTTTCTGGTTCAAACTTTAATGTTTTTTAAATTATCAATTAGAAAAAACTCATTTCAGAATCAAAGGCTTGCTTGAGGATAGAGATTATTTTATTGTAAGGTGACTACACCTAACAAAACAAAGTGTGTATTTGGTAATATTTTCTATCATCCTTCTTTCTGCCCAACATAACTCAGGGATTTAAACTATGGATAGAAATAAGAGTCAGAAATCACTGCTTTGGGTTCTGATTCTGTCCCTCACTAGCTATGTGGTCTTTTACAAATCATTTATGTTTTCAGGATATTTGTAAAATGGAGTTAATTAGCTCTCCATGCTGTGATGTGAGTCAAATGATAAAAGATTTATGAACATACTTTAAAAACTATAAAGCAAAACAAAAAGTGTTGTAGACATTATTTAGAAAATGAAGTATTACACAGAGATTTTATGATAAAGGTTATTTACCATTCATGCACTAAAGGAAATTTCTACTTTTTCTTATAATATTAGAGACAGAATTTTAAAGGTTACATGTGTCAATAATTCTCTTAAAAGTAAAACATTAAAAAGATTTTAGAGAAAAATGTGTCTTAACACCATGTTGTAAGAAGTGTCATCTTTTCATACTGATGAAAAATATTTACATTTTAGAAAAATCTCTCATCTAAATTCTGCTTCAGACCTGTGTACACATATGGCATAAGATGATACTGTGTTTTTGCAGAAAACCCCAATATTTGGACTGCTGCTAACACATCAAACAACAGTGAAAGCAAAAATGATGGAGACGAGTCTTTTAAGTAAACGTACTATATCTTCCTTCTTTCTCCTGCGTGAAATTCATGTTTCATTACTTTTATGTCATGCACTACCTTAAAGTTTAAGATTAAAAAGTCAGATTATTGACCAATACCTTCTTTAGAAGCCAGAGAAATTTTTGTGTATTTATTTTAAATGAATCAGTGGTTAGAATGAGCATACCACCATTTAAAAGGTTTAATTTTCGGTTATGTCCAGATTGTTTGTTTCTCCACAATGACTTGTTCACCAAAGATCAATAGCTGGATTCCTATTTGGCATAGTACCACTCTCTATAGGTGCTGTTAAAACTCCTGGGAAAGACTTAGAAGTTTTAGCTCTGGCTCCCGACCTTCATCATGTTTATTATTTCACTGGAAAAATAAGTTCACTCATGAAATAATTAAATATTAGTACCAGCCATATGTGAGTAAATATCAGCATAAATGGTATGCACAGACAAGGACAGAAAGAATTCAAAAAAGAAGGAAAGATTATGTGCTGGAATGGTCACAAAAATCATGTGGAAATCTTATTTGAGATTCATTTTGAAGTGTTTAGAGATGGGAAGAGAAAGGAGGAAATCATTTCTAGAAGAGAAAAAAATCATGAGCAAAGATTCATAGGTAGAAAAGGACAAGTAACTCAAAGAATGATGAGAAGAAGCTCAGAAATGAATTCTAATAAATACAGAAGAATGAGTAACTCAAAGAATAATGAGAAGTTCAGAAATGAATTCTAATAAATACAGAAAAGTCTGTGGATCCACCATACAGAACCTTTGAATCTGAAGTACAAAAGCATAAAATTAATTTTGTAAGCAACTGAGGGCCAGTGACTAATATTGAGCCAAAGTAGTAGCATGACCAAATGGTGGCTGCAAATTACCATCTAGCAGTGGGAATCACAAAAAGCAATATGAAAATAAATGTTTTCTGGTGGCTACCATTTGCCAGGCTCTGGGCTAAACATTTCACATATTATACTTATCTTCACAAAAATCTTATAAGGTAGTTATTATCTTATCCCTTTATAAATGAGTAAATTACGGTAGAGAGAAGTTCCCAAAGCTAAATACTTTCAAATAGGTAATTTCAATGTGTGACATGGTTTAGCTGAAACAATGTGGGGCTATACTTGTATATTGCTGATGAAAATGTAATGTCGCTCAGACACTGGAAAAGTTTGGTGGTTTCTCAAAAAGTTAAACACAGAATTACCAAATGACCCCACAATTACACTTCTAGGTATATACTACCCAAAATTACAAAACAGGTACTCAAACAAGTACATGTATATGCATGTTGATAGCAACACTACTCACAACAGTCAGAAGGTGGAAGTAACCCAAATTTCCATCAATATATGAATGGATTAATAAATGGTGTACATACAATGGAATATTATTCAGCCATAAAAAGATATAAATACTGATGCATGGTACAATGTGGCTATACCTCCAAAACATTATGCTAAGTAAGGAAGTCAGACACACAAGGTCACACGTTGTATGATTCCACTTACACATATCCAGAATAGATAAATCCACAGAAACAGAGGGCAGACTGGTGACTGCAGGGGGTCCAGGGAGTGGAGAGAAACTGCTTCATAGGTAAGAGGTTTTACTTTGGAGTGATGGAAATGTTTTAGAACTAGAGGGAGGTGGTAGTTATATAGCACTGTAAATGTAGTTAATGCCACTGATTTGTTCACTTTAAACAATTACGATTAATTTTATCTTATGTGAATTTCACCTCAACAAATTACTTTTTCAAAAAATAGAGAACTATAGTAAACTAGAAAATATACACATCTGTCATGTTCCATTTTCAAAAAATACCTCTGTTTTGGCTAACCAATAAACATCAAGGTCACAAAGAGTAAGTAGTGTAAGTAGGCTTAGAGCCCTTCCACTTTTCACTACCATCTCCGGAGAAGAGAACTGAAGCAAGAGATCAATTAGGAAGTTATGGATTGACCTTTGGGTGAAATGTTTGGCATCTAGACTAAGGAGATGGCAGTGGTAAAGATAATAAAGGAATAAATATAAAATATACTTCAAAATAAGACCATTTATTCTAGGTGAATCATTGCCTCTTAAGAAGTCACAGATAAAAATTTCAAAGTTTTTCATCTTAATAAATGGGAGAATGGTAAAAGCATTTTTTAAAATGGAAAAAAAAAGAAAGCATGGCACAAAGGGTTAATAAGATTTACTCACTATCATATGGTAAGCCTTTAGCTGAGGTTACAACTTAAAGATTCAGTCATACAAATTTATACAATTCTGCAACCTTCTGTGTCCTGTTGCCATTTGAAAACAACAGAAAAGCGATCTTAGATATAACTTTAACTTCACATCACCTTTGAATTAAAAGTTAAAACAAGAGACATGAAATTTGATTTCAATTGTAATCTGGTAATAGACATGAAAAAAGATTCTATCTAAATCTGAAGATTTAACATAACAAAGTATAAATATGTAAGTTTAATGTATAAAAATATGATCATAACAAATACAATAAAATCTATGACTTCAAATTCATATTTGGTATAATATGCATGATACCCTACAATTACATTTTACTTAATGTTATTTCACTCATACATGTCTTTCGAAATCATACCACTAATAATTGTTGCCAAATTTCCTAAATATATTTTAATTCCAAACCAATAACATTATTAACATTCACTCATAAATCACAACAATGCAATGGTTACATATAAAACTTTCTTTTGGGACCTGAAGTTAGAATACAGGACTACTTAGCTTTAGGATTTCTTTATATAGAAACCCTATCTACCAGATTACAGTAATTATAAAGCTGAAATAAATCCTGTCTCAAGAATCTAACATGCAGCCTTAAATCCTTCCTTGTACTCAATTTGAAGGTACCAAAGTCAAGGATGTTTTCCCTGAGAACCCAAGTAAACTTTCTCCAATGTGACAAAATGGGTGCTACCAGACCTTCCTATCCGGGTACCTTAGGACTAGGCTAGACTTTAACTGCAAGACTTCCAGACTAAGCTCAAGTTCATCTTATTCCCCCTTCCATTATTGATTTGTTTTTAATAATACCATGAACACCTTGTATTCTTTACTGAACGATATCTAGAACTTTGACAATAAGCTCTGTATTTGCTTATACGCTACTCCCTATCCATCCGCCACCTACTTCTCCTCTCCAAGTCCACACGTTCTCACTAAAAGCAGTACTGGATGTTTTCCAAAGGGGTGTAATATGTTATGTCATATTATAAAGCAATATATTCATGGAATTGGCATCAAACAGCTGAGACTTGGTAAAAATGACTAATCAGTGGAAATGTAAAGTAGCGCAGTCCTTTTGCAAAACAATTTAGCAAAAATGCATAAAAAGTCACTCTAAATATTAATACCCTCTAACCTCATAAACTCATTTCTATAGTAATCAATCCCAAGAAAATAATCTAAAATATAGAAAGCATAATTTGTAATAGGATGTATATCATAGTGTTATTGATAAGAGGGAAATGCTGGGGACATGCTAAATAAAGAAGAAAATTATTAAGTAAATAATGCTACATGTAACTAAGGTCTGTGCTTTGCTTATCCAGGGTAACGTAAGTTTTTAATTTGTAAATTGTCATTATATTTTGGATGTTTCTCAAATGCACAGAACCTAGCTCTTTATCCATAACAGAATTTAGAAAGTTAAATTAAAATAATGAGGGGTGACAGCTGGGACCGATATAAGCAAGTTATACACTATGAGGTTTGGAGTGTCAGATCTGGTTTATAATATGCTTCAAAATCATATTAAAAGATAAAGATAACTGTATAAAACTATGAAATGAAATACTTTATAGTTGTATTAATGGAAACAAATATTTCCTGGACTAAGCACTATAAAAATTTTCTTATTTAAAGCAAGAGTTTGTCCATGCTCAAATCATGAACTGGAAATAATTTTTCAAAGCAAAATGCTACTACAGAATCAATGTAGCATTATGTAAATGATAAGAGAATCATACTAACTAGTTTATCTTATAGTATATTTGAATCAAAATATGAAAAACCTGATAGCAAACAAAACTATATACTATGTAGAAACTGCAATTTCTACATAATTAAAGATAAATGAGTAATATTAATACATAAAATATAAATGACTTTTAAAGTAATATGGAGTAGTATAGAGTCTCACAGTCAAAATATTTATCAATTTTTACCCCTTTATTATAAGTTGCTTCTATTAGTGATTTATGAAGCTAGTATATCATGTACACTGATGCTCCCAATCTTTAAACTGTAGACACTCTGGGTAGGAGCTAATCCAAGAAATCGTTGAATCAATATGCACATACATATTTTTCTCATTCGATGAACACTAAAAATACAACCACCATCATCTGGTAGTCTGAAATTACTTTTGATGTGAAAATAGAATTCTCATTTTCCAATTGGAAATCATGAACTCTTTACAGATCTTTAAAAAGTAAATAATTTTAAGAAATATGTACTACTTTGGTGATATTATTCTAACCTTACCTCATGTTTAACCTTGACAACTTATTTAAATAAGTTACATACTGAAGAGCACATTAAGATTCAAAGTAGAATATCAGTACTTAGAAAAGATAACACTGATCTTTTACGTTTTTGGAAAAGGTAAAATATTTAATATCTACATTTATCTAGGCATTATATGTAAAATCAAAGTCATTGCATTACTGTATCATTGAAAAACAAAACATACACTATTTTAAGATTAGATGGTATCCAGAACAGTCCAATGAGTTAGTCCAATGCTACTGGAGAAATTACTACATTACATTTACCTTTTATTTAGAACAATGAAAACGTTGATTTAAACTCACACTTTATACAGAAGTTAAATCAAAATAGATCATAGTCTCCAATGTAAAAGTATAAAACTTTTAGAAGAAAACGTAGGAGGAGATTTTCATGATGTGACATGGGGTTAGGTAAAGAATTCTTAAACATGCCACCAAAAGCACAGTCCATAAAAGACAAAAAATCAATAAATTGGACTTCATCAAAATTGAAACTAAACTGAAGCCAATTTTATAAATAAAAAGGTAAAGAATGACCTTTTAGCATTACACTGTAGCAATAAATATTTCCTATAAAATACGGCCATACATATAACTTAAACTTCATAAACTTGTGAAGATATATGAAAATAGGTGTTTTTTCTTTGACCCACCTGTACGCATGTTAGGATTTATTTAGTACTTTTTCATTTAAATAAATTATGAACACTTACCAGCAGCTTCAAGAACGAGCTGTAGTCTGGCTTTGGCCTGTTCAGCCGGTGGCTAAAAATCAACCATAAAAGACATTTACAGGTCAGTTTTAATGTAGAGAGCTTTAAATTAATGTAGTATGCAAATATCAGAAAACTTAGAGGACTTTATCACATCAATATTAATATCCAGCCACATCTTAACAAAATTCTATCACAGCAGCTCTACCAATCTACTCTCTCACCACAGTAATCAAATCACACTTTTCATTAAGATGATGCAATAAATTTCTTTTTTTCTTTCTTTCCCTTTCTTTCTTTCTTTCTTTCTTTCTTTCTTTCTTTCTTTTTCTTTCTTTTTCTTTCTTTCTTTTCACTGCAAAACGTTTTGTTTACTATCCAGCATCAATCGGCAATAGCCTAAATCAGCACCCAAATCAGTACCAACAGCAATAGCGTAAAAACTGCAATTTAATAATGAGGTAAAACCCACACTGTATATTAACAACATATCATCAAGTTGTTATTTTTTTGCATATGAAAGGTGTAATGTGACCTATTAGAATTTAAGTAGTAATTTGACCTCCAATACTTCAGGCAAGTCATATCCTAAAACGAAATATTTTCTGCTTTCCTAACTATTTGAAAGGGGCAACTGTGATGAAGATAGAACACAAGGTGAGTTAATGTGCTTTCAATTCCTCCTAAACATCCTAAAATTGTTTTCTCAGTGGACCTTGATTCAATACAGTTGATAATGTTGAAATTAAACTACTTTCCTACCAGTGACCTTATTCTGAGATTTTCAGATAATGTGTTGATGGTATCCAAGCCATAGGCCATAACATGGATTGTATCAAAGTTACGGATTTTTATGAAAGACTTCTTAAAAACTGTTTTTAATACTTAAGACTGTACTTCACTCTCCATTTATAAAGATGTCAGCAGGTGATTAAATAACCTCGTTTAAATAAGATAACATCATTTGAGAATTAACATTTTATAAATTTTACTATTTCTGTGTGAAAAATGGTTTGAATGAAAAGAATTAATAACTGGACATAGAAAGAAGATGTACAAGAAAGGTTTAAGAATTTGAACTGTGCTTCTGAATAAACTGTAAGAAACAGGATGGAAGAGTAGTAGTTAAGACAGGAAGAAAGACCGAGAGTCTTTCATATCCTAGAACAAGGGTTAACGAACTATGGCCCTAGACCAGTGACCTAGTTTTGTAAATAAGTTTTATTGGAACAGCCATGCCCATTTGTTTACATACTGTCTATGGATGCTTTGTGCTCAGTCCAACAACAGCAAGGTCAATTTCTTGTGGCAGGAAACTTCCGGCCAGCAAAGCCTAAAATATTTACTATCCGGACCTTTAAGGAAACGTTTGCAGATCTTGCCACAGAAGAGAGACTCGGCAGAATCTGAAACAGCACTGTGAGGAGAGGAGATCTGCACTCTTCAAGCGATACACTTGATGATGAACTGGAAGAGACGCGACTGGAGGTGAGGGCTCGGTCAGAAAGCAATTAAAGAATTCCAGGTGAGAGATGATGAGAGCCTGAGGTGGAGCAGCGGTGGTAAGGCTGGACAGAAAGAACTAGATTTGAGAAATACTTACGTGGTAACATGAAAGGACTGACTGCATAGGACAGAAGGAGGAGCTGACAAGCTTAAAAACAGTACATTACGTCATGTTTGTAGAGAAAATGTACACAAGCAAGTTTTATAAAGTTACAAAGTACTGAAAATATGTAACCTCAAGTTAAGATACCACAGCAAAAGAGGAATAGAAGACTGTGAATACAACCCTCTAAGAGTTATAAACTAAACTGCCTAAGGGGGCCAAGCAGTAAATACAAACATTTATGATGATAAAAGGGAAATGACATTTGGCCTCAGTATCAGAAAGCACAGAAAGCGTGCAGAACAGTGCAGCACGGGGGCGAGCTCAAGGGAGGAGCTGAGACTCAGCACCAACTCACTGCTGTCATACAGAAATGCAAACTCAGGGCTGGACATTTCTTGATTTTTCATGAGACTTTAAGTTTCCATAAAGACCAATACTGTGTGAGACAAACAGTACTTCTAAGAGCCAGGTTCAATCTCAAAACAGACAATTTGTGACCTCTGCCATCTACTTAACACACACAGTAGAAACGTGATACTTTGTGCAATACAACATAACTAGAATGACATGAAGGAAATGATATTCTGACTAGCAGATCCCAAGCAAGCTAAGAATTATGAAGCATACATTTCAGAGTGTCCTAGGAAGCAGTGTTCTTTGACAGAAAAATGCTAAGACACTTTACCGGTTATTTCATGGGAAAGTTCCATGCATTTCATTAGAAAGATTATTTTTAACAATTAAGAAATACTTAAAACATAGAAAAATATGCAGGATGATGAGTACCCACATCAAAAAAAATTAACAATATTGTTAAAGTCTCCTACCCTATAAAATCTCCCTCCGTGGCAGTTCTCACCCTCCTCCATTTATAACCACTGTCTTGAAAATATGGTAATTCCCATTCCTAAAGAAAGATGATTGATGTTTCTGATAAAAACACCTGTTAAGACATATTTATATTTTCACTAATTTCTCTAACAATCTATAATATAGGATTCATATTCAAAGACAAAGAAAACCAGAGCAGTATACTAACTTGCTTCCACGAGTAAATGACAGACTTAAATTAAAGACCTTCTGACTCCAAATTTCAGGATCCTTATAACTAAATCACTAGGACAGTCATGAAGTCAAAGCAATTAATTCCATAGATATAAAAGCATAAGGATGAGTTTTTAATTCTGTTCAAAAGAAAAATCTGTCCAAAATAATACATCTGTCCCAGCAGATGAAATACGATGACATTCTAAATACATTTGCCTATACAAATATAACTTGCTAAACTTTAGCAATACAGGGGAGAACTTCAACTATGGGGAGAAATACATTGTTGGACTCACCAGACTTTTAAAATTTGTATTTTATAAATATTTTTACTCATAAATATTTAACATTTTTCAGACATTTTTCTTAGATAGGGTATCAAATGTGAATGTTCTCTCACTTTTTGTTCATTTGCAAATATCTTTCTTTTACCTTTACTAGTGAATGGAATGGATATGGGATTGCAGTCTCTATCACTCACCTGCCTCTCAAATTCTTTCCAAGGGCTCCCCTACATTGATTCAACCTTGAGTCTGTCCCAGAAGCAGGAAAGCATCACAACAGGTCTCGTGGCTGAGAACCTCCAGGTACCATCTACCTATCTGCATCGGCAGCTGCTTGGCTCTGAAGTAGATGAGTAGGAGTTGGGAGCAGGAAAGAGGCAGTCTGATTTCTGCTGCCATCATTCTATTTGCTATCTATAGTTACTTTTCAAGAAAAGATTAAGGAGAAAGAAGAAACAGAATACAGAGCTAAAAGAACAATTTATGCTAATTCATTTTTAGTTAGGTATCACCATACTAGCTGGCTTAGAATGAAAATACCTTTAAGAGCTCGAGCCACCCTATGACCCAGCCATTGCACTGCTGGGTATCTACCCCAAAGATACAGACGTAGTGAAGAGAAGGGCCATATGCACCCCAATGTTCATAGCAGCATTGTCCACAATAGCTAAATTGTGGAAGGAGCCGAGATGCCCTTCAACAGATGACTAGATTAAGAAGATGTGGTCCATATATACAATGGAATATTACTCAGCTATCAAAAAGAACGATTTCTCAACATTTGCTGCAACATGGACGGCACTGGAGGAGATAATGCTAAGTGAAATAAGTCAAGCAGAGAAAGACAATTATATGGTTTCTCTCATCTATGGAACATAAGAACTAGGAAGATCAGTAGGGGAAGAAAGGGATAAAGAAGGGGGGGTAATCAGAAAGGGGAATGAAGCATGAGAGACTATGGACTATGAGAAACAAACTGAGGGCCACAGAGGGGAGGGGGGTGGGGGAATGGGATAGGCTGGTGATGGGTAGTAAGGAGGGCACGTATTGCATGGTGCACTGGGTGTTATACGCAACTAATGAATCATCGAACTTTACATCAGAAACCAGGGATGTACTGTATGGTGACTAACATAATATAATAAAAAAAATTTTAAAAAACCAGGGATGTACTGTATGGTGACTAACTAATGTAATAAAAAAATATTATTATAATAAAAAAAAAGAAAAAAATAAGGGCTCGAGTGCCAAAATTTCTGATGCTTTAGCTATTTTAGAGTGTATTACACTTCAGGGATTCGTATGAATTCCATCTAAAATTGGTAAATGGTACTAATGTTATTCAGAACCAGAAATTAAACCTTATTCAATAAATAAGAATATAATACCAAATAGAAATGCATGTAATACAATTTCTTAATATAAGAACTGTAAAATGAGGACATAATTAAGAACATAATGTCACAATTATATTGTGTGAAGCAAACTTGTGGATAAAAAATTATATTCCATTAAAAAATAATATTCCTTATATCAAAATTAGTAGTGTATAATTAAACAAATATCACCAAAACTGAATTATAGAGAATATAACTGGTGTCCCCTCAAAAAAATTTAGCATTAACATTAACAGAACAGTAAGAACAGTATGAACTTACACTAGAAGTCTTTAAAGGCTATACTAAAGTTAAAATATTATTATGTTATATGGTATGATACCCAAAAAGTAAATTAGTAGATAATGTACCATAATTTTAACTCATTTAAAGAAAACTATACTTCTCCTAGAAATTCTTATCATATAGGGCTTAAAATTTCTAAATTAATAGTGGTCTTCTGGCTGGGGGAGAAGCGATTGGTAGTCTTTCTATTGCCATGGATTCTCCAGAGCTGCTCTGCTCCTCCCTTTCCTCTCCTTGGTAGCCAGTATACTTACTTAACTCCATTTGTAAGCCCTAGTGTTATAGAAGAGTATCTGCTTTCTTAAGAAGAAACAAATGCTCTTGAGATGAAACTAAAAGATAAGTCAGTCTCCCAATGGCTTGTGGATGTGACTATCTTCAATGTCTAGATTTGTTTTCTTAACTTTGGATTTACTCTTAATTTACTTATTTATTTAGGATTTTATTTCTTTATTTGACAGAGAGAGGCAGCGAGAGAGGGAACACAAGCAGGGGGAGTCGGAGAGGGAGAAGCAGGCTCCTTGCCAAGCAGGGAGCCTGATGCGGGACTCAATCCCAGGATGCTGGGATCATGATCTGAGCCGAAGGCAGGCGCTTAACAACTGAGCCACCCAGACGTCCCTAGTTTTACTCTTATTTAGTCCAATCCCCTGAGTTCTTTATAGACAACATGTCTAGAATCTCCAAAGAGTGCCAAAACTAACATTCAAAACCAGCACAACACTTTGAGCCACAACTACATACATACTCCATACAAGAAGCAGAGAAGAAAGCGTATCTTTACATAAACCAGTTTATACACTAAACTATTTAAACTCTTTGTTCACCCTTCTCATTTCCGTTCATGTTCAGCTCCCAGAAGCCCTGACCACCCTGTGGAAATCCCGAGAGTTGATGAAACAATAGCCATTCCAGCTGCCAACAACACTTTTGGGGGTTGTTAAGAACAGGGAAGTGAAAAGTCTGAAAGAAAGACTGTGGCTGAGCTAAAAGAGTACTCCAACTTGGAAAATAAGTTAAATGAGCAACATTATGCAAAATCAAAATTAAGATTGGATTAAATAATTTTCAGCTCTCTCTCTCAATTTCAAATAATCATATGTCTTTATACACAAAATGTATAGAGAGAGGTTTCTGGAAAGATGGTAAATATATGTTTAACTTTTAAGGAAATAACCAAACTGTCTCCAAAGTAGTTCTATATTCCCACAAGCAATGTATAGAGTTTCAGTTGCTTCACATCCTAGTCACGACTTAATATAACCAGGCTTTTCAAAATTTCAATATTCTAAAGTTGTTTTAAGCTCATGGTGGTTTTAATCAATGTTTCCCTAATGATTAATGGTGGTGAGCACTTTTTCATGTGCTCATTATCTGTAATTTTCCTCAGAAAAATGGATTTTCAAATTTTTTGCCAAATTTTCACTGGATTGTGTTTTTTTTAATTGATTAATTAATTGTCTCCAAGATTTTATTAAAATTCAAGTTAGTTAACATACAGTATAGTATTAGTTTCAGGAGTAGAACCTAGTGATTCATCACTTACATAATACACCCAGTGCTCATCACAAGTGTCCTTCTTAATGCCCATCACCCATTTAACCCATCCCCTCATGCTCCTCCCTTCCAGCAACCCTGTTTGTTCTCTAGAGTTAAGCCTTTTATGGTTTGCCTCCCTGTTTTTATCTTATTTTATTTTTACTTCCCTTCCCCTCCCCTATATTCATCTGTTTTGTTTCTTAAATTCTACATATGAGTGAAATCATATGGTATTTGACTTTCTCTGACTTATTTTGCTTAGCATAATACACTCTCTTCCATCCACATCATTGCAAATGGCAAGATTTTTTTCTTTTCGATTGCTGAGTAAAATCCATTGTATATATATATACCACATGTTTACCCACTCATCAGTGAATGGACATTTTGGCTCTTTCCGTACTTTGCCTATTGTTGATAGTGCTGCTACATTGGGGTGTATGTACCCTATGAATCAGTATTTTTGTTGGACTGTTTTCTTATTGAGTTTTCAGAATTCTTAATTATAGTGAAAGTAATGTTTCATACATGAGGTTTGCATATTACTTATACATCTGCACACACACAAACTAAATTATATATTTATGTTTATATTCTGAATAAAGCTCTCCGCCCCCATTGAGTGGGTTGTTTTTTCATTAAGAGTATCTTTCAAAGAAGTGGAAGTTCTTAATTTTCATGAAGTCCAATTCATCAATTTCATTTTTTATGAATCATGCTTTTGTGGTGTTATATATAAGAAATCTTTACCTAACCACAATTCATAGAGATCTGTCCTATGTTTATACCTAGAAGTTTAATAGTTTATGTTTACATTTAACCTAATTAATTTCTATGTAGTGCAACACTGAAAAACCTTCAAAAATTTTTTGATATATTGCTATGCAATTGTTTTAGCATTATTTGTAGAAAAAAAATATTTTCCATGCAATTGTTTTTGTACCTTTGTTAAAAATCAATTGGAGATAGACTTTTAGACTCTCTGAGAGTCTTAATACAAACACCACACTATCTTGATTACTATAATTTCATATTAGCTCTTGAAATAGGTAGAATTAAAAAAAACACTTTTTTTAACATTTTCACAGTAATTTTGGCTCTTCTAGCTCTTTTGCATCCCCTATTTTAGAATAAGCTAATCAATTTGTAGCCTACCACCCCCCCCCCAAAAAAAGCCTGCTAGGATTTTGCATGGGATTGCATTGAATCTACATGTCAAATTGGAAGAAAAGACATCTTACTTAACAGTACTACTTATTTATTTAACAATACTAAGTTTTAGCCTGGTATATAATCTTTTCCATTATTTTTGGCTCTTGGGCTTTATATCTGAAGTGTGTGTGTGTGTGTGTGTGTGTGTGTGTGTGTGTGTGTGTAACAGGCAGCACATAGTGGATCTTTTTAAAAAATATTTATTTATTTAAATTCAATTAGCCAATATAGGGTACATCAATAGTTTTTGATGCAGTGTTCAATGATTGATTACTTGTGTGTAACACCCAGTGCTCATCACATCACATGCCCTCCCTAATGCCCATAACCCAGTTACCCCTTCCCCCCATTCACCTTCCCTTCAACAATCCTCAGTTTGTTTCCCAGAGTCAAGAGTCTGTCATGATTTGTCTCCCTCTCTGACCTCCTCCCATTCAGTTTCCCTCCCTTTCCCCAAAATCCTTTGCACTATTTCTTATGTTCCACATACGAGTGAAGCCATATAATTGTCTTTCTCTGACTGACTTATTTCACTTAGTATAATACCCTCCAGTTCCATCCATATCGATGTAAATGATAGGCATCCATCCTTTCTGATGGCAGAGTAATATTCCATTGTATATATTGTTTTAAGATTTATTTATTTGAGAGAGAGCAAGTGAGTGCAAGTGGGGGAGGGGCAGAGGGAGAGAATCTCAAGCCTATTCCCTGCGGAGCGGAGCCCAAAGTAGCTTGATCTCAGGACCCTGAGATCATGACCTGAGCCAAAATTACAGAGTCAGATGCTAAACCAACTGAGCGACCCAGGCACCCCTGGATCTTGCTTTTTTATGCAATCCGAAAAACTTTTAATTGGCATGTTTAGACCAACTTACACTTAATAGCCACATGCTATTTGTTTTCTATTTGTCCCATCTACTCTTCGTTCCCTTTTTCTTCTTTTATGCCTTCTCTTAGATAGAGCATTTTTATAATTCCACTTTATATTCTTTGTTGGCTTATTGGCTGAAACTCTTTTTGCGGTATTTTGGTTGTTGCTTTAGAGTTTATAATATACATTTTCAATTTATCACTCTATCTTCATTATATTATTTCATATATACTATAAAAACCTTCCAATAGTACACTTGCATTTCTCCCGTCCCAGCGTCTGTATTGTCATTGCTGTCATATATTATAAACTCTGTAACACACCACGTTGTTTTAAACAGTTACCTTTTAAAGAGTTCTATTTACTCATGCAATTACCATCCCCAGTACTCTCCATTCTTTTATGTCAACCCAGTATCTGAAAAGGCTTCCTTTGGCCATCTCCTGTAGTCCCTGAGTTTTGGTGCTAAATTCTTTCCATTTTGTGTGTCTTAAAAAAAAAAGCTTCATTTTGGCCTTCATTTTTGAAAGATATTCTTCCTGGAGGAATTCCAGGCTTATACATTTTTTCTACCATTATTTTAAAGTTGTTCCTTTACTGTCTTGTACTTTGCATTGTCTCTCATGAGAAATCTGCTTTCATAGCTATCTCTGTTCCCTCATATGTAATGATTATTTTTTTCTCTTACATAATAACAATTAGTATTTATTTTTACTCTTTTGTTTTTAAGATTTTCTTCTCATAACTGCTATCAAACAGTCTGATTATGATATGCCTTGGTGTGGTTTTCTTCCTATTTCCTGTGCTTGGGGCTTGTTCAGCTTCTTGAAACTACTTAGTTTTTATCAAATTTGGGGATATTGTGGTCATTATTTCTTCAATTATATTATTCTGTTGCCCCCTATTCATACTTTTCCTTTCAGGATTCCAGTCACAAGTATATTGTGTATTTGGCTGCCTAATATTGTTACCACAGCTCACAAATGCTCTTTTTTGTTTTTTTGTTTTTTTTTTAATTTTTTTTCCCTCTCTGGTTCCATTTTGGATAGTTTCTTTTGTTATGTCTTTTAGTTCATTACCCATATTCTGCAGTGTATCACATCCATTAATATCATCCAGTGTATCTTTCACCACAGACATTTTATGTCTAGAATTTTGACTGCTTTTATAGCTTTCATGTCTCTACTTAATATGTTCCGTTTTTTTAGTAGCTCTCTAACCATATGCAATATAGTTATAATAGTTCTATTAATGTCCTTGTCAACTAATTCTAGGTTGGTTTCAACTGATTGATTTTGGTCCCTACTATGTTACATTTTCTTGATCTTTTTGTATGCATGGTACTTTTGGACAAAATGTCAGACATGATTTTATTTTGTTGTATGCTGGATATTTTTGTATTCCTATAGTCTTGGTCTTTGTTCCAGGACACAGTTAAACTACTTGGAAGCAGTTTGATCCTTTCAGTTCCCTACTTTGTTAGGCAGCACCAGAACAGCTTTAAGTCTGTCATTAATTCTTTCCCACTATTAAGACTTCCTTAGTACTTGATCAGAAGCACCGTGAATTATGAGGTTTTCCACACTGCGTGTTGGGAGGAGGCACTGTTCCCAACTCTGTGTAGTGGCAGGCAATTTCCTCTAATCACTTCAAATAGTTCTTTTCCAAGCCTTGGATACTTTCCTCACATGCATGTACTAATGAATAGTCTGCTGAATACTTGAAGGAAACCCTCGGCAGATATTCCATAGCTCACTCCTCTCTGGTAACCTGCCCTGTGATTTCTAGGGCCTTTGGCCTCCCTGGTATCACAATTCCATCTTCTCAACTGAAGGAGACTACCAGGTTCGGCCTAAGTCATCCCTTCCTGTGATGTGACCTGGAAACTTTCTCTGGGCCTCAAGCTGAAGCAATTGAAGGGCACACCTCATTCTTCCCTCCCTCTCGAAATCACTGTCCTTCACGTTTTATGTCCATTGTCTTGAGAGTTGTTTTCTCTAATAATTTGACCAGTTTTTTAGTTCTTTCAGGTGGGAGGATAAATCTGATCCCTGTTTCTTCATCTTCACTGGAATAGAAAGCCTATTAATTCTTTTAATACTGACGCAACCTTGTGAGGTAAAGTTACTTGTCCAAAGTCACACAGCCATTTTTCTAATGACTGTTAATAAAAATGCATTATATATGCAGATAAATCAATAAACTCCCCTTCTCTGGACAACATCTATTTCCTTTTCTGGGCTAATCTCTTCTTTCAAAGCTTGGTTGAAGAGGCATCATCTCCTGAAAACCCCATCAGTGTCAGCTTGTTTTCTCCCTAGCCCTTCATGATGGTTACAGCTCTCTGCTCTATGTTCCTATAGACCCTGGGAACACATGTATCAGCACATTTTCAGTATAATTACTGATTTTGTTGCCTATCTTTCCTTCTTTGAAGGCTATCAGCCTCTTGAAGACAATAACCGTCATACATCTTTGTATCATTAGCACCTAGAATACTGCCTGGAATACACTCATATTTGAAATAAAACTTCCTTGTAAAATTTAAAATCCCCATAAAAGTATACACATTAATTTGAAATATTAATTTCATTGAATTCTGTCTATTAGGAAGAATTTGCCAAATTCGAATAGCTGATCTTTGAGAGGATGATAATGGTATTGGGGAAATTAAAACAACCACAAAATCTGCATATATTTTTAACAAACCTATTTGAGAATAGATTGACAATTCTTAAAGTGATCACAGGTGTTCCAAATATGTAAGTCATAACTTCTATGTGCCATATCCTCCTAGCCAACATGACAGACACTCCTAAGAAAGCATAAGCCACCTGAAAAAAAAACCCTAACATCTTTTTTGAAAAAGCAGTTGTTATTTATTGTATGCTTATAACATTCCAGACTCTATGCTAAGCACATATATAAGATATATATGATATAAGATATAAGCTATATATCTCATTTAACAAAATTCTCATAACAATCCTGACAAAGCAGGTACTTTTAATGCTATTTTTTAGATGAAGAATAAATTATTACCTTAAGTCACAAAGATGGTAAGGTAGCAAAACTTGAATTTTAACCCAGATCACAAAATCTATGTTCTTAATAACACTATACTGCCTCTCAGTTTGAGATCCATTTGATTATTAACTTTTAAGGAGAAAAAAAAAAAAGAGAAAAATCTAATCATTTTTAATTGCCAGAAAAGATTGTACAAAGTTAAAACGAAATTTTCTTTAGTCTTTTGGATGCTACCATTAATGATCTTAAAGGTTGTGAGTACCATCTAAAAACCTCATTTTAATCAAGCTTTTCCAGATGAGTAACTTTTCAAATATTAAACATATTTGCAGTATAGGTACTGTGCGGCTTCCTTTAAAGTAAATGGAATCTCACTATGACAGAGACACGTATCAGCAGCTTATCATATTTCTGGCTACATTTCATTGTAACAGTTACTATAATTCTATCTCTTAAGATCAAGGTCGAAGCTAGAAATATTACAAGTAGCTCAAAAGTAGATTTATCTTGCCTCTAGAACTTAGCACCACGTTGGTTTAAACAAAGACCCAAGAAGAAACTAAAAGAATTAAACCAACAACACATAGTCCACTCTTAATAGTAATCGTCTTAGAGCTTTATCAACCATTTTCTCTAAACAGCTTCAGGGCTTGCAAAAAAGTTATTTAACAGTTATTTTCTTTATTAAAATCGGAGAAGGATGTCATTTTACAGGTGAAGAAGCTACTGAGCCTAAGGGTACGACATCTCTGAGGCCCTGTGGAAGAAGGTCCCTGTCCGTAACTCAGTACCATTATTTACAAAACGGTGTCGCTCATATACTACACGAATCACAGCCATGCTTATTTGTCTATAAATCGTCTGTGGCTACAAGTGGCAGGGCCGAGTAGCTGTGGAAGAGATCATATGGCCCACAAAAGCCTAAAATATCTGGCTTTTTATAGAAAAGGCTGACTGCCAATTTAGATGACTATAGCTGGATCCTTTCCACTTAACTTTTCCATCCTAAACACAGCTGCTGAGGTTATCTTCACAAAGCAAGGGTTCTAAGTTACTGCTTTAAAAAGACCTACGTGACTCTCCATTGCTTCCACAGTTAAACATAAATGAATCACTTTGATTTTTAATTACCATTAATAATTCTCCAAGCTTATTCTTTTACCCCTATTTTTCAACCATTTCTGCACTCATACCCAATATTTCAGCAATACACAGACTCTCACTATTTCTCAACCATGTCCTGCCTTTTCCTCCCAGTGCTTTCACTCATGTATAACCCTCTACCTGGAATTTTTATTCCCGTGTATCCTTAGTTGGAGAAATGCTGAAATGCCACCATCTTTGTCCAACACCACATAGCTGGAAGGATACACTACAGACTATTTAACAACTCATATAGCACTCAAGATCTTTGTGAAAATACTATAGACTACCTCTCTATTCTTTCAAAATGAATGCCCTCTCTCCTCTTTAGTTTCCTTCATTCCTACCCCAGCTATGGAGCCTCACCACTTAAACCACCATTTAACAGAACTTAAGAAGGGTTACATTTAGAAAAGAAGTAACTTTATATGAAAGCTAAGTAAATGAAATAGAAATGTTCTCCCCCTCTGTGGAGCCAAGGTAGGTAGGGAGATAGGGGGAAAAGTTTGACTACTTTAAGTTTGGAAGCATAAAACAGACAGAAAATGGAAGAAACAACAAACTCAAATAATCATTTATTTGAACTGCCTACATAATTGTGCCGAGTAGAAATGTTTACTTAACATTTCCCTGTCAGGAACTGAGACTTTTTTTTTTTTTTTTTTTTTTTGACAGCTGAACTAAGAAATTCTCCCATGGAAGGAGGAAATTAGGGCTTTTTATATGCATCAGTTATTTATATGTTAGGTCTCTCATAAATTCCAAAATAAGTCTATGCAAAACAAATTATTTTCAGTAACACTTCTAGACATGGCATTGAGGTTAAAGTAAAATTTGACTCAATAATACAGTTACTGATATTTTAAAAAGCAAGGCACAAATAATTTTGAAGTTTCCTAAATTGTTTTCAAAATGAATGTGTGATAACATATAAGGATAAACATTCATATGGTTCTAAATTCTGTTTTATTACCTTCTCTTTTTTAGCACCTTCAAAGCCACCTACTTTTGCTATCTCAATTTTAAGTATCAGCATATCTTTTAGTCCATAAATATAAACATTTTAGAGTGGGGTATGAGACATTATTTTAAACAATTACATAAATGTCTTTTCTGATCCTTGTATGATAGGATTTAGAATAATACTTTCTATATTCTAAATCCTTCGTATCATTGCAACAGCAATTTTTAAGAAACTTATTTCCTGTGACTACTTTTCTTTCCGTTTTTTCACTTTGTTTCTCTTCATCTTTGTTTTTCTATGATCTCATGACTGGTAGGAAAGGAGTGGTGTTCTCTGCAGTACCAATCATCTGGAATAATCCACCTATCCATCTTTGCTTTACTGACCTCACATAAGTTTTTAACTCTCTTGACAAAACCTTTCTGTTTTATTCCAAGTTATAACTTCTATCTTTGAATGTAGTTACTTTACTTTGCCTCAAAGAATCTTACAAAATTATTTCTTCGAAGCATTTTCATCACTAAAAAGATAAGAGGTAAAAGTACTAGAAAGTTTTAAAGCAGGTTTTCTCCTCAAAGACATTCATCCATTTACAATTGCACCAAAACCCATAAAATACCTAGGAATAAACCTAACCAAGAGGTAAAAGATCTGTACTCTGAAAACTATAGAACACATATGAAAGAAATTAAGGAAGACACAAAGAAATGGAAAAACATTCCATGCTCATGGACTGGAAGATCAAATAGTGTTAAACTATTGTGCTACCCAGAGCCATCTACACATTGAATGTGATCCTTATCAAAATACCAGCAGCAGTTCTCAGAGAGCTGGAACAAACAATTCTAAAATTTGTCGGAACCAGAAAAGATCCTGAATAGCCAAAGGAATGTTGAAAAAGAAAACCAAAGCTGGTGGCATCATAATCCCAGACTTCAAGCTATATTACAAAGCTGTAGTCATCAAGACAGTCTGGTACTGGCACAAAAACAGAGACACAGATCAATGGAACAGAGCCCAGAACCCAGAAATAGACTCTTAACTCTATGGTCAACAAATCTTCAACAAAGCAGGGAAGAATATCCTATGGAAAAAAGACAGTCTCTTCAACAAATGGTGTTGGGAAAATTGGACAGCCACATACAGAAGAACAAAACTGGACCACTTTCTTACACCATACACAAAAATAGACTCAAAATGGATGTGAGACCTAAATATGAAACAGGAATCCATCAAAATCCTAGAGGAAAACACAGGCAGCAACCACTTTGACCTCAGCCGCAGCAACTTCTTCCTAGCCACATCTC
Organism: Ursus americanus; assembly: GCF_024610735.1. Lineage (NCBI taxonomy): Eukaryota > Metazoa > Chordata > Mammalia > Carnivora > Ursidae > Ursus > Ursus americanus. Next base: position 51,938,641 of record NC_142146.1, on the reverse strand, counting down.
CAAAGGCAAGGGAAACAAAAGGAAAAACGAACTATTGGAACTTCATCAGGATAAAAAGCTTTTGCACAGCAAAGGAAACAATCACCAAACTAAAAGGCAGCCTATGGAATGGGAGAAAGATATTCACATGAAATACCAGATAAAAGGCTAGTATCCAAAATCTCTGAAGAAATTATCAAACTCAACACCCCAAAACCAAAAAATCCAGTCAAGAAATGGGCAGAGGACATGAACAGACATTTCTCCAAAGAAGACATCCATATGGCTAACAGACACATGAAAAAATGCTCAACATCATTCAGCATCAGGCAAATACAAATCAAAACCACAATGAGATACTACCTCACACCAGAATGGCTAAAATGAGCAACTCAGGAAACAACAGATGTTGGCCAGGATGTGGAGAAAGGGGACTTTCTTACACTGTTGGTTGGAATGCAAACTGGTGCAGCCACTCTGGAAAACAGTATGGAGGTTCCTCAGAAAGTTAAAAATAGAACTACCGGGAGAGAAGGCAAGATGGGGGAGGAGTAGGGGACTCAATTTTAACTGGTTCCCTGAATTTAGCTGGATAGGTACCAAATCATTCTGAACACCTATGAAATCAGCCTGAGATACAAGAATATTTATCTGGATCTCTACAAGCAGAAAATCTCCAGCAGATGTGAGGTATGAAAGATGGAGCCGTGATTCTAAGGGAAGATATCGGAAAATAAACAGAAGAGGGAGGGAGTTGCCATAAGCTAGCGCTGAGAAGGTGATAGAACACTGGAGCGCAAAAGTATCCCATGCGGGGGACTGGGCACTGACTACCAGACCGGTAGTGGCAGAGAAAGGACTTTAGTGCAGCCCCCAGCCAGAATCCAGGAGGTGCAGGTGCATGTGTGCGGGGGGTGGGGGGGTGGGGGGGTTGGTCGAGGTTTTAGAATCACAAAGGGCAGAGACATGCCCAGCCCTGGGATGGACCTCTGGGAGAGTTGCTATGGGGTGCACCACTGGGGAGGCTGTGGTTTTTTAGCAGCTCAGACAGAAACGGAGACTGTGTGTCCTGGAGAGCTCAGTGAAGAACAGACAATTATTTCTCTGCTCTGGGACAGAGGTTTGGGTGCAGTCATTTCTGCTCTGACTCTTGGAACAGACTGAAGAGACTCGGAAAACTGCCTGAGAACAAACACAAAAAAACCAGTTTTCACTGAGCTCACGCCCCCTCCCCCGACCCCCCAGACAGGGGGCAGGGCAACTCTGCCCAACCAGGGTTGCTTGAGCAACAGCAAGGCAGGTCCCTTCCCCAGAAGACAGGCTGGGAGAACAAGAGGATTACAACCCTAGGGTCCCTATAAAATTTGTTTGGTTCGTGGTTAATACTTTGGACTCTGTACATTCCCTCAACCACCCCACCCAACAGAAAGACTAAGAGGAGGAACCCCCAACAAAGAAAAGAATCAGAGACTATGGCCTCTGCCACAGACCTAATGGATATGGATAAAGCAAGATGTCAGAGATAGACTTCAGAGTAGCAATTAAGAAGTTGATATCTAGGCTTGAGAAAAATATTAGCAACAATATAGAATCTCTAAGGGCAGAAATGAGATCTAATCAGGCCAAACTTAAAAATGTTATGAATGAGATGGAGTCTAAACTGGATACTCTGACAGCCAGGGTAAATGAGGCTGAAGAACGAATTAGTGAGCTAGAAGATAAGATGATAGAAAAGAAGAAAGCTGAGGAGGCCTGGGATAAACTCCTGAAAGCCTACGAGATCAGACTGAGAGAGATTAATGATGCGATGAAACATTCCAATGTCAGAATTATTGGGATCCCTGACAGGGTGGAGAGAGAGGATTAGGAGATCTATTTGAGCAAATCGTAGCTGAGAACTCCCCTATCTGAGGAAGGAAACAAGGATTTGTGTCCAAGAAACAGAGAAGACCCCTCCCAAGATCAAAGAGAACAGATCAATGCATCAACATATACTAGTAAAACTTACCAATCTTAGAACCAAGGAAGAAATCTTGAAAGCAGCTAGGGGGAAGAGATTTCTTAAGTACGGAGGGAGGAACATCAGAATAACGTCAGACCTGTCCACAGAGACCTAAAGGGCTGGCAAGACATATTCAGGGTACTAAATGAGAAAAACATGCAGCCAAGGATACTTTATTCAGGAAGGCTATCATTCAGAATGGATGGAGAGATGAGGAGTTTCCAGGACTGGCAGAACCTGTAAGAATATGTGACCACCAAGCTGGCCCTGCAAGAAAAATAAAGGGGGGGGGGGTTCTATAAAAGAAGAAAGACCCCAAGAGTAGTATAGACCAGAAATTTACAGAGACATTCTATAGAAATGGGGACTTCAGAGGCATCAGGTTGGCACCAAAATCATATCTTTCAATACTCACTCTCAACATGAACAGTCTAAAGGCTCCCATGAAATTGCACAGGGTTGCAGATTGGATAAAAAAACATGACCCATCCATATGCTGTCTATAAGACTCATTTTGAACCTAAAGATACATCCAGACTGAAAGTGAGGGGTGGAGAACCATTTTTCATGCCAACGGACCTCAAAAGAAAGCTGGGGTAGCAATTCTTATATCAGACAAATTAGATTTTAAGCTAAAGACTATAACAGAGGGACACTATATCACTCATAAAGGGTTTATCCACCAAGAAGATCTAACAATTGTAAGTATCTATGCCCCCAACATAGGAGCAGCCAACTACATAAGCGAACTGTTAACCAAAATAAAGAATCATATTGAAAATAATACTTTAACAGTAGGAGACCCGAACACTCCACTCTCAGCAACAGAAGATCATCTAAGCAGAAGATCAACAAAGGAACAAGACTTTGAATGACACCCTGGCCCAGATGGACTTCATAGATATATACAGAACATTCAACCCTAAAACAACAGAATACTCCTTTTTCTTGAATGCACACGGAACTTCCTCCAGAACAGACCACATACTGGATCACAAATCAGGTCTCAACCGATACCAAAAGATTGAAATGATTCCCTGCAAATTTTCAGACCACAGTGCTTTGAAACTGGAACTCAATCACAAGAAAAATATTTGGAAGGAATTCAAACACTTGGAAGCTAAAGACCATCCTGCTAAAGAATGTTTGGGTCAACCAGGAAATTAAAGAACTTAAACAATTCATGGAAACCAATGAGAATGAAAACACATCAGTCCAAAACCTATGGGACACTGCAAAGGTGGTCCTAAGGGGGAAATACATAGTCATCTAAGCCTCACTCAAAAAAGTAAAAAGATCCCAAATGCACAAGGTAACCTTACACCCAAAGGAACTGGAGAAAGAACAGCAAAGAAAACCTAAACCAAGCAGGAGAAGAGAAATAATAAAGATTAGAACAGAGATCAATGAAATAGAAACCAGAAAAACAGTAGAGCAGATCAACGAACCAGAAGCTGGTTCTTTGAAAGAATTAATAAGATCGATAAACCTCTGGCCAGACTTATCCAAAAGAAAGGAGAAAGGGCCCAAATTAATACAATTATGAATGAAAGGGGAGAGATCATGACTAACACCAAGCAAATAGAAACAATTATTAGAAATTATTATCAGCAACCATATGCCAATAAATTAAGCAACCTGGAAGAAATGGATGCCTTCCTGGAAACTTATAAACTACCAAGACTGAAACAGGAAGAAATTGACAATCTAAATAGACCAATGACCAGTAACAAAATTGAAGCAGTGATCAAAAATCTCCCAAAAAACAAGAGTCCAGGGCCAGATGGATTCTCAGGGGAATTCTACCAAACATTTAAAGATGAAATAATACTTATTCTTCTGAAGCTGTTTCAAAAAATAGAAGGAAAACTTCCAAAGTCATTCTGTGAGGCCAGCATTACCTTGATCCCAAAACCAGGAAAAGACCCCATCAAAAAGGAGAATTACAGACCAATATCGCAGAGAAACATGGATGCCAAGACATTCAACAAGATCCTAGCCAATAGGATTCAACAGTACATTAAAAGGATTATCCCTCAGGACCAGGTGGGATTTATTACTGGGATGCAAGGGTAGTTTAACATTTGCAAATCAATGTGATAGATCACATTAATAAAAGAAAAGACAACAACCATAAGACCCTCGCAATTGATGCAGAAAAGGCATTTGACAAAATAGAGCATCTTTTCCTGATTAAAACTCTTCAGACTGTAGGCATAGAGGGAACATTCCTCAATTTCATAAAAACCCACAGCAAATATCATTATCAGTGGGAAAAGCAGAGAGCTTTTCTCTTAAGATCAGGAACACGACAGGGATTACCACTCTCGCCACTATTGTTCAACACAGTACTAGAAGTCCTAGCCTCAGCAATCAGACAACAAAAAGAAATAAAAGGTATTCAAATTGGCAAAGAAGAAGTCAAATTCTCTCTCTTTACAGATGACATAATACTTTATACGGAAACCCCAAAAGACTCCACCTCCAAATTACTAGAACTCAGACAACAATTCAGTAACGTGGCAGGATACAAAATCAAGGCACAGAAATCAGTTGCTTTTCTATACACTAACAATGTAATTGTAGAAAGAGAAATCAGGGAATCGATTCCATTTACAATAGCACCAAAAACCATAAGATACCTTGGAATAAACCTCACCAAAGAGGTAAAGATCTACACTCTAGAAGCTACAGAACACCTATGAAAGACATTGAAGAAGACACAAAAAGACGGAAAAACATTCCATGCTCATGGATTGGAAGAATAAACATTGTGAAAATGTCTATCATGCCCAGAGCAATCTACACTTTCAATGCCATCCCTATTAAAATACCACTGGCATTTTTCAAAGAGCTGGAACAAACAATCCTAAAATCCGTATGGTACCAAGAACGATCCCGAATCACCAAGGAAATGTTGAAAAGGAAAAACAAAGCTGGTGGCATCACACCACCTGATTTCACACTACATTACAAAGCTGTGATCAGCAAGAAAGCATGGTATTCACACAAAAACAGACACAAAGATCAATGGAACAGAATAGAGTCTCCAGAAATGGACCCTCAAATATATGTTCAACTAACCTTTGACAAATTAGGAAAAAATATCCAATGGAAAAATAGACAGTCTCTTCAATAAATGGTGCTGGGAAAATTGGGACAGCTATATACAGAAGAATGAAACTCAAACATTCTCTTACACAAAACACAAAGATAAACTCAAAATGGATGAAAGACCTCAATGTGAGACAGAAATCCATCACAATCCTAGAGGAGAACATATATGCAGTAACCTCTTTGACATTGGCCACAGCAACTTTCATGACACATCTCCAAAGGCAAGGGAAACAAAAGCAAAAATGAACTTTTGGGACTTCATCAAGATAAAAAACTTCTGCACAGTAGAGGAAACAGTCAACAAAACTAAGGGAATCCATGGAATGGGAGAACCTATTTGCAAATGACAGTACAGATAAAGGGCTGGTATCCAAGATCTGTAAAGAACTTCCCAAACTCAACACCCCAAAAAACAAATAACCCTGTTGAAAAATGGGCATTAGACATGAACAGACACTTTTCCAAAAAAGACATACAAATGGCTAACAGACACATGAAAAAATGTTCAACATCACTAGCCATCAGGGAAACACAAATCAAAACCACAATGAGATACCCCCTTACACCAGTTAGAATGGCAAAAATTAACAAAACAGGAAACAACAAATGTTGGAGAAGATGTAGAGAAAGGGAAACCTTCTTATACTGTTGGTGGGAATGCAAGCTGGAATAGCCACTTTGGAAAACAGTATGGAGTTTTCTCAAAAAGTTAAAAACAGAGCTACCCTATGACTCAGCAACTGCACTACTGGGTATTTACAGAAAAGATGCAGATGTAGTGAAAAGAAGGGGCACATGCACCCCAATGTTCATAGCAGCAATGTACACAACAGCCAAACTGTGGAAGGAGCTGAGATGCCCTTCAACAGATGAATGGATAAAGAAGATATGGTTCATATATACAACGGAATATTACTCAGCCATCAGAAAGGATGAAAACCTACCATTTGCATGGACATGGATGGAATTGGAGGAGATTACGCTAAGTGAAGAAAGTCAAGCAGAGAAAGACAATTATCATATGGTTGCATTCATATGTGGAACATAAGCAATAGCACAGAGGACATTAGGGGAAGGAAGGGAAAACTGAGGGGGGGGAAATCAGAGGGGAAGATGAACCATGAGAGACTGTGGACTCTGGGAAACATTCTGAGGGTTTCAGAGGGGAGGCGGGTTGGGGGTGGGGAAACCCGGTGATGGGTATTAAGTAGGGCATGTGTTGCAATGAGCACTGGGTATTACATGTAAATAATGAATCATGGAACATTACATCGAAAACGAATGACATACTGTATGGTGACTAACATAACCTAATTTATTACTTAACTAACAAACTACCCTACAACCCAGCAATTACACTACTAGGTATTTATCCAAAGGATACAAACATATTGATTTGAAGGGGCACCTGCACCCCAATGTTTATAGCAGCAATGTCCACAATAGACAAAATATGAAAAAAGCCCAGATGTCCATCCACTGATGAATGGATAAAGAGGAGGTAGTGGACACGACACACACACACACACACACACACACACACACACAGAGGAATATTACCCAGCTAGCAAAAAGAATGAAATCTTGCCATTTGCAATGACATGGATGGAACTAGAAGGTATTATGGTAAGTGAAATAAATTAGTCAGAGAAAGACAAATATATGATTTCACTCATACATGGAACTTAAGAAACAAAACAGATGAACATAGGAAAAGAGAAGGAAAAATAAAATAAGATAAAAACAGAGAGAGGCAAACCATAAGAGACTCTTAACTATAAGAAAAAACTTGAGGGCTGCTGGAGGGGAGGAGGGTGAGGGGGATGGGGTAATTAGGTGATGGGAATTAAGGAGGGCACTTGATATAAAAAGCACTAGGTGTTATATGCACCTGATGAATCAGTAAATTCTACCCTTGAAACTAAAAAAAGTACAGAATCATTTTTTAAAAAGATTTTATTCATTTGAGAGAGAGAGCATGAGCAGGGGGAGGGGCAAAGGGAGAGGGAGAAGTAGACTCCCCACTAAGCACAGAGCCCAATGATACAGGGCTCGATCCCAGGACCCTGAGATAATGACCTGAGCCAAAGTCAGATGCTTAACTGACTAAGCCACCCAGATGCCCCCAGAATCATTTTTATAATATTGTAACCCTATTGTGAATACTACTTTGAAGCCTATTATTTTCACATAAGACATTATAATTAGTCATTCTTTTAAATCATGAATTTTAAGAATACAAACCATGGATGCACTAAATTTTAAGCTATTATTAATTGGACACTTGTTTTTAAAATTTCATGGCTATATATAATCTTTTGATCAATTTTTAATAAATGAATATTTGAAGTAAAAAACATTCATTAAATATCCAGTCGTCTGAAACACTTCAGAATGGGTAATGATACAAATAAACCTATATAAAGTCAAATAAATATTTTATTTATATTTCTATAAACAAGTTGTAGAAAATAATTTATTTGATTTGAATGATTTACTAAGAGATTTTCTAAATGGAATAGCTGCAATTAGGGTATGTTTCACATGTTCCCAACAGTTTTATATGGGCAAAAGAAAAAAAGACAAAAGGGAAAAGATTAGGTGACAGAGGACCTATATGTGAGCCTTGACTGTGTACCCTCTAAGAGCTTTAGTTTCCTTATCTATCCCAGCATGCTTATCACCATGTTTTTGGAAAACAGAAACGTATGCCCAAAAGAAGAATGGTTAAATAAATCATGGTCCAACCCCATGATAGAAGCAGCACAGTAATCAATTTTTATTTATTTATTTATTTATTTATTTATTTATTTATTTGAGAGAGAGAGAGTGGAAGAGCACACAAGCGGTGGGGCAGGGGGAGGGGGTGCAAAGGGAGAGGGAGAGAGAGAGAATCTCCAGCAGACTCCAACAACCCTGAGATCATAACCCAAGATGAAAGCAAGAGTTGGACGACTGAGCCACCCAGCTGCCCCCCAATTTTTTAAATGTTTTAAAGACATTATATAACATAGGCAAATACTAAAATCATATTTTTATAAGGCAAAACTATATACATAAACTGATTCAGATTTGTAAAAAATAAAATTTAAAAATAAATGTATACCTTAGAAATGACTAAAAACAATATGGCAAAATGGTAACAGTAGTTATTTTCTTCTCTATCCTTAATCCTATGTTTTCCAAGTTGGATTTTGTTGTGTGGACCAGGGAAAATGGATACTATGACAAAAGGAAAAATCTTTAAAGATAAAAGAAAAAATTAAAACGTTGTAAAAACTACTTAATTTTTTTACTGTTCAGTAGAAAGTATGTCTATGTCATGCATTTTAATATACTAAAGTTTGCTGTAAAAACTGCAAGAATTATATCCGTTTTCCCTATAATCTGACATTTGACACCCACTCTTACTACTACCATGAAGTTAAAGACATATTTTGCTAAGAGGTAAATTTTATAATGGATAAATGTACTAGCCTTTTGCCTCAGGAGACCTGTGATCAATAATTTGCTTAAGTAATAAATGACAATAATGTACAGAGCCAAATACTGGTCTTTCAGTTAACATTAATCTAATCACAAAACTACTTTGCAATTCATCATAATTAATGATCTCTCCTTAAGAAAAGCCCAAAACCAATGTTGTTTTAGTAATGAGTAAAAAGTATTGGCAGAGCTTCGATTTCTAACTTATCTTGCTAATTTTCTTTTAGAATTCTAATGTAGACAGCCCAAGTAATGTACATATATAATGAATACCTTATTTCTTGCATTTTCATTTCATTCTAAAATGCTTTCTTGCTAGTTTCCTCCTGACCCCAATATGCAAATTAAAAATGTTTAAATGGTAGGTAATGACAGGCAATGATGTAAAACTCTCTTACTTTACTAGTGGTCTTATAAATTGATGCACTTATAGATAGCAATTTGAAAAATGTGAAAGGAGCCCAAAGAGTATTCATACTCTGAGAATATTTCCAATTTTGGGACTTGGAAGAAAATATTTAAAATATGAAAGAGTAATGACCACTCAGATATTTTAAATACTTTCCTTTTAAAAGTGAGGGGCAGGAAATAACCTAAATCTCCAACAATAAAGAACGACTTAGGCAAATCTACTTAGTAAGATGTAGTATAACATTTAAAAACAATGACAATGCTAAAAATTTAAAGTATGAAAAATTGCCTGCCAACCAGAAAATGACAGAGTACTATATATTAAGAATATCTAAATATTTATAGCTTTTGGCTTGGGATTTTCATTTTAAGAATCTACTCTAATCATTTAAGATACCAACATCAACGCACAAAGATGTTCATCCCAGTGTTATCTATAACACCAAATTACTGAAAATAATTGAAATTAATATACAAGTGATTTTTTAACAATGGAGGAATAATTGGATTTAACCCATTAAACAGATACACTGAGGTGCCTGGGTTGCTCAGCCAGGTAAGCGCCTGCTTTTGGCTGAGGTCATAACCAGAGTCCTGGGATGGAGCCCTGCATCTGGCTCCCTGCTCATCGAGGAGCCTTCTCCCTCTCCCCTACTCTTACGTTCTTGCTCTCTCTTCATCTCAAATAAATAAATAAATAAATAAATAAATAAATAAATAAATAAAATCTTTTTAAAAAAGCTGATATACTTATTAAGTATAATGTAGCTATTCAAATACAAAAAATCTTAATGACATTGAAAATTATTCAAACTACTACTAAGCAAAAATGCAGGACACAAATTTAGATCATACTTCAGATTCAATTTGTGTGAAATATGCACGATAATAAGTATGCAGAGGACAAAGATGTGAAGGAACTATCCCAAAATCTTATAATAGTATGTTCTTACTTCTAATCACGTCTGCAAGAGTAGACAGATGTAAATCTAGATAAAATGACAAAAACCAATTATTTTAGAACACTAGGAAATAACCAGTTGCAGAGAAGAACCTGAGAAATACTGCTGCTTCATCAACTAAGAATGGCATGTTTTGACCTTCTTGCCTGGGGATATTATATTCCCCACTGCCTGAAAGCCAAAAATCCCACAACTTTAGCACCCATAGCTGGTAGGCTTCATTCAGGGCAATAGCAAAACTAGATTTTGGAAGTGAGAGAGCCCTGGATGGTTGAGATTACAAACTGTCCACATACTCCTGGCTGCCTACTAAATTATGCACAGATGCAGAAGATTTTGGAAAACATGGTAAAGACTAAAAGCCTAGGACTTGTAAATCTGGCCTACCTTGGAATGTATTCCTCATCTACACACATCCTAACCATACTGTGGAAGACTTACTGCCCTAAGGTACCACCCGCTGACCACTTAACTATACAGGCACAAGAGAGACCTCCTAATGAGTCATGCTAAAAAAGCAGACAACACCAACAAATATACAAAAACTGGGCTGAGACATCAGCAGCTGAACACTATAGAGGCAACAAATTTCACAGACTGAGTCTAGGAAACATAATTGGCTACTAAAACAAAACCCCAAAACAGAAGAAAAAAACAGAATTCAGAGTTTAAGAAGTATGAAAGTGTGAACCTAAACTCAAGAAAAAAAGCAGTTAATAGAAAATAACTCCAAAGTGGCACAGATGTTTGATTTAACAAAGACTTCAAAGAAGCTATTATAAATGTGTTCAAAGAATTAAAGGAAAATATGCTAAGAAGGACTAAATAAACAGGGAATTTCATCAGAGAACTTTCAAACTATAGAGAAAGAGACAAATGGAAATCTTACAGTTGACAAGTACAATAACTAAAATGAAAACCAAAATCAAAACAAAAAAAAAAAACCCTCACAGATGGGCTCATTAACAGATCTGAGATGGCAGAAGAATCAGTAAATATAAAGACATATCAATAAAAATTACCCAAACCAAAAAACTAAAGGAAAAAATACTGGAAGAAAATGACAGAGCCTTTGTGATCTGTGGAGTAATGTCAAACGTCCTAACATAAATGTGATTTAAGTCCTAAAAGAAGAAAACAGAGAAGAAAGGGCAGAAAAAAAAAATGTGAAGAAACAATGCCAAAAAAGTACCAAATTTGGTGGAAAACTTTAACATTTCAACAATGCTCAACAAATTCCAACTGGACAAATGCAAAAAGAACCACACTTTAATGCATCATAGCTAAACTCCTAAAAGCCAAAGGCAAAGAGAGAATCTCAAAAACAGCAAGAGAAAAATACCATGACATAAAAGGAAAAAATATGATTAATAGTTGATGTTCATCAGCAATAATGCAGACCAGAGGCAATGGGAATGGCATACTTAAACTGTTAGTGGAAAAACACACCTGTAAATCCAGAATTCCATATCCAACAAAAATAAAGACAAAATAAAAACATTCACAGACAAACAAAAACTGAGGTAATTCATTGCTAGTGGACCTGCCCTAATAAGAAATACTGATGAAGTCCTTCCGGCTAAAAGGAAATTAATGGTAACTCAGATCCACTCAGAAGGCACGAAGACCACTGGGGATAGTAAATATAGAAATATTTTACAATTTTCTTCTCTTAATTTCTTTGCAAGCCATGTACTTGCTGAAAGCAAAGATTCTAACACCGTATTGTTCAGTTTGTAATGTATACACATGTAAAAATCTGTATGATAGCAATAGTACAAAGGAGAGGAAGCTGGAAGTAAAACTGGTACAAATGGAAATGAACTGGAAAAGAGAGATGAAGTGGTATATTTTATTTCAATGTTATCAGAGTAACTTGAAATAGATTATAATAAGTTAAAGATGCATACTCTAAACCCATGACACACCTTTCTTAAAAGGTGGCCAACAACTAGTTTAGTGAAATACGATTACCCTCTAGGTGAGCTTTTTACTTTCTTGTTATGAAGTAAAATATACATGTGGAAAGTGTACATATTAGGAACATACAGCTCAATGAATTCAGCAAGCAATTTTAAGACCTGTATTAATTCTCTTGTAGCTACTAAGTTTACACTTACCTTCTTGAAAGATCTGCAGATTGCCATGCTCTTTTACATATATTACAATAAATCTAATGTGTTATTATTTTTAAAAGATACATATTGTGATCTCTAGAGGAAGTACTAAAAAAACTTTTTATAATGTTCTCGAAAATTTCTATAGTCAGAATATCACTTGAATACAATGGTAAAAATATATACTGTTTAAAAAAGACTAGAAAGAGGGGCATCTGGGTGCTTCAGTTGGTTAAGCATCCGACTCTTGATTTCAGTTCAGGTCTTGATCTCAGGGTCATGAGTTCAAGACCTGTGTTGGGCTCCACACTACTTAAAAAAGAAAAAGAAAAAGAAAAAAAAAAAAAAAAACAACCTAGAAAGAGATGCACCAAAATGGTAATCAAAAGGATAGCATTATAAGAGACTTTCCTTTTCTTTGTTGTTTCTGGATTGCAAGTGAAGTAGTTTCAATATTTTTAAATTGCAATATTCCAATGAAATTTAAACCATGCAAAATATACCATAAAAAATATACCAAAACCTCAGGAGATACTAAAGGCATTTAATATGGGTATCATGCATGGGCATCAGAGAGTCTAAGAACCTTCTGAAATAATATGCACTTACATTTTTCTGGACAGAGAATCTACAGCTTTTATCAGATTCCCAGAGGGATCTGTGTGTCCAAAAAAAAGTTAAGAACCAGTGTTCTAAAGTATTAATAAATGACCTGTCATATCCCATTCATTTGGACTACAGATTCCAAGGCATCCTCACCTAATTATTGCCTTTTGAAATGATAATTCACTAATTTAAGTTAGTTCATAACTCTTTAATTTGCCTTTATTCTTATTTCAGAGGCTCAGATCTGGGTGACAGGAAGAGATAGGGTAAAGAGAATATTCTCTGGGCTGCAAGAAAACAGCAAGATGATTATATGAACTGGAAGACCCGTATTCCCGAAGCAAGATACTAAGCTATATAATTCTTACTTTTATTTTTCATATAAGTCTTCAGGCTAGGACCTATAAGTTTATGGTTTTTAAAGATTTCTCAGGTAATCTGATCAGCCAGGTTGGGTATCACTGCTCTTAATTAACAGTGAAATCCTGAGGCCAAGAAGAATCCTGAGGCTGTATCCCTAGCACCCAAAGCAGTGCCCAGAACACAGAGGATTCTTTTTTTTTTTTTATAATTTTTATTTTGTTATATTAGTCACCATACAGTACATCCCCAGTTTTTGATGCAATGTTCCATGATTCATTATTTGCATATAACACCCAGTACACCACGCAATATGTGCCCTCCTTAATACCCATCACCGGCCTATCCCAATCCCCCACCCTCCTCCCCTCTGAAGCCCTCAGTTTGTTTCCCAGAGTCCACAGTCTCTCATGGTTCATTCCCCCTTCAGTTTACCCCCCCTTCATTTCTTAATACAATTTGTTGAAGTAATAAATTAATCTTCTTTTTCATAATATGTGGATAAAAAATAAAATCAGAGAAAGTCAAATTATCATACATATTACACATAACAAATATTCCAAATAAGAAAATGCCTACACTCCTTAGATAATAAGTTACTGGTTATATCAGATTTCTATTTAGATTATTAGTGAAGTCTTCCAGATCTCTGACCTTGATATCCCCACTGATCAAAGTAAAAATAACCTCTCATTCACATTATTTTCTAAGGAAAATAAGTCATATTTCTTGAGCCCGCAATACCTCCTGTGCTCTTGAGACCATATCAAGAGACACTTAGATTTAAACAAACCCACTGCTGTTTTCCTTTCCAAAATGGTATCATTTTAGATCACTTCCAAATCCAAGCAAATCTTCCCATACAGTTGCTTAACGTGTTAAAATTCTTGCTACAATAGTAGCATTTTGAAACTATAAACTTAAACATATGAAGATCATAGATTAAAAGTATAAAAGGAACCTTTAACATGATATTCAGAGAAGGTTATTTGACCAGGCAATTCACAGAATATAGAAACCTTTCCTTGAAAAGCCAGGAACTCATTTACCTTGTTCCATCCCGAACATGCAAAGGATCCCAATCTTATGGAAAGAGAAGTCTGAAGCAGTATATACATGCATGCTAGTAGTGGGCCTTATTTGTGCATCCATTTTATTATAAAATTCATTTCAAAATTTAAAATTGTTAATGATAATCATACAACAAAAAATTAACTGAATGGAAAATTATGAAAGAATATACTTTTAATGATTAAGTACAGCAGAACACTATTCTGATTAGAAACATAACATAAAATGTGCTGTTTTGGTCCACTCAGTTTTCTACTTACCAACATACATTATAAATGTAGTTGGACAGCCCATATTAAACTTAAATTGAGTTAGATTCACACATTTCAGAGCCTGTGTGGTCAACCTTGGAGTGGGTATATCAGAAATCTAGTACTGACCCAAGAACTGGCTTGCAAAAGAAGTCATTCTTCAGGGAAGAGTGAGTTAAAGTAGACAAGCTGAACCTTATAACAATGTTTTAGCTGTCGTATTTGTGATTTCCAAGTTCAGATTATGTATCCATCACTCAAATTTCTCTTTGATCTAAGCTCCCGCCCCTGCTCTACTGTGGACCTTATTTATGGGTCTTAGGGAAAGAGAGGGGTACAAATAAAAACTCAAAGTTACTTTCACTATAACCTTCCTGAAAACACTCAGGAGTAAAAGGCATTTATGCTCAGGTATTCCCTACCCCTGACAGAATGTAGTGTAAAAAGGGAGACAGGCATGTTTCCTAAGTTCTGACAGAAGTTCATGCAGGAAGATCAGTCACTTCGCCTGACACACAGGGAACACAGCTGGCACATGTGGCAGTACCTAGTGGGATCAGCAGTGCTATAGGGCAGAGGAGGGTCAAAGCAAAGGGAGATTTAAAAAGGAGGGCTGAGGGCCTTCTTCCCTTCCCCCCCTTTTTTCAAACTACTGGGACCTTTGTTTATGAGCACAGATGAGGCAATTCTCCTCAAAACTGCCACAGACACTTGGGGGACACTGAAATCCACCTTAACTAGAAGGACAAAAGTCAGTAAAGCACCTTTTGCAAAAGAAAGTTTAGTTCTACTTTAACATTGGTTTGGTTTGTTTTTTTTTTTTTTTTTGAATGGTTTAGATTACACAGTAGGAAAAAATCTGTCATACACAGATACTCTGGTACACCTGCAATGTTCATATGTCACCTGTGTCTCCCTGTGTTGCTAGGATACTGTCAAATGATAACATCTCAGTGGATTAATGGCTCTATCACAACCTCTAAAGCAGAGTCCCACCTGGAGTCTAAGAAAGCTTGAGAGCCCCTGAATATATCCTACGAGAATCCGAGGAGAATGTTCAATGAGAATTTTAAAATGTGCGTTTAGGGATACTCTGAAAACTACTAATGTAAGTATGTGAGTACCCCACTTCTTATCAAGCAAATCAGTGCAATTTCAGTGCCAGCTTTTATGTTTGTGTTCATAATCATGTCTGGTGCCATGTGATCTTCTAAAATGCTGGTGTTTGCTTTCAATGTATCCCTAAGCATGTCTAAGTGTTACTGGGAGGCCTGACCAAAAGTCAAATGACAACAATGGCCTCGCATCCACTGCCACACTCATGTTAAATTTTCTGGTATTTACAAAGCAAAATGACTCTTATTGCAGTTATAATTTGCAACTAAGAAATTTTCACAAAATAATTCTTTAATGTCTCACATTATAAAGTAAATTAAGATTTTTTTCACTTTTATGAAGGTAAATCAAAGTACTTTTGATTTAGTATCAGAAGTTTATTCTGGGCTAATGAGAGAAGACTGGACTTATGTTAAAACTTTGTTTGTGTCAAGGGCAGGCCAAAGTCACTCTTGCACAAAATTCAGGGAATCTGCAGTCGACTGAACAGAGAGAACTGGTGGGATAATAAGGCACTGAAAATTGAAACACATGAAACAGAGTAGGCAGGACAGCTAGGGCAAACTCAAAAACCCTGTGCTATAGCAGCCCTTACTGCATTTATCATTTAAGCTGATATTCTGCTAGTCTGCATACACCACTTTACAATGACTGCAACAGCAGTGATAATAAAAATTTTCTGTTAAATATTTTTTAAATATTTTAATATTTTATTACTTTTGGTGGCATTAAATGACTAGATCATCAAAACAATGGCCCAGTAATTAAAATAAGCTTATTTTTCAGAATAGAAAAATTAAAATAATTACAATGACAAAAATCTCAAGATCATTCAGGCAATATATGAAACATAAAACATTCGATCCAAACTACAATGAGATATCATCTCACATCTGTCAGAATGGCTAAAATCATAAACACAAGAAACAACAGGTGTTGGGAAGGATGTGGAGAAAAGGAACCCTCTTTCACTGTTGGTGAGAATGCACACTGCTGCAGCTACTGTGGAAAACAGTATGGAGGTTCCTCAAAAAGTTAAAAATAGAACTACCCTATGATCCAGTAATCACACTACTGGGTATTTACCCCCCAAAATACAAAAACACTAATTCAAATGGATAAAGGCACCCCTATGTTTATTGCAGCATTATTTGTAATAGTCAAACTATGGAAGCAGCCCAAGTGTCCACTGATAGATAGACAGGTAGACAGATATATCTCCACACAATGGAATACTATTCAGCCATAAAAAGAATGCAATCTTTCCATTTGAGTGGATAGAGCTAAAGAGTTTAATGCTAAGTGAAATAAGTCAGTCAGAGAATGACAAATACCATATGATCTCACTCATATGTGGAATTTAAGAAACACAAAACAAGCAAAGGAAAAAAAAAAGGAGAGAGACAAACCAAGAAATGGACACTTTAGAGAATAAACTGACAGTTACCAGAGGGGAGGTGGGTGGGGGGATGGCAGAAATAGGTGATGGGGATTAAACAGTACACTTAGCATGATAAAAGAGAAAGAGAAAAGAAAAAAGAAAACATAAAACATGCAGGTAAATTTGTCTATCATAAACCAAACATTGGAAATACAATGTAAATTTAAAAATACCATCTGTATTAAATTGATTATATTGGTTAAGACCTATTTTCACAGATTTTGACGTTTTACTTTTAATTTGTAAAGTCAGCTAGTGAATTTACATTGATATGCAAATTTGTTTGAGAGGTAACTAAGTATACTAAAAGCACGACCTCTGGAGCCTAGACAGCTGGGGTTTAAATCCCAGACCTGACATTTATTAGCTGTGGGATCTTGAACAAGTCATTTAGCCTATCTGTGCCTCCATTTGCTTTCCATAAAATGGAGATAATAATACTGAAACTGTTGTAAGTGGGATTTAAAAAGGGGGGTATGAGCTGTGGAGCCAGACTGCCTGGGTGTTATTGTTACAGTTCAATTTCCATTCTCCTGGGGTGTATTGTTGCAGGGTTTTATTGTGCCTAACTCATAGGATTATAGAAAAGATTAGATGACTGTGAGTGTATATACATTATGTATGTATGTATGTATGTATGTATCTATCATCTATCTGAAGTGCCTAGCACACAGCCAAGAGTTACATGTTACCTAGCATTATTATTGTTACTATATAATTTCATTATTAATATTAGTATTATGATTTTACATTTAAAAAATAGAAGGACTGTAAGGATTTAAATACACACACACACACACACACACACACACACACATTAAGCAACATTATGATATAGTACCAACATCTATAAGGCGGAGGACGCCTGGGTGGTTCAGTCGGTTAAGCAAACAACTCTTGATTTCAGCTCAGGTCATGATCTCAGGGTTCCGGGCTCAAGCCCCACCTTGAACTCCAAGCTCACCAGGGAGTCTACTTCAGGATTCTCTTTCTCCCTCTATCCTCCCCCACCTAAAATAAATAAATATATCTTTTTTTAAAAAAAAGTCTGTAAGATGGGAGGAGTAATAAGAATTTTGTTCTCTTTAAACAGAGTCCATATATGACTAAGCAAACCTAAACCCTTTTTTTAAAGATTTTATTTATTTGAGAGAGAGAAAGAGAGCGAGCATGAACCGGGGGGGGGGGGGGAACAGAGGGAGAAGGAAAAGCAGACTCTCCCTTAATGGACAGCCCCACTCGGGGCTCGATCCCAGGATCCCGAGATCATGACCTGAGCCGAAGGCAGATGCTTAACCGACTGAGTCATCCAGGTGCCCCCAAATTAAAACTATTTTTTAAAAGTATTTCTCTACTATCCTGTTTATCTTAAGTTATGTTTGTTTCAACAACAGAAAACATGTCATTTCTGAAACTCTTAAGAGCAGTGGCGATCTAGCAACACAGCAAGGCTCACTAATATTCTGATGGTCTACCCTCAACTCAAATCATCTTTGTCTACTTACGAAACACTGAATCAACTACACAGGCACACAGCCTGGCAGCTACTAGTCAGGTAAGTGCTTGACATCAGCCAAACCCAGTGTGGTTTTATTTCTGCTGATTAAGTTTAAGCGTTAGATCAGCGAATGAAGTTAAAAACAACAATAACAAACATTTTTTCAGTTTTCAAAAATGTAGCACAACTTAAACTTAAGACAAATAGAAATACCACCTTTCATACAAGGGCTGTGCTACCTTTTCATACCAAGGCAACCATCTGTGACTTACACATTTTGTTTAGAAATTTTTTTCCTTACACTTTTATGATTCCATGAAAAACTTAAAAATATTTGGAAACGAAATGTGACATAAATCACAATGTATTAGTCTCCTTTTAAATGAGGATCAGAATGAATGTTTATTTGTATTTTGACTTAATGATCTTTATCAAACAATAATAGGCATCTTAGTTTCTTTAGTTTATTTAGAGCTGGTCTCTAAATAAATAAAACCATACAATGATAGTATATATTCTCTGTTACTATGTCAGGACACAGTTTAATCCCCTTTTGCTGGGATATATAATTAAATTTCTTTGTTTGTCTTTGCCATGAATTGGTGGTTAGTTTTTTTTCATACAAATTCATGAGAAAAATTTTCATAGGTGTACTTTCCTAAAAATGTCTGGTGCTATGCTCCATCCTGGAGAGTGGATACAATTTGGATAATAGCCAATAGATGGCACTGTCTGCACTAGGTAGCAAAGACCTCCTAAAGGTCTCATTACAGGCACAAATTACTAAGACCAAATACCTGCTTGATCAGTGAATTTGAATTTTTCGTGATGAGGACATCTATTATTAATAGATATTGACAATTTTACACTTAACAGGTACAGAATATGGAGAACAATGTAAGGCAAACCATTTACTTATTTTTTTTTAAAGATTTTATTTATTTATTTGACAGAGATAGAGACAGCCAGCGAGAGAGGGAACACAAGCAGGGGGAGTGGGAGAGGAAGAAGCAGGCTCATAGCGGAGGAGCCTGATGTGGGGCTCGATCCCATAACGCCGGGATCACACCCTGAGCCGAAGGCAGATGTTTAACCGCTGTGCCACCCAGGCGCCCCCCATTTACTTATTCACCTAAAAATATTTATTGAGTACCTACTATCACTAGGCACTAGAGACACAGAAGTGAGTAAGATATTTCTCGGTTTCAGATAATCATACAATAATGTGATAAGTAAAACTGTTAATGGAAATATGCACAGAGAAGCACAGGGGCTCATTCTGGGGATGGAATGGATCAGCAAAAGATTTTTGCAGAAATGATGCCTGAGCTGCTCACAAAGGATTCAGGTTGGGGGAGTGAAGTTGTTAGCACATCATACTTTAAACAAAGGGAAAAGCAACAGCAAGGACAAGAAAGTAAATGGTATAATACAATGTGGAAAGGAATCAGAACATAATAAGATAGAGACCTGAATGAGGTCTGTAGCACTCAGGGAGTCTGCTATCCTAAGAAATTTGGACTTCAACCTTTGTATGATAGGGATCCATTAAAGGAGTGACAGGGAGCGGCACCATCAGATTTGTATTTTAGAGAGATCACTGCTAGAACTACGTGAGCATGAATTTCCATGGGATAATACTGGAGGTGGGAATCCACCACAGTGACCATTGTGGTAGTCCAGGCAGCAAGCAACGAAGCCTGAACTGGAGCAGTGGCAACACAAGAGAGAGGAAGACAATTCTGAGAAATATTTAAGGATATCGCATTCAAACGGATGTAGGCAGATGAGGGAGAAGGAATCTAGAATGACAATCAAGACGACGTATTTCATAGGTCATTTTGAAATGCCACAGATGACTTTTTACTTGATCCACCATCCTTTTAGTTGCCTTTAATATAAAGTATAAGTTGCTGTCCTTTTACCCATCTAATCTTTTCTCTTTGATAGCATCCTGTACTTTACCTTCAAAACACTTACCAGAATTTGTGAGAATTAACACAAAAATATACATATTATGTATTTTTTCGCTTTCTCTTCTATTCATTAGATTTTACTAAATCAGGACAGGGTCATCTCTCCTAATCTAGATCACTATTGCATAACTAGCATCCACTCGGGTACACAGTTGATGCTCAACAAATATCTGCTGAAGCAACGTACATTTCTAAAGTTTCAAGTTCTACTCACATTCTGCTTTGTTGATATTTTCCATCAACATCAAACGTGACTTTAGGACACATTCAGTAAAGCAAAACCACAAGAATTGCTGCCTATTCATTAAATACTTTAGCTTTTTTTCAGGGACAGCTTTTCTCACCAGGACAGGAATAAGCCTTTGACATGTCAAGTTAGAAGCTATTTTCCAGTGTAATAGGTAATAGCTGTTCTCTGGTCGGGTCAACTTTCTCCATCAAAGACAACAACTAAAATACCACTCAACAAAAACAAGAAGTTTCCTCCTTCACCTCTGAGTCTTGCCCCGGTTTCAACCATATCTCCTTGCCTCTCCTCCTTTCATGGATATTAATTTATTTGAATAGTTTAATCTTCTCAAGGCCATCTTTTTTTTTTTTTTTAAAGATTTTATTTATTTATTTGACAGAGACAGCCAGCGAGAGAGGGAACACAAGCAGGGGGAATGGGAGAGGAAGAAGCAGGCTCCCAGTGGAGGAGCCTGATGTGGGGCTTGATCCCAGAACGCTGGGATCACGCCCTGAGCCGAAGGCAGACGCTTAACGACTGTGCCACCCAGGTGCCCCTTCTCAAGGCCATCTTAAGATATCACAGGGGTTGGTCATTTCCTAAGATTTAACTGTCCCTTAAAGAAAAACCTTTCCCCATTCTCACATTGTAGAGTATTAATTACAGCATGTGTGTGGAGGGGGAGGAGAGTGCAGTGTGCTGTATTTTAAAAAAACATACCTGGTCTTTCAATGATTTCCTATTTCTATGTCAGTTTCTTTTGACTTTCAAGGAAAAGACTGAAGTAAACTAAAGGAAATAAACATTTATTTTAATAAACCTAAACATAAGACCTAAATTAAAAAATGAGATAAAACTTCTACTCAGAATAAATATTTATTTAAAGAATAAGCTGTTTCTGGAGCATTTAAAATATTCATCCAATAGACTAAAAAAATGTTAGTACATACTTTGCACAAGACACGTTCAGAATGGTGAGATATAATAAAGAATACAAAAAATGGGTTGAACCTTAAGTAATTCAGAGTCTAATATGGAAGGTAAGATAGCCGTATAATGACTACAATAAAGTATTCAAAGTATTAATACTATTAGAGAGGTATTATAAATTGGTATAGTAATTCAGTACCATGAAAGATCAATTTTGACTCAATA